>NC_068920.1:20283931-21533931 GCF_023091745.1 Budorcas taxicolor
TGTAGAACAGTGGGGCAGGCGGAAGAAACTGGGGAGGAGAAAATGACAGCAAGTGAGGGTTTTCTGAGTTCTGCTAGTCTAGAAAACCAGCAGCATCCCTTGGGATCTTATTAGAAATTCAGAATACAGGCCCCAACTCAGATTTACCCAATCCAAATCTTCATTTTAACAAGATCCCCAGGTAATTCTTATGCACAGTCAAGTTCCAGAAGCTCTTAGTTGCCCCCAGCCAATCTGAGCCAGACCTGATCAATGTCATCAGCCTTAGCCCTATTAATAGACAAAACTGGTTTGGTTGCCTAGAGACCTGGAAATCTGGTTCCTCCTGTAGACTCTGCAACTCAGAGTGCTCCTACCACTTTGGCCAAAGCCGTGTGACTCCAGTTGGCCTCAGTTTCTCTGCTAGCGTGTCAGTTCTCTGCAGGGATTGGATCCTGGCCGGGACCCATTTCCTCAGCGCGGATCTCACGTCCCGCCAGAGGCTTGCACTGCCCCTTCCTCTGGGACGCAGGATGTGATTTTCTACTCTTCTCAGCTTCTGCTGGGGACCCGCTGTGACTGGCCCAATCACCTGGAACTGTGCCTGATTTTGAATATTGTCACCTGGACTTCTTCCAGAACTGCATTCTGCTGGCAGAGAGTTCACAGTCAGATGTCCAAGTAGCCTGGCTCAATCTGAGTTAGTCACGGCCTTTGACCGCTGCACACAAGTCTGCCTCGCTGCCTCCTGGGGACGGGCTAGCTTCTGAAGACACGCTCTGTCCCCTCTGTCCCCCTGACTCTTGGCTTCTTCCCCCTTCCCAGGGCCTGAACTGATGCGGTCTCAGCCTGCCTTACACACAAATGTCTCCTACTAAAGAGAAGGAGGCCAGCATAGAGCAAGGGTGGCAGGACTCAGTCCCTTCTCTCTCTTAACATCTAAGATGCTGGGATTTCATGGCCCTGCTTGTGTGTGTAGCCCCTAAGACTCCAAGCACTGCCCTTGGAGCCCTTTAGGTAAAAGATATCCTAAAAGTCTTGGAAGACTACTGGCTATAAACGGGCCCAGTTGTTTCACACAACTTGTAGTTTTGGCTCTTTTCTCCAAGGTGGAGAAAAATCTTTGTGGCCTAACTTACTTTATGAAAGTGAAAGTCGCTCAATTGTGTCTGACTCTTTGCCACCCTATGGACTATACAGGCTGTGGAATTCTCCAGACCAGAATACTGGAGTAGGTAACCTTTCCCTTCTCCAGGGGATCTTCCCAACCCAGGGATCAAACCCAGGTCTCCTGCATTACCGGCAAATTCTTTACCAGCTGAGCCATAACGGAAGCCCAAGAATACAGGAGTGGGTGGCCTATCCCTTCTCCAGTGGATCTTCCCGAACCAGGGATTGAACCCGGGTCTCCTGCACTGCACGTGAATTCTTTGCCAACTGAGCTATGAGGGAAGCCAACTTACTTTATAAATACAGGCTAATGCATACAGAAGCTCAATCATTTCTCTGGTTCCCATACAACCATTTCACTTTGACCTATGGTGTTATACCTCCTGCCCTGCTCAATCTGTGGTGAAACATCATACAAAGTGTATCACATCTGCTACTGTGTTTTAAGCCACGTCAGGTTGGCCATCAGCTAGAGAAGCCAATTTTTATTACTCTCCACTAATTCATAATAAAGCACTGACTTTATCTTTAAGATTGTTGCACCATTTCTATTCCTAAGAGCTATTCTTATGGTGATTTAAAAAAAAGATGATGAGAAAGAAGAAAGAAAACAAGAAGAAAGTGTGGCAGCACCCACAGCAGCTAAGGAATGGTGTGGGTGTTGTTTCCATTATTTACATACATAACACTTTCACAAGAATCCAAATGTCTTATAAAAGAAAATACAAATTGCAGGAAAGACGCGATAACACAGCAAGACACAAAGAAAACAATTATCCAGAGGAAGATTTAAATTTGGCATCAATCGTTTGCAGCAAAAGAATGGATAAGTATCCTCTGGCTGCTTGCACATAGCAAGGTAGGCATGTAGTGGCATTTGCCAGGGTCCAAAAAGAAGTTCCATGCAAAATAAAAGGAAACACATGCTATGTAATGTAGTCATTCCAAGTTTCTAAAGTTGCATGGCAATCTCATTAAATCAGCTGCTGCTAAGTTGCTTCATTCGTGTCCGACTCTGTGCGACCCCATAGACGACAGCCCACCAGGCTCCCCTGTCCCTGGGATTCTCCAAGCAAGAACACTGGAGTGGGTTGCCATTTCCTTCTCCAATGCATGAAAGTGAAAAGTGAAAGTGAAGTCACTGAGTCATGTCCAACTCTCAGCGACCCCATGGATTGCAGCCTACCAGGCTCCTCCGTCCATGGGATTTTCCAGGCAAGAGTACTGGAGTGGGGTGCCATTGCCTTCTCCGCATTAAATCAGCTGCTGCTGCTGCTGCTGCTGCTAAGTCGCTTCAGTCGTGTCCGACTCTGTGCGACCCCATAGATGGCAGCCCACCAGCAGGTACATAAATATATGGTTTTCCAAAGACACTCTTGGCCAAGCGAAATCAAAGGTCCAGGAAGAAGTTACTCAAGATTAGCAAGAGTGTTTGGATAGGAAATAGAACATACATAAGCATGAACCATTCACTGGATCATTCTAAAGGTCCAGATTTTCTCAGGACAGACTTTACTGATAAGTCATGAAGAAGCTGTATTTGAAGTTAGTCTAAAAAAACCCAGTTTTGACGGATGGTGTGAAAACTCTCCTTCAGTGGTTTTCAGTTCTATGCCTGATGTTATGTCATTATTTGAACAGGGTTCCAACCAACCATTTAAACTTTTGGCAAAGGGGAAACCTCATATGGGGGTGGTGGGAGGGGGCGGAAAATACTCTCAGGAAAAATGTCTAAAATGTTGCAGAGGCTTAAAAAGGGATAAGTAGACAGAACAACACATCACTGCTAGTGTAGTAGGTGCAGTTACAGTCAAACCACTCAAAATCACAATGTCATTTGTCTTCTTTGTATCTCTTTTCTTTTCACAAGTCACATGGCAAAATCAACAAATACTACATCATCCCTCTGAGGATTCAGCCGGGGGAAAAGCATCGGTTAGCTCATCTCTAGAGTAGCTATTATTAGCTCGCTTCGACTCTCTCATACGATATGTACTCATGCTTATGAAGCTGCTTGTTTGCTTCCTTTGTCATCTTCCTCTATGATTATGACTACAGCTATGCAGTGCACTCTGGTGCAGCCCAGAGGTACCCATTTCCACAGGTTTTTCCAAAACCGATGTAAGCTCCATAGTTTTCAAAAGGTTATTTGTTGGAAAAAACATGCAAAGTCATATTTGCAACTGATGTTGAACTTTCCATAGATAATATTAGGGACTTCCCTGGCAGTTCAGTGGGTAAGACTCCATGCTTCCATTGCAGGCGGCGTGGGTTTGATCCTGGTGGGGCAACTAAGATCCCACATGCTGCACAACATGGCCAAAAAATAAATAAAAATAAATGTATAGAAAATATTACTGTACCTGTACTGGATTGTATATTCAGTGTTACCCTTACCTCCCCCCAATCCATGATTACTCAGAACCTGTGAATATGACCTTCTTTGGAAATAAGAGTCTTTGTCAATGTAACCACATTAAGATGATGTCATACTGGATTAGTGTGGGCCCTAAACTCAATGACCAGTGTCCTTATAAGAAGGTCCTTCAGAGACGTAGACATGCAGGAAGACCATCATGTGAAGGCAGAGGCAGAGACTGGAGTGACATAGCTGCAAGTCAAGGACTGCCAGTAACCCTCAGAAGCTAGGAGAGAAGCTCAGTACAGGTTCTAGTCTGAGTCTTTGGTGGAGGGATGTGGCCTTGGTGACACTTTGATTTTGGACTCCTAACCTCCAGAACAGTGAGATATAAATTTCTATTGTTTATACCAGGGGTCCCCAACCTCCCGGATCTGAATGTCTGATGATCTGAGGTGGAGCTGATGTAGTAATAATAGAAATAAAGTGCACAATAAATGCAATGTGCTTGAATCATCCCCAAACCATCTCCCCCAACCCCTGATCCACTGAATTATCCCAAACCATCTTCCCCCCACCCTTGATCCATGGAAAAACTGTCTTCCATGAAACCGGTTCCTGGTACCAAAAATCTGGGGACTGCCCAATCTTTAAAACAGCCAGTTTGTGGTATTTTTCGTGGCAGTCCTAGGAATCTCCAGATTATGAAAGTGAGTATGTCAAATTACATAAAGACTTGACATTAACTTTCCCTTAGATGATGAAACTAGGAGAAGAAAAGGCTACTTGTCGTGGTGACATGGCAAGCCTAAACCAAAGATGGGGTTAGAAACTGGTCATTCTAGGATCACAAGGCAGGTAGAACTGTAAACAAATGAAAGTTTCAGCTAATGCACTATGCCACTGATGTCACATTTAAAAGTGAGGTATAAGACCTCCACGTGCAAAAATTGCAAGGGAGGTTATCAAAATCTGATCACATGGCTTTCAACCCCTTACATAAACATAAAGTACATAAGAAATAAAAACTAGAGATTCAAGATGAGAGTTGTTTTGTATAGAGTAGTCTGTGTGCTGAGTGTCCTTGCCTACCAACTTTTCTAAATCTTCGGGGGCAAAGAAAATGTGAGGAGTTCCCCTGGATCAGATGTGGGTCACCCACAAAAGAATGCAAGCATGGGATTATCTTGCATCCTTTCTAAGAGGATCATTTGGATGTGTAGCCAGATGAACAAAAAAGCTGGAGTTGGTAACAGATTCCTGGGGTCCCAGGAAAGAGTAAGTGATCAGCCATATTAAGATGGATCCATTTGTTCACAGGGAAATCTTGGTGAGATAACTACCCTGGAGCATCTCCAAAAAATTCATACAAACCAACAGGAGAGGCAACTTTATATACCTGTGAAGATCAAGGAACTGTAACACCAGATCTTCACGAGAGGACCAGACAAGTAAGAACTTTCCTGCCCTGCCCTCTCCTCCTCCTCCTAGAATTCTAACCAGAGAAAAGTGCGCAGCCGTGTTCTACAGACTGCAAGGGGCAGGGATGTGAAAAGAAGGGGAACAGAGGTTTCTCTCCTAACCCAACTGTAGCTTTTTGTAGGAGGTTGAGCTGGAGATGGGAGAAACCTGTCAATGGTTTTTGTTGTTGTTTTTTTTTTATTGTGATGTGAATCCAGACACGTTAATTACTGACCAATGGATATATTACCTGGAAGTAACTGGAAGAATAAAAATTTGCTCTAAATTTCAAACGCAAGAGCCGAGAAAGTGCTAACTCTGTGGAATAAATTTGAAGTGTTGCTTTATGATTGATTACATCCTATGAGTCATGCTAGTTCAGTGCAACAGTTACATAACCATTTCTAAATGCAATTGAATAGAGCAGTTCTTATAGAGCCTTCTATAGAGTTTTCCTCTATGAAGTCACTGTGTTTCTGTCTGAAGTTGGAAAATTATATGTCAAACTGTCCTCGTAGAGAATTTTGTCCTTTTATCAGCACTTGTCAATGCTTGGTCAGTCGCTCAGTCGTGCCCAGCTCTTTGCAAACCCGTGGACTGTAGCCCACCAGGCTCTTCTGTCCATGGGATTATTCTTGCAAGGATGCTGGAGTGGGTTGCCATTTCCTCCCCCAGGGACTGAACCTGTACCTCCTGTGGCTTCTGCACTGGCAGGCAGATTCTTTACCACTGAGTCACCTGGGAATGAAATGTCAACCGAGAAGCATTACATGTTTGGTACATATTAGATTCTCAACAAATGTTGCATTAATAAAGAAATGAATGGACAGTGAAGAGAAACCCTGCTTGCCTGGGTTCTTTATAAACACAGGCTATCCCCAGATTCCTTTATGGTACAGTAAGAAATATTTCAAGTTAATGATTTCTGAGAAACTCCAGCCAGACATTTATGGTCTCATAGAGTATATGTTCCAGAGAAGGCAATGGCACCCCACTCCAGTACTCTTGCCTGAAAAATCCCATGGACGGAGGAGCCTGGTGGGCTGCAGTCCATGGGGTTGCTAAGAGTCGGACATGACTGAGCAACTTCACTTTCACTTTTCACTTTCCTGCATTGGAGAAGGAAATGGCAACCCACTCCAGTGTTCTTGCCTGGAGAATCCCAGGGACGGGGGAGCCTGGTGGGCTGCCGTCTATGGGGTCGCACAGAGTCGGACACGACTGAAGCGATTTAGCAGCAGCAGCAGCAGCAGCAGCAGCAGCAGCAGCAGCAGCAGCAGCAGAGTATATGTTCTTCATTCACAGTGGGATTAAACTAGAAACTGATAATTGAGAGATAATAGAAAAATCTCCCAACATTTGCAAACTAAATACCATGGTTCTAAATAATTCAAGGGCCAATGAGAAAAATTTCAAGAGAAATCAATACATCAAACTGCATAAAAATTAAAATACAAAATAGCAAAATTGTAGGATCCAATTAAAAGTATTGCTGAGAGGGACGTTTATAGCTCCAAAGGCATACATTAGAAAAGGGATAAAGTCCTAAATCAATAATCTAAGATCTCACCACAAGAATGTAGAAAAAGAGAAGCAAAATAAACCCAAAGCAAGCAAGAGAAAGGAAACAATGAGGTTAAGAGCAGAAATCAATGAAACTGAAAACAGGAAAAACAATAGAAAAAATCAATGGTACAAACCTTGGCTCTTCAAAAAGATCAAAACTGACAAACTTCTATATCTGGAATGAATAAAAGGTATCACTACAGACATCAAAAAGAAAAGGGGATACTATAAAAAAAAAGTAACATATAGATTTGACAACACAGATGAAATTAACTAATTGTTCAAAAACACAAGCCACAACCACTTCCCCAAAATGAAATAGAAAATTTCAATAATCCTAACATCATTAAGGAAATTGAATTTGCAATTTTCAAAAATTCCCCCACAAAGAGATCTCCTACCCCAGAGGGTTTTACAGGAGAAATTCTACCAAACATTTGAGGAAGACTTAATACCAGTTCTACACTATCTCTTATAGAAAAAGAAAAATCACTTCCAGTTCATTTTATAGAGCTAATATTATCCTCACACACAGGCAAAGATGGTACAAAATAAGAAAACTGCAGACCAATATTTCTTGTGAACAATGATGCAAAAGTTTTTAACAATATATTAGCAAATAGAATTCAGCAATATTGCCAAAGAATTATACATCAAAGCTAAGTAGGATTTAGTCCAGGAAGGCAAGTATTTGGGAGTTCATGAACATAACCCACAACATTAGTAGGCCAGGAGACCTGGATACCTGTACACACTTGCCTAATGGATATTTTACAATGGTACAAAAGTGATTCAGTGGAGGAAAGGTGAAGAAGGAGAAGGGGGAGGAATACATGGAAGCAGAAGAGACGGGGAGGAGAAAGGAGGAGAGAAAACTGAGACTCCAGAATTAACAAACTGGAATGTTTCTGAGTGCCAGAGCAGAAGAGTTCACGACTTCTGCAAGACTTGGGAAAGGATGATTAACCACCTGAAGAGAAACTTCTCTCACTCCAACAACTGGCTTGGATCCACTGGTACTTTGGTGAAGCTGTCCTAAGAAGCCATGATCTTTTCCCTTTCTTCTTGCTGCTCCCACATTGAAAGAACACAATATGGTCTCATTGTTTTATTTACTTTTTTATTAATTTGTTTGTTTGCTTTCCCAATTGACTTTATTTCTTAAGTTAACTGGGAAAATCAGGGGTGGAAAGTCAATCTGCGGCATCCAAATGTGGAATGGATCCTGGGTCAGTATCCACCATGGAGGCCGCCTCTTCTATTATTTTCCTGCCCCTTGATAATGGGTCCTTGATTTCTCAGGGTAGCCTCACCTGCTGCTTCTGAGCCCTTTCAGGAGGGGAGATGGATCCTGGGGAGTGAGGGGTGTTACGAAGGCTGGGACCCATCAGTTTGTGTAAACCTGAGTTCTGACAGGTACATGATTCCCTCTGTATCTTGGGTCCTGAGTATTAATGGTGGCGTCACCCACCTAACCATCCTCAAATATAGAGAAAAACCATGTGCAGGCATTATCAGACCCAGGGCACATCCAGATGTTCTATGCTTCTGGAGATCCTTAGATGTAATCACTTCACAAAGCGCTATGCAGTTTCGATTTCAACTCTGTAGGAACCTCCAGGGCTTTTACAATAAATAATGCTAGAACAGGCGGACATTTATAGACAAAAATTGAACTTTGACCTTATACAATAATTAATTCAAATGAAAGTACAATATAAACAAAATAAAACAGAAATCTATGTACTTTCAGGAAAGAAAGAAAAAAAAAAAAAAAACCTGGAGAATATCTTTGGAATCTAGGGCTAGACAAAAAAGTCTTAGACTTCATGCCAAAGTATGATTCATAAAAGGAAAAACTGATAAATTAGACTCCACCAAAATTTAAAAATCTGCTTTTTAAAATTTATTTTAATTGGAGGATAATTGCTTTTCAATGTTATGTTGATTTCTGCTGTGCAGTGAATCATCCGTAAGTATACATAGATCCCCTCCCTCTTGAACCTCCCTCCCACCCCCTACCCCCCATCCCTCTATGTTGTCGCAGAGTTAGTTCCCTGTGTTATATAGCAACTTCCCACTAGCTATCCATTTTACATATGGTAATGTATATGTTTCAATGCTACTCTGTGAAAGACCCTGTTAGGAGGATGAAAAGATATGATACAGACTGTGAGAAAATATTTGCAAACCACATATCCAGCAAAGGACTAGTATCTAGAATATATAAAGAACTTGGAAAATTCAACAGTAAAAATGCCAAACAATCCAGTGAGAAAATGAACAAAAGAGACATTTCACCAAAGAGGTCATACAGATGACAAATAAGCACATGAAAAATATGTTCAACATCATTGCGTGCATGCTCAGTAGCTAAATCGTGTCCAACTCTTTGTGACCCCATGGACTGTAGCCTGCCAGGATTATCTGTCCATGGGATTTTTCAGGCAAGAATAGTGGTGTGGGTTGCCATTTCCTTGAGGGGATCTTCCTGACCCAGGGATTGAACCTGCGTCTCCTGCGTTGGCAGGTGGGTTCTTAGCCACTGAGCCACCAGGGAAGCCCCCAACATCATTACTCATCAGGGAAATGCAAATTCAGACCATGAGATAACACAACATATCTATGAGAATGACTAAAATAAAAAATAGTGACACCACCAAATGTTGGTAAAGATGCAGGGAAATTAGATCATTCCTATATTTGGTAATCCCAAATAGAACAGACACTCTGGAAAAGTTTACAGTTGTTTTTTTAAAAAATGTGCTGGGGATTTTCCTGGCGGTCCAGTGGTTAAAACTCCATGCTACTCATTTGATCCTTGGTCATGGAACTTAGATTCCCACGTGCTTTGGGGTGTGGACAAAAAAATGGGCAATTACCATACAACCCACATATTGCACACTACAGTATTCATCCCAGAGAAATGAAAACTTATGTTCACACAAACCTGTCCGTGAATGGTCATAACAACTTTATTTGCAATAGCCAGAAACTGGAAACAACTTGACTGTCCCTGAATGGGTGAATGGTTAAACAAACCATAGCACATCCATACTGTGGACTACTACTCAGTGATAATCAGAACAAACTAGTGATACAAGCAATGAGCTGGATGCATGTCAGTATCTTTTATTTAACTCCTGAGGAGTATGTTGAAATGTCCTTCTATTTAGAGGTCATGCTTTCACTCTTGACATTTGGATGCACTATTTTAATATATTCATTTATAATCATTATAGTGTGTTCTTCACATAAGAAAAATACTAAAAAGAAAAACTGAAATAATAAATAGCTTATATTTATGTAGCATGAATTATGCCCAAAGCACTATTTTAAGCACTTTTTGGGCTTCCCAGGGAGCTCAGTGGTAAAGAACCCCTCTGCCAATGCAGGAGACATGGGTTCAATCCCTGGGTTGGGAAGATTCCCTGGAGAAGGAAATGGCAACCCACTCCAATATTCTTGCCTGGGAAATGTCATGGACAGAGGAGCCTGGCAGGCAGGCTACAGTGCATAAAGGAGCAAAAAGATTTGGACACAACTTAGTGACTTAGCAATCACCACCAAGCACTTTTTAGATACTGGCCTCTACATAACCATAGGAAGCAGCTCTATCATTATCCCCCATTTCACAGATACCGTAACTGAGGCATAAAGAAACTTGCCAAGGTCATCTAGAAAGTATATGCCAGAGGTGAGATTTCTAACCTAGCAATCTGGCTCCATATTCTGGGCTCTAAACCAATCAAAAACACTGCTATGACATTAATGGAGATGTTGCTATTTCAAGAGTCTAGGTTGTTCCTATTGGCCAGTGAGGTGGGATGAGTGGCTTATGAGGTCACTTACAAGGAAATGAAAAAGCTGCTTTTACTATTCACGTCTTTTCCCACCCTACAACCTACCTAACAACACCTCCTATAATAAATGCCTGGTTTTCCAACTTTACACCTTCATCCGTAAGTCTTCACCACCATGTGGAAAAGCATGGAACTGGCATAGTTCTGCGCCAGTAAGTCCATGCACTTGAGCAGGGCTGAGCTTCAGTTTTCTTACTGGTAAAATGAGAGATGGTTGTTTGAAAAATCTCTAAGAATTTTTCTAGGTCTTCTAACCCCATGACCCTATGAAATATCCTCATCTTGCAACGCTGCCTTGAAAAGTTATCATTGTTGCATCCTAAAAATAAAATTATACCAACCAGAGTTTATCTTAGAGGGAGGAAAACAGTCTTTAAGAAAATAAAACACCAATGGGTCATTTGTTAGGAAAAGTAAGCCATAGTTCCTAGTGTAAAGGAAGAGTATAACCTACAATTTAGGTTGAAATTCTGTGTTTAAGAAAATGAAGAGAGGGGCTTCCCTGCTGGTCCAGTGGTTAAAAATCTACCTTCCAATGCAGGGGACATGGGTTCAATACCTGGTCAGGGACCTAAGATCCCACATGCTGAGGGGCAACTAAGCCTGTGTGCCGAAACTAGAGAAAGCCCGTGCGTGCCATCAAAGACCCAGTGCCGCTAAAGTAAAAATAAATTAATTACTTTTTTATAAAAGAAAATGAATGATAATGAGTGATGTTGAGCATCTTTTCATGTGTCTGTTAGCCATCCGTATGTCTTCTTTGGAGAAATGTCTATTTAGTTCTTTGGCCCATTTTTTGATTGGGTCGTTTATTTTTCTGGAATTGAGCTGCATAAGTTGCTTGTATATTTTTGAGATTAGTTGTTTGTCAGTTGCTTCATTTGCTATTATTTTCTCCCATTCAGAAGGCTGTCTTTTCACCTTGCTGATATTTTCCAAAAATCTGCAAGCAATAAATGCTGGAGAGGGTGTGGAGAAAAGGGAACCCTCCTACACTGTTGGTGGGAATGCAAACTAGTACAGCCACTATGGAGAACAGTGTGGAGATTCCTTAAAAAATTGCAAATAGAACTCCCTTATGACCCAGCAATCCCACTGCTGGGCATACACACCGAGGAAACCAGAATTGAAAGAGACACATGTACCCCAATGTTCATCGCAGCACTGTTTATAATAGCCAGGACATGGAAACAACCTAGATGTCCATCAGCAGATGAATGGGTAAGAAAGCTGTGGTACATATACACAATGGAGTATTACTCAGCCGTTAAAAAGAATTCATTTGAATCAGTTCTGATGAGATGGATGAAACTGGAGCCAATTATACAGAGTGAAGTAAGCCAGAAAGAAAAACACCAATACAGTATACTAACACATATATATGGAATTTAGAAAGATGGCAATGACGACCCTGTATGCAAGACAGGAAAAAAGACGCAGCTGTGTATAACGGACTTTTGGACTCAGAGCGAGAGGGAGAGGGTGGGATGATATGGGAGAATGGCATTCTATCATGTATACTATCATGTAAGAATTGAATCGCTAGTCTATGTCTGATGCAGGATACAGCATGCTTGGGGCTGGTGCATGGGGATGACCCACAGAGACGTTATGGGGAGGGAGGTGGGAGGGGGGTTCATGTTTGGAAACACATGTAAGAATTAAAGATTTTAAAATTAAAAAAATAAAAAAATAAAAGAAAAAAGAAAATGAATGGAATTTGGGGTTTTTTGATCAAAAGAGAGGCAGCAAAAGGGAAAATAAATGAGCAACAGGGTGAGGCTCCCAAAGGATTTTTAAACACAGAGATGACCAATGTTCAGTGTTAAGATCATTGTGTGTGTGCTTGCTAAGTCACTTCAGTCCTGTCTGACTCTTTGCAACCCCATGGACTGTAGCCCGCCAGGCTCCTCTGTCCATGGGATTTTCCAGGCAAGAATACTGGAGTGGGCTGCCATGCCCCATTGAGATCATTATTGGGCTATAACCCATCTCTCCAACCCCTTCAATAATAATGGCATCTCAGAAAGGCTTGTGTAGGTGGTTTTTTGTGGAAATCAAGAAAAGAGATGGGGTTTCAGCAGAGGGAATGAATGAATGGTGACAGACACCCCGCAGAGCAGACAATGGGCACTTGGTGGGGGGAAGTGTTGGGGGGGCAGGGCTGGATTTTCCAGGAGGCCTGGAGTGGGCATTCAGGCCTGTCCGACCTTAATGGCAGGGAGGGCCCAGCTGGCACCTGGCTTCCACAGCTTTTTCCCCCCTTACCAATCTCCCTCCAAAACCTCTGCTGAGCCTTTTCAAATGGTGATCCACCCACTCCTCCAGATTTTAGCACCTTTGGTAAGACTCTTCCCTTACTTTGTCCTGATTTATAGTTATTAGTATATCTGCCCTACACAGTCTGCTGGATAACATGCTCTTTAAGGATGCTGGCCTCATAACGCCAAACGTAGTAAGTACTCAATAGTAATTTATTGAATGGAATTTGCTTCTTAGCCTTCCTCCTCTATTCTCCTGGGGACTTTTAGCTGGAATGAGTCACACTGTTCAGACACAGCAAATAATAATAATGACAATGAATGTGAACATAAAAGGTGTTTCTTATTTAAAAAAAAAAAATTTCTGGAGTGCCTGCAAGGAGGAAAGCAAGTACCTCTGATGGGGGTGGGGAGTAAGCCTTACGTATTGAACCACTAGTTCTTCAACCATATTTTCAATGGACAAAGATCCACATGGAATATACTCATCCCCCATATAAAATCACAGGTGTTTCAGAGAAAAACCACAGGAACAAACTTGAACTTCATGACTTCTATTATTTTGTGATAAAAGGTTTAAAACACAATGTGAGCTTTTTTAAAATGCTAAGTTCCCTGTGAGGAGTGTGGTGTTAATTTCACCTTGATTCAGGGTGCCAGCAGAACTCAGCACAGAATCGAAAAGAGAAAAATTCCTTTCCTGCAGCTCCGGTACCTACCTAGTGACCAAGCTTTTGCCGCATTTTTTTACTCTCTCCCAGATGAAATGAGGGCTTCCCAGGTGGCTCAGTGGTGAAGAATCTGCCTGCCAAGCAGGAGATGGGGGTTCAGTCCCTGGGTTGGGAAGATCCCCTGGAGAAGGAAATGGCAACCCACTCCAGTGTTCTTGCCTGGAGAATCCCATGGACAGAGGAGCCTAGCAGGCTACAGTCCAGGGGGTCGCGGAGTCGGACATGACAGCAACTAAAGGGTAGCAGCAGCAGATGAAATGAATATCCTTCCCACAATAATGCCCTTTAGACATTTGTAACACATACACTGGTTCTCCCCACGGAACTAAAGAGAATTTCTCTACTACACCATAGCTCTGTTAGCAGCAAAAGAGAAGTCCCTGCTAAGCATCAATTGGTATTTGTGCCCCGTGGCTTGCTTCTCTTTGTGAATGACACCTTGCAGCACTGTGGTTTTCCTATTTCTACGCACTGGGTATAGATTCCTACCTGCCCTTATCATATTCCCGGGAACTTGATATCAGGAGATATTACTCTTGTATATTTCAGGGAAATTTTGACAACACTCACATCGTCCGCTTACTAATGAGCTTCCTGGGATAGAAGATGATAAAGCAAAATCTAATCACAGTCATTTCTCCAAACATGCCACCAGTCTGTTTGCCTAGTTCTTTCCTTGGAAGAAAAGTTATGACCAACCTAGATAGTATATTCAAAAGCAGAGACATTACTTTCCCGACTAAGGTCCGTCTAGTCAAGACTATGGTTTTTCCTGTGGTCATGTATGGATGTGAGAGTTGGACTGTGAAGAAGGCTGAGCACCGAAGAATTGATGCTTTTGAACTGTGGTGTTGGAGGAGATGCTTGAGAGTCCCTTGGACTGCAAGGAGATCCAACCAGTCCATTCTGAAGGAGATCAACCCTGGGATTTCTTTGGAAGGAATGATGCTAAAGCTGAAGCTCCAGTACTTTGGCCACCTCATGTGAAGAGTTGACTCATTGGAAAAGACTCTGATGCTGGGAGGGATTGCGGGCAGGAGGAGAAGGGGAGGACAGAGGATGAGATGGCTGGATGGCATCACGGACTTGATGGACGTGAGTCTGAGTGAACTCCGGGAGATGGTGATGGACAGGGAGGCCTGGTGTGCTGCGATTCATGGGGTCGCAAAGAGTCAGACACGACTGAGCGACTGAACTGAACTGAACTGAACTTGGAAGGCTTCACAAAATTTGCCCCTGCCCCCCCACCCAGATAGTAAGTTAAAGCCAGTTTCTTCCTGATCACAGTGCTTCATTTGAACTGAAGCCCTCTGCTGGAGCTGATATGTTCCTGTTCTTGCCCAATCACTGTGGTATTCAATGACAATGTTTTCCCCTTTCATCTCTCTCTTATAGTATTTCCTTTTTGCTACTGGTTAGTTGCTAAGTTGTGTCTGACTCTTTTGTGACCTCATGTAGCCCACCAGGCTCCTTTGTCCATGGGATTTCCCAGGCAAGAATACTTGAGTGGATTGCCATTTCCTTCTCCAAGGGATCTTCCTGACCCAGAGAGTGAACCTGCATCTCCTTCATTGGCAGGTGGATTCTTTACCCTTGAGTCACCAGGGACCACTTGATTCAATGTGGCTGTTTAAACAGGTAATGTGTAGAACAGATAGGAGGCAGGTAGTCACTGAGCAGGCCAGATGAGCTGGACCCCAGAGGGGACTGGGCATCAGGGGACAGCAGACCATTTGAAACCCTCTGGCCCCATCATCTTTCCTCAAATTTTTGAAAAACTTCAGGACAGAAGGAAAACAGCAACAGGTGGTCTCTGCAACAGGTACTTAGGATGGGCACACCATATGAGATGCTTGAGCATCCCATGGTTTGTCCTGGGGTCCAAGGCTTCACCTCTTCTTTACCCTTTTTCTCTTCCTCTTAGTATTCGTGATTCTTGTGGCTAATCTAGTGAAAGCTAAAATAGCTGTTCTAAACAGAAACATTTACAGACCTTCATGGGGGAAGGAAGGAGGAAGATGTGGCATTCCAATGAACAGCGTTCTCTTTGGGTTTGCTTCTACAAATTCCCCTAGGGCTGCCAGACTCTTTGGAGTGACACGTCGCACAGCGTCACATGCATCCATATGTTTCATAAGTCAATGAATACTAGTTAACAATGAGTGAAAACATCACAGCGCCTGCCACATTTTACTTGGACTGTAAAATTAAAAGAAGCCACTTTAAATTATTTTGGGGAAAAAAATAGGAAACTATCTACTCAACCTCATTAGCCTTCTCCATTCCATTTGGTTAAGCTGTCCACAGAGCACTGTCTCCATCATTATGACTGCTTTCCAGGTTGCTGCTGCTGCTGCTAAGTCGCTTCAGTCGTGTCCGACTCTGTGCGACCCCAGAGATGGCAGCCCACCAGGCTCCCCCGTCCCTGGGATTCTCCAGGCAAGAACACTGGAGTGGGTTGCCATTTTCCTTCTCCAATGCGTGAAAGTGAAAAGTGAAAGTGAAGTCGCTCAGTCGTACCCGACTCTTAGCGACCTCATGGACTGCAGCCCACCAGGCTCCTCCCTCCATGGGATTTTCCAGGCAAGAGTACTGGAGTGGGGTGCCATTGCCTTCTCCAGGTTAGGTCCTCCTAATTCTGTCTTCCACTGTTGATTCTTTTCTCCTCCTCAGCACTGGGCTCTGCTCCTGAAACCAAAAGGCTATTCTCAGCCTGGTGTTTGATCCCCTCCATCACCTGTCATCAGATAGAGGAGTCTGGGTCTTTTCTGCCCAGTGGTCATCAAGTCTTGGGCACAACAATCTTCATTCAGCTTTTAAAATTAATACACACTGCAGGGTGAGGCTTGTGTCAGTGACCCTGCTGATATAAAATTGTCAGTTCCCCTGTGGCCTCTATTCTTACATCTGTCAGACAGAAGTCCTCAAGGAGTTAGACTGAAGAAAGAGACATGATGGTTTGCCAGAGATGATGTGAAGGTCTGGACTGTCCCATATCGTGAACACAGCCAGCAATTGTGTGTCAAATGCAGATTCCAATTTCTATCACTTTCCTTTTTCTTCTCATTTCTCCCATCCAATGTGTCCATTGAAAAACTAGGAAAAGGGCAGTACCAACAACTTGGATCCCCTGGTAGCTCAGCTGGTAAAGAATCCACCTGCAATGCAGGAGACCACGGTTCGATTCCGGGGTCGGAAAGATCTGCTGGAGAAGGGGTAGGCTACCCACTCCAGTATTCTTGGGCTTCCCTGGTGGCTCAGCTGGTAAAGAATCTGCCTGCAATGAGGGAGTCCTGGATTTGATCCCCTGGAGAAGGGAACAGTTACCCACTCTAGTATTCTGGCCAGGAGAATTCCATGGACTGTATAGCCCAAGGGGTCACAAAGAGTCGGACATGGCTGAGTGATTTTCACTTTCAACAACATGGAAGAGATGCCATACACTTCAGGATACTTAAAATTTTTGCTTGTGTTTCCCTCCTTTAAAACCCTTATACTACCATTTTGCCAACATTTACCAAGTGGTACCAAATGTGAATTTATGTGAAGAATCATGTGTGCATTTGGGAGTGATAACTCCATGTTTATCATTTTCCGTAGGGTTGCAAAGAGTTGGACATGACTGAGCAACTGAGCAGGCACACAGGGCTTCCTTTTAGGAAAACATATCTAGTCCTTGATGTATTCCATAAATCAAGCTCCAAAAAAGATTGGAATGTTGGGGTGAAACTGAAAGTGGTGGATTTCAAACACAGGAATCTTTGGCAATTGAGAGGACTTCAGGGTAGAAAACTCATGAAAGCAAAATATCTTGACAGCTTAAAAAAATAAATAAGGGGAGAAGCACTCTAAGCACTAAGAATTGTCACAGGCATTTAATTTTAAATGGTGTTTTCAGATAAAAACCAAATACTTCATTTTAGGTTCAAATATAAGAGTTAAAGTAAAATTTCTCTCTTCCTTCATATTTGATAGCAGCCCAAGTTGATTCAACAAAGAGAAAACATTGTGGTTTTCTGGCAGGAAAAGTTGATAAACCAGCTCCCATTCTCTTCATGTGTCTATAAACAAAAACTTCATCTTACGAGTCTTATCAGATGGTAAACATTTCAGTTCAGTTCAGTTCAGTCGCTCAGTCGTGTCCGACTCCTTGCGACCCCATGGACTGCAGCATGCCAGGCTTCCCAGTCCATCACCAGCTCCCGGAGTTTACTCAAACTCATGTCCATTGAGTCAGTGATGCCATCCAACCATCTCATCCTCTCTTGTCCCCTTCTCCTACCCTCAATCTTTCCCAGCATCAGGGTCTTTTTCAATGAGTCAGTTCTTCACATCAGATGGCCAAAGTATTGGAGTTTCAGCTTCAGCATCAGTCTTTCCAATGAGTATTCAGGACTGATTTCCTTTAGGGTGGACTGGTTTGATCTCCTTGCAGTCCAAGAGACTCTCAAGAGTCTTCTCCAACACCACAGTTCAAAAGCATCAATTCTTTGGCGCTCAGTTTCCTTTATGGTCCAACTCTCACATCCATACATGACTACTGGAAAAACCATAACTTTGACTAGATGGACCTTTGTTGGCAAAGTAATATCTCTGCTTTTTAATATGCTGTCTAGGTTGGTCATAACTTTTCTCCCAAGGAGCAAGCGTCTTTTAATTTCATGGCTGTAGTCACCATCTGCAGTGATTTTGGAGCCCCCAGAATAAAGTAAGTCACTGTTTCCATTGTTTCCCACCTATTTGAAAGCTACTTATTCTGAATTCAGGGCACTGCTTTGAAATATTTTTTTAAAAATTCATTTTTAAAGTGATTTACAAGTGCACATAATTTCCCTAGATCCAAAGCTGGCCTACCTTTTTAAGCAGGCAGTTCTGAAAGTAAAGAAAAAAGGGATTATCTAGAGTCATCACTTAAAGTACAGCGATCTTGTGACTGCCAACATTTCTGCCCCCTGGTTTTTCCCTTTCCCACACCCCACAGACATCTATATTGGCTTTAAAAGTCAGATACTCAGAGAAAAATGAACCTGGGTGGAAGGGAAGCTTTGCCAGTGCTCCACGTAGGGGCCAGGATGGAGGCCTCAGGAGGTCCTTGCTCTGTGATTCAGCTCTGATTCTTCGCGTTCTTCCCCGCTTTGCCCTGGAAAGAGCAGTGCCTGGCTGAATTTGGAGTTCTGTTACAACTTCAGCAGTCTGCAGCAGGGAGACAGGCAGAGTCCTGCTCTGATTGGCTGTCTTTCTCTGATGTAACAGCTGGCCCAGCCAATCAATAGCCGGTTCTCCGAGAGCAGAAAGATGAATTGTAACAGGCAAGGCCCTGGGAATTAAAAAAAAAAAGGCAACTACCTCCCACCCGCCAAACAAAACCATACACACGGCTTCTGAAGGGACCCCCCGAGAGGGAGCCTGCCTCTCTTCTGCTGCAAGCCCTCTGGGCAGGCCTGTTTGCCCCTCAATCCCTTGGCACTCGGCCGAGTTCACACCATTTTCAAAGTAGGTCATTCAGGTAATCTCAGCAGAGGAGGGCTACGCTGTCAGCCTCAGTCCATGGAGCCTGCGTGGAGGCCCAGGCCTTGCAGCGGAGGGCTGGAACCGAATGCCCGGCTGTCCCGCGGGAGCGGTTGCTGCGAGGTGCACGCTCGCCCGCCAGCCTGGCTTGCTTTTAGTCAAATCCACTTTCTGGGCCGTTTACAATTGGTCCGGGACTAACCATTCTTCTGGACGAAGCTCCAGCAGGACTTAAATGTTTTCACCTGAATGAAAATTCACTACAAGGAGGATGATGTCATCTTGATTCAGTTCTTTGTTCTTCGTGCTGAGAAAATTCATCGTTGTTTCTGAGGCTAGTGAGTTATTTCTAATAAGGTGGGCTGATAACTCCAAGGAGAATGCAAGGAAAGACAGAGAGGCATGAAGCATTTTCCTGAAAAACATACTCAGGAATATGCATATAAAATGCATTTCTCATTAAAAATGTAAAACTCATACATGTTCATAAACGCATAGAACATATACATTATTATTCAGGCACACGCTGATAACAAGGTAAACTTCCACTTTCTTGGGCAATGACATGCATAGATACATGTCAAATAATGTTTGAAAGGTAAATATTGTCTTTAAACATGACCTACCTGCAGGTATTATTTCGAAGTTATCTTGCTCTGCTGTTTCTTCAGTGTGCAGTACCCCCCTCTGCTCTTAAATTCTTCCTCTTTGGGAAACCTCTGACTTCTGATTCTCAGTGATTACTTCTCCCCATTCAGAAACCCAGCAGCAATAAAAGCAGCTGGGAGCACACACCTAGCTATGACGTGGCTGTTCTTTATTACACAACTCCTGGAAAGCCAGGCCCAGTGTCTGGTATTTCAATTGTTTTTGTTTAGTTGCTAAGTCCTGTCCACCTCTTTTTGCAACCCGGCGGACTATAGCCCACCAGGCTCCTCTGTCCATGGGACTCCCCAGGCAAGAATACTGGAGTGGGCTGCCATTTCCTTCGCCAAGGGATCTTTCTGGCCCAGGGATTGAACCCCCATCTCCTGAATTAGCAGGCAGATTCTTTACCACTGAGCCACCAGGGAAGCCCACATTTCAACTGTACATCACACATACTTAGCACATATATTGCTTTCAGGACAATGGGAAAAATGAAAGGGAGGAGGAAAAAGGAAAACTAACCCTGGCATGCTGCAGTCCATGGGGTCTCAAAGAGTCAGACACGACTGAGCAATGGAACTGAACTGAACATTTATTGGGTGCCTGATAGGTACCAGCCACTGCACCAAGATTTTGATCAACTTTTTTTTTTTTTTCATTTAAAACTCGTAACTGCCCTAGAGTGGAAGATTTGCTTTTCATCATTTTAAAGATAGGAAGCAGAGGCTTAGAAGAGTTACGTAATGTACGGGATCAAACAGCCAATAAGCAGAGGATTGAAGCAAGATTCAAACACAGTTGCTGGACTCCTTGCCCTTTCTGCTGCTCCCCAGTTCTTAATCTTGGCTGATCAGCTTTTAGAAATTTCAGATGCCTAGGCCCCACTCCTGAAGATTTAAACTCAGATTTCTAAGACCAAGAGATCAGGGAGTGTTTGTTTTCTTAAGTGCTATGTTGCCAGCAAAGCCTGGCACATGGGAGAAGCCAGTCCTTATTCGTGAAATGAATAAGTGAATTCAATCCCTCTCGAGGGGTGGTTCTCAGGCCTGGCTCTATATTCAAATCACCTGGAGGACTGATTAGGCCCTACTCCCAGAGGCTCTGATGCAGTTGGTCTGGGGTGGGGCAGCTTGGCAGGTATCCTAGCTTTTCAAAGACTCCCCAGGCGATTTGCATGTGCAGCCAGGGCTGAGAACCATCCGTCTGGAGTGAGGTCATGGCTTCTGCAGGGTTTTAAAAGCTCCACAGGTGATTTTGATTGGAAGCCAGGGCTGAGAACGACCACCTACACATCCCGCTGCCCCTCTCTGGGTTTTAAAAATGGGAAGGCATTACTTTCTAAAAATAATTCTGTCAACAAGTAGGGGGGTGCTCCCCATGCGCTGCAGTGTACCCCTTTGGGGGACATGCTACCAGAAACAGTGGGCCTGCTGTCCCCAGATTTCTAATCTGTAACCAGTTCGGTGCTAACATGTTCTCTGATTTTTGTCTGTCATGGACTAGTTGGGGAATGCTTTATGAGACTGACAGGTCAAGAGTCCTGTTTTGCAGCTAGGAGGGAGAAAATGAACCTCCTGTCTACTGAGCTAAACTTCATAAGCTTCAATAATGAATTTGTATGATGTTCATGCCCTAATGTGCAGTTTTCACTCAGGAGCATATGTGGGGGATCAGGGGAGAGTGGGGAAGAAACAGTATTAGAATGTACAACTCTCTGAAAATGGAGAGATGGGCAAGAGAAGAAAAAAAAGACCATGCCCTCACGGAAACCCCAGACAGGTTTCATAATGCCTCTAATGATCTGGAAATCAAGGAAAATTACATGCCACGAGTTTATACGTTGTTAGCTTTAAACATTTCGTAAAGTGCATTATCTGGAATGCATCAAAAACAATTCAGTACTGGGGAGAGATCTTATTCCTCTGTGTAACAAGCCCAGCAAAACCTGATGTATTAAACATTTCTGTATAAGTCATCTTGCCATTATATAATATTATTATGAATATATAACCAACAGCCCCTGTTAAAAGTCAAGGATTGGGAACATTTTAAAGAGCAAGTTATTTTACAGTTGGGGGAAGCAGCTTTTTATATATTAATCTGTATGCAATTACTAATAGGTGGCATTATTGAGCCCTTAACTCTGTGCCTGGCAGTCTTTGACATGCTTCTCATGTATTCTCACTTAAACCTCACAACAGAGAGATGAAATAGGTAGTATTATATTTTGCAGATAAGAAAACTGAGGCCCAGAGAGTCTAAGTAACTTATCCAAGGACCCACAGCTAGTAAGTAGTAGTAATTAAACCAGGATTCAAATTCAGGCAGTCTGATTTCCTAGCGGATGGTTTAACCAGTAATACATGAGAAATAATGTTTTCCTTATGCTGATTTTATGTTCTTTTAAGCAAGTGCATCTTTTCCATTTTATGTGCCCCTGACACGTGGTAATCAAGAATCAAATCAAGAATCAAAAAAGAGAAAACAGATTTCTGGAAGGAAAGCAACCATTACCTCATCCCCAGTTTCATTCCACACCCCCTCCATTACTTTCCACTGCTAAACACAATTTCTAAAACACCTTTCTTGAAGAACTGAAGTGCATTTCAACACATGTGTTAAGCACCGATTGTATATAAGGATACTGGGCAGGATTAGAAAATGAGCAAAAGGCAGCCCTTGCTTGTAAGATTCTTTTAGAAATCAAGACAGATCCCGGGTCTCTTTTCTCTGTTCCTCTGAGTTCCAAATCCCAATCCAGCCTGAAAGGCCTGGCATGATTTTGTCCCTCCCTCCCCTTTGTGGGAGTGAGCTTCAACCCTGCTGGGCTTCTCTTGGTGAAGTTAATGCACCACAATCTTTCCAAGGTCAAGGTCACTGTGGGGCGCATCCCTCCCTGCCCACTCTTGCAACTGAAATCTCTGCATCCCCCAAATTTCAGCTGTAACATCACTTGCTCAGGAAAGCCTTCCCTGACCGGTGGAAGTCAGGTCCCAGCCCCCTACTGAAATCTTCTTTTTCATTCAATTTTCTTTTCATTCATGGAACTTTACCGCTGTCTGTGATATTTATTTGTGGAGTCGCCCCTTGAGTGTTTCTGTCTCCCACCTGCTTGTAAAGTCCCAAGAGGAGGGAGGGGAAAGTGTATTACTCAATTTCCTGCATCTAGCACCCTACATTCTACCACATGGTGGAAGCCAATTTTTGTTTTAGGGACTTCCCTGGCAGTCTGGGGGTTAAAACTTCTCCCAGTGCAGGGGGGTGTGCCTCTGATCCCTGGTTGGGAGCTGAGATCCCACAGGCCTCTGGGCCAAAAACCAAAACATAAAACCGAAGCAATATTGTAACAAATTCAATAAAGGCTTTAAAAACTGGTCCACATTTTGGAAAAAAAAAAAAACCAACACCAAATATTTGTTTAAAGACATGTTCTTCCATTTAAAGGACTTCGCTGGTAGCTCAGCTGGTAAAGAATCCACCTTCAGTGCAGGAGACTTCAGTTCAATCCTTGGGTTGGGAAGGTCCCCTGGAGAAGGGAATGGCTACCCACTCCAGTATTCTGGCCTGGAGAATTCCACAGAGTCACAAAGAGTCAGACATGACTGAGCACCTTTCTTGCATTTAAATGTCATCTGTCCCTTTGGTCCTAGGGGTTGTGATGGCTTGGAGGTCACCGGTCCCAGGGTTAGTCAGTCACCTGTTCTTCCCACATGCTTTGCTCACACGTCCTTAGATTCCCCTGATGTTAGGGTATCACTTGTTTCCTACCAGGACTCTGATACAGGTGAGAATTAGACAGGCAAAAAATAAGATAAAATGAGTGGTTCAGATAGAAATAAATTAGTGGTTTTAGAAGCATAGACAGAATTGAATGCTCTTAACCATTTTAATCTGTTCATTTAAACTACTAAACATTACAGTGGCTAAGAATTTACTGGAAAATTAAACGTGTATTTGAAGAGTGAACTAATACCAAGCCAGATTATAGCGTATTAGAGGGTGAAAAGCACAATTCAGCCCTTGTCAAACAGGCTCCAACTTCGATAAACCAGATAAGGGGATCCAGATGTCCAAGCACACACTGGCTCCTACTACAAAACCCCCTGTGGATCAGGAGGGGGGGCTTTTTAAAAAGTATAAAGCAAATTCAACTTTTTTTCCTCAAGACAGAAACAATCTCTCCCCAGTGTTTGAAGGCTAGAAATCTGAAATCAAAGTGTTGGTAGAGCCATGCTCTCTTTGAAGGCTCTTTTCTCGTCCAGCTTCTGCTGGTTGCTGGCACTCCAGTCTCTGCCTTTGTTGTCACAAGGCCTCCTTCACTTTGGGTGTGTCTGTGTGTCTCCAAATCTCTCTCTCCTTACAAGAACCACAGTCACTGGAGTTAGGGGCCACCTATCCCAGTATGACCTCCTCTGAAATTGAAAGCCGCTCAGTCGTGTCCGGCTCTTTGTGACCCCGTGGACTATACAGTCCATGGAATTCTCCAGGCCAGAATACTGGAATGGGTAGCCTTTCCCTTCTCCAAGGGATCTTCCCAACCCAGGGATCGAACCCAGGTCTCCCGCATTGCATGCGGATTCTTTACCAGCTGAGCCATAAGGGAAGCCCAAGAATACTGGAGTGGGTTGCTATGCCCTCCTTCAGGGGATCTTATCCCTTCTCCAGGGGATCTTCCTGAACCAGGAATTGAACCAGGGTCTCCTGCATTGCAGGTGGATTCATTACCAACTGAGCTATGAGGGAAGCCCGCTAAATATCTGCAAAGTTCATATTTCCAAATAAGGTCATATTTACAGATATTGGGAGATTAGGACTTAAATACATTTTTTTTTTTTGCATGTATGTGTTAAGTCGCTTCAGTTGTATCCAACTCTTTGTGACCCTATGGACTGTAGCCAGCCAGGCTCCTCTGTTCATGGGAGTCTCCAGGCAAGAATACTGGAGTGGGTTGCCATGCCCTCCTCCAGAGGCTCTTTCTGACCCAGGGATTGAACCCGAGTCTCATGTCTCATTATGTCTCTTGAATTAGCTGGCAGGTTCTTTACCACTACTGCCACCTGGGAAGTCCAAATACATCTTTTCAGTTCAGTTCAGTTCAATTCAGTCACTGAATCGTGTCCGACTCTTTGCAACCCCATGAATTGCAGCACACCAGGCCTCCCTGTCCATCACCAACTCCCGGAGTTCACTCAGACTCACGTCCATCGAGTCCGTGATGCCATCCAGCCATCTCATCCTCTGTCCTCCCCTTCTCTTCCTGCTCCCAATCCCTCCCAGCATCAGAGTCTTGTCCAATGAGTCAACTCTTCACATGAGGTGGCCAAAGTACTGGAGTTTCAGCTTTAGCATCATTCCTTCCAAAGAAATCCCAGGGCTGATCTCCTTCAGAATGGACCGGTTTGATCCCCTTGCAGTCCAAGGGACTCTCAGGAGTCTTCTCCAACACCACAGTTCAAAAGCATCAATTCTTCGGTGCTCAGCCTTCTTCACAGTCCAACTCTCACATCCATACATGACCATAGGAAAAACCATAGCCTTGACTAGACGGACCTTAGTCGGCAAAGTAATGTCTCTGCTTTTGAATATGCTGTCTAGGTTGGTCATAACTTTTCTTCCAAGGAGTAAGCGTCCTTTAATTTCATGGCTGCAGTCACCATCTGCAGTGATTTTGGAGCCCCAAAAAATAAAGTCTGACACTGTTTCCACTGTTTCCCCATCTATTTCCCATGAAGTGATGGGACCGGACTGGGGGGGGACAATTCAACTCACAACACTTGTTAGCATATAAAACCAATTCTTTTCCTCCTTTCTCCTTCTCCTATTTTGTATAAGGAATGCTGGTGGTTGTTCGGGTCTTTTCCCTCTCTGTCTTTTTATTGGCCAGCCTAGTTACACATCTGTCAGTTTTGTTGGCAGTTGTCAATTATGCAATTTAATCTTTAGATTATAAAATATCCAGGAGGGATTGCGGCTGAACTAGAAGTGGAATTAATATCTCCAAGACACGGATGTGGTAATGGATAGGATTTTCCACCTTCTCTTTTGGGGAAGAGGGTGGGGATATCTCATCTTAATTGTAATAGTTGCACACTAGAGGCCAACTCATGATGTTGCCGCTGTTCTTATTTGGAAGTTTAAGCCTGGTGAGAAGGCTGCTAAGCAGCCAAAGAGTAGACTATTTTGGTTACTTCTGTGAAACTGATAGGAGATTGACTAAAGAGAGGAGAAGTCTTTTTTTTTTTTTTTTTTTCTGCTTCTGATGGAGCTTCTGAGGCAGGGCACTTCCAGCAAACCCTGTGGCAGAGTGTGCCTGCATTCATGGAGCTCTGATTGGCAGGTGACTTTGGGCTCATGATTTTCTGAATCTTCTGTGTGAGTATGGTTCCTGGCTGACTTCATTTATTCCCTCTTTCATGCTCTTCCTTTCTTTATATAGACCCAAGTCTCTGATCTGTATAATTTTCCTTTTTTCTGAAGAATTCCTTTTAATATTTCTTGCAAAGTAGGTCTACTTGTGACATATTGCCTTAATTTTTGTTTGTCTGAGAAAGACTTCACTTTTGAAGGATCATTTTATTGGACACAGAATTCTAAGTTGTTGGATTTTTCTATCAACACTTTACATATTTCTCTCCATTCTTTTCTTGATAGCATGACTTTTGAAGAGAAGTATAATTCTTGCTGTGTTTCCCTGTAGTTAGGGTGATTCTTGGTTTTGTTTTGTTTTCATCTCAAGCTTCTTTCTAGAGTTTCTCTTTCTGTTTGGTTTTCTGAAGTTTGAATATGATATGAAAGAGTGTAGATTTGGGGGTATTTATCTTACTCAGTGTTTTCCAAGCTTCCTGGATCTGTGGTTTCATATCTGTTATTAATGCTGGAAAATTCTCAGCCATTACTACTTCAAATATTTCTTCAGTTATTTTCTCTCCTTATTCTCCTTCTGGTATTCCCCTTATATGTATGGTTTATCTTTTGTGGTTGTTCCACAGTTCTTGGATAGTCTGTTCTTTTTTCTTTTTTCCTCTTCTCGATTCAGCTTTGAAAGCATTTATTGAAATATCTTCAAGCTAACTGATTATTTTCGTGGCCATGTCTAATTTACTGATGAGCCCATCGAAGACATGGGCATTCTTCATTTTTGTTAGGGCATTTTAATTTTTTTTGGTGTCCTGTACAGCTGGTGTGATCTTAGTCCCCCGACCAGGGATTGACCGCATGCCCCCTGCATTGGAAATGCAGATTCTTAACCACTGGACCACAAGGGAAGTCCTCTTATTAGGGTATTTTTGATTTCTAGAATTTCCTTGTTTTTTTTTTATTCTTTCTTAGCTGCTTACATTACCCATTTGTTCTTTTTTTTTTTTTTACCCATTTGTTCTTGCATGCTGTCTACCTTTTCCATTGGAGCCTTAACATGTTAGTCGAAGTTATTTTTAAATCTCTGGTCTGACCATCTCAAATCTCTGTCATATCTGAGTCTGGTTGTGTTGTTTGCTTTCTCTCTTCAGACCTTGTTTTTTGCCTTTTACTCTACCTTGTAATTTTTTTGTTGAAAGCCAGACATGATATGTGGGGTAAAAGGAATGGAGGTAGATATGACTGTAACATGAGGTTTTGTGTTTATTTGGCTAGGAGTTAGGCTTTATTGGGCTCCTTGTGGCTTAGCTGGTAAAGAATCTGCCTGCAATGCAGGAGACCTGGGTCTGATCCCTGTGTTTGATCCCTGGGTTGGGAAGATCCCCTGGAGAAGGGAAAGGCTACCCACTCTAGTATTCTGGCCTGGAGAATTCCATACAGTCCATGGAGTGGCAGAGAGTTGGACACGACTGAGCGCCTTTCGCTTAGGCTTTGTTTACTCCTTGTTATAGCTCTGGCGTCAGAGGCTGCAGTTTCCTCTGATGTCCTTATTTTTGTCTCCTCTGTTGTTTGGGGGTTTTCCTAGAGACTACTTAAATAGCCTCTGAGGCTTACAGTTCTTCTTGCTGCAAGCTCCTGATATTGTGCAGGAGCCCTGACTGTGGTGGTGAGATGTAGGGGGATGGAACGTGTTCTCTGGTCCTGTTATTACGGGTCTCAATCTTCCAGTGAGCCTGAGTGGGTATTTCCCTTCCCCCGTGTTAAAGGCTAGACAGGACTGGAGTTGGGTATTTCCCTCCCCCTGGGTGTGTTATGATCTGGTAAAACCCCGGTCAGTTACACTTGGTTAAATAGAGTTCCTTGAGACTAGGCTTTAATGAAGGAACTGGATGCTCTGGGCAGATTTAAAAATGTTTACTTACCCCCCTAACCCTGCTGGAAGCCAGGCTCCTCTGTCCATGGGATTCTCCAGGCAAGAATACTGGAGCGGGTTGCCGTGGGCTTCCTCCAGGGAATCTTCCCAACCCAGGGATCTAACCCACATCTCCTGCATTGGCAGGCAGATTCTTTACCACTGAGCCACCTGGGAAGCTCAACAACAACTAGGATAGACTGAGCCTCCAGCAATTTATCAGTCACAGCTTTTAAGTGTTCATACAGATGCTGGCGGCAGTCATGGGCTTCTGCTCTACATAAGCTGTGATTCTCTGTATCTGTTTGTCTCTCCAGTTTGAAGGCGGCAGTTTTGCTCTGCCGAGTTCTCTGATGGGTAATTGAATTTTAGTTTGTGCAGCTTTTTTTCTTACTGCAAGGACAGAAGTGACAGTTTCCAAGTTCTTCACAGGTTGCACTGGAAACTGAAAGTTCAAATGCAGTTTTTTAAGTTTTTAAGTTCAAAGGTTTTAGAAAATCTGAAAAATACAGAAAAATTCTTAAGTGGGCTATAAAAATCACCAGTAATTCCACTACCCACTGATAACGAGTTAAATTGTGAATGTATATATTCTATGCCTATAATGTATATGTGTTAAATACATGTAAAATACTTTTTAATAGAATTATCCTATGCTGCTGCTGCTGCTAAGTCGCTTCAGTCGTGTCTGACTCTGTGAGACCCCGCTACCCATAGTTTATTTATCCACAAAACAATATGTTATATATTTCCCCACGTCAGTAACTCTTCTTACTTTTAACTGTTTATTAGTTGCAAATATTGCAAAATATTTGGTCATATGAACATTTTGCTTATATAATTGGGGATAACATAATATAAAAGTTAAAATCATAAATTCTGGGATTAGATTGCCTGGCTTAAACCCTAGTTCTTCCACTTACTAGCTACATGATCTTGGGCAAATTATTTATCTTCTCTGTGCCTCAGTTTTCTCACCTGTTAAATAGGGATAATAATTCTTAAGGATTTGGCAAGATAATAAAGAGGATTAGAACAATCACTTATTCAAGCATTTCAAAATCAATTTTAAAATAATCTATTTTGCATCTTGTTTGGGTTCAAAAATGTAAAGTATTTTAATGCAGGCTACAAGGTATTTAGGGGCTTCCCAGGTGGCTCAGGGGTAAAGAATCCGCTTGCCAAGGCAGGAGACTCAGGTTCTGTCTCTGGGTTGGGAAGATCCCATGGAGAAGGAAATGGCAACCCACTCCAGTATTCTTTGCTGGGAAATCCCATGGACAGAGGAACCTGGTGGGCTACAGTCCATGGGGTCGCAAAACAGCCAGACATGACTTAGCGGCTAAACAACAATGTACTTGCCCTTTGGTAATTTCACTTGGGGACATGAGGGCAGCATTAGTGTTTTAACTGGCTTGCCAGCTTTTATTGCCTCTCCATCTCAATTTATGATCAAGGATATGCTCTGTCTTCTACTTACGGAAAAACTCGGTCTTGAAGATTTGTTAAATGAAAAATGTCCGAGATGGAAGAAAAGTTCATACCATCCACCTGAAACCATGACTAGTGTGATGGAGAAAGCCTGGTTCTTTTGGGGTTGGAATGCTCAAACTGTTGTGTCATTATTGCGTCATTTCCATTCAAAGGTTAATAACAATATTTTATGCAATATTTTAATGCAAAAATATACCACAAAAATTAAGCCAAAAAAGTTTTTGTTTATTCTCAAAGGTTAACACAGAGCTAGTTTTGGAATTTAATGCTAACTGCTGTTGTCATCAGTGGAGTTTCAGGGATTGAAAATTGTGTTTCACTGGGGCAGGACCATCTAACTACTGCGCGCTACTCTTCCTTGCCTGCAAACAGCAATTCTTTTGCTTGAGGGCTACAGAGACACACATTAAAGAAAGTAAATACTGAACTGGTAGGGTCCCTAGAGGCAAGTTAGCTCAATACTTTCATTTTACAGATGAGGAAACTGAGACCTGGAGAGGTTAATGATCTTGGCCAATGTGAATGGAGGAGGGAAATAGAATAGAGATCTCATTCCAATTCAGAGTACTTTTCATTAAATCAGACCTTTGAAAAACAAAAGCTGTGATTAAATACTTTGGTTAATTCAAAGCTAGTCTTTTCCCTAGTTGAACTGAATTAAGGATCTACAATTATAGCTGATTTTTTTTAAACTGCTTCCAGTTTTATTAGAAAGCACTGACCCACATATGTTAAGACGAACATAGATCTTATTATTTTTTCTCACCATTTATCATCAGAGGAAGCTCAAAAAGTAAAGTGAAGTGCCCCCTGAACTTGAAAACACAAGCTTGACAACACTAAGATTTCATATAAAACTGGTGAGACCAACTGTAAGAGTTACGTAGGAAAGAATATCTGAAAAACCACCAACACTGTTTGAAGTACACTGGTACTTCAAGTACATGAAGTACACTGAAGCACATAATTTCAGAGCCATGTGAGTAGAATGTGATTTTACTAAGTTGATCAGCAGTATTATAATATACAGGCTGGCCTGCTTAGGGTTTCTAAAAGGGAAAGTTAGAGTGTAAGCATTGTGTTGTCTAGTATTATCCAAGGACCGAACCACTGGATCTGGGATTCATAAGCATCATGATCACTAGAGAGAGTACTCCAAGGTAAAGCAAGGATGGCTGGTTCACCAGGCTTTCCTGCGACCTAAATAAAGTTCTCTAAAGGATATCCAGCCACCCTCTTTTGTTCTGACTCTGTACTCCACAAACAGCTTTTTTGTTCCAAATGGGCTTTTCTGATTTTGAAAAGAAGGTGATCTCGATGATAAACTTTAAATTTTTAGCTATAAGAAAGGAATAGCTTCTATTGTTGTTTAGTCACTAAGTCTCGTCCAGCTCTTTCACAATCCCATGGACTGTAGCCTGCCAGGCTCCTCTATCCATGGGATGTCCCGGGCATGAATACTGGAGTAGGTTGCCATTTCTTTTTCCAGGGGATCTTTTTGACCCAGGGATTGAATAGCTTCTATTACAACCTTTTACAATGATATTATTGTTTATGCAATCCGTCTCTTCTGAGGTTGGTTAATGAGAACCAGACCTCCTGAATCTGGGCACACTGAAAAAACTCAAATGTCCAGATATATAAAGTTGAAAACTAGAGCTTAGAATGTCATTACTACATAGGGTATTTCCACTGATTGGGTACTCAGTGGTAATTTTGTGTCTCCCTTCTTGAACGTCAAGCCTAGATTTGCACTATATTTTAAGCTGAAAGGGAAACAAAGGGCAACAAATGGCAACAAAGGGTATTAATTGATAGTATTCCCAATATCCACTTGCATTTTAGGTAGAAGTGTATATATTCTTCTATTCTCCCTTCCTTCCTTCTCGGGACCCAAATTTGAAGATGATTTCACTGCACCGTGAATGGGTTAGAGAGGCAAATTGATCTCCTTGGCCAATGTAAACGGGGAGGGAGGATCCTGAGGTCTCTGAACCAACACCTGTGGTCTAAGGACTGCACTGAGGCTCCCTGATGTCTTTATCCAAATATTTGTTTGCAGTTTTTGTGATGCAGCAAAATGTGGAGGAGGAGCGCTGGTAACCAGTCTTAACGTTTGAGAGAAGCAGAAGCACCCACACCCCACAGTTAGTCACCTGGCTGTAGCAATTCCAGAAGAAGATGGGCAGATGGCACCATTTTTCTCTTGAGTTCCTACTGGCCCAACGCCCACAACTCGAGGTTGGGCCTTTATGCTGTTCCTGCCTCCTACTGCAATAGTGTCTGTGTTTAGCCTAGTTTTCCAACATCATTAATTAAACCACTACTCCCAGGGAAGGAAAAGCTACGGGAGCCAAATCATATTTTTCCCACCAGGAACCACAGATTTCTAAGTCTCTCAACTTTGAAAAGAGCTCATGGTGCCCCAGATGCCAAGAAGGACTGGGCACATTTGTTCCTCGGCACATGTACCAAAGACCACTAGATAACATGATTCTAACCTAGGCCTCCCTGGTGCTATCTTCTGGTTTTTATTACATTTTTTTTTCTCCTCCCAAAATAGGATTAAATAAATAAATAAGTGGAAATAAGTGAAAACCTCCTGGGTATTGAAATATGTTATGCAAATTCCACAATGTTTTTATTAGACAAAATAAATGTCTGTGACTGAGGCCTCCAGGTTTGTTCCAACAGCTAAACAGGCCTGGAAAAAAGCCATCTTGGGGGTAAAAATTAGACCATGACCAAGCACACAGAAAATTCTCCCTTGAAAAGGTTTCACTTTTTAATTTGTTTTTAGCTCTCCATAAAAATAGAGCCTTATGAGGAGACTTTTCAGAAGCCTTTAGTGAAAGTACAGGAACAAATTAGGACCCTATACCCTAACACTAGAGAATCAGAATGTGAAAAAGATACCTTTTTCCCCCCTTTGGAGAATGTTCTTTTATCATGTTCTATTTTAAGTTATGTAACACTATTATCTATCTGTACTAAATGCTAGAAGTATTTTATTTTATATGCAATTTACCAAATGTAAAATAGTAGAATACTGTTTATGTATAGCATAGAATTAGAACAAGGATTCTCTTTTTAAATAATATCAGGATTACGTGTCTCTTGTTACTTTCACTATTTTCTCCCAAAGTAGAAACGTATCCACTCATGCGCCTGTCACCTTAGTTCCAAATTATCAGAGCTATTTACTCAATATGATTCATAACTATTGGGATCAACCAGAAATGAAGTACACTGAAAAAAGACCAAAGCACTGGAGTTATACAAAAGATGGTGCAGGTGGCACAGTGGAAAGGCCTCTCGAAGCTAGAATCTAATTGTGCCACTATCACGTCCAAGATTTCCATTTACCCAATGTTTGACTTTGGACAATTCTTTAAAACTTTCTGGGCACCATTTTCCTCATGAGCAATACGGTATTAAGAGTTCCCTCCTGTCTCACAAAGTTATTGTGAGACTCAAATGTATGAATGTTCTAAAGGTCCTTTGGAAACTATGGCTAGAAGGCGTTATTTAACTTAAACACAAAAACCCACCCTACAGTTTATTGAACACCTACTAAGTGCCGGGCATTGTAATAGGTGATTTACCTACATTTGTTCAGCACAGTTCCAGGAGGCAAGAACTGTTATGCACGTATAAGGACAGAGCTTAACACTCACATGGCCCAAGCTTTTCTTTGCCTTCTAATCCTAGTGATTCCATTTCAGTCCTCCAATCTCAGCTCTAGAGCCATGGGGTTTCTGGAAAGAAACACCAGGCACCTTGCACTTGGCTTTATCTCCTTTGCTCTGTAGCGCTGTGTCCATGGCCGCTTGGCACTGCCCTAGGGTGAAAAGGTTGAGCCAATCTTTAACTTTTTTCTTCCACTTCTCTCACATGTGCCAGACAATGGAAAAACAGATTGTGACCCTTTTGTTAAAATAAAGTAAAACCTGAAATGATGATACTGTCCTTCCAGGCAGTGACCTATGATATGGCAAGTCCTTTGGGTACCCTCAAATTCTGTCCTATCCCCCCACGCCCTCTCTGCAGGTGTTTCTCTTCCCCTCAGCTTGCCCTTTCTTCTTGCAGAGCCTGCTCCTAACCCATCAGTACAGGGCTTGCTTTTAGCTCCTGTTCTGAAATATTTATGATCTAGCAGCCAAGTTGGAATATGGGATAGAGTTTGTTCTGGTGTTCTCCTGTCCGTATCGATTGGATCAAAGGGAGATCCATCTGGAACCCACTTAGAGTCCTTCCAGATGGTAAGCTTGCTTCCAGATGGTATATTTAGTAGGAGAGAGAGAAATCACTGAACATAAACACCACAGCACCAGGGAAAGTCCTATGACCTTATTTCTTTCAGGGTTTTTCAGGACTTGGAATGATTTTGCTTGTCTTAAATTTTCACAGGAATTATTTCCTCTGCCTGAACCTCAAGCTGAAATTAGGGGCCTTTGGAGAATTATGGTGTTACTGATAGCCAAATACTGACCATCTGCAACCACAATTATGGATTGTGGCTTGATTCTTCTTATTTTAAACGTTGAGACAAATTTAAAAAGCTGTTGTCAAATTTCTCAGGGAGTTCAGGGACCTTCGCTGTCAAAGTGCCATCTACTGGAGGCAAGCTCCTATTTGGCTAATCCTGAAAAGCAGACTTACAGCAAACCTCAACTGCCCCCAGTGCATCGTCATCTTAAAACATGATAACTTCTACTCGCAAGATGAGTGACCCTAATAAAGATAGCAGGGTTGTGTCTCAGAAAAGGCAAAATGGTGAGCTTTCCTATGAACAAGGAGTGAACCCTGAACCTGAGGAACCTGGGCTCCTAAGCAAGCAATTTTATTTATTTATTTGCATTTTCCTCATTAAAATATTTTTTAAATTTATTTCATCTATTTTTAACTGGAGGAAAAGCCAGCAACTTTGGAAAGGACACACACTGACTAATTCCCTCAGCTGTCACCCTTCTAAATGCACTTTGCCCCAGACTTGCCAATGAATGGCCTTGTGTGGTCTAGCTACTTTGATTCACTCAACAAAGAAACAAATATTCAGTCATTCATTTGTTCACTCACTTTATTGGGGACCTACTAGGTGACAGGCCCTGGGCTTGGATGATGATGGGAAGGGAACTGCTGGCAGAGCCTGGATCATCCCCGCTGTTGCTGGCTGGATACCTTTCCTATTTTGACTCTAGGATGAACTTCCTGGCAGTGTGCATAGGCGGACCCCTCTGCACCCCTCTTCCTCAGCACACATCCCTGGGACAGTGGGAGTTGCAGGGCAGAATCAGCATTTCTACACTAAACCTATCGTTGTTCTCTACAAACCCCTGCAGGAGTCACTAAGGGTAAGCCCACCTGATTTCGTAAACTGTATGCACATGCTCACAGGCCCCTGGCTTTCAACCCAGCAACAAAAGGTCTGGACCTCGACAGAAGTTCTTATGGAGCTGAGCCCACACCACACAGGATAGCAAGTCAGGCTCACTCTTACTTGTTTACTCCTAGCTGGTAGGCAGGAGATTGCAGGCATTTTTCTGCAGCCCAGCTGCCAACTGCCATGTGGTCAGAGAGTAGGAGTGACAAGTGAGGGGTTCCTATGGACTGACCCACAGTCCCTCCTGAAAGGCCACAAACCGAGTCCTCAGCATTCCCGTGGATTTTAATTGCAGTGTGGGGGTCTGTAGTCCTTAGGAATGCAGATTCCATAAATTAGGAATTGTGGTGACTGAGCTAGGCCTGAAGTTTATATTTGCAATATCAATGAAGATAAGGTTTGCATAGCAAACCAAAGGAATTCCTTTATAGAATTTTTCTTTTTTTGTTTTTGACCGCGCCATGCTACATGCAGGATCTTGGTTTCTCCCGTGACCAGGGATTGAACCTGCACTCCCTGCCATGGAACGGTGGAGTCTTAACCACTAGACCACCAGGGAATTCTTCTGACACCTCACAGAAAACGGAACAACCGTACCTCCAAGATTGGGGGCCAGAGACTGCGGACTAGTTTATATTAATTAAGAGAATAAATGGTTTGCCAATACCCTGGGACTGTCTATAAACACCTACTCAGGTATGAGCAACTGCATGTAATTTATGTCTATTTCTAAGAAAACATCTCATAGGAACACTGGGTTAAAGGCCCACTTTTTAATTTTCTAAAAGGGCTAGATCTGATGGACTGATTGCAATAAACTTCTGCTCTTGTCTAATTCAGATGGGCTTCTGCCTTATTCTCCTGAAATTGAAGAAATTGTACGGCAGTCACAGAGAATCATTTAGAAGGTGCTTGGAGGTCATTTATCCTCTAGGCAGAGCTGTCCCTAAAATTATTTTTGACTTATGGTGGCTTCTATCATTATCCTGCTATCCGTAAATCATGACTATTAAATGATGCCACCGCTCTGGAGATCATGTTTTATTTTTGCCAAGCGCTTTAACCCTCATTTTAATTATACCCAAACCAGTCCTAAAATGGTTACTTCCTACTCCCTAGTAGGAAAACTGAGGCACAGTGAGGACCTCTCAATGGCTTCATGCCTCAGAATCTGCTTGCTTTAAGATAGAAAGAGAATTCTTGCCTCTTACCTTCCAGCTGTTTGTGTAAGTGATCCCCCAGTTTCCTCAATTTTAACTGCCTGTTGAAGGAAGCTTCAGTGTGTGTCTCTTTCAGGTTTGAACCCTTGGGGCTATGTTTTCTAGCCTCCAGAGAATGCTCTGGTTTCCAAAATATTCAGAACACCGTCATCTCCTGCAGATGTGGAAACCACCAAGGAGGGGTGGGGAAGGGCAGGAAGGGGCTAAACAAAGGCAGGAGCGAATCAGGGAGCACTGCCTCTCAGGTGTCCTTCCCAGGCCTCAGCTGGCCATTCAGAACCAGGGTGAGGCTGCCCTTAGCCATCACGTCAACAGATGCCAGGTGCTAGTCCAGAAACCGTAAAGCCAGTTTTGTTGAGTGCTGGTTCAATGGATAATATGCTGAGCATCGTCCTGTTTCATCTTCACATCAACCATGGGAGCTGGGACTATTACTATTATATTTCCATTGTGTAGACAAGGAACCCAAAGCTTAAGTGGCGGAAGTCATGCGCTTAAGCTCATGGGATCCATAAGCCTGTCTGACTCCAGAGCCAACTAACTCTTAACTGAGTCACCTCTTCCGAGAGCCTGGGCAGGGGGTGGGAACAACATGGCAGAAGTTTCAGGTCTCAAGCTCCTTGTGCTCAGAGATAGGAGATGCCCATCCATTGCTGACTCAGAGCTGTCAAAAATGGACAGTAGACAAAGCTTTATAAAGGCAGTGCTGTGGTTTGCTGGAGTCTCTGTCACTGATTTTTGTTTTTTTTTTTATAACACCTACTTTCTGGAGGGGCTTCCCTGGTGGCTCAGATGGTAAAGAATCTGCCTGCAATGCAGAAGACCCAGGTTTGATCCCTGGGTTGGGAAGATCCCCTAGAGGAGGGCATGGCCACCCACTCCAGTATTCTTGCTTGGAGAATCCCATGGACAGAGGAGCCTGGAGGGCTACAGTTCATGGGTCACAAAAGAATCAGACACAACTGAGCAGCTAACACACACACATTTGCCAAAGAGCCTGAAACCCTTGGATGGAAACAGTCTTTCATTCCCAGGAACTCTTTTGTCACCTCTGTTGGCAGAACTTCAAACTGCGCATTTAGGAGTCTGAATAGGTATGCCAAAGTCCACTGTTTAAAGGAATGAAAAATGCTTTCCCCTGGAGTTATTCACTCACTCAAATTCATCACAATGTGAGCAGCAAGTGTGTGCCAGACATGATGCTGAGCAGTAGGATGTCAAGGTGAACATGATGGGGTTTGGTCTCTCTCTTGTGGAGTCTATAACCTGGGTTGGGGTTGGGGAACTCTAACTGTGGACCAAATCTGGCCCACTGCTTGGTTTTGTAAATAAAGTTTTATTGGAACACAGTCATGCTCATCGATTTACATATTGCCTGTGGTTTCTTCTACCACGGCAGTAGAGTAGAGTACCTGTGACAGAGACCACAGGGCCTGCAAAGTCTAAAACACTGACCATGTGGCCCTTTACAGAAAAAGTTTGCCAACTCTTGTCCTAAGATAACACTTACTTGTCAAGTCTGCATTTTTTTTTTCTTTTGGATTGAACATATATTAAACCCCTAACTGGTCATCCATGATCATTCCCGACTAGCAAAGTTACCTCTTATGAAGAAAAGTGGTCATCAGAACTCAGAAATGCTGAGAAAAATGTAAAATTATAAGAATAGAGTAACCCTCAACATTTCCTCAGCGTTTGTCACTTGCCAGAGTTCTCATTTTCAGCACTGCACATATATTCACTCAATTTGTTCTTGTGATAATTCTAGGCAGCAAGCACGGTCATTATGCCCATTTTACAGATGAGGGTTGGTTACGTAATCTGACAGAAGTTCAGGGCTGAGCTGGGTTTAAGCAGAGGCAAGCAGGCACACACTCAGGACATGCCGAGGGGTGGAGGTGGTGCCCAAGTGGGTTGGAGAAGAGAAGGGAACCCCCTTCCAGCACAACCCCGGAAGTGGCAGGACAGTGCTGGCCTGGTGATTATGAGACCTATTTTTAGCCCTAAGAAAACCCTCATCCAAGGGAGGATGAGTCTCTCTGTCGCTTTCTATAGTCAGACACTCTCTGATTAGAGGAGGATGAGCTCTGAGCTTCACTGTAATTAAAGCGCTTCTCAGATTCGGATGTGTCTAATGCCTCTGCTAATGCTGATCCGTGGAGGATGCCTTGAAACTCAGTGAACAAAAAAATACAGAAGCATTGATTGTCAGAAAGAGAAAACACTGCGGAGCCCCCTTGCAGTTTATTCCTGTATCGCTTTCTTGGGGATTCCCAAGACCCTAACTGGCACGCTCTTCCTTTTCTTCTGATGCCCTCTGTGTTCCTTCTCCCCACCCCCAGGATATCCTTGCCCCTCCCCAACAAGGTTCTTTCTAAAATCTGGAGACCTCTCCTTGGGTTCTTGCTACACACTGGGAGTGCAAAAGGCATCCCCCCATGGCTGGGTAGAGGACAGTAGTTTACTGAGCTCAGGAAGCATTCATAACAGAGTCGAAAAGTCTATGTTCCTTATATATCTGAAAAATTATCATGAAAGTATAACGCTTGGGATTATTCAGACTTTCTCTCTGAACATGACATTAGTTGATGACAGCCTGGGAAGCTTCGTTCATGCTGTGGTTGTCCATAAAGAATCACTGGTACCATTCATAGGACCTTGTAGAAATGTAAGTTGCCATAATAACATGTAGATTGGGATGGGGGTCCAGTGGTTAAGACTCCACATGCCCAATGCAGGAAGCCTGGATTCAATTCCTGGTCAGGGAACTAGATCCTGCATGCTGCAACGAAGATCCGTTGCAGTCAAAAATTTTTAAAAAAAAACATGTAGATGATCTTTACTGGATCTCCCATGCACTGGAGCAATTGGAAAGTGGATGTATACCTGATTAATCTGGGAAATCAGAGACACCCCCACATAGGGCTTCCTCTGTCCTGGGAGTTTACACAGCCACAGTTCCACTGGTCCGTATAACGGGACACTCATCCAATAAGCCTTGTAAGTTATACCTTATTTCAGACATCAGCCTGAGTTCACTCTCAACCCTGATACAGACGTAAGTATAACAAGCAAATGTATATAGTCTCTGAAATATGCATAAAATTAAAAAAATTAAAGGTACCTACTTTTAGGTCTGACAAGCTATTCCCTCCATAGAATTATGCACCGCAGTTCCCGCTGCTCTGTAAAATCTTTGGGAGGCCATGCATATCATATGCAAACCCTACCAGCAGGCATTCCTAGAACATTTAAATAGCCTGTCTCTATAGAATTAGCTCGACAGCCAGCATTGGACAAGCTAGGAGATAATTATGTCTTCCATAAAATGAAGTTCTGTTCTGAGGAGGGAAGATGGCCAAGATGCCAGGTATATTTTTCTTTTTCTTTGTATCTTGGCCATCTCATGCCAAGACACATTCCAAGCCACCCTTTGGCTCATGTTTCTGTCTTTCCTGAAATGACTTTATTCTCTCGGCATTCACTAGTAACTATCATGATGAAAATGTAGATTTCATTTATCTCCAGGATTTTATTTGGGACACTCTTTGGGGCTCTTACATAACCTTTTTGAAAAGAAATTTGTAAAACATAATGATCTAGTCATCTGCTTTTCTTTTTTAGTTCAAATAATCGAATTAGCAGCTAGAAAAGACTGGAGCTCTCTATTTTAAATTTGTGCCAAATTGATTCAAAGTTAACATATTTTTGAAAGGGTTACCTATATAATCTCTAATGGTTCTTGGGTGTATGTGTTAGTTGCTCAGTTGTGTCTGACTTTTTGGGAACCCATAGACCAGCCTGCTAACTTCCTCAGTCCATGGGATTCTCCAGGCAAGAATACTGGAGTGGGCAGCCATTCCCTTTTCCAGATGATTATTCCAACTCAGGGATTGAACCTGGGTCTCCTGCATTACAGGCAGATTCTTTACTGTCTGAGCCAGGAGGGAAACCCAAATGGCCCTTGCTTAGGGCCATTTCTTGCTTAGCCCTATTTCTGATCCCACTTACATTGTCAGTCTTTGAGAAACTAAGGAACTTGTGAATAAGAAGATAAGGGGGAAAAGCAGGAGGGAAAAGGGAATCAGTAAATTAAATTCATGTCTTTTGTGTGGTGCCTTTAATGTAACAGTCATTTTATGTCAATCTCAGAAAAAAAGACATTATTTGGAAGAAACAGGAGGCCAGCCCCAGTTATATCTTCTGGTGTTGTAGCTATCATGAAGTGGTGCCATGCAACAGTTGTTCCAGCACCACATAACTGAAGAGAGCACCATTCCTATTTTGATCTGAATGTATGGACCTGATGACTGACATTTCTTCTCTGGCCCTGAACCCTGGCTTCCTGCCTTCCCTCCCTAGCTGTAGTCTGTCCACAGTCTGCAAAGTGAGCCCTTTTTTCAGCCACTGTAGTTACCAGCCCAGGCTGGCACAGTCTGCTTCCTGAAGGTTCATCCATACAATCAACTGTTATCCTAGGTTTGCCCCATTCTGAAGACAGAAACTTGGAAACTAGCTCTATTCTTGGCAATGCCTAGTGACTTCCTGGTGCAGCCCTGGCTCCCAGCCAGAACTCTGGGTCATCAAGGAATTTACTGTTTATATTTTTACTTCCAGTCATACCCGTAAACCCCTGCCCCAGGCTTCGTGTCTACCTAGTTCAACCTTGTCCCTGGTATGTCCAGAAATGGAAAAACGTTTCCCAGACTTCTGCCCTATTTACAAGGCAGAGGAAGGGAAAAGAGAAAAGAAGAAAACACTGGAGTTATCTCCCAGAGATCCAAGTCTGTCCCATTCTAGTCCACCCTGTCAAGTGCTGAGCTGGCCCTTAACATAATTTTCATCATGGATCCTGCAGACAGCTACAGAGTCCTTTATATACGTGTGTGTGTGTGTGTGTGTGTGTGTGTGTGTGTGTGTGTGTATAATTTTATTTATTTTTTGCTGTGCTGAGTCTTTGTTCCCATGAGGGCTTTTTCTCTAGGGTGGTGAGTAGGGGCGACTCTCCAGTTGCAGTGCATGAGCTTCTCAGCGTGGTGGCCTCTCTTGTTGCCAAGCATAGGCTCTAAGGCACACAGGCTCAGTAGTTGTGGTTCCCTGGCTTTGGAGCACAGGCTCAATAGCTGTGGCACACGGGCTTAGCTGCTCTGCAGCATAGGGGATTGAACATGTGTCTCCTACATTAGCAGACAGATTCTTTACCACTGAGCCACCAAGGAATCCCCTACAGAGTCTTTTATTTTGATACCAAAATGTTTCGAAATGGTCCTTTCATCAAAATCCGTTTGCATCTTCCTCCGAGATCTTAAGGCTCGTTTCAGTCACCAATGGAGGAATACCAAGTGCTGCTTGTCCTACATATTTGATTCAGCTAAAAATATTCCACGGCCACCTCTAGAAGCCTTACTTTGTCTTCTGGAGCATTAGCTAGCTGGCTCTTCATCACACCAGCCTCTTCTGATTCTTTTCTTTTCTCTCACTCTTTTTTGTTTGTTTGTTTTTTGTTTCAAGGACTCATTTTCTCTAGAGATGAAAGGGACCTCAAGAAATCATCTAATTCAGCACCTTGCACTGAGATAAAAAAGCTAGGCGTATCCCCATTTTGCAAAAGAGGAACCAGAGGAAGAAACTGGCTTCAAGGCACAGAAACGTAGATGCCATAAGCCGTGGCTATGAATTAGCATCATCTGAGGTCCAAGGTTTCAGAGCAATTAGATTAGGATCTCCAAGGATGGTGTTTAAGTCTCACCGGCATCAGAATCCCCTGGAGTGTTGGTTGAAGAACAGATTGCTGGGCCGCCTTAGAGTTTCTGATCCAAAACCAAAGAACTTGCACATATCACCAGATGAGGGGATGCTGATGCTGCATGTTCTTGCCCCACTGTGGGAACCTCTGGTGCTGGGAAGCCCCATTGTGGGCAAGTTAGCAAAGGAGACCCTGGCTTGGAGGTGAGCCTGTGCTTTCCTGACCACTTCAAACTGCTCCATTCAGTTCCTGGTCAATGGGACCCAGGAACTCTGGCCCATGTGAAGACCCAACCTCGTGTCTCCCAGAAGTTGACAGAAAGTACTGGATCAGAGGATTCTCTGTCTCCATCAGCACCTTCTTCCTTGTCTTTGGTCTCAGCATCATCCTTCGTCTTATCCCCATGACCTCAGTGCCCTGCCATACTTCTGACATCTGGGTCATTGTGTGTCCAAGGCCCTCTTTCTGACCCCAAAGAGTCTTTCCTTGGGCTGCACACCATCCTACCAAAACCTAACGCATAGCTCCTTCACATCCACGTGACTTGGTGTCCCTGGTGCAGGGGGCGTGTCAGTCTTTCAGCCCTGTCCCATTGCTTCTTCTCACTCTGTAATGTGTGTTGAAAACATTCACTGGCCAGTTGCTAGGCCTTTTTTGCTCAATATGCTTTCTTATGCAGCAGCCTAAGATCATTTCTGCTTCAAATGTCCACATTCCTAATGGCTCATTAACAAGATCTTTTTTAGTCCATTTGCAGAACAGAGCTGATTAACATACTTAATGCATTCACCTGTTTGTTTGCCAAACATTTATTGATTAACTAATATGTGGTTAACACTATCCTAGATTTAATGACAAGGAAAGAAATGGGACACATTTCCTTCCCGTGAGGAGTCAGAGGGGAGATAGGCTTATAATAGTAATCTTAGTTCAGGGTAATGGGTACAAAAATAGAACCACCTGCCAGACTGAGTGGTTTATCAGGGCAGACGATGCAGTTGAACTCCAGGCTCCAGCTGGGGTTGGCAGGCCCTCCATTTACCTGGGACCTGGGCTTGCAGGTTTCTAATCATGACTGGCAATACAAGGTTGATTTATCTATGTAGAAACAACAGCACGAACGTACAAGAGACAAATGTGGAGACCCAACCTTGTGTCTCCCACAAGTTGTAAATCAACTACATTTCAACTTAGAAAAAAAGAAAAGAAAAACCAGACCCCTGCTAACTGCCCAGGGCTGAGGGAAGAAGTGGCTTGGGGTAGGGGGGGTGGATGTTGCGAACACTGAGGGTGTGGCGCTCACCCAGTGGTGAAAACAGTAAGAGCAATGCTGAGATGCATGCAGTCTAGTGCAAAGAGATAAGAATGACTCACAGAGCAATCCTGTCATTATTCTTCCATAATTTACTGACCCTTTCTGGGATCCAAGGTGCTTCCTTCTATGCTGTGGATGTGATTAAGTAGAAATTTTTGTAAATAGAATCTTTTGAAAAATATGTCTGGGTGGTTGCTATTTAAAGGCAAAAGATTGCAAATCTTTATCTATAAGGAGGACTTCTCTGGCAAGATGAATAATCACCTCCTATTCTACCTGTTTCTAAAGATTGAATTAAAACAGGTTTTTTCTGAAGAGCGGTGCAGTGCTTCAGCAACGTTGCTCAGTGGACAAAATCTCTCTTGAGTACTTTTCCACTTGCTCTAACTTACTGAGGGCAACTCTAAATCTTCATCTTCCTGCCTGTTTATGAGCACTCTAGTTTTATTCTTACCGTCAGACAGGCCCCTTCTGAACTGTACACTCTTGAGAAAAAACTGCCTGTTCTGTATCTCCATCAGTCTGCTTACTCCTTGCAAATATGATGAATGCTAGTGGATTAAAATTCTTGGGAGAACATTTGATAAAGGTTTGGGTATCCAACCAGTCCATTCTGAAGGAGATCAGCCCTGGGATTTCTTTGGAAGGAATGATTTTAAAACTGAAACTCCAGTACTTTGACCACCTCATGCGAAGAGTTGACTCATTGGAAAAGACTCTGATGCTGGGAGGGATTGGGGGCAGGAGGAGAAGGGGACGACAGAGGATGAGATGGCTGGATGGCATCACTGACTTGATGGACGTGAGTCTGAGAGAACTCCAGGAGATGGTGATGGACAGGGAGGCCTGGCATGCTGCGATTCATGGGGTCGCAAAGAGTTGGACACGACTGAGCAACTGAACTGAACTGAACTGAACTGGGGGGAACTGGTACCTTAACCCAAGCGAATGTTTGTAATGATCTAATGGAAATGGAGGAGGTACTTTGGGCTTATATGGTTTTCCAATAGCTCCTCACACTGGACATGAGTTGAGCAAATCCTAAATGCAAATCTTTATATGTAAGTTCCACCATGAAAAAGATTCAGAGAAGAGCAAAAAGGAAAAAAAAAAAAAAGCCCTTTGTACTGCAAAGATGATTTAAGGAAAAAAGTGAAAAGAATTAGTACTTTTCAAGGTGGGGAGGAGGTTAGAGAGGAATGATTAACCATAGCTTAGAATATGTCCAATAGAAATATACACAAGCTGCATAAGTAACTTTAAATTTCCTAGTAGCCACATTAAATAACGTAAAAGGAAATAGGTAAAAACAATTTGAATAATATATTTTACTCAACCCAATATATCTAAATGTAATTATTTCAGTATATAATCAATACAAAATTATTTTAATGAAATATTTTATGTTCTTTACATTAAGTCTCAGAAACCCAGTATGTATTTTACAATGTGAAGCCTTTCAGTGTGAACAAACCACATTTCCTGGGTTCAGTGGTCACATGTGGCTAAAGCGGCAGCGAAATGGATAGTGCCAGTCCAGACCCTAAACGAGGCTGCTGAGAAGGCCTGGGTGGCTGTTCAGAGCATCCGTGAGGAAGGAACAAGAAAGGATTAAGTTGGGCAGATGAAGGCCATTATACAAATACGGAGGCCTGGGTACCACCATTTTTAAGATTCTGACCTCATTGGTCTGGGGTTGGGCCCGGGCCTTAGGAACAAATAGGATTTTTTAAAAGCTCCCCAGGTGATTCTAATGTGTAGCCGAGGCTCAGACCCACTGGGTTAGGGGAGGCATGTTCCCAAAGTGAGAGAATTCCCATATTAACATGAAAGCTTTAGAAGCAGGGGGTTCATCATCTCTTGTGTTCAGATTAAAGAACTGGAAGGAAACTTCAATGTCTCAGAGTCTTCCATCTTGTTTTACAAATGATGGAAGGCCAGTGTTGGGTATTACTGTTTGATGTTTATGGATGATTTTGTTTGTTTGCTTGTTTCTTTTTACATCCTCAACTCCTCCTCTCCTCTTTTCCTTTTCAAATCTAGAAGCTGCTGCTGCTGCTGCTAAGTCGCTTCAGTCGTGTCCGACTCTTAGCTACCCTATGGACTGCAGCCTACCAGGCTCCTCCGTCCATGAGATTTTCCAGGCAAGAGTACTGGAGTGGGTTGCCACTGCCTTCTCCGATTTTTCAAACTCATTTCTGTCTGAGTTGAACTTAGGATTATGTGCTGATGATTCCCAAAGCCCCACCCCATCCTGAGAGGCCATGGTTATCTTCTCCTAGGCTGCCTCCAGGAAGCTTTACATATGACAGTGTCACTGGGCCCACAGAATGAGGAGCTAAGTCTCCAACTTCAAGCTGCTTGTGGGAGGGTCTCTGTCCATTCCCTGACTGCCATCTTCCTTCCCATTTCCCTGAGACAGAGAAGGGTTTAGATCTGTGGGTGTGATTTATAACCCACATATGCAGAACTAGTGCCTTTTCTCAAGTTCTTGCTAACATAATGGGCAATTTCTGCCAGCAACCTAAATATTTAGAAACAAGAAGACATACTGTACTGCCCAATAAGAGCAGCTTTTAATGAAGGTCATATGTGGGGTCTAATATGCTGGACAGAATCCTGTGTATAGTTGCCCTGTAAATGTCATCATGTCAGGAGAATTGAGTACATAGGGTACTGTCGCTCCAGAGAGGATGGCAGGTTCGGTGCTGAAAACAGACTTTGTCAGGAGCCCAGATAACCACCTTCAATACCCCTCTCATACAACAGTAAATCACTCTCTCGCAGGTTCTTGTTTCTGAAAGTGGGTCATCTTCACTGCTTGCCTTTCAGTTTCTGGAAAACGTCTATTGTCTTCTATCCTCTTGTATAGCAGCTCCGGCCAAAAAGAATGAAATCAGCAGAGACTAGCCACTTGGGTCATCGAAAGAGTAAGCTGGAATTTTGCTCTTTGTTCCTTAAGGCTTTGCAACTTGTATGCGATCAGGTTTATACCAGGAGGGCATAAGAATAGATTATTATTTAGCTTATTATTCTCTGGTTCTAATAGATCTATAAACCAAGATTCTTAAGAATCTTCTTCAAATTCCTCTTTAAAAAAACATACACAGTAATGTCTATTTGGGACCCCTTTCTGAGGATCTCAGGGGAAGTTCTCTGGTGATAAATGCTGGAACCCTGGAACAGAACAAATTGGTCTCACAAGCAGTTGGTGACAGCCTTTCTGAATACAGCTGCTTTCTTCATTAGAAAACTAAAAATAGCCCCGATCATTGCAGGCTGATTTCACTTTAAGCCTTCTGCCGCATCCATTTGTCTGTTTCATTCAGGGTTTCTGCGTGTCTATGACATGGTGATACTATTTCAGATGAAAAGTGCATTGAAGAAATGTTTGCTTCCCTCCCCCACGTTCACTCCAGATGTCCCCAACTGTCCAGTGCTGTTTCCTATTAGGAGAACTCATGGGAATCTTCCGGCATCCTTGCCATCCCCATCTGCTTCACTCATTTTTGGAAAAATAAACACCATCCACGTTGCAAACAAGAGTCTACAATTATTAGGGATTTTTTTTTTTCAAGGCAATGTTCATTACATGTGTGATTTTCTATGGATAGCTCATGAAATATTGAGTACAACTACCCTTTCCAGCTGAGGTAGGATTTTACTACGTTCTCTACTCAGGCTTAGTTTGAGGAGACATTTCTCCCCCTCCAGGAGCTGGTGGACTCTGTGGCCGCTGGCAAAGCCAGCTTCTTTTCTAGCTTTCAGAGTGATTAGGAAGCCCTCCACGGGAGGCAGCCTATATGAGTAGGTCAGTCTATGGCTTCTGGGGAGAATGTAGGCTTAGTCCCTGCCCTTCCCCATCCTGCCTCCCAAAGGAAGTTGGTTTTGCAATATGCACGGAGGCAGTACCATGATGATAGCTAGGTGGGCCCCTTGTGAGGTCTATAGCAGTCTGAGTCTGTTATCTTCCCTTCTTTCAGCATCCAGGGTATTGAGGGAATGGAACATAAAAGGGGAAGAAATTGGGGGAAGAACAAAAGAAATCAACCAGCTGCTTAATACTCTCCATTTACAAAAGGTCCACTCAGGAAACAGGCATTCAGAACTGTACCAGGAATCATTTATAATTAAAATATGGAAAGTAAACCTCAACCCCTTAAATCCGATCACAGTGTATATACCCTTGTATATATCAAAGCATGATTTTAATGGCTTTAATAGAACTGAAAATCCTAAAGATGAGAGCTAATGTTGCTATGGAAACTTTTACATGTCTTGACTGCAGAACTCTTAGTTTAAATTTGCGAACTTAGTATCACATTAGCTTTTTTTCACATTGGATTTCTGGTTGGTCTTTTAAGAAGATAAAAGGAGAAAAACTACATGTCATGCTAGTACTTCTTGTTATACTCACAGCCAAAGAAGAGGGTGGTTTATCATCATTTGACACTTTTTTTTTTTTTCCGTCTGCACAGGGAAACCTCCATCAAGGAGCTTACATAAGGGCTATGCAGGGTGAAGATTCTGGAGTCAAGCATGATTAATTCAATGCCGACAGTTTCAAAATTTGAATGATTTCCTTTTCTCAGAGAAATAGATATCCAAAGTCTGAATCAATAGCCAGGGGGAGTATGAATTTAAAATTCCAAATTTTACAGAGCTCAGATCCCTAGGAAGAGTAGAAAAAGCTCTGAATTCAGCCCTCAGAGGCATGGTGATGCCCAAAGCCATTTGCTGTCAGCACACACAGCACTGGACAGTTGGGCCCCTCATGAGCAAAACAGACATGAAAAGAATGACATTCGGAGGACTGTGCAATGATGGTTTGGAAGGCTTGAAGCCCCTGTCCTCCTCTTTCTCCATCATCTCCTCCCTTACTGTCAGCCCATCCTCAGCCGGGGGCGGTGGTGGTGGTGGGGGGGGGGGGGGTATCAGCAGAACGTATGGCAAACTGGAAGCTTGGTAAGCTTTAGGGTCAGGTGGTCCTGGATATAAAGTGAGCTCCACTGTAGGTTGGGTTATCTAACTTCTTGGATCCTCAGTGTTCTCACTAAATAGAGATAATGATGCCTTGGCCACATGGATGTTGTTAAAAAATGATTGAGATAACATGCCAGATACTGAGTACTTCACCTGGTGTGCACAGCAGGCTCTCTATGAATACGTCTGCCTCCATTTGAAATGCATCATCTTTGGGGCCAGGAAGAGGCAAACTGTTGGGTTAGCCAAAAAGTTTGTGTGGGGTTTTCTATAAGACAGTATGGAAATCCTGAATGAACTCTTTGGCCAGTCCAATAGATCCAGGCTGCATCTACTGAGTCCTTGTAAAGTGGTCATAAATTCTTCTTCCATCTCTACTATCACATATTACTAATACATAGTTTGATTGTTTTCACATAAATGAATCCATTTACCCTGAAACTCATGCACCTGGGCTCTGATGGCCTGCTTTTGGTCCCTATTCTATTCTCAGCCCTTGCCTAAGAAATACCTGCTGGATGCAGGGGTGAGATGTAGGGATATGAGGCATGTGTAATTTGCGGGGGGGGGGGGAGCTCTAATGAAAAAAATTTTAAATACACGAACACAGAATCTGGTTGAGGGCTGAGGAAGGAGCCCATGCAAGTGCTCTGAAATTAAAGCTTTGTGAGCATGATAGTAAATCTCCCTTTGTCTGAGGAAGTGAACACACTATCCTGAGAACTACTCATGAATGATCACCTGCTTTTTTGTGACTTTGTACGGTGCTGGCACCTCGTTTTGGTCCTATGACAATTCAATTTAGGACTGTCACTTGATATGCTGACTCATGATGAGAAATCATTATACCCCCAGAGTATGTCCAGGTGGAGTGGGATGGATATCTATGGGACCATATAATGTCATGGGAAAAATTCAGAATGTGGCTTTCATCAGTAACCTATATATCCATCTGCTGGGGCTGCCATAACAAAATCCTACACACTGGGTGGCTCAAAAAGTAGAAATTTATTTCTCACACTTGTCGAAGCTGGGAAGCCCAAGATCAAGGGATGAGACCATTTGATTTCTGGTGAGATCTGCATTCCCCACTTGGAGATGGGCTCTCCACTCACTGCATCCAAACATGTACTTTCTTCTGTGAATTCCCAGAAAGAAAAAGAGAAGAACTGTGTCCTTTTCTATAAGGCCACCAGTCCTACTGGATTAGGGCCCCACCCTTAGGGCCTTATTTAAACTTAATTACCTTAAAAACCCTATTTCCAAATCCAATTCACATTGGGAGCGTATGGGCTTCAGGGTATGGACTTTGCAGGGGACACAATTCAGTCCATAGCACTGATCGGGCCCTACTTCTGGCTTGCTCTTGAGGTCTCACCTCTTTAGGATTCAATACACTCAGATCTGAGGATAATGTTAGAGCAGGGTGGCGTAGAACAATGACCTCTGGGAAGTAGAACCAAATGGCGCCCTGCACAGAGCAACTTTCCCAGCAGAGTGTGGCAAGGAGAGGCCAGGCGTGTCACAGAGAAATGATTTCCCTGACCCCTGACAAAGCTGTGTTTCCTTTCCTTTCCTGTTCTTTCTCTTTTTATTCCTCTTTTTTTCCCTTCCTTCCTGTTTTCCATTTCTTCCTTTCTCTCTCTGTTTTTAATAGTATACAGTCAGACACAGTGGTTCTTGGCCCTCTTAGTGATGGTTTTCTGCTTTTGATTTTCCCAGAATGAAAGGTGTGATTTATGGGTAAGGAGTAGGGAAGCAGAGAGAGCTTAATAGATGGGAAGAGGGTGGCAGGTTATGGTGGTGTTGGTATAAGACACGAGAAACAAGTGTGTTACCCCACAGCAGGGAGGAAAGAGAATGACAGTGTGAAAACAGAGAAATACCCTCGGTGATAACTCTGGGTCTCAATCACCTCATCAGCCAATAAATAAATAATGCTGGAGCAGAAAAACTGAGGTGCCCTCAATCTCTGCTATGCTGCACCTCTTTCTACCTTACCTTACTGGGAAATGGCATTGATAAATAAAACTCTTTGTGTGACTTGTAAGAAAATCATTATGTAAATTCAAAGTATTGCTCAAATTAATTCTAATGAGGTTCAGGGGGAAAAAACAAGTAACAACCAAAACTCTTTAATAAAGTGTTCTAAAAAGAAAAAAAGAATTATCGCCCACTTCTGCACTTCCTGCTTTTGGCAGGGACTCGAAGTGGAAATCTGAAAACACTGTGAGACAGTCTGTTCTCATGGTATTTCTAGCTGAGAACAGGAAGGAGGGGAAATCTCATATGAGTGAGAGAGCCTGTTTTTCAGTGATTAGCAGGCCAAAGAAGTTTCGCTGGGCAATCAAGCTTGACAGCACCTCTAAAAGTTCTACCCTTATGTGGTCAGCAGAGCAGATTTTGCCAGAAGCCCCACCCCAGTCACCAAGATACAACTCTCATCCGCCATTTTTGCTGAATGGCTATTCTCTCTGAGGCTGGTATTCTGTGCTGGAGACCCAGACAAGAGCTGTGTGGCCCCCACCCTTCTGGAGCGCAGAGCAAAGTTGGAAGGATAAGGCATTTATAAATGACAAATAATCACAATGCTAAGCAGCATATGCTGAGTGTTAACTGAGCCAGGCAGACAATGCTAGGAAGGAGCCTTCCGCAGACTGCACAAAATTCATTTGGTTTGCATTTGCTCTCTACCTTACCACTAGGCTCTCACCACTCATCGCTGGTGTATTCTGCACCTTGAGGAATAAAATGTTTCTTAATTCCTTTAACTCTTTTGCGCATCTCAAGTCACAGCACACTGTCCTGTGTGTGAAGCTGATGAGTCACTGAGGCTGAATCCTGTTCACTTGAGGACATAATGGCTAACGCATACTGATTGGCTAGGCGCACTAGATCCCGAAAAATCCCAGTCTACACTAGTTGCATTGTCCCTAATTACCTGCCAGAGGGGTGCGCGCACTGGTATCTAAGGCTGCAGCAGACACTCCAGGGAAACACCCTTGACTCCAGCCGAGTCTCATAAATCACGTGAGGCCTACGGCAAAGGCATCATCTTTACGACCAGGGTCACTTGAGGGCTCCTGTGGAGGGGTGAGATTTTCCCCCTCACTCCATCCCATGCCCAGAGAAGAACACGGGAATCCCCCATCTGAGAGCAAGTCTCTCACTTACCGAGGGGCAAACTTCCCTGGAAACAGATAAAAATGACTTGATGTTCTCGTTGAAAGAATATAATGATGAAGATTATGTTCTGAACAAGGGACTAAAGGTATTTTGCTAAAACGACCATGACCACCATTACCATCTTTAATCAACTATGTATTTATACCTGGGTGATGTGCTCACACAGCGAATAGTAAATGCTTATGAAAGTGCATGTGAATCCAACAGATACAGTTGGAGGTCATCACCTTGTATTTACTATAATGCTTTAACCTACGTGACTGCTTTATGCCCACACCAGGTGAAAGGCTGGAGGGATGTGTTGGTGGTGGCATGGAAATCAGGGGTTTCTCTGGATCTTTGAGAAAATCTAGGATCGCTTCATGGGTTTTTATTTATTTTCTGTTGGGAATATGAAAATGAATTAGACACAGACATGGCCATCAAAAGGGCATATATGATCTACTGAGTAAGCCAGATACCAGCTAACACAAAGTAGGCAAGAGGACATCAGATAGGAAACTGCAAAATGGGACTGTAGAATGTGATAACCTTCAATCTTACAAACCAAAACGCTGATATAAAGTTATCCGTTTATAAATATAAATTTTGATTACAAGTTCATTGTAGAAAATGTATAAAATAGAGAAATGCACAAAGACAAAAGGAAAAAATCACTCCTAATGTCACCGGGTGAAAAACACTGCAAAATGTCACTATATGCCATTCTAGTCTCTTTTCTGGGCTTCTTCTGATAGCTCAGACTGTAAAGAATCTGCCTGCTGTGCAGGAGAACTGGTTTGCTCCCTGGGTCAGGAAGATCCCCTAGAGAAGGGAATGGTAGCCCACTCTAGTATTCTTGCCTGAAGAACTCCATGGACAGAGGAGCCTGGCGGGCTACAGTCCATAGGGTCACAGAGAGCTGGATACGAATGAGTGACCAACACTAAGTCACTTTTCTACGCATATCTATGTGTTTTAAAACAACAGTAGAATCATAGTGTATATTGTTTATAAACAGTTCTTTCCTTTAGAAACAGGCTGGGAAATCTACTGTGATTTTCTGTCCCCCAACATGATTTTCTGTCCTTCTGCACTGTGATGTTTAATGGCATAATGTCTCATCCTACAGATACACTGCACTTTCTTTATCCAGCCTCCCAGAGTAGCCCACTGAGACTGTTTTCAGTATCTCACTACTATAAACAATGCTGTGAGCATCTTTGTATATAAATATCTGTGCACCTAACTGATTATTTCCTCAGGATAAATTCCTTAGATGTAGGACTGCCATATTATTGGTATGGAAATTTAAGTCCAGCAGCATGGCTGATATGGTGATTAGGAAAATGGACAAGATGAAAACTTAACCCTTGTATTTCAGAGATGCCTGTTGTGTTTTTTTAATTCCTTTATGCTGTGTAAACACTGATCCTAGAGATAAAAATGTAAAAATGGTCATCCTGGATCTGCTGGCTGAAAGCTTTATTAGATTTTGGCTGCCATTTTGTCAACACCAGCAACTTTACTCTGCATTTGGCTGACACAATGCATAAATTGACCCTTCCTTACTTTCTACTTGTTGTCTTTTGATTCCTTATGCATTAGTACTTCAGAGGGTCAAAAACATCACCATTCTAACTGATATGTCATCAAACTCAAAAGCAAACAGTGAATTTCATAATACATCCACAGTATCAAAAAAAAGAGTTTAATCTCAGATGCATTAATTTAAAAAGAAGAAAAACAGTTACAACTTCTACTAGAGCTCTCCATGCTGGTTGTCATGTTTAGGGTGAAAACATCATTTGACTATGGGCTGCAAATGCTGATATCTTCACAAACATACGGAAGATATGCATCTGAAATGAGGTGGCCAAAGGCATCGAACATGCTTCAGAGCTCTGCTTTCAGGACTGTCAGTTTATGAGATCCATAAGTAATTCTGTTTTCCACTTTGAAAAAAGTGAAAGTGTTAATCACTCAGTTGTGTCCAACTCTTTGTGACCCCATGCATTGTAGCCCACCAGGCTCCCCTGCAAGAAGATTGGAGTGGGTAGCCATTCTGTTCTCCAAGGGATCTTCCTGACCCAGGGATGGAACTTGGGTTTCCTACATCCCAGGCAGATTCTTTCCTATCTAGGCCACCAGGCAAGTCCAACTTTTTTTTTCCACTTTAGGGTTTCAAAACTATCCTTTGCTCAGTCTCTTCAACAGTTATTGTTTGAGTGCCTATTCTGTACCTGGAACATAGGTCAGCTGAAGCTCTCAAAAGGTCATAGTCTCGTTCAGGATACAGTGTCATCACTGTTAGGACAGGGATCAAATGCACGAATAGCTCCCTTTGCCTGACTTCCACTTTCTCCCCTGTGCTCTAGCTTCTTTGAGTTTTCCACTCACTGTCTCTCTCCTCCCTCACATCAACCATTTCCAGGAAGGGCCTGGACTGGGGGTTAACCCAGAGGTGCAAGATGGCGGTGGAGCTTCTGCAGGGCTGGCTGCAGCAAGGGACCAGGAAACACACGCTGCAGCAGGCTCCCTGCCGCAGCCCCACCCTGAACATTTGTGGAGCCCGAGGCCAGAGCACAAATGGAGGCCACTTACCATCTGTGGAAACACATAAAAGTTGTAAATCAAGTTAATAAGCTGTTAACTAAAATACAGCTTCAGATGGACAAAATCGAAAAAATATGTGTAAGCTATGGTTTTATATGATAGGAAGTTGGAAGGCTATCAGGCAATTGGATTTAATTATTGCTGTTCATATATGCATGTTCTGTTGATGGGTTGGCAATGTTTGGATAAGAATGAAAGGATACATACACTTCTGGGGAAAACAGTGATTGTCCCTGGGATCAGGACTGGTGGCATGAAGAGGGGTCTTTTACTTATTGGTTTAGGTAAATTTTTTAAAGATGTGATGAAAGGATGGGTAATTTTATTTTCTTTTTCTCTGCTTTTCTCTATTTTTCAAATTTCTAAAGTAATCATATGTTGCTTATGTAATTTGAAAAAAATTTAAAAAGAAAGGAGTCAAGACTAGAAAACTGTTCTAGGATTGGAAAGTGTCTCATTAAGCTGAATTCCTAGAAAAAGACTGTATTTCAGTTTTTAGGCTTATCTGACTTAAGAAACTAGAATTAACCCCAGAAACACCAAACATTTTTCTTCAAGAGGTCATGGGGGAATTGGAGAGATACCCAACTATCAAAAAATGACAAATAGAGAACCTATATTTTAAAGAGAATATGTGCGGCCATAGAACCTATTGCCTGACTCTTTAGGCATCTTATTTTTGGTGGCTCAGTGGTTTAACAATCAGCCTGCTGATGCAGGAAATGCAGGTTCGATTCCTGGATTGGAAAGACCTCCTAGAGGAGGAAATGGCAACCCACTCCAGTATTCTTGCCTGGAGAATCCCATGGACAGAGGAGCCTGACGGGCTACAGTCCATGCGGTTGCACAGAGTCGGATGTAACTGAGCATGCATACATACAGGCTTTTACAAAATAATCAAATATTTCTTTTTCAATGACCTCAGACATTTCAGGGTTATTTGTATAATAAGATGTTGTATTTACTCAGTGATTCCAGCTTTTCAAAATGCTTCGTGTTAGTCCTTTCATTTTTATCCTCACAATAATCCACAATGTAGGGAAGATGTCACCCCATTTTCCAGGTAAAGATAAATGAGGCTCAATAAGTTGAGAATGGTCACGCATGTCACAACTAGATCCTGGTGGAACCAAGACCAGAGTGTAAGTCTCTTGGATTGGAGTAGAGTTCTCTTGCTACTGCTACTAATAAACTTACACAATGAATTTCCTGGAATGTACACTTATTTCTCAGAAATTTTGGTAAATGTCCTCCATTCTTCTTTTTCCTTTTTTAATGAAACTTATCTTTTAAAGGCTGCCAAAATTTCTCTATGGGCTATGAAAGAATATTCAGCACCCTTTTAAGAGATGACTGACTCCCTGTAAGAAATTCTACAAATGGGGATCTCTATAGATAGTGCTAATTAGTGCTGAGTACCTTTAGAGATGCCTTACAGGCTAATGTCCAAAGAGGCAACACATGGGGGAAGGAATTGTAATAACCTTTCCCGCAGGGTCTCAGCTGACTTCCTGTGATGATGAGAGACCATGAGATTATGTTACTCAGTGCTTCAATATACATAAGGACTATGTTAATATTATTAGAAGATAAACAGTATCTCATTTACTTAATCTATTTCTTCAACTGGAATTGTTTTATAATAGCAAACATTTTACTCATACTCTAGAAAGAGCACACTTTTAAAAGATAATTTGGATGAAGTAGATGAAAGAGATCAAAAGATACAAAGTTCCAGATTAAAATATGTCATGGGGGTATAATATACAGCCTGGTGATCATACTGTTTATAGGGTTCTCAAGGCAAGAATGCTGAAGTGGTTTGCCATTCCCTTTCCCTGTGGACCACGTGGAGGATGAGATGGTTGGATGGCATCACCAACTTGATGGACTTGAGTTTGAGCAAGCTCCAGGAGTTAGTAATGGACAGGGAAGCCTGGCATGCTGCAGTCCATGGTTGCAAAGAGTTGGACATGACTGAGAGACTGAACTGAACTGAACTGATGGTGATTATAGTTAACAATACTATATTGCATATCTGTAAGTTGCTAAGAGAGCAGCTCTTTAAAGTCCTCATTACAAGGAACAAAAATATTTTTGTAACTATGTACAGTGACAGATGTTAACTAGGTTTATTGTGCATTTTGCAATATATACAAATATTGAACCATTACTTTATGTTGTACATCTGAAACTAATGTAATGTTATATGTCAAGCATACCTCAATTTTTAAAAAGCTTAGGTGGTTTTTTTAAATTAACAAATCTGTGGTGCTATTAAAAGAAAGATAACTTGATTTTTGTAATATATATTTTTGTAAATTAAATTTTTTAATTTCAAAATATTGTACTTCAAAATGTTTATAACTTGACTTATAGTTTATTTATCATTATTTTAGTGAGATGTATGTAGAGCAGAAATCAAAATGACCCCCCCCCCCCACCCCTGCATTGACTCTCATACCACACCATACAGGCCAACAGATATAATTAACTGAAGCTCTTAGCCATGGCAATTAGAGAAAAATCTTTTCACTGGAAAAAGTGTTATAAAACAAAACCAAAAATATCATGTGATTTTATTTTACTTTATCTCAAAATCTTAAATATGGGACTTCATGTAAAAGGTTACTGTACAACTAAAATCTAGCAAATAAAAATAAGTCCTACTTTTTTCAGAATATGCAGGTAAATAATGCAGTTATCATGTAATTGAACCAGAGTATTTCTGCTCTCCAAGGAAGAGGTCTGTGCTTGATCCAACTATCAGATCCATTACAGAGCTATTCTATACTTAATTAAACAGCAATTTAGAGAACAAAAGAATAGAATTTTAGGCTTGTAAAAATGTCTTGGAAGTCTTTAATAATTCCATAGAGAGCCTTGGTTTTAAGGTCTAAAGATTCTTTAGTCATGCAGAATCATGGGTCAGTGAGAACCAGTGTGTTCACTAGCATAGCTGCTTCAGGGGGTGGTGACATTGGCCCCAAAGGGTAATGTAAAACCAACTCCCCACGTTAAACCGGGGCTTCCCAGGTGGTGCTAGTGGTAAGAATCTGCCTGCCAATGCAGAAGACACAAGAGAATATGAGTTTGATCCCTGGATCAGGAAGATCCCCTGGAGGAGGAAAACGGCAACCCACTCCAGTACCCTACTTCAGTACTGAAGAGGAGCCTGGTGGGCTACAGTCCGTTGGGTTGCAAAGAGTCGGACACGACCAAGCACATAGCACACACACGGGTCAAATCACTCTTCAACTGCTTCTCATACTTCAGAGTTCAACTTACTATCTGCTACTACCTGCCTATCCCACGGTCTTAAGTTTACTCTTGAGTCAAGAGGAAGAGGAAAGCCAGTCACAGAAGGATAAATACTGCATGATTCCACTTATATGCGGTATCTAACATAGTCAGAGAAGCCGAGAGCAGGACGGTGGTTGCCAGGAGGAAGTGGGAGTAGGGAGTAGGGAGTTGATAATTGATAGGCATAAAGTTTCAGTAACTTAAGATGAGTAAGTCCTGGAGATCTACTGTATAACACTGTGCCTACAGCTAACAACTCAGTTTGTACACTTAAAAAGGGGATATATGTCTATATATAGACAATTCACTTTGATTCACAGCGGAAACTAACAACATTGTAAAGCAGTTATACTCCAATAAATTTTTTTTAAAATAAAAACTGCTTAGACCCTGAGGGGGGCAGGGGGAATCTGTTGAGAGGGTAGATCTCATATTGAAGATTCTTAGCACAATAAAGTTTAATTTAAAATTTAGAAAAAGGGAAAGGAAAGCAGATTAGCAAAAAAGTCAGAAAGAGAATTAAAGGAATACATTAGTAAAACACCTCTTTGTGAATGTAAGATAGGGCCCAAGGCAGGTAGTGCCTGCTACTGGGCCATTCCTGAGTTTTAGTTCAGAGAGCTGGGGTTACTTGACTCAATCACCAAGATGACAGGTGTGCTCCTCCAGCACGCAGACCTCTGCTTGCCTTTGTTTATAATGCCTCACGAGTGAAAGGGCATCCCATGGTACTCCCTAGAAATAGCCAACTTTATAGTCTAGGGATGCTCTTCAAGTCCTATATGGCAGCTCCCAGATAGGCATTGATTAGGCAAGAGGAAGAGCCAGATAAAAGAGACGAAACAGAGAAGTCCTTGTAACTCTACTAATGACCTCAACACTATCTCCTTGGATGGGTGCTCCTTGATGGAGATACTCTGGGAGGTACATGGCTTCTGTGCTTGTCTGAAGGTGAACAGAATTCTAACTGTATCAATATGATCTTTGCTCTGACAGATTGGAAATAAATTAAGAAAACATAGGCACCAGACCTCTTCCTCCTTGGAGCAGGATTCAACAGCCCCTAGGCAAATACATTTTATTCCTATACATTCATTTTTTCCCATATCCTTATCATAATTAGGTTGACACATTACTATAATTAATCTGTTCTAATTGGAGAAATTAGCAGGCTCCTCATAGTCTTAGAAAAGGAGTGCCTGCTTCCTCCATTCACTGATTTCATGCCAGCTTCGACCACGGTAGCAAAATGTGCTGCGCTGTGCTTAGTCTCTTAGTCGTGTCTGACTCTTTGCGACCCCGTGGACTGTAGCCCGCCAGGCTCCTCTATCCATGGGGATTCTCCAGGCAAGAATACTGGCGAAGGTTGCCATACCCTCCTCCAAGGGATCTTCCCAATCCAGGGATCAAACCCAGGTCTCCCTCATTGCAGGCGGATTCTTTACCATCTGAGCCACCAGGGAAGCTAGTAAAAAGCCATCAGCAGACCTTAGCATTTGCAGGGTAGGGTCATAACTGAACAAAAACTGTTAAGAAGTATGAGAAGGTCAGCTTTCTGCTGTCCTTAGCATTTGTGTAACACTCGGGAAATCTTAGTGCATCTGTTATTTTTAAGTGGGTACCAGCAATTCAGAAATCTAAAAGCAGCTGTATCTAAGCCTTTTAAAGTTTTCTTAGCCATTGACTCATGTCTTATCCCTTTGGTTGCTGGCAACCTGACTTTTAGCCAAGCAAACAATACACTGAGAGCATAAACAGAATTGGTCCCTCTCATTTTTATAGTTAAGGAATAGACATAACAAAATCTATAAATTTCCATGGACATAAATCCCTGAGCACTACCTTTCAGCTGCTTAAAATCTAATAACACCAGGAGTTACTCTTCTGAGCAGGCTATAAACCTAAGCAGGGTGATTTTGGCATAACAGATACAGTTTGCAGGGAGATTTAAACATGATTATAGCTCATAACTGTCAACAACTAACACAAAGCCGTATTCCCTCAATCAGAAAATCTGCATTTCAGGTGTTTAAGTTTAGCGGGGGTTGGAGGGGCTGCTCCATCTGCCAGAGTCGCCTGACAACCTACCATCTGAGGATGAACAGCCTTGCAAAATAGGTATGGAGGTCCAGCTCTCTTTGCCCCTGTGTTCTAGAATTTCCAGGAAGCTGGCTTCTCCTGCTTCACTGAGAAAGGCACGTGGGAATCTAGGAGACCAGCGTGGAACCTTAAAGCTGACACTGCGAAACCACGAAGCAGGTCATGGGAGCAAAGGCAGTTACGGCAGAACAGCCTGGGGGCGGGGCACCAGGACCCCATCGTGGGAGGCTCCGTTCTCCTCCCCTACCGCCTCAAATGTAGCGTTCGGAGAAGTCTACCCCTCTCACCAGACTGCCACTCATTAACTCTACCCGCAAGACATTATCTGGTTAATAGCCACCACCCCCCCCAAAAAAACCTGACTTGTCTAAAGTTATTGGCAGATGTCCCAAACTTTGACCTCCACCTAGAATTTCCTAATGACATACGGTAATAGAATAAGACAGCCTGAGTAGTATGGTCTATATGTGTATTAGACTAAATCTAATTTTCAATGACTAATCCATTTGAGCCATGCAGCTCGCATTACAGAGGATGGAAGATTGAGCATTGCATATTTAGAGACTCAATAAAATGTGTTATGTAATGAATCATGGGGACATAATGCCCTGTGCAACAGTGGTGAACTCAACATTGGCAGTTCCTCACAGAGTTCCCCAAGCTGCGGAGGGAGAAGAAGAGAGAAAGAGTTCTTTGATAGAAAAAAAGAAAAAAAAAAAAAAATCCTTCACGATGCCGTCTGGATTGGACCAGAGGGACACCCAACTCAGGCATGCGGAAACTAGGAAGATTTCCCAGAGGGAGTCCTAGGGAAGTGGGATCCTGAAGCACGTGTGGGCAGTAGCAATGGAGGGGTTGAGGGAAAGAAGAATACTGGAGGCAGAGGAGAGCCCAGGTTTAGACATCAGTGGTGAGACACCACAAAAAGTAGGCAAGACACGCTCAGTCACGTAGGGTTTTTCAAAGTCTTGCAAGATTTGCGCTTTATCCTAACGGCAGCAGGGGCCATTGGAGGGTTTAAGTAGATCAGCAATATGATCAGATCTGGAGATGGCACCTCGACAACTGGGCCTGTGGCATTGCTGACCTATGTAATAATACCACAAGCCCACATGGGATTTTATCCCCGTTAGACAACTGATGTTGCTTCTCCAGCCCGTGTTACCAGCCTTAGTTCATCATTATGAGTGAATGCCCTTCTTTGAGAAATCATCTCATCTCATGCATGATGGTTGCTTTGGAGGAAGATAACTTTGTGCTTTTGTTAATTGCCTGCTTATCTGGGCTGACATTTCTAAACCCACACAGAAAGCCCATAACTTTCTGTTCAGAAATATTTTAGTGCAGCTAAATGAGCATATAACTGTTGACATACTAAACAAAAGGGTTGACTCACACGGTACTCTGGAACCAGTGCTGTATTCTTAGATGGTGTCACCTTACAGGGCTCGGGTGTCCTTAAAAAGAATCTGCCTCTTTGCGGCCTCTCATGAATTTCTACATCCCGGCCCTTGGAAATCTAGAGGCCTGCTAAGTGGTAACAACCGAAATGAGATGCTGTCGTGTGGGAATACTAAGCATGATAGGCTAAAGAAAGCAAAGAACTTCCTCGAGAATAATTGGATTTAACATCTTGTTCATAGAACAGACGTGATCTGCAGGGGAAGACAAAATTGATTTTTATGTGGCTTACTGGCTGTGCCCGCAGAAACCAAGCTCTTCTCCCGCCCGCTCCTGCAGCAGTTGTGATAAAGAAATGACAGTCCTCTCTCCCCTCTTCAGCTCTGGTTGTAGCACAGGCCGCAAATAAATTGCTAACATTTAAGTGCATCTGTTGCAAAGACAGAAGCTCAGAGGACACTGGGGAAATTTCAAACCAAATTTCAGGACTGAGCTCATAAAAGCATGCACCATCTGTGGAATTTTGCTCATATGCATTGCTATAATGGGGGGGCAATAGAGATGGGGGAAAAAAGACAGTGATAAAAGGGTTGCATAGGAACCAGCTTTGAAACTGAAGTCTCTCTTTTCAGATCAGTTCACAGGTGGCCTTTGGGCCAGGCAGGATCCCAAATACCCTTCCTCACTGCTAGAGCTCTGACCCACAGAGGCTTAATTGCATGAAAAGGTTACCGTGAATTTACCTTGTGTCTATACACAGCCCCTTCCCTATACTTTACTTGTGCAAGGACTCAAGACTTTCCATCTTTCCTCCTTCTGGTTTACTTGAGACTGAGGTTGAGTCTAGCTCTTTCTGTCCCATCGTCCATGCGGCAAAACAAAACCAATCCAGAGCATTTTCACATCAGCCTGTTACACTGTTACAGTGCCGGGGAAGGCAAGTTCCTTCAAACTCCCTTTATAGATGATCAAACTCATGGTCTAACAAGCTTTTCGTTGTTTGTGATTTTCATTTCCCTCCACAGTTTAGGGCACTTTGGGAAAAAATTTCTATTCAGCACTTCTCCACTCATAATTCAGGAGAAAAAGAGTCATGCGGTATAATAAGGATAATTAGCTCCAACTGAAAATAATAAGCTTGGCAGCACAGAGCCCCTCCACTCAACACACTCTCCCATTTATTGTTTTGTGTACTCTCTGTCAAGGCTAATTACTACTCCTGTAATTACTAACCTGTTGAAAGAACAAAGGAAAATGCAACGTGGTACTTAAATAAATCCGTTTCTTCCAATACCATCTCAATAAAACTTTTTAGTACAGAATGTATCCTTGCAATCTTACAGTTAAAAACTGCTGCAGTTTGTCCTCAAAAGTATGATCAGCTGTTATTCATAGGTGAATGATTTTTGGTGTGTATGTATGCAAGTGGGAGTTGAGTTTCTTTCATTTAGATTCGTGTAAAATACATACCGCTGGAAATGATGATCTCATGCTTAAAACGGTTCAGCATTGATATAGCATGTTTCCTTTTCGTTAATTTGTTAACCCTGGTGCATTGTGGGAAGAAGCGCTGTTTAAATGACCACAGGCTTCCCCTGTGAATGTGTCTTAATCCAAACCAGGCAGACACTTGTCTTCTCCCCAGGAGAAGAGATACTGCTGACTATGCCCAACCAAAATAGAGAAATCTGGAGACAAATGTAACTCCCCCTTTTTTCTAGGGGCTATGTACATTAGGAAGTTTTAAAACACAGGAAGATGTAAAAAAAAGGGAACCCACCAATGTAAATTGGTGCAGCCACTGTGGAAAACAGTACAGAGGTTTCTCAAAAAACTAACTAACGTATGACTCGGCAACTCCACTCCTCAATATACAGCCAAAAAAACTAATTCAAAAAGATACATGTACCTCAATGTTCATAACAGCATTATTTATAATTGCCAAAGAATGGAAATGACCTGTGTCCATAAAAAATGTATGCATAAAGAAGATGGTACATACATGCAATGGGATATTAGCTATAAAAAAGAATTTTGCCATTTGCAACAACATGGGTAGAGCTGAAGGGCATTATGCTAAGTGAAATAAGTCAGACAGAGAAAGATAAACACTGTTTGGTATCACTAACTAAGATCATGGCATCTGGTCCCATCACTTCATGGGCAATAGATGGGGAAACAGTGGAAACAGTGTCAGACTTTATTTTGGGGGGCTCCAAAATCACTGCAGATGGTGACTGCAGCCATGAAATTAAAAGACGCTTCCTCCTTGGAAGGAAAGTTATGACCAACCTAGACAGCATATTCAAAAGCAGAGACATTACTTTGCCAACAAAGGTCCATCTAGTCAAGGCTATGGTTTTTCCAGTGGTCATGTATAGATGTGAGAGTTGGACTGTGAAGAAAGCTTGAGTGCCGAAGAATTGATGCTTTTGAACTGTGGTGTTGCAGAAGACTCTTGAGAGTCCCTTGGACTGCAAGGAACTCCAACCAGTCCATTCTAAAGGAGGTCAGTCCTGGGTGTTCTTTGGAAGGACTGATGCTCAAGCTGAAACTCCAGTATTTGGGCCACCTCATGCGAAGAGTTGACTCATTGGAAAAGACTGATGCTGGGAGGGATTGGGGGCAGGAGGAGAAGGGGATGACAGAGGATGAGATGGCTGGATGGCATCGCCGACTCAACGACTCAATGAGTTTGAGTAAACTCCAGGAGTTGGCCTGGTGTGCTGCAGTCCATGGGGTCGCAAAGAGTTGGACACGAATGAGCGACTGAACTGAGCTGAACTTGTAGAATATTAAAAATACAACAAACTATTGAATAAAACAAGTAAAAAAAGAAGCAGACTCACAGATATAGAGAACAAGCCAGTGATTACCAGTGGCAAGAGGAAAGGGGAAAGGGGCAATATAGAAGTAGAGAATTTAAGAAAGGGTTATTATAGGATTATATGAAATCACATGTATGCAAGTTTGAAAACTGAAAAGTACAATAGAATTGAAAGAACTTTCTTTCAATTATTGGGTTGGCCAAAAAGTTCATTTGGGTGTTTTCATAAGATGTAGCAGAAAAATCCCAAACAAACTTTTTGGCCAACCCAATAAAAACAGCATTCTGGGAGCTTAGAAATAGCAGGTTTTATACAAAAAGGAGTGACCACACCAGTCATACAAAGTTGCTTATGCCTTTATTCTTCTACTCAGATGGTGTTCCCTCCTCTATCTCGTATGAAAAGATAAAAATGAGAAATGGTGTTTGAGAAATTACTAGATCACTGTTATTAATCTGTGAGGAATTATAGAGAATAAGGAAGATTCAAAATCTGAGATGACATTATGAATTCCAGAAAGAGAATTCAAATGATTTCTGGGTAAGATGCTAGGATGGATTAGCGAGAGAAGAATCAGTGACCACCAGGAACTAGCGCTGATTCATTAAGAACCAGCCCTGTCAGACAACATTTATCTTTCACTGACAATGTATCAGGCTTGCAGATAAGGAAATCAGCAAGATGTGGACCTCATTCTTAGCCTGTATTTGAGCCTTCATTAAGAAAACCTCAAAATCACTCACAATAATCTTGTCAAGGGATTGGCAAATCCTTAGCTGAATATTAGTACTGGTAGTTATTATGAGTTATTACAAACAAGCTAGAAAACTTGGAGGTGTTTAGAGAGAAGAAAATAGGGCAATGAAGAATTTTCACAATGTATCTATGAGAAAGAATAGAAAAAAAAAAAAAACAGACAAAACAAGTTTCCTTGGCCAGAAAAAAAAATATATATGCATACATATAAATATTTGCACCCAGTCATTCAGTTGTGTCTGACTCTTTTGCTACCCCATGGACTGTAGCCCAACAGGCTCCTCTGCCCATAGAATTTTCCAGGCAAGGATACTGGAGTGAGGTGCCATTTCCTACTCCAGGGGATCTTCCCAATCCAGGGATTGAATCCATGTCTCTTGCATCTCCTGCATTGGCAGGCAGATTCTTTAGCACTGCACCACCTGGGAACCCCCATATATAAATATTTCTTTACATATAAATATACAATCATATACATAAATAAAACGTATAATTATTACGTGGAAGGGTGATTAGACCTCTATATGGCCTTGATGAGTAGCACTTAGACCACACTGAGAAGAGTGACAGGGACCCAGATTCCAGTTCAACCACCAGAGCTATCCAAAGATGGAATGGGCTACCTCTGAATGCTCAGTGAATACACTACTAGTGCACAAGCCATAAGGAAAAATTAAAGATCAGATGGATAATTTACTAAAATGACCTTAGCAGTGGCTACTTTACGACAGAACAGAATTATCATACCGTTTACAGTACCTTCACATATATTCCTGTCCTAACACCCTTCCAGGCAGGCTGAAGCCTGAGGCTCAGGCCCAAGCAGAGTTTTAGGAGAAGCAGTTGAGCGCATGTTGAAGTGGTCTAGTTTATGACTCCTGGATATGGATTGAAAAGGGGGCTGAACACTACATTTTGGCCATCTTGGGAAGTTCCAGTGTTTTGGCAAAGATGATGTCGAAAAGGGAGGTAGCAGGGCAGCAAACACTCGTTAGAAGTGAAGTCTGTAACTGGGGTTGGTTGACACACAGCTGGCAGAATGGAGAGATGGCTGACATCTACAACTACATCTGCGGGCAGAGGGAGGGAGCCTTTGGGGAAATCTCCCTTGGACTTGATTTGTCAGTGAACTGACAGAGAATTCTTCTGCATACTGAGCTGGTTCCAAGGTTATCACATATTACCGTCACGACTACCCTCTTGGGTAAGACAATGAACACACTTGTGTCCCCACTTTTCAGAAGAGGACCCGAGACTCAGAGAAGGTATAACATTTCCATACAGCAAGCTTAAGGCAGAGCCAGGCATACAACATTCTCCTTCTGACTCCAGTGGACTGTGTCCTGCCGAGGGGAAAGTGAGAGCACAGACAGCACAGCAATAGCTAACAGAAATAAATGGTTCTTATTTCCCTGGCATCCTGTTGCATGGATTTCTATCCTTTCTGCAGCTGTAGGTAACTCTAAGGGCTTCCCTCCCTGATAGCTCAGTTGGTAAAGAATCTGCCTGCAGTGCAGGAGACCTGGGTTGGATCCTTGGATTGGGAAGATCCCCTGGAAAAGGGAATGGCAACCCACTCCAGTATTCTGGCCTGGAGAATTCCATGGACTGTATAGTCCATAGGGTCACATCTTTGTCAGACAATATTTGCAACTTTCACTTTCAGGTAACTATAAAACATTATGGGTCTCCCCATGGATCTACTTATAGGCCTACTTTTTAAATTTATTTTCAAGATAGAGTTCATCACGCTACCAATTCCTTTTCTGAACACTGTCTTAAAATCATACTAAATGGACATTCATTTCCTTTGTTTATGATTACAGATGAAAGATTTTCTCAGCCTCTGAGGAGCCGGACATTTGCAACTGCTCATTTGCAATTAGACAACATACAGCTATCAGTCTAAGAGTATGACAATGAGTTATTTATTAGCCCACAGTCAAATTCCCAGTGTGGAGGCTGGGCCTCAGTGCTTAGGAACAATTTGGCTTACTAAGTCACCTGGGCACATTGTAATTATTGCAGGAAGAAACCTCACTCCTACATTTATATTTGCATCTTTAAAAGCCAACAATTTGCTGAATCATTTATTGGGGTTAATCAAATATCATCATTAAGAAACCACTGCTTATCTTTCTGAAAATGATCTTTTTAAACTGGAAAAGATACAGCTACATACAATAAATCAACAAAAAGCTATGAATATGTAAAGAGGGCAAACTCATCAGGCCTGGGCATAAATTATTTCAAAGGAGAGGCATGATTACTGTCTGTGATAATGAGAAGAATGACAACCAATCTAAGATGGGCCTGATGCTCTTTGAAACATGAGTCTCAGTTACTCAAAGACTGTTGAGACTAATGTTGAGGAGAAACAGGAAGAAAGTTTTTTCGGCAGAGCTTTCTTCTCACTTTGGTTGAGCATTACGATAAGCTGCTGCTGCTGCTGCTGCTAAGTTGCTTCAGTCATGTCCAACTCGTCGCAACCCCGTGGACTACAGCCCACCAGGCTCCTCCATCCATGGGATTTTCCAGGCAAGAGTACTGGAGTGGGGTGCCATTGCCTTCTCCATTGCCTTCTTCTTCTTCGACTATAAGCTGAGAGAGGGGTAAAGTTTATAAGGAGGGGCTCTCAATCTTAATTCCTGGGATCTTTGTTATGATTATTTGATGGGGGCATTAGGAATTCTTGGAAGACTCTTGTCTAATTTGTCCAGTGTAGATAATTATGAATGAGGAAGGTAATTCTGAAAATCTTGTGGGACAAAGGAAATGGTAGTGTTTAGTTTAAACCGAACTCTAAGAACAGCAAGTTGAACTTCCCCTTTAGCTTCCTCACTCTGCCTCTAAACATCTTCTTCCCTTTCCAACAATTCCCCACAGTAGTCATGTTCTGTCTCAATTTCCACTTCACTCAAATAGGTAACTCATTGCCCCATATCACATTGTCCAGTTGATGGAATCTATGAGAGTATCTCCTTGCTACTTTCTGTTCTGACATATTGTGGGAGATATAAAAATTTGTTAGACACAGTCCTCATCTAGTTAGGAAGACTATCCCTGTGTAAAAATAGAGCCAATGAGATAATCAGGGAATTCGATGCCAGACAATGGTAAATTTCTGGCACTTGGTACCGACAATCAGAGCTATATAAATTCAGAAAAAAGAGACTCATTGGGGCTCAGGCAATCAGAGAAAACTTCTCGAGATGTGACTTGAGTTGAGCCATCCATGGTGGCTAGAGTTTGTATAGAAGTCAAGTCCATGACACTATACCTATATGACTTGCTACAAGTGTTATTAAATGTAGCCATTTAATTGTAAAATGATTCCATCCAAATGCTATATCCTTAGTATATATGGGGCTTCCCTAGCGGCTCAGGTGATAAAGAACCTGTCTGCAATGTAAGAGACCCAGGCTCAATCCCTGGGTCAGGAAGATTCCCTGGAGAAGGGAATGGCTACTCATTCCAGTTGTTCTTGACTGGAGAATCCCATAGACAGAGGAGCCTGGCGGGCTTACTTTAGTTGAGCATTACTGTTAGCTGACAGAGGGGTAAGAGGATTATAAGGAGGGGCTCTCTGGGATCTCTGTTGTGATTGCTTGATGGGGGCACTAGGAATTCTAGGAAGTCCATGGAGCTGCAAAGAGTTGGACATGACTGACTGACTTTCACTTGGTTTATTTGTGTGTACTCAGCATTCCTTGTTATTCCTCTATGCTCCAGCACACATAAATGGACCTGTTAATATAATATTGTGCTGTGATTGTAGTTGGATCCAGTTTAGAAAGCAAATCTAGGTGAACCTAAGCAAGATAGAAACAATAATGGAAAGGTTAACATAGAGGTTGTTTCTCTGAAAACAGCTGAGCTGTCAGGGATGGACATCTGTGCAATGCCATGTGTAAAATGATAGATGGTGGGAAGCTGCTTGGTGCTCTGTGGAGACCAAAATGGGTAGGCTGGGGGTGGGGTGGTGGCGAGGTCCAAGAGGAAGAGGATATATATATACCTATAGCTGATTCACTTAGTTGTACAGCAGAAACTAACGCAATATTGTAAAGCAACTATACCTCAATAATGAAAAACCAAAAACAAGTTCAGTTCAGTTCAGTCGTTCAGTCGTGTCCAACTCTTTGGGACCCCATGAATCGCAGCATGCCAGACCTCCCTGTCCATCACCAACTCCTGGAGTTCACTCAAACTCACGTACATCAAGTCAGTGATGCCATCCAGCCATCTCATCCTCTGTCGTCCCCTTCTCCTCCTGCCCCGAATCCCTCCCAGGATCAGAGTCTTTTCCAATGAGTCAACTCTTCACATGAGGTGGCCAAAGTATTGGAGTTTCAGGTTCAGCATCAGTCCTTCCAAAGAACACCCAGGACTGATCTCCTTTAGAATAGACTGGTTGAATCTCCTCGCAGTCCAAGAGTCTCTCAAGAGTCTTCTCCAACACCACAGTTCAAAAGCATCAATTCTTCGGCGCTCAGCTTTCTTCATAGTCCAACTCTCACACCCATACATGACCACTGGAAAAACTATAGCCTTGACTAGATGGACCTTTGTTGGCAAAGTAATGTCTCTGCTTTTGAATATGCTATCTAGGTTGGTCATAACTTTCCTTCCAAGGGCAAGAGAATAAAACTCAGCAAATAAACAGGATCTAGGTGAATCAGGATTTCAACAATCATGTAAACATAAGGTACTGGTCAAATGGACACCTCGAGACTAAGTCTGCCTTCCTAGACTGACTTTAAGACTTCATGCTGGAATAAAACTAAGGCAAGAATTGGATAGGCGAGGCTGGGAAATAGGGAGTGATTACTTAGGAAAGGAGGTAATTAGATTATGAAATTAAATACATGGGGCAAAACATAAAGGCTAATTTTCATACTTAATGTGCTTTTGGGGTCCCAACTCGCTCATAGCTTACTCAGCTCAATTCCAAATAGTAGAGCAAGAAAATATGTGATATATTTAAAAATTGATTATGGGGAAAAGTAGTCTTATTGGTCCCAAAATGTGACTTATGTTCAGTGTGCTGATATTTGATCTAATCAACACAACAGGAATACCAAAAGGCTGCTGCAACTTCCAGGTCAATTTTTCACATACATCTAACTAGAGCATTCATCTTCTCAATGTAAACGAGTCATGATTTTCAATGAAAGTGCTCACATCAGACCTTTAAAAACCAAGACCTGCATGTTCTTCATGAAAATGTAAGAGTCCCTGACATTTAGGGTAACAGAAGGAGTTGCTCTGATATTCTTTGCTACATTTACAAGATTTGGCTAAAACCCCAAGCGTCTGTCCTATCAGAGTAGAGTATTAGTCACTCTTGAAAGGATTTAGCATACTGTACTCTGGTGTGCGTGTTGAATGCCATGAACTATGTGACTGGTGGGCAGATCCAACTCCCAAATTCAAACTGAAGCAATTAGGAAAAAAAAAATTTTTTTTTTTTACTATTGCCTATATAGAGTCATTTAGTTAGGTCAACTGAGCTGGGATCGAAGCATACAAATTCTTTGCGAGAGGAAGAGTACAGTGGCAAAAGGGAGTCAGAGAGTGTCCATTATGATTACAACAGTCATTCAAAGAATTGTCTAGAGGAGCATTTCAAAATGACTTCCTGCTGGTTCTTAATGATGGCAGCATATCACCAGGAAGAAGGTATTGAGGTCATACAATCTGAGGGACATCAAGTTAAGCAAAGATAAGCCAGTTTCTTTGCTGTAGAACTTCTTAGATTCTTTCATATACTAATATGCATTATGAATCAAGAGGGGTCACAAGCTTATTTCACTGAGATTCTTTTTCATTTAACGGACAGATTATTCCAAGAAATGCACATCCATCTATTTTTCAAAAAAGAAAGCAAGATCCAGAGTGGGTGAGGGCTTTGTCCAAAGCTACAAAACTACCTACATATAAATAAGACGACTTACTTGAATAGTGGACTACAATGGTGGTATAACACTGAATGAAAAGTGGAGAAAGAAAGGATGGTGGCCATTTCTGGAACACTTATAGGCTATAGATTTGAGGTTTTGAGATGTATTTGGAGAAGAGGCACAGGAACTGAGGAAGCAGTCCTGTACTGACCGGACTGGATGAGTACGTGTGGTCTACTGGATCACGCAGAACACTTGGGCAAAGCCATAGCTCTCAGCTACCAGAGGAACTTACCATCAGTTAGCTTCATATTGACTATAATCTGCATGGATAATTTGACCTCAAGAATAGAACTAGATGCATCGACAGATGAACGGATAAAGAAGATATGGTACATATATACAATGGAATACTACTCAGCTGTAAAAAGAATGAAAACATGTCGTTTGCAGCAACATGGATAGACCTAGAGATGATCATACTAAGTGAAATAAGTCAAAGAGAGGACAAATACCATATGATATCACTTATATGTGGAATTTAAATGTGACATAAGACACACGGAACAGACTTGTGGTTGCCAAGGGGGAGGAGAGGTGGGGTGGGGGATGGATTGGGAGTTTAGGATTAACAGATGCAAACTATTATACATAGGATGAAGAAACAACAAGGTCCTACTGTATAGCACAGGGAACTATATTCAATATCCTGTGATAGACCATAATGGAAAATAATATGAAAAACAATGTATGCATATATGTATATATATATATATATATATATACACACACACATATATATATATATAACTGAATCACTCTTCTGTACAGCAGAAATTAACACAACTTTGTAAATCAATTATACTTCAATAAAATAAGTTAAAAAAAAATAGGGCTAGATGGATTTCCAGGGGCAGTATGTGGACCTCCAATCAAAAGAGGGTATTACTCTCCAAAAATGAGCATTTGTGGTAATTTCTAAATTGGGAAAATAGTAACCCAGTGTATACTAGCAATACATTTTTTCTTTGTTTTAAAATTTTCACTAGAATATTTTTCCAAGCATATCTGGGAAAAACACTATTAAAGAAGGACTTTACTTTCCAGTAACGATTTTAAGAGGAAAAGTTTATAGTAGGATTTGTGACCCACAGATCCCAACGTGTTACATAAATAATACAGGAAACTGCAAAATGATCTTATGTGAAGTCACTGCACAAGATGCATGTTTAATTAGCACCTACTAATAAAACAGATGCATGTGAAATTATTTAGGGTGACATGTACTATTCTGAACAATACGATATCAGCTCAGGATGCCAAGGGCAGGCAACATAACCTGTTTTTAATTGAGCATTTCAGCACCAAACAAAATAAGAGACAGCTTGTGTTTTATATATTTCTGTAGTACAGCATTATCCAACAATAAATTCAAAAATAATTTACAAAAAAAAAAACAAATTTTAGGCAGAGAAAAATTTAAAGGCACAGAATATTTTTGGAGTTAGCTGTTCCACAATTTTATAGGGAAACTAAGCAGTGGATCAATACCACAATGCTTATTTTAAAAGTAAAACTTTAGTACTTTTCTTTTAACTTGACCGCATTATTTTCAATAAATTAGAAGAACTACCTTTGAAGAATAGCCCAGAACATTCTTAAAGATACGACTCTCAAATTCAGAATTTATTTTGACATTATAAAAACTTAAAAAGGAAGCTTTCTTTTAGTTGAAATGGGTTATCTTTTCTCCCCCCAGCCCCGCCTGCCCCACACAGCCAAAGAAATGACTAGCAAATGAGATGATGGAAAATAGCTGAAAGAGAATATATAGCAAGACTGCCCTTAGGAGGTTTTAGTCTCCAGTGCTATCCTGGGAACTTCTGAGTAAGGGGTTACTTAATCACTCTTTGGCAACAACTGTGACATTTATAACTGGAATGAATGTCAAAAGCAATCTTGAAGAGGAAAAAAAATCCACAGAGTATTGCTTCTTGAGATATAAATATGAAAAGGTTAAAGGGCAGCTCTTCCTGTTTGCCTTGAGACCACCCATGGTGGTGACTTCGGTACTGTGGGTATCTGACCCTCATATCTTTTTGATTTCAGGACCAGTTGGGTCTCCTCTTTCTCACCTAGCAACTGCCTCTTCCTCTGGGCCCACCTCTGTGCCCTGTCAAGGTACCCCTACCCTTATAAGTCACTACTGAGCTGCCGGGGGTCTCAGTCCTGCATCAGAGTGGGACCCTGAAATGAAAATGCATAAAGGAATATAAATCTTACTTTGACTTGTAAGAACTATGGATTCAAAATTCAATAAAGAATGTTTTCTTTTCTATTCTCCTTGCAAAATTCAGGAAATATTTCATGTGTCTACTGTATTTGAGGTGCCGACCTGAGTACTAACAGATGAAATAAGCCTATACTCAAGGAGGTTACAATCTAGCAAACATCACAGTAAGAATTTTTACCAGATGAAGAGGAAGAAGGTAGGATGAGAACTTACAAATGTGTGAATCCCTCCTTAGAAAGGCAGCCTATATCTCTGAAGTGGAATCCTGGCCTAATTGGAGAGACCTATATGTCGTTCTTCAACTGGTTTTCTGCATCATCATTCATATTTTTTATTATTTTTCAAGGCAGTTGTCAGTAGCATACCCTATAATGGTTGCTGTACACTCACATCCTAAGCAATAAAAATGTTAGTCACTCTAAGCAATAAAAGTGTTAGTCACTCGGTTGTGTCCAACTCTTTGTGACCCCATGGACTGTAGCCCACCAGGCTTCTCAGTCCATGGAATTCTGCAAGCAAGAATACTAGTGTGGGTTGCCATTTCCTTCTCCAGGGTATCTTCCCAACCCAGGGATCCAACCTGGGTTCCCTGCCTTGCAGGCAGATTCTTTACCATCTGAGCCACCAGGGAAGGCCTCCTAAGCAATAAGATATGATTTATTCATGCCAGTTTCAGCAGAAAGGATGTAAAACATCATATATGGATACCCTGAAGTTTCGTCTACAACAACATGAATGTATTTTAAATGCAAATGCCTCATTATTTGAAGGAATATAGTGATGAATTGTTTTGTAAAATGAAAAATACTTCTAAAATGTAATTAGTCTAAGTTCTCTGGCTTAAAAGTCTGGATTTGTATGTTTAGTTCTCCAAAAGTTAGACAGACATAGACATATTTCTTAGGTGAATTATTCTAGCATTGACTTAAGTCTTTGCATCTTAAATCTCATATAAACTTTATATACAGCCCTCATTTTCCTCTGGCTTCAACTTTCTCACATTTCTTCTGTTTTATTTGTCTTCTTATACTCTAAGTCTGTATGGAAGCTGCTTTAAATCTTTTCTGTAACTAGATGAGGTATTAATAAATGAAATATAACTATGTATCTTCTTCCTTCTGTGACACAAGACGTCCTTATGTTGAAATGCTAAACATAGTTCAGAGGCAGAAGAACCCTATTCAGTTCCATGGTGCCTTTCGAAATACTCACTATCTAATGGACAAAGAAGATGTGGTATAAATACCACAGAATATTACTCAGCCATAACAAAGAGTGAAATTCTGTCATTTCCAAGAACATAGATGGACGTTCAGAGTATCATGCTTAGAGAAGTCAGATAGAGAAGGACAAATACTGTGTGTTTTCACTTATATGTGGAATCTAAAAAATAAAACAAAGGAATGAAGGTGAGAAAACTGGGCTCATAGATCTGAAGAATAATTTAATTTGCAAACACATTTAGAGGATAGGGATGGGACAGTGTAGGGAAAGGGGATTAATGGGTACAAACTACAAGGTATGAAAGAAATAGAAGGATTAATGTACAGCACAGGGAATATAACCAATATTTTATAATAACTTTAAATGGAACATAAACTATAAAAATAATGAATCACTTGTGTTGGACATCTAAAACTACTATAACATTGTAAATTAACTCTACTTCAATAAAAACTAACAGAAAACATTGACTCACTGGGTACCGGCAAAGCTGTTTGACATATAATTTATTAACAGTCACTCTCTGTTAACGACCGGGGGCTTTTGTGGCCTGAAAAAGCAGGACACCCGTTTTTACTCCTGAAGACACAACTAACTTATGTCAGAAGAGTGCTTCTGATATAACTTTTGCATATGAATAAGAAAAAACCCTGTTTCCAGCTCTTTAGCCTCCTTGAACATCAGAGGCCGAGAAAACAACATTTTCAAACCTTTTATGTATCAACAGAATAAAATATTTTGAAGACACACTAGTCACATATGGCTCTCCCAGAATATCACAATCCATGAATATGAGTGTTATTGTTTTTTGTTCTGCAAGAAAGCTTCACACGCTCTTTCACAGATATGCCAAGTATAGCTTGATTCATAATAGATTCATAATAGACGCCGAGAGATGAATACATGAACTGACTACAAAGTAGTTATCCGTGTTTTATTTGCTGTTGACAAAGCTAGCCACAGTTTTTCGCTTTGGAGAGGGAATGGGGAAATTCAACTATGGGTCTGAAAAGCAAATGAGACCAGTGTAGGAAACTAGCTGTGTGATGAGTTTTTCAGTGCTTTTTCACCTCAGTGAGTCCTTCAGGAAATCTTGGTTTGTTTTAACAACAATTGCTCCCTACTGAAATGTAAATGATAAAGGAGAAATTATTTGCAAAATCCTTTAGTACACTTTGAGGGGAAAATATGATAAGATACACAGAACTATTTTAAAGCTGATATTATATACTTTGTTTTGTAATTCAGAAAATCCAAGAAATCAGGAAACCTGAGTTCCGGTTACCACCAGCTCTGTGACCTTGGACTTGGACTCAATCTGTTCACCTGGCTCATTTAGTCCACTAGTATTTAGTAGGAACTTCAAGGTGCCCTTCTACATAGAAGATGCATAAGATGGAGCCCTAGTTGTCTTGGAACTTACAGTCACTAGGCTATAAGAGGGAGAGAGAAGATATACATAAAAACAGACTATAAATTGGTAAAACTAAGTGCCATGGGAGTCTAGAAGTTTGCACTAAACCATCTTGTGAAGTCTGAGCTCTATGATGCAACAAAAACCTTCTCCTGACTAGGAAGACAATTTCTAGATCTTAAGAAATGATTGACTAGCACAAAGGTTGATCATATTAGGAACGGGACACGCACCTTACAAACTTTGTGATAGAGCTGGTAAGGGTTAGTAGGAATGAGCGCTGGGCCTCCAAGTAGGGGCAGGGCATGGGGCTAGAAGTTGAGGCTCACCATCAAGGCAAGTAATTGGGAAGGAGAAGTCCAAAAAGAGATGGCAAAGCATCCCAGGAACTGGCTGACTCAGTGTGGAAATTCAGAGCAGGAGACACAGACTAACAAGGCAGAGCAGACAAGTGGCTGACATGGAAGGTCATCGAAGGTCATCGAAAGGAATAGGTTTAAAGCTTCTGAGAGGGGTCAGGGCCATGGTTGCAGCTGGGAAAGAAGAAGCAGAGTCAGAGTCATGGGGCAAGCAGGGAGCTGGACAGTTCCCCAAACAGGAAGCCAGGAGCAAGGACCAGGGCGGAAGGGGCAGAGAGAGGCAAAGGTGATGTGACGCTAAAGACTCAGCTGCTGAGTAGAAGGTTTAAGTCACCACCCAAGCAATGACTGAGAAGTGACGATAAGGCAGAATCCAAAGTGAGGGGTCCTGGATGGGGGGACACGGGGCTATAGGACTAGGAGAAATTCAGAGCCCAGAGACTAGGCCAAGGACTGCTTTCATAACCTAGGCTTACTCAGATATGATGAAGCCTCTCTGCACTGGTGGATGTCCATTTGTCTTAAATGTGGTGTACTGGGCTCTCCAGAGAAAGAAAACCATTCAGGGACTTCTGTGGTGGTCCAGTGGTTAAGAGTCTATGCTCCCACTGCAGGGGGCATGGGTTAGATCCCTGGCCCTGGTTGGGGAAGATCTCACATGCCTCACAGTGCAGCCAAAATATAAAAGAAAGAACCAATCGGGTGCCTGAGTTTGTGTGTGTGTGTGTGTGTGTTAGACAGAGAGAGAGAGAGAGATTTATTATAGGAATTGGTGCACATGATTCTGGAGGCCATCAGTAAACTGGAGAATCAGGAAAGCTGGTATAATGCAGTCCTGGTCCAAAGGCCTGAGAGCCTGTAGAGCCCCTGAGGACAGGAGGAAATGGATGTCCCATCCCAGGCGGAGAGAGCAAATCCGTCCTCTCTCCACACTTTTGCTCCCCTTGGACCCTTGGATGATGCCCACTAACACCGATGAGGGTGGCCTACTCTCTGTTACTCAGTCTACCAGTGTCTTCCAGAAACACCCTCACAGACATCCTCAGAAACAATGTTTTGCCCAGCTATCTGGGCCTCCATTAGCCCATCAAGCTGACAGTAAAATCAACCGTCACATGTGGCAAGACGTTTACTAGCGGCTTCAGGTAAGGGTCCTCGCCCCTCACAGAGACGCACAGGAGGAGGTACTCTCCCCTCCCTCCCACCTCGCAGAGCGCTGGCAGGAGTCCTGCTACTACGGGAGCCTTTTCTCTGCCGGTTTGGGGACAGGGAGGAGGGTGGAGCCATGGGGTCACAGGGAGACAGGCAATGAGCTATGACAAGTCACATGGAATACCTAACTTACTTGTAGACTTCCAATTATGTGAGCTAATAAAAGTGAAGTCACTCAGTCGTGTCCGACTCTTTGCAACCCCACGGACTGTAGCCTACCAGGCTCTGAGGAGCCTCTCAGTCCACGGAATTTTCCAGGCAAGAGTACTGGAGTGGGTTGCCATTTCCTTCTACAGATGTGAGCTAATAAAATGCTTTATTAAGGCAGTTGACTTAGATTTTCTGTCACAGCCAAATGCATCTTCTCTGACATAGTAGCTTAAGTGGGGGCCATTTCAACATTACCAAGCTAGTCTATAGATCACATCTGATCCTAGATAACTCTAAAAGCAGAACAAAGTTATTAAGAGAGAGTCAACTTAGTAATGCTGGGCCTGCTTCGATTTTGAGGCTGTGTGATAGAGAGCAATGGACCAGACTTGGCTGGTTCTGCCACTGACTACCTGTTCATCCATGGACAATCTGCCTGGCTTCCAGCATCCTCTTCTGTAGCACGAGGTGTTTGAGTTACATCCTCCGTACATTGTCTCTGCTCTACAATTTTTTCAAGCAGTTCAGTCAAACTCAACAAGACTGGGAAAAGAACTATTCCAGGCATTGTCTTAAGCACCAGGAATAGAAGGAAAATCAAAGCAGAGAAATTTAGAAATGATAAAATGCCTTTCTATAGTGTGCACTCCTACTGTGACATAAGGTTTTTGTTTCCTTAATGCATTGAAAAGACAGCGAAAATCATTTGTTGAATAATATTTTTTGGCAATGAAAATGATAATTTGCTAGAGCCACAGAAAAGCAAAATCACACTTTAGTTGGAAAAAAGAATATCCAAAGCTGCAGTTATCGCGTGGTCTGCCACACCCAGAAATTTCAGGTGAGGTAAGTAGAACTAGCCACGTCCCCTTCTGGAACTCTGGGCAAGATGGAGAAAATTAACAAGGATAGAGGAAATGAACGAGGCCCCCAGGAAACTGAAGTCGAAGGAGCTAAAAGCCACCATGAACAGCCTCTGCAACCTTTCAAATGCTCTGCTCTCGTGCCCTACCTAGCAATGGATCATAAGGAAATAAACCGTCACATCTCTGTAAATTTTGCTTACCCATCGATGGCCATAAAAAGCGACATAACAGAAGCTTCCCTGGTGGTCCACCTTGCAACACAAGGAACGCTGGTTTGAGAAGTGTCCTGGTCTGGGAAGATCCCACACGCCGCATAGCAGCTAAGCCCGTGCACCACAACTGCTGAGCCAGCGCTCTCGAGCCCGAGAGCCTCAACTACTTGAGCCCACGTGCTGCAATCACTGAAGCCTGTGCACCTGGAGTCTGTCCTCCACGACGAAGAATAGCCCCTGCTTTGCTGCAGCTAGAGAAAGTCCGCGGGCGGCAACAAAGACCCACCACAGCTAAAAAATTAAATAAATCAATCTTTCAAACAAAAGACAATGACCAATTCTCTCCTCTCTGGCGTCCAGCATCTTTCCTCACAGACTTCTAAAGAAGCTCAATTGAGACTGGGTTAAAACCCAGTTGGGTATCTGCTTATCCACTGTCTCACTGAAACTTAGGGCAGGTAGCTTCAACTCCTGCGCGTGCTTGCCTGAGATTTAAAAGAACTGATGTCCTGGGGAAAAGGGTCTAAACTAGGGGTATTCATTCTCTCAGGGGGAAAGATGGTGTTGGGAGATACTAGTACCTGAAGGCACAGGATAAACTTCATGGTGTTTGTCTTGTCAATTTTATCCAAAGATTTGGTAGATGGACTATTTTAATTTAGTACAAAAGTAGAGAAGTGTGTGTGTGTGTGTGTGTGTGTGTGTGTGTGTGTGTGTGATAAAAAGAAATTTTCAGCAATTATAAAGAAAAACCAAGAAAATTTTTTAAATGTTCAGGCTTGCCTATGCCTCCAGGCCCTAAGATGTACTCTTCAACTCTCATTTGCCATTAGGGGACAATTCAATAAAACTGTTTAAAAAGCCACGTCCCTAAGGAGTGTAATTTTCTTTCCCCACCTTACCAACATTCTGTTGTACCTTCCAACCCCCAACTCACCCCAATATGAGTTGTTGCTGAGCTGTTATAATTTTTGAGAGAAGCAAGACAAGGATACATTTTGTAAGGTGTGCTGGAGGAGGGAAAGAGGAAAGGGAAGAAGAATGAGAAACAGCGAACTGTGCCTCTGAGAGATGAGGAGAAAACTGACCTTCTCACAGCATAAGAGTGGCACAATTCTATCCCCACTTCTCTGGGAAGAACTTTGAGGTAAAGGCTGGAATTTTCCAATTCTAGGGAATTAACTTAGCTCCTCAAGTTTAAAACTTCATAGAACTCACTGCAGTAAGTAGAAGACAGAAGGGCGGGGTGGGGGAGGGGGGTGATGGGAGATTTTTATTCCCCTGATTTATCTGTTCTTTGTTTTGGCTCCTAACTGGGTCATCGTATTGGCAGGGGGCCTTCAGTTTCAAACTGTGTCTTTTCACCGTTTTCAGTCATTTTCATTGAAGGGGAAACCTTTTTCTTTAATGAAGGCTCCCAATAACCTGTTATCTGGAAGAAATCTTAGTAAGAAGTGGGTCATCCTTAGAAAGAATCTGAAGAAGGGTGGGTGGGAGGAGGGACAGACTTCTTGAAAGGAGGTCAAATCACACTGGTAAAACTCCAAGTGTTTTTGGAGAAGCGGTGTCTCTTAGAATCCTTCTTTGCTCCCTAACACCACTGTCATCATACCAGCTCCAGCAACTGTCACAGGGAGACTTGTGATGTCACCATTTTTTTTCATCCATTTATACCGGAAACATTCATTGACCACCTATACGTGTTGGTATGCATGCTGGAGATAAAAAAGATGAATGGATTCTTTTTTTCAGAAAGTTCATTGTCTAGTGGGTGACCAACACATAGAAAGATAACTGTAAGATAGCAAAAGAGTAGGAAGAGCTGCAAACTCGGGTTACTATGGAAACTCCAAAAAAAAAAAGATATTGAACTGAGCTGGTAGTGATCATGGTGAATATTTAAAATGGTGACTTCCAGGAAGACACGATGGCTGAGGATGGCTTGGCTCCATCTACTTCTTCAACTCATCTGTTCCATTGTGGCATCCCAGGTGGCACTAGTGGTGAAGAACACGCCTGCCAAGGCTGGAGACAAGTCAGAGACTTGGGTTCCATCCCTGCGTTGGGAAGATCGCCTGGAAGAGGGCATGGCAATGCACTCCAGTACTCTTGCCTAGGGAACTCCATAGACACTGGAGCCTGGTGAGCTACAGTCCTTATCGTCTTGCTCTAGCCACCGTGGCTTCTCTTTTTTTGCTCTTCTAACATACAATGCTTTTCCTTGGTTCAGAGCCTTCACGCTTACTCTTCCCTCTGCCAGGACTACCGCTGCTCTTGGCTTGGCTGGTTCCTTTATTCACAGGGACTATGTCTTAGACTTCTGATCTCTGACATTATTCATTCATTCCACAAAACTGTGTTTCTTAAAGGCCAGAATCAGAGGTGTAATCTGCTCTGTCACCCCACCCTAGCTATGCTTCTGACAGTGACAGATACTGGAGCTGCAAAATTGCTAAAACATCGGTTTTCTTGATACACACACAGCCCTATAGGGGATATAAGTTACTGCAGGACCAGAAATAGGGACCTATTTTCTGCAAAGGATTTAGGAAGTATGTGTCTCAGTTGCAAAAAACAAAAAAAAAGTCCATGGGTCACATATCCACTTGTCAATCCTGACAGTCTCTCCTACAATCCATTGGGTAGGAAGAGAATCATTCTGAATTCTAGCTAATAACTCCACTCACATTGCTGGAGTGCTTTAATGCTTTCAAAGAAAACTGGACTTTCACTTAAGCTCAAGGAAAAGTACACTGCTGATTTGTTGATTTATGACCAGGAAGATAAACCCATTGGTTCACTTTGGTCTTATTTAAGCCACGGAAATAAGCTGTTGGCCATCCATTAAGCATTAGCCACTGGCTGGGCAGAGATGATGGTCTGAGGACCACTTTTGGGCCTGCTGAATTTCCAGAGGTCACTTGTGCCCTGAAAGGGGCAGAACTGGCAGTGTTGCACTTTCTCTTTCCCAGCCTGGCTTTCTAATGTGGTCAGTGTTGCTGGTTTTGACATATTTTACTTTCTGAAGGGGAAAGGGATAAACGTGGTGGTAAGATGACCTGGAGGAGTCCTGAAGGAGGATGAGATGGTTTGGTTTCCTCAGTAAAGTCATATTGTATCAGATGTAAATGTCACAGTGGTTACTGTGCCCATCAAATGCTTCCATACTATGAGTCTACACAGGTACCCCTGAATTTATTTTATTCAGCTATATGCAAGAGTGAAAAGCAGAAGTATGAATGAGTGAATTCCATCTTATTTCATCAGAAGTCAGCATCTCCTCTACTGTGCCTCTGACAAACAGAAAATGTCTCTATCCTTTCAACTTTTATCTCTTTATCTTACTCAGCCCTCTCTCCAGTAACCTGGAAGGGATCACCAGAGGGAGAAGGGGGAAATTAACTGGCTTGGATAACTCCTAAGATGGATATTTATTTATTAAACTTTTCTTTTTCAAATTACTTCATATGTATTTAACATTTTATAATTTATTTATTTATTTTAGCCACACCACACAGCATGTGGGATCTTATTAGTTCCCCAACCAGGGATTGAACCTGTGCCCCCAGCACTGGAAGCATAGAGTCTTCGCCACTGTGGACCACCAGGGGAGTCCCCTAAGATGGATATTTAGATCTAAAATTGTTAGCCATATGGCTTTTCTTGCTTCCTGTCTGCATTTTATTCCACCCAATTCACCCATCTTGTGTGTAACCTGCTCCCCCAACGTAAAAGCTTACTGCTGATACAGGGAGGTCTCCCGGCCTCTAGCCTTGCTCTTCATTACACACATGTAACAGGGACATTCGGTGCTCAGCAAATATTCCCTGTGTTCCCCTCTATTCCCAGTCTTCTTCGAGTTAGATTGGGGTCACATGCCTGGTTCTGACCAATGGATTTGGAACAAAAGTGCTAGGTGACACTTCTGGGCTAAGGCTGCTAACCGCTTAGTGTCTCTTCTGTTGGATCATGCCTACTCCAGATGATATATCTTCAGGAGGAAATAAATTATATCCCATTGTATGAAAGCAAGCAAGAAACCTTATTCAGTCTCTGAGATAACATGGATTTGTCTGGGGCTGCAGTTACCTTTAATTATCCGGTATTCTTTGGAAGGAATGATGCTAAAGCTGAAATTCCAGTACTTTGGCCACCTCACACGAAGAGTTGACTCATTGGAAAAGACTGATGCTGGGAGGGATTGGGGGCAGGAGGAGAAGGGGATGACAGGATGAGATGGCTGGATGGCATCACCGACTCGATGGACGTGAGTTTGAGTGAACTCTGGGGATTGGTGATGGACAGGGAGGCCTGGCGTGCTACAGTTCATGGGGTTGCGGAGAGTCGGACACGACTGAGCGATTGAACTGAACTAAATAACCCTTCAACTGAAAGTAGTATTCTCAGCACTTACATGTTTCAAAACTTATTATAAAATTCTATTTTTTTGGAAGTACATTTAAAGGACTGTAAACATGTAAAGCAAGTCAGCAATAATTACTGCACAGATACAGCAGTGGTGTAATTATGGCTTGTAACATCTACAAATGCATCCACAATTATTGCACTTCTTTCCATATATCTTTCACCATTGTTCTCAATTGAAAAAGACTGTTTTCTATCCGGCCAGATTCTCCTATAGACTTATGAGGAAAATTTAACATGTTTCAGTAAACATATAATATTTTGTGTACACCAGCCTATTAAGTTACACCTCTTAACTCTTTTCTTTTTCCCCCTAAAATTATACTCCTATCTTTTAGACTTAGCGTTCCAGGTGAGATAAGAAAGCCAGGAGGAGAAACAGGAAGAGAATTTCTGGAGGGAAGTAGTGCAAGAGGATGGCTCACTCATAAAGTTAAGGTATTTATGGGATATAAGAGCTGTACTTCTTAAACATTTAATGCAGCCAATTCATGCTCTGTGCTATATCTTGTGACCTGGTCAGCTCAATATTGCCTCTACAGGCACTGCTATGATTGCATACATTTTTGGTTAAAATACACTTAGGTGTTACTTAAGGATCAAAGATGCAACGGTGTTCGTGGTGTTCCAGCATGCTGCTAACCTGGAGTGTGAAGTCCATACACATCACACTCTTTTTCTAGTCTTTCCCAAACTCTCCAGTCCCACTACTCTCATGATCAAAAATCCAGACTTCCATTACTACTACTTTCCTCCAAACCTTTGCTCATGTTATCCTCTCTGGTATTAATATCCTCCTTTTATGCTCTTACATTCCTTATTTTCACCGTTTCTCTTCTATAGGACAATTTCTACCTATATTTTAGAATCCAGCTCATGTATCACTTCCTCCATGAAGCTTTCCCTCACTTTCTCATCAGCTCCCAGAGCCTCCTGTGCTTATTTCTGGCACAGCAAGCATCCAAGAACAATTCACTGGGTTTTAGGATATTCATGGATATGTACAACCGCCACCACCATCAATTTTGACCATACTGTTCACCTTAAAAAGAAAGCCCCTACATTTGAGCTACCATTCCCCCACCTCCTCCCTTCAGCCCTATGGAACCGCTAATCTACTTTCTGTCGCTATAGATTTGCTTCCTCTGGATATTCCATATAAGTGCAACAGTATAATATTGTGTATGGCTTCTTTCACTTAGCACAATGTTTTCAAGGTTTATCCATGTTGTTGCATGTATAAGTATTTCATTCTTTTTTTTTTATTGCTGAATGATATTCCATTGTATGGATAGCATATTTCTGGATGAGATTAACATCTGCATCAGCAGCCTGAGTAAACCAGATTGCTCCCACTTAACATGGGTGGGCCTCATCCAATCAGTTGAAGGCCTGAAGAGAACAAAAAGGCTGCGGCTCCTCCAGAAAGAAGGAATTCCTTCCACCTGACTGCCTATGAGCTGAGACATTGTTTTTGTTCTTCCTTAAGACTTGCTCTTCCTGGGTCTTAAGACTACCCATCTTCAGACTAGAAATACACCATCGGGTTTCCTGGTCTCAGGCCCTCAGACTCAAACTGAAACTACAGTGTTGGCTCCTCTGGGTCTCCAGCTTGCTGATGGAAGATCTTGTCAGACTTCATAACTCCACGAGCCAACTACTTATAATAAATCTATTCTCTAGCTGTCATCTGTCATCTCTCTACCTAGCTCCTCCTGGTTCTGTTTCTGTGGAGAACTCTGACTAATACAGGAGGGAACATGCCAAGAACTAACATTCTTGATGTATTAATATTTAGATGTCAAGATAAACATTCTTGGCATGTATAGAATTTCATGACACTGTCTTTTAGTTATCACAGTACTAAAAGTAGCATCCTCACTATCTTCATTGTTTCCTTGGAATCATTAAACTAAGCTATCTAACCATTTTCTATATCTCCTTTAATAAAAGATCTGCTTTCAAATCAATTACTCCTTGTTTATCCAAGTGAAATCAGTGATAATCATATCCACTATTGTTGATTTCAAGTGCTACCTTTAAAACATGTGCAGTTTAAAAACACAGTGTAGATGAGTATCTGTAGGGAACACATATCAAGCTTCATCAACCTAACTTCTTGAGAGTTAAACTGGTTTTGTGTTTGAAATAATCTTCCTCAAAGCTTGGAGAAATCCCAATAAAATGGCAGTTGAGAGAGAGGCATTTTAATATTATGTGCCCCAGTAAATGAAAGTCTCAGCTGAATAATTTCTATCCTGCATTACCATGTACCCCGCCTTTCTCTCTCTCTCTTTTGCATTACATTCACATAGGTCCTATTATCTGGTCCAACAGAGATCATGCTTACAGTACACAAAACTTCCCTGGAGGGTTTTCCATTTAAATCTAAAGAACCAGATCAACAGTACTCTAGTGCAGTGCTCTAGAAAGATGCAAAGCCTCCATTTGATTTCCACTGTGGGGGACTATATGGCATTTATGTGTTCACCAGCCTCAGTTGAAACTCAGCAGTAAAGCTAAGCCAAGGACTGGGAACTGGCTTCTGAGAACATCAGGGAAACAACAGCCTTTGCTCGACCATCTATTTTTTGCCCAGTCTTAACACTGAAGGACTTGGGAAGAGAACTGACAACATTTTCAACATGAAGCTTATTCAATGTTTCTCTGTTGCTACAATTAAGCATTTCAGCGGCATATGGGCTGCCTTTCAGTTCAAACCCAATCGTCCGCTCTGACAGGTCACAGACAAAAACCAGGATAATGACATTCTATCTTGATCACAGGATCCAGACACACCAGTCTGGTGGAGAACAGAAAAGAAAACAACCACCCAAATGCTGATTTAATTTCCTTTTCCTCAAATATTGAGTTCATATTGAAACTGAGCATACCAAGTGTGAATTTTGCTAAGAATAGCACTCTCAGTGTTATATGAAATCTGCAAAAACTCCTCCAGGTAATCATAAAGTCCTAACATGTTATGGACAATGATCATTTCCTTTTCTGTACGTTCAGATTCAAGCCTGCACATTATCCTATCTATCTAGGGAAAATGAAGGGGCTAGTTAAGGAGATTAGGTATTTTGGACATTTAAGGAAAAATGACTTTCAAAGATCCAGAAAACTGAGGGGAGAGTGACATAAAATATTTTGACTAAATATATAACCTCAGTTAGCTTGATCATTTCAATTCTCCTTTATCTTTTTGTGTTGGTGCCATTCAAAGTCATCAATAATCTAGTTTGCCTGGTACCATTCAAGACATAGTGAGACCAAGTGTCTTTTTCTGGAGCCATGGTTGAAAAGGGAATCATGCTGTCTCAAGCACTGCAGCACAGTCATTTCTTCCCATTGCCCAGATTTGGTTCCCATCCTGTAGCTTCCATGAGGAGAGAAACTTGGAGAACATGATAAGTCAATGCCTATTTTCAATTTCCGGTTAGCTCTTCTACCCAGAACCCCTGGTCCTCTGCAAAGTAAAACCCTTCAAGCACCATATGGTAGTTTGAATAATGGCCCCCAAGGATGTCTACTTCCTAAATCCCAGAACCGGTGAATATGTTACCTTACACGGCAAAAAGGGATTCTACAGATGTGAGTCAGTTAAGGATCTTGAGATGAGGAGGTTATGATGAGTTACCCAGATGGGTCCTCTGCCATCCCAGGGTCTTTATAAGAAGGAGAAGAGGGGGTCAGAATCAGAGAAGGAGATGTAATAATGAAAGCATAGGTAGGATGGAGCAGGTTATGAGCAGAGAGTTTGAGCAGCCTCTAAAAGCCAGAAAAGTCAAGGATTTCCCTGGGAACCCCCAGAGGGAATACAGCCCTGCAGAACAATTCTAGGCCTCTGATCTCCAGAACTGTAAGACAATTAAATTATGCTGTTTAAGGCACTGCGTTTAGGATAATTTGTTATAGCAGCTATAGGAAGCTAACACACACTCCTTCCCCATTTTAGCCCTGCAGAAAGTATAAACCTAATAAAGATCACTCCTTGCTGTCTTTCCCTTAATTCTTCAGAACTGAGCTCCTAAATTCGGTTAGTAGCAATGGTCAGCCTTCCAAAATTATATTTGTAATTTTGTGTCATACGCACTTTTTAAGAAAAGGAATCCATAGATTTCATCAGGTTAAGACAATGATCTATGAATTCTAAATTAAAAGTGTTCCTCTTGACTGGGCATTCCCATCTTCACATCTTAACCCCTTGCAGGCTGTGGGTGGAGTAAAAGAAAAAGTGTGAGAAAGAGAAATTTTAAAGTATCTTCAATCTTTCACAGGTGGTCTTTCCTCCACTGTTACAGCTGAGGCTGTGTGGGGTTTTGCTCTAAAATAGTGCTCCCATGTGCCATGTTGGTGCTGTTCTTGTTTCTTTTTCTTTTTTAAAAATAATAATTATTTATCTGGCTGCACCAGGTCTTAGTTGTGGCAGCCAGGATCTTCACTTCAGCATTTGGGGTCTTGTTCTCTGACCAGGGATCGAATATGGGCCCCCTGCATTGGGCGTGCAGAATCTTAGCCACTAGACCATCATGGAAGTCCCTGTTCTTGTCTCTTGCACATGTTCCTCAGAAGGAGGCCTCGCCGATTTCACGGAGCTTGAGGTGGGTGACTCTGCTGGACTCCTCACTGCTCCTCTATGCATGGTGGTGGTGGTGGTGCTGGTCGTGGTAAATGGGGGGGTCCATATGGACACAGCATCACTCAATTACGACATGTGATTCTCAGTTGATGTCTTGACTGTTACATGGAGTCTAAGGGCATCTCTGTGATGTGGAGCCCTTTTCCATGCCTGAAAGGATGTGGGGGAGGTAGGAGAAGGAAGTTTCTCCCCTCCAATCCCCAAAGGATATATTACCAATATAATGAGTGGGAGAAACAAGTTATTCAGAAATAGAGACAAGGCATTATCTGAAGAGGATTCTATTTACCGTCAGTGTAAAGAAAAGCAGAGACGAAGCTTCTCTACTCTTCACTGTATAGCAGTTGTTACTCTGGCTCAGATGAGTGCAGTTCCACTCCATTGTGATTCTCTGGTGCCTGCCAGGACAGAAAGGCTGTGTTCACTTTACATCTGCTCTACCTTTAAAGTAGTGACATGTGGGGAAATTGCTGTCTTGTTTGTGTCAGACAGCCATTTTTCCCTAAAATACTTACTGTTACTCCATATTTAATGAGTGCCCACTGTGTACTGGGCAATGTCCAAGACACATTGACAATCCCTGCCCACACGCACACGCATGTGCCAAGGCAAGTTGGCAATTGGTGCTGTGATGTGCTTCTCTGACCACTGCGGATGGCATTCTTCTGAGACAAAGAGCGTCAACAGCAATTCAGCTGTAGATTTCTTCCAAGAAAGCTGTAAAAGAAACTGAATGCGCTTTGTTTGCTTAGCAGCAAATTATGAAAGAACCCATAACAATGACTTGACAGTACATGCGAAAAACGTTGTAGTTGCCAGGACTTTCACATCGGCTCTGTGTCCCTGATTCTTGCCATTTTTGGAGGCCTTCGGGGCAGTTGTTACTATCTTTCCAAGGGTATGTGTCTCCAAGAGATTGAGTGACTTGTCCAAGGAGAATACGGCAGCAAATGTCAGCCAAGAGCAGAACCCAGCTATTCTAACTCTGATTTCAGCAACTTCCCCAGCAACTCAGGTATTATAGGGTCCCTTATCAATTAGGGAGCTTCCCTGGAGAAATTTGGAAGCCTTGTATTTTAACCCTGCTTTCTTTCGTACAATGGGAGAGCCTAGGGAAAAGTCATTTAAATTGTCTTTTCCTTCAGTAAAAAACTTACTCTGTGCAATCTGTATGTGCCCATCAGTAACTATTTACTGATGTTTTGGTATACATAAGGCAACTAAATGCTCAGTTAAATGGAATAAATGCTCAGTTAAATGGAATTAAAATTATCTTTGGCTGTGAGTTTGGCTTCAGTTGTAGCTCAGCTGGTAAAAGAATCTGCTTGCAATGCGCGAGACCTGGGTTCAATCCCTGGGTTGGGAAGATCCCCTAGAGAAAGGAATGGCTACCCACTCCAGTATTCTGGCCCAGAGAATTCCATGGACTGTATAATCCAGGGGGTTGCAATCTGTACGTGCACATCAGTAACTATTTACTGATGTTTTGATATACATAAGGCAACTAGGTAAATGTTCAGTTTAAATGGAATTAAAATTATCTTTGGCTGTGAGTTATCTTTCAAGATGGGAACATTTTCTAAAACAGAATTTTGTCGTTAGGCATTAATTTGATTTAAACATTTAGAATCACCTTTAGTTATATTGTGTGTGTGTGTGTGTGTGTGTGTGTGTGTGTGTGTGTATAAACTCACTGAGTTCCCTAGAGCTCCACAGAACATGAATAAACATATGGACTGTTCTCTTACACCTACCCCACAAGTCTGAGTATTGAGGATTTATATAGTTAGAGACTATGTGGTGTAAATATGTATAAATTTATATTGTGTTAATTTATGGCATGCGCTACAGAAGGCTGTTTGCAAGTTGCAGTGTACTGCTTCCCACGTTTCTGCTGAAATATTCATTTCTGGGTTCCTTCACCATGTCTCCCTTTGTCTCCCCACAGATGTTTAGGCAGCTCGTTTTCAGGGGAGCCCGTGCATCTTGGAAGTGTGCTTAATGAATGCAGGTTGGGTGAAGAATGAATGACCCCTGTCTGGATTTGGCTGAAGGATGTTGCCTTTCCCCTTTGGATCTTCTTGCTTCTGTTATGAAGACTATGGCTCCAAAACAGTCACTCTGGGTGACTCCTGTTCCCTGGCCTTGTGTCCCTACAGTCTAAAGAGCAGCTTTCAGGAGACGAACAGCATTTCATTACTCGTAAAAGGGAGAAGAGGGCACCCTGAACACGTTGTGGCTCTTTGCCAAAGAAGCTGAATTTCTGTGAGAAGGGCTCCAGTTCAGTCCACCTCTAGTTTACTTGTGGTTATGTTGGAGGGGAAAGGATGGTGAATGAATGAAATTCACAGAGTGCTCACAAACCACATTTTATGTGACCTGTTCTTTCACCAGTTTAAGTTGTTAAAAAGGACTCTTATTGACTTATTTGAGTTAATCAATGTCTTCTTTCCTGGCCCTCCCTTGGGGAGGTGTGCTAATGGGTAGGGGATGATGAAGAAGGAGGCCGTGGGCAGGAAGAGGAAGAAAAGCAAAGCCCTAAACGGGGTGAGCAGTCCCTGGATGATCAAAAGCTGGCTGTCGATGGAAAGAGGTTTGAAGTATCTGTGAGTGCTCTGAGGCAAGGCAACTGCCTGCTCAGATAATATCTGTTCTCCAAGTTTAAGAAAAATTAGTGTTTTTAGGTTGTTTAACTGCTTTTCCTCTGCCCTTAGACTGGCTCTGCTTATGAAAATTTGAGGACAGACCTACTGAGGGAATGATGGAATCATCTATCCTAGGGGATTACAGTTTGTTGATCAAAAGAACTGCTCTGCAGGTGTTTGTCAAGCACTATGAATTCACCTGTCCTCACAATGACCCGTTAGTGGCAAACTAGCATTTGTGTAATCCTTTAACATTTTCCTTTATTTTTAACATACATTGCCTCATCGATTCCTCCCAACAATCTGCTAACATTCAAAATTTTAACAGAGAAAGAAAGGAAATCTTAGGGCGTTAAAGAGAGCATCCTAAGGTCACACAATTGGAAAACAGTACCAGCCGAAAACCAAGCCTTGGTCATTTTTGCCAAGATACGGAATTGGTACACTCTACCATCAGGAGTCAAGTGAGAAAAGAGTCTGTTTAAAATGTGTATTCAAATCTAAGTTTTGCCAAGTCATCTGGTGTTTCTGCCATGTTTCTTCAATGTCCTGAATTTTTCCGGACTTTATTATTCCACACCAGCCACACCCAATGACAATATGGGTACATATGTCCAGCTGGAAAAGAAAGTTTGTTATCTGGGGGGAATAGAAAATCAAAACAATAAAGGGGTGTTTGGGCGGGTTTTGGACTTGGAGTCGTTTAAATGCCAGGGTGGAGTTTGAACTTTAAGTAATGAGAAGCCACAGAAAGATCCTGAGAACTAATGAACACTGCTAGGGACCCTTTAGAAAGCCCTTCATGTACAAGCTTTCCGTGAATCCTCCTAACAGTCCTTCAAGGAAGAAACATAATCATCCTAATGTTACTTCAGGAAGGTGAGGCTCAGAGAAGGGGCGACATTAATAGATTGGGTAGCCAGTCAACAGCAAAACTAAGTCTCTAAGCTGAGCATAAACTGTGCTTTCAGAAGTTTGATTGGGGAGTGGCTTGTAGAATGTACCAAAAGGAAAGAAACACTTAAAAGCTATTGCAGAAATGCATTCAGCAGATTTAGCTATAAATCTAAATGCAAGCAATTCTCAGGACCACGATGCAGATCGCTTCTTAGGGGGGGTGGAGGCAAAGGAGTGGCCTCTGGATCTAAAAACAGCTTCTACTCATCTCTGCGTCTTTCTCTTCATCTGACAGATATGTGAGTAACTGACTTTTCATTTACCAAACAGTCTGAGCACAGCGTAAAATCATGCTACTCATCTGAACTGAAAAATGTTCTCTATTTTCCAGAAGTCTCTGAGCACCATGTGTGAGAGAACATGACAGAATAGAAACTGATTATGCAAAATGTGTGAGAGCGAACTGCAGCTCTTGGTGACATGTGGCAGCCTCACTGGGAAGGAAGAGCCACGCAACGGTAGTGGGTGCCGGCTCAGGCTGACTGCGGCGTGTCACGGGCTGAGTGGCAGGAGGGGGTTAAAATAGTTTACGGGCTGTAGCTCCTAGCCCTTGGAGGCATTCACGTGCTGCACACACATGCAGGAAGATATCCTGAAAGATGACACTCAACTGCCACGCTCACATGGAGGCAAAGAGAGAAATGCCATTAATTTCTTTGTTTGATGCTGTGTTCCAGGGTCCTTATTCTAGGCTTTGTAGATCCTTCTAAAGACACGAATATTCCATGAGAGAACCTCCCTCTCAATGTAAAACTTACAAAAAACACTCTTAAGAGGATTGTATCTGAGTTCTCCAGAAAAACAGAACCAATAGAATATCTATCAATCTATCCATCCACAGATTTATTATAAAGAATTGCCTCATGCAATCATATAGGCAGAGAAGCCCCAAGATCTGCAGTCAGCAGCTGGAGACCCAGGAGAGCTGGTGGTGTAAGTTCCAACCCAAAAGCTGGTAGGCTCAAGACCCAAGAAGAGATGATGTTTCAGTTCATGTCTGAGGGCAGGAAAAATCCCTGACGTTCTAGCTAAAGGCAGTTGGTCAAGAGGAGTTCCTTCTTACTCAGCCTTTTTATTCTATGCAGGCCCCCTGTTGACTGGATGAGATTCTTCTGCAAACAGGAAGGGCAATCAGCTTTACTCAGTCTACCAATTCAAATGTAAATTTCACCCAGAAACACCCTCACAGAAAACACTGAGAATAACCATTATCTGCTCTGGGGCCCAGTCAAACTGACACACAAAATCAACCATCGCAGGAATGGAAATGGTCACCAGGTTGGGTAGAGGAAGAGAGGGAACACAGAGGGGATAAGAAATTTTAAGTGCCTGAGAATTCCAGATAGAGCAGAGAATCAAAATGGCGTTCTGAAGCAAAGCAAAGCTATAGAGCTCAGGGAGCTATCCAGGGTACTGGGCTGCTTCCACCTTTGATTCTCCCTGATCTGGAGGCCGGAGTCTTCTGTTTTGTCCCTGAAGTCTAGCCTCTACCCTGGACTTGACTTAAGCTCGAATTCATTCTGACTTCTGCCCTGATGTGTGTTCTTCTAGACTTCACTGATCCCAGTAGCAACCTCTTGCAAGCACCAAGCTTAGTCTGGAACTGATAACCAATTGTACCCAATGCTACTTTCACTGTGGTTTTAATAAGGGATAGCCTGTTCCCTGGATGGTTTCCAACAACAGTGGACACACTTGTGTGTGTGTGCACACACACACACACACATCATATTAGACTGTGCAGCCATAAGGTTCGTATTTTTAGATGGATATTTGCATAAGCACGTTTGAACTTATGTTCAAAATGTCAGATCTTGCTTTATGATGATCTAACCAAAAAAAAAAAAAAAAAGATCTACAGATTTCTTTAATTTAGACACATGCAAGTATATACAGAAGCTTGTAGCAATCAGTACAAAAGAATACATCATCAGAAAAGACTTGAAGAAACAGAGAATGAACTCAGTAGATTGCTGTCTAATGCCTAGTCTGGCCATGGGGGAATATACAAAGAGAAAATGATGGTAGCTTCTAGGACAGGCTGATGATTTGAGCTTAGGAATCTTATTCCCTGCGTGTTAATTTTGTTGGAAATGAGCAATTGAATGTCAAGAGAGGGGATGTCAGATTGAAAAGGCTTTCACTGGTTAGGTCTGGGAAAATCTGAATGTGAAAAAAAAAATTAGTATAGTAATGAAATATAAACCATTGAAAAAACCAGAAATCCTGCATCCATACTTATAACAAATAGATAAATAATTCAGGGAGAAGAGAAAGCTCTTACTTACAGCTGAGTGCCAGAGACCAAGTGGTAAAATTTGGAAAACCATCATTTTGAAAGCATCATGGTAAAGACAGAATCAGACAAGAAAAGTTACTGAATGATAAATCTCACAGGAAAATTTGAGGAACAAAATATTTTCATGGTCTCAAAGTTTGCATGTGGTGGCGGCAGGGGAGAGATAGGGGGTCTTCTGAAATAAAGACTCTTCCCTGAAATTTCAGCTGGCAGCAATGGGAAGGAGGCTGCTCAAAGAAAAACTGGGTTGGCCCCAGACTACTTCTCCACTGTCTTATATCTTAAATATAGTAGATATTGGAAAAAACATGTAGAGGATTTGAAGGGATGGTGATTCATGAATTTTATACCAAGCCAAAGCATTGTTCTGAGAAGGGAACAGAATGATATTTTAAGATATGCAATGACTTTTAAAATATACAACTCATATATTCTTTCTGACAACCACTCTAGGTAACTGAGTGATTAAGCAAAGTATTCAAGAATAAAGTAGACCCAGGATAAAAGCACTAAAAATGAGCCTTCAAACCATTTAAACAAAAGTTATTCTAAACAATATTAATAAGTATGACTGAAGAAATGCAAATATCACTAACATTTCCTATAGACAAAATCCCAGTTTAAAATAAATGATATGCTAACAACTAAAAACTATGAAATCTCATCTAAAATTTCATATTAACAAACAAAAATTGTGGTTGGAAGGGGAAAGGGGATGTGGAAGTGTGGGTTAATTTCAGTACTATAAACAGACATTATGTGAATCAGGAAACAGGACTCACTCAAGTGGTGAAATCAAGGAGAGTTTAATGAAGAAATGATTTAGACATTTACACCTTATACAGAGTTATGTGGAACCAGCAATGGATGGTGAAACACCTTGGCAGTTGGTAACAGCAGGTAGCTGTTACCATCTGCTAAGCCTGAAGAAACAATGAGAAAGAATAATGGTTTCTGGAGTCTGGAGACACCTGGAGCTGGAGCAGTAACTGTAGAATTGGCTTCCCATTAGAAACTGTGGCCTTCAAGAGAAAAGCACTGCCAACCCCTGGCCCAGAAGGAAGGAAACTAACAGAGTGCTATTGGGCTCTTTCTTTTTTGACATATTTATTTATTTGGCTGTGCTAGGTCTTAGTTGTGGCATATGGAATCTAGTACCTTGACCAGGGATTGAACTTGGCCTCCTGCATTGGGAACAAGGAGCCTCAGCCTCTGGACCACCAGGGAAACCTCATAATGGGTTTTTTCCATAGCCTCTCATCTCCTGCCAGGGCCTCCCATTGGCTGGCCCAGCTGAGAGTCTGAGAATGAAGGAACCCAGAAGAACACAGAGGACAGCCTACTAGCCTTCAAGCAAATTGGAGATGGGTGGAAAATAGACCTGGGGAGGAACAGAATATTCAGTACAGACAACAGAGGCATTTTTAATTTATTAATATTCACATGAATATAGGGTGTAAGTGTTTTTAATATTAGGAAATCACTAGCATAGCATTTCTCAAATAGATTTTATATAATCATTGTTTCAGTAAAGGTTCACTGAAAAAAGGATTCTGTGGTCAAGTAAATTTGGCATATCCTGTATTCTACTTTTGGAGTCCGAAATTCATTAACATATTGAAAGGTATAGGAAGAACTACAATAAGAAATATTTTAAGCTTTATATCATCCTGAATTTTCCAAACTTATTTAATGAGAACATTTTTTTTTTAATATTTATTTTAATTGTAGGCTAATTACTTTACAATATTGTGGTGGTTTTTACCATACATTGACATGAATCAGTCCTAGGTATACCTGTGTCCCCCCATTCTAAACACCCCTCCCACCCTCCCCATACCATCTCTCTGGGTTGTTCCAGTACACCGGTTTTGAGTGCCCTGTTTCATGCATTGAAATTGGACTGGTCATCTGTTTCACATATGGTAATATACATGTTTCAATGCTATTCTCTCAAATCATTCCACCCTCACCTTCTCCTACAGAGTCCAAAAGTCTATTCTTTACATCTGTGTCTCTTTTGCTGTCTCGCATATAGCATCATCATTACCATCTTTCTAAATTCCATATATATGCATTAATATACTGTATTGGGTTTTTCTTTCTGACTTACTTCACTCTGTATAATAGACTCCAGTCTCATCCAACTCATTCAGTTCAGTCGCTCAGTTGTATCTGACTCTTTGAGACCCCATGGACTGCAGCACCCAAGGCTTCCCTGTCCATTACCAACTCCCGGAGCTTGCTCAAACTCATGTCCATCCAGTAGGTGATGCCATCCAACCATCTCATCCTCTGTCATCCCCCTTTCCTCCTGCCTTTGAACTTTCCCAGCACCGGGTCTTTTCAAATGAGTTAGTTCTTCAAGTCAGGTGGCCAAAGTATTGGTCAGCTTCAACATCAGTCCTTCCAATGAATATTCAGGACTGATTTCCTTTAGGATGGACTGGTTGGATCTCCTTGCAGTCCAAGGGACTCTCAAGAGTCTTCTCCAACACCACAGTTCAAAAGCATCAATTCTTCAGTCTTCATCTTTCTTTATAGTCCAGCTCTCACATCCATACATGACTACTGGAAAAACCATAGCCTTGACTAGATTGACCTTTGTTGACAAGGTAATGTCTCTGCTTTTTAATATGCTGTCTAGCTAAAGTGTAAGAAGAGTCAATATTAAAATTCTGACATGTAAATCTAGAAAGCTAGGCCATATTGATAGAGAAAAGTATTATGATTTTTAAAAGTCTCCACCTTTCATAATATAAGAGTTGCAAATGGTGGGTCAGTTTTAGTTTATACTTGAGGTCTACAGTAGAAGCACGTGATAAAAAGAAAACCCAAGTCAAAACCCCACCTCTCTCAGCTCCTTGAGAATGGTGAGAAAATAAAGAACTATAGGTGGAAGAAATCAGTGGTCAGACATGCATCCTGATGGACCCTTCCCAGGATCAAGTTTCAAGTTGGCAAGATATATTAGACAGGTTCACTGCCTGTCCCCGCAACAAACAGAGTGACCACATCAAGCTAAATTCGGTGGCATCATATCATCAGGCAGAAAAAGCTCCACAGGAACTCCCAGTGGGGATAAAATTAAGTATTTCCAGTGTGCCTTATGGAGAAATGCCAAAGGTAGCTAGGAGTGCTATCTGGAGAGCTTGTCAGTGTGAGCCTTCATGCAGTGGCCCTGTCCTTGAGGTTGTAGGTCAGATCGTTCAAGCTGGAGAACAATGAGTGTCCTTATAAGAACACGTGGGTTCCTTGGGCCAGTGAGACTGAAGCAGTTCCTACTCAACAAGAGTAGATGGCCATTGCTCCCTAGACATGTGGCTACAGCTCCAATAGAATTACCAGGAACGGAACCAACTGAATCTTTGTTTACCGGTTCTGGCTAGTGGCCAGCAAGAATTACTGCTCAATCTTTCTTCTGCAACCACAGGGATAGGAAAAATGTACCACTGTCTCAACACTCAGGCACCATCTTGGAGAGTAGCAGGGGGTGATGTAGTGACCAACTGCTTCAAATCTCCCTGAAACTGAGAGATTTTCCAGGATGCAGGACTTTCAGTGCTAAAACTAGAACACTTTGGGGGTGAACTGCTACCTGTTGATTACCCTAAGAGGATGTGAGACTGAGTACAATTTTCTCATTCAAACAAAACTTGAGCCACTAAAAGAGATAGTTTAAACTGATACAATGGAATGATTCATCCATATTGGGCTAACATTTAGTCTCTGATCCTCCCCCACTTCTACTGGTCTTCAGCACTTGAGATCAGAGCAGTTAAGACCAGTTTGGCTGTACATCTAAATGTCTTGTGATATATCATTCAAAAGAAAAGCTATCACCACAATAGCAAACCTAAATAAATAGCACCACCAAAATATAGTGGAAAACCTTGCTTCTGCTTGTGAAGGGTTAACTGGTATGGAATTTGCCCTCCTGATGCTACAACTAGAAAACTAGATAAATTTTATCAAACAGTTGTCAGACTTTGGGCAGCATGGAGTTCAGGACAATGACCTCTAAAGCAGGAAAACAAATGAGTGGGTCCTATGATTGCTGCAGTTTTTACCTGGAGCAGTTTCCAGGTCGTAGAACAGGCTAGGGAAACCTAAACACAACCCAGCAGTCTTGTTGAGTTAAGAAAGCCAGAGGTGAAGCTCAGAGAGGATAATACAGCTAAATTTGTGGACATACACTGGAGAGGAGGGAGGGAGAAAGTGAAGGGTGGGGGAGAATATAAATGTTCCAAAGATGTGCAGAGAGATCCCTTGATATTTTGGCGGGGTGGGGGGGCAGAAAAAGTTTGGTAAAGAACCATCAGAAAGAAGCTGAAAAATCCCCAAGCCTACATAAGACTGGGAATAGGCCACATTTTCACTGTCACAGGGAAAAACTTTGTAATAAATGGGCTTTGGGCATAGACTTCAGAATAGACTCTCCCGAGCAGTGGGGCTAAATTATTCCCAGACTAAAGGCTTCTCAGGCTTATCAAAAGCAAGTCATGAAAGAATCAAACTGACATGAAGTACTTAACCACATGTAGAACAAAGTCCCACACTAAATGAATACAACACAGTCTAGTACCCAATAATGTTGAGTATCCAATAAAAATATTAATAGACACGCAAAGTAGCCAAGAAAGTATGACCCATGATGAGAAGAAAATAAACAATAGAAATAAATCAAGCAGTAGCAGAGATGCTGAAACTGGCAGACAAGGACCTTAAAACAGCTTTATGAATCTTATAAATATGGCCCAGGATATTATGAAAAAGATGAACATGATGAGGATAGAAAGACTAAAAAAGAACTAAATAGAACTTCCAGAAATGAAAAACTCTATAATTGAAATGAAAATTATAGCAAATAGGATTAACAGCAGATTGGACAGAGCGATAAACTTGGAAACATAGCAATTGAAACTAAAATAAAACACATATTTTTAAAAGCCTGGAAAAAGTGAACATACCATCAGTGATCTGTGGGAAAATATCAACAAGTTTGACATATGTGTAATCGGAGTCCCAGGGGAAAGGTAAGAAAGAAAGAATAGGGGAATATTTGAAGAAATGTTGATTAAATTTTTCTGAAACTTGATGAGAAGTATAAACTTATGGATCAAAGAAGGTCAATGAATTCAAGCAGAAGAAACATTAAGGAAATATTACTAGGTCACATTATAAGCAGATTGCTTAAATCCAGTGATAAAGAGAAAACTCTAGAAGCAGCAAGGAGGGGAAAAAAAGACACAGTATATGCAGAAGAAAAAAATAAGCATCACAGCAGACTTCCTGTTAGAAATAAAGCAACTTAGACAACAGAAGAGCAACACCTTTACAATCAAAGCCAAACCAAATCCTGTCAGCCTAGAATTCTATACTAAGAATATCTTTCAAAATGAAGACAAAGACTTTTTAGACAAATGGAAGCGAAGAGACTTTTTGCCTGCTGTACTGTACTACAAGAAGTTTAAAGAAAGTTCTCCAGGTGAAAAAAAATTAATAGTACATGGAAATTTGGATCTATACATAACATGAAGGACTAAAAAGGGTGAGAGATGAAAAATATGTGGATAATTATAAAAGACAATGTTTTATTATTTTAAAATACTTTTAAAAGATAAGTGATTGCTTAAAGCAAAATTAATAAATAAAATATATTTTGGCATTCCTGACATATAGAAGTTAAATGTATAACAAGAGTGGTGTAAAGAAAAGAAGGGTAGAAATGAAAGCATACTATTGTGAGTCTCTTACATTGCATATGAAGAGATATGCTGCTGCTGCTGCTGCTAAGTCGCTTCAGTCGTGTCTGACTCTGTGCAACCCCATTGACGGCAGCCCACCAGGCTCCCCCATCCCTGGGATTCTCTAGGCAAGAATACTGGAGTGGGTTGCCATTTCCTTCTCCAATGCATGAAAGTGAAAAGTCAAAGTGAAGTCGCTCAGTCGTGTCCTACTCTTTGCGACCCCATGGACTGCAGCCCACCAGGCTCCTCCATCCATGGGATTTTCCAGGCAAGAGTACTTGAGTGGGGTGCCACTGCCTTCTCCGATGAAGAGATATAATAGTACTTAAATATAGATGGTGATAAGTTAAAGATATATATTAAAAACTTTTGGTTTCAGCATTAAAAAATAAAACAAAGGAGGATAGCAATAAAGGAGATGGAATCCTGACTATTGCTTAATTAATCCAAAAGAAGGCAGGGGAAGGAAAAAAAAAATAATCAAGAACATATGGGACAACTAGATAATAAATAACAAGGTAATATATTTAAATCTCATAAAATAAAATATTACATTAAATTTAAGTGGTCCATATATTCCAGTGAAAAGGCAGTGATTGTCAGACTGGATCACAAAACAAGATCTTATATATGCTACATATAAGAAACTTATTTAATTTAAATGTGAAGATGCATATAGGTTAAAAGCAAAATGATTAAAGAAAGTTGCATCAATATGCTATATTAATATCCAACATAGTAGATTTCAGAACAAAGAATATTATGAAAGATAAAGGGAAACATTTCATAATAACAAAAGGATAATTTCACAGAGGAAGACATAAGAATTTTAAATGTGTATGCACTTCATAGAGCAAAACAGATGAAGCAAAAACTGATAGAATTGTTAAAATGAAACAGGCAAACCCCACAATTATAGTGGAGATTCCAACACCACTCTCTCAATAACTGATAGGGCAAATAAGCAGAAAATTAGAGTTTTGAAGACTTGAACAACACTATTCACCAGTTTGACCCAACTGACATTTGTAGAACAAGCCATCCTACAATACCAGCAGAGTTCACTTTCTTTTCAACTGTGTGTGGAGAATTAATGAAGACTCACTGTATCCTGGGCCATCACACAAGTCTCAATACATTTTTTAAAAAGTGGGATTATGCAAAATATGTTCTCCAATGACAAAATAGGTTCTCTGGAATTCACTGAAATAGAAATTAACCTTTATACACTGACATATTTTCTAATGTAATGAGAAGTGCTCATTTAGTTGTCAGATGAATCAGAAATACACTTCAAACTAACTGAAGTGAAAAAAAGGATGAATTGGCTTATGCAGCTGAAGAGAATGTGGAGTCCACAAAGTTAGAGAAATATATAGGATAGGGATGTAGAGATTAACACTTGGGACTCAGTGCCACAGGCCACAGTGTTGTTCTGCTCTGTTTTTCTCATTTATACCAGTCTCTGCGTAGAGTCATTCTAAGAACAGTCTCAACTAACATGGTGGGAAGATAGCCCCAGATGGGTCTTGTCACATCCAGCAATTCCAGTGTCTATATATCAGTGCCAGTGAGGGACTCTGATTAGTCAAGTTTGGTGCACCTGCCCCAACCTGTGGTTGGAAGACAGGCTCTGATAAGAGATAAGAAAAGAACTCTTGTTGGGAATTACAAAACCAATAGCTATCAATGTCTAGCATATCAGAGTTTTGTGAAAAAGAAGCGATATTCGATCTGAGTGTTTTTATTTTTAAGGTATTTGTAGTGTGGGTAAGATCATCTCATTTTGTGAAGCTGGTATGCTCAGAGGCTGAAAAAAAAATGCCAAAAGATCAACCAGAACATTTTAATAGACGATAATCTCCCATCTTCTTTAAGCATGAGACTCTACTAAGAACCAGGTGTCAAGAAGTGATTCTTTTCATTAGAAAGAGTAGGAGATGAAGACAGGACTGGTGAGCCACATATGCTCTATAAAGTGGTTAAGAAGCTGAAGGACAGAGCTTTGTTTATTCTAGATGGTTAACACATCATATCTGCCTCTTAACCCTCTTTGTTTTAAAAAAGGAGCTAACTGTATGGAACCTACTTTTTCCCCCCTAAACTCAGTGTTTTTGGAATTGCTAGAGACCTACTTTCTATCCTCTTGCATAAACCCTGCCTCACACCCCCATCCCCTAAGCTTAGTTTTGTTTGTTGTTGTTGTTGTTTTTTTTCTTTTAGCCGAACTGTACAGGTTGTTTCATTGAGTTAGACAAGGCTGTGGTCCTAGTGTGATTAGATTGACTAGTTTTCTGTGAGTATGGTTTCAGTGTGTCTGCCCTATGATGCCCTCTTGCAACACCTACCATCTTACTTGGGTTTCTCATGGTGGAGAGTCTGACAGAATGTGGCCCACTGGAGAAGGGAATGGCAAACCACTTCAGTATTCTTGCCTTGAGAACCCCATGAACAGTATGAAAAGGCAAAATGGTAGGATACTGAAAGAGGTACTCCCCAGGTCAGTAGATGACCAATATGCTACTGGAGATCAGTGGAGAAATAACTCCAGAAAGAAGCAAGGGATGAAGCCAAAGCAAAAACAACCAGCTGTGGATGTGACTGGTGATAGAAGCAAGGTCCGATGCTGTAAAGAGCAGTATTGCATAGGAACCTGGAAAGTCAGGTCCATGAATCAAGGCAAATTGGAAGTGGTCAAACAGGAGACGGCAAGAGTGAACGTCGACATTCTAGGAATCAGTGAACTAAAATGGACTGGAATGGGTGAATTTAACTCAGATGACCATTATATCTACTACTGTGGGCAGGAATCCCTCAGAAGAAATGGAGTAGCCATCATGGTCAACAGAAGAGTCTGAAATGCAGTACTTGGATGCAATCTCAAAAATGACAGAATGATCTCTCTTCATTTCCAAGGCAAACCATTCAATATCACAGTGATCCAAGTCTATGCCCCAACCAGTAATGCTGAAGAAGCTGAAGTTGAACGATTTTATGAAGACCTACAAGACCTTTTAGAACTAACACCAAAAAAAGATGTCCTTTTCATTCTAGGGGACTGGAATGCAAAAGTAGGAAGTCAAGAAACACCTGGAGTAACAGGCAAATTTGGCCTTGGAATGTGGAATGAAGCAGGGCAAAAACTAATAGAGTTTTGCCAAGAAAATGCACTGGTCATAGCAAACACCCTCTTCCAACAACATAAGAGAAGATTCTACACAGGGACATCACCAGATGGTCAACACCAAAATCAGATTGATTATATTCTTTGCAGCCAAAGATGGAGAAGCTCTATACAGTCAACAAAAACAAGACCAGGAGCTGACTGTGGCTCAGATCATGAACTCCTTATTACCAAATTCAGACTCAAATTGAAGAAAGTAGGGAAAACCGCTAGACCATTCAGGTATGACCTCAATCAAATCCCTTATGATTATACAGTGGAAGTGAGAAATAGATTTAAGGGCCTAGATCTGATAGATAGAGTGCCTGATGAACTATGGAATGAGGTTCGTGACATTGTACAGGAGACAGGGATCAAGACCATCCCCATGGAAAAGAAATACAAAAAAGCAAAATGGCTGTCTGGGCAGGCCTTACAAATAGCTGTGAAAAGAAGAGAGGCGAAAAGCAAAGGAGAAAAGGAAAGATATAAGCATCTGAATGCAGAGTTCCAGAGAATAGCAAGAAGAGATAAGAAAGCCTTCTTCAGCGATCAATGCAAAGAAATAGAGGAAAAGAACAGAATGGGAAAGACTAGAGATCTCTTCAAGAAAATTAGAGACACCAAGGGAACATTTCATGCAAAGATGGGTTCGATAAAGGACAGAAATGGTATGAACCTAACAGAAGCAGAAGATATTAAGAAGAGGTGGCAAGAATACACAGAAGAACTGTACAAAAATGATCTTCACGACCCAGATAATCATGATGGTGTGATCACTCATCTAGAGCCAGACATCCTGGAATGTGAAGTCAAGTGGGCCTTGGAAAGCATCGCTACGAACAAAGCTAGTGGAGGTGATGGAATTCCAGTTGAGCTATTTCAAATCCTGAAAGATGATGCTGTGAAAGTGCTGCACTCAATATGCCAGCAAGTTTGGAAAACTCAGCAGTGGCCACAGGACTGGAAAAGGTCAGTTTTCATTCCAATTCCAAAGAAAGGCAATGCCAAAGAGTGCTCAAACTACCGCACAACTGCACTCACCTCACATGCTAGTAAAGTAATGCTCAAAATTCTCCAAGCCAGGCTTCAGCAATACGTGAACTGTGAACTTCCTGATGTTAAAGCTGGTTTTAGAAAAGGCAGAGGACCCAGAGATCAAATTGCCAACATCTGCTGGATCACAGAAAAAGCAAGAGAGTTCCAGAAAAACATGTATTTCTGTTTTATTGACTATGCCAAAGCCTTTCACTGTGTGGATCACAATAAACTGTGGAAAATTCTGAAAGAGATGAGAATACCAGACCACCTGACCTGCCTCTTGAGAAACCTGTATGCAGGTCAGAAAACAGCAGTTAGAACTGGACATGGAACAACAGACTGGTTCCAAATAGGAAAAGGAGTACGTCAAGGCTGTATATTGTCACCCTGCTTATTTAACTTACATGCAGAGTACATCATGAGAAATGCTGGGCTGGAAGAAACACAAGCTGGAATCAAGATTGCCAGGAGAAATATCAATAACCTCAGATATGCAGATGACACCACCCTTATGGCAGAAAGTGAAGAGGAACTAAAAAGCCTCTTGATGAAAGTGAAAGTGGAGAGTGAAAAAGTTGGCCTAAAGCTCAACATTCAGAAAACGAAGATCATGGCATCTGGTCCCATCACTTCATGGCAAATAGATGGGGAAACAGTGGAAACAGTGTCAGACTTTATTTTGGGGGACTCCAAAATCACTGCAGATGGTGACTGTAGCCATGAAATTAAAAGACGCTTACTCCTTGGAAGAAAAGTTATGACCAACCTAGACAGTATATTCAAAAGCAGAGACATTACTTTGCTGACTAAGGTCCGTCTAGTCAAGGCTATGGTTTTTCCTGTGGTCATGTATGGATGTGAGAGTTGGACTGTGAAGAAAGCTGAGCGCCGAAGAATTGATGCTTTTGAACTATGGTGTTGGAGAAGACTCTTGAGAGTCCCTTGGACTGCAAGGAGATCCAACCAGTCCATTCTGAAGGAGATCAGCCCTGGGATTTCTTTGGAAGGAATGATGCTAAAGCTGAAACTCCAGTACTTTGGCCACCTCATGTGAAGAGTTGACTCATTGGAAAAGACTCTGATGCTGGGAGGGATTGGGGGCAGGAGGAGAAAGGGACGACAGAGGATGAGATGGCTGGATGGCATCATGGACTCGATGACCGTGAGTCTGAGTGAACTTCGGGAATTGGTGATGGACAGGGAGGCCTGGCGTGCTGTGATTCATGGGGTCGCAAAGAGTCGAACACAACTGAGCGACTGAACTGAACTGAACTGAACTGCACAGCTTATGGGATGTTAGTTCCCCAACAAGGGGTCAAATCCATGCCCTCAGCAATGAAAGCAGAGGCCAAACCACTAGATGGCCAAGGAAATTCTCCCCATACCCATTTTTGAAAGAATCATTCCGTAAAGTAGGTTCCTCTCCTGCCTCTATAAAATGCAATGAAGAACAGGGTTCATTTTTTTCATACCCATGCTGAACTCACTCTTAAATTATATTCAAGCAGCTATTAGAAAACTCCTTATGCAACAGACACAGGAGACGTGAGTTCAACCTCTGGGTCAGGAAGATCCCCTGGAGCAGGAAATGGCAACCCACTCTGATATTCTTGCCTGAAAAATGCCATGGACAGAGGAGCCTAAAAGGGTCACAGAGAGTTAGACACAACTGATTGACTAAGCATACACGAACATTTATTAATTACTAGCTGTATTCATTTCCCATTGTGTTATGATGAATTACCATAAATTTAATTACTTAAACACAAAGTTATTCTCTTTTATTTCTCAAGGTCAGAGGTCTAAAACGGGTCTCAAGTCCCATCTTTTTCTTATTTTTTGACCCTCCTTGTAACAACTCGTTTGATTATATCAGGCCCACCCAGATAATCCAGAATAATCTCCTGATCTCAAAGTCCCTTTTGCCAAGTCTTGAGTTTTGTTTTTTTGTGCCATCCCTAGAACGTTCTGGAGGTTTGGATATAGAAAAGGGCTCTATTTCTGGAGTTTAGTGATAAATTTTATGGATGGGTTTTACTTTATTGTTACACTCCATCATTGTCTACAGGGAGATAGTCCCTGCAACCAAGTAGAAACTAATTTTAGGAACTAAGTGGCTGTAGACTCACCCCATCTAGTTTCAGCTTAAAAGGATATCTTTTGGAAAGATGAAACTTCTAAGCCTAAGAGAGGGAACCAGGAGCCAGAACTCAAGGTTTCTCTCTTTGAGACTCTTGTTTCCTTGTACACTCACCCCCAGATGGACTTTCTGAGCACCTGTAACACCAGCTAAAACACAAATGGCCAGTCCCAGCTTTATCTCATCTGGGAGCTTAAACGTTTAGTATAGTCTACCTATTATTTTGAATTCCAATTTCTGATTTCTTGGAGAGAGCATCTGATTTGCGTAGCTTGGGTTGATGTCTAATCCAATTATATTCAATTGTGACAAGGAGTGGAAGAAGCAAGACATGGGGTCCACTGCTGCTCAGTGGGGTCCAAATGATTGGACTTTATTCGGAGGGGTGAATGGTTCTCTATGAAGAAACATGAGGGCAGGAAGGATGGAATATTTCCCCTATAAGTCTGCTACATCTTGGGAAAAGGAGCATCTGACTTGCCACTCAAAATAGAGAAAGCACAAATGTTACTGAGACCAAACTTGCATTGCTCACAGCATAATAGGCCAATAAACTGAGAGAAACCACTGTGAAACTATTAAAAACTTTTTGCTTTGGCATCAGAAAAACAGGGACTATAATGTAGTTCAAAAGAAAACTGGTAATTTCTGTAACATTCAATTTAATTACCAAAATTATGACTGATACCATTTACCAGGATATACCAGAATTTTAGGAGTTCCATATAATTTCTAGAATGTGTATATTAATAATATTTACCCATATAATATAATCTAAGATATGTTATCACTGCTTATTTGACAATGCCTCTCACATGCTTTAACATACCAAATAATCCTAGTTAGTTTAATATTCCTCTCTCTGAGATGAAGAGAGAACAAATGATTTGAGGTGTTCCAGGGACCCTTTGGAAAACCTCAAAAATTAAGCTAGAGGTCAAATGAACTTCATTTAGAATTCGATCTTCGGAAAGTTTGTTAAAAATATCAAAAAGTTTTAACCAGTGATAAAAAAAGATCACAATGGCAAATACAGATCACTTAAAGAAACTCACAATTATTAAAAAGCAATTCAACATTTAAAGAACTTTGTTCCCTTACAGAATAAAATTCAAGTTTTGTACCACTTTACCTTTAAAATTCCTTTTCTTAATTAAGTTCAATCTTATCTTAGCCAATCATGACCATGTACAAAACTCTGTGTTCCTCGAGAAACCTTCCATAACTTTCTGTATCGTATTTTTCTGTCCCTCATTTGGCACAGTGATAAAGAATTCATCTGCCAATGCAGGAGGTGCAAGAGACGTGGGTTTGATCCCTGAGTTGGGAAGATCCCCTGGAGGAGGAAATGGCAAACTGCTCCAGTATTCTTGCCTGGAAAATTTCATGGGCAGAGGAGCCTGGCGGGCTAGAGTGCATGGGGTCACAAACAGTAGGACACGACTGAACACACATTTTCTTTTCCCCTCAGAAACAACAGAATGCATTTCTATTCCTCATATCTTCTTTCCTGAAAACACACATCCTAAATCTTTGCATATTAAATGTGTCTTTTATAATTCTTAACCTCTATCTCTAGTGAAAAGCAAGGAGCAAGTAATTATCAACTATCTGTCATACCAGCATTTCCTAATTGACAGACTTACACTTTAATCTTCCTCTTCTAGAAGAGCAAATATAGACCTGCCCAGTAATTAATGTTCTAATATTTTATTCTCTTTAAAATGACCCAGTGTACTTATAGCTGATTCACATTTCTGTACAACAGAAACACACTGTAAAGCAATTACACTGAAATTGTGTGTATATATACACAGAAAATAAAATAAAGTCATCCCGATAGTCAATGAATTCTCTTCATTCAACTTACTTTAAAGACACAAAAATCTGGAGAGACTATTTTGGATGGACATTCAAGACATTCCCAAGACATGATTATTCCTGTGGAGTTTACCTAAAACTCTAACACCTCATTTACCTCTATTTTATTTTCTTGAAAGCTCTGTCATATTGTTATTTTTCTTGCTGACACACTTTGTAATGGGAATAATAAGGTCTTATTTGATTTCTAGTAAACCTAGGTACAAAAAAAGCAATATACTTAAACCAACAAGCTTAAGCTAACTTTAATAACAGATATCAAAATAATTCAATACTGAATTTTAAGATCACATGAACCCAAAATTCATTCGGATCTGTTTCTTTTATACTTGAATGTTCATATAAGGGCTTAATTTCCTTTAAGCCAATTGAATACAGCTTTTTTACAAATTAACTGTGGTAATACCACACATCTATAGCACATGTACAAACAGACAAACACAGGAACCTCACAGTTCCCATTCCAAAATTTCAGCCATGAGTCAGGTACAACAATGTAAAACCCATTAATTACAAAAGAGGTTGGATTCAAATTGGGTTTCTGGCAGACGAGACATGTCCAAGTTACCTGCCTAAATGGCTAAATCTCTTTACTAATATTTATGGGAAAGACCTTTACGTCTATTTGTAGCATCTGATGATTTTAGGAAACAAGCGGAAATTTCTGTTCTTCCTGGGAATGTCCCATTCTTGGACAAGAACAGACAGGTTTTTTGTTGTTGTTGTTGTTGTTTTCCCGTTCCTTTTCTCCATTTTACATCAGTAAACGTTTTATATATCACAAAACCGATTTGGCTATAAATGGAGAAATGGTACCAAACAAAATGAAATGAAAAACCCAAAAAAGACAATCAGAAAATCCTAAATAAGCCCTCAAGTTTGGTCTTGGGGTTTCCACACAGGAGACCACAAACAACATAATTAACATGACAAGGGAAGCAGGATGCATGCACAGCACCCCGGGATCACTCTGCCTCAACCCCTTGTGAAGGCCCTATCAATACTGCTGCCACACACCGTTTCAATTAAGTACCATCTTCCCCTCACACATGGGTTCAGAGCTGTAATCAGATCACTTACCCAAAATGCACCCCACTCGGATACAAAACAAATCGGCTTATTCCCGAGAAAAGGCTCCAAACAAAGAGAAAACCCAACTATTTTCTCTCTCCAATAGGGTACCCCCAAAACAAATTAGCTTATTCTGGAGAAAAAGCCCCAAATAGACAGGGAAAATAATTTCTGGCTGTACATACCAGCGCAACTTATCCATCTGTATGCACTCTTGGAGCCTGGTCACCTCCCAAATGTCCATTCCTTGCTCCAACTGCCAAGCACTGGGCAGCCAGTGCCTCTTTGGGGAACTTTGAAGGAAAGACCCACAGGACAAGCAATGGGCAGCTGCTAGGGCCTCACCTGAAAACTCCCCAAATGGGGCTGCGGGCCATGGGCAGCAAGGCTCCTGGCTGGCTGCGTGGAAATTCATTACCGAGTGTATGCTCGCCTCCTACTGCTCGCTGCAAGACAGGCCAATAAATCGAAAGACGAGTTGTCTGGGCAAGGGATATAGACTTTATTCAGAAGGCCAGCAGACTGAGAAGATGGTGAACTTGCATCCCAAAGAACCAACTTGTCTGAGTTAGAATTCAGGCTTCTTTTACACTAAAAGGGAAGGAGTCAAGTTAAACATTTCCTCATTCTGGTCAGCCTCAGGAGGGGATGTTAATTTCTTCCTCCCTGCAGTCATTCACAAGAGGGCCTGGTCAGGATGTTTCCTGTAGGCAGAACAAAGGCTTTTCAGCCTTAAGTTCATTACTTGGGAGGCAGGGTTCCCAGACGTGGGCTGTTATGTATGGTTTAAGGTTATAGGCAACATTCTTTCAGTGATTAACTTATAACAGACTATAAAGAATCTTCCCTATTACTGAAGGCATAAGGGCTGAAGATCTCTCACATTTCTGAGTTTCAGATTCAGCTCTTGCCTTTTCCCTCACTCTAAGCCCACGGAAATATACTATTTGGGATTATATGCTCTGTGCCCATACTTGCGGTGGCAGTCAGCTCTTTATTCACAGAAAAATCTGTGTCCTTCTTTCCTGGTGTACAGTTGTCACTGGGCAGTAGCATCTTCAGGGTTAGGAGCAGCCATATGGCTGAGTTCACATTTCTTTGTAATGAAATGTGAACTAAAACCTCTAATGGAACAGTCTTCATGCTCTTTTCCAGTTGGCTGCTGGTCTCCAAGGACTCAGCTACTAGATAGAGGAGTCATAATATGGAAGGAGCCTGGGCCCCTGAATCGCCACCGGAGGTAATCTGTCCACCCATCAGGAAACCTTCATTGGACTGTTAAATGAGTAGTAATTAACTCCTCTTGTGTTAAACCACTGACAGTTTTGTGATTTACAGATGGCTACTAGTACTTGAAAATAATTTTAAGTCAACAAAGTATAGCACTGGAGAATTATTAGAATTTTCCTGCATCTTTACCTAAGACTGAGCAAACATCCACTTCTGCTGAACTCTACAAACTGAAGGTGTAGCAAATGATTGTGCATAGGTTGTGCAGTCTGCTGATGGTTAACTATTCTGATACTTTTGCCTGGGGAAACACACAACAATGAGAAAACAGGTTGCTTCCATTTTCGTCCTTAAATAAATAAATAGTTTAAATATAATGTACTTAAATATATACATATAATTTCTAAATATATACTATATAGAAATATATATGCACATATATATATATTATATCAAGAGTAGCCCTGCATTGCAAGGGATAATGAAAGTTTGAAAGTTTGCTCAGGGGCTTAAAATTCTTAGATTCATCACTGAGTCATCAATTTGCTATGATATAATAAATAATAGAATGGGGGAGGCAGATTTTTCTCTGTGGTACATAAACTGGTAATTCTCCTGTGACTCAGTTTGAAGTTTGGAGAATAGAGGGGATATATTGTGAATCATATTCTTAATAGACAATAATTTGAAAACTGCAAAATTTCTTATATTGGTAAAAAGGAGCTTGCCAGACATAGGAAAGAAAGAACAGCTTACCTCAGAATTTCTGGGTAATTTCATAGGCTGCTAATCAATTTCAGAAGAGCGCAACATACACCTGCTGCTACTGCTAAGTCACCTCAGTCGTGTCTGACTCAGTGCGACCCCATAGACGGCAGCCCACCAGGCTCCCCTGTCCCTGGGATTCTCCAGGCAAGAACACTGGAGTGGGTTGCCATTCCCTTCTCCAATGGATGAAAGTGAAAAGTGAAAGTGAAGTCGCTCAGTCATGTCCGACTCTTCGCAATCCCATGGACTGCAGCCCACCAGGCTCTTCTGCCCATGGGATTTTCCAGGCAAGAGTACTCGAGTGGAGTGTCCTTGCCTTCTCCGAACATACACCTAATAGGTAGGAAATACCCTGGCAAGACAGGCTCCCCTGGTGACTCAAGTGCTAAAGAACCCACTTGCCAATGCAGGAGACTGAGATTTAATCCTTGGGTCTGGAAGATCCCTGGAGAAGGAAATGGCCAACCCACTCCAGTATTTTTGCCTGGGAAATCTCATGGACAGAGGATCTGGTGGGTTAGAGTCCATGGGATCACAAAAGAGTTGGACACGACTGAGCAACTAGACGACAACAACAAGCCTGGAAAGAGCGGAGAGGCAGAACCCTGCATAGTAAGGAGACAGGAATCCATAGCATTACTCTGTGCCCTTCAAGCTTCATAGCTCTCAACTTACAAGTGAGTTACATTTCAAGGCTCATTGTCATTTATTTATTCTTTCATTCACTTAATAAATGCTTATAGTGCCTTCCGTACTAAAGATTGTAACTTTGGAGATAAAATGATAATATAAAGGCCTTATTATGAGAACAAGTATACTACTCTGGATATTTAAATAAATAATTGTGATACAAGAAAACTCTCATGAGAAAAGTATCAAAGCCAGTTGTTAGGGCAAAGAACATGTCATCTTCAATAAGTAATGTATTTAAAGTGGCTGGAATATAAAACCAAAAGACCAAAGCCTCTTTGATCTGCAATGTACCTAAGACACAGTAAAAAAAGGAAAAGGATTATTTCAGTTACTTGTAACTGGCATCTTACCACCTTATTTTAATGAAGGATTAAGACAGAGTAGGCAACCCTGAGTAATCTGTTACCATTCTATATTTAAATAGAATAAAATCTTTACACGTCAGACGCTTCTCTAGCTCTGCCATATTGGAGATTTCCACTGTATTAGATGAACTATCTGAATTCTTCTTTCCTAGGTGACACAAAGTCTGTAGTTGAGTGAGGGAAATAGTCATTTCCAAACAAACCGAGATCAGTGAGTGAGAGGGTCTGGAGGCCAGCAGCTCTGGAGAGGGGTCTTTAGGTACTACTGAGCTTGGGGGCTCTGAGCTCCTGTGTCCTCCCAGCTGGAATGGTAAATGAGAAGACGTGCCATTCAGGCGATTGTCTCAATCGCAGGAAACAGATGCCTACTCAACCAGGATTTTGAGAAAGTTTATTGAAGGGATTATTTGCAGAGGTAGGAGGTGTGTGTGTGTGTTCAATCACTCAGTCATACCCAACTCTTTGTGACCCCATGACTTGTAGCCCACCAGGCTCCTCTGTCCCTGAGATGTCCCAGGCAAGAATACTGGAGAAGGTTGCCATTTCCTTCTCCAGGGGATCTTTCCTGACCAGGGATCAAACCCGCATCTCCTGCATTAGCAAGCAGACTTTTTGCCACCTGAGAAGGCCTTGCAGAGGCATGGGTGGGGCTAAGCGTACCAACAAGCAATGCTGAAGTACCCGGAGTCTGACAACACTAGGAAGCCGTTAACATCTCTAGATCTGAAGGGATATACTAGTCAGGAGAAAAAAATTTAGCCAGAGAAACAAAACCAAAAGGGTATGTTGTGTATGCATGAATTATAAGGAATTGGCTCATGCACTGATGAAGGTTAAGAAGCTTCATGATCTGCAGTCAGCAAGCTGGGATCCAGGAGAGCTGATCGAGAGCCGAGGGTGTAAGCTCCAGCCTCAGTGTGAGTCCAAGGACAGTCAGAAAGAAGTCATCTTCTTTTACCAGACTTTTATCCTGGCTGTCACCAGACTGGATGAGGCCACAGTGGGCAGGGCAATCTGTTTTACTCAACCGATTGATTAAATGTTAGTCTTCTCCAGAAACATCCTCACAGGCACACTCAGAAATAAGACTTTGGGCACCCCATCAACCCCATCCAGTTGACACATAGAATTAACCATGACAGGGGCAAAGGATGAATACTGTTCCCAGAGCCTTGCGAGAGCTGGAGTCGTGAGTCTTGAGACAGGGTCTGTGATTGAGAGAGGTGCAGCTGCTGTTACAAGAGCTCTCAGGTAGGGAAGAAGAGAAGTGAATACATACCCCATTCTTTCTCTCTGCACCCTCATCTTCTGCTAGTGTCCCAACCCAACCATAAGCTAGTGGACTATGGAGCCTGTGTGATACAGTCAGTAGTACAGGGAGGGGTCAGCCTCCTGGGACTCAGAGCAGGCAGACAAAAGGAGAATAGGAGGCGGGACAAGTAGAGACTATCCAGAAGAGAAATGCCAGACACTTTTTGGAAGTACTTAGTAAGGGAAATTGTGGGGGAAAAGACTCATTTATAACCATGGAGAGCTTAGAGTCATTTTCGATCTCAACATTAAACAATATGACGCAGGGACTTCCCTGGTGGTCCAGTGGTTAAGACTTCATGCTTCCAATGCAGGGGGCATGGGTCCCATCCCTGGTCAGAGAACTTGATCCCACATGGTGCAACTATGCCTTGGTGTGGTCAAATTTTTTTTTAAGTGTCTACATCAACATTAAAAACTAAAAAACCAGTATGAAGCATCAAACCAAAGAGAGGCTTATTTTATACCCCTTTCATAAGCTTGGGGCATATAACTGCATACAGATGCATTTATCATTTAGAAAGCTGTAGTTCTGAGAATGTGTATGTGTATGCATATCTTCTCTTTGAGGCTATAAGCTATTGTAGGGAAAAGATTATCTTAGAGTTTTAGTTTTCCAACAAGTGCCTTGAATGTGGTAGGTTTCCATAAATATTTGCTGAAAAACTGTTTCAACTTCTTTTCTTTGAATCTAACAGGAACTGATGAAAAGCAATATAAAAAAAAAAAACAAAACAAGAAAGGTCTCCTAAGTGTCATATAGAATCAGCCAAGGAGATTTTTAGCACAGCAGGTAGTGAGGATGGAACTAAGTTGTTTTGTCTAAGACTTCTTAGAGCTCATTCATCTGACGAATATTTGTGGCGCAGCCATGCTGTGCCAGACACTGTGTTAGGCTCTTAAGATACAAAGATCAAAGATCATGTTTTGAAGGAAGAAATCTATTAAGCACACGAACTGCTCATTTTTTATGGCATGCAACCAGCCAACTGCCACACAGCTAATTGGATCAGCCTTACAGAGATCTGAATCAGTTAAGTCAATGAAATGGGTGGCTTATCCTTTTATTCTAGGCATGTAGAAACAGCCTTCATTCTGCTGGCCTACTGCCTGTTTACTCCCTGACTGAACTTGGGTAACACAGAGTCAGAGCTATATAGATCATGATCACACTAGCTTAATAAAGCTACTGCTATACTCCGGGAGCTGGTGATAGACAGGGAGGCCTGGCGTGCTGCGATTCATGGGACCACAAAGAGTCGGACACGACTGAGCGACTGAACTGAACTGAACTGATACCACTTACTCAAAGTTCTCCCAAGATTCAGGCCCAGTGATGAGAGGTCCTTGAAACTGAGAAGTCCAAATAAGAATTGTAATCACAGAACAGTTAGGCTTTCTTTGTTCTTGTTGTTCAGTCATTAAATCGTGTCCATCTCTTTGCCACCCCACAGACTGCAGCACACCAGGCTTCCCTGTCCTTCTTGTCAAATGCCAGCACCTCTCTTGGGGGTGCATCTCTTACATCAGCAGACAAAACAATGTTCACATCTGCTAATTTCAGCTGGCTTTTCCTTCTGGACCCCGAGGTATGAAAATGAAAAGCTGCTGTTTAGAAGCCAAGAATACTCAATGGGGGAAGAGGACAATCTCTTCAATAAATGGTGTTGGGAGAACTGAAAAACCACATATAGAAGAATAAAATTAGACCTCTATCTAACACTACTCACAAAAATTAACTCAAAATGGATTGAAGACTTTGATATTGTAATTTATAATAAGAAATATATATTTAGCCTTTGACCTATTCCTGGTACAGAGTTGGATTTCTTAAGTGATGAAACCATAATAGCATCTCTTATTATGTTAATTAGGTGACTTTTGGAAAGTCCAAGGTAGCCTAAGATGGGATCCTTCTTCTGAGGAACCAACCAGATGGTTAGATGGTTGGAAATGTTTACAACTGAAACTTCAGTCCTAGCTCCAGACCTCCGGGAGGGGAGTGGGGTTAGAGACTGTTCGGTTACAAGTGACCAATCATGCCTCTATAATGAAGCCTTCTTAAAAATCCCAAATGATGGGTTTGGAGATCTTCCACATGGAGGTGCTGGGAGTATCAGACATTCTGAGATGGTATGGGAGCTCTGAGCCTTTTCGTGTACAACTTCCCTGTGCGTCTCTTCCATCTGGCTGTTTATGAGTTATATCCTTTTATAATAAACCAGAAATCTGTAAGTAAAAGGTTTCTCTGAGTTCTGAGAGTGACTCTAGCAAATTAATCAGACTGAATGAGGGTTTTGTTGGAACCTCTTATGTACAGCCAATTGGTCAGAAGCACAGGTGACAAGCTGGACTTGTAACTGGCATCTGAAGTGAGACACGGACAGTCAGGTAGGACTGAGCCCCTTACCTTCTGAAATCTCACAGTATCTCCAGGTAGGAAGCATCAGAAGTGAATTGAGTTGAATTGTAGGACACCAGGCTGGCGCCAGAGAGCTGCTTGGTTGAATGGGGTAAAACTATACATATCGGAAAGACTTAAAATAAGAACTGAAACTGTAAAACTTCTAAAAGAAAACATTGGCCAAAACCCCCTTGAGATTGGTCTTAGCAATGATTTTGGGGGGATATCACACCAAAAGCACAAGAAGCAAAAGCAAAAATTAGTAAGTGGGACTATATCAAACTCAAAAACTTCCGCACAGCAAAAGAAACAATCAACAAAATTAAACGGCAAACTACAGAATGGGAAAAAAATGTATAAATCATATATCTGATAAGGGGTTAAGATCCAAATTATATAAAGAACTCATCTGACTCAACAGCAAACAAACAAACAATATGATTTAAACTGGGCAGAGGAACTGAATAGATATTTTCCCACAGAAGACATACAGATGGCTAGCAGGTATAGAGAAGTACTCAACATCACTAATATTCAGTTCAGTTCAGTTCAGTCGCTCAGTTGTGTCCAACTCTTTGCGACCCCATGAATTGCAGCACGCCAGGCCTCCCTGTCCATCACCAACTCCCAGAGTTCACTCAGACTCACACCCATCAAGTCAATGATGCCATCCAGCCATCTCATCCTCTGTCGTCCCCTTCTCCTCCTGCCCTCAATCCCTCCCAGCATCAGAGTCTTTTCCAATGAGTCAACACTTCGCATGAGGTGGCCAAAGTACTGGAGTTTCAGCTTTAGCATCATTCCTTCCAAAGAAATCCCAGGGCTGATCTCCTTCAGAATGGACTGGTTGGATCTCCTTGCAGCCCAAGGGACTCTCAAGAGTCTTCTCCAACACCACAGTTCGATCAGGGAAGTGCAAATCAAAACCACAATATCACTCACACCTATTAGAATGGCCATTATCAAAAATACAACAGATAAGTGTTGGTAAGGATGTGGAGAAACATGTGCTACTGGTGGGATGTAAACTGGTATACAGTATTAAGTTTCCTCAAAAGATTAAAAATAGAACTACTGTACAATTCAAAACAATCTGACTTCTGGGCATATATCCAAAGGAAATAAACATTAGAACTGAGAAGAATATCTGCAGTCTCATGTTTATTGCAGCATTATATATAAAATGGAATATTATTTAGCCATAAGAAGGAAAGAAATTCTGCTGTTTGAGACAACGGTGGACCCTGAGGGCATTGCTGCTACTACTGCTGCTAAGTCGCTTCGGTCGTGTCCGACTCTGTGCGACCCCAGAGACAGCAGCCCACCAGGTTCCCCAGTCCCTGGGATTCTCTGGGCAAGAACACTGGAGTGGGTTGCCAATTCCTTCTCCAATGCAGGAAAGTGAAAAGTGAAAGGTGAAAGTGAAGTCACTCAGTGGGTCCGACTCTTCGCGATCCCATGGACTGAAGCCTACCAGGCTCCTCCATCTATGGGATTTTCTAGGCAAGAGTACTGGAGTGGGGTGCCATTGCCTTCTCCGCTGAGGGCATTATGCAAAGTGAAATAAGTCAGAGAAAGGCAAATACTGTATAATGTAACTTATACGTGGGATTTAAGAGACAAACTTATAGAACCAGAGAGTAGAATGGTGGTTACAGGCTCTAGAGTGGGGTGGGGGAAATGGGAAGATGTCAGAGAGCACAAACATGCTGTTATAAGATGAATAACTTATGGGGATCTTATGTACAGCAAGACGACCTTAGTTAATAATACTGTATTATATACTTGAAAGTTGCTAGGAGTGTAGATCTTAAATGTTCTCACCACAAAAACAAAATGGTAATTACGTGACACTGAAGTGTGAGCTATGATGATAATCATTTTGCAACATCTAAGTATGTTAAATCACCCTGTTGTACACCTTAAACTACACAATAGTATATGTCAATTATAGCTCAATAAAGCTGGGGGCAGGGAAAAGAAAAGCCACCTTTCACTTGAGTGGTTTTTCTCAGAGCAATGCAGCCCTGTTTTCCAACTTCCTTTTCTAGAATCCTGTCTTGCTTCCATAGTGCTGGGAAAGTGGATTGGAGTCCCCTGCTGTTGGCATCAAATAGCAATTCTTTTGTGTTGCTTCATTATAAATGCTGCTCAGACATTTTGAGTCAAAACTGTGAAATATCCCTTCTTGCCTTCCCATTATCCATTTTATTACTAGATTTAAGACTGGTGAATAATCCCATATGTGACCTTGGTTAGAGGATCCTTTTTTTAACCAGGACAAAAACCAATTAAGTGATCTCTTCATGTAAGGTTTGCCAGTAGTTGAACATCCTACATACTTGTTAAAGAGCCCTATTATTTGATCTCAAAATATTCTGTAACAGGATGGAATATATTTTCTCCAGAATTTAACTTTATGCTCATTATATCTATCATAGGCTCTGAGACATGTATTAGAATGACTGAATTGATGTCAATCAAAGTTTTACCTTGAGTAGTGTCAATCAAACTTGAGAATTTGTCAGCTTTCTTATTATGATCATTAGTAACATCTTTTAATTAATTTGCTGATAATCTCATTAGTTGCACTTCTGGTTTAGAAATGAGAAGAATACTGATGGCATTTCTTCCTTCTCTACTTTCAGATTTGTTGACTCAAATTAATGTAGCTTTTATTTCATAGATATTTGTATATATGTTTATATATTAAAAGCTTTTTTAAAATTTGTTTACAGCTCCCAACAAACCATTCCCAAATGCAGTAAACTTAATATAATAAATATGCAACAAATGTTTGTGGAATTAAATTGATATGCTTTTTTGAAAATGATAACATGTAATAATAGGAATAAAATATTCAGTAGGAGACCTGATAAGTTTGAGAATTTCACTCAGAAAATATGAAAATAAGACATATATATATGGAAAATATAAGAGAAGAAAATTAGAGACCCAAATATCAGTAGATTAACAGTTCTGGTAAGAGACAAGAATACAAGAGTGAAAGGGATATCATCAAGTAAAATATTTTAAGAACAGAAAAATATGTATTCACAGATTTAAAGGGGCTCATTGAGGGCTAAAGGGCTTCCCTGGTGGCTCAGCCATAAAGAATCCACCTTCAGTACAGGAGACATAGGTTTAATCCCTGGGTCAGGAAGATCCTCTGGAGAAGGAAATGGCAACTCACTCCCGTATTCTTGCCTGGGAAATCCTATGAATAGAGGAGCCTGGCTGGCTACAGTCTGTGGAGTCACAAAAGGGTTGGACACAACTTAGTAACTAAACAACACCACCACCAACAATAACACGTCAGTTCACATAATTGTGACATTTCAGAACCTGTGATAAGGAGTAAGTGTACAGGCTGCTACAGGAAAAAGAAGATCAAAGACCAATACTTAGAAATTATTTGTATCTAGTTTTTTGAGCAGCAAAATAGGTAGCTCTAAAACAACAAAGTGATATTTGAGGAAAATGAATCCAACCTAAAATTCTGTGCAATAAAACTACTATTAATCAAGTATCAGAAGAAAATAAAAACATTTGGGGGCATTCGATCTTTCAAAAATCTGCTTTCCACATATCCTGCCTCATGAAGCAACAGGAGGATGTGTCCCAAGCAAGAGAGGAAACCAATAAAGAGGAAGACTGTAGATCAAGGCAACAAGAGATCAGCACAGGATCACAGGGATTAATGTCGTTAAGACAGACATGCAGACCAATGTAATAGAGAGTCTGGAAGTAAATTCACATATAACTGACCTTTGACAAAAATGCCAAGAATAGAATGTGGGAAAAGAGAGTCTCTTCAACAAATGGTGTTGGGGAAACTAAGTCCATATGCAAAAGAATGAAACTGGACCCTTATTTTACACCATAGATAAAAATCAACTAAAAATGGATTAGAGACTTAAAAACTCCCAGAAGACAACAGAGAGAAAGCTTTTTGACATTGGTCTTGGCAATTATTTCCTAGATATAACATGAAAAGCACAGGCAACAACAAAAAAATAGACAAGTTGGACTACATCAAACTAAAAGGGATCCACAAAGCAAAGAAAACCATCAACCTATGAAATGACTCTTCCATTTTTGTGAATCCTGTATCTGATGAGAGGTTAATATCATTAGCATACTTTTACCTCAATTTAATGTTAATGATAATATCTGTGATATATTAGGTTAAGTGAAATGAATTATTAAAGACTATTTTACCTATTACTTTGGCTTTTTGTTAGGTGTGACTAGTAAAAAGTTTAAAATGACATATGTGGCTTGCATTATATTTTTACTGACTTTGTTCTTTCAGTGCAGGACTGTATTTTATTCATTTTTAATCTACATTTAGCCTAGCATAATTTGGGTGACAAAAATTATTTGTTTAATGAAATAATGAGCAAGACAATGATTATTAGGATTGAAAGAAAGTGAAAGTGAAGTCGCTCAGCTGTGTCCGACTCTTTGCGACCCCGTAGACTGTAGCCTGCTAGGCTCCTCCGTCCATGGGATTCTCCAGGCAAGAATATTGGAGTGGGTTGCCAATTCCTTCTCCAGGGGATCTTCCAGACACAGGGATCGAACCCTGGTCTCCTGCACTGCAGGCACTCTTTACCATCTGAGCCACCAGGGGCTCCTTGAGGACTGCTGTTAGTCAAGATTCTATCTCACTACATTTAATATAAAAATCTCATAACAGTGGTCTGAATAATTCAGAACTTTATTTCCCATGACAAAAGCAGTTTCAAAGATAGGTGAGTGAGTGCTGTATGCTGACTTCATCAATTTGTGAGAGGTAGAGTCCCCTCTAGCTTTCTGCACCCTCATCTTTGTTCTCAAATATGCTCATCAGATACAGAATTGCAGATGATGCCAAAATAAACTACAAGTAAATATGTGTTTACCTCCATTCTAATCCATATCACAGAGGGACAGCTTCTGTGCGAGGCTCACAGAGCGTCCAGATACATTATTTTCGAAATATTTACATGTAAGAGGGAAATGTTTTAACTTAGGTACCTAAAGGAATGTGTAGTTAGCATGCCTTAAAGACTCTCCGTCAAATATCAGATGTTTCAAGTGCGCTTTTGCCAAGGGCTGGATCAGAGGCAGGGCTGAAATCTCCTAGGAGCGCCTGAAGAGCCTCTGTTTTGTGTTGTTGATTAAAGAGAGAGCCATATGCTTTAGATAACAGGTGTACAGGTAGCAAAGCCAACATTCTGTTGTGTAAATTTAGCATCCTGACTTGTACGCTAGCCCAGATTGAGGGGGGGGCCGCTACCTTACTGGTGTACACACTTGATAACAGGGTAACTGTGCAAAGCCAGACTTTACTCAAAAAAAAACCTTTGAATCAGTGCATGCACTTGAACAAGAATTTGGTTCAAAACCCTTGCGCAAAGAACGGATTAGAGTTTGGGACTGGGAAAGAGCAGGTGGAATGATCTGGCAGTTCCAGTGATAAAATAACTTAATCATAGTCTGGGTAGAAGAGTGAATTTTAGAAGGGGGACCCTAAAGATCACTGCAAAATATATTCCGAGATTCTGAATAAGTCAACCTGAGGCTAAGGGTGTTGTCTATTTGAATGGTGGAGACTGTCTCATAAATTCAGTGATTATAGTTTTTGTTTAGGAAACATGTGGTAGCCTGATAGCAAATTTTACTCACACTATAATTTGAGTGTATTGTATACATTCAACTCTTTTTGTCTCTTTTTGGTTTTTCCTCCAAGGTTCCTTCCATTGTATCATCCTACCATAAAGCTTCTGGGCTGGCTGAAAAGGATGGAAGTGGTACCTTCTCTATAATTAGGAGAAATCTATGAACTAGGTCCTTCAAGCTTGGCCAATGCCACACTAAAGGGAAAGATGAAGAATTTGGAAACTCTAAGATGGTAGTGTGGATTCCTTGGTTTATACCTGGCTTCATAATCCCTCTGCATGACAAAAGTTGAATATTATTGTTGCATTTCTTTGTATTCTATTTGTAATATTTCTCCTTTTTTTTTAAAGGTAGATGGATTCCTATGGAGACTAAATGAAGGTCATCTATTTGTTGAGGCAAGTGAGGAGATTGCACTGAACTTTTTAAAAAATGTGACCACCCTTTCAGCTAATCTCTACCTACTTGATTCTGGCAGTTTATTGTTGGCACAAGCCTGGCGGCCTAGTAGATCCTAAGTCTTCTGAGAGCAGAGATTGTGCTTGCTGTTTCCCCACTGTACACCAGGCTCCTAGGATACTACTTTAAAGGACTCCGCAAGCAACCAGTAAATATTTTTTGAATGAACAAATAAACCATGAAAAATCTGGAATCTATACTCAAATGGAACAGATTAACCCAGAGATGACTCATGTTCATCTAAATCCAAGAAAATTTGTCTCTTGTAATCTTAAGAAGAAAGCTGATGTAGACCACTGAAGAGATGAATAGTAAACCAATGAGTCTCTAATTTAGGGCAGATGTGGAACATTCTAGGTTAAATGTGAGGTGGATTTCACTTTGAAAATACCCCAAATTAACTACATCTGAAGAGAAAATTAGGGCAAATAATTTGGCAAAAATTGGAGGTCACCAATAAAATAGTATAGGACTTACTACACACATGCACACAATCTGAATATGTTCAGTGAATTGCATCAATGTCAATGTCCTGGTTGTGAATATTATACTTTAGTTTCGCTAAATGTTACCATTAGGGGAAACTGGGTCAAGTGTACAACAAATCTCTATCACTTCTTATACTGCATGCAAACCTACAATTATCTCAATAAAATTCCAATAAAAGAAAAAACAGAGGGTGAGAGAGATCAGTGTGACAGTACTCATGGAAACTGTCAAAGACTCCAAAAATTGGGGACCACTGAATTAAGACGGAACTAAAGCAATTTCTACTACAATCCTGGGAGCTTTCTCAGCTTTAGATTATGGAACAGATGCTTAAAACAGATATTTTTTCCAGAGTCAAAACCGGGATCTATAAAACATTAAGAGATTGTGGAGATTTCAAGTTGAGAGAAGAAAGAATTCATGAAGTTAAGAAAGACTGATCCTCCTGGTAACCTTTTTTTGCAGAGATTACACCAAAGGCAGCTACTCTATCTCCACTTACTGTTGGCCCTGATAGTGAAACATAATATTTGGAGTTCTACAAAATTCAATTTCATAAAAGGATGTTTTTCTTTTTAACTTTGCTATTTTTTCCTTTTCCTTATTAAAAGCCTCTATTAAACTAAAATATACTGCTAATTCAAAGAGGACAGTCAAGATGAATTCCAGCTTATCTATAATTTTTTGTTGGATTGATTGAAGTAGATATCTTGAAAGCTTGCTGTAAATCTTTTGATCATCTTGTGATATTATTAGTTTTCTTATCTCATAATCCTACATCTGTAAGTTTTGTGTATTATCAGATTCATTCATTTTTAGTGTTGTTTTGTTGCAATAAGACTGTTGGACATAGCAAGATGAAAAATTCCTTCAATTTGATTACATAACAAAATCAATATTATCATTTGTCCTTGTTATCTTTTAAATCTGTCAATATATATATTTGGTTTTTAGACATTTGCAGCAATATTATATCCATAAATTAAAATTATTCATTTTTGTTCCATGGATTCATTCATTTATTTTTTTATTCATTCAACATTCAACTACCATTTTTAATTATTAATAAGCATATGCCACTGTGGTCAGAGTAAATTTAAGAAAGAAACTAGTGTTGTTCAACACAACTTAAAATATCCACCTTGAAAACAGAGAAAAACTAAAAAATGAAGATTACTAAAGGGTATATTCATTTTTGATTAAAAATATAAGCAAATTTCACGACAAACTCACCCAATATGCCATCAGTGAGTCATCATAGTATGCATTTAGTTCTTATTGATTCATGCAGACATCCCTAGGGAAATGACCAATGGGGATAAATCTCCACTTTTCTTATTTTCTGTAGATGAAATTTTAAAGAACCATTGCCAAACCTGTCATTCAATTTTCCAACAAGTGTTCAGTAAGCTAATGTATGCTGAAAACTGTCAGAGTGATTCCACACATTAAAGGACTCTGTGTGCCCATTAGTAGGTAGGATTGATATATGATGATAGACCAAGCTGGTCCCATCAGGAAGCCAGACCAGAATTAGGAGGTGTACATTCTTGCTATATGAATAAAATGAATCACATTTGCTTGATATTCCACAAGCTGACCCTCTAATGTCAGCAAAAATCAATGTAGCCAGAGCCTTTACTCCCACTAGAATTCCTCTGCCTTGAAGCTTGAGAAGAATACAAGGAGGAATTGAAGAGTCAGATAAGGAAGGATTTCCTGGAACATGGGGTAATCTGAAAATGGGTGATATTAGCATCTAAAAGATACATTTTAAAATCAGAATGTTTGCCTCTGCCTTCCCACTTTCAAGGCAAAGATGAGCTGTCACCAGAAGACACTTCCAGGTGTCAGAAAGAAAGGCCATATTTCTCTTTAAGGACCTGACCTTAAATGGTTCTAGTATTGTTGACCCATGGCTGGCCAGGCCTGACTTATCAAGGCCAAGCATAGCAGTCAAAGGAAGGATTTGGGTCTATCAGGCCATCTTTGGAGGGAAGGTCTTGCAAAGAAGTCACGCAGATACAGGGCAGAATATTGTTCTGGGACTGCTGAGAAAGAGATTGGCTGAGGGTTAGGGTTAAGCTTCCTGGGGAGAGATGAGCAGAGCAATTCGCCTGAGAGTTTCTACTGATGAAAATATTATCACACAAGATTCTGCCTCATGAGGAGAACCATGGTTAAAACCTTGACCCTTTTATTCTGTTTGTTCTCAAAGAGCGTGAAATCTTTTCGCTCATCCTCAGGAAGGCATATAGAAGATCCTGACCTTTCTCACCTGACCTCCTTGACTCAATTTCTTTTCTTGGGAGGTGAGCTAAGCCTTATTTGGATGTGTGCAGAGATGGGTACAGAGTCTCAGTCCCTGAAGGGCTACAGATTTCTGTTCAGTTTGTTGTTGGGAAAGAAAGTTATGGGTCTTTTATAAAGAGGGCTATATTAGCAGGCCTTGTCTCTCTCTGTCTTAAAGATACTATGGGAGCTGACTGCATTCCTAGCTAGCTTCTTTTTTTTTTTAATATTTATTTTTATTCATTTGGCTACGCCAGGTCTTAGTTGTGGCATGTGGGATCTAGTTCCCCTACCAGGGATTGAACCCAGGCCCCCTGCATTGGGAGGATGGAATCCTACCCATTGGATCACCAGAGAAATCCCCACCTAGCTAGCTTCTTAATGCTTTTCCCAATGAAAGAAGTGGGTAGAGACACTAGTACATAAGACCTCAGAAGTCTAGATTTGGGGACAAGGGATTCAGTTTACCCAGTTCTTGCTTTAAAGGCCGGCAGTTGTTAAAAGGCTTCTAATTGTATCATGAAGTGTTCTTTATTGGTTCTCTGTGTCTGAGGACCTGAGATTAGTTTCCAAATTTAAACATGTGACATGCTCATACTCATGAGCCTTTTCTGAGTGTGAATTCTCAAACACTTCTTTCTCAGTTCTTGACATGGTCTACTGGGAAGCCACCATCACCCAGTGGATGGTGCCGGGAAGGCAAACACAGAGCATTTTGAGTGACACTGTACACTCTTTTCAGGTGAGGACTGACTGTCTTACGTTATACAAGAAATAGTTTCTAAGAGCTTATCTGAGTGACTGTTGAAGCTGAATTCTGTTCTCCATGCAGGATATTTTTGGCTGGTAATTTTTCCTGCCAGGAACTATGATTTTAGCTGTGGAGGTTTAGCCTTACCCAGGGGACCATCTCTATGATCGGAAAGATCTTTTAGATCTGTTATGAGTGACCCGACTCTTTGCAGCTGCTACAATGACCAAGTAAGTCTTATATTCACTAAAACAGCTAAAGGCTAATAACAAGTGGGTCCTACCACCAATGTGAGCAACTCCTGTTTGATTTAAAGTCAATAAACAAACAGCATTGTAAAGGGCAGGTTTAAGCCATAAACTGACATCTTTTGCTGAGGTTTCTGGTAGACATCTCCAAGGGGCCTGGCGATTCAACTGATGGATCTGATTTAAAACTAGAATATAATAAACCTACAGGGTTTCCCAGGTGGCTCAGTGGGTAAAGAATCTGCTTGCAATGGAGGAGACACAGGAGACATGGGTTTGATCCCCTGGAGGAGGACATGGGAGGGGCATGGCAACCCACTATAGTATTCCTGCCTGGAGAAGCCCATGGACAGAGGAGCCTGGCGGGCTGCAGTCCATAGGGTCACAAAGAGGTGGACACAACTGAAGTGATTGATCACGTACATATATAATAAACCTGCAAGGGAAAGAGATTTGGTGATGGACAGGGAAGCCTGGCGTGCTGCAGTCCATGGGGTCGCAAAGAGTCAGACACAACTGGGCGCCTGAATTGAACTGAAGGGAAAGGTAAGTTACAGCCTGGGGTGAGGCTGGGGTGTGGGAGGCTGATTCAGCTACTCTGTCAGGCCAGCTACATTCAAACTCTGGCAAGCCAACAGACGTTTTTTCCCTTCAAACTGAGATCCCCATTCCTATTCCCTCTACTCTGTAAGACCATGAAATGCTTTAACTTGCTTTATAGACTCAAGGTTATAGAGTTTATTGATCTTACTTCCAATAAAACATCTTTCATTTTCATTAAACAAAATGCCTAAAATTTGTTATGTTGTGAGTAATAAATGTGCATTTTCCATCTTTAATAGGTTGAACATGCAGTTAAGAATTGAATCAACTTAAGTTCCATTAGAGGCTTCATGAATTATTTGAATCAAATTATAAGTCAAATTCATATAACAAAAAAGATTCTTCCAAAGTCCATATCTAGTTTTCCCAATTTTTCCTGGGGCAGAAATTGTGCTCTTTCATAGTCTTTCTGACTCTAAAAATGTTATTGACAATAATAAAGAATATTATTGTAAAAATTTCTTAATTTGGGAAAGGGATAAAGAAGAAAGTAAAACTCAGTCTGAATCCATTTACAATAATACCAAAAGAATAAAATATTTCGGAGTAAGTTTAACAAAAAAAGTGTGAGACTTATGTACTGAAAACTACAAAGCTTTGTTGAAAGAAATTAAAAGAGATTTAACTGAATGAAAAAACATCTCATGATCATGGATCAGGGGACTTAGTATTAAGGTAGTAATAGTCTCCAAATTGATCTACAGGTTCAATGCACTCTGTATCAGAATCCCAACTGCCTTTCATTGGGCAGAACTGATAAGCTGATCCTAAAATTCATATGGGAATTTAAGCAACCCTGAATAATCGAAACAATCTTGAGAAAGAATAGCTAAGTTAAAAGATTCTTACTGCCCAATTTCAAACTCTACTACAAAGCTATAATAACCAAGACACTGAGGTACTGGCATAAAGCTGGACCACAGATCAATGGAATAGAATTGAAAGTACAGGATTAAATCTGTTTGTTTATTGTTTTATTTATTTGTCTGTGTCAGGCAACAGGCATGAAGGATCTTAATTCCCTAACCAGGGATCAAACCCAAGCCCTCTGCAGTTGAAGGGAGAGTCCTAACCACTGGACCACCAGGGAATTCCCCAAATTCATACATTTATGAATTTGTTTTCAACAAGGGTGCCAAGAAACCTTGTTGCATTCGATGTGCATGGAACAGTCTTCTCAACAAACAATGTTTGGACATCTGGATATCAATGAAAAAGAAGGAAACAGGACCCTTTCCACAAATAAAATATAAAATTAACTCAAAACAGATCACTGACCTAAATATAAGAGCTAAAACTATAAAACTCCTTGAAGAAAACATGCATAATATTTGTGACCCAATCAGACAACGGATTCTTAAATATGACACCCAGACCACAAGCAACAAAAGGAAATATAATTGGACTTAATGAAATTTAAAACTTTTGTGCTTTAAAGGACACTGTCAAGAAAATGAGAAGACAACTCACAGAATAATAAACTATTTTCAATCATATATCTGATAAAAGACATATATAGACTATATAAAGAACTCCTACAGCTCAATAAGAAGAAGACCAACATTCCAATTGTAAAACAGGGAAAAGATTGAATAGATGTTTATCCTGAGAAGACAGACAAATGGGTAACAAACACATGAAAATCAACTTGAAATCCTTAGTTATCTGGGAAACATGCAATAACCAAAACCACAATAAGATAACCATTTCACATCCATTAGGATAGTTAAAATCAAAATGACAGACAGTAACAGATGTTGGCAAAGATGTGCAGAAAATGGAATCCTCATTCACTGTTCCTGGGATTATAAAATGGTGTAGCCTCTTTGGAAGACAATTTGGTAGTTCCTTAAACTGTTTAACATAGAGTCATTATATAATTCAGCAATTCTACTTCTGGATAGAGACTCATGGAAATTTAAAACATATGTCCACATAAAACTTGTACATAAATATTCATAGCAGAATTATTTATAATAGCCAGAAAGTACGAATAGCAAAATAGCCTACCAAATAATGAATAGATAAATAAAAACATGATATATCCAGGCAGGGCAATGCTATTCTACAATAAAGAGGATCGAAATATTAAAACATGGTCCAACATAGATGAACCTTGAAAACATTACATTAAATGGAAGAAGCCAATCACAAAAGGCCATGTATTGTATGATTCCGTGATTCCATTTATATGTAATTTGCAGAATATGCAAATCCACAGGGACAGAAAGTAGATTAATGATTGCCAGAGGCTGGATGTAGGGGACAACAGGCTAATAACTACTAATGGGTATAGAGTTTCTTTTGGGGTGATAAAATGTTCTAACACTAGATATTACTGGTGGTATACAACTTTGTGAATATGCTAAAAACACTGAATTTTTATTTTAAAAGTGTGAATTTTCTAGTATGTGAATTATATCTCAATAAAGTTCTTATTAAAATTAAGCCAATGAGTTAACCATCACTTTTAAATATAGGTGGCACTTGTAAAAAAGACATAACTCAATCTGAGACCATATTACATATTACTGGAGCTAATGCTATTCCCGATTGGGGTACCTATGTGCATTTTTCACACAGACACACACACACATTATCTCTGCAAGATTTTGATCAAGCAGTGCATTCTGCATTTGCTGTTTTTCAGGTAATGGCATAGCCTTTCCACCAAGGACACCAAATATTCTTATAAAGCAGGGTTTCTTCAAAAGGTGGGAAGAGGACCACTGGGGATGCTCAGGACAATTTGAGCTAATACTTGAGTGAACTTTTTTTTTTTTGCCATAGGGAATATGAGGTCTTAGTTCCTTGACCAGGGATTGAACCCACACCCCCTGCATTGGAAGCACTGAGTCCTAATCACTGGACTGCTAAGGAAGCCCCCCAAAAGTTCTTATTTTAGTTGTCTATTTATGTTATTGTGTACTAAAAAAATATAACTAGCTCATCAACTAGGAGAAGGCAATGGCACCCCACTCCAGTACTCTTGCCTGGAAAATCCCACGGATGGAGGAGCCTGGTGGGCTGCAGTCCATGGGGTTGCTGAGAGTTGGACACGACTGAGCGGCTTCACTTTCACTTTTCACTTTCATGCATTGGAGAAGGAAATGGCAACCCACTCCAGTGTTCTTGCCTGGAGAATTCCAGGGACGGCGAAGCCTGATGGGCTGCTGTCTATGGGATCGCACAGAGTCGGACACGACTGAAGCGACTTAGCAGCAGCAGCAGCTCATCAAACTGATGTCACACATAAAAGTGCTTAGAATCAGGAGAGGAGGGAATACATATTTTTAAAACTGAACAAATTTAAAGAAATACACAAAGTATGTAATAATAGGGCTAAACATAGGGCAAACGCTCTGAAATGGTACTGAAACAATGGTAGTTAAAAAAAACTCTTCCAAAAATATTATTTTTAATTGTGTCATAGTATTTGTTGCATGGATGATATAGCATGATTCTGTCTCTCTTGATGAGCCATTGGGCTGTCTACAACCAGGGTTTGTTATCCTGGTGAATCTCTCCAGGGCCCAGTTGGAGTCCTCCTTGCCACTGCTGGCCTGGGATGGCTCACAAAGGAAGAGGAAGTCACCAGAGAAAACCTGTCTAGCCATCCTTGAAAGCAGACTCCCTTGGAAAAGATTTGCTTGTGTTAAGTTCAGAATGTGAATTTACCTGATGGATGCACTGGAGTATATTTTAAAGCTACATATTCTCTTGGTAAGGCAGGACAAACAAGGGGTGGCCAGGAGGCACGAAGGGTGAAACCGTTTCCCTTCCCCTCAGTTCTCTTGCCCTCCTCCTTGACTCTCTCCAGGACTCATAACCTGATGAGTCCTGAAATGGGGACAGCAAAACTCGGGGCTCTTCCCATAAGAAACCTCCTTTATTGCAGTCACTTCCTTCCACTCCCGCCCCAAGCGAATGGGCTCAGAACAGCAAGCCCACTTTGTGAAACCAGCTCTGAGAAGGACAGAAATGCCTGATCTGTGTTTAAAAGGCAACACCATGTATTTAGAAATAACCTGCTTTCAGGAAATTCAGAACAATCTTCTTAAAGTTCTGCTGGAGCGAGCCAATTTCTCTTTTAGGGTCACTTGTTTGTATTAATAGAAATCCATCTGCATAAAGTGACAGTCTACGTTCCTGCTCCCCCGCCTGTCACCAGATGGAGACTTGGTCAAAGTGGGATGCTGTCTTTCACACAGATGCCAGCATATATAAAAAGACAAGTTATTGGTGGAAATTATAATAGATGGAGATTAGGACCATTCTAAAACAGACTTGGATCTCTGCTTTTGACACAGGAAATGTTGTTTACACCATTTCAGTGGGATTGCCAAAAATATACCAGTTCCACGCTAAAGATAATGACTTACACTACTTACTAACAGATAATGCATCCTTCTGAGTAAGTTTGAAAAAAAATTTAAAAAGAAACTCTCCCAGTTAACGCTTATTTATTTATTCCTTTTTACTCACCTTTCCTTGACTCTGGAGATTTTTTTTTTTTTTTAATTAAGAAAAGTAAAAGTAACAGAAGTGAGCAAGTGATGGTGGACTGTTCGAGGAGCGTGGTCACTGGAGTACAGCTCTTCCCCTCCCCCATCACTTCCAACACCAGGCCACTGGCTCTGCCAAGCCAAACACCCATGAGCAGCTGCGTGCAAATGATGTCTGAAGCTCTGAGTCCTGGCAGAGAAATGAAGGCAAATGACACAGAGATTTCACCACCATGGCCTGGACAAGCACCTGCGAATCAAAATCAACCCCACAGGTCGAGGACCAGAAAGCAGCTGATCCTGGCACGAGTGTGGAACCTTCTCCCTTTTTATACCACAGCTAAAAGTCACTCCACTTTTTGTTACCTGCAGGATCCTGCTCTACAAACAGACTGCTGATTTTCAGGTGCCTCCTAGGCACCTACCAATATGCAGCCTCCCTTGTGTTTTCCCAGGTCCTTGCCTGGCTTTTCCTGGAGTTTCCTGGTCTATTTTCCAGACTCCCCTACTCAGCAGGATCACAGCCTACTTGTACAGAGCTTTTGTGACCCATCCAGAACTGAACAGCCCTTTGTTTCCTCTCATCTGAACCTTTTTGGAGGATCCAGAATTGGTTAGAATTAATTACCTTTGACCACAGACACCTGATGTCAACAGCTTAGCCAAACAGAGGACCCTTTTTCTTATATGACTGGAGCTCCAGAAGGACTCCCAGGCTACCTCTGAAAGTGTCCAAGGTCCTCACGGATGACCTGCTTTACCATCCTTACAGTTTGATTTTCATCTTTGTGGTGCAAAGTGACTTTTCTACCCCCAGAACTCAAATCTATTTCCAATCAGGTTGAAAGATGAAGGCAAAAGGCATAAGTCACTGAATATGTCCTTTTAATTTTATCAGAAAAAGAAAAAATTTCAGATAGTGTCACCCAAAAGCCTTAGCTTTCAAGCTATTGGCCAATACTGAGTACCTTGGTCACCTCTAACATTAAGAAAACCTGTGGAAGTGATTGTGTTTAACTGGGTACTCTGTGGCCCCAAAAGAACTCCTGGCTCTGTAATAATGAAGAAAAGGAGAATAGATATTGGGCACAGTGGTAAATAACCTGCCTGCCAATGCAGGAGACACAAGAGATGTGGGTTCAATCCCTGGGTCAGGAAGAGCCCCTGGAGAAGGAAATGGCAACCCACTCCAGTATTCTTGCCTGGGAAATCCCATGCAGAGAGGAGCCGGGTGGGCTCAGTTCACTGGGTGGCAAAGAGTCAGACACAGCTGAGCAACTGAGCACAGGCGCAACATTGCAATGGTAAAGTCTACCGCAAGCCAAGCTCAAGGGAGAAGCTGGACAGTTTGGAATGATATGCACCACGTGCTTGACTTCCTGTGTCACCTGCCCCGGTAGCTCCTACACTCACTTCTGATCAGGATTTTCTTGACATTGCCGGTGACTGGAATATCTCATCCCTCTATATATGACTCACTGACCCACTGGCTTCCCCCTTCAGCGGTCAACCCCACAGCTAATCCAGTTCTGTGACCTCTATCTTCTTTACTTTTCCAACCAGTCTCATGCAAGCTCGTATCTTGTGGCCAGTACTGTATGACTTATGACAATACCGGGTCTCAAACATGGTGGGAAGCAATGAGAACTGGAGGAATCGGGAAATACTCGGAGTTAGTAAGTATGAGTAACAAACTAAAGTCTCCATTTATCTCTAATTCTTCATCCCAACCACAGAGGAAATTTTGGGGTTTGTTTGTTTCTGATATGTCTTGCCAAAATTTTCTAACCCTTTACAAACATATATAGTTGAAAATTTCAAAGTGTAACACAAATGGGAGTACAGCTAAACATCTGTTCTGTAATGATATTTTTCAAATGAACAATGTATCTTGAATATTTTCCCAGACCAGTACACAGTGATCTACCTGATTCTGCTTTGGTGTTATATTATATGGATGTATGGAAATTTCTTAAACTCTTCTCCCTGCTGAAGGACATTTAACTTGTTTCCAGTTGTTTACCATTACCCACAAGGGTGCAGTGAACAGCTTTCTACAATGGACTTTAATCACCTGTATGAATACGTGTGTTGGACAATTTCCTGTAAGTATAATGGAAATTCACATTTATTGAAAAGAATGAAATTGGGACTGTCCCAGAAATTTTGGTTGCACAGTCAGGATAATTAAAACTATTTTCTGCTCACAAACAGCCATGTAGATCTAAGTGAGAAGTGATTTCCCATTCACTATCAGCTACAATTGAAAGCTCAGAGGAAAATTTCCCTCTCATTTGGTTTCTCCTTAGGGAATATTTAAACAATATTCCTACCCCAGAAAAAATCTGCAAGTTAATAAAAAATTATAAGATTTCTTAGTATTATGCAAAGTGTGGGGCATGACTAGGTATAGAGATCTGAATAATTCAAAAGAAAAAATAAACCAAAACACTTGGCCTGAAAATAGCCAGAAGATTGAATCAAAAGTGTTGTGGGCTTTCTTTTTGTTATATTATACTGATGGATGCCAATCATACAAAACAATATAGGAAATTTTGGAGGAAAATATTATCTCAACAGTAAAAGAAACTTGTATATAACCAAATGTATATTTTTAAGTTAACATTAAAAGAAACTTACATATATCACAATGTACAATTTTAATTTTGTGTAAGTTTCTTGATAAACAGGAGATTTTGAAGAAATTTTATTCTTGCTATAGGTCAGTCTGTGATCCTGGTCTCCTATACATTTACCTCCACCATTAGGAGTACATTCATGTCAAGGTTTCACTGGACAAACCCATTAATTTTTCTTTCCATTTCTCATTTTGTAAGAATGTGTGCCTGTGTGTGTACCTATCAATTTTAAAGAGCCCTACAAAGGCAATTATTTTCGAGAGCCAAATGGAGAGCTCGTGGCATCAGCAATGTTAACTGTTGTTAGAGGAATACATTGTTCTGTGTTGAAATTAATAAATATTAAGGCCAAAGGTATAAAATTAGATGTAAACTTCCAAAGTTATGGATTGCTTAACCCTGATCTTAGATCAAGACAGAGAGTAGACTGGAGAGCTCTGGAAAAAAAAAAAATTGTTTTAAAAAGATTTAAAAGAGAGAAAATGATATTCAATATTTTGTAATAACCTATAAGGGAAAAGAATCTGCAAAACACCCAAAACTAACACAACATTGTAAATAAACTATACTTCAATTTTTTAAAAGATCCCCCAAAAAATGAATTTAAAAGAAATAGTGAACAAAATTTTCTGTCCACATCAAAAGCCCTTTCATGATGTCTCCAAGCATTTGTTGAAACCAGAAGTACAGCATTTCATAGCATATTTCCTAAAGCTTTGTATTTCTCTGTCATGCTCAAGGCCTGTGGAATTATAGCTATTTCTTTCACCTGTCCTGGTGTTATGTAAAAGTAAACGCTTTACCTTATTCATCTTTGTTCAGTGTCTCCTTTTATAAAGATGAATGATGACCTTGTGACTTCTGAACACCAGTGATAGGTTATTTCAGGGCTTTTTTCCTCAATAGAGCAGGCTCTCTCTTTTTAAAAAAAAATCTTTTATCTATTTTGGAGTTAAGCATTGGCAGTATTACCCTGTCCCTCTTACTTCTGGAATGACTAAGAAAAAAAATCAGCTTCTTAAAAGGATTATCTTTTTAGTTTGTTTTTTTTTTAATCCTTAAAACTCTTCATACTTTCCCAGCATTTTTGTTTCTATTCGCATCTGAAATCTGTTTTACTTAGTGGCCGGTTGATATGCATTCCATTTTTGTTTCCAGAGTTACTAGCATCTTCATCATCCTTTCACAAGTAGAAACACTGAGGTAGCAAAGGCAAGGGCTTAGCAGCACCCTTAACTCAGTTTTTGAAAGAACTGATGAGAGCGTGAGATGCTGAGCTTTTCTTTCCAACCATGCTTTCCCTCTCGGTTCATAACTGATTCCCTCTGAACTTTGGTACTTCAAGTGAAGGGGTTATAAACAGTGAGTAGCTGGTGAGGCAGAAGTGGCTGCTGTATCCAGCCTCAGGCACTCAGGAAGGGCCAGTCGAATATTCCTAGTTCAGTCCAGTTCAGTTGCTCAGTCGTGTCCGACTCTTTGTGACCCCATGAATCGCAGCACGCCAGGCCTCCCTGTCCATCACCATCTCCCGGAGTTCACTCAGACTCACGTCCATTGAGTCTGTGATGCCATCCAGCCATCTCATCCTCGGTCGTCCCCTTCTCCTCCTGCCCCCAATCCCTCCCAGCATCAGAGTCTTGTCCAATGAGTCAACTCTTCGCATGAGGTGGCCAAAGCATTGGAGTTTCATCTTTAGCATCATTCCTTCCAAAGAAATCCCAGGGCTGATCTCCTTCAGAATGGACTGGTTGGATCTCCTTGCAGTCCAAGGGACTCTCAAGAGTCTTCTCCAACACCACAGTTTAAAAGCATCAATTCTTTGGCGCTCAGCTTTCTTCACAGTCCAACTCTCACATCCATACATGACCACAGGAAAAACCATAGCCTTGACTAGACGGACCTTAGTCAGCAAAGCAATGTCTCTGCTTTTGAATATACTGTCTAGGTTGGTCATAACTTTCCTTCCAAGGAGTAAGCGTCTTTTAATTTCATGGCTACAGTCACCATCTGTAGTGATTTTGGAGCCCCCAAAAATAAAGTCTGACACTGTTTCCACTGTTTCCCCATCTATTTCCCATGAAGTGATGGGACCGGATGCCATGATCTTTGTTTTCTGAATGTTGAGCTTTAAGCCAACTTTTTCACTCTCCTCTTTCACTCTCATCAAGAGGCTTTTTAGCTCCTCTTCACTTTCTGCCATAACGGTGGTGTCATCTGCATATCTGAAGTTATTGATATTTCTCCCGGCAATCTTGATTCCAGCTTGTGTTTCTTCCAACCCAGCATTTCTCATGATGTACTCTGCATAGAAGTTAAATAAGCAGGGTGACAATATACAGCCTTGACGTACTCCTTTTCCCATTTGGAACCAGTCTGTTGTTCCATGCCCAGTTCTAACTGTTGCTTCCTGACCTGCATACAGATTTCTCAAAGAGCTCCTTAATCTTGCGGGAGGAGAACAGCCGCTTCAAAGATGTTAATCAACCAATCTCTGGCCTTCTATTCTTTCAGTAATGCTATACTTGCAGCATTGAACTGGAGGAAACGGGAATCCCAGAAGGAGAGCCGAAAAATAACTATATTCTAGTCTGGTTCAATGAGTGTGGGATTGGAACAGCCTCTTAATCTCTTAGTATTCTACTTTGTAAAATTAGTTTGGTCTTTTGGTGTTAGGTTTCTCTTCCTGTCCTATCTATATGCTGTGATTCTTCTGAGGATGAGTAAATACCAAAGAATTGTGAAAAATAATTCTAAGAAATATCAGTGTTCTTTTTGTCTTCTAACTTTTGCATCATTTGCTAATTAAAAATTTATTTTATCAAGCATTGTAAAAAAATAAAAAAATTCATATTACTCTTAATGACTGGTAACATTTTAATCGGTTTGGGAGGAAAAAATGGTATTCTCTCAGATAAGTACGTTTAAGTCACCATGATTGACCCTGGTGGTAACATGAAGGTGAGTAACAACTAACAACCTCTGTCCTCAAGTATCAATAATAAACATGCTTGTGGCTAAATCTAAAATGAGTACAATGATTTGATATGAAAATTCAGAGGACAGGGAAACTGCTCTCGGTGGGAAGATCTGGGAAGTCTTGATGGAGATGTTCACTTGTTGGTACACAGTAAATATTCTGCAGAATGAGTAAGTTTGTGTGTGAACTAGACCACTGAGGATAGGCAGAAAATTAGTCATACTGAGTTGAGAAAGTAGGAGATCAAGGCAGAGGCAACGGTGTGAACAAAGGTGTGATATTTTAGACATACACGAAAAAGAGTTAATGTCCAGCCAGGTGTCCCAGCCCCTCGAGCCCTCCTCTCCTGAAGCTGTGTCTATCTGACCTCTAGCCCCAGCTTACTGGATGAGCTCTTGGCCCCTGGGTGTCCACATGTACTTGTGTGTATGCACATGAATGTGAATCTGATATTCAGTTGCTAATCAAGCCTTGACTGCCTTGTTTCTGAGCCCCACCCCAGTACTAATCTCTAGATTTCTTCCCCATTTCCTGAACCTGAACCCATATTGAGTCATCAGCATGCACTCCAGACTCTCTCAGATGTAAGCACCACCTCATTCTTGGTCCTTCAGCACTTTCGAGACGTTGATCCACTTTCTTATGCCCTCCATGGTTTCTGAGATGCTCACAGTCCTTCAAATCACTTTGCCCCCGTGTGCGATGTGTCATTTTTTCCCTAACAGCTTTCAGGATTTTTTTTTTAATCCTTGGTTTTCAGTAGTTTGATTATGATGTGTCAAGAGCAGTTGATTTTGAGTTTAACATACTTGGAGTTTGCTGAGCTACTTTAATTTCTAAGTTTATGTCTCTCTCCAATTTTGGAAGCTTTCAGCTCATACTTTCTTTCTGTCCTTTTCTGGAATTTCCATGACATATATGTTAGACCATTCAATATGGTTCTATAGGTCCCTGAGGCTCTCTTTTCATTTTATTGTTTCTCTCTGTTCTTCTAATCAGATAATTTATTCATCTTTCTTCAAGTTCACTGATTCTTTTTCTCCCCTGTCATCTCTATTCTGCTGTTGAGCATATTCAATACCTTTTTAAAATTTCAGATATTTTCTTTTTCAATTCTATACTTTCTAATTACTTCCCTTTTACAGTTTCTCTTTCTCTGCTAAGAACTACTTTCTGTTCATTGCAAGTATTTTAGATTTATTTTATGGATCATAGTTATAAAAGCTGCTTTCAAATTTCTACCTGGAAGTGTTAACATCTGCATCATCTCAGTGTTGACCTATGTTGCTTCTCTCTTCCACTGCGGGGTGGTCACATTTTTCTGGTTCTATGTGAGTCTGAGTAACTGTGCCCTGTCAATGGCCATCATGAGTATTATGTCATGTAGATTCTTGTTCTCATTCTCTGGGAAGTGTTGATTTTTAAAATTCGTTTGATTCAGCAGGTAATCAACCTCATTCGATTCAGATTGAAAGTTCTATTTTGCCTTTTGTGGGCGGTACTTCTAATCTCAGTTCAGCTTTTAAAGCCTTTAGTATGTTGCTTTGAGTATGTCCCTTGTGTGTGCCACTTAGGGATTAATGAGAGTTGGGCTGTGGTTTACGTATCAGTTCAGGTTACATATCAGTTCAGTTCACAAAGCCTTGGCCATGTTGGTTTGGGTCTGATCCGCACATGCACTTGTGTAGGTTCAAAAACAGAATTATGGATCCCCTTGTGTAGTTCTCTCTTCTCCACACTCTCTGGCCCATAGAACCCCCCTTTCCAGGTCTCAGTCTAAAAAGCTGGAATAGCAGTTTAGTTTTAGGCACCTGCAACGCTGACCCCTTTCCAGTTCTGTACTTGGGGTCATCCTCAGGGCAAAGCCAGGGTAAAAAAGACCTGAGAAATTAATTCACTTGCAGGTCACTTCAAGTTTCAACTCTTTTCTCCCACCCTTGCCTGCTTAGGTTTGGTTTCCAGAGTTCTCAGATAATTACTTTGTGCTCTGTCTAGAGTTTTTAGTTGCAATCTGCCAGAGAGGTAGGCTGTGATGGGCTTGCCCTGCTCTGCCAGAAAAGGAGTCTAAGTTCATGTGGGAAAGAACAGTTTCAGGAAGCTTGGAGAAAAGAAAAAGAAGAGAGCAGGATGGAATTTTGGTATGGAGGCAGGGTGGAGAGAGGGAAGTTTTAGAGAGGAGAACTTGCTTAAAATTCACAAGCAGAGACAGAGACCCACAGGAGAGAGAAAATAAGAAAAATGACCTTGCTAAAAGATGCTAAAAGGACTCTGAAAATTAGGTCCATACAAGCAGATCATGGGATAAGGTTGAAAGCCAAAGAAATCATCTGCAAGGGAATGAATTTCTCAGGTTTCTTTTTTTTCTTTCTGTTTTTTTCCTTTTCCTTGACTCTGATCTCTGAACTATCTCAAGCACAGAGGTGGAAGGGGAGTTCTGAGGCACCAGCTGCTAAAACTCAGATCTGAAAAACTGAGTGAAGGGGTACTTGTGGGCCAGAATGTGAAGAGGAGGAAGTCATGGAAGGCGATCCATAATTCTGCTTAAGAACCCACACATGATATGTATGGTCAGATTGGGGAATCAAGAAGGAGGAGATGAGATTCAGGGCAAAAATGGTGGGTGTGGCTTTGAGTAAACGAAGGATGCTTTTTTAAAAAAAAATTATTTACTTATTTGGCTGCCTGGCATCTTAATCATGGCACACAGAGTCTTCACTGTGTCATGCAGGAATTTTCATTGCAACGCATGGGTTCTCTAGTTGTGGTGAAGGGACTCCAGAGCGTGCAGGCTCAGCAGTTGCAGCTCGTGGGCTCAGCTGCTCTGCATCCCCCACCAGGGATAGAACCTGCACCCCCATATTGCAAGGCAGATTCTTAACCACTGGACCACTGGGAAAGTCGCAAGGATGCTTTTTGTCTCTGAGATGGATAAAAGGAGTTGAGAATAAATGAGGATCCCCAGAACACTGGGGTGAAGAGAAAGGAAGCCAAGTTGGCTGTTATCTTCCCTGCTGCTGAGATCACCTGCCAGGAAGGAGGGGGCCAGGCTGACGAAGCCTTTGGCTAATCAAGCCCTCGTGAAGGGACTTAAGCTTAGTTGCTGTTCTAGCTCCATTTCCTCTCTGACTGTAAACCCCCACAGTTCCCATGGGAGCTAAATGCTGGGTAGAACTTGTCAGGGCACAACTCGGTCTAAACTTGGGTAGCATGTGCACTGCATATTCTCTCCATTTCTAGAGTTGAAAATGGCTTTGGAAAAAAATCATACAATTATAATATGTGGACCGCAGAAGAAAGAAAAGTTAGCAATGTTCTGGGAATCCTGCCCAGCTCTTTTATGATTCTGAGTAGTAAAGTTACAACATGCCACATGCAAACTTGTTTGGCAGAGCATGTGCTGAAGTGTGTGTGCTTAGTCAAGGCCTCTCACTCATCTATTTCATTTTTTGCCAGCACCCCCATTATTAATGAAGAGCGACTGAGCCTCGTGGCAGGTTTGAGTTAGTTCTGATGTAATTGTCCATTATCTCTCTTGTTATTGCTTTCAGGCAGTTCAGATGCCTCCCTCCTATTCCCCAAGATCTGACTCTCCGCACTCCGGTTCTTGGTGAACCAAAATGCCAAGTCACTTTAGACCAGGTTTCTTTCCGCCTTTCTTCTCTGTATATGAAACTGTGGACCCCTTCCATGTGGAGAGAAAAGTCATTTAGAGATTTAATGTTGATTTCATTTCTATTAATCACGGTACAATATCAACATTTTCCTCCAGGCAAAGGTACAAATGACACATTTTTTCCATGTGTGGTTGGTGCGTGTGTATGTGCTCTAAGATTGTTTTTATTAAAACAAAGCAAGATCTACTTCCTGTGAGACTCAATGTTTTGTTGTCAACTGACAGGGCTTTGTGTTTCTGTGTTAGAATCCCCCCCGCTGGGGTAGGGATGGGAGGGGTGGGTACTGACTAGATTCACCTGAGAGTGTCAGAGTGGTGTCAGACGAACCTAAGGACAAGGAAAGAAGAATGCTTTGGAGAATGGAAAATGACAAGCAAATGGGCTATCAACCACCAACTGCCAAGTTGATTAGTTTAAAATTAATCATGTACTGAGAGTGATGATCTCCCCTTGACTTTGGTAGGGATTTAATATGTGTTTTAATCAAGATAATCTTTATTTTTTAAGTGAATTCCAATGTCAAACTCAATAGGACACAAGTCTCATGAACGAGTTTTTGTCTCAATAAGTTAGAATCTGGGGGATGGGTTTATGAGCTCTGCCAATGCTACTAAGTCACTTCAGTCGTATCGGACTCTTTGCAACCCTATGGATTGTAGCCATCCAGGCTCCTCTGTCCATGGGATTCTCCAAGAATACAGGATTGGATTTCCATGCCCTCCTCCAGGGGATCTTCCTGACCCAGGGATCAAACCTAAATCTCTTATGTCTCCTAGAAAGAAACTAAGCTGTAGAAGCCTAGATATTACGGGCTAAACAAATATTTTGAAATCTAGTTCAACTTATTTCATAACCAGAAATGGAAACATAAGAAAAATTAAGCAACTTGCTAAAGGTCACAGAGCTAATTACCGATAGAGTCAAAACTCAGACACGTGTGTATTTACTCCCTATGTGCTTTCCGTTGTACCCTGAAAAGTCGTGCTTGTATTGCTGGCTTTGCTTTGTCTCTTTCCATCGAAAAGTTAAAGGTAGTGGAGCGTGGGAGGAAGGGGAGAGTTTGCGGAAAGAAAGTCCCCAGAAAAGGACTCGGTTTCTCAGAAAGAGGTGGCTTAAATATGTTGATACAAATTTATTATTAGATTTTCATTCACTGAGGAGAAAGCCTGTGATTCTCACTATAAGAAGACACTATGGACTTAGAGACTTCTAAGACCCTCCAAAATTTAGCAGTGATGCCAGAAGACCAGCAGCTTCCTTGAGCTCAAAGCACTAACTGCTATTGATGTTTTCTGCCTGTTCATCTTCTCCACACGCCCAACCCCCTCACAAGCTGACACGCATAGCTCATCATCTGATTATAATGGGTATGTTGCGAACAGAATCAAGAGTTTGGGGGTGTCCTGAGATTCAGTTAGCATGAGACTTTTCCCTTGAAAACAGTCTCCAGAGGAATGCTTCAAGAAAAATGCTGGTGACTTCCAAGCAACTTAGAAACTGTGGATGTTATTTACATTTTCAATAACCATGCTCTCTCCTACATTCATTCTCATCCACGTGGGCCAGTCTGACGAAGATAAAACCAGGTAAGAACCGTTTTTAAGGTGTTATTTAGGAAGTAGCCATCATCAGTGTTGTGAAATCAGAGCAGGCAATCATTTCCCAAGTCAGAGATAGGGAAGCCAGACTGTCCAGACGACCCTAGAAATTCAGTTTCAGGACCTAGCCACCTGGACATGATCTAGCCTGTCCCATAAACACTCATAGGCAGGCTGCTGGGGTGAGGCATGTATCCTGATTCAGGCTGCAAAGGTTATTTTGTGGGATGCTCTGAGAGCTGTACCTCATCTGGACCCCCAATTCCACTTCTTTCTCCCTGTTGCAGGAACCAGACATAGGCCACCTGGGCAGTGATTCAGAGAAAGAAGGTAGCTCAGCTATGTTACCCGAGACCCAAGATTCATTTACATTAAGGCTGTAAGCTTAGACCACATCCCTGGTCTCTGCAGGACATGCTCTTCCTCACATAGATAAAGTGACTGCTCTTAAATTTGTTAATCAAAGTAGACACCTTAACTTGTGGAGAGAACAGGAGGTTTAAAATCAGAAGTTCCAAGACCCAGACCCAGTGGGAACAAACCACAACTGCCTAGAGGGCTTCAGGAAGGTCATTTTCAACTTCTTTATATCTAAGGATCCACACCATGCCTCCAACATAATCTCTACAGCTATTCCCAAATAAAAAAATTGTGTTTATAGCCCTGCCCTGCTCACATGATGCAGTCCTTATAACTTCTCTGCCTGGACCTGATACCACTTCTGTTTGGCAGTGCATGCTTTGTATCCATACACAGTCAGTGGAAGTTTGTAAGAAATGCACATCTCAGACCTTGCCCCCAGACTTACTAAATCAGAATTTGCAGTTAAACAAAATCTCTGTGTGATTGGTTTTTAGAAGCACTGTACTATTAGAGTCTCAGAAAAACAGCTATGAGACTGACAAATTTCATCAATCTTGTTGTTCGGGGAGGGGGGCTCTCTATGGGTAAAAACGGGGCTTCCCTGGCAGCTCAGATGGTAAAGAATCCACCTACAATACAGGAGACCTGGGTTCAATCCCTGGGTTGCAAAGATCCCTGGAGAAGGTAATGGCTACCCACTCCAGTATTCTTGCCTGGAGAAGTCCATGGACAGAGAAGCCTAGTGGGCTACACAGTTCAAGGGGTCACAAAGAGTCAGATATGACTGAGTGACTAACACTTTTACTTGCATGTGAGTAAAAACAAACTAAAAAGTCTGTTTGTTGTTTGTCACATATATACATATAGCAGATAAACCCTGTGTGAATCTGTTTGCTACACTTCACGTATTTGGGTATGTATCAGTTCAGGTCAGTTCAGTTCAGTCACTCAATCATATCCGACACTTTGCGACCCCATGAATTGCAGTACGCCAGGCCTCCCTGTCCATCACCAACTCCTGGAGTTCACTCAAACTCACGTCCATCGAGTCGGTGATGCCATCTAGCCATCTCATCTTCTGTCATCCCCTTCTCCTCCTGCCCCCAATCCCTCCCAGCATCAGAGTCTTTTCCAATGAGTCAACTCTTCGCATGAGGTAGCCAAAGTACTGGAGTTTCATCTTTAGCATCACTCCTTCCAAAGAACACCCAGGACTGATCCCCTTTAGAATGGACTGGTTGGATCTCCTTGCAGTCCAAGGGACTCTCAAGAGTCTTCTCCAACACCACAGATTAAAAGCATCAATTCTTCAGTGCTCAGCTTTCTTCACAGTCCAACTCTCACGTCCATACATGACTACTGGAAAAACCATAGCCTTGACTAGACGGACCTTTGTTGGCAAAGTAATGTCTCTGCTTTTGAATATGCTATCTAGGTTGGTCATAAGTTTCCTTCCAAGGAGTAAATGTCTTTTAATTTCATGGCTGCAATCACCATCTGCAGTGATTTTGGAGCCCCCCAAAATAAAGTCTGACACTGTTTCCCCTGTTTCCCCATCTATTTGCCATGAAGTGATGGGATCAGATGCCATGATCTTTGTCTTCTGAATGTTGAGATTTAAGCCAACTTTTTCACTCTCTTCTTTCACTTTCATCAAGAGGCTTTTTAGTTCCTCTTCACTTTCTGCCATAAGGTGGTGTCATCTGCATATCTGAGGTTATGTATGAGGTTATGTATATACATATGATAAAAGTGTTAGTCGCTCAGTTATATCTGACTCTTTGCAACCCCACCGACTGTAGCCCGCCAGGCTCCTCTATCCACAGGATTCTCCAGGCAAGAATACTGGAGTGGGTTGCCATTCCCTTCTGCAGGGGATCTTCCCAACCCAGGGACTGAAACCAGGTCTCTTGCATTGCAGGCAAATTCTTTACCATCTGAACCACCAGCCATTTTTGCATAGGTATGCATTTTCTCAGTAAGGAGTTAAACCAGATTAACTCTGTAGTCAAGTTCTTGGATCACCAAGTAAGTAGTCTGGAGCACCCCATCTGCAGGACTGTGCTAGGAACCGGTTACACAGTGATAAAGCAGACGCACTTTCTGCCCTCCTGGAATTTGCAGTCCAGTAAGCAGCTCTCACAAAAACTAGAAAACAGAGACCAAGTCTTTTACATCTCTTTGCCTTTCAAAGGGCCTAGAACTAGAACAATACAGTATTCAATAAGCTTTGCTCCAATGTAAATAATAGCAGAATGCATAAAAATTACCTGAATAATATTTTGCAATTTTTCAAGCTGTTTGGACAAAACCATCAGGAAGCTGAGAAAAATGTGGTTTACCTTTTAATTTATTCCATTTCTCCTCTTATTATCAAACTTGGAACAGTTTGTCAGGTTTTGTTTGTAACTGTAACTTCCTAAATGTAATAGAACCATGTTTCTCATCACACATAAGTAATATTTGGTTAAATACTACCTAAGCTGTTTCTCCACGACAGGGGAAAAAAGATTTCAGCAGAAAATAAAGCAATATGTTTGGTTGGAACTTGTTCTACTTTTGTTTTTTCCATATTGGTTTCCACCTTTGTTTCAAAATGTTTCTGTCTGAGGGGAGATTTCCAGACCGCAGCCTTTGGGCTGAGTGACAATGACTCAGTTCCCTACCCTGTCTTATCTTTAATACTCTCTTTGCAAATTAAACAATAGAAAGATGGAAAGATATTTTGGCTCTATCAGTACAGAACAATTTGAAAACACCAGCCTACGAGAAAAAAAAAGTCACTGGAAATAAAAGCATAGGGAAAATCATAGAGCTGGAAGAAAACTTGGATAAAGTCTGATCCGGCGGGAAGAGTTTAGGAGTGGGGGCAGCCCCCACTGCCTCACTTTGCAGAGAAGTAAAAGAGGGCCCAGAAGGGAGAAGAGTCCTACCTAAGGTCAATCATATTTTAGGGGAATGAATGGAAATTCTTTAGACAGGGTTTGTGTAGAAGGTTCTCTAGTGAAAGCACTATATGGATTTTCACTTTCACAACGGATGTACAAAACAAACTGGGAAGTAGGTGATATTTGTTTGCAATAGTCCAAAGGCCTTTCTTCTTTCATTACTCACTTTTATGTTATTTTGTTCAATTTTCGCCAGCTTCCCTTGCTGATTTTTTTGGTTTGTCTACTTGTTTTATCAGTTACTTAGAGATATGTTGAAGTCTCCAACTATGACTGGGGATGTGTCTATTTCTCCTTTCAGTTCTTACAGGTTTTGCTTCATGAGTTTTGAAAACTGCTGTGAGATGCATTCACATTTAGGACTCATATGTCTTCTTGGTGAATCAATTGTTCTATCATGCTGTAAAGTTCCATTTTAGCCTTAACAGTTTTGTTTTCTCCAACTCTACTCTGATTATCATACAGCTACACAGTTTTCTTTTGATGAGACTTTGCATAACTTTGCCATCCTTTATTTTAATCCACTTTTATCATTGTATTCAGAGTGAATCTCTTGTAGACAGTATATATAGATGGGTCATGGACTTTCCTTTAATCTAAAATCTCAGTCTTTTAATTGGCGCGCTAAGAGTATTTCCATTTAATATAACTATTGCTGTGTTTAGATTTAAGTCTACAGTTTATTATTTGTTTTCCGTTTTCTTATTCTCTTTTCATCCTTCTCCTTCCCCACCCTTGTGTTCTTTGGGGTTATTTGAATGTTTTTCAGTATTCCATTTAAACTCTTCTATTGTGTTTTTGGATAAATCTCTTTGCATAGTTTTGTTGCTTGTTATTTTGTTCTTGTTTTTATTTTCCAGTGGTTTCTCTAGAGATTATAATAAGCATACTTCGTTTTACAGTCTACTTAGGGTCAATATTTTACCACTTCAAGTGGAATGTAGAAATTTTATCAATATATATTAATAGATTCCTTTGCCTTCTGCTATTCATACTGTAGTTGTCTTATATAGTATACATACATATTTTGAAACCCAATCAGATGTAATTATAATTTTTGCTCTCAATCATCCCACATATTTTAAAGAACGAAATAAGTGTAGTATACTGCATTTCCCTATATACCTAACATTTCTATGACTCTTGCTTCATTTTTACACACTTCCATCTGAAAGTTTACAAATATCTCTCTGAACTTTCTTTTAGGAGTCTTGGGTTTGTTTTGTTTTTGTCTTTTGTGGGGTTTTCGTTTGTGGTTTGAGGGGATAGAGCTGCTGGTTAAGAATTTTCATACTTTTCCCTCAGAGACTACCTTTTGTTTTCCTTCATTCCTCAAGATTATTTTTGCTGAGTATACAATTCTGAATCGATAGTCCTTTTCTATTGGCATTTAAAAAATATCATGACATGCCTCCTTCTGATATCCATGGTTTTTGATGAGAAAAATCAGTAACATCTTTAAAATGTCATGCCACTTTCTTCTGCTTCTGCGGTCTCTTATGAGACATCCGTGGTCAACTGAAACGTTGCCTTGCCTGCTTTAAATACTTTGTCTTTAGCTTTTAGCAGTTTGATTACGGAGGTGTCATGGCACGGATTTCTCTATGGGTTTTTTTTTCCCCCATTTGGAGTTCTCTGAGTTTCTTTAATCTGTAGACTAATGGCTTTCACAAAATTCAGGAGATTTTCAGAAACACTCTCTTCAAATATATTTTGTTCACTTTACTTTCTTCTCTTTCCGGAACTCCAATAACATGAATATTAGGTATTTTGGTATGGCCACATAACTTCCTAATTTTCTGTCATTGTTTTTCTCCAATTTTTTTTTTTCATTCAGTTCAGCTGCTCAGTAAGGTCTGACTCTTTGCAACCCCATGGACTGCAGCACCCAAGGCTTCCCTGTCCATTACCAACTCCCGGAACTTGCTCAGACTCATGTCCATCCAGTTGGTGATGCCATCAAACCATCTCAACCTCTGTTGTCCCCTTTGCCTCCTGCCTTTGATCTTTCCCAGCATCAGAGTCTTTTCCAAGGAGTCAGCTCTTCGTGTCAGGCAGCCAAAGTATTGGAGTTTCAGCTTCAACATCAGCCCCTCCAGTGAATATTCAGGACTGATTTCCTTTAGGATGGACTGGTTGGATCTCCTTGCTTTGCAACGGACTCTCAAGAGTTTTCTCCAACACCACAGTTCAAAAGCATCAATTCTTTGGTGCTCAGCTTTCTTTATAGTCCAACTCTTACACCCATACATGACTACTAGAAAAACCATAGCTCGAACCAGATGGACCTTTGTTGGTAAAGTAATGTCTCTGCTTTTTAATATGCTGTCTAGGTTGGTCATAACTTTCTTTCCAAGGAGCAAGTGACTTTTAATTCCATGGCTGCAGTCACCATCTGCAATGATTTCAGAGCCCAAGAAAATAAAGTCTGTCACTGTTTCCATTGTTTCCTCGTCTATTTGCCATGAAGTGATGAGACCCGATGCCATGAGCTTTGTTTTTTGAATGTTGAGCTTTGAGCCAGCTTTTTCCCTCTCCTCTTTCACTTTCATCAAGAGGCTCTTCAGTTCCTCTTTGCTTTCTGCCATAAGGGTGGTGTCATCTGCATATCTGAGGTTATTGATATTTCTCCTGGATATCTTGATTCCAGCTTGTGCTTCCTCCAGCCCAGCATTTCTCATGATGTACTCTGCATAGAAGTTAAATCAGCAGGGTAACAATATACAGCCTTGATGTACTCCTTTTCCTATTTGGAACCAGTCTGTTGTTCCATGTCCAGTTCTAACTGTTGCTTCTTGACCTGCATACAAATTTCTCAAGAGGCAGGTCATGTGGTCTGATATTCCCATCTCTTTCAGAATTTTCCACAGTTTATTGTGATCCACACAGTCAAAGGCTTTGGCATAATCAATAAAGCAGAAGTAGATGTTTTTCTGGAATTCTCTTGCTTTTTCGATGATCCAACAGACACTGGCAATTTTATCTCTGGTTCCTCTGGTTTTTCTAAATCCAGCTTGAACATCTTGAAGTTCATGGTTCACATACTGTTGAAGCCTTGCTTGGAGAATGTTGAGCATTACTTTGCTACTGTGTGAGATGAGTGCAAATGTGTGGTAGTTTGAACATTCTTTGGCATTGCCTTTCCTTTGGGTTAGAATGAAAACTGACCTTTTCCAGTCTTGTGGCCACTGCTGAGTTTTCCAAATTTGTTGGCATATTGAGTGCAGCACTTTAATAGCATCATCTTTTAGGATTTGAAATATCTCAGCTGGAATTCCATCACCTCCACTAGCTTTGTTCGTAGTGATGTTTTCTAAGGCCCCCTTAACTTCGCATTCCAGGATGTGTGGCTCTAGGTGAGTGATCACACCATCGTGATTATCTGGGTCATGAAGATCTTTTTTTGTATAGTTCTGTGTATTCTTGCCACCTCTTCTTAATATCTTCTGCTTCTGTTAGGTCCATACCATTTCTGTCCATTATTGTGCTCATCTTTGCATGAAAAGTTCCCTTAATGCCTCTAATTTTCTTGAAGAGATCTCTTGTCTTTCCCATTCTATTGTTCCTCTATTTCTTTGCATTGATCATTGAGGAAGGCTTCCTTATTTCTCCTTGCTATTCTTTGGAACTTTGCATTCAGACGGGCATATTTTTCCTTTTCTCCTTTGTCTTTAGCTTCTCTTCTTTTCTCAGTTATTTGTAGGACCTCCTCAAACAACCATTTTGGTTTTTTGCATTTCTTTTCCATGAGGATGGTCTTGATCCCTGTCTCCTGTACAATATCATGAACCTCCAACCATAGTTCACCAGGCACTCTGTCTATCAGATCTAGTCCCTTAAATCTATTTCTCACTTCCACTGTATAATCATAAGGGATTTGATCTAGGTCATACCTGAATGGTCTAGTGGTTTTCCCTACTTTCATCAATTTAAGTCTGAATTTGGCAATAATGAGTTCATGATCCGAGCCACAGTCAGCTCCAGGTCTTGTTTTTGCTGACAGTATAGAGCTTCTCCATCTTTGGCTACAAAGAATATAATCAATCTGATTTCACTGTTGACCATCTGGTGATGTCCATGTGTAGAGTCGTCTCTTGTGTTGTTGGAAGAAGGTGTTTGCTATGACTAGTGCATTCTCTTGGCAAAACTCTATTAGCTTTTGACCTGCTTCATTTCGTACTCCAAGGCCAAACTTGCCTGTTACTCCAGGCAAGTAACAGGCATCTCTTGACTTCCTACTTTTGCATTCCAGTCCCCTATGATGAAAAGGACATCTTTTTTTGGTGTTAGTTCTAGAAGGTCTTGCAGGTCATCATAGAACCATTCAACTTCAGCTTCTATAGCATTAGTGGTTGAGGCATAGATTTGGATTACTGTGATATTGAATGGTTTGCCCTGGAAACGAACAGAGATCATTCTGTCGTTTTTGAGATTGCACCCAAGTACTCATTTTAGACTCTTTTGTTGACTAGGAGAGCTACTCCATTTCTTCTAAGGGATTCTTGCCCACAGTAGTAGATATAATGGTCATCTGTATTAAATTTGGTCTTTCCAGTCCATTTTAGTACACTGATTCCTAAAATGTCGATGTTCACTCTTGCCATCTCCTGTTTGACCACTTCCAATTTACCTTGATTCATGGACCTAACATTCCAGGTTCCTAGGCAGTATTGTTCTTTATAGCATCGGACTTTACTTCCATCACCAGTCACATCCACAACTGGGCACTGTTTTCACTTTGGCTCTGTCTCTTAGAGGGGACACTTCAACTCACAACACTTGTTAGCATATGAAACCAATTCTTTTCACCCTTTCTCCTTCTGCTATTTTATATAAGGCATGCTGGTGGTTTTTGGGTCTCTTCCCTCTCTCTCTCTTTTTATTGACCAAACTAGTTACACATCTGTCAGTTTTGTTGGCAATTGTTAACTTTGCAATTTAATCTTTAGATTATAACATATCCAAGTGGGATTGCAGCTGAACTAGAAGTGAAATAAATATCTCCAAGACACAGATGTGACAGTGGATAGGATTTTGAACCTTCTCTTTTGGGGAAGAGGGTGGGGATTATCTTCATCTTCAGTTCAGTTCAGTTGCTCAGTCGTGTCTGACTCTTTGCAACCCCAAGAATCGCAGCATGCCAGGCCTCCCTGTCCATCATCAACTCCCAGAGTCCACCAAATACCCATGTTCATCAAGTCGGTGATGCCATCCAACCGTCTCATCCTCTGTCATCCCCTTCTCCTCCTGCCCTCAATCTTTCCTAGCATTGGTCTTTTCAAATGAGTCAGCTGTCTGCATCAGGTGGCCAAAGTATTGGAGTTTCAGCTTTAACATCAGTCTCTCCAATGAACACCCAGGACTGATCTCCTTTAGGATGGACTGGTTGGATCTCCTTGCTCTCCAAGGGACTCTCAAGAGTCTTCCCCAACACCACAGTTCAAAAGCATCAATTCTTCGGTGCTCAGCTTTCTTTACAGTCCAACTCTCACATCCATACATGGTCACTGAAAAAACCATAGCTTTGACTAGATGGATCTTCGTTGACAAAGTAATGTCTCTGCTTTTGAATATGCTATCTAGGTTGGTCATAACTTTCCTTCCAAGGAGTAAGCATCTTTTAATTTCATGGCTGCAATCACCATCTGCAGTGATTTTAGCATAATTTTTTTTTACTCAAGTGTTAAATTCTATTGCTATATCTTCATTTTACTGCTCTTTCCTTTGTCATTTCATTCTACCAGTGAGCTCATCTGATGAGGTTTTTTGTTTTGGTTATTCTGTTTTATAGATCTCAAATTTGTATTTGGTTCTTCTTTACAATTTTTACTTTTAATGAAAACTCTATCATTCCATCCCTCCAACCACTCAACAGGATTTACTCTTACTTCTTGGAGCATATTTGTCCTAGCTGCTTTGGAGCCTTTATCAAATGATTCTGACAACTGTATCGCCTCAGTGTTGACATTTGTTGGTTGCCTTTTTCCGTGCAAGTGGAGGCTTTACTGGTTCTTCACACGCTGAATACTTCAGGGTTTCATCCTGGACATCTCTGATGGTTATGAGACTCTGGGTATTATTTAAATCTATGGAGATTTTTGAAGTATTCATTTTACCAGTCAAACAAGTTGGTTGGATCCAGAGAGCCTTCAGGAGTTTTGTCTCTTCCATATTCAAAGCCTTGCGCTGCTATTGAGATCAGTCTTACATGCGTACCGTTCAGTGGCCATTTTAGGACCTGGGTAAGAATCCACCCCATAGGTCAGCTCTCACAACCTGTGAGATGCTGGTCAGGATCAAATTTATATGTGAAGAGTTCATGGGACTAGAGGTACAAAAACACTTTTTTATGGGGTTGCTTCCTGGATCTTCTCCCCTTCTGCCATCTCCACCATACATGCTAGTTTCCTGAGGCACCCTTTATGGTCTTTTGAGCCTTTATTTGTCTACTCTGTCACATACTTCTTACTATGTACCCATATCCAGGGCCAAGAAGTGAGAAGACAGAGAGAGAAAAATAAGTAGGAGAGTTCCCCTTACCTTCTTGGGACCACAGTTCTTCTCACCTGAGAGGAAGGACCCCCTCCTTTAAATTCAAAGTGCCTACTGGTCACTGGGACCTGAGGATCAAGAGAATAGAAAAAAAGAAAATAGATTATAAAAACAAGATTTCTCCTACTCTGCCTATATATTGGGAGACCATTTTTCTTCTTCTTGTGCTGGAAATAAAGGGCTTCTTGTGGAAATATTTCTGTCTGTGCCACTGGGTTTCAGGACACCTTGAGTTTAAGTGAAAAAAAGAAAGAAAAGATAAACTTACGGTTTATCTTTTGATGGTTTAGTGGGACTGAGAATTCTGGTATTCTTCCCCAATCCACCTGCTTTTTTTCTTATTACTTTTTACTTTTCAGAACCCTCAAATAGCTGCTTCATGCAATCTGTTCAAGTTTTATAATTGCAGTCAGTGGGAGAGATAGGGTGGCATGTGCTTCTCCATCTTACTGGGAATCAGAACTCCAGAAGCTTTAAAAATACAAAATAAAACACGTACCTAGGTCTCAAAGATTCTGAAAATAAAAATAAAACATATACCTAGGTCTCAAAGATATTGATTTCATTTGTATGGGAGGAAATGTGAGCAAAGTTTTAGTTTTGATTTGTTTTGAGATAGCCCTTGTGATCTGAACATACAACAAAGTTGAGAACCTCTTTCATAAGCAAAGATACCTACAGGCAGATTTTGTTTTAAAATACACAACCACGGTTTATTACCATTTTCAACAGATACTCTACTCTGCTGGATATGTGAAGGGTTATTTAACTTTATTGAACATAGATGAGTTTATACTCTGGATTATGGTCTGGTACTTGGTCTTGAATTCCTACTAGGACATTCATTAGTTGTGGGATTTTTAACAATTCATTTGACCTCCAAGTCTCAGTTTTGCATCTGGAAAATGGGGATAATATTAAATCCTACGTTAAAGGATTGTTGAAAGTATTAACTGAGATAATGAATGTAAAGCACAGAGCAGAGGGTCTGGAATGTGGCCAATATTCAATGAATGTTAACTATTAGCACCACTCACATATTACAGGCAAGAAATTTGAAACTCAGCCAGAAAAATAACTTACTGAAACTTTTTTTCTAGTGTCTTTTCTTAATTGAAAAGAAACTAATATTTACCTTAAAGGGAAATACTAGCATATTCATCAGATTTTAAAAAAAAATTTTATTGACATACAGTTGCAAATGCTCAAGCTTTTCCACAGTGACAGAGTAAGTAAATCCCAGACCTGTCATTCCCCCTTCTACCAGTTCAAGCCCAGGAACAATAATTTTTTTGGAAAGTTCCTGAATGGGATGCATATAAATCTAGGATTGTGTTTAGAAGCATCAAGTAAATGATTGATGGATATAATCCATGTGTATATATGATATATACTATTGCTGGGAGAAATATCAATAACCTCAGATATGGAGATGACACCACCCTTATGGCAGAAAGTGAAGAACTAGAGCCTCTTGATGAAAGTGAAAGAGGAGAGTGAAAAAGTTGGCTTAAAGCTCAACATTCAGAAAACGAAGATCATGGCATCCAGTCCCATCACTTCATGGCAAATAGATGGGGAAATAGTGGAAACAGTGGCTGACTTTATTTTTCTGGGCTCCTAAATCACTGTGGATGGTGACTGCAGCCATGAAATTAAAAGACGCTTACTCCTTGGAAGGAAAGTTATGACCAACCTAGAGAGCATATTCAAAAGCAGACATTACTTTGCCAACAAAGGTCCATCTAGTCAAAGCTATGGTTTTTCCAGTAGTCATGTTATGGATGTGAGAGTTGGTATAAAGAAAGCTGAGTGCCAAAGAACTGATGCTTTTGAACTGTGGTGCTGGAGAAGACTCTTGAGAGTCCCTTGGACTGCAAGGAGATCCAACCAGTCCATCCTAAAGGAGATCAGTCCTGGGTGTTCATTGGAGGGACTGATGTTGAAGCTGAAACTCCAATACTTTGGCCACCTGATGTGGAGAGCTGACTCACTTGAAAAGACCCTGATGCTGGGAGGGATTGAGGGCAGGAGGAGAAGGGGATGACAGAGGATGAGATGGATGGATGGCATCACCGACTCTCATGGGGTCACAAAGAGTTGGACACGACTGAGCGACTGAACTGAACTGAACTGATGACACAATATTGTGATTAATGTATAATGTTCTGTTACCCAACAAATTTTAAATAACCAGGAAGATCTCCCAAATTTTCTAAACTAAAGGTGTCTAGTGTTATTTTCATTTCTTTGCTTCTCTTTAGTTTTAATTTACCTTTCTAGTCCTTCCTTTATTATAATTTTTATACAGAAAAAAAATGTTTTTCTTCAAGGCAGAGGAGGTCCTGGTGCATTACTAGGAGAAGTTTTATCCTTACAACATGATTCACTATTTGAGAATCAGAACGGTGGCTCACTCTGACATTTTATCAGCCAATTTATTAATAGGAATAGCTCTTTGGAGGTCTTCATTCCATCATGTAACATTATTCAAGTCAGAAAGATGGTCTCTAGAAAAATTTTTAAATACCTTTTAAAACCACACTGCTAAAATAGTCACCAGCTGTAAATGTTTTCCTAGTCTGCACGTGTAGGTGGAGGGAGGCAGAGTGGTGGTAATAAAGTGGGAGGGTTAGGGGGAGCCACTAACTGTACAGGGGAAATGACTCTGTTGATTCTCTGATGGTAAAGGTCAATGTTTTCCCAAATCCAAATCTGACATTCAGAACAAATCTAATTTTTGTCACATCTTCATGGAACAATGACGAGTCCTTTACTTCGTGATTTCTATTCCTCAACCTTCTAATAGCACCTTTAGATTCTTTGTCAGCCAGCCCTGGTAACTCACAATGTTGAGTACTCAGCATTGGCAGTCAAGGGTCTCACATGACCAACTGGTTTTTGCAGAAGCTGTATTCCATAGGAACAAATTGTTACATGGGCGTGTGAACAGTAAGGCCCAGTAACTCTATCTCTCATGTAGAAACTACCATCAGCACAGATGGCAATACCTTGAATGGGGGATCTTAGAAATGATCCATGACATAGCTGTAGTATGCCAAAGGTTTTCTTGGGAAAGGCTGTGTGCTTCTGACACAGGATAGGAAACCTTGATTCTGTACTGCCCCTACTATGTGTACACAAAGGGTAGATGGCTCTTAAGATGCAATACCTCTGCTAATGCAGCTACTCTGAACAGAGATTAGGACTGGATACACAGGCTTTGAAAGTTGAGTTTTAAGCCAGCTTTTTCACTCTCCTCTTTCCCTTGGACTGCAATCTTCATTGGAAGGACTGAAGCTGAAGCTGAAGCTCCAATACTTTGGTCACCTGATGTGAAGAACTGACTCATTGGAAAAGACCCTGATGCTGGGGAAGATTGAAGGCAGGAGGCGAAGATGACAGAGGATGAGAGGGTTGGATGGCATCACCGACTCGATGAACATGAGTTTGAGCAGGCTCCGGGAATTGGTGATGGACAGGGAGGCCTGGCGTGCTGCAGTCCATGGGGTCACAAAGAGTTGGACACGACTGAGTGACTGAACTGAACTGAACACAGGCTTACATGAATATTAGATTGTTTTAGAAAAAAATACAAGGGTGTCAAGTTGGCTTTTGATTTTCATTTGCTAACGGTATAACATGGTGGTCTAGGAGGAGTTGTGTTTGGAAAGAAAAGACAGATGCCCATAGCTGATCACAGTTACATGCAGCGTGGATGTCTCACTCTATGGCATTAGTCCTGCCAGTTCTCTTTGTAGCAGACAATATGGAGGAGATGAAAAAAGTTGGATTTGACTAGACTGAGTCTTGACCCTACTGTTTAGTAACTCAATTATTAGTAACTCAGGAATACAGTTGTGTCGACTCTTTGTAACCCTATGGACTATAGTCCCCCCATAATCCATGGGATTCTCCAGGCAAGAATACTGGAGTGGGTTGCTATGCCCTTCTCTAGGGGATCTTCCCAACTCAGGGACTGAACCTGCATCTCTTATGTCTCCTGCATTGGCAGGCAGGTTCTTTACCACTAGAGCCACCTGAGTCTTGAGCCTACTGTTTACCAGCTATCAATGGGACACATCTCTTCTCTGAGCCTCTGTGTCCTCATCTATATGATAGGAGCATCACCAACAATGACCCACTAAGTCGTGATGATTAAGAGAGAGAAACCAATTAAAAAAACATTGAAAACCATCATGCTTTAAATCAATACTGACAGTAACCATGGTAACATTAATGAACATTTTTAATGGTAAACACTGATTGACCATGTACAATGTGCCAAGGTTTGCCCTAAACACTTTTTGTGGGTCTTCTTAATTGATCTTCACAGCAACTGAATTTAATCTTTCTTTCCTCCATTCACTTAATGTCCACATTCATGCATTTCATTTTGCAAATAAAGAGTTCAAGCCCCATGAAGGAAGAAAATACTTATCTCTCCAATTCACAGGATGCCTGGGATGAATGTTTGAATAATTTAGGTCAGCAAGGGGCAATTTTGCCATGTCAGGGACTTTGAGCAATGTTCAGAGACACTGTTACTCGTCACACCTGAGGAGCGATATGGCATTTAGTCCTTAGAGGCCAAGGATGCTGTTAAACATCCTACAATGCACAAGACATTCCCTAGCAACAAAGAATTATCCAGCCAATATGCCTGTAGTGCTGAGGTTGAGAAATCCTGATTTAGATAAATGGAAAAAAAAAATCACTAAATGAATGCACGTGCTGAACAGCCTCCTAGGACATAACGTGTCATGCAAACTCTATCTAGACATCAAAAGATTGCAAGGTCTTTACTTTTTTTCTGATTCTGGCCTCACATCATTCCTTCATGCCCCCTAATTCTTCATTTTGTCTGATGAACCTTCTCCCAGCAAAGGTAACTGTTTCATTCACTTTACTGATACAACAACTTAAAAAAAAAAACAACCAGAAATCCAGACAATCTTTTCTCCAAGGAAGATAATCTCCTCCGCTACCTCTGACAAAGGGGGCTTCGCTAAAACAATCTCTTTGAATACATCTGGTCAGCTAAAAGGAAAAGAGGAGCCGATCTGAGCAAGTTTAAAACATGATCTGTTCCTGGTTCCCATCTTTATTTTTCCTTTTATCCAACTTCTGATCTGCTTTTAATTTACTGTATCTTTCCAAATTATTCCAATTTTTGTGAGTGATCCTTAATTTCTGGCATAAGGCAGGGAATAAACAAATAAACAGCTAAGAGAGGTATTCCAAAATAACATTTTTCTCACACATTTTCTCCACTAGTATTTCTTGGATAGGGTTAGAGTTTTCTGTTAAGTATCACCCACCTAGTGTGTAAGGAAGCTATAAGTAAAAGAAGTAGCCAACAACCAACCTACAGGGGGTGAGGAGGGTTTGGGGAGAGACCAGGGTGAAAGATACAGAAAATATTTGATCTGGTTTACATTTTTGAGGGAAATATACAACTTTGATTCTTAAATGCAAAAATATTCACATGCTTCAAGTACATATTTTCCACAGAAATGAGACAATGCATAAGAAATAGGCTGAGGGCAGCTTTCAGAATGGGAGAAAATAACAGCAAATGAAGCAACTGACAAAGAATTAATCTCCAAAATATACAAGCAGCTCATGCAGCTCAAAACCAGAAAAACGAACAACCCAATCAAGAAGTAGGCCAAAGAATGAAACAGGCATTTCTCCAAAGAAGACATACAGATGGCTAATAAACACATGAAAAGATGCTTAGCATCACTCATTATCAGAGAAATGCAAATCAAAGCCACAATGAGGTACCATCTCACACCAGTCAGAATGGCCACCATCGAAAAGTCTACAAACAATAAATGCTGGAGAGAGTGTGTAGAAAAAGGAACCCTCTTACACTCTTGGTGGGAAAGCAAACTAGTACAGCCACTATGGAGAACAGTGTGGAGATTCCTTAAAAAACTGGAAATAGAACTGCCATACAACCCAGCAATCCCACTGCTGGGCATACACACTGAGGAAACCAGAATTGAAAGAGACACATGTACCCCAATGTTCACTGCAGCACTGTTTACAATAGCCAGGACATGGAAGCAACCTAGATGTCCATCAGCAGATGAATGGATAAGGAAGTTGTGGTACACATGGGAATATTACTCAGCTATAAAAAAGAATGCATTTGAGTCAGTTCTAATGAGGTGGATGAAACTGGAGCTTATTATACAGAGTGAAGTAAGTCAGAAAGAGAAACACCAATATAGTATATTAACACATATATCTGGAATTTAGAAAAATAGTAACAACGATCCTATATGCAAGACAGCAAAAGAGACACAGATGTAAAGAACAGACTTTTGGACTATGTGGGAGAAGGCAAGGGTGGGATGATTTGAGAGAACAGCATTGAAACATGTATATTACCATATGTAAAATAGATGACCAGCACAAGTCCGATGCATGAATCAGGGCACTCGAAGCTAGTACTCTGGGACAACCCAGAGGGATGGGGTGGAGAGGGAGGTAGGAGGGGGGGTTCAGGATGGTGGGATACATGTACACCCATGGCTGATTCATGTTGATGTATGGCAAAAACCACCGCAATATTATAAAGTAATTATCCTCCAATTAAAATAAATTAATTCCTTTAAAAAAAAGAAGCTGAGAGAAAGAGGAAAAAGAAGGAAAATACAATGAGAGAGAGAGTGTGTGTGTGTATGTGTGTATGTGTACATGCGTGCAAACAAAAGGAAGAGCAAGTCAGAGGGACAGATGAAGGCCAACCTCTTCTGCAATTAAGTGATTCTCTGCAACTTTTATCCCCTAGTCCTGTTCCTCCAAGCCTCACTCCCCTGGTAGGCGAAGCCTCTAGAGAATATTTGTCCATGCAAATTTTATGGTGGGACCTATGAAATGTCAAATGAGAATAATCCTTTTTACTTTTCCAATATTTTCTTAGTCTTTTATTGCCTGTAGAAAGCAGGAGGCTTTATTTCTTCCTTAATTATTTGCTAAGCAGTCCCCCTCTGTCCCACCCTCCCTCGCAAGCCACCGACAATCCTCTTTCCCTTTAGGGTGAACTAGGATGACATGGGTCCTGTCCTCCTATCACTTAATAGTCTCCAAAATAAATAAACAGAACACACACACAGAAGTCATCTAAGGAGAAGATAGAACAACTTGCTTTCTCAAGTATAAGCAAAAGAAATTTCTTTTTTTTCAATATTGCAAATGCTTTTCTGCAATGTTCAGTTCTTCAGGGGGAAATGGTTGGCAATTTTACACACACACACACACACACACACTCTCTCTCACACACACACACACACACACACACACACACACTCCAATAATTAGCTTGTTGGTTGAGCTGACCAACATTTGAAATAATAGATATTTTTTTTAGTCATGAATGATGGCTCTTGGAGGTTAGTTATCTTATGTAAAAATTCCTGGTAAATTAATTGCTCTGCTGTTTGACTGTTGAACATTAAACATTTGATCTCCCATAATTTCAACATTAAAGGCTTTTTCTAATTTGTTGTGTTTAAATCACCAAAGCAAAATGTCTTTGACTAACCAAAGACATATTTAGTTCTTTCAAGGTTCCAATAATAAACAACTCTTAAATTGACCCTAATACTGAGTATTTATAAAATCAGCAAAACAATTTTTTGAAGAAATGTTACAGAAAGCAGGGGATTCTCTGAGGGAAAAGAATGAGATATGTGTCTTATCATCATGGAATAGGACATTATGAAGTGCTTGGGCAGAATTATTCATTTTCCTATGAAGGTAAAAGTGGTTCTTTATTCCTGTGTTCTGAACCCACCCTGATAGCCTAAGGGTGAATGAGCAATATCACAGGAAATCATGTAGAAGTTTTGCAAGCCACAATGACTATCTCATTTGCAGTGGCAGTTGCTATTTGTGCCCTTGTTTCTCAAAGTTTCATTGTGTCTTAGACTGGTGGATAGTCCAAGACTTTGTTAGAAAAATATCACCTAGGTTTTCAAAAGTGATTCCAGACTCTTCTCATTGCTAACTTCCCATTAGATCTAGATCATTATAAACCAGTGCTTCTGAGAGGGTTCTTCTTTCCAAAGGTATTGCCTATTTTGTGATTGCTAAGATACTAAAATGTCATCACTAGGAATTCATTCACATGTTCTATAGATAATAAATGCCTCCTGGACATATGAGAAGACAAACCACAATCCCTTTTCTCGAAGGGTTTGTGGATTTGTGCTTGAAATAAGGCAATACTGGATTTTGAAAGTCCATTAGGAGGCTACATGATTCCATGTACATGACCTCCTGGAAAAGGCAAAACAATGGCGATAATAAAAAGATCAGTAGGTTCGAGGGGCCGGTGGGGAGGCAGAGAGGAATAGGTGGAACATGGAGAATTTTTAAGGCAGCAAACTACTCCACATGATACGATAATGGTGCATTTGTTGTTGTTGTTTAGTCGCTAAGTTAGTGTCCAAATTTTTTGTGACCCCACAGACCGTAGCCCACAGGGATCGAACCCATGTCTTCTGCATTGGCAGGCCACCAGAGCAGCCCATAATTGTGGATACATGTCATTACATATTTTTCAAAACCCATATAACACCAAGCATGAACCCTAACATGAACTATGGACTTAGGGTGGTTTTTATGTACTAACGTAGGCTCATCAGTTGTAATAACTGTGCCACTCTGGTGTGGGATGTTACTAATGGTGGAGGCAGTGCATGTGTGGGAGCAGGGAGGCTGTAAGAAATCTCTGTACCTTCCTCTCAATTTTACTGTGGACCAAAAACTGTTCTAAAAATAGTCTATTAAAAATGTCCACTAGTAAAATGTGATCTATCTTGGAAAGGGCAAAGCCTTCCACTGATAAGCTCTTCTGAATTCTAAGAAACCATCAGTTACTTCAGTTCTTTTCCACCGCCAACAGCAAAGAACAGGATATTTGAAGGGAGCACGATGAAAGAAGATTTTGGTGGCTGGCACTTTTACAAAGATCTGGAGAATGAGGCACTATCCAGAGAAAGAAGGTCTAAATAGACCATTGTGGGAAGGTAGTGAGCAGGCAACACTTCCTAGAGGAGGTTGGGACATGGAGGTTGGTAGGGCAACTTGTGAACAGAGTTCTACAGAAGGCAAGATAATTCAAAAGACAGTATGACTCAAAATGGATCAAAGATCTAAATATAGGAGCTAAAACTATGAAACTCTTAAAAGGAAAGAGAGGGATAAATTTCCATGACCTTGGATTTGGCAATGTTTTCTTAGATGGACACCAAAAGCAAAAGCAACAAGAGAAATAAATAGATGCACTGGACTTTGTTAAAATGAAAACCTTTTGTGCACAAAAGGACACCATTGAAAGACTGAAAAGATAACCACAGAACGGGAGAAAATATTTGCAAATCATGTATCTGTTAAGGGTTTAGTGTTCAGAATATATAGAAAGAATTCTTACAAGGCAACAAATAACTCAAAAAATGAGCAAAGTAATTGAATAGAATTTCTCCAAAATAAGATATACAAAAGGCCAACAAACACATGAAAAGATGTTCTCAGTCATTAGTTATTATGCAATGAAGTGCAAAACAAAGTCACAAAAAAATACCACTTTAATCTCACTAAGATGGCTATAACCAAAAAAAAAAAAAGAGAGAGAGAGAGAGATAAAAACAAATATAGATGACCTCAGTGTGTTTAGTAAAGTAACAGAAATACTCTAACCCCCTGGCCCCAAACACGGGAATTTTGGGGTAATAGACTGACAGCTTTGTTGTTTGCACAATTATAATCTGCATTGTATACACAAAGGATACAGCCACCTTTTGTTTAATCTGTACTTTCTAAATATAAAAAAAGGGGAAATGGGGTATATATCAATTTTTGTCTAATCTGTTTGAAACATGAATTCTATTTGTTTAAAATTAGGGCTTTACTCCTTTTTCTGTAAGTCTCTTGTGATCCTTTGTAGAAATTTCTCCTTAAACCCCAGTTAAGTCCATTCTCTCGTAGTAGCTACAAATTTGGTTTCATATTCTACTTAACAATTTAAATAAACTGAAATATTTCTAAAATGGGAAAAACAACGTGATTCCATTTACTATTTTGCCTGGCCGTCGACTAAGAGGCTAGATGTCTTGGCGCTGTGGTTGCATTGAGAGATTGGCTCGTAGGTTGTAGAACTGTCTGGTTTCTTCTTGAATTGGGGAAGAGACAAGTCTCCCACAGTCCTTACTGTCAAAAGAGGAAGAGGATCATGTACTCTCCTGATCTTACATAAACCACAGATGGCTGTCATAGTATCTCTAGATAGGGAAAAGGTATTTCCAGGATCTCACTATAGGAGGTGGAGGCAGACTGCAATATTCTTTTGCCTGGTTCCTAAGACTTTCCACTCCACCACACTACAGTCCAAACTTCTCGGCCAGATGTTCAAAGCTCTTCACGATCTGATACCACCTGTTTAAACACCTATTTCAAAACTTCATAATTTCAGTTTCCTGCCATAGTCAGGCTGATCTTCCTTTCAGCTTGCAAACATGGCTTTTCTTTCCTAACTTCAAGCCTTAGGTTATTTCCCCCTTCCTGACTCTTATCACCTACTTTCCTGTCTCAGCATATACTGATTCAATCCTTCACCATCTTCAGAATGCAATTCGGTCCCCATGTCATTTATGAAAAATTCTGGACCCTCTCCAACTCCTGCCTAATTGATGTTCACTAAAAATAAATAAATAAAAATCCCACTGAGATTAATTATTTGTATAATTAATCTGGGTCCTTCACCATTGTTTGACACAACACTTAGATTTAGTCAGTTTCTATTTCCCCCTCTTTCTATAACAAAGTTTCTGTAACCTCAGCGCCACTGATATTTGGAACCAGACAATTCTTTGTCATGAGGGGCCATCATGTGTACTGTAGAGGTTAATGACATCCCTAGCTTCTACCCACCAGTTGCCAGTAGCACCCACCCTCCAGCTATGACAGCCAAACGTCTCCAACATTACCAAATGTCTCCGGGGCAGTGGACAGGGGAAGAAACTCAATCCCAGGGGAGAACCAGTCCTAGGGTGCCTCTCTGAACCTCAGAGGCAAGAAGGCTGAAAACCACATTTCTCAGACTGTTTCATCTAGAATTCAGGACAGGAAATAGGTTTTGACGAGCAGGTGAACTTGTGCTAGATTTGAAAGGCTATAGTGAAGTGGGGACCCTATTCCTCCACATTTGGCTGGTTTCAAATGACAGAAAGGGTTGTGAAGATGCAAAATATCTCCTCAGCAATATTCCACATCCACTCTCCTGGGTGTTGAAAGGAAGCTGTCTGTGTGTGTAGGGGGCGTGGGGTGGGGCGAGGCGTGGCTGGGCTCAGTGTTCCACATCCTAGTATCCAGTTTTTCTCAGTATTAAGAGACAATTTCCATAATTGCCCAGCGCTGGCCACTTCCAGATTCCAACTTCTGGATTCCTGAATAGCAGTTGTTAAGGCGAGGTTTTGAACTCAACAGATGCACTGGTGCCTAGCTCCCTGGTGGTCAGTTCTTTAATGTTAAAGGAGTCAGCCCCGGGGCCCATTGAAAGTGAACTCCTGAAATCTTCCACAATTTTTTATGCACCTAGTTCACTTCATCCATCGTTTTTTTCTGAATAAAGTCAACTAGTTTCTCTTTCCTGCACTGAACCCATATAATGCCTTACCTATGATTATTTTACTCTTTCACTAACTTCCTTTCTTTCTGAGTAGTTAAGCTTTTTACAGGGAAGAATTACTTCTTTTTCTCATCTGCCTCCCATAATCGCCATCCAGGGCTTTGCTCAGAATGGGAAGAGGAAAGCAATTCGATTCATTTGCAGCTGGAGTTCACTGAAAACTTGCTCAATGAATACAATCTTGGAAGAAGGGATGGAAAAAAGAGACACACACCCCTCAGCCCAGTTCTCCCTCTTCCTCAGTGTGTTATGGAACCCAGACGTGCACATCTGATCCAGGAGAGAAAAACTGCTTCTAGTGGGAAACTTGTGAGACTTTCTTACTAATGGGCTCAATCATACCTCCATTCCAGGCAAAGGGCCATGTAAAATATCCAGAACACACACTCTCCCTAGAATAATATCAATCAGGCATTTGGCTCTAAATATCTATTCGCTGATGACTCCCAGGTTTACTTCCCCGGGCCTGGCCATTTTCCTGGACCCCAAACTTGTGTACATAAACGCCGATTTGACATCTCCACTTGGATATCTGATGTTCACATTAAATGTAACATGTGCAAAACCAAACCCTTCTTCTCCTAGCCCAGGCTGCCTCTTTCACTGTCTTCTGCTTCTTCTCTTGTAAATGCCAACATCCACACATCCACGCATGTCAAAAGCAACTAGAAATAAAGACTAATTTCTCCCTTTCCCTCAACTTCCACTGTCAGACTATCAGCCATTCTGTGTTTTAACTCAAAAATCTATCTAAAATCCATCCACTTGACTCCATTTCTGCTGCTCACTGACTCAATGGACATGAGTTGGAGCAAACTCCGGGAGACAGTGAAGGACAGAGAAACCTGGTGGGCTGCAGTTCATGGGGTCACAGAGTCAGACACAACTTAGCGACTGAAAAACAACTCCTGCTGCTGTCACCTTGGTTTAAGCCACCATCGCCTCTCATTTCCTTACTGGGCTCAATGCTTTCTCTCTTACTGCCATATTTTGCAACAAAAATTGGATCATGTCTCTATCCTGTTTAGATATGTTCTGTAGCTTCTCATCAGAATAAAATCAATACCCTTTTATCCAGGGAACAAAGCTTTACATGATGTAGCCACTGCCCAGCTCTCCAAACTCACTCTGTCCCCGTTCTCACTTCCTGCTCCAGATCCAGGTCTTTCTTGAGTTCCCTGATTTCCCAAGCCTTTTACAACGTCAGGGCCTTTGCACTTGCTTATCTTATCTTATCACATTGTATACAAAGGTCTATACAGTCAAAGCAATTGTTTTTCCAGTAGTTGTGTACGGATGTGAGAGCAGGACAATAAAAAAGGCTGAGTGCTGAAGAGCTGATGCCTTCTAGCTGTGGTGCTGGAGAAGACTCTTGAGAGTCCCTTGGACCAAACAAGGAGATCACAGCAGTCAGTCCCAAAGGAAATCAACCCTGAATATTCACTGGAAGGCCTAAGGCTGAAGCTGAAACTCCAATACTTTGGCCACCTGATGCAAAGAACTGACTCATTGGAAAAGACCCTGATGCTGGGAAAGACTGAAAGCAAGAGAAGGGGATGACAGACGATGAGATGGTTGGAGATGGCATCACTGACTCAATGGACATGAGTTTGAGTAAGCCCCAGGAGTTGGTGATGGACGGGGAAGCCTGGTGTGCTGAAGTCCATGGGGTCACAAAAAGTTGGACATGACTTAGCGGCTGAACAACAACATCTTATCCCTACTCAGGCTCTTTGCATGTCTAATTCATTTCCACTTTCAGATCTTGGCTCACATGTCATCGTTCAGATATGTTTTGCTTGATCAGCCCATCATAAGTAAACCCCAGGCTCTAAGTCATTCCTATCTATCACCCTGTTCATTTCCCTTGTGCTCATCAATATCTAAACTGCCTTGCCTACTTCTCTGTTTTCTTGTGTATTCCCTGTGCCCTGCCCAACCCTCCCCCCACCAATAAGACTAGAGCTCTCATTAGTGCAGGACCATGTATTTGCCTCACCACTCCATCTCAGCACCTGAAAAAGAGCTTGGCACATTACAGGCCCTCAGGAAATATTAATAGTTATTGAAGGAATGAGTGGTTGAATATGTTCTTATCCAGGTTATTTCATTCTGGCAACATACATAATACATGAAATTTACCACCTGAACCATTTTCAGTGCTCTGTTTGGAGGCATTCAGTACAGTCACATGGTTGTGCAGTCATCACCACCACCCATCTCCAGGTTTCTTTTCATGTTGCAAAATGGAAATTCTGCACCCCAGAAACAATGACTTCCTGTTCTTCCCTCCCTCCAGACCTTGGGGACCACCATTCTACTTTCTTTTGCTATGAATTTGACTACTCTCAGTACCCTATACAACTAGAATCATACAGTATTTGCCCTTTGGTGACTGGTTTAGTTCATTTAGCACAGTGTTTACAAAATTCATCCATGTTGTAACATGTGTCAGAATTTCCTTCTTTTTAAAGGTTGAATAATAGTCCAATGCATGTATAGACCAGATTTTGTTTGCCAATTCATCCTTCTATGTATACTTTGGATGCTTCCACCTTTTGGCTATAATGAATAATGCTATGAACATGTGTGTGCAGATACCTCTTTGAAGTCCGGCATTCAATTCTTTTGGATATATACATATCTAGAAACATAATTTCCGATAATTTACTGTTAAGTTTTTGAGGAACTGCTATACTGTTTTCCATAGCAGCTGCATCATTTTACATTCCCACTAACAGTGCACAAAATTTTCAATTTCTCTACGTTCTTGTCAACATTTGTTATTTTCTGTTTTATTTTCTTATAATAGCCACCCGAATGGATATGAGGTAATATCTCATTACAGTTTTGATTTACATTTCCCTAAAGCTGAAACTCCAGTATTTTGGCCACCTCATGCAAACAGTTGACTCATTGGACAAGACTCTGATGCTGGGAGGGATTGGGGGCAGGAGGAGAAGGGGACGACTGAGGATGAGATGGCTGGATAGCATCACTGACTCGATGGACGTGTGTCTGAGTGAACTCCGGGAGTTGGTGATGGACAGGGAGGCCTGGCGTGCTGCGATTCATGGGGTCACAAAGAGTCGCACACGACTGAGTGACTGAACTGAACTGCATGGTTAGCTATGTTGAATGCCTTCTCAAGTACTTTTTGGCCACTTGTATATCTTCTTTAGAAAAATGTCTTTTGAAGTCTTTTTCACATTTAAAAATCAGGTTTGTTGTTGTTATTGAGTTGTGGGGGTTCTTTATATATTCTGTGTGCTAAACCGTTACACAATATATAATTTGCAAATATTTTCTCTCCTGTGGATTTCCTTTTCATTCAAGGGATTATATCCTTTGATGAACAGAGATTTAAATTTTGGTGTAGTCCAGTTTATCTATTTTTTCTTTCTTCGCCTGAGCTTTCAGTGTCATAGCCAAGAAATCATTGCTAAATCCAATGTCATGAAGCTTCTTCCTATATTATCTTCTAAGAACTTTATAGCTTTACCTCTTATGCTTAGATCTTTGATAAATTTTAAATTAATTTTGCCATATAATGTAAGATAAGGGTCCAACTTCATTCTTTAGCTTATGGATATCCAGTTTTCCCAGAACCATTTTTTGGAAAAGACTGTCCTTTGCCCAGTGAATGATCTTGACATTTACAAAAAATATTTGTCCACGTATATGAGATTTATTCTCAGTTTTCCATTCTAGTTCATTGGTCTTGTTTGTTCAGTCATGTCCGACTCTTTGTGACCCCATGGTCTGCAGCATGCCAAGCTCCTCTGTCCTTTACTATCTCCTGGAGTTTGCTCAAATTCAAGTCCTTCGAGTCGGTAATGCTATCTAACCACTTCATTCTCTGCCGCCCCCTTCTCCTTTTGCCTTCAATCTCTCCCATCAACAGGGTCTTTTCCAAGGAGTCAGTTCTTCGCATCGGGTAGCCAAAGTATTGGAGCTTCAGATTCAGCATCAGTCCTTCCAATGAATATTCAGGGTTGATTCCTTTAGAATTGACTGCTTTGATCTCTTTGCTGTCCAAAGGACTCTTCATTGGTCTGTATATCTGTACTTATGCAAGTACAACCCTGTTTTGATTACTGTGACTTTGTAGTAATTTTGGAATCATGAAGTGTGCAATCTTCAACACTGCCCTGCTTCAAGATTGCTTTGGTTATTCAGGGTTCCTTGAGATTTCATTTGTATTTTAGAATGGATTTTTCTATTTCTGAAAAAAAAAAAAAAAAAATTGGGATTTTGATAGGCGTTGCATTGAAGCTATAGACCATTTTGGGTGGTACTGACTTTTTAATAGTATTAAGTCTGCTGTTGAGTTCTGTTTCCTACTATATTGTTAAGAATTTTTCATCAATATTCATCAGGGTCTGTAGTTGTCTTTTCTTGTAGTGTCTTTGTCTGGCTCTAGTATTAGGGAGATGTTGCCCTCCTAAAATGAGCTTGGGAGTGTTCCCTCCTCTTCAAGTTTTGGAAGAATTTGAGGAGGCTTGATGTCATTCTTCTTTAAATGTTTGGTAGAGTTTGCCAAAGAAGCCATCTGGTCTTGGGTTTTTCTCTATCGGGAAGCTTTTTATTACTGATTAAATTTCCTTACTAGTTATAGTTCTGTTCAGATGTTCTATTTCTTCACAATTGAGTCTTGATAGGTTGGGTTTCTAGGAATTTGTCCCTTTCATCCAGGTTATTCAATTTCTCGGCCTACGATTGGTCACAGTGCTGTCTGACAATCCTTTTTACTTCTGTAAAATTGGTAGTCATGAGTTCTCTTTCATTTCTGATTTTAGTTATTTAAGCACTCTCACTCTTTTTTCTTAATCAATACAGCGAAAAATTTGCCAATTTTACTGATCTTTTCAAAGAACCAATTCTTGATTTTGTTCCCTTACCCATTTTTTCAGACTTTTTATTTAAAGAGAGATGGGATGAAAAGAAAATAAACACTTTAAAGATAATTATAAACTTGACTGTGTAAGAAAGGAAAGAATTGTTGAACTGAAAATGGTATTGTCACCACTTAGATATAAAATTGGAAACGGTTTTTTCATTCTTTATTCTAGACACAGCCAAGCATGGAAAAGAGGGGCTTTATTGTGATCTTTGTGCAAAGCAGATAATTTTTAAGCTTATATTTACATATGCACTTACTATGTACCACATGCTATTCTAAGCACTTTACATATATGAACTTGTTTAACTTAGTGAAATGTGTTATTATTAGCCATTTTTCAGTTATTCATTTTTCAGATGAATAGACTGAGACAGAGTTTAAATCATGCCTAGTAAATGTCAGAATTGTGATTTCCGCTTAGGGAGTCCAGCTTCAGGGTTGCTGTACTGCTACTAAGCGCATCCTTGTGACAGGTGACATACACACAAATTGGCCTTTCTTTCAAAGAGGTCTGAGGGCTACTTAGAAGTTACCAATGAGATGGCCTTGAAATATGTTATTCCAGCCCAGAAAGTTTGTTCTTTGAGCTTTAGGGTCCAGGTCTTCTCTACTCCAAGCTTTCTTCCCAGTGTCTGGACATTCATTTGAATCACCATGACGGACACTTTACTTGCTAAGCTCTACAATCACTCTGACGCAACCAGTGTCAGGGTCTGCAATGCCAACATGACACCACGCTGGGCCCTTGGGTGCACGTGATCAGCTTTTCCTTAGGTCTTCCCTCTTCTGCCCCTCCCACCTGCCATGGCACCTGTCCCATTTTCAGACCTACTGTGCTTCACTCATATTGTTGCGTTGGGCTCAGCAAGTCTCTCAAATAAAACCTGACTGCTGCCTTTACTTCAAGGCTGAACAACTTGATAAGGCCTGTTTTAAAAGGTCATTCTTGTTATTCATTGAAAACAACAGTAGCCAAAGCAAAACAGATTTGGGGCATCAGTGGCCTGGTCAGAACCTTCCTGGGAGTTGGTGGAGAGGAGAGCAGATGGAAACCTACCTTGACACAACGCTGGCCCATGGACCTGACGCAATAATCTGTAAGGACACACACGTGTGCGCACTAGTCACAGATTCCTTCTCCCTCCTGCTGGAACACTGAGTCAGGAAAAACATTCAGAGCCTGAGCCGGGATGTTGCTAGTGAAGCAGAGATTTCAGGTGAGAAGTAAATGTGCAGAGCGGAGGCAGTGACCTTTCTTATTTGCAGTGTTTTCATTCTGCAGCTTGCGCGGCAGGGACCCTGACATCAGAGGCTCTGATGGCCCGAGGCTGTGTTGGAGAGGAAATAAATGAGCCTGCCCTACTTCCAGAGGCGCTAGTACTCCGTGTGCGGCATGGAACCTGGGCAGGGCGAGATGTGTGTGGCCGAGCGACCTCTAGTGCCTGACACTGAGAGCTGCATCGTCTGCTCCCAAGGCGGAGGGAGTTTGAGGGGAATCCTGAGTTTAAAAAGCACAGGGTCTATTGTAAAGATTCTGTTTGTCCAGCACCGTCCAGGGTGTTAGGGAGGATTCAAAGGAATTACAAGTAGGCAAACTTAAGGAGCTTATCCTCCGGCCTGGGGAAATCAAAAGAGCATATGGTTTCTGTATTGACATGATGTCATGGGAGGAATTTCTGAGAAGGAAGAGGACACCACGGATCAGAGTAATCCAGGAAGCTGAACCTGGAAGGACGAGTAGACTTTACATGAAAAGAGGGAGGGCATCCTGGAATGCGTGGAAAGCAAACCAGCAGGAAGAGGAACCTTGACGATGCAGGGCAGAGATTTCCAATGACAGGATCTGTTAGTCCGCAGTGTTAGGATGATTGACAGAAAAACCCAAGAATAGAAGAAGATCCAGCCCCCCCGAGGGTTCTCTGTAGAGGACCCACCTCACCACCCAGCCTGCCCTGCTCTTCCAGTCAGAAGGGAGCCCAGCAGTTGCTCTTTCTGCCCCCAGTGCTGGGGAACAATGGGCATGTGACAACAGGACCATGGGCTGCAAACTCAAATACAACCCGGGCCAAAGAGTCAATGCAAATGCCTGAAACAGATGGGTGGAGGATTCTGGCACTTGGGAGAAGTCCGATTTCGTTTCTAGCCAGCCTAGAGTCCTGAATTGCGGCAGGAAGGGGTGGAGGCTTCCTCCAATGGGCAGCGGTGACTCAGGCCTGGCTAGTTGTTATGGTCAGGAATGCAGGACCCAGTGCCAAGTATTCCAAGCCTGCACAGGAAGTACATTATATTAAAACTTTAGGTGAGGTCTCTCCATGTTTAAACTTTGGGTCAACTTTTCATCTTATTAATTTAATTTTTATTTTATATTGGAGTATAATTGATTTACAATGTTGTGTTAGTGTCAGGTGTATAGCATACTGTGAATATTCAGTTTCATATATGTGTGTGTATATATATATATATCCATTCTTTTTCAGATTCTTTTCCCGTGTAAGTTATCACAGAGTATTGAGTATAAAGCATTGTACAGATCAAACAGTTTGGCTTGCAGGCTGATCCTTTATGAATTGGGATTCAGATTGATCACATTTGTTCTAAAAAATGTTTTAAGATGCTGAATTAATAGACACGTTTTACTATAATTCTTATGACTTAGAGGAAATTACTGACTTTGGGGGCTGCTTAAATTTCTTTTTGGTGAGAGAGGGGACTGTTTTTTCTCTCATGAGGGCCTTGAAAAGAGCTTGGGCTGAGTTTCTGAAGCCCTTTGCTCCTCTCTCTCTGCCCCTCATTTGCAAGTCCAGTTACCTTTCTGACTCACTGTTTTCTTTTTTTTAATAGGTGTATAATTGACATAGGCTTCCCAGGTGGTGCTAGTGTTAAAGAATGAGCCTGCCATTACAGAAGACATAGACTTGGGTTCAATCCCTGAGCCAGGAAAATCCCCTGGAGGAAGGCATGACAAGCCACTCCAGTATTCTTGCCTGGAGAATCCCATGGACAGAAGAGCCTGACAGGCTACAATTCATAAGGTCACAAAGAGTCGGACACAACTGAAGTGACTTGGCATAAACGCACTCATATATAGTGCCCTGTCAAAAACCTTGACCCAGAGAATCGTGGACATAGTAAAATGTTTTCCTTTTACACTATTAAATTTAGGGTTGGTTTGTTATGCCGAAGAATTGATGCTTTTGAACTGTGGTGTTGGAGAAGACTCTTGAGAGTCCCTTGGACTGCAAGGAGATCTAACCAGTCCATTCTGAACGAGATCAGCCCTGGGATTTCTTTGGAAGGAATGATGCTAAAGCTGAAACTCCAGTACTTTGGCCATCTCATGCGAACAGTTGACTCACTGGAAAAGACTTTGATGCTGGGAGGGATTGGGGGCAGGAGAAGGGGACAACAGAGGATGAGATGGCTGGATAGCATCACTGACTCCATGGACACGAGTCTGAGTGAACTCCAGGAGTTGGTGATGGACAGGGAGGCCTGGCGTGCTGTGATTCATGGGGTCACAAAGAGTCGGACACAACTGAGCGACTGAACTGAACTGAACTGTTATGCAGAGAAAGTACCCAGAACATAATTGACATAGGTATAACTGACATATAAAATTATAATATTAGTTTCAGGTATACAACATAATGATTTGGTATTTGTTTATATTGCAAAATCACCACAATTGGTCTAGTTAACATTCCTTTCCACACATAGTTTCAATTTTTTTCTTATGATGAGAACTTTTAAGATTTACTCTCCTAGCAACTTTCAAATATACAGTGCTGTATCATTAACTATAATTACCATGCTGTACATTGCCATGGCTGATTTATTTTGTAACTGGAAGTTTGTACATTTTGACCACTTTCATCCATTTTGCCCGCCCCCACTTCTAGTCTGTTTCCTGTATCTGGGGACTTTAGTTTTGTTTTATCTTTTGGATTCTACATATAAATGAGATCATACAATATTTGAGCCTCTGTTTTCTCATTAGTAAGATTGGCAATCTAATTAGAGGTCCTTTTAGCTCTACCATCTATGATTCCTAAGGCACCATCTAGATCTAAAATTCTATGATTCTTGTTCCAATCTGAAAGAGGATGTATTTTCCAGCCAACTTCACCTTACAGAAAGTTAATTTTGTGTGTTGGATTTCTGTCATCCTTGAAGGGAGGCAGTGCAGAGTGGCAAAATCATTGTTAACCTTGGGCACACATTAGAATGAACTGGAGAGTTCTGCAACAAACCCAAAGCCAAGCCACATTCAAAACCACACAGGCAAACCAAAAGGACTCTGAGGTATGGGGATGTTTTGATGGTTCCTCAGGTTATTTGAATGTGCAGCCAGGATTCAGAGCCACAGGTGTAGGCAGAAGTAGACTTTCCAACCCAGGATCTAGAATTGAACAAACCTGGGCAGTGGCAAGCCACGTTTGCAGCCTGAGGCAAAAGAAAACAAGTCTGACCTCTAAGTGAGTAAATGAAAGTTGCTCAGTCGTCTCCAACTGTTTGCGACCCCATAGACTATACAGTCCATGGAATTCTCCAGGCCAGAATACTGAAGTGGGTAGCCTCTCCCTCCTCCAGGGGATCTTTCCAACCCAGGGACTGAATCGAGGTCTCCCACAATGCAGACAGATTCTTTACCAGCTGAGCCACCAGGGAAGCCCCGACCTCTAATATATGCTTATCAAAACATCCTCCTCTAGTTCAGACAAAATGAGAAACATTTATAAAATCTCTACAGTCAGAAAGCAAGACTGCATATAATGTCTGTGTTGTCCAATCTGTTCATGAACTATGGTCAACCTTGGGCATCAAGGCAGTGGAGACTGAAGGTCCTGTAGTGCTAGGAGCAATGAGCTGACTGAAAGCAATTGTCACTGTTGCACAACAGTGTAGGGTTGCAACCAACAGTCTGTTTTTATTTCAAATTATGGTAATTTGTCCATCATGGATATTTTTGTATTCAGAGTCTTTAAAATTATTGAATTTAAATATTATTTACCTTGATTACTGAGCTTTTTGTGCCCCCTCCCTCTTACAGTTTGCACTGGAGAGCATTTCACTCATTCCATCCTAATCCAAATTCTGAACCCGAGTTTAAATTCTGCTTCTGCTTGGGTAGGTTACTTAACCAATCTAACCTCACTTATTTGTATCAACTGTGGTGTTGGAAAAGACTCTTGCGAGTCCCTTGGACTGCAAGGAGATCCAACCAATCCATCCTAAAGGAAATCAGTCCTGAATATTCATTAGAAGGACTGATGCTGAAGCTGAAACTCCAATACTTTGGCCACCTGATGTGAAAAACTGACTCATTGGAAAAGACCCTGATGCTGGGAAAGACTGAGGGCAGGAGGAGAAGGGGACGACAGAGGATGAGATGGTTGGATGGCATCACTGACTCGATGGACATGAGTTTGAGCAAGCTCCAGGAGTTGGTGATGGACAGAGAAGCCTTGGGTGCTGCAGTGAATAGGGTCGCAAAGAGTCGGCTGAGCAACTGAACTGACTGACTGACTTGTGTGTAAGATGCCATTCATGCCAACTCTCCTATACAGCCCTGTGAAGTGTAAATGAGGTGATGTGGTGAAGTGCCCAGTGCAAAATGGGAAGCCTCTATATGCCCTAATGTGGGTTGGCTAATATTACACACAAAGATTGCACAACACCATGGTTACCATGGTTTTCATATGTGTATTCCAAGAAAGTTGTCTTCCCTGGGGTCTGTCGGTTCTAGGGTATAGGATTGGAGTTGTCTTGACATTGCAAACTCTCTCCAACCAAAGAATTCTAGACTAAAGGTGTTCAAGCTCTTCCATAAAATCCTAGGGATCCACAAATAACCTGATATTATTTAAGCTGATCAATGATTACATAATTGCTTAATGGGCATAATTATTTTCATCTATTTTATATCTTTGGATCTGTGTAAATTTTAATCAGTTTAAAGAAAGAGTCTGTAGATTCAAAATGTTTGAGAATTACTCTTCAAAATCCTGGTTCTCAAAGTTTAATGTCCATAAGTCATCTGTGCTCAGTCAAGTCCAACACTTTGCAACCCCATGAACTCCTCTGTCCATGGAATTTTCCTGGCAAGAATACTGGAGTGAGTTGCCATGTCCTCTCCAGGGGATATTCCTGACCCAGAGATCAATCCTGCGTCTCCTGCATTGCAGGCAGGTTCTTTACTGCTGAGCCACTGGGGAAGCCCTAAGTCGTCTGAGAGTCTTGTTAAAATTCAGGTTCTGATTCAGCAAGTGTAATTGAGGTCCTGCTTTTGTAACAAGCACCCAGGCAGAAGTGGTTGCATCATTTGTGGGGCTTGGGAGGGAAGGAAATTTCAGGATTTCTTATTAAAAAATTAACAATTTCAAAATAGTGACAACAAAGTATTAAACCACGAGCAGGGTCCTAAGCATGACGTCTTCTGCCTTTCTACAGGCCACATGCCCATGAAGCCATCCCTGCTCCCAGGAGAGGCCAGTGCTGCTGGTCTGTGATTATACTTTAAGTAGAGAAGATCTAATCAGTGGTGTCCAGTAGAACTTCCTGTGATAATATGAATGTTCTATTCCTGTGCTATTCAATATAGCAGCCATTTAGCCACATGGGGCTGTTAAGCACTTGGAATGTGGCTAGTATGACTAAAACTAGTTTTATCAAAATTTAACTAAATTTAAATAGCTCCATGTGTCTGGTGGCTGCTATGCTGGATAGCACAATTTGGTTGTCAACTTTCTTCGGCAGAAAACATGCTATTCTGGCATATTATCTGTCTCCAGGCTGCTTATGGAACATCACCTTCAAGGGAAGACAGATGAGATCGTTTTCTTTATGCTTTAATAAGCCTATTATTATCATTATTGGGTTGGGAAAGTTAAAAAAAAAAAAAAAAGTTTTTCAAGTTTCTCCCTTACATCTTCCAGAAAAACTCTAACAAACTTTTTGACTAACCCAATATTATTATTTAATCTGACAGGCAATGAATGCTATTTCAAATATTCTCATGGAGAAAACCTGGCCTTTTGGTATGGCAATATTTTTTTAACATTAAGAGCTATTTTCTACTTACCTTACTGTGGAAAAATATTGGCAATTCATATGTTAAGTTTCTTGTCTCCCCTCAAGGGAAATGACTGACAGCCTTTAAGTGCTTGTCTGCATCTTTTAAGACGAAAGTGACTGACAGTCTTCAAGAAGAACACACTTTCCTGCAGTCTGGCAATGTGACTTGATTCTCCTGATGTGAAGATAGTTTTCAGGTGTCTGAGCTTCTCACGGTGTTAACCCTCTGTGGTCAGACATCTTGTTTCTTGGACTGAGCATGCACGGGAAGAACGTGCGATCTCGCGGGAGTGCCCCCAGGCTCACTGTTAACCGAGAGGCGCTAAGGTTCTGAAGGTGGGGTTTTTTGTGTTGGTTTCTTTCCTTTTTTTTTTTTTTCGGTCTGTGTGAAATCTTCAAGTTGCTAAATTGCTAATCTCCAGAGAGGTTTTCTGGTTTCCAAGCTCTGTTCAAGACGTCAAACTTTGTTTTTGAAACAGGATTAATTGGGCACTCAATGAGACGGGAAGACAGAGAGAGATTTAAAATCTGACTTCTTGGGACTTCCTGATGTCCCAGTGGCTAAAACTCCAAGCACCCATTGCAGGTGGCCTGGGTTCCAGCCAAATGCTGTAGCTTGCTGCTGCTGCTAAGTCGCTTCAGTCGTGTCCAACTCTGTGCGACCTCAGAGACAACAGCCCACCAGGCTCTCTCGTCCCTGGGATTCTTGAGGCAAGAACACTGGAGTGGGTTGCCATTTCCTTCTCCAATGCAGGAAAGTGAAGTCGCTCAGTCGTGTCCAACTCTTAGCGACCCCATGGACTGCAGCCTACCAGGCTCCTTCGTCCATGAGATTTTCCAAGCAAGAGTACTGGAGTGGGTTGCCATTGCCTTCTCCATGCTGTAGCTTAAGATCCGGTATTCCCCAGCGAAGATCGCAGATCCTAAGTGCCGCAGCTAAGATCCAGCCCGGCCAAATAAATAAATAAATATTTAAAATAACAATAAAAATCTAACTTCTTGAGTCAAAGAAATGGAAGAAGATGCTACAAGACGTTTGGGAGACCAGGAAGGAGGAATGTGAAAGGGGCTCGCTCATTTAAGAATAAAAGCCAGAAACCCAAGTTCCATCCAACAGGAATTTATAAGTATCAGGAAAAAACAGCCCTTGGTTTCTGTGACTGTTTTTCCTTTGGATCTGTAGTTAGTACATGGCTCTTGACATCAAAGCACAAAGCACAGGAGGGATTAAACATTCTCCAAGTGGGTCACTGCTTGGCAGCCCCAAGATACACTGTTTAGAAACCTAAAGCCTGGAAACAGACCCAGGAATCTATAAGAAGTCAGTAAATGATAGAGTGACAGTGGAGGAAAAGGTAGTGTTATCCAAAAGTGTTAAGTCAACTGGCCAAACATTTGGGGAAAATAAATACTGCTCAATACTTATACTCTACAACAAAATAAATCCCAGATGGAGTAAATATTTATGTGCTAAAAATAAACAAACCCCCAAACTATAAAAGTGCTGGTGGAAGAGTGGAATTTGGGGTCAGGAGTGTGTATGCACTTAATTTGACCACAGTTTACACTCCCCCTGGCAGTGCAAGGGTTCCGTGTGAGCAGATCCACACAAATATGTGATATTATCTAGTTTCTGGGTTTTGTCATTCTAATAGCACAAGTTTGTTTAAAAATGCACATCTCAGATTATTAATTTGAACATCTCTTCAAATACTTTTTAGTTTTTTGTACTTCCATTTTTATAATACCTGTTTACCTTCTTTGCCCAATTTCTACTGGGGTTTCTGTATTTTTCTTCTTGATCTGAGAAGGTTCCTTGTGTGTTGTAGATATTAATCCCTTGTTAATTTGCACATTGTGAATACCATTTTCCTTTGTCATTTAAAAAATACCAGTTTTATAAATGTTAGTCTTTGGTGAACAGAAGTCCTTCATTCCGATAGAATGAAATCCATCTCACACAATCCATAAGTGGATGCAGTGTTGTTTGTGATGGGAAGCTGGAGGCAGTTGGAATGTTCAGTGCTGGGACAGCAGATTGGTAAAATATTAAGAGGCACACCAAGGAAGGCTGAGCAGAAATTAGAAGTGATGGACCAAGTGCACACAGAACATCTTAAAAATGCAATGCTGAGTGAAACAAGAAGCACAATGAGATATATAACACAATACCGTTTATGTCAGTTAAAATGTGTGAATCTCATACAATACATATTTAGCAAAAACATATGCAAATGAAAAAGATACATATTCAGTAACTTAGAATGGTTTTATGAAGCAGAGGAATGGAATAGGAAGTGGGGATTACAGGAAAAAAGTAAATAAGAGAGAAGCCTAAGAACTGATTATTATCAACCACTGATAATATCTTAGGAAATGAATCAGTAGTACCTGACTATCCCACGCTCAACCACAGAAGAGAAAAACACAGGTAAAAACATTTTTCACTTGGAGGTAAAAAAAGACTTCCTAAGCATGATGCAAAAGGCAAAAACTATAAAAGAGAAGGATTTTCAATCTAGTGAAAGAAAATATATTTGAATTATGGTAAATACACATAATATAAATTTATTATCTTTAATTTTTAAGTGTGCAGTTTGGTAGTGTTAAGTACTTTCTCATTGCTTCACAACCAATCTCCAGAGCTCTTTTCATCTGACAAAACTGAAACTCTAACCCATTAAACAGCTCCCTGTTGCTCCCTCTGCTCTGCCCCTGGCAACTATCATTCTGCATTCTACTTCTGTGAGCTTGACCCCTCTAGGTACCCCCGTATAAGTAGAATCATACAATATTTGTCCTTTTGTGACTGGCTGATTCCCTTTAGCATAGTATCCTCAAGGTTTATCCATGCTGTGTCAAATGTTAGATTTTCCTTCCTTCTTAAGGCTGATTAATATTCGATTGTACTATGTGCTGTATTTTGTTTATCTGTTCATCTGCTGATGGGCATTTGGGTTAGTCCCACATTTTGGCTATTGTGAATAAGGCTGCCATAAATGTGAATGTACAAATATCTCTTTAAGACCGTGCTATCAGTTCTTTGGGGTCTATATCAAGTGGAATGACTGAATCACCTGGTCATTCTACTTTTAATATCTTGAAGAATTACTATAATATTTTCCATAGCACTTCATCATTTTACATTCCCATCAACTGTGCACAAGGATCCCAAATTCTCCATATCCTTGCCAACAATTGTCATATCTTCTGGCTTTTTTTGGATAGTATCCATACTGATGGCTGCTGCTGCTGCTGCTAAGTCACTTCAGTCGTGTCCAACTCTGTGCACCCCATAGACAGCAGCCCACCAGGCTCCTCCATCCCTGGGATTCTCCGGGCAAGAACACTGGAGTGGGTTGCCATGTCCTTCTCCAATGCATGAAAGTGAAAAGTGAAAGTGAAGTCACTCAGCCGTGTCTGACCCTCAGCGACCCCATGGACTGCAGCCTTCCAGGCTCCTCTGTCCATGGGATTTTCCAGGCAAGAGTACTGGAGTGGGATGCCATTGCCAAGGGACATAAAATATTTTTTAATGGCAAAATTTTAAAAACTGCATGGTATATGGTTTATATTTCTAATAAATAAAAGGCTCTTAATAATCAGTAAGAAAAAGATGAAAAAGAAAAGTAGGCTCTGGGTATAAAGAGCAACTTATCAGAAAAGACTACCAGTAATAAATAAAGACTACCAGTTAATAAATATGCGTGCATGCTCACTCTTTTCAGTAATGAGAGAAACATAAATAAAATAACATGATACAATTTACAGCATGTCAGTTGGCAAAGATGTAAAGAAACAGTAATACTCAGTGGTGGTGAGGATATGGGGGAGTATGTGCTCTCATACAATGCTGGTTTAGGAGAACAGAAACTCTAATCATCTTCCAACATGCATTCTTCCCATTTTCCTTAGTCATAGAATCCATTACTTTTTAAACTGACTGTACTGTTGCTTGGAATACAGACAAGATTTTTAAGCCTTCCTCACAGCTATGTGGCCAAAGTCCAGCTATGACTTAATTTTGGTCAATAAGATATAAGTGAAAGTACTGTGTAGGAATTCTGGGAAGCTTCCTTTAAAGAATGGAGAAGTGTGTCCATTTCTGCTGTTTTGCTTCTTCCCACTGCTTTAATGGAACAGAGCTGTGATGGCAGGCACTCAAGTAGCAATCTTGGAGCCCAAAGACACTTTGAGGATGCTAAGAAGAGACCTTGAGCATAGATTTGTGTGTCTGAAATGTGGTCTTCGGGTTCCTAATAGTCACCGACTCCTAATATGGAGGGTCTACATTCAGCCACCTAACCATGGAAAATTCCCATTATGTGCAGGTCAGGAAGTGCAGTCACACCTCGCTAAGGGGAACCCTGGCCTTCTGAAGATGGCCAAGGTTGCCAGAAACAAATATTCTCATTAAAATGTTTTATTAAAAGTTTATAAGATGTAATAAGTACAATAGAAATGTACACAATTTCACTTTCCAGTGGTGTGATAGTGTCAGATTTTAGCAAATATACTTCTGAAGTTCTTAAAGCTGCAGTAAGACTTGAGGGATCCCTCATTTGGCAGGCAATGTAGTTGCACTTTAGCTACTTGTGCATACGTACAGGTGATATGATTTTCATCTCCTCTCAGAGCCTTTATGCCTCTCTTAAGTGGTACCCTTTGTACGTAGATCTGCTAATGTGAACTCACTCCCTGCTTCCCAAAGCTGTGCTGTGTCCAGGAAGTTACAAACTGGAAGTAGTTGCATCAAAGCAAAGGCATGCGGGCAGTTTTAAAAATGGGGAAACTGTATTTGTTTGGCCTGGAGAGGAAGAAATTCAGTATAATGAATAGTGGATAGTGTTCTTTAAATATCGGAGGGGCTTTAAGAAGCAGAGATGACAATAGGAAGTGCTTTCTAGGAACGAAAGCTGTCCATCAAAGAACTGTGCTCCCTTGAGAGGTAGTGAGCTCCCTGTCCCTGGAAATGTTTGTCTGATCTGGATCAAGGTCCCGTGATACCCTGGGGCTTTGTGAATGACTGAACATGATAGCTTTATGAAAAGACAGGAAGAAAACGTCAGTGGGAATTGTGTGTCTGAGGAGAAGGCTTTGTGGTACTCGTATGGACAACCTCTCCTGAGAAGTAGCTATTCTTCATTCTCTGCTCTTGACCACACACAACATTGCAGAGAGGCCCTAAAGCGCTTCACTCCCCACCCCCTGCCCCCAGCACACCTGGCGCTGTCTGAATGCTGCCTGTGATTGTGATAAGACCGGTCGTGGAATCTGGTGCTGTAGCAACGGATACATGTGTGCTAAGTCATTTCAGCCATGTCTGACTCTCGGCGACCCCATGGACTGTAGCTCGCCAGGTTCCTCTATCCCTGGGATTCTCCAAGCGAGAATAACTGGAGTGGGTTGCCATGCCCTTCTCCAACAGATCTTTCCAACCCAGGGATTGAACCGGCATCTTTTACATCTCCTATATTGGCAGGCAGGTTCTTTACCACTAGTACCACCTAGGAAGCCCCCTACAGCAGTGGTGGCCCTAACTCCACTTTTTTCTCTCCCCATGATCATGACAACCTTGAGAACAGCTGGTCTGTACACCAATTTGGCATATATTCACATTCAACTTGGACTCATACTGGGTTGCTCACAAGTTTACGTGTGTCTTGTCTCTGGAGGAGAAGATCTATTTGTGACACTGCAGGGCACCCCCTTCAGAGACCGCTGAGCCTCCCAAGCCCACGGGATTACTGTTACTGGAGAGTTCTTGTTGGATTAAGTGCATCCCAGCTGGGCAGTTCTTCCAAGTTAGCCTGGAGTATGGAGCTTCTCCAGGTGCCAAGCAGATGCCTTGGACAGAAATGACAGCTGTGGGTGGGACTCAGATACTGGAGAACTCTTAGGTCTTACAGCCTTGAGCTTGCCTTGGCAACAGCTGTTTTCCCTGTTCTCTTTTGAAAGGGAACTATGTGACTGCTGGCACTAGGCAATTATCATTTGTGAACATTTTTTTTCTTGTGTCATGTCAGAGAAAGACACACACAAACCTTGCCTGTGAACAGTACATTGAGGAATTATAGGCGTAAGCCAATCTAGTTTTAAAAATGATGTTGCCATCTAAATTCTATTAACCCTACAATGCAATCTCCCTTAGACCAAAATATTGCAATTTCCTTCTCTTTCCACTTTCTTTTTCTCCAATTTAATTTGATTTTTGCTCTCTTTGGAGGATACACAGTAATCGGGTTAGGTCGTTGCCCATTCAGCGTTGCCCGTAGAGTTCCTTGCCTTTCTATTTCAGCCCATTCTATACTTCTTCCTTAATCCACTTTCTGCCCAGTGAATATCCTAAGAAGAACCGGACAGAGATAAATCATTTCGCCTTGCAAACTTATCAGGTTGAAAAAAAATAAACAATCTGCTGCCGTCCAAAACTCAGAAAATCATGTTAGCTTAAGGTACCAAGTCTGTTTATTTTCTTTTATCTAAGGGATAGATTTCATTATGAAAGCTGGGCCAGATTGAATGGCCCAAGAAGTCCCTCACACCTAGGGAGTGCCAGAAACAATAAATGAACGTTTTTGTGATTGAAATTGTCCAATCTGAATCTCGGAAGGGATTATGTTTGATTTTTTGGAGGAGGTGAATCATATAGATTTTAAATAATAATTCTGCAACTTCAGCTCTTTTTGAGGGCATGCAGAATTGCTTGCCAACTCCTGAAAGCCCAGAGAGTAATTGATTTAACAAGACTGAAGCAATATTGCTTTTTATGCAGCTTAAGGTATAAACAAATATTTCCTCTTAACGCATTTCTAAAACTGGGTACAATTACATTTATCAGATTCGATGAAAACAGACACACCTTTCAAAAATCCAGTCTACTCTCATTCCTTCTCTTTCTATAACCAATAAAATGAAGAAGAAAATGCAGAAATTAGAATAGGGCAAGTGATGGAGACTAAGTGGCTTGTTTATTTCTTTCTTATAAATTTCAGTTACATGTTGACTTGTAAAGAAGGAAAAGGGCCCTCTACCTACAAGATCTAGTCAAAAGTGCCTTCTGTTCTTTACAAAAGGAAAATGAAGAAGTAATAACAATATGATAATATTCCCATCCTGGCAAAGTGGCCCCATGAATGATAAGTGCAGTTAAGGTCTGGATTCATTCAAAGGAGCATCTCTGGCAATTGGGAAGCTTTGGTGAAACCTCGACACCCTGAACCTATTCCCTAGCTCCAACATTCTGGTCAGCTTTGGTCTGGCTTTACACACTGGCTCTCTAGCCCACGTCTTCGCTGGTGGCTCAGATGGTAAAGAATCTGCTTGTGGTGCAGGAGACCTGGGCTCAGTCCCTGCACTGGGAAGATCCCCTAGAGAAGGGAAGGGCTGCCCACTCCAGTATTGCTTTCCTGGAAATCCCATGGACAGAGGAGCTTGGTGGGCTACAATCCATGGAGACACGAAGAATCAAGCATGACTGAGCAACTAATACTTTCACTTTCACTTTTCTAATCCACTGGGATCCTGCCACCCTGAGACATGATGGAACTGACATTGAAATGACCTTAAAAAATATCTTTCAGGTAACAGGACTGCTAAGTTACAGACATCCCTGGTTATAGCCCAAGCAATGTGGCTTGAAACATTCTTCAACCAGGAAGGCTGGGCGTAAACCAGCAGGCATTTCCTATAGTCTTAAGGTAGAGTCCATGTTCCTCCAAAGAAGAATACAAGCCATTTAATCTACAGGGACAAGAAAAAAACGTATAAAGGTCCATCAACAAAATCTTGATCTCTATGTCAAAATTAGATTCATCACTGATAAAGAGATGAATGGATCTGTCTAGATATGTATAAACATAAACCAACACAATTATGTCTGTCTGTATATCTATCTATCTGCCTAACTATCTCTACCTCTTTTTGTTTAGCTGTCATGATATGAATATAGTTCCAGGTAATACATTTTGTTAATACTTACTGTATTTTCTTTATGCGACTTGTATATATGTGCTCACTTGCTTAGTCGTGTCTGACTCTTTGTGGCCCCATGAACTGTAGCCCAGCAGTCTCCTCTGTCCATGGAATTTTCCAGGCTAGAATACTGGAGTGGGTTGCCATTTCCAACTCCTGACCCAGGGATCAAACTCACATCTTTTGTGTCTCCTGCATTGGCAGGCAGGTTCATTATCATTGCACCACCCTGGCACAATAATGCCATGATATTTACTCTCTCTTCTTTTTAAATGCGCAAAAGTAAAAATAGCTCCTCCTTAGACAATGCAGCAGGCAAAAGTCTGTTATCAAATCATTGTCAGTGACGCAAAGCGAGCTGTAGAGAAAAACCCTCAAAAATGAAAATTGACTGGAAAAGAAGGCGTGTACACGTGGAGAAGCAGACATGAGCACAATTACAATTTGTCTCAAACTTTGCAGGCAATTTACCTTTGGATGGATGTCAAACAGGGAAAATTTCAACCTCAGGACACTTTTTAAAGGAACTGATCAGTCCTGGAGAACAGGGGAAACAGAGAGAACTTGGATGGGCGTGTTAATGGAACCAGCATCTCAGTCCTGCCTGCAGTGTTAATGGGACCGGGACCGTGGAATGAGTATCATTCAAGCAGATAATTCCTGTTCCTGTTAACCCACCTTCAGCCTGCCAATCTGTCATTTTTCTAAAGATGGATTCTTTTTCTTCTTTCCTATTTTTAGTTGGCAATTATATCTGAGCACTAAGGTGCCACCATCACGGTTCTGTGAGACATCCTGGGAGGGAAGCCAGTCCACAACTACAAAGAATACTTGAGGATCTTCAGCATAACGAGAGGCATGGCAGAAAACTGCCTTAGTCGAATCATCCTGCTGCACCCCTGAAACTCACACGATATAGTGCGGCAATTATATCTTAATAAAACTGGAAGAAAAAATAATTACATTTTAAAAAATTACCTCAAAGCAACTTTATCGTGATTTGTGCATGCTTAAGTCACTTCAGCTATGTCCAACTCTTTGTGACCCTAAGGACTGTAGCCCACCAGGCTCCTCAGTCCATGGAATTCTCCAGGCAAGAATCCTGGAATGAGTTGTCTTGCCCTCCTCCAGGGAATCTTCCCGACCCAGGGACTGAACCCTGTCTCATATATCCTGCATTGGCAGGCAGGTTCTTTACCACTAGTGCCGTATGGGAACCGCTTTATCATGATGGACCATCTCTATTCATCACGCGTCTAGTGTCTCAGTTCTGTTCAGTCGCTCAGTCGTGTCCGACTCTTTGTGACCCCATGGACTGCAGCACACCAGGCCTCCCTATCGGTCACCAACTCCCAGAGTTGGTATCTAGCTAGTGGCTAGCTTATCATCTAGTCTAGTGTCTAGCTTATCATCATTGGCTACCTTTGTTTATTAACTGGCCACCTATTAACTTGTTCAAAGGGAAATGATGGGTCATTAACGTTATCTGAAACCAATGTAATTGTCTGGGGAAGGCCTAGGCCCTGATGCCATCTGCTGTTTCAACAAACAAGCAGAAGGAAGAGCCTAGGATTCGGTGAATTAAGGTGGTACTTTAGCACCTGTCGTGGCCCAGAGCAAAGCCTCTGTCTCTGGTACTAGAGGAAATGGAAGCAGAGTGCTTGGGCAAACACTGATGGCATCTCATCCTTACTTCCTTTTTCAAGGGGTAGAATCACAGAGAATGGAAAGTGCATTTGGAAAAAGAAAATAAGGTCCAGGGGATTGGAGTGTGGAATTCTAGGCGGGGTTCTCATCAATCCTATCTCCCTTCTAGGGAGCTGTTTGTGCAGTAGTGGGCGGATAGCTTTCTCCCTGGCTTTCAATTCATTCTAGTCCATTCTAATCCAATTTAATATATCAGCACATGCATGCATGCATGTGCGCACACACACACACAAACACACACAAACACCCCTTCATCTCCACATGGGGAAGACAACAGGGAAGGATAACCAAGGTGGAAGTGGAAGTCTTGAGTCAGGCAATGAGTGAACTAAGAGGATAGCCAAGGATACAGCTGAGGCAACAAGGAGATGCTTTGGAACAATGGCCATGAGAGGTACCAGTTGTGCGTGAAGCATGAATGACTTGGGAGGTGAAATCACATCAAAGCTTTTTCATCAACCCCATCTATAGTCTTACCCTGTTCCCCAGGTTTTGCTTTTCTCCCTCCATGGGACTTTATGCCTATGTGCTGGGGGCAGAGAACAGAAGCTGGGTTTGGAGGGGTAGAAGGAAAATACAAGAAGAAAGAAACAAAGGTGAGAACTAAAGGACGGCCAGCAACCCCCTTGATTTCCCCACTTTCTGGACGTTGCCTCTATGTTTACTCTGCAGAGTTTGTGATGATGAGAAGCCAGTCCTGCAGATTCAGCAGCCGAGGCATGAAAATTGGAATTACTCACCTTTGGAGAAGGACACATTTGTGATGGGCTAAATGGAATGACTATGTTCATTCATCAGAGGCTGCAATTCAATGAATTTCCAATTGGTTAACTTCTAAATAACAAGACTTGCTGTAATGAAGGCTGAAGGGTACTTGAGTTTGGTTTTTATACCATAAAAGGCATCAGAATTTGCACTTCTTTCAAGCTCGGTAGGAAGCTCTTGATATTAAAAAAAAGAGCAAATTCTGACCAGTGGGTCTTCATCTGTGTGGGCAAATATCTGAGAAATCAATGGCTGAAAATGAAACGACTATGGTGCAAAGAGAAAGAAAAGTGGGAGAGATAAGCTTGACCATGCCTGTCCAAGCACTTCTGAGGGGAGAGGGTGAAAGTTATGTTCCCATCTTAGCGAGGGGACTATCAGACTCTATGCCATTAAACATTCCAATCCAATTCTGATGCCACACTCACCAAGCCCCCTGTGGTGATTTCGCTTTCTGGAGAGCTTGCTTAAGGGAGAAGACATTGCTCAGGCCAGTGCAATTTCTGACCTAGCCAGAGTTACATTTTCTGTCATCCATCAATACACTTGCATGTTATGGGTCTATTTGAATATTTCAGGTGCAATTCTCTGTTTATCAAGCTGAGTTAAAAATGACATCTTGTAAGCTCACTGGGGGGATTCCCTGATGGGGCAGTGGTAAAGAATCCGTCTGCCAATGCAGGAGATGTGGGTTTGATCCCTGGGTTGGGAAGATTCCCCTGGAGAGGGAAATGGCAACCCACTCCAGTGTTACTGCCTGGAAAACTCCGTGGACAGAGGAGCCTGGTGGGCTACAGTCCATGGGGTCGCAAGAGCAGTCATGACTGAGCATGCACAGGTACACACACACGCACCCAAGCTCACTTGCTTCAGAGCCATAGGTAATAGTCATCATCAAGATCAGCAGTTGTTTCCAAATGTGCTGCTTCCCAAATCAAGGGAAGCTGACATCAACAAGGAAATCAAGTTGTATAAGATTAGTCAATTTTCAAGGCACCGTACATGAGTCATTTTGCACTGTTGACTCAATCAATTTTCATCGGTTTTGAATTTACATACCATACACTTTACTTTCCATTACTAACTTCATCTTGCTCTTTAGCCTCCATTTTTGCTGATGGCACACAGCACATGAACTTGTCATCTCTTGTAGCTTAAAGACATATTCTCCAGGTAATTGTCCAGTCTTTGGGGATTTCGCCTCCTGTTTGGTTGATGAAGCTATTCTCTGAGTCTTTCCAGAATCTGCAGTGGTGTTGCCTCACCTACAACCTGATGTTCCTTTGGGCACCAGATTAGCTCCAAATTCATTGCCTCTGGAGCTTAGGCCCCTACCCTTTATGACCTCCTCATCTTGACCCCTTTTCTTCCAGGCAACCAGATTGCTGAAAACACCTAGAACTCCCAAAGAAGTTCTAAAACATGTCTGCCATCCCCTGGGGTTATTGGCTTTCTCCCCACCCCCACCATGTCAATTGTAGAGCCGTGCCACTCGATTCAGTTTTTGTCCCAATTCATGGTCTGAATGATCTTTTAAAAACTCAGATTTTGTTTTTAAATCACTCCATCCCCAAAGTATTTGAAGGCTCACCATTGCTTTGACAAAGATTTTTGACAAGGTCAATGGAGCTCCAAATGGACTGCTCCAGCCCTGTCCCCAACCCCATCAGGTTCTACATTCTCTCTGACCCCTGAGCCTACTCCAGCCCCACCAACCCTCTTTCTTTTTATACCAGCTATTGTGCACCTGCCAACCACAGGACTTTGCACATGCTGCTTCCTCTCCGTTGAATGATCTTTCTTCCTTCTTGCCTGGTTAACTCCTGTTTGTTCTTCAAAACTCAGTCCAGCCATTAAAAATTCAATGGATGAATACGCTGTTAAGGTATTTAACATACCCTTACCATGCCAAGGGATCAAAACTATTGTTCAGGTTCTAGTATACTCCAAATAATTCTCTTTTCTGAAATAGTGAGGCATACTACTAAGGTCTAAAACCTCGGAGGGAGGTCCAAAAGGGAGGGGATGCACATATAGCGGATTCACTTTGTTGTGTAGCAGAAACTAACACAACGTTGTGAAGAAATTACACTCCAATGAAGATAAATAAAGAGTCTGTGAATAGTGGGAAAATGCAAAGAGAGAGGGGGATTTGGGAAGCAGTTTACCACTAATAAGAAAGCAGGATAAAAAAGGAATGAAATAATGTCATTTGTAGCAATCTGAAAAAACCTAGGGATAAGCATAACTAAGTGAAATAAATCAGAAAGAGAAAGATAAATATGGTCTCACTTACATGTGGACTCTAAAAACTTAATACAGTGAACTTATTTACAAAACAGAAACAGACAGTTTTTGAAAACAAACTTATGGTTGCTAAAGGGGAAAGGTGGGGGTAAATTAGGAGGTGGGAAATAACATGTACTCACTACTATATGTAAAAAAAAGATAATCAACAAGGACCTCCTGTATAGCACAAGGCACTCTACTCAATGTTCTGTGATAACCTAAATGGGGAAAGAATCTGAAAAAGAACAGGTATATGTTTATGAACCAGCAAAGTGGTTCAGGATAACCTAAAAACTGACACAACATTGTAAGTCAACTGTACTGTAATATAAAATAAAAATTAAATGAAAAAAAAGAAAGCAGGAGGGAGTGGGGAGAGAGAAGCAAGGTCACTAAGATGGAGATAGAAGACATTCCAGTTGGCTGAGACCAGGGCTGCTGAGAACCCACCCCACAGCTCTGCCCTTCTTGTAACTTAATCCCCGCCCTTGCCTCTTCGTCTATGAAATGCCACAGAGGCGATGAGGGGTCCAAAGCCCTGGAAGATTCTTGAATTAAAATGCAAGATGGAAAGGCCAAAGCACTACCATTATTATTATAAGGAACGTGTCATAGACAGAAACAGACACCACAATGCATAATTTTTTAAAAATAAATACCATGCTGTCAAATTGGAGAGTGACTGGCTGTGAGATAATTTGGCAACTGCAGTGGAGCAAATGTTCAGGAGAGGTGAGTATTTTTCCACTCTTCCAGAAGGCTGGGAGCATAAACAGCAACAATTTTTCTTCTTATTTTTTTGCCTCAATCTTTCAGTCGTGTCCATCAAATGAAGCTTTCAAGTTGAATGCTGAATAAAATACCCTAAACACAGCACAGAGCAAGCCCAGACTGAACATCTTGAAACTGGTAAGCTGAGAGAGAAAGCATGCATATTCCACGTGAATGGTTTCGGCAGTGTCAGAAAATGAAGCACGTTAAAAAAAAAAAATCAGGCTGTGGTTCTCTTCAGTGTGTTCCCTTTTAACAGTCAGTCCAAGGGGAATTCACGTTTTTAACCATAGGATGGACTGTCATAGCAGTTTAGGTGGTGTTGATAGCATCAGAGGGGGGAGCAGTTAGCCGGATACATTATACTCTGTGACATACTAGGACGCCCTGAGAGCAGAGAAAACTTACAGAAGAGGCACGTCGTTTGCACAGGCCAGAGCTTCATGCCAGCCACAGGCAAGGGGTGAAGCAAGTGCAGCCGTGTTTGTGTGGATTCAAGACCAAGGACACAGCAAGAGAGTGGATACTGCAGCGACAGACTTGCCCACCAGCAAAGAGATTGGCTAATAATAGTTGTGTTTATACCAGAGAGAATTGAAGCCACAGCAGAAGGGGAAACTAAAGACATTAAATTTTAGTAGAGCTAATTTTGGAAGAAGGGGGAAAGTGCTGAGGGAAATGAAACAGGATAAAGCTGTTGAAGAGAAAGCCACGAAGGAAATAGTGTGCAGAGAGAAATGAATGCACGGCCGAAATCGCTACAAGCTGCCCACCCATAAATATTCCAACAGGGTGAGGGGAAAAAGAAAGCCAAGGTGGATTGAAATCAATGGTAAGAGAAATAGAAATGCTTGTATAAGAAGAATCTGTAGAAGGGTAAGAAATCAAGGATTGGTTAAAAGGTGATGACTGAATGAAAATAAATGGTGGAGAGTTCATTCTTTGGTTGAACAAACACCTCTGTTTAAGCCTATGCACATTTTCTTCCCAGTCTCCTTTCTGTCATCCTATGTGCTGTGCTTAGTTGCTCAGTTGTGTTCAACTCTTTGCGACCCCATGGACTGTAGCCCTACAGGTTGCTCTGTCCATGGGGATTCTCCAGTCAAGAATGCTGGAGTGGGTTGCCATGCCTTCTTCCAGGGGATCTTCCCAACCGAGAGATTGAACCCAGGTCTCCCACATTGCACGTGGTTTCTTTACCATTTTAGCCACCAGGGAAGCCCAAGAGTTCTGGAGTGGGTAGCCTATCCCTTTGCCAGGGGATCTTCCCAACTCAGGAATCAAACCAGGGTCTCCTGCATTGCAGGCAGATTCTTTACCAGTTGAGCTACCAGAGAAGCTCTATCTCCTATAAATACTCCTATTTGCACTTTTCTGTCTGGCATCCACTTCCGTCCACATCCATCGTGATTCAGGTTGTGTTTACTCCCATATGTTCTTGATTAAAGTTAAGGAGTTGTTTTATCTGAAGATAGGGTGATGAGGGGGACCCACCTCGGAGAAAATACTAAAGATTTAGGCAATGGCTACCCTGCCTGTTAAGAATACTTCCCTCAATATCAAAACAAGAGGCGAGTGAAAAACTTCTGAGGTACACACCAAATAAGTGAAGGTGTCAGCAATGGATATTTAGATCAACATGATGCGATGGGGAACACAGTCACTGAGGAAGGCACAGGCCAGCATCTCTGCCACACTGTCCCCTTAGGATGGTCCCTGAATTCAGTGGGAAGAAGGCATACATCTCTCTGTGTGGCTTTGCACAGGGTGAGAAAGACACTGGAGGCCTACAGCTTTTAAGCCTTAACTCTCTAATAAGTAGGTCAAGTGGAAGTCTGCAAATTAAAAATGAAAAATCAGAAAGGGGCAAAAATTGTACCTCATGGCTACATTATCAGCAAATAACTCCAGCTCAGCATGGTGAAAAGGGAAAAAAATAAGAAAAAGAATCATCTGATCTGCGGAAATCAAATACATTTATCAGCAAGCACACATACTCTGAAATCTGAAATAGCATGAGTTTTAATATTTCATTTTAACAGATTTTGACAGTCTCAGTTTGTTGGACAGCTTTCCTTTGGTACAAGAGTCCAGAAAAAATTCCAGGCCCTAGGAATTTCTACTTACAGGTAGGCCCCTGTATGCTCATTCTAGAGCAGCTCCCTGTTGGGAGCTGGCTTGGGTTGGGAATCCCCAGCCTGCTCGATCTTTGTGTGAGCTGCACTGAGAAGAGAGATAAATGGCTAGACTTTCCTCTTACACTTTTACAGTAGAGGTAGTAACATTTCCTCACTCAGAAATCTGGGGGCTAGAGCCAGCTTGATGACTGAGGGTTGCAGGCTGACTCCAGGCTGACTTCTTCTGGGGGAAGAAGAGGCTATGCTTGGCTATAGTATTACTGTCCCAGCTTGTAATATTGGGCTAGCCAAAATTCTCCTTCAGGTTTTTCCATAATATCTTACAGAAAAACCAGAGCGAACTTTTTGGCAAATCCAATATATGAACAACAGGAAATTAGAACAGGGCTGTACAAGGTTACATAGAGTGCCCCTCACATGCATTACCATCATTCTGAAATCTCAGAGTGTGACTTTATTCGGAAATAAGGTTGTTACAAATGTGATTAGTTAAGCTGAGGTCATACTAGATTAGGACAGGCTCTAAGTCCAATGACTAGTGTCTGTATAAGACACAAATACAGACACACACACACACACAGAGGAAAGATGACCATATGAAGATAAATAGAAGCGGAGAGTCAAGCGATGCAGCTACAATGCAAGGAATGCTGAGACTTGCCAGCAACCACCAGAAGTGAGAAAGAGGCGAGAAAGAATTCTTCCCCAGCCTTTAGAGAGAGGACAGCCCTGCTGACACCTAGATTTTGGATTTCTAGCCTCCAGAATATGATGTAAGAGAATAAATCTTTGTTTTAAGTCATCCAATTTGTGGTGCTTTGTTATGACAGCCCTAGCAAACGAGTATATAGCCTCCAACGGTCATAGGCAGAGAGTCTGAAAATAAGTGACCAAAGGAGTGAGGAAACAGAATAACTGCAAAGAAAGACCTGCGGACAATAAAAGCACAGCCTCTCAGGACCTTTTACTGCAGAGTAAATAAGCCGGTGGAGCCCACACACACAGCTGGTGATGGAGGGGAAAGGGAGAGGACATTTCAAAAATCAAGTCTCAGGACAATTTTGATGTGCATGAAAGTGACACTTAAATCCTCATTGGCCAGATGCTGCAAAGGGAACAGTGGGCAGGGGCAGAAAAGAAAGTGTCTTTTGTTTCCAAGGGGCAGTGTTTTTAGCTGCACTCTGCTGGAAGCTCATCCTTCCCACTCAGAAGCTCAGGGGAAAGATAAATCGCTCCTCTTAGCAGGTTGCGAGGAGAGATCAGAGGGTTTGCTGAAATCAATACAGGAGGAGATGCAGGGACTTAGAATAAACCATGGAAGTCAGGCTGGGCAGACGTGTGGGGCAATTGCTTCTCGAGTATTAGCCTACATGCCCAAGGCCAATTCCTTCTTCCATTTCACAACGTGTGGTTCTAAGCCTTTGAGACTTTCCCTGAAGCCCCAGGCCTCCTCCTTGAGTTTTCTTCTTTCTTGGTTTGGTGCATCTTTGTACCGCACTGCTCTGAGAAAGTTAAGGCCATCCACTACACATTCATTTGAGCTCCTGCCCCCTTTCCTACAAGGACCCAGTGTCTTTCTCTCCTCGCCTGAAAGAACAGAAGTCTTCCTTGTGTTCAAAGTCAGCTCCCCCTCCTGTCTCTGTAACTCCTCGTCTTCTCAGGGACCGTGCTCCATCAGCTATCTCCTCCTTCGCGTCCTTTCCGTATAAAATATATTCCATCCTTCTCAGTTAAGGAAATCTCACCCTAGCTTCTGGGGCAGCTCCCATCAGCCTCGATAATGACCCCTTTCTTCTCCTTCTCTTCTTGAGGCTCCTTGGAAGAACAGGCTTCATTTTTGTACCATCAGGCTCTTGGCCCTGACATTACACTCAAACCTTCCTAGCCAAGGTGACTGCCAAATAAGATGGGACATCTACTCTTATCATAGGTAACTCTCTCTGTGGAATTTATGAGCTGCTCTCCTTGAAACTCTATTCTGTGACTTCAGGGACACTATGCTCTTCTTGTTATCAATTCTCTTCCCTTGATTCCTCCTTTTCTTTGGGAATCATCCCATGGTCTTCCAATAGCCCCCGTTTTAAAATTCTGAGCCCTCTCCTTTTTACTCTGAGAGGAAAATGCTTGGGAAGCCTCTCCCCAACGACTGTCATCTATACCCAGACCTTAATACATGCTGATGAATCCAAAATGTATATCTAAAAAAAAAACACAATAGAAAATAGAAAAACCAAATATATATATATATAACTGTTATTTCTCATTACATTCATATTCCACAAGGTCTCCCAATTCAACATGTTCAAAGTTCAGCTAATCATCTTTTCTCTATTACTCCTTTACCCACCCCTACCCCCCAATCAAAAACACTAGCTCTCCCCCTAAGCTTCTTTCACTCACTACTGATAATTCAACTAAGGTTTACTGAAGTACCAAGTATCTAAGTGTCTGGTCCTGAGCTTGCAGAGATAAATGAGATCTCTGAGAACAGTAGGAAAGAAAGAAAAGTAAACATACGTTATAGTTTACCAGCAGAAGCAAACCTAGATGATGTGCAAGATAAAGAGGTAGCGTGGAAGAGAAGATGATTATCTGGATCAGAGGAGGAGAAAGATTAGGTCAGCCGTGCCCAGGAATGCTCCCAAAGAGAGATGAGATAGTCTCTTTCTTACATGAGCTACAGCTCTGTCTCCCTTAATCCTCACCACCACCAATCTCCACCCAAGCCTGACTCCTGGGAGTTTTCCTAAATTCATCTTCTACATCTCTATAAATTCCTATCAGATCTATGTGCAAAAATCTCTCAAAACTTGTCTCCTGGATGAATTCAATGTATTTCCTAATGGGCTTAGCTCCTATTTCTCTTTCAACGCTACTTCCATGAGTGCAAGGAATTCACCCACTTTGGTTGCTTGACTATCATGCATGAATAGCTCTATTTCTGTACAGAGCTGATGCTTAATTTCGTTGAATGCAAAAATGCTCCAGAGTGAGATTCCTAAAACTTAGATATGATCATGCCACTTTACTTTTTACAGATCTTCGGGGCTCCTCGTCACAAAGTGAAACTGAAAACTAGCTTGGCATAAAAAGCCATCTTTATATTCTGGGCTCTGAAGATTTTATCAATAGACATATCATTCAGTCAAGCTTCTGTGTTTTCTTTTCTATGCCCTCTGTTAGAATTCCTTTACTTTTCCGGTCCGGACGGACTTTTTTATCATTTAAAATTCAGGCATCTTCTTCTTATTGCTCTCATTCATCCTTTCTGTCCCAGCACAACTCTGACTTGTCCTAGACTGTCTATCTTCTTGGGCTGTCACAATATTTATCACTAATTATATCTTTGATATATTCACATACCTACTTCCCCCCCAAAATTGTGAGCTCCAAGCTCCTTGAAGACAGAGCCTGAGAGTCAGAATAACAACAACAACAAAAATCAATCTAATTAGCTTGTGATGGTGTCACTCTTGGGTCAAAGAGAAAACCGCAAATATAAACAAATACAAGCTGATTGGAGATTCTCCTTCTACTGTACCCATATTGCTATCTCCCAGGGTGAAATTATATTACATTTATATAAGAAGGCAATCAAGTGTGTAATATATTTGAAAAGATTTCTATCAAAACGGTTGAGATTTTTTAAAATATTTGGGAGCTTACAGAGGATAAGCTTTAATTATCTAAAGACTCATTGGTATGGAACACCTCATTGCCTTCTAAAACTATATAAATGGGTAGATACAAAGGTTACAAAACATACAGCAATACCTTCAGAGCAAACACAAGATGACAAACTCTGCTGATGTGATCTGCACCATTAAACCCCAAAGGAGAAACTAGAAAAAACACGGATAAAAGCCGCAAAGCTGAGGAGACTATAAAACATTCAGCAGGAGAAGGGAAGGGAGGGCCAGAGTTCTAGATGCCTGAAAGAGATCTTTCTTCTTTCAGATGTAAAGAGTAACTACTGCTTGTAAACTGTTTTCAAAATCATGATATTTAGCATGGCTTCGACTCTTTTGATTTGCAAAGCATGATTGTGAATATCAACTAATTGATCAACCTGCAAAACAGTCTTTAGAATTCCGTAATTTGTTGTTGTTTTGCAGTTGCCCAGTGGTGTCAAACTCTTTGTGACCCCGTGGACTGCAGCACACCAGGCCTCTCTGTCCCTCACCATCTCCCAGACCTTGCCCAAGTGCATGTCCATTGCATTGGTGACACTGGACCCCAATTAATTAATTAATCCTGGATCCCAACTAAAGAGGAGCAGACATGCCTGGAGAAAGGGAAGTGAAGTCGCTCAGTCGTGTCCGACTCTTTGCAACCCTGTGGACGGTAGCCCACCAGGCGCCTCCGTCCATAGGATTTTACAGGCAAGAGCACTGGAGTGGGGTGCCGTTTCCTTCTCCAGGGGATCTTCCCAACCCAGGGATCGAACCTGGGTCTCCCACATTGTAGGTAGAAGCTTTACTGTCTGCGCCACCAGGGAAGTCACAGAAAATCCCATGGTGGGGTTAGAATCCTCAGGAGGAACGAGATCAGCCAGGGCAGATGTAAACTCGTCAGGTCTTGGTCTTGGGCCAGTGTCTCCCAAGTTCCGGAACCTCCATGAGATGAATTTAGTTGGAAAAGGGCAGATTTTTTTTTTCTAGCTTTATTGAGGACAGATATTTTTACTTTTAATAGTTGATTATTTTAACATGCCTTTGGAAAATTTATAAATATAGCATCTTACTCATGATTTTATAATGCTCAAGATGGGTAAAAAATGTAAAAGGAAATCTCTTCAAAGAAAAACAGAGATCATACCGACATTGTGTGCCTATGGAAAGAGTCACCAGGGTGAGAGGTGACTAATTGAAGTGTTGGCAAATGCTGAGTAAGAACACATCTGACTCTTATTATCTCAAATCTGTGCCTGTTTAATCTTGATGTCCAAACTGAATGATTCCAAATTTGTGAAGCTTTTATTTCTGATGTGGAGTTCAAGGAAAAAGGATAGAAAAGGGGGATGATTGGAGGAAAAGGAAGCAAGTAGGGAAAGCCCTGGCTTCCCAGGTGGCACAGTGGTAAAAAGAATCCACCTGCCACTGCAGGAGACGAAGGAGACATGAGTTTGATCCCTGGGTCGGGAAGATCCCCTGGAGTAGCAAATGGCACCCCACACAAGTATTCTTGCCTGGAAAATTCCATGGACAGAGGAGCCTGGCAGGCTACAGTCCACAGGGTCACAAAGAATCCAACATGACTGAGCACAACAACAACAGGAAAAGCCTTACATGCAAGTTCTAAATATCAGATAAAGAAAACCAGCAGAAACAAATCCTTTGAATTCAGTGCACAAAACAGTCTTCATGAAGATGCAGCTCTGTTTCACTTAGAATCTGGCTCTCTCGAGTGTCCTGGGGAGACAGGCATCTCATTTCCAGAGGGCCCCAGAGAAACAGCAATCACTCGCCATTCTTCTTGCCAACATCTTGCACAAACGGCACGCAGCAGTGGCTTATCCTCACAGACAGTGCAGAGCACTCAGAAACTGGTTCTCATGGCAGAGACAAGGCTCTTGGATGGGTTGACTCAAAAAACACGATATTTTTCAAGTTCCTTCCCCCACTCCCCATTTTCAAACTACCTCTTCTAATTGCATACCTGCAGTTTATAGGAAGTTAATAGGAAAAAAAAAAAAAAGCCCAAGAAATGTCAGAGGTGACAAAGCGACATATCAGATCAACTCTGCAAAGGTCACAGAAGCCAGGAACCAGTCAGCAGATTTGCCAGAATAAAGTCCTAGAACTTCACATTTTAGCTGCTAAGGGATGCTCTGTGGTCTCCTACAGGAGGGCCCAGTCTCTGCGCTAGGACATCCCTCAGCCTCATCTCTGACCACTCCAGCTCGGCCTAGTGGGGCTCTCTCAGCCTGGTGGGAACCTTTTCGTTTCTCAAGACTCAGCCCAACTTTACTTCTTTCAGAAGATCCCTCGTTCCTGTGTCCTGAGTTAGATCCAGTGCCCTGGGCTCCTGCAGCGCCCTCTCCCTCCCTGCCTCCCTCCCTCCATACCTGCCTTAGTAGATCCTTTCGCAAATCTCTACTGAGCGCCTACTGTGTTCTGTTCTTCTTAAGCACCAGAACTATAAAAGCAGCACCTGTCTTCATGGAGGGTACATGGGGATACAGCTTCCAGAAACCACTCCAATTTATCATTCTTTGGGGTTTTGGTTTTTGTTTTATTTTATTTAAAATATTGTGTTCAAAAAAAAAAACACATTGTGTTCATTTCAGGTGTCCGGCAAAGTGATTCAGTTATATATATAGATATATTTATATATATATACACACACACACACATACATTTTTTTTTCAGATTCTTCTCCATTATAGGTTATTGCAAAATATTGAATATAGTTCCCTCTGCTATACAGTAGATCCTTGTTGCTTATCTGTTATATATATAATAATGTGTATCTGTTCATCCCAAGCTCCTTATTTTTCCCTCCCTACCTCTTTCCCGCTTTGGTAGCCAGAAGTTTGTTTTCTCTGTGAGAACAACATGCTTTTTGATAATGAAAGTTCAGTGATGAAAACAAAAAGGGTCACGTGTGGTGACCTGAGGAGGGAGGGTGGTTTACTGAAGTTGGAGAGACAGACAAGTAAGTGGTTGTTGAAGGGAGAATTTTAAGCAGAGACCTTGATGACACAAAACAGTCATAAACGACAAGATCTGGAAGGTCAGTGGGGACAGAATAGGAAAAGGTTTTAAGCCTCTTAAGACCTCTTGGGAGTTTCAGGAGCAGGACAAGGCCAGTGGGGCTTGTGTGAACCAGTGAAGAGGGGATCAAGATGAGGTTAGAGAGGGAGGTACGTAGGGGCCAGGAACCACAGGCTTTCTACACCATGGAAAGGCATGTGGATTTCATTCTGAGGGTGACTGGAAGCCACCCTAGGTAGTTTTCAACCAGGAGGAGGTGGGAAGATCTTCTCAAAATCACCGCAGGAGTTCAAGACACCCTTGTTTGCCAGACATTCTGAGTCCTCAGGTCTGGGGCAGGCTGGGCATCACAGGTGGTGAACCATTGACCAAGATCTCTGTCACATCAGACTTGTGTTCAAACCCAGGCCCAGCATCTTCCTCTCACTCACCCTGCCTTTCCCTGCACCTAACCAAACTGGCTGCTTCTCCTGCGTCCTTTTCCAGCATTGGCAGTTCATGGCTTTCTAAGTCCTGCTTTATGCCACCTACACGGCCTCGAAGAAATTTAACCAGACTCAATCCTGATCATTTTATCATCAAAATATCTTTTGATTTGGCCTCTCATTACCACTGTCAACTGCCGTAGTTCAGTTCAATGCATCATCTCCCATCTGACAGTCACAACAGTCTCCTAAACTTGCTCATGGTCTCCGCATGCCAGGTATCAACATCTTCCGTACTGCAGTCAACGTTCTCTTCCTAAAAGAAAGAATGGGATCATGGTGAGCAAATCTCCATCTATGAGGGCACCTGTTAAATATCACTAATATCTCTGTATGCTTACAGAATAAATTTCAAGTCTTTACCATGGCTTATCAGACCCTTTTGAATCTGCCTTCAATGTATGGTCCCTTACATCTCTTTCATTCTATTTTTGACAATTACTTCTTGCTTCTAGAACATTCCCTGCCTTTTCACGCCTGGCTTCTCACAAGCTCTTTCCTCCGCCTAGAATGCCCTTCTTCTCAAGCAAACTTCACTTATTTTTCAAGTTCCAGCTCAAATGAATCCTCTAAAAGTGTAGGTGCGGCATTCTCCATGCCCCCACAGACAGCATTTAGCTCTTTACATTTCAGGACTTCTGGTTTGGGTTATAAATATTTGAATCCCCATGAACCTCTGAAGAGCAGAGCCTGGGTCTTATTTATCACTTTATTTCTAGCACCTAGTGTAGTGTCTGGCACAGACTGCTTAAAAAGATACTTGTTGAGTGGATAAACCAGTGAATTACCTTCAACTCCCACCCCCATGTGCCATACATTTTGATATCCACCCCCTCTTTGCAAGCAAACACAAAAAACAAACAAGATCCAAAACTTCAAGCCAGTTCTGTTTGATGGCTCCCGTGGATGCTTCCTCAGCCACAGCTTTAAATAATGTAAGGTGATGCTAAATTGGAATTATCTTGGCACAGTTAACTGCATCTGAGATTTAACTGAGTTTAGGCCAAAAAATTTCATTTTTCAAGTGGTTTGCCAAAATGGCTAAAACAGAAACAAGAAGGCACTGCTTTAAATATAGTTTGCTTCCTCTTCTGTTCAGGGAGTTATTGGCCCACTTTGAAACTGGAGAAAGCTCTCCAGGGGACAAAAGCAATGATCACTTCTTTTAGTTTAACTACAGGTGGGACAGCCACTCAGAGGCACTGAAGGGTTTGTCCTGGCATTTTCATTTGGGTTTACCTGAGACAGTGCTCTGCTAAGAACTTGCTAATGAAAAGACAATACTATGACCAGTTGGCTGTGCTTAGAAATCTAGGCAAGGGGATTAGCAAGATCTAGAAAGATGTGTATCTATCTCCCTTAAACAGAGGTTTGCCCACGGTCATCTCAAAGTAGCAAAGGCAGCTTCAGGGCTGAGCTGGAAGACTTCTGACACATAAACATGGAGAAACACAACCAGAGCCTGGGGAAAAGAGGGCTGCCATCACACAGAGAAGACTCCTGTTCGTTTCCTTGGATTGTTCAACTGTGTCCCTCTTTGCCTCGCCAATAGGAAGAGGCTTCTCTGAACTGTGCTCTCACTCTATACAGTGTTTGTTGCCCAACTTTAGGATGAAGTCAATCCCACACTGGTGCTTTTCCATCTCCTCACCATAAAATAGGGGAATTCCAGTCCAGGAGGGTAAGAGTCTTTGTGATCAGACAAACCAAAGATTGTTGACAAGGGATAAGGCACATCCCAGGGGAGGCTGCATGGGAGCTCTGGACTTTGAGCATTGCCTAGGAGAAAACTAGGGGACTTTCCTGTAGCTCAGATGGTAAAGAATCTGCCTGTAATACAGGAGACCCAGATTCAGTCTCTGGGCCAGAAAGATCCTCTGGAGAAGGGAATGGCAACTCACTCCAGTATTCTTGCCTGGAGTATCCCACGGAGAGAAGAGCCTGGCAGTCTACAGTCCATGGGATCGCAACGAGTAGGACACGACTGAGTGACTAACACTCAGACTACTAGAAGAAAACACGAGAATTAGATGCTAGAGAGGAGGAGAGAGCTGCACTGGAGGGAATGTTGATGAACAGAAGGCAGAGATAGAGCAGGGGGGAGTTTGTCTGAGGACAGTTAGTAAACCTATTTGGCAGGAGAAGTAAGTCCCATCTTATCTGTCATTTAAATCTTTAATTTGCTAAAATTAATCGAGTTCTTCTATAAGTTGAGTACTCTACTAGAGTCCTGGGGAGTCAGGAAAAAAAGACAGTTTATATCTTCAAATAACTCAGAGTCCAATGGAGGAATCAGCCTGGTAAACCAGTTCAGAGTGATTGTGGTAGATGCTGTGGTAAGAGGTATCAACATGTGCCTTGGAAGCTCACAGAGAGGACAGCCTGATTGTCTGGAGGATCACAGAAACCTCCATGGAGGTGATGACATTTGGATGGGGTCTGGTGGCTCAGATGGCAAAGAATCTGCCTGCTGCCCGGGAGACCTGGATTTGATCCCTGAGTTGGAAAGATCCCCTGGAGAAGGGAATGAATATCCACTCCGGTATTCTTGCATGGAGAATTCCATGAACAAAGGAGCTTGGCAGCCAAAGGAGTCCATGGGGTCACAAAGAGCTGGACACGATTGAGTGACTTTTACTTTCTTAAACATAAGCAGGAGCTTGGTAGGTCTGCAGGAGAGAGCTCCAGCTAAGAGAACAAGTTTTCTCTAAACCTTTCCTCCACGATCATTCACCATGAACCTTCACAGTTTCCTTAATGGTTCTCAACGATGCCAGACTCACTTTTGGCCCACTCTTTCGGCTTGTTACCTGTTGTATGTGCCACACGCTGGATGCCTGCTCCTTTATGCCAGGGCCCAGCACCTCCCTGAAGCTTTCCACATGATCTCTCCAACTCTAGTTCATGGGAGAAATGACATGAATGCTGATACATCTGAGATTTCCAGCTATCAGGCAAGACAGTGCACAGCAGTGTAAGGACTGGCATAAACTCACATGAAAGAACCGTTCATGGGGGTCCTTCTATGCCTGTTCCCAAAAACATCTCAGGAAAATGCAATGCCAAGTCAGCAAGTGGCTGTCACTATTCTAGCTCATGGTGTTCTTTCTCCGCTCAGAAATTCTAAAATGCTCTTAGTTTGTACTGCCAACTTAGAATATATAAATGCTTCATTTTAAAATTCATCATTTTGATTGTTTCTTGTGTGTCACTAACTAGACAATAGTTGGTTGTATAGTCAGCTGTTATCTACCTAACTTGACCATAAGGTCCTTCATGACAAGAACCAACTCTCATGTTCTTCTATCAGGAGCATGACCCTGCACCGCAGGGCACCGGTAGCAGTCCTAGTTACAATGATTACTTGATGGCCCTACTCAGAAAATCCCACTAACCAGCCCTGTACTGGAAACATCCATCCACTCAACTGAAGGTACACAGAAAATATTCGATTAGTTGCTTTTCTCCAAAATTTCCCAACCATCTGGTCCTGAAGACAAAATGTCTCAGAGCCTTGCCTCGTATGTGACAGCAGCTCTAAGGTATTGATTGGATCTGATACCATTTCTTTTATGCAAATGATCCTTAAAGCTACATCTCTGGCCCCGACAAGTCATGAGATCTTCAAGATTCTCATTGTCCTCTAACCTCAGTCACTAAACTCAATGTGTCCGGAATGTCCAGTACATCTTCATCCTTACCCCTGCTCTTTTTCCTTCATTCTCTGTTTCAGTGAATGGCATCCATTCTGTGGCTCAAACCAAGACCCCACGAGACATCTTTCACTTCTAACAGGAGTAACTGTAATGTTTATCGCCTGAAGTGCTGTGTTCTTGAGAGTGAAAGGAGGTGCTAAGAAGTAACTACTCTGACGCAACCAGGATCGGTGGTGACTCTCCTGCTTATTTCTCTCACCACTTACTGACCCATCAATCAATCATCAAGTCTTGTCAGTTCCATCTCCTAAAGATCTCTCAGACTCCACTGACCCCGTTTTTGTTGCCTTTATCTCTTGCTCTCAGTTTTACAGTTTCCAGTCCATTTTCTACCTAACAGAGGGATCTTTCTAAAATATACATTTGAGCAAAACTCTTCAATGATCTTGGATTTTTTTTTGGGGGGGGGGGGGGTTTAAAATTTAAATTTATTTATTTTAATTGGAGGCTAATTACTTTACAATGTTGTATTGATTTTTCCATGCATCAACGTGAATCCACCACGGGTGTACACGTGTTCCCAATCCTGAATCCCCCTCCCACCTCCCTCCCCATCCCATCCCTCTGGATCATCCCAGTGCACCAGCCCCAAGCATCCTGTATCGTGCATCAAACCTAGACTGGCGATTCGGTTCTTATATGATATTATGCATGTTTCAATGCCATTCTCCCAAATCATCCCACCCTCTCCCTCTCCCATAGAGTCCAAAAGACTGTTCTGTACATCTGTGTCTCTTTTGCTGTCTCACATAGAGGGTTATCATTACCATTTTTCTAAATTCCATATATATGAGTTAGTATACCGTATTGGTAATGTTCTTTCTGGCTTACTTCACTCTGTATAATCAGCTCCAGTTTCATCCACCTCATTAGAACTGATTCAGATGCATTCTTTTTAATGGCTGAGTAATACTCCATTGTGTATATGTACCACAGCTTTCTTATCCATTCATCTGCTGATGAACATCTAGGTTGCTTCCATGTCCTGGCTATTATAAACAATGTTGCGATGAACATTGGGGTACACTTGTCTCTTTCTATTCTGGTTTCCTCAATGTGTATGCCCAGCAGTGGGATTGCTGGGTCATAAGGCAGTTCTATTTCCAGTTTTTTAAGGAATCTCCACACTGTTCTCCATAGTGGCTGTACTAGTCTGCATTCCCACCAACAGTGTAAGAGGGTTCCCTTTTCTCCACACCCTCTCCAGCATTTATTGCTTGTAGACTTTAGGATCGCAGCCATTCTGACTGGTGTGAAATGGTACCTCATTGTGGTTTTGATTTGCATTTCTCTGATAATGAGTGATGTTGAGCATCATTTTATGTGTTTGTTAGCCATCTGTATGTCTTCTTTGGAGAAATGTCTATTTAGTTCTTTGGCCCATTATTTGATTGGGTCGTTTATTTTTCTGGAATTGAGCTGCAGGAGTTGCTTGTATATTTTTGAGATTAGTTGTTTGTCAGTTGCTTCATTTGCTATTATTTTCTCCCATTCTGAAGGCTGTCTTTTCACCTTGTTTATAGTCTCCTTTGTTGTGCAGAAGCTTTTAATTTTAATTAGATCCCATTTGTTTATTTTTGCTTTCATTTCCAGTATTCTGGGAGGTGGGTCATAGAGGATCCTGTAAGTTTGCTTTTGATATCTATAAGTCTGTTTCTACTTTGTAAATAGATTCATTTGTATCTTTTTAAAATTAGCTTCCACATGAGTGATATCATATGTTTGAGGTATTTCTTATAGAGTCATCAGCATTAGAAGTAGGATAAAAGAAAAAGACAATATGGATGTATAATTTCTCCTTCACACATTTATTATGGGTATTTTTATCTCATCATAAACACTTTTATCAGTGTTTATGAGCATCACCAGCTCAATGCACATGAGTCTGAGCAAACTCCAGGAAGCAGCAGAGGACAGTGGAGCCTGATGAGGTGCAGTTCATGGGGCCGTAAGGACTGAACATGCCATATTTGGGGATAAGTTTTTTTTGAAGAAAGAAAAATAATTTTTTTTACATTGCTTTGGGAAAGCAAACCTTAATAAATAGGTAAAAGTCTTGAGAATTTAGTAGAGCTAGGACTTCAAGGCCTAATGAGCAAATGGAGAGAGATGATCATATGGTTCGAAGTTAGACAGTAAACCTCCCAATGCTCGCTTGGCAAATTGTAATCATTATCAGTGCCAAGTAGCTAATAACACTAATAAATCCAATCCCCCAAACCAAACTTAATTGACCTGGAATAATTGCAAAGAATACTAGTCATAGTAAAAGGGAAAATGCTTATCATGGACTCTCTCTATGTTGCACACTTTCAGAAGCAACATGTCAAGACACACTTTTTTTTAAGGAAACCCCACAAGAACAAATCAGTCACCATAGTCCATGGGGTTCTACCCTCTCCAAAAAGTCTGATCTGTATTGAATCAAGGAAGAAAACTCTCCGGGCTTAGACATGTCATTCCCTGAATAGTTATAGAGCTCCACCTGCTGAACAAGGAACAGAAAGCACACCCTAAAGCCAGGAAATCTCAAAGGTGATAAAAAGTTGGGATCAAACCTGTGATGACAAGAAAACCATCACATAGTCTTGCGAGACCTCATTTTTAGAAGCCCTGAGCCTACCACATTTCAGCCAAATTCAATTAATTTCATTAAACAGCAATAAGCAAAAGTTGTATTATTTACTTGGCATTGTCTATCCCTGTGAGAATAGTCAGGAAGTTGGATGAATAATATAGGGCAATTTCCAAGCTCACCTGTCTTCCTTCTGCTGTATGTGGGGACCTTTAGCTCCTAACCCTATACAGAACCAAGACGAATATATCCAGCTGTGAATAACTGATGACAGCATTACAGAAGCTTGCTTTCTCTCTCTGCTTCAAAACCACTGCCACACTTGTCAAGCTTTTCCTGAGAGGATGGACCATCAGCACTTTCCGATGTATAATGCCCACCTGCTCTTCTGGAAGCAGCAACCCAGGAGCTCAGAGGCAGCATCTGAAGTCACTTTCTTCTTTGGGGTGCTTTTTACTAGCATGTGTCTTGAAATCTGAAGAGGTTGGCAGTTAAGACTTCTTCCATGAAGGACCTTAGGAAGACATTCTGCCAAAGAACAACTCTCAAGCTTTCTGGTCTCCCTTGTTGTCCAAAAGATTCTAATTCCTCATTAGCAATTAGTCATTGTTTTCTAGTATCCCAAAGGCTTTCTGCTGCTGCTAAGTCGCTTCAGTCGTGTCCGACTCTGCGACCCCAGAGATGGCAGCCCACCAGGCTCCCCCATCCCTGGGATTCTCCAGGCAAGAACACTGGAGTGGGTTGCCATTTCCTTCTCCAATCTAGTTACCCCTAAAATGTAAATACTTTCTTCTATGTTTTATCTGTGACTTTTGCTCCTTCACTTTGAATTCTGTTTTACTGTTTGCTGATTTATTCTGGAATCATCTAATGGAATCATCAGCTCAGTAGTTGGGTGCCTCCTGTCCCCTCCTGCTGCCCAGAAGCAGCTCTCTGCCTGGAGGCAGTCATCTACTAGGGGACTCGTGGATAAGGACCACAGGAAGCCTCTGAGAGACCATGCGAATCAGACAGCCTTTCCAAGTGCTGAAATGAACCTGCAGGAGCCTTGCAGGCAAAGGTATATTTTGGGAGGCACTGTATATTAAAAGTTAAATCCCCTGTTTCACATGAGTATCTCTTTCTTGCTTGCTCTTGCTAGCTCTCTCTCTCACTCTTGCTCACTCTCTCTCTCTCTCTCACACATACACACACACACACACATCCTGAGACAAAATAGATACAGTCTTTCATTTCTCATTACATCTGATTGTCTCTTTCTCTGTCTTTTTCACTTTCTATTTCAATCTCTGTGACACTGTCTCTCTGTGTCTATCTTTATCTACTTCTCCCATGTTGCTTTCCCCAATGTATCCCTTTAAATAAAATAAAGAAATTCTATTGTCAAATGGCTGTCACTAATTGGTCACATGAGCCAATGTGACCTACCCCATTCATAAGTTATGCTTCTTGAACTACAGAGAGCTGAATGGATTAGGGTTTTCCAGGGAAGAAGAAATGGATGTTTTTATATCAAGATTTGGATGCTTAAAAATGGTCTAGCATGGGAATTCCCTGGTGGTCCAGTAGTTAGGACTCTGATCTTTCACTGCCAAGGGCAAGGGTTCAATCCCTGGTCAGGGAAATAAGATTCCCACAAGCCACGCCATGTGGCCCCCCTCAAAAAAAGAATGGTCTAACAGTCTGCCAAATGATATATAGAGAAGAGGAATACCTCTAGGGAATACAGAGTGCCCTTATTCTAACCATGCCCAAGCAATAATCAGGAATTTGATAACTCTCAAGGAGTGCTATGGAGCTGAAGCCAAAGTCACATGATGCCGTCAGGATTCAGATTAAGACTTTTCTGATGATTTTAGAAAATTGATTGTATTCAACCTTCACTATAGGCATGTCTAACAGTAGCGTTCCACAAGTTTCTGACGAAAAGAACTAAAAGCAATTTCTTGTTTCCATCCCTCCCCCACATCAGTGGCCACACCGACATCTGGTGGACATTCTGAGTGGAATGTTAAACAGCCTTCCTGATTGGGAGGAGGAAAGTGGAGCATTAGTAAGAATAGGAAAGATAATCAGAGAGGACAAAAACAAAGGAGAAAAGCACTTTTAAAAACCTTGGAATAGATATATTCCAACTTGAGAAACGGGTGACAATAAATGAAAATTAACTAAAGGTACTCATTTCTAAAGTAGGTTCTAAGAGAGTGTTTTTCACATAGTAAATTGGCATAGATTCTAAACTGAGACTACCTAGTGCTATTAAAGATACAGTGGGAAAGGGACTTTTAGGCTTGTCATAAAAGGGTATGAAGGTTTTGGAAACCAGTCTGATGAAGCATCAAGACCCTTATCTTTCCTTTTCATGTCCCTGGACACAGTAATATAGAATTTGGGATAGAATTCTAAGCATATATTCTGAAATAGATTTAAAAATTAATGCACAGAGATGTTCATTACAGCATTATTCATCTTGGTTAAAGAAAGAAAAATTGGAAACAATCTGAATATCTACCATTAGGGACATAGTCAAGGAAAACTGGTTTGCGGGTAGCTTTAAATATAGAGAAATGTTATAAAAAAAAGATGCTAGGAGAAAAGATATGATCTAAGCTATGATGATAGGAGTAAGAAAAAGTGAATGTGGACTTATAAGTAATTTTTTCCTTTTGGTTTTTTGAGGTCTTACAAAATCTCTTATAATATGCCAGTATTTCTTCAACAATCATCCTCAGAAAACTGAACTCAAAGGCAGAAATGTGAACACTTGTATAAACCTTCTGACTGGACACACCAACCAACTCTCTGATGCATCACTCCATGAGAAAAGAAACTGTATAAATGTTTCTTTCTGAGGTTCTTAGACTCTCTGACAACTTTCTATGTTTATCCTTTATTGGATTAAAATTACCACAGCCCCGATTACCAAACCACATGCAGAATTTTCAGAAATCCTTTGGAGCAGCTGCCCAATCCTCCAGGGTTTTTCTGCAGTTGCAGACTTCAGAGGGTTTAGCTAAATGGGGTATTGCATGAAAATATCATGTTACCAGTTGACTTGCAAAAGTTTTTTGGTAAGATTTTAGTAACCATGTTTTGGTGAATAAATGGAGTGAGGAGAGTGAATCATGTCCTGAGATGCCTTTGTCTGGGAAAACCTATTTTTGGTTAGAAACCTCTCCCCTTAGGACTTTAGGGGTGGGTCCAGGGAACCATCAGACTGTCAGCAGTACCTACATCTGTTTAAATGTAGTAGACTCTATTATACAGAACGAGGTAAGTCAGAAAGAGAAAGACAAATATTGTATATTCATGCATATATACGAAATCTAGAAAGACAGTGCAATGATCCTATGTGCAGGGAAGCAGAGGAGACAGACATAAAGAACAGACTTTTGGACATAGTGGGAGAAGGAGAAGGTGGGATGATTTGAGAGAAGAGCATTGAAATATATACATTGCCATATGTAAAATAGATAGCCAGTGGGAGTTTGATGTGTGATGCAGGGAACCCAAAGCTGGTGCTCTGTGGCAACCTGAAGGGATGAGTTGGGGAGGGAGGTGGCGGGGGGCATTCAGGAGGGAGGGGACATGTGTATGCCTGTGGCCAATTCCTGTTAATGTATGGCAGAGGCCATCACAATGTTATGAAGTAATTATCCTCATAACTAAAATAAATAAATTATTAACAAAAATAAATGTAGTAGGCTCTCACAGAAACTGTGGGTCTGATAGTTCCACCTTGTTCTTGATTTGTATATTCTGGAGAGTTCTAGTTGTCATATATAGGTACAGGGAATATTTTCATAACAATAACTTTTTATAGGTAATCTTTCTTTAACTTTTTATTTTATGTTGGAGTACAGTTGATTAATACAGTTGTGTTGGTTTTAGGTGTACAGCAAAGTGATTCAGTGACACATATACATACATATACATGGTTTTTAAATTTCTTCATGAAATATAATTTGTTGGATTTCTTTCCTGTTAGTTTTAGCGGTTTTATGTCCTTTCTAAGAAATATTTACCTACCCCAAGTTACAAAGATACTCTTCTATGCTTTCTTCTAGGATCTTCATAGTTTTAGCTTTTAATTATAGGTCTGTGATACATCCTGAATTAAGTTTTATGAGGTATAAGTTCAGGTTCAAAGTTGATTTTCCCATGCATTTGTTCAACTGTTCTGAAACTGTCCTTGTGGGTCCTGTGTAACCTGATCGGTGATTGGCCCATCAGCATCCTGAGGTTTCCCTGCCATAACTAATTGCACGATAATATCTCGAAATGTCTGTCTTTGTGTTTTCCTTTCCCCAACATCCTCGTGCTTGCGTGACTTTTCTGTTTGTCAGAAGCATTTGCTTTGCCTGGAGGAAAAGTAGGATAGTTAAAGTAGGAATTTAAAAAGCAGGAACCAGTCAATGTACCGTATTTCTTTTTAATCTCTAAACAGGCTTTTGAATATCTGAAAAGAAGTCCTGAGGGAATCAGAGAACAGAATTTAGACCACAAAAATAGAAGTAGAAAGAGGATGAAAGAAAAATGGAGCATTGCTTCCCCACCAATAGATATAAATAGAGGGTCATTTGGGTTCAGGAGCAGGAGTGTGTGGGGTAAAGGATGGACATGACCTTAGAAGAGGTGGGGACTGGGAATGAGAGGTATGACTGGGCAGGACAGATACAGATAAGCAGGGTCAGCATCATAAGCATTGCTAACCATAGTGAACAGCACTGGGGATTCCTGGTGAAGCTGAACCAGTGCCTGTAGACTATTTGTTGCCTTTCTGGGGCATCCTGCAATCTACCCAGCTGGGGAAGTGTTAGCTATTCATCTTGTCCTTGGCAGCTTCCATTTTAATAGTTTAATTGTTTGTTGCCTTCCATCTGAAATGTATAGGTAGTCACTGCTCCCCTCCATTTATTAAGAGCTTAGGATCCCCATAAGTTCTTCTCCCGATTCTTCTTTGGGGTGTTTGTGCCCTGAAACCCAGAGATGAAATGGTAGACAGTTCCTGTATTAAGGCTTGAGTGTAGGGGGAACAATAGTGAAACCATTTATGTCACACACTTACTATATAGTATTGTAATAATTCCTGCCCTTTTCCTATCTTCCACTAGATTGTATGTTTAGGAGGGCAAAGATCTTGTCACTCTTGGTCAATATCAGACCCCGATGCCCAGTGCAGTGCCTGGTATGTTGTGGGTGCTCAGTTAGCACTATTGAGTTAAATTAATGATTCAGTAAAGAATGAGTGATTTCTAAACACACTAACTTTAGTGGGTTCTTTACAGAGAATATCAAGATGATAATGCTTTTTATCCTAAACATGTAAGGTCTAAAACTTTAAAAAATTAGGAAACTCAACTATGAACAATTATATTTTTAGACTTTCCTGTTTTGTTGTTGAGACTTCCCAACCTTGGAAGTCTGTTTACGTCTCCCATATTCATTCTTCGGAGTCTTGTATATATTCAGTGTTTCAAATGGTGAAGTCATGGAAAGCACGACACCCAGAGAGTTAGAGCAAGCGTGCGTGCCATCGTTAGAAAACTCCATTTCTTCTATTTGCAGGAAATAGTTTAACAAACATGAAGTTATTAAACTTTTTCTTTTGTACTTGTGGTAGAGAGAATAAGGGTCCTACAGAAATGTTCATGTTTTAATTCTTGGAACCTCTTACCATATATAGCAAAAGGGATTTTGCAAATGTGACTGATTTCAGGATTTTGAAATGAAGAGATTACCCTGGATTCTCCAAGAGGGCCCGATATAATCACAAGGGATCCCTTAAGACAGGCAAGAAGGTCAAAGTCAGAGGAGATGTGATGATGGAAACAAAGAGGGAGATTTGACGTCACTCTATTTCTGGTTTTGAAGGTGGAAGAAGAAGCCATGGACCAAGGAAGGTAGGCAGCTGCTAGAAGCTGGAAAAAAGTCAGATTCTCTCCTAAAGCTCTCAGAAGGAGCGCAGTCCTGCTGACTCTTTGATTTTTAAGACTTCTGACCTCCAGAATCAGAAGATAATAAATTTGCATAATTTTAAGCTACTAAGTTTTGGGTCAATTATTATATAACAACAGAAAACTAATACAGGTCTATAAACTTTACCAGTTGCATTAGGCATATTCAGAATGCTGGCTGAGAGGGCTTGAGAAGAGCTTAATGAGGTGATGCTCAACTGGGACAGAACAGGAATTCTATAAACAGATCAGGTGATGCTAAGGAATTTAAAGTATTCAGTTATGTATAAATTGCCTCATGAATATTTATGAGCATATGTCTGAATATTATAAACATATCCAGATTTTATATATATATATATATATATGCACATACATCACACCCAAATACACACATATATACTATCTTGGGAGAGGTGTAAACAAAAGAGTGTGATATAAGAGTACCTAATCCATTTTTAATTACACATGCCTTACCCAGACTTTCTACATATAGTACTGTACTTGAAAAAATAATGTTGTAAAAGTTAGTTTGAGAAGTGGGAAATAGAGTTCTTGGGAAGTAAATGAATGTACAATTAGAATTGGTTAAATTAGATTAAATAATGATGTAGCTGTGTTTCATGGTGGACCAGTGATTGATTTCACTGGGTTTTTCCAAAGACTGAAAAGCTTTGAGCAAAGCTGAAAAAATTCTGTTTGCTTTATATAGTCCTAGGGTCAAGTTTAAATGTATAAATAGAAGCCATGAGTTGTGCTGCCAACTTCTAAGTCTGAAATCTACCCCAGTTACAATGTTTTGAGAGATACCAATGAGACCCTCATAGTCAAAATACACTCTCCACTTTCATTGTAATGCCTGAAATTCAGTTAGCAGCAATTTGTTAATTAGGTAACTAAGATTTTTCACCTTAGTTTTCTCCTAAAATGCCAACATCCATATGGATAGGGAATCTCTCCAGGTCATTATCACCAGCTACCTTAGCAGGAATAATTCATGTAGATTCCTTTCTAGGGGAGTAGGAGGTGGGAAAGGTGGGGAATACTAAAAAGGAAGAAAAGAGGACACCAGAATCTGCCTAAGGCTGGCCATAGCCAAGTTTCAGAACTCTGCACTCAGTTACCAAACTTTGCTGCAAACAAAATTGCAAAATAACAATTGCTACCAGATTGCTCTGTCATCTATCCCTGCAACAGCCTTGTTTATTAGGTGGTAATATGATTCCAAATTTAAAGATGCACAAAGTGAGGTATAGAAGTCAGCTTGAAGTGAACAAGTCAGGACTAAGTTTAAGTGCCAAGTCTGTAGGGCTCATGATGCTGCCCCCATTCCTCTCATGAAGCTTTTCTTTGGTACCAGCCTCTTCCTGCGCTGCCCCCTGACTTTCCATCTCAGACACTCTGTGCTCTCCCGTCACCCTGTGATCCAAGCCCTCTCACACTAGAGCCCCCATTTTGATTGACTAAACACTCCTATCCTATTTTTTCCCTTGGCAGCAGAGCTGGGGTTCATTTAACTCAAGGAGGGTTGCAGTGGGCATAGAGACACGCCTGAGAGGTCTCCCATGGGCATAGCAGGAAGTTCAAAGGGGCAGAAAGTTAGCAACCCACTGATTCAGTAATAAGCAGCAAACCATGACCACACCTGTATTCATTCAATGACCAATGAAGGCCGCTCTTCGCAGGGTGCTACGGTAGCTGCCAGACAACTGAAGTCAGAGTTTGAGAAATCTGAGAGCACGCAGTGGAAACACAACCACACAAGCAAGCCTTCAGTGTAGGAAGATAAAACACAAAAGAGAGTCTCGTGCTGGAGCCCCAAACAGTGGTCCAGGATTGGAGTTTAGAACAAGAAACAAAGCAAGAGTCTGATTGCTAGAATAGGACGCCGGGTGAAAGGCAGCTGAGCAGAAGTGTGCCTTGACTTTGACTGACTCATCTGAGCCTCAGAGTTTCTGCTGGCTTCCTAGAGCTCAGCCTGCAGCTGATGTTGTATAGGCTGGGCCAGGGTTTTTCAAGCTGTGAGTCGTGACCCATTCATGGTCATGAAGTTGGTTTAGTGGGTAGTAAACAGCACTCATGAAAATAAATAAAATAGAGAGAACACCATGTGAAGATGAAGGTAGATTGGGTTGATGCTTCCATAAGCCAAGGGCTTCCCCTGTGGTTCAGCTGGTAAAGAATCCACCTACAACGTGAGAGACCTGGGTTCCATCTCTGGGTTGAGAAGATCCTCTGGAGAAGGGAAAGGCTACTCACTCCAGAATTCTGGCCTGAAGAATTCCATGGACTGTATAGTCCATGGGGTTGCAAAGAGTCGGACATGACTGAGCAAATTTCATTTTCCATAAGCCAAAGAATGCCAAAGATAGCCAGCAAAACACCAAAAGCTGAGACAGAGGCATGGAACTGCTTCCCCGAAGCCCTCACAAGGAAGCAGGTCTAAGAACTCTGCACTCAAACAGTTACCAAACTTAGCTGCAAACAAAATTGCAAAATAATAATTGCTACCAGATTGCTCTGTCATCTATCTCTGTAACAGCCTTGTTTATTACGTGGTAATATGATTCCAGATTTAAAGATGCACAAAGTGAGGTGCCTACTGGCACCTGTTCATGAACTTCCAGTCTCCAGAACTGAGACAACACAATTCTGCTGTGGAAGGCACCCAGTTTACGGTACTTTGCTACACAGCCCAAGCAAACTAAGACACGTTCTCCAAGATCTCACCCAAGTTGGCATTTGTGCTGGAGGAGAATGGAACTTTTTCTAATACCACTTCTTTCCTTCTGCATGAGGTCAAGAGCATACCTCCTGTTTCTCCTCCTCCTCCTCACTACTGCCCCCCCACCCATCAGCCCCTATCCTGGAGGCATTTGGGGGATGGAGTGAGCTCATAGGGTGGTCAAGGTAGGTAAGTTGGGGTGTAGGGGAGGGAGGTTATCGCAAGTTCTATTTTCCTACTTCATCTCCCACCAGCAGTTCAAACAGAACAAAATAAGACAAAAGGCCACTGATCAAACTTAGCTCTGCGTCAAAAGACCAGCTAGTTCTAAGACTAAGGCAGACCATCAGGGCTGATATGGCTTGACATCTCAGAAGAGCAAAGAGACCTTGGGTAGTACCTTCTCACTCCTTCACCTGTTTTCCTACAAAAGCAGACCCTCTTTGAGTAATGAGAGAAGGAAAAAGCAGGTCTGTGGAAGGTGAGCCAAAGCAATCCATGCTGGGCTGCCGCCAAATTAGACTGCCCCCCCCCCCCCCACCACCTAGGAAAGCAAGGCACTGGCCCCCTCTGTGAGCCTGGATCCACACACACACATTGGGAGCGGGATGTGCAGTGTAGATCTGAATTGTTCCAGCTTCCAACGTTGTACCCAGGCCTTAAGTGGAAATCACTGTCTGTGGGAACTTTTGACAAAAGCTGGCAAGCTGAGCTTTTCTTTGACATGTAGCCGGGGGCGTAGCACTTGCTCTCACATGAGAGGCAGGGCTCTGCAGCCTGTGTGAGCCACAGGGCTTGCCCACAGTCAGCAGGAGGGGAAATTGCCCTGGTAAATTACCAAGTGAGGGGGAAATAGGAGTCAGAATCTCTATGGCAGAATTTATTGTGAAGTTCCAAGATTTTGCGAGAAGAAACCGTTTTGACGTGTCGTGTCGTGCATGCTGAAGGCTCTCTTAAGCAAGGAAAGCTTTAATTTTGAATCACAAGAAAAGCCGTGACACACAATTTGAAAATATCCAGCCGTGCTTTGCCTTCCCTTAAGGCAAATAAAAGTCTTGAAATAAAAACGTTTCCACGGATTTTCAGATCTTTGCATGGGTTGCTCCTTTCGTCACACATTCTCTTTGATATTACTCACCGGCAGCTTAAATGGAAGTTATTAGCATGAATGAACACTCTTTTCTTAATGGCTGGATGAAATCCGTTGTGAAGCCCAAACAGTCAGACAGAGAAAAGCAATTAATAGAATTTGCCTTCTTCTAAAAGAAGCTTGGAGTGTTTGTGCAGTCATGTGCTGAGGGAAATGAATATGATGGTTGGTTGTGGGGGAAGGGGGAGGATAGAACTGATCCTGCCCACAGGTCAAGTCGCAAATGCGCTCCAAGTGAAAAACCCAAGTCTGCGACCTCGAGGAATTGCATAAATGTATCACAAGACAAGATTTGGCTCAATGCCTAGGAGCCGATGAGGTCACAAAACTCGGTACTCAGAAAATAAGCCGTGGACCAGACGCATTCTATTGCTTTCCTCCATAGAAAGAGGATCTCTTCCTCTTTTCTCCTGCCCCCCAACCGCCTGTTATTAGAAGTAAAAATGGGATTGCCAGGTGTTTAACTTATGTAATCTTACAAAGATGCGACATGTACTCGCTCATCCCACACTTGAATGTTAGTTGTGGCTCTTCTTGCTCTGTCTGGAGGCATCTCAGCAGTTAATGGGAATGATTCAAAAGATGCTACTCCAATTCTGGCTATTTTAAGATCCTTAGCTTTTCTTAGCCGTGGATTTCTTCTATCTAAATCTGCCCGACTGAATTGGAAGCTGCCCAGAATCATCTTCTTTGGAAATTACATTTGTGCATCTAGGGTATATTTGTCGTTCCGCCCACACTCAAGCCACTTTTTGAGAAGTGCAGAGCAAGTCATGTGACAGTCATCAGTGTATTTGCACCCTTTTTTGTTTAAAAACATAATCTGCATTACAAATTGCACCAATTCCTGTATGTAGTAAGTCATCATTCAATAAAAAGCCCAAATGTATGCCTGTCACATTCAACATAATAAACTGCAAGTAAATACATCTTTTCTTAGTCCAAATCAGTCAGTAAATGATGTCTTTATTTTCTCTGTTATGCACCAAGTTTGCAATCAGCTTGATTCTTGATTCTCTGAGGCCAAGACCGCACAGCTTCAGAGCAGGGGAAGAGCGTGTTTTGTCAGAAGCGTTTGGACATCTGAGGACAGAAACATAGCCAAAGCAATCCATGTCTCCAATTCACTTTGCTTAACTTTCTTCTCCTCACTCCAGTATTATCACCATCACCATCTTAACCTCCAGATAGAAAAGTTTTATTACACAGTGTCTTCATCGGAAGTGATGCTATTAATATGGATGAGACATTGTTCCCTGCATGCTGCGGATGAGTCTGTGATTCATAAAGAAGTATGGTATAGAAGAAACACTTAGGCTTTTTTAAAATTTCTTAATTGGGATATAATTGCTTTACAATGTTGTGTTAGTTTCTGCTGTACAACAATGCACTTGTGCCTTGAAGTAAGACAAAACTGGGTTAGGACTGCTGTCTTGTAACATACATTAGATCTTTGTCTTTGAAAATATTATTCAACCTCCGAGATCTTCTGTTTAGTGGTCTACAAGATGAGGATAACAGATGCTTTCCAAGATAAATGTGATGACTTTAAAATACATGTGTGTTGTGCTAGGTACACAGTAACTGCTCAATTAGACTTTAACTAGTAGCACAGATGTGGTCTTATGGAAAAAGGCAAGCTAGCCAGGCTATATTTACCGTGGACAACTTAATTTTTTTTTAAAAAATTTAAGTCTTTATTGAATTTGTTACAATATTGCTTCTGTTTTATGTTTTGATTGTTTTAGCCACGAAGCATGTGGGATTTTAGATCCCCACCAGCGTTGAACCGACACTTACTCCATTGGTAGAAGGCAATGGCACCCCACTCCAGTACTCTTGCCTGGAAAATCCCATGGACAGAGGAGCCTGGTAGGCTGCAGTCCATGGGGTCGCTAAGAGTCGGATACCACTGAGCGACTTCCCTTTCACGTTTAACTTTTCATGTATTGGAGAAGAAAATGGTAACCCACTCCAGTATTCTTGCCTGGAGAATCCCAGGGACAGAGGAGCCTAGTGGGCTTCTGTCTATGGGGTCACACAGAGTTGGACACGACTGAAGCAACTTAGCAGCAGCAGCAGGCGAAGTCTTAACCACTGGACTTCCAGGGAAGTATTAACAGTGATTATTATTCTGGCTACCACAATCTCCTTTAATTGTGTAACAAGTAAGGTCAACATATCATTTCCTTTTTGTAAATAAAACTGAGACTCAGATATAAGTCAGATTTTTCTGCCTTAAATTTGGATTCCTTTTTCATGAAGATTATAACCACTCCATTGCCCTCTCTTTGTACTTCAAACAATTCAAGCTTATTTCTGCCTTTAGATCCTTATACTAGCTGATTTTTCTGCCTGGAAAACTCTACTTTCAGTATTTTACATATCTGACCACTTCTCTTTACTTAGGTTTCAACTCAAATACCCCCTCCTCAGAGAAGTCTTCCCTGACTACCCTGTTTAATCCAAGCTCCTCATCCCAGCCACAGCCCCAAGTTCCCCTGGGAACTTTATATATTTCACTGACCCAGGGTTCTCCTAGCAGTGCAGGAGTCACATGACATAATGGTTGAAACTGAGGGCTCAAGAATTAGGTGGCCTGAATTTAAATGTTACTTGTACCACTTAGTGGCAGGGTGACCTTGGAAAGTGACTTAATCTTGCTTTCTGTACTTCCATTTCCTCTTCTATAAAATGTGGATGATAATAATGTCAGTGGCAGCATAACATTGTGGGTGGGATTAAGTGAATTAACACATGGAGGGGATGTGAATCAGTGTCTGATGGAGACAATAAATGTCAATGAAGCCTTTAGGGTTATGGGACACAACTCATCCTCTGACGTTATCTTATCTGGGTGTATTTGTTTATCATCATCCTCACCGCAGGGAAGGCATGGAGCCTCCCATCTTTTTCACCATTCTGTCCCCAGAATCTAGAATGGTACTTAGGAGGAACTTGATAACTACGGGATGTTAATGAATGAAAGAACATTAGCTGTGTGTATGTTAGAGAACAGCAAACAAAGGTGTGATGAGAAAGAGGTGCGGATAGAGTAGCTGCATATCTGGATGAGATGGTTTCTGGGGACTTTCTGCTTCTGTTTCATGGTATATCAAGCATTTATTCTCTCCGTGCCTTCCAAAGGCCCTCTGTTCCTCTCTGACCTTGTCTCTGGGCACCCAAGGAAAGACCTCATCTAACCAGCATCTCCACAGGTGTGCTTAAGACCCATGGGTGTAACTTCATAAACCATGACCACTCAGGAAAAAAAGTCAAGTTGAACTCTAGAAATAATAGCAGATTTAATGGCTACTCAAGAAAGGTGAGCCATGATCCATAAAAGATCAGTATCCTTGTAAAAACAGAGCAGGATCCAAAAAGTGAGCAAAGGTGGGGAGGGGGAGAGCCTTGACAAAAGCTGCTCTACACACACATACACACTCTCACACTATTAAATACTCCCCCAGGCAATACACCAACTGTGTCGGTCATTGTTTTAAGGCATTTTTAGTGTATAGAGCCAGAAAAAATATATATATGAGATAAAATGCCCAGTGAGTTCACACTGATATTTCCTATTTAAATTCAAGATTACAGAGTTTTTTTTCCTTGAACTTTTCTATGTTACATTCATATCTCCTCTCTCTCATAGTAAGAATCCTGATTCCAAAGGATACTGGGAACAACAGACTTAGAATATAGCATAATTATTTGTTTAAACTACAAAGCATACACAACAGTCTCAGAAAAGCAAGCTAATTCCACCAACACCCATGTAATTACAGAAAACATTTTACACAGTTTTCACACATTCTCTCCATTTTTAACTATCATCCAATATCTCTATTGTCAGAGCATATATCCATTACATACTATATTCTCTTCCTTTGAGTCTCTTTTGGTCTTAGTTCTAAAAGTAACAATACGCTTCATGTTCGCCAATTGTTCTTCTGCTGTCTCTCTAGTTATTTTGGTTGTCAAGAGATCATTCTTTAGTAGATCTTCAGGAGGAGTTCATACAAATAATATTCCCTGCATTCATACATGTTTACTAGTTTGTCTTAGTTATATTTGAAAGTCAGTTTTGCTGGAAATAAAATCCTTAGCTCACATTTTTCTTTCTTTAATATATTATATACACATGCATGTCTGAGTACTAAGTCATTTCAGTCATATCTGACTCTTTGCAAGCCTATGGACTTATAGTCTGCCAGGCTACTCTGTCCATGGGATTCTCTGGGCAAGAATACTGGAGTGGGTTTCATGCCCTCCTCCAGGGGATCTTTCCTACTCAGGGATTTCCCAGCTCTCATGTCTCCTGAATTCACAGGTGGGTGCTTTACCTCTACCTGGGAAGCCCTATATGTACGTACACATACATATATATTATCTATTTACTCTTATTATTCAATAGTCTGATGATAATCCAATCTTTCCCTATATAAATTGTAAGCTCTTTTTAGCTAGATGTCCAATAGATTTTTTCCCAGTAATTTTATTGCCAAAAGCCTTGGTCATTTTAGGTTGATGTTCTCATGTGTACAGTGTGGTTTTTGCATATATTGTTTCAAAACATTGCTTTTTCAAAAAAGTGATCTTCAGTTATAGGACTTGAGAGGATAAATGAGATCACATAAAGTGCTTAACACCTTACCTTACATATATAAGAACTCAATTAATGTTAGCCATAATGTAAACACGGCTTCCCTGGTGGCTCAGTGGTAAAGAACCTGCCTGCCAATGCAGGAGACCTAAGAGATATGGGTTCAATCCCTGGGTGGGGAAGATTCCCCGGAGGAGGGCATGGCAACTCACTCTAGTATTCTTGCCTGGAGAATCCCATGGACAGAGGAGCCTGGCGGGCTACAGTTCATAGGGTGGCAAAGAGTTGGACGCAACTGAGGTGACTTAACACACACATACACACGTAATGTAAATAACAAAATTCAGAGTCCCTCCTCCATCTTTAGCTTCAGATTTCTAAGAATTGGAATACAATGCTTGATGGTAAGAGGAATGATGGAGCTGAAGCAGCCGTGTTCACCAGAGGCTGTCATGAGCTAACATCCCCACACAGGCACATGGTAGCCAGCAAGACTCTATAAAGATGTGCTGTGATTTTTGAGCTTTGGAGCCAGAAACCCCTTGAAAATTAATGTCCTTGGAAACCTGGAGCAATGTAGAGTCTTCACGTGTGCAATGTATTGTCTCGTTCCTCCTGATAGGCCTGGTCTTATTTTTATACAGTTGGAAGTTGGGATCAATTATGTCTATATGAAGTGCTGAACATTTTGTCTGCCCCATTAAATCTCTCTCACCAGTCCGAGCCAAGGTTTGAAATCGCCCCCCATGAACTTGCCAAGGATAGCTCAGGTAGCAAACACACAGCTGGTCTCTGAATCTTTCTGGTTCTGATGACAAAATCCTCTGCATTCTGGTCTACTTGGTTTCACATCGTTTAAGGCACCCATCAGAACTGTAGCATCTTGATGGGGTATGTTCTCCCGGCCTGTCTTGAAGAAAAACCATACATTTGTTCCAAGCATTTTGCCTGCAGGTCCCCAGTGCCAGTCTTAATAGTCGGTCCTAATGATGCTTGACTTCACAACTACATGTGCTCTATTGACTCGAGCTATATTAAACCTGTTGGAATCAGCTCCACAAATGCCAGCAAGCTTTGGGCTGTGTTACCTCTTTTGCCCTTTGTCTTCTCCTGCTGCTTTGCTCCGACACAAAGAACCCTCTTGAATGCTTTTCCCTGCCAGGCTAGCCAGGCTGCAAAGTTGCTACCCACATTCCACAGTCAGGCTGCATTGTCGGGTATTATGTTCCAGTGTTTATAGAATGACGGTGGGGACCTTTTTCCTGTACAAGGTCACTGACTGTGATAGATAGTTTTTCAGAGGATACATAAGCAAAAAGCAGGCAAATATCAAATATAAGCCACAGCCACTTTGTGTATTTAAAATTGTCAACAAGAAAACAAATTATAAGAAAATAATAATAAATATTATTGTTTCATATCTTGGCTCTTTTAAAAGGAGAGATTGGGAGACAAATGGAAGGAGGAGAGAAAATAACATTGCAAGTTTAAAAAAAATAAATGATGATGGATGGAGTTAAGACCCAAGATTTAAAGACAGCAATTGAATATACATACATACACACACATATATAGGTTTTATTCATACACCCATACATATGTATATACATATATATTTAATACTGTGATAGTTGATTTTTTTCTATTTATGTGCTGCTTGTAAGAAAAACAATCAAAATATTAGGGTCTAAAAAGGTTGAAATTAAAGGATAGAAAAAGGTAACCTGTACAAATATCAACTGTGTTGTTTTCTAGGGTGTGTAACAGATCACCACAAACTATACTGCTTAAAGAATTTCAGGGGAATTCCCTGGTGATCCAGTGGTTAGGGCTGCGTGCTTCCACTGCAAGGGGCAAGGGTTCAATCCCTGGTTGGGGAACTAAGATCCCACATGCCTTGCAGTGCAGCCAAAATTTTTTTAAAAATAGGTGGCTCAGTGAGCAAAGAATCCGCTCGCTAATGCAGGAGACATATTCTAATGCACATATACGAAATCTAGAAAAATGGTTCTGAAGAATTTATTTACAGGGCAGCCATGGAAAAACAGACATAGCGAATAGATTTATGGACACGGGGAGGGTGAGATGTATGGAAAGAGTAACATGGAAGCTTACATTCAGTTCAGTTCAGTCACTCGGTCGTGTCTGACTCTTTGCGACCCCATGAGTTGCAGCACGCCAGGCCTCCCCGTCCATCTCCAACTCCTGGAGTTCACCCAAACTCAAGTTCATTGAGTCGGTGATGCCATCCAGCCATCTCATCCTCTGTCGTCCCCTTTTCCTCCTGCCCTCAATCCCTCCCAGCATCAGAGTCTTTACATTACCATATGTAAAATAGATAGCCAATGGGAATTTGTTGTATGGCTCAGGAAACTCAAACATGGGCTCTGTATCAACGTAGAGGGGTGGGATGGGGTGGGAGATGGGAGGGAGGTTCAAAAGGGAAGGGATATATGTATACCTATGGCTGATTCATGTTGAGATTTGACAGAAAACAATAAAATTCTGTAAAGCAATTATCCTTCAATAAAAAAATAAATTAAATAAATAAATAAATTTTTTTAAAAAAAGGTTCAATCCCTGGGATGGGAAGATCCCCTGGAGAAGGCAATGGCAACTATTCCAGTATTCTTGCCTGGAGAATCCATGGACAGAGAAGCCCATGGGTCCATGGGGTTACAAAGGGTTGGGCACAACTTGGCAACTAAACAACAACAATGAACAACAACATGTATATTCATACATATTACACATTTATAACAGATACACATTCCTAGATAGATAGGGAAGTCCACGGAGGGTTGCCTACTCTTCTGGCCTCCCTTGTTCTCTCTGTTTCTCCCTCTCTAGCTCCTCAGGCTGCTCTTCCCTGAGGACCTGCTGCCTCCTGCGGCCCGGTTCCTGAGCCAATTGTGAAAAGGAAGACTGGACAGCCGCCATCCCACTGATCGTCGCTGAAGGACCTTAGAATTGCGTCTCAGAACCCAGACCCGGTTTCCAGTTGCCCAGCCTCATCTGCTCCACAGCCTCATTTGCAGTGAGTCTCTGTGACTCCCGAGGAAACCTGGAAGCTTGGGGGAGGGTGGGGGTCCCAAGTTCTGGGGCTCCCTCCCCTCCTCAGTTACTGCCAGCACCATTATTTCACCATGGCCGAAGCTCATTCCTCCAGGGGAGCTGGGTTCTCTCCCACAAGAATCACTTTAGGAAAGAATAGAGAACACAGAAGCAAGCCTTATATTGGAGTGAGCAAAACTGTCCTCTTCTCTCTGAGGCCTGGAGTAGTTTTGGCCTCACCTCTGAGCTACAGAGCGGTTTGGAGCTCTTCTCGTGGGGACCCAGCAAGGCACCTGGAGGATGGCTCAGACTGTGTGCTGTGTTGGTAAATTTCTCTCTGAATTATGCTTCCTACCCACTGTTTCTGAATTTCCAGTAAACTCTCATTGAGATGCAAGCTGATGCCTTCCCGGTGACAGAGATAAAGAGAAAGGACCTGTCCCAGGTGGGTGACAGGATAAACCACAAAAAGCAATGCTTTTTCTTTTGCCGCCAAAATGGCTGGACAGCATCAACAGTAGCAATGGAGAGCTAAGCCCAGAAGGATGAGCAGCAGGAAACGACAAGACGAGGATTCTGGGGAACGGATCCGACAGACCTGCACCAACTCCCAGAAACTGCTGGCAAACACCTTGGGAGGAATGATTTAGGTAACACAATACATGTCAATGCCATTGGGTTACCGTAATAACATCCACAGCTGTTTACTGCGTACAGAAAGCTTTCCATAAATGATCCCACTTAATCACCCCCAACAGCCCTAGAAGGTTAGTGTCTCTACTACTGTTTTACACCTGAGGAAACCTTAACTGAAGCTCAGAGACAACAGAGCTCAGCTGAAGCAAACAGCTATTAAATGGTACTTGAGGCTCTGAACTGGGCTTTGAAAGTCTAAGCCCCGTGTACTTCCCACTACTCACCCTGCTCCCTCTTCACCTGCTGCTGCTGCTGCTAAGTCGCTTCAGTCGTGTCCAACTCTGTGCAACCCCATAGACGGCAGCCCACCAGGCTCCCCTGTCCCTGGGATTCTCCAGGCAAGAACACTGGAGTAGGTTGTCATTTCCTTCTCCAATGCATGAAAGTGAAAAGTGAAAGTGAAGTTGCTCAGTCATGTCCGACTCTTCGTGATCCCATTGACTGTAGCCTACCAGGCTCCTCCATCCATGGTATTTTCCAGGCAAGAGTACTGGAGTGGGGTGCCATTGCCTTCTCTGCCCTCTTCACCTAGCAGATGAGAAAATTACGTGAGAACAGTGCCAGTACTGCATGCTGTAAAGAAAAAGTTGCAAAGGGCTTAGGCTAGGCTCAAGCCTGTTCCTCATCCTGTGGATTTTAAAGAAGTTGCCAGTGGTCACCTGTATGATGTCACTCTTTTTGGGTAACCGTAGATAGGGGAGAATACAGGCTCTTCTTATTTGTCTTGTGCAGAGGATTAAATTGAAGTTGCAGAATCGATTTAGCTCCAAGTCCAAAGGGTCCCCAAGCTGGTCCAAAATAATTTCCTCTCTTTATTCCACGTGTAGACACCTGGCCTTAGCCTAACCCGAGTGACTACTATCTCGAGCTATTTTGTTCCTTGGCTTCTGAATTATCATCACGACTCTTCCACAATCCCCCTCAAAGTAAATATCAGTTCCTGAAAGAAATTAACAGGCCACAGAGACGTCTTCCAACAACAGAGAACGTATTGTGGTCACGTTTCAGTACCAGGAAGCTGCTAATTCAGACACAAGATGTTTAAACAGCGGTTAAAGATGGACCTTGAAGCACTTTTCTTTGAGAAAAAAACATAACACAAAACACAGGTTTTAAAGTGTATTCGCATAAGACTCCACAGATACCATTATTTTCTCATACCTGAATTCCTTTCATTTCACATTCATTTCTGAACCATTCATGTCACCATTGATTTGCAACAATTTCAGAAGATTCTAACAGATATACCACTTTACCACACTTATATTTGCTGTAAGGATAAGAGTATTTAAATACTGTATTGAAATTGTGATGATGTTTTGCAAGGGTCAAGCAGCTTTAGAAGGAGAACAAAGCATTCCAGGCACCTGGTCTGCAGCCCTATTTCCTCTGCATCTGAAGTAAACTGTCTTCTGGTCATTTATCTTTGAGTGGTGGGATATTTTTGAGGTTTCAGTTCATACAATATTTGTGCAGCCATAATCTCTCAGATGCCTTGCCCTCTCATACTGTGATCCTATCATATTTAAATGGAAAACAAATCAAGAGAAACTAAAATTATCCAGGTTCCCATTATTAGGACACCTATTAGTGCCTCGTCTGGATGTTCTATGGAAAAGTCCATGTTTAGCACGGGCCATTTGGATGTTGACTAACACACAAAAATGGCCTTTATGCCATAGGAACAAACTTAAAATAGTTTATTGAACTGGTGCATAGGAATTTTCCACCTGAAACCATATTCCCAGGGAGAAAGTCTCCCTAGTTACAGTTTTTACTGGTTGCTTTGTTTATATCTGCCCTGTCCCAGAAAGAATTTTAGACAGCTAGTCACCGCTGTCAGTCTAACATGGTGCCCCATGTATTATTAATAAAAATCCTTCCAGTGCCCACTCTGATGACTTGAGGATGAGGATAAAGCAAACACTTTGGAGTTTTTTAGTGCACCAGTAAGATATCACTGAAACATCATTCTGACCCTAGCTGTCACTTTTAATACTTTAACCCATGATATAGATTTTTATATATAGATGCCAATGTTTTCGTTTAAATGGCTAGGAATTTTTTATGTTCACAAGTAAATCAAAACAAAATGATAAATCCAGATCTTAATCTCAAAACGGGAATGTATTGACGGAGACATTCTAGGTAATTCTGTCTTCTGGGCAGATTCATTCACTCTAGGGGAGTGAAAAATAAGGAAAACTTATTTACTCAATTAATGAAGACCAGGAAGTGGTGGCTTAAGTTGTATACACTTCCGTGATAGCACTAACATCTTCCATTGATCAAATACTTATTCCTTAGCAGGCACTATAATAGGCAAGGATTTTATAAATGTTTGCCCTTTATCGTGATCCTATTATTATCAACAACCAACAGAAGAAAAAAACGGATGTGAGGGAAGGCGTGGATGTTGCTCAAAGTGATTCAGCAATATCAGGCTTCAAAGCACCATCAGAGGATTTCCCTGGTGGTCATTGATCCCCAGACAGGGAGCTAAGATTCCACACGCCTCATGGCCCAAAATGCCAAAAAATAAAACAGAAGCAATATTGTAACAAATTCAATAAAAACTTAAAAAAAAAATGTCCACATTAAAAAAAAAAAAGTAAGAAATCTTTAAAAAAAGCTCCATCGATCTGGCTCCTGGCCTTACCTTTTAGCACAATGTTTCTGCCTCTCACAGGATGCTATGATAATACACATTTGGCATCGTGAAGTACCAGTCTGCTTTCAAGATGGCTGAAAGAAGTTTGGTAGATTTCACGTACACCCACATCATAGCTAATATTGGCTTTCCTTTGGGATAAGCCTGGTGTAACTGGAACCCTCTGAACAACCCTGGTTCTAATTTGGATTATCAAATATTTTGAGCCTCTTAAACAGAGACTAGATCACAGATACTCTCATGCAGGACCTAGTTGGCAAACATTTCTCTTGCCCTTGTCATTCATTAGCAGAATTTGCAGGATTAGATTGGAAGAGACAGACACTTGGAGAATTTGGTAGAAAGGAGATATTGGGATCAACAAGAACAGTGCTGTCTACCACAGTCCACCCTTTTTGCAAGATGAGTGAGCAGAGAGAAACAGAGAAGGGAACCATGGGTAGTTACTTTATTGTGGTTTTTGAGGGAAATAATGGACCTGGCATGGTAGCAGGCAAAGCAGACTTAGGGTTGGCTAGATTGAATAATGTCAGTGCACTCTGGGACATAAGGACTGTCCCTAGTCATCTGATATCTGGCCCTGGGATGATTAGGGCAGGAAGAGAGGGGTCCAGAATCTAGTCCCCATCCTTAGGAAGTTTCTTGTATCCTTGATGAAACATAACTAATATGCATGAAACAGAGAACAAAGAAATAGTAACTAGTTGAGCAAGACGCATTTTATAGGCTTTAGAAAAAGGAGAAATTAATGTGGACTACCCTCTTTGTGAAGCTGTAACAGGAAGCCTTGCACCTAAAAGGGTTTAAATAAGCATAGGCCAAAGTATATCCATCAGTCCCTATTTTATCTTTCAGTGCCTTAGTTTTCACATTTAGAAAAGTGGAGGTAACATTTGTCCTTTCTCATAGCTGGAAGGGATAATTCCCAAGATCCTTGGAGTAACGGTGCCAGGATGCAGAGATATCTGAAGGAACGATATCATCCTGTTGCTGCTGCTGCTGCTAAGTCGCTTCAGTTGTGTCCGACTCTGTGCGACCCCATAGACGGCAGCCCACCAGGCTCCCCCGTCCCTGGGATTCTCCAGGCAAGAATACTGGAGTGGGTTGCCATGTCCTTCTCCAATGCATGAAAGTGAAAAGTGAAAGTGAAGCCGCTCAGTCGTGTCTAACTCTTGGTGACCCCATTGACTGCAGCCTACCAGGCTCCTCTGTCCATGGTATTTTCCAGGCAAGAGTACTGGAGTGGGGTGCCATTGCCATCTCCATTAACCAAACAGAAAAGGCAAGAAAATGAAAGATGGGCATCAAAACCTGGACAAATTGTGGGACTTCCCTTGTGGTCCAGTAGTTAAGACTCTGCACTCCCAAAGTAGGGGCAGTAGGTTTGATCCCTGCTTGGGGCACTAAGACCCCACACGCTGTATGACATGGCCAAGAAAATTTTTAAAGTAAATTAACTTTAAAAAAAACTGAACCAATTACATCCTTTGACACAACCTGGACTTGCCCAATGGCACAATATTGAATGCTTCCTGTATGGTGTTTCTCTAACTTTGTGTTGGCCAGAATTTAGCATGTCAATCTTTTTTCACACATTTCTTATTATTTGGCAAACTTTGAAATCTTCAGCAAGAGCAAGCAGTTATCTAGTGCCAGGGACTATTTCAAGAGCTTGAGGGATGTATCAATAAGCCCAATCCTCTTGAAACAGTTCGGTGTGGTAAGTACTATTAACACTCTGTTTCACTAATAAGGAAACTTAAGTATGGAGAAATAGCTTGCCCAAGGTGTCACAGCTGATGAATGAAAGCAGTGATAGTCTGACTGGAGCCCAAGCACTTAACCTTCAAGCTGTAAAGAAATCTCTCAGCACGTCATTGTGAACGTACTGCCAAGCAAAGGAAGAGCCAGTATAAAGTTCCTATTTTTATGGACAGAAGTGTTGTAAGAGATATCGTACAAGAGGTGTCCACAGATGGCAGTTTCACTGGTAGGGTAAGGGGCCACTTTTTACTATGGAGGTGCCCTATGAGTGATTCTGCATACAGCCTAGTATGGAGCCCATGGCGGGAGAGGATTGGGCAAGTAAGAAACACGAGGAGGAATGTAGAAGTAGGACAGCCAGAATGGATGCCGAGTGGGGTAAGAGACTGGAAAAGACTGAAAATCAGGACGGTGGTTTAGGCATCCAGGTCTCATTCTGTTCTTGACATAAAATAAATGAATTATCTGAGTATCCCAGGTCTGTTCTCTATGTTGAAATGTTAACGCAATGAACCACAAGGAGTGTGGTTTCAAAACTAGTGGCCAGCAGCACAAACTGGGAAATTGCTTAGTTAAACCTCTATGACAGTGAGATTTAACCAGGATGATTTTGTGATCTTTGGCATGTGTACAAAAGCATAGTCTGGGTAATTTTCTTTTGGACACTGTTTATCCAATTTGCAGATACTAATATTATAAACACAGGGGTGGACACTCTGGTAGATGCTGGGGAAATAGACAGAGAAGTTCAGCCCTTGCTCTCAAGGATCTCACAGTCCAATGAACAGTCACACCCGTATTTCATCAATGAAAATGCAACAAGCGTGACAAGAAAGGGTACAAGATACCATAAAGGCAGAAAGGGAAAAAAATTCGACTGTTCTAGAAAGTTCCATGGAAGAAGTGTTGTGGCTATCACAAGATTTGGAGTCTTCCAGATGGCGGGCAAGGATAAGGAAGGACATTCTTGGTGGAAGGGATAAACGGACAAAAGACGAAAGTATGAGAGGGCATGATGAATTCATGCACCTATAAGCTGGTATTTGTTTTCCCAACTTAAACTGCACACATTTTGTTGTCTCACAGTTAGGACGCCATGGTCAGGAGTCTGAGCGTGGAGTAACTGGCTTATCTCCGTCATAGTTTCTCCCTGGCCTGCCTTCAAGGTGTTGGCCAGTGGTGGGGTCTGATTTTAAGGCTTGCCTGGGGAAGGATGCACTTCCAAGCCCATGTGGTTGTTGACAGGATTCAGTTCCTTGAGGCTATTGGTTGAGCAGCCTCAGTTCCTTGCTAGGTGTTTGGCCAAAGGCTGCCTTGAGGTTCCAAGATCACATGAACTTCCCTGACACAGCCACTTACTTTATCAAAGCCAGCCATGGAGAGTCTGCCAGCAGCTGGGAAGGGACCATCTTAGATCATTTAATGCAGAAAGGTAACCCTCTGTCTTGATGGATTTCATTGATTAGAGGCAAGTTACTCAACCAGCTCACACTCAAGGAGAAAAGGTTACACAAAAGCAAACGTACTAGAAGGTGGGGATTTGGGAGGGTGAAGAGCATCAAGCCTCCTTGCCACAGAGGCAGTGCCAAATCCGGGAGGAGACTGGCAACTTTCTTTCCATACGCCCTGCATTGTGACATATCATCCCAACTGAAAACCATGATGAAAAATTCTGGCTGGATCTGTAACAACCTCCTCATTTGCTTTTCCCCCCTATCTTCTCAGTCTCTGCTGAGAAGAACTGGTGCACCTCTCATACCCCTGCAACCAAGCTCCTCCTGGGATGATAATGGCCCTGGCTCTCAGTCTCCTATCTCCTGAGTTTCTCCTTAATTAGATTACTACTGCATTATTAGGCTCCGTTATCATATTATCCTTTTCAGCATATAGATAGAATTTGGGATTTTCCTAAATGCTTGAAATAATTTTAACCCCTTTAAACCCTCATTAAATGCTTTTTCAGTGAACGTTACTCATTACCAGTGAGATGTATTCACCTCTGGCTCTTTTCAAAGGGCATAACTTTAAGGAGATAACAGATTTCGACAAGTTATTAAAGAAGGGTTAAGTCCACAGATTTCATTATCATTTCTGGCACAGAGTTTGAGGTAATGTTTTCTTTTTATTTTGTTGCGTGGGTTTTAACACATGAGCCCCCCCACCTGCCACCATCATCCGAGGACCTTACTATGTGAGAGTTTCAGTGACAATGCAAGGCTTGTGAGTTGCCTGAAAGAGATCAGAGTATCTTAGAAACAAAGTAGAATTTCTCTCTTTCTCTCTCTCTGATCACGATAACCAGAAATGGAAAAGAACACCGAACCAAAAATAGTAGCACCATTTACTCTGACAGAATAGGAAACTAGCAGCTTCTGCTTGTGAGTTTTAGGACTTCAAGCAAGCAACACCTCTGTGACTCCTTCTACTCATCTGTCAAACAGCAAGGATGACAGAGATGCAAATGTATTTCCCTAAACAGAGCCCAGATTTAGTACAATGCTGAGCCCAGTGTGTACAGCTCTGAATTTTACCGAAAGAGAAGCCCAAAATAACTGAGTAGTCCACCCTCCCAACAGCAAGCAGGGGTTGCCACGGGTTTCAATAAAATTCTATTTATAGCCAGCATTCTGGAGCCACAGTCACAATTGTCTGTTAAATAGAAGACATACAGGATTACTTTATGCATCATTTAGAACACAGTTTAACAGAACCTTCTAACACAGAAATGAACAATCTTTAAGAACAATCTTTAGACGTGCATGGGAAGGTAGAGAAATCACATGCTTTGGGGTCCAGAATTGTCGTTCCTAACCTCCACTTGGCCTCTGAGGGAATCCCACACCCACTGTGGCCTACATCATTAGTTCTCAGATTTTTTCACATGGGTACTCCTATCTGCAAAAGGGAGCAATCAAGTCATTTATTCAGGAATTTGAGGGAGAGCCTGGGGCAACTTCTTGTCATGATAATATCCCATTTAAAATATCCTCTCTCCCTGGGATTTCCCAGGCAAGAATACTGGAGTGGGCAGCCATTCCCTCTTCTAGGGGATCTTCCCGACCCAGGAATTGAGTCTGGATCTCCTGCACGACAGGCAGATACTTTACCAGCTGAGCCACCAAGGAAGCACAGAGAACCAACTGGTGATTGCTGGCAGGGCTAAACTGGGGGAACAGTAGAGTGGGATAATGGGATTAGCAGCTGTAAACTATTCTATATAGAGTGGATAAACATCAAGGTCCTACTGTATAGCACAGTAGATCTTTAGTACCTATAATAAAACATAATGAAAAAGAATATTTTTATAAGGATATATACATATATATGTACAACTGAGTTACTTTGATGTATACCAGAAATTAACACAATATTGTAAATCAACTATACATCAATTAAATTTTTCTTAAATTTAGGTGTTTTATCTTGAAATATAGTTAATTTACAATATTGTGCTAGTTTCAGATATACAGCAAAGTGATTCAGTTATATGTATATATACACAATTATAAAAAAATTTTAAATACTATAAAAATCTATTGGAACTTTGTGTTCTAATCCATTTTATATGTGTTCTTGGTTTTTAAATAAAAATGTTTCAAATTAATTATTGTCATGTAAACTCAGCTTCCAAAAGTTGTGCCATGTTTATCTTGTGGCCTTGAGTAGCCACTGTGCTTTGCTATGTATCTCGGGGAAGTGGGGAAGTCGGTATTCCCTGGTTTTGAAAGTTTCTGTTAAAGCAGTTATACAAATGAAAGAATTGATATCGCTATAAACTCATGATTCCCAGCCTCAGGTGGACATCTGACATGACCCAACTCTACAGTGACTAATTCGTAATATCCCCACTCTCAAAGCTTTGATTCCCTCTACCTAAACATTCTCCTAGCCAATGATCCTTCTCAGTGATCTCTTCTCCCCTAAGTTCCTACCAAATGGCTCAGACGGTAAAGCGTCTGCCTGCAATGTGGGAGACCGGGGTTCAATCCCTGAGTCGGGAAGATCCTCTGGAGAAGGAAATGGCAACCCACTCCAGTACCCTTGCCTGGAAAATCCCACGGACAGAGGAGCCTGGTATGCTACAGTCCGTGGGGTCGCAAAGAGTCGGACAGGACTGAGTGACTTCACTTTCACTTCTCCCGTAAAGAGAACGATGAGCTCATTGGATAGGACCTTTCCCATATCCCCTCTACCCAACCAACTCCGTCTGCCTCCACCCTCTTCCTTATTTTTCTGTTATTACCCACAAAGTGTCTACCCTCACCGCATCAAAGGTATGTGATCCCTACTTCCTCATGCCTTCTCAGGGACCATGGTCTGGATTTTCTCCCTCATCATCTGCATCCTTGACCTCCCCTTCTTGAATGCACTCTTCACGGCAGTGTCACATGGTGGTGGTGGCGGCTCAGTCGTGTCCGACTCTTGCGACCCCATGGACTGTAGCCCACCAGGCTCCTCTGTCTGTGGGATTTACCAGGCAAGAATACTGGAGTGCATTGCTACTTCCTTCTCCAGGGGATCTTTCCGACCCACCGATCAAACCCCGGTCTCCTGCATTGCAAGTGAATTCTTTACTTCTGAGCCACCAGGCAAGTCCATTAGTATTAAAAGTGTCAATTTTTTTTTAACTAAAAAAAAAGTCAAAACACATATATACACTACCATATATAAATATATACACTACCATATATAAATATATACACTACCATATATAAAACAGATAGCTAGTAGGAAGCTGCTGTACAGCATAGGGTGCTCAGCTCAGTGCTCTGTGATGACCTGGATGGGTGGGATGCGGGGGGTGGTAGGAGGAAGGTCCAAGGAGGGAATATATGTATATATATATATATATATATAGCTGATTCACTTCCTTGCACTGCAGAAACTAACACAACATTATAAAGCAATTATACTCCCCCAAAAATAATTTTTAAAAAACAGTCAAAACAAACAAACCTCACTAGATTTCGTCTCCCATGAGAGCTGACTATCCTCTCCTGTTTCTGTTCAGAACCAATGTAGTTCTGAACTGTCCCTCATAGTTTCCATTTCTTCACCTCTCCTCCATTTAAGAATTATTTTCACATTTTAAAAATTAAAATTATACACATACACAGCTTTTAAAATTCGACTATTACTACAGAATATATTGAAAATAGTCTTCTGCCCTACTCTGTATGCCCAAGTTGGTCAGTCTGTCTACCGACCAACGACAAATACTTTCAATTCTCTCCAGCTTTTTCTTTGGATAGTCACATTTCTAAATGATATTCTTGAACTTTGTATAACTAGACATACGATGCAATACTCTACACATCAAATTTTTTGCTCAATGTTATGTGGGTGAGAAAGACCCATATAATCCAGTCACTTTCATTACATGTCGTGCTGTGTTACATTCTGTTCAACAAAGATAGCAGTTCTTTTGAGGGTGGTCATCTGAGCTGTTTATAAATGACATTACTATGAACGTTCTTATACATATCTCTGGGCACATGAGTAAGACTTTTTCTGCATTTCTAGATGTGGGATAGGACCAATGCATCTTGGATTTTTGCATTCTTTATGAAACAGAAGCTCTTAATATTAACTTGACAATAAAATAGTCCATTTTCTCCGTTATCTTTTAGGATTTGCCCCTTTTTGGTATTGCTCAAAACAGTTGTTTCTTGTACTAAAATCATGAAAATATTCTTCCACATTTTCCTCTAGAAGTGTTAATTTCACCTTTCACTTTTAAGTCCCTAAGCCATCTTTGATTTATGTTTGAGGATCGTGTGTCTTTCTTCTCTTCAAACCTGTAATCTGGATTCCATTTCTACCATCCAACTGAACCAAACTTTCATCTTGCTTTCCATATGGGTTATTCTAAACTCCATTTCTCCTCTCAGGCTTTATCTTGCTTCATAATCATTCAGAAACACTTGACACACTGGATGGCTTCCCTCCTTCTTGAAAGACCCTCTTTTCTTGGCTTCCATAATGCCACATTCTCCTAGCTTTTCCTAAACACATCTGACAGCTCTTTCAGAGTCGCTTTTGCAGAAGTCCATTTCCTGCCTGACTTCCGAATATCAGGGTCCTCCTGGGATCGCTTTTCAGCCCTCTTCTCTTTCAACTCTGTTTTCCTGGCTAATCCCATCTACTCTCGGGGTTTGTGCGGATGATCCCCTAAAACTGAATCTCTAGGCTACATCTTCCTTCTGCCCACCAACCTTCTATCCCCTGTGGACAGATTCCTGACCTCCCAAATTATCGTGTCTAAAATTGAATGCCTCCAATCCAGTTAATGTCGCCCATCCACCCTGTCCTGTGCCCAATATCTGGGGAGGGTCATTCTCGATACTTCGTTCTCCCTTAACTCTAGCATACAAGACAACGATAGATCTAGTCTCACTCAAACTACATGGGGAATCTTTCATTCTCTCCATCTTCACCCCTAGGCATTCATTGTTTATCACCTGATGATTATAACAACCTCCTAATCATTCTCCCCACTGTAACTCTTGTGCTCTTTCCTTTTTTTTTCCTCCAAATAGAAACCAGACTGATCTTACGAAAATATAATTGGATTCATGACAATCCTCTCTGCAAAACCCTTCAATATTTATTATTGCACTTAGAATGAAATCCCAAACCCTCAACATGGTCTAGAGGGCACTTGGCACTAAATGGCACCAGCTTCTCTCTATATAATCCGGTATATCTTGGTGTCAGCCTGGAATACTCTCCAGGTGTTTGTTTCTTTGTCTTTTCCCTTAAGCCTCAGGTTAAGTGTCTAACCCTCACTCCCATCCCATTATATGATTTCATACGAATTTGTGCTTTCCTTTAGATCATTAGGGCTTCCCTATTGGGTCAGTCCTGCCAATGCAGGAAACAGTTCGATCCCTGATCTGGGAAGATCCCACGTGTAGACGAGCAACTAAGCCTGTGCGCAAGCATTGAGCCCAGTGCTCTAGAGCTGGGGAGCTGCAACTCCCGAGTCTACGTGCCCTGAGCCCACGTGCCCTAAAACCAGTGCTTTGCAACAAGAGAAGCCACTGCAATAAGAAGCCCGCGCATTGCAACTAGAGAGGAGCCCCCACTCACCCAACTAGAGAAAAGCCGGCACAGCAACAAAGACCCAGCACAACCAAAAGCAAACAAGTATATCATTAAATACAGCTTGTGATTAGATGCTTATCTGATCATTAACTCATTATCAGCACCCCTACCAGACCCTGAGTTCCTGGGGGCAGGGGTCATGTCCTTATTGTTATTGTTATTATTATTGTTCCTCCCTCCAGTACACCTCGGTGCCTTGCCCGTGTTAAGAACTCGCTAAGCCCATGTCAAATACTGAGGGTGCACAAAGATGAGCGATGCCCAGTTCTTCACTGAGAAGGTGGCATAGTCTTGTGGGGTTCCTAGCAGGTGCAATTCAAAATCTCTGGGCTCTGACCCTGTTTCTAGGAGGAGGATGCTGGAAGTGCCACTTTTCCTGTCGCTGGGCCTCATTGTCCTTATCTGGAAGCTTCTCCGCTCCTGTCTATACCCACCTCCACCCCATGATTCCATCATCATCCCTTTTAAGGCTATGATTTCTTTCTATGAGGGAAAGTAGCCTGGGGGAATAAACGTTTCCCCCACAGAGCCTGCCCAACTGTACTGCCCAGCTGTGTAGGCTATTATTACTTTAAAGCAGTAATTAGTGTATTTGTTCTTAAATTGCATCGTTGACCATGAGTAGCACAAAATCCATTCACCTGAGATTGTCCTTGTAGATGATTTGGATACAATAAAGGCAAGCTGATTGCTATTTCAGCATCGCTGTGGTTTTATTGCCCCCTGGTGGAGCTATTAATTACTTAGCCCTGCCCGTTTGAAGATGCTGCTGTTTAAACAGAGGTCCACAGATTTTCCCCTGGAGATCATGGTATTCACTCCTCTCCGAGTGAAACTAGAGACAAAAGGCATAAGAGAATTTTCTTGATGAAAACTTCTGTGTTGACTCCATCTGAATTTTTTTTTCTTTAAGGGCAATTTCTTCATCCATCTACTTTCCTTTCGTCCAGGAGAGGTTTCTGTCCCCTCAGAGACACTGTCCAAGGAGGCAACCACCAGATTGATTAGCTATTTGGTCTCAGAGAACAATTGGTTGAGGACCCCTATTTTAGAGAGTAATATTCAATCCAGTGGAAGCTAGTTTTCCCAGGGGATCTAAATGCTCAGGCTGTAAATTTTTTCAAATGTATAAAACTAATAAAAGTACTACCAACACATACACACGAAGTTAAGTATAATAATTGTATTATAGGGACATTTCCCCTGTACACATGGTTTCATGTTTCCAGATGCATTTTCACTCTCCAAATCAGAAACTTACCCATGAGACACAATTCAGCTACTCATAATTGTATGAAGTAGGGGCAAGGTGGATATGGGGAATGACATTTCTAATGGACAGAAAATATTTTAGCAAGGTTTAATATATATGATTTCCCTGGTGGCTCAGATGGAAAAACATCTGTCTGCAATGCTAGAGACCCAGGTTCAATCCCTGGGTCGGGAAGATCCCCTGGAGAAGGAAATGGCAACCCACTCCAGAACTCTTGCCTGGAAAATCCCAGGGACAGAGGAGCCTGGTGGACTACAGTCCATGGGGTCACAAAGAGTCAGACGTGACTGAGTGACTTTACTTTACTTTAATTTATATAGATAGATAGATATATTACCCTTTCCAACAGATAAAACATTTCCCAAAAACTAGAGATGGCTACATTTATCATTAATGGAAAAATTCAATGAGAAATGGCTGACTGTTCAAAAAGAAGAACCAGCAGTGGAAATGCAGTTTCCCCTATTATTTGCATTCCCATTTTTTCTCTGTAGCACTGGATTTAGCATCAGACAGCTCTGGGTCTGAATCTTGACTCCTTCCCAACAAGTTTTGTTCCTTGAGGCAAGTTACTTAAGATTTCTAAACCTCAGGATCTTCTTATCATCTACAAGGCAGGTATAATAATACCCACCTCATAGATTTGTTGTGAAGCTTGAATGTGATATTATATGTAAAATGCTGTGCAAAATGCCAGGCACATATTAGGCATTCAAGCAACAGTAGCTGATATCACTACTGTAATTATTCTTAAGGTTATTCAGAAGGTTATGAATGATCTTGAGGGGGAAAAAATAACACAAAGCCAGTCAAAGCTAATTGTTTGCATTCAGGAGCAGTATTTGATCTCTTTTAATAAAAGACTCTCTTTTGAAGAGATTATGAATCTCTTTTAGGAGAGATTATGAATAGCAAATAATTAATAAATAACGTTCATTTTCTGCACTCATTTCTTCCTATCTCCCTGGGGCAGGCAGAAATCTAAATTGGCTCCTAATATCCCAGGACCCTAGTGTGTACCCCCTGAATAACCCCCTCTCCTTGCATATGGGTGGACCCTGTGAATATGATGGGGCATCACAGTCATGGTTGCAGATATATTTAAGGTTCCACATGGGTGGACCTGGCCAGATCAGGTGAGCTCCCTTTTTTTAAGTGATTGATTGTTTTTATTTTTTACTGAAGTATAGCTGAATTTAAATGTTGTGTTAATTACTGAGCACAGCAAAGTGACTCAGTTATACATATATATGTATGTATATATATGTATGCATTGTTTATCATATTCTTTTCCATTATGGTTTATTATAGGATATTGAATATAGTTCCCTGTGCTATACACTAGGACCTTGTTGTTTATAAGTCATGCAGTCTATGGTACTTTTTAATAGGATCCTGAATGGATTAAGACTGTCATTAATCCCATTCAGAGTATTTTTTTTTAAATCTCAGACATTAAAAATTTCATTTCCAAAATTTCAGTTTGAGTCCTTTAACTATCTTTCCTGTCTCTAATCTTTGCTGTTTGCTCAGTCACGAAGTCGTGTCAGACTCTTTGCAACCCCATGAACTGCAGCACGGCAGGCTTCCCTGTCCTTCATTACGTCCCAGAGTCTGCTCAAACTCATGTTCTCTCTAATCTTCACCTGCTTAAACTTTCCTCTAGCTCTTTGAACATATAGAATATAGCAATAATAAGTTTTAAAGCCCTTGTCTGCTAATTCCAACATCTGTGTGAGTTTTGGGTCTGTTTTAGTTAACTTATTTTTCACCTAATTATGGATCGTATCTTCTTGTTTCTTTGCATGCCTGAGGTCCATTTTTTTAATTAGATTTCTAACATCATCAGTTTTATCTCACTGGCTCCAGAAGAGTTCTGTGTTTCTATAAATATTCCTAAACTCTTGGGTGCAGTTCCATTACTTGGATGCAGTTTCAAGTATTACTTTTATGATTTGTTAGGTGGGACTGTAGTGATGCTTTGTTGCTGCTGTTGTTGTCAAGTCGCTGAGTCATATCTGACTCTTGTAAATCCTTAGACTGTAGCCTCACAGGCTTCTCTGTCCATGGGATTCTACAGGCAAGAATACTGGAGTGGGTAGCCATTCCCTTCTCCAGGAGATCTTCCCAACTTAGGGATAGAACCCTCATCTCCTGCATTGGCAGGTGGGTTCTTAACCCCAGAGAAGCGCATGGTGATGCTTAGTGAAGGGCTAGTCTTCCCCACTACCAACGACAAGTACTTAGTATCCTCTGAGTACTCTAACCTATATCTTCTGAGGTTTTCTAGTCCAACTAGTGAGAATAGGCATTGTGAGAACTCTGGGTACCATTCCCTCTAATCCCTTTGGGTGGTTCTTTCCCCAGTTTTGAGTAGTTTTCTCACCTGCCTGTGTTGACTAGTCCTGTGCTGAGTACTCAAGGGGACCCTGTGCAGTCCCCAGAGTTCTCTCTGTCTCCTCTTATGTACTTTGCCCTGCAAACCCTATTCCCTTCCTGAACTCCCAGCATCTTCTTCCCAATTCAAGGACTCCATTGGCTATTTGGGATTCTCCTTCCCTGTGCCATCAGCTGGAATCTTTATCAAGGCAGTTAGATAAGGTCCTCACTCTATTTGCTTTCCATCTCAGGGATCATTGTCCTTTATTGCTTGATGTCCACTGTCTTAAAAGTCACTGTGGGCTTCTGTGGTGGCTCAGTGGTTCAATCCCTGTCAATGCTGGAGGCACAGGTTCAATCCCCAGTCCGGGAAGATCCCACACGCCGCGGGGCCACTAAGCCAGCGCGCCACGATTACTGAGCCAGCTCTCTAGAGCCCGGCCGCCACAACTAATGAGCCCAGGCTGCACAACAAGAGAAGCCACGGCAATGAGAAGCTGGTGAGCCGCAACTAGAGAGTAACCCCCTCTCGCCACAACTAGAGAAGAGCCTGTGCGGCAACGAAGACCCAGCACAACCAAAAGTTAATAAAATCATTTTTTTTAAGTCACTGTTTCACATATTTTGCTTCTGATTGTTTCTAGGGGGAGGGTCATCTGGTCCTTATTATTTGATCTTGTCTGCAAGTCTACCTGAATCATGTTACCTCAGGGGAAAGGGAAGAAGTTTGGAGGCATCCCTTTACCAAATTTCTTGAAGCTGTCAAGATACATAATAATCATACAATTGAGAGAATTTTTGTTTTGGTTTTTAAAAATATGTGGCAGATTCAGGAAAGAGGGGGAGAAGGCAATGGCAACCAACTCCAGCACTCTTGCCTGGAAAATCCCATGGACAGAGGAGCCTGGTAGGCTGCAGTGCATGGGGTCACTAAGAGTCGGACATGACTGAAGCGACTGAGCAGCAGCAGCAGGAAAGAGGACAGGGGAGATGTCTCTCTCTTTTTTTCCTCCTGTGCCAACGTTGAAACATTCTTTGTCTTTTCCCTAATAGAATGGGAAATAAAAGAATTTTTAAATTGTTGCAAAACTGAATTCAACTGAAGCTAAAGGTAGAAGAAGATAACAAGCTGAATATTTCCCTCTAGCAGTTTGGAGGGATAGCATATCTGCTCTGAAAAACTGAAAGCACAATTTAGTACATTGTGCGGTGTCCTTTGAAAGTAAGATTCTCCCCACTAGGTGAACATCACTGCTAATATCGCTGCGAATCTCTATCACTGTCACCCTTTCGGCGCTTAGCTGGTAAATAGCAATCTGATTAAGAGTCAGCTGGGATTCACTCTGGAGGAGGGATAAGAATAAACTCAGCAGGAAAGTTGTAGGCTTGCCCACTGTGCACAGTTCTTCAATTACTTCTTTTAATTCTTCAGGCGATGTACTGAAAGAGACTGGTGGAGCCATTAGTAATAAGCCCTGTCAGGAGAGAACGTGCTCCCTCTTACAGTGCTTCTGGGGTACGCCACTGTCTGGGTACCATCTTGGGGTCCCCATCACTACTAACACCACCTGTTTGAAAAGTAAAAACACATTTGGAGAAAAATGGAGGATTGGTGTCATGAAATATACTATGATTCTCTGCTGAGGGCCAGAAAAACTGCTAAGGGAAGAAGAGTTTCACGTAGGATTCATGCAAGCGACATGGGCTTAGGATCATTGGGTATAACCATATCCCGGCCCCATGGGTTGACAAATTAGCCCCTTTCTGATCCTCAGGCACCTTATGCGGCACGTGTGATAATACATGACCTCTCCAAGATCAAGCACGAGATGATGCTACTTCTCCTGGGGTCCCGTTCCAGTCCTGTAAGGCACGATGCTGACATGAGCTGCCTCACTGACCTGGACTCTATATTCTCCCAATTTCCAGGCAGCCACACTGGACTCCACACTCTCCCTTGCATGGTCTAAGCATGCTCTGAAGCAGGGCATCCTTGCTCACTGTTCTCTCTTCTGAGACCCTGCCACCTCCCTCCAGCCACAAGGGTCATTTCCTCTCCACCTCCCTTGACCCCTCAATCTAAAATTATGTACCCTCCAGTTACTCTCTATCCTCTCTGAGCTTTATTTTCCTGCACAGTACTTTTTATCACCTCCCAGAGTATCCGTCTATTCTATCATTTATCCCATTGCTGATCTTGACTTTAAGCTCCCTGAAGGCAGGGACTTTGTTTTGGTCTCTCCTGTACCCACAGCACCTGGGACCATGCCTAGTGAACAGTAGGAGCTCAATAAACATTTGTTGAGTGAATAAATAAGCAAGCGTGTAGAACAAATGGAAAGCTACATGTGCATGTCTGTGTGTGTGTGTGTGTGTGTGTGTGTGTATGTGAATGATAAGAAAACTGGCTTGCCTAGGTGAAAGTAACAAATGATGCTTGGCCATAAATTAAAATTTAATACACCAGACAAACTGGAGATGTAGAGATATGAGGAGCCTACAGGTATGGGGTCAGCTGGGGTGTCTAAGGAGTAATCCAGGAAGGTGATGAAGGATTCATGAGAAAAATGAGCAGACTGGGTCTGAGACACTTCCCCAAGAAAGAATTAGTAAGAAGAGAGTCTGAAAGGAGAGGGGCTGCAATTCATCCCATAGCTGACTGACGTACCCTCCATGGAGAATGGAACAGCTCTGGTTTTTTTCCGACCCTCACAGTTACTTAATCTTAGCATCAGAGAGTCTGGTGGCTAGTACCCAACCATGTACAAAAACTGACCATCAGCTGCACTCAGGACAATTTACAAAACTGAGCTGGAGTTTTGCGTTAGCTCTTGAACTGGCATTCTGAAAAAGATATATATATATATATATATATATATATATATTTATTTATTTATTTATTTATTTATTTTACTTGGCTGTGCTGGGTCTTAGTTACAGCACTCAGGATCTTCCATCTTTATATCGTTATTTCAGCATGTGGGATCTAGTTCCCTGACCAGGGATGGAACCCAGGCCCCCTGCATTGGGAGCACTGAGTCTTAGCCACTGGACCACCAGGGAAGACCTGAGCTGCCCTGCTGAACACAGATCTTTTTGTTTTTAAGAATGATTAACATTTTTTCATTCTAGGTCCACAGTGTCTGCCTGATCCTTGGACTCTGATGACTGTCCCTAAAAGAATGTCACCCACTGACCCATTACTGAAATGTAGAGATGGGAATACCAGACCACCTGACCTGCCTCTTGAGAAACCTGTATGCAGGTCAGGAAGCAACAGTTAGAACTGGACATGGAACAACAGACTGATTCCAAATAGGAAAAGGAGTACGTCAAGGCTGTATATTGTCACCCTGCTTATTTAACTTCTATGCAGAGTACATCATGAGAAACGCTGGACTGGAAGAAACACAAGCTGGAATCAAGATTGCCAGGAGAAATATCAATAACCTCAAATATGCAGATGACACCATCCTTATGGCAGAAAGTGAAGAGAAGCTAAAAAGCCTCTTGATGAAAATGAAAGAGGAGAGTGAAAAAGTTGGCTTAAAGCTCAACATTCAGAAAATGAAGATCATGGCATCCGGTCCCATCACTTCATGGGAAGTAGATGGGGAAACAGTGGAAACAGTGTCAGACTTTATTTTTTTGGGCTCCAAAATCACTGCAGATGGTGACTGTAGCCATGAAATTAAAAGACGCTTACTCCTTGGAAGGAAAGTTATGACCAACCTAGATAGTATATTCAAAAGCAGAGACATTACTTCGCCGACTAAGGTCCATCTATCAAGGCTATGGTTTTTTCTGTGGTCATGTATGGATGTGAGAGTTGGACTGTGAAGAAAGCTGAGCGCCGAAGAACTGATGCTTTTGAACTGTGGTGTTGGAGGAGATCCAACCAGTCCATTCTGAAGGAGATCAACCCTGGGATTTCTTTGGAAGGAATGATGCTAAAGCTGAAGCTGCAGTACTTTGGCCACCTCATGTGAAGAGTTGACTCATTGGAAAAGACTTTGATGCTGGGAAGGATTAAGGGCAGGAGGAGAAAGGGACGACCCAGGATGAGATGGCTGGATGGCATCACGGACTCGATGGACGTGAGTCTGAGTGAACTCCGGGAGATGGTGATGGACAGGGAGGCCTGGCATGCTGCGATTCATGGGGTCCCAAAGAGTCGGACACGACTGAGCGACTGAACTCAACTGAACTGAACTGAGGGTTAAAGCAGACATTCTCATAGACCAACTATCGGCTCAGCAGAGCACCTGACACTTAGTAAGTGCCCAATCCATGTTTAGGGAATTAAATAAAAGCCATTTCTGCAAGCAATGACACTGGTGCCACCTGGTGTGTGGACTCAGCCCATACAGGCAAAGAACCGAGTTCCTCTTTCTCAAAGGGCTTCCCAGGTGGTTCTAGTGGTAAAGAAACTGCCTGCCAATGCAGGAGACATAAGAGACCCAGGTTCAATCCCTGGGTCAGGAAGATCCCCTGGAGGAGGGCATGGCGGGCTACAGTCCATAGGGTCACAAGGAGTTGGACACTTTAACATGCATGTTCCTCTTTCTCAGTGGAGGTTGGTCCAGAGCATACTCAAGACACACACACTTCTTTATTTGGGAAAGTCGTCCTGACCTTTCCCCTGTATAAACAGTCTCCATCTCTCTCCCTCTCTCTTTCTCTTTCTGTCATTATCTCTGCCTCCTTCCCCCATCCCTAACTCCCAACAAAGCTGTTGTACCTGAATTTCAGTCTTCACACAGAGAGAAATCTGTAGCAGCCTCCCTGTGATGGATCTCCTGGAGAGACTCAACAGACTTTCCGAGGGGAGAAGAGCTATAATTTCCTTCCAAGTAATTCTGACTATCAAGCCCTCACCGCAGCTTATTCGGAGAACAAGGAGCAGGCAGCTCACTGGAGCTGCTCTAATTGTAGAGCCTGATCAAAGGCAAGACGGAGGGAAGCAGGGAGTCATGCCACTTGTGTGACCCCCACCCGCTCAGAAGGGGTTTTCTCCAGAAGAAAGAAAATTGGCAGCATCCACTGTGAAAAGGGCAATGCTTGCTTTCAGTTGGTGGTAAATGATAAGTGATACTTGCACTCTTTTTTTTTCCCCCTAGAGCTTTGAGGCCTGATACATGAGGGCTAGAGGGCAGTTGAATTGTCCTTGTGGGTCTAGAAAGGAGATGGAAGCAAACTTGTGGCTAAAAAACAAGAAGAAAAATCTTGTTCAGATTATCTAACAAGAATTTTCTTCACTTGCAGTGATGTTAATCTGATAAAGTTGTGGGCTTTCAGCCAGAATTTAAAATTTTATCTCCTTTACAATAAAAAATAAGTCAACTCTAAATGTCAAAGTGTAGTCTAAATCATCTTAGCTGCCATGAATTTTATAATTACTGTGGATAAGTGAAGCATTTGCCATGCCTGTATATATTTAGTTAGTCATTAAATATATATATGTATATACATTTAATCCTCCCAATAACTTTAGGAGGTAGACATTGATATTATTGCTATCTACTATTTTAAAGATGAGTAAACTGAGACTTAGGAAGGTGGTATAACTGGTTGGCCTTCTCTGAGCCCAGACTCTTCTCTCTGCTTTCCTATGCACACGAATAATTCCAAATGCTTCTTAAAAATGCAGACTCTGGAGCATCCATATCAGAGATTCTGATCCAACATATCTCTTTGAGTTGCTGGGAATCTGCATTTATGACATGCCACAGAGGTTATTTTGAAATGGACATGGCAGTACCTCACTTTGAGAACTGATGTTCCGGGGGTTATTAAGTATTCAGCATATTCCCAGTCGAATCCTACTAGAAGAGCAAGGAGCTGGCCCCCAGAGGTTAAGCAACTTCCTGGAGGCCAGTCCACTACCAAGCCAGCTGGCCCAGCATTCTTTCCACCACATTCCAGTGGAGAAAAAATTCAAGTCTCTGAGAGGGCTTTGTTCTCCCCCTAGTCTTTCAGTTCTTGCAAGCAGCCAAACTCCCCTGGAGCGTCCAACAATATGTTCAAGGCCAGCGCAGAAAAATCACACCACTCATTCGAACAGTCTCCGAGCTCTGTGCCCACGTACTGCCAAAATTGGAAGCGGTGAAAATCATTTAAATATTACTTTTCTTTAATTGTGAGACTATCAGTGTGTGAAAATTACCATGTGTAACCTTAAGAGCTGTTACAGCTTTCTGAAAAGCAAGCTTGCCTTTCCAACTGCCATTCAGCAAGGACTGGCTTTCCTCTTACACATCCCTGTTCAGCCCTCAGCATCATCTTAGACCCACATATGACCTGAAGGTGGTTCAGAACTGGTTCTTCAGGATAGATGTACAATAGAAGGCTTATAATTCTATGAGATTATTATGGCTACATTTCCAGTGACGCTGTCATCCTTGGAGCTATTCCTCTGAGATGGGTGTTTTCTCTGCGTATTTACCCAGTTTGTGTTGAATGAACCAACATCGAGACCAGTGGCTTAATGCCAAAGTTCGGCAAACAATTGTTCCCCTGTCTGTGGGCTTATTCATTCATTTCTGAGAGTTCTCTGCCAAAATCTGTCCTGTCAAGTCCCTTAGAGGGAGGCGTAAAATATGCTTGCACTCTGCGTTTTAGGCCATACCATTCATTCATCACTGGTGTCGCGGCAAGTTTTCGCACATGGATGTCACAAATCTCGATCATGCAAATATGTTGTCTATTTCTTAACAATACGCTGGTACAACTTGCCTTGACTCATAGTTGTTTCCTTCATCGCATGACCACTCACAGACCGATTTGTGAGGCCTCTAAATGCGCTCGGTTCTGTTACTGAGGCAACCTGCCCCAGCGGATTCCGCAGATAGAAACTTCACATCTGAGCGACACAACGTGTGCATGAAGGGGAGGACTGTTTTCCAGAAACACAGTGTTTGGGTTGAAGCGTCTGACAAAAGGACATGAAGAACCAGAACAATACCGGGTTTTAAAATTAGGTCTTTAAATTCAAGGTGACACTCAAAATACCACTCTGTTTCTTACAATCTGGTGCTCTCTTTTCCTTTTTCCAGAAGCTGCAAGGCTCCCTGCGCTCGTCTCAGGATGCAAAACAGCTGAGCCTTACGGGGGAGTTTCTTCCCTACTCGATAGCCATCCTGTTGAACAGGGCTCTCCATGTGGCAGGGGAGGGTTTTAGCAGTTGAATGAAGCCACTTAACAAAATGTTTCATGCGCCTGGGAGTTGTTAGTTAATGAGATAAATCCCTCTCCTATAGCAGCTATTTCCTGGGCGTTCTGCGCCTTTCTGGAAGTGGTACAAACTCTTTCAGGCCATTAGGGTCTCACAGAATCATTTCATACTCTTATGGGAATTACTTTATCATTTTAAATCAGAGATCAGCAAACATTTCCCATAAAAGGCCAGATAATAAATATCCTCCACTCTGTAAGCCGTATGGTCTCTGTCACAACTATTCAACTCCACAGCAGAAAAGCAGCCAGAGAGAGCATGTGAACGAATGGGAGTGTCTGTGTTCCAATAAAACTTTATTTATGGACACTGGAACTTGGACGCCATGTAATCTTCATGAATCACTAATTAATGTTCTTTTTCCCTCTATTTTTTCAGCCATTTAAAATCTATTCTTAGCCCATGTGTCTGAAAAAGACAGGCAGTGGGCCATAGTTTTCCCCATCCTTGCTTTAAGCCAACTGACTGATAAAACAGAAATACCAACACAGTCATCAGCTTCTCTCATTTACCTAATCCTTAGCAAGCACTAGAAAAATGTCAGCTATTCCTGAAATAATCAGTCAGTTGAGACATGTTTGGGAATGAAAGTCAGCACATAATTTTTCTATGCATAGGAAGAATGCTGGTAAACTCAGTGGATTTGGTGGATGGGGTCACAGTTGATTTCTCTAATGTCCCACTGCCTAGAAAATCTTAAAGTGAAAGTGAAGTCGCTCAGTTGTGTCCGACCCCATGGACTGTAGCCTACCAAGCTCCTCTGTCCTTGGGATTTTCCAGGCAATAGCACTGGAGTGGGCTGCCATTTCCTTCTCCAGCGGATCTTCCCGACCCAGGGATCGAACCAGGTCTCCCGCATTGTAGACAGACGCTTTACCGTCTGAGCCACCAGGGAAATCTTAAGGTCTGAGCTAAACTTGGAGAGTTTTCAGTGTGAAATATAATGCTCCACCCTGATATACTAATGTTCCCAGGGCTTCTCTCTCATTTTCCCATCATTCTTGGAAGTATAACTTTCAGAACAGACAGAAGAGGAAAACTAACTCCACAGCTTGGGTGACGGCAAGTAAGGACTGTCTTTTCTTCTTCACTCTGACCCGCTAACCCACAAAGATCCAGTCTCTGCCAGGGAAAAGGATGAGAAGAAGCTGGTATAGCACTCAGGCTCCTAGTGGTGATTCGCTGCAATTAAGTTCCTTCCTGGAGGGAGAATACCTTGATAAAATGAAGCCAGGGTTGCTTTTTCTCTGTGCTTGATTGTCTAATGAACTTCATCTTATTCTTCACTGTCATTTTCCTGATCAGTCCTTTCTCCTTCTTTCCATTTTTTCCTTTCTCCTTCCTGTCTTTTGAAGTAACGATATGAGGGTGGTCCAGTGGTTAGGACTCTGCACTTCCACTGCAGGCAGCCATGCGTTCGATCCCTGATCAAGAAACTAGGATCCCAGATGCTGGGCAGCACAGCTAAGCAAACAAACAAAAAGATAACCAAAAATAATGAAGTAATGATTTGATTTTCTGATGTGTTCTATACCTATCCAGCTCCAAGTGTGATCCTCTGACAACAGTGCCAGAACCACTGGGAGCTTTTCAGAAATCTGGGATTTGAGGCCGCATCCCAAAACCTCCTGAATCATGATCTGCATTTTAACAGGGCCTGCACCGCAAACTTTAAGAGGCACCAATCCTTATGATACCCCCATCACTCCAGAAAAAAAAAAAAAAGACAAAACTCAGGATTACATAGATTCCAAATGGAAGTAAAGACTTGACCTTCCAGAGATTACTCATAACTGATGAGAAAAATTGGGCTTTTCCATTGGCTCAGACAGTAAAGAATCCGCCTGCAGTGCGATCCCTGGGTTGGGAAGATTCCCTGGAGGAGGGCATGGCAACCCACTGCCCAGCATTCTTGCCTGGAGAGTCCCCACAGATGGAGGAGCCTGGTGGGCTATTAAGTTCATGGGTTCACAGAGTCGGACATGAGCAACTAAGCACACACAGCACATGCAACTTTAAAGCGAGCAAGTGACAGCTCTGCTTTGGCGAAACTTGAAGGACTTTTTGCTCTCAGTTCAGTTCAGTTCAGTTCAGTCACTCAGTCGTGTCCGACTCTTTGGGACCCCATGAATTGCAGCATGCCAAGCCTCCCTGTCCATCACCATCTCCCGGAGTTCACTCAGACTCACGTCCATCGAGTCCGAGATGCCATCCAGCCATCTCATCCTTTGTTATCCCCTTCTCCTCCTGCCCCCAATCTCTCCCAGCATCAGAGTCTTTTCCAATGAGTCAACTCTTAGCATGAGGTGGCCAAAGTACTGGAGCTTCAGCTTTAGCATCATTCCTTCCAAAGAAATCCCAGGGTTGATCTCCTTCAGAATGGACTGGTTGGATCTCCTTGCAGTCCAAGGGACTCTCAAGAGTCTTCTCCAACACCACAGTTCAAAAGCATCAATTCTTCAGCGCTCAGCCTTCTTCACAATCCAACTCTCACATCCATACATGACCACAGGAAAAAACCATAGCCTTGACTAGACGGACCTTTGTTGGCAAAGTAATGTCTCTGCTTTTGAATATGCCATCTAGGTTGGTCATAACTTTCCTTCCAAGGAGTAAATGTCTTTTAATTTCATGGCTGCAATCATCATCTGCAGTGATTTTGGAGCCCCCAAAAATGAAGTCTGACAGTTTCCACTGTTTCCCCACCTATTTTCCATGAAGTGATGGGACCAGATACCATGATCTTCGTTTTCTGAATGTTGAGCTTTAAGCCAACTTTTTCACTCTCCTCTTTTACTTTCATCAAGAGGCTTTTTAGTTCTCCTTCACTTTCTGCCATAAGGGTGATGTCATCTGCATACCTTTTTTGCTCTAGCAGTCTTCAAAGTGTAAGAAGTTTCTCCGATAGCAGAGCAGGATAGTTAAGGACACAGAGCCTGGAGGCTAAGAAGAGGGCTCCGGCTCCAGTGAAGGGAGACGTGGAAATGATACCAGCACACAGTCTGTGGCTCAGGCTGCGGGTGACAGAGCCTGCTTCACTGCAGAGAGGGGTCAGAGGAGAGTGAACAGGACGGAGTCATTCCTCGGCATTCTGGAAAACAAACAGGCTGTGATGTCTCCCTCAAGGGGCCATGGAGGTGGGGTGGGGGTAGTGAGGAGAAAGCCTTGATTTGTAGCATTTATCGGTTTCCATGGTGTACCTGGGCTTCCCTGGTGGTTCAGTCGGCAAAGAATCTGCCTGCAGCGCGGGAGACTTGGGTTCGATCAGGAGTTGGGAAAATCCCCTAGAGGGGCACGTGGCAACCCACTCCAGTATTCCTGTCTGGAGAATCCCCATGGGCAGAGGAGCCTGGTGGCCTACAGTCCATGGTGTTGCAGAGTCAGACACGACTGAGCAACGAAGCACAGCACACAGTGTACCTAGTCCTACCTTGGCTGATTTTAAACTATCACTGTGGTATCACTGGGAAGAGACGCAGCGTAGCACACCATGATTCAAGAGACGTAAATAAACTCAGAAACGCAGTAAGTTGTAAATAGTTAGGAACGGATGAGTTGTACTTATTACCTTTGTTTTAATATAACTAATTGTGAGTTTATATAATGTAAGTTTTAGCAATGGCTGTGTTGACAACTAAGTCCAAACAGTCCTGAGAATTGGCTCTCATGAGACAGTATGAGCAGGCTCCAGCACAATACCTTGAAAAGGGGCATTTTTCACACATTTGGACTGTAAATCGTAGGAAGTCTCAAAAGATACCTGCACAATGCATTTGGGTATCATTTCTTCACACTGATATCTTAGCAAACATCTGTTAACAGCTTGCCTTCAAAGGAAAAAAAGGAAAAACATCTGTAGAATTTCACTCTTAAGGTTCATCCTGCAAACTTTCCTTAAACTTTCTCCAGAACATTTTATAGGCATCCTCTTTGTTGAGTTCTTCTAGTTGAGAATTTTCCAGTTTGCAGTTGGAATGTTTCATGTGACTTACTGCACCCATGAGTTAATACTTTCAGAGATATTCCTAAAACACCATATTAGCCTTATTTCAACTGTTCATTCACAAATTTTTAATGTTTGTTGCTCAATAATCATAAAGGCTTGGCTTGAGTTTCATCTCATCTTTCTTCTTCTTGAGTTTTAGTCAAAGGAAAATTCATAGGCATCACAGCCGTAAGGAGAGAGAAAGGAGTTCAAATGCTATAAAGCAAATAATCAGTTTCCTATAACAGAGCTGACCATGAATTTCCTTAGCCGAATCCAGAATTTTACTACATTTCCGAGAATCCATACTAGTATTTTCCCGGTGTTGTGGATACATGGGACTGACTAAGGCCACCTGGTTCCTCTTCAGAGATCCCTCATTAACTACTCCCCCGCCCCCGCCCCATCCCAACACACACACACACTCCTCATCTAAGTTACTTAACCTCTCTGAGCAAAGGTTTGCAGCCTGTAAAATAAGGGACCGGTAAACAATGTCTAGATCTCTTTCAGCTTTTTAAAATTTATTTAACTTTTCAAAATTTATTCTGGAAAATTAAAATTAATTGGAAATAGGATAAAAAGAAAAAAAATTAAGGAAAGAACAACTTGTTGCTCATTTGGGCAGTCCGCCTGGTCTGCCGTTTGGGGATGACACCATGTTAATTCTTTGAGAGGAACAGGTACATTCATCCACCCTCTTTCCTTACAAGGCAACAGTTCATGAAAATGCCTCGTCCATAAAAAAGATTTGCATGACCCATTTCGCGGCTGCTGAGCTGTTTGTGATCCTAAAAGTTTGGTTTTCTTCACTGTGTGAGTTTCAGTTTGCGTCACGGTCCTCTCCGAGGTCGCCCCGCGTGACACTGCTCTGGGGCCATCCGGGCCGCCTCCACCTCCCACCTGTCCTCCAGGGCTTCGACGGACTGGACTCCTACGCCGGCTTCCTGCAGCCGCCTCCTACCCTCCCCTCGGGGTCTGTAACCCCAAAACTAACAGCTAGAGCGCCAGGCTCCGGCAGCAGGGGTAGGGGCGTGTTCCAAGGTGCCTTGGAAAAAATAAGACGTCCCCGAAGGATGCTAGCGCCTAGGATACTTTTAAAACGAACTTGGCGGGGCAGCGGGAGCTCCCCCTCACTCCTCTCTGGAGAGAGGGCGTCCCAGGTGTGCCTTAAACGCCTTCGATCTTGCAGTTTCCGGTTACAAAGGTCCCATCGCCCCGCAGGTCCCGGGTCCGCGTGATGTGGTTTATTGTGGCAACAGTTTCCTGGCGTCGAGCGCCTCTTGCCGAGCCCTGAAACGCCCGAGGCTGGGGACAGCGGAGGCGCGGGGCGCGCGATCGGGGCGCTGGGCTCGGGGGGCGCTGGGCGCACGGGCAGCAAGGCCGCAGGAATCGCGCGCACCGCGCACGATGGGCTGCGGACCTTCCCAACCCGAGGAAGAAAGGAGACGCGTGCCCGCGCCCAGGAAGGGCTGGGAAGAGGGATTCAAGGTAAAAGCACACACATACAAAACAGACAAACTGTACAGCCTCTTGCCTGGGAGGCCTGGCGAGTCCCACGCCTGGAGGCGGCTGGAGAGGGCCCTGCGGGCGATCACAGCCCGCCTGGTGCCTGAGCATTGGGCGGACAGGGAGGGAGCGGCTTGCTTCAGCGGGGATTTAACTGCCTTCTCAACCAGGACTCGTGTTGCTCTAGGCCTAGCTTTTGGGTTTCAAGAGCCCACGAAGGTGGTCACACTCCCGGGCCAGAGGCGGGGCTAACGGGACTACGGCGCGTTCTGCATGGAACTGGGCTGGTGGTGATGCCCCAGGGAAGATGAGACTTCCTGGGAGCCGCCCTATATTATCGGCTTCCCTGATGGGAGTAAGACCCGGAGGAGACCTCCGCAGCTGTCTAGCTGAGCTCTCTTGTTTCTCACAAGAGGATCCCGAGGCCCAGGGAGGTGGACCACTTGCCAGAGGCTGTACAGCTTGTTTTGGGGGAACAGCCGGAGACAGTGCCGAATTGTCAGGAGTCTCATTTCAGGACTCCACCACTCTCCCGTAATTCTTATAGAGACACGATGGGGCAGTTTACGCCGCGCCCCCCCACCCCCCCGCCCCCCAGGCTAGGGCATGGAGGAATGGGCTGGTGGAGGCAAAAATGAGGTCCATGATTCTTGACATCGTCACTACCATCGCGAGACTTCCACAAAGAGAACTAGGAACCCACCAAGGTCCCTTCTAGAGGGGTTATCCCAAGATCATGTTACCATATAATTTATCATCAAAAGCAGGATACTCTTAAGAGTGAAAGGCAACCCTATTAATAAATTTGCCCAGACAATCCAATATAAGCCCATACTGTCTGCCGCAAATCAAGATATCATGTCGCCCTTCCTATATTCCCTGATGGCTCAGTTGGTAAAGAGGCTGCCTGCATTGCAGGAGCCCGGGGTTCAGTCCCTGGGTCGGGAAGATCCTCTGGAGAAGGAAATGGCGATCCACTCCAGTGTTATTGCTTGGAGAATCCCATGGACAGGTGGACTACAGTCCATGGGGTCACAAAGAGTTTGACACGACTGAGTGGCTAACACACATTCCTAAAGGGCATGTTTGGAAATACAGTTTAAAGAGCAAACACTCTCTCAGCAGGTGGTGGGTAAGTCATTCTGCAGTATCAGTTACAACACCTACTGTGTGTAAATACATCAAAAACAAACCAGACTTACTAAAGGTTGGGACTCAAGCATGGTCCGCCGGGGGACTCCTGTGCCCAGATGCACACCTATTTCAACACTGCTTTCTGCTTTTCATCCCAACTACCACTGTCTGCTTTCAAGAAACCATTGCCTTTTACACTGGGTCTTGTCTTTCTGCCTCTCTCATCACCACCCTAACCAGGCTGTCTTCCACACCGCCTCCTGTCTTCCTAAGGAAAAGTTGCCTTTGTTGCGTGAAAGTTTACCTTTGGTCTCATCGGTCTCTCTGATATCATCCTCTCCTCACCAGTCCTTTGCATTCGTCTGCCAAAATAAGAAGCTGCAGTGCCCAGTTCTTCCAGGCTTCATCACACTCCGTGTCTTTCCCCCATGCCATTCCCACTTCCTGGAATATCTTCCCTGGGCCCCATTCCTGGTCCTCCTGATGAACTCCTACCTGTCCCTCCACACTGAACCCAAGCTCCACTGCCCAAACACTGTGACACTCCCTTATCCCATGGTAGATGTTTGTTTAAGCTCCTTTGCCCTCATAGATTTATGGGCTTCTTGGGAGCAATTTGATCATCTTTTTTATTCATCACCGTTGGGGAATAACATTAAGAATACTTTTTTTTTCTCTTTTCCCCCCAAATATATTAATGTGACTTTAAAGTACTAATCCATTCTGTTTTTCCCTTTTTTGGTATAAAAATCTTTTAAAATTTATTTTCACTGGCATGATTACATAGAAGACTTCAGTAGAAGAAAATTTTCACTATTTCTGTTTGTTTTATGGCCATTATCATTTGTCCCATCTCATGGTTATTACTGAAAAAAATATATATATATTTTATAGAGGAGGAGTGCTGAAAAGCAATCATCTCCAAGTGTCAAATACATTGGGTCCCTTTGGACCAAGCATTCCCAAGGCTGGGAAGGGTTCTGGGTTTCTTCCTGACCTATCCTGGGTAAGACAGTCATCGCCCCTTGCTTGGATTTTTGTACAACACTCCTAACTAGTCTCCCTGGGTGCTTCCTTCACAACCAGCTTCTACCTGCCCTGCAGCTCCAATCTTCCACGTGACCTCCAGAGGGATCATTCTAAAATAAAATCTGATTATGTCCGTTCTCTGCTGGAAAAAAGTCACTGACCCACTAGGTAGGCATATCCACCGATGATCAAGTGTGTGACTACCTAGGTTTGATTTCTGGATTCACCACTTATCAGCTGTGTGACTTGGGTCCAGTTATTTGACTTCTCTGTGCCCTGGCTTCCTTTTCTGTAAAAAGAAAGTAATGATAGTTATTTTGTAGAGTTGCTGGGAGGAATAAATGAATTCAGTTCACATTAAGTGCTCATACCAGAGCTTGGCACAGGATAAGCACTTAATATTGGTTATTGCAATCACTGTTTTTACAATTATTAGTTATTGCAGTCACTATTAATATTAGTTACCATAATCACTATTATTACAACTATTAGTTATTTCAGTCACTATTAATGTTAGTTATTACAATCACTATTATTATAATTATTTATGTGAAATAAAACACAAAGCTCTTAGCACACCTTACCAGCCACCCTCAAGCTGCTGCTGGTCAGATGCCCCAGTTTCATCTCTCCCTGCTCCTCTGTTCTAATCAAACCTCACCACAGGTTCCCCAACCCCATTCTGTTCCTATCTCTGTGCCTTTGCCCCCCACATCCTCTTTCCTTCAGCTCTACCTTCTACATCTTCCTGGACCACAGGCAGATATGCCCCCAGGTTTCAAGATGACTCAAGACCACTCTTCTCTATAACCCTGGCCCTCCCCCCATGCTGGCAGACTGAACTTCATACCTTCTCCCATCATATTTCAAAACATTTATTGTGCTTATTTATTTCCGTGCTAGCCTCCCATCCTAAGCTGCTACCGAAGGAAAGAACTGTTTTTTTTGTCTTAGTTTCCAGTGCTCACTACGGTGTCCGGTGCAGAGCAGACATTAATGAATGTTTTGGGGTGACTGCAAGTAAAGCTGATGCTGACATGAGCTCCTCAGATTCCTTAGCCTCTTCTTGTCTCCGAGGAGCATAACTGAACTAATGACAGTCAGCAAGGAGGAAATTAGATATTAAAATGACCTGAAAATAGGCTCAGACCTGACTCTCTTTCCCTACTCCAAACATTTGACTTTGGAAATCCAATCTGGGAAAAATATAATTATTAACTAAATACTCTCTGGCTATCAGAACAGCACTTTTTTTTAACCTTCATAAATGCATAGGGCTTGAGAGTTCCCTAGTTACGCAGTGCCTTTTAAATGAGATGAACACGTTTGTTTGCCTGAAATATTTATGTTTCTTAGCAGCTCAACTTTAAAATATTCTGAACCTAACTTCTTGAGATCTGTCTGCCGAATTTCTGTTCACTGTACCTTAAAGTGGCAAGAAGACATGGTAATAAAATAATACATAATAAAGAAAGCATGGGGAACTGTTCTTAGAAGAAATGCTCTTCTTCCATGTGATCAACTCAAAGTTTCTTGCCTTATATAAAAGGGGAGAGACTAAATTGGAATAGATGATTTCTGAGTATCCTTTGCAGTTTTCCCTTAAACTTTGACAGGAAAATTCTTGTTTGTCATCAGTAAAGGGAGTTAACTTTTTAAAGTGCATTTAAAAAAATATATATATATTTCTAGTTGTTTTTGATTCAGTTCAGTTGCTCAGTCTTGTCTGACTTTGCGACCCCATGACCCGATGGACTGCAGCACACCAGGCTCCCCTGTCCATCACCAACTCCTGGACCTTGCTCAAACTCATGTCCATCAAGTCGGTGATGCCATCCAACAGTCTCATCCTCTGTCATCCCCTTCTCCTCCTGCCTTCAATCTTTCCCAGCATCAGAGTCTTTTCCAATGAGTCAGTTCTTCACATCAGATTGCCAGAGTACTGCAGCTTCAGCTTCAGCATCAGTCTTTCCAATGAATATTCAGGATAATGTTTTTGGAGGGTTGCTATTTCTTATTATGTTTATTTGAAATAAACTACAAAGAATCAAAATTTAATGAGAAAAATTCTTCCTATATGTTTACAGACAAATATATTTATCAGTTATCTGCCAATAGGAAGGTTTCAGCTCCAGGGAACTGTGACAGATGACTCTTTCCTTCCAAACTGTTCATCAGATTTGTTTCTACAAAGCGTTAGAACACAACATATAATTGCCATCAGACCAACCAACCAACAAAATACCTTTCTATAGTTAAAAGTAATACCTTTCTTGGGATGCTGATAATGCCCATGCATAGCTGTTACTTTGGAATTCACAGCTTTTCACATCTGTCTAAAATTGCTGGATTTTTATCCCAAGACAACGAAGCATAAAATAAAATCAATACAAAATATGAAAACATTGATTCTGTACTTCTGCTACAACTTCATCTCAAGGACAAAATAAAACCTTCTACCCACCTCCCAACCCCCATACCATTACAGTTAGACTTCTCATTGGTGTGAAAATATAAACTCTGCATGCATAGACAGACCAGGAAAACTGTCTACACCATATTCCCATGAGGCATAGATCTAATTAATTTGTAAATATCTCTCATCTTTGAACTACATCTTTTCTCAAGTCTAGATTATGAAATTGAATGTTAAAACTTCCAGAATGTGTTGCACATAGATAAGATATTTGAAAGACATCGTTAGTTTGCAAAAGAGAAAAACCTAAAATTTCTGCTCTAGAAACTGAAGGCTGTTGGTATATGTTCTTTTTTTTTTTTCTTTTTTTTTTTTTGTATAAAGTTTTTTATTTTTTTTATTTTAAAATCTTTAATTCTTACATGTGTTCCCAAACATGAACCCCTCTCCCACCTCCCTCCCCATAACATCTCTGTGGGTCATCCCCATGCACCAGCCCCAAGCATGCTGTATCCTGCGTCAGACATAGACTAGCAATGCAATTCTTACATGATAGTATACATGATAGAATGCCATTCTCCCATATCATCCCACCCTCTCCCTCTCCCTCTGAGTCCAAAAGTCCGTTATAGACAGCTGCGTCTTTTTTCCTGTCTTGCATACAGGGTCGTCATTGCCATCTTTCTAAATTCCATATATATGTGTTAGTATACTGTATTGGTGTTTTTCTTTCTGGCTTACTTCACTCTGTATAATCGGCTCCAGTTTCATCCATCTCATCAGAACTGATTCAAATGAATTCTTTTTAACGGCTGAGTAATACTCCATTGTGTATATGTACCACAGCTTTCTTATCCATTCATCTGCTGATGGACATCTAGGTTGTTTCCATGTCCTGGCTATTATAAACAGTGCTGATAAACCCAAGGCGAAACACCCCAAGACACATATTAATCAAATTAACAAAGATCAAACACAAAGAACAAATATTAAAAGCAGCAAGGGAAAAACAACAAATAACACACAAGGGGATTCCCATAAGGATAACAGCTGATCTTTCAATAGAAACTCTTCAGGCCAGGAGGGAATGGGAAGACATACTTAAAGTGATGAAAGACAATAACCTACATCCCAGATTACTGTACCCAGCAAGGATCTCATTCAAATACGAAGGAGAAATCAAAAGCTTTACAGACAAGCAAAAGCTGAGAGAATTCAGCACCACCAAACCAGCTCTCCAACAAATTCTAAAGGATATTCTCTAGACAGGAAACATGAAAAGGGTGTATAAACCCGAACCCAAAACAATAAAGTAAATGATAACGGGATCATACTTATCAATAATTACCTTAAACGTAAATGGGTTGAATGCCCCAACCAAAAGGCAAAGACTGGCCGAATGGATACAAAAACAAGACCCCTCTATATGCTGCTTACAAGAGACCCACCTCAAAACAAGGGACACATACAGACTGAAAGTGAAGGGCTAGAAAAAGATATACCACGCAAATAGAGACCAAAAGAAAGCAGGAGTGGCAATACTCACATCAGATAAAACAGACTTTAAAACAAAGGCTGTGAAAAGAGACAAAGAAGGCCACTACATAATGATCAAAGGATCAATCCAAGAAGAAGATATAACAATTATAAATATATATGCACCCAACATAGGAGCACCGCAATATGTAAGACAAATGCTAACAAGTATGAAAAGGGAAATCAACAATAACACAATAATAGTGGGAGACTTTAATACCCCACTCACACCTATGGACAGATCAACTAAACAGAAAATCAACAAAGAAACACAAACTTTAAATGATACATTAGACCAGTGAGACCTAATTGATATCTATAGGACATTTCACCCCAAAACAATAAATTTCACCTTTTTTTCAAGTGCTCATGGAACCTTCTCCAGGATAGATCACATCCTGGGCCATAAATCTAAACTTGATAAATTCAAAAAAATCGAAATCATTCCAAGCATCTTTTCTGACCATAATGCATTAAGATTAGATCTCAATTACAGGAGAAAAACTACTAAAAATTCCAACATATGGAGGTTGAACAACATACTTCTGAATAACCAACAAATCACAGAAGAAATCAAAAAAGAAATCAAAATATGCATAGAAACTAATGAAAATGAAAACACAACAATCCAAAACCTGTGGGACACTATAAAAGCAGTGCTAAGAGGTATATGTTCTTTTATGCTGGAAGATTGTGTTTCACTAGCTACAATTTGCGTTTTGGTCACTGACAGAGCTTGAAGGCAGACTGTATTTAAACAAGCATAAATGGGAAAGATTCTTGCTCAGGCCTGGATGAGCTGCTTTGATGAAACAATTGGGAGGTTGTGTGGAATTTAAATCTACTCTGACTTGTAATTGACAGATATCTTTGTGAAAATCCATGTGTTAGACTAAAAACATTCAAACTTGCTCTCAGTTCCAACGTGGGCATTTTGTTTGTTTTGTTGTTGTTGCTGTTAAATCAGTTCCCCGTTTGAGGATCTCCCCTGGAAAATTTTAAATGGCAAAATTAGTCCCCATGTGTAACTCAGTGCTTTGCTAGGTTCAAAAACCGATGGATCTGTGAAACAAAAGGAACTTGTAAAAAATATCTGTTTTACTATCACTTCATAGATTGGGTTTTAATAGCTCATTTGGCAAGAGGAGCAAGAATGCTGGATATAATCTTTACCTTCAATGTGAACTGTGAGCCCCTTAAAGATAAATATCAGACAGGGTCTCCTTTTCCTGTTACATGAAATATAAATATAATATGAGATATATATACCTATAGCTGATGTTCAAGCTGGTTTTAAAAAAGGCAGAGAAACCAGAGATCAAATTGCCAACATCCGCTGGATCATGGAAAAAGCAAGAGAGTTCCAGAAAAACATCTATTTCTGCTTTATTGACTATGCCAAAGCCTTTGACTGTGTGGATCACAATAAACTGTGGAAAATTCTTTAAGAGATGGGAATACCAGACCACCTAACCTGCCTCTTGAGAAATCTGTATAAGGTCAGGAAGCAACAGTTAGAACTGGACATGGAACAACAGACTGGTTCCAAATAGGAAAAGGAGTACGTCAAGGCTGTATATTGTCACCCTGCTTATTTAACTTCTATGCAGAGTACATCATGAGAAATGCTGGACTGGAAGAAACACAGCTGGAATCAAGATTGCTAGGAGAAATATCAATAACCTCAGATATGCAGATAACACCACCCTTATGGCAGAAAGTGAAGAGGAACTAAAAAGCCTCTTGGTGAAAGTGAAAGAGGAGAGCGAAAAAGTTGGCTTAAAGCTCAACATTCAGAAAATGAAGATCATGGCATCCGGTCCCATCACTTCATGGGAAATAGATGGGGAAACAGTGGAAACAGTGTCAGACTTTATTTTTTTGGGCTCCAAAATCACTGCAGATGGTGACTGCAGCCATGAAATTAAAAGACGCTTACTCCTTGGAAGGAAAGTTATGACCAACCTGGATAGTATATTCAAAAGCAGAGACATTACTTTGCCAACTAAGGTCCGTCTAGTCAAGGCTATGGTTTTTTCCTGTGGTCATGTATGGATGTGAGAGTTGGACTGTGAAGAAGGCTGAGCGCCGAAGAATTGATGCGTTTGAACTGTGGTGTTGGAGAAGACTCTTGAGAGTCCCTTGGACTGCAAGGAGATCCAACCAGTCCATTCTGAAGGAGATCAACCCTGGGATTTCTTTGGAAGGAATGATGCTAAAGCTGAAGCTCCAGTACTTTGGCCACCTCATGCGAAGGGTTGACTCATTGGAAAAGACTTTGATGCTGGGAGGGACTGGGGGCAGGAGGAGAAAGGGACGACCAAGGATGAGATGGCTGGATGGCATCACTGACTCAATGGACGTGAGTCTGAGTGAACTCCGGGAGCTGGTGATGGACAGGGAGGCCTGGCGTGCTGCGATTCATGGGGTCGCAAAGAGTCGGACACAACTGAGCGACTGAACTGAACTGAACTGAACTGATACCTATAGCTATATATATATATTTCATACAACAAAGGAAAAGGAGGCCCTGTCTGATAAAACATGACTGTTATTATATAATAACATAGCATGGAATATGTTATATGTAAAGACTCTTTTCCAGGGTCAGCTTACTATTCAGGGACTGTATGCACTATAACTGAGTCTGAGAAGAGAGAGATGAAGAGACAAAGAGAAAAGCCTGTAGTTGTTCTCACCCTTTATCCTTGAGCTGGGTCGTATTTCAGGACCGTTGAGTTTTTGTTTGCTTACTTCTTTGTTTGTTCAGTTGGTTGGTTTATCATATTTTCTTGTGTAGTTCTGAACCACAGAACTAATTAGGTCTCAACATAATGAACTGATGTTGGTTTAGCTGGAATGATCATGTTCTGTAAACAGGATGAAAAGCAATGCAAGTCTCCCTACTAATAGAACATACAAGAATGGCTAACAGAATTACGAGAATGTGAGGATGACAGGGGCCCTCAACCTATCAATGGTGGTTCCTCCTTAACCTCTGAAGGAGCTTTGGAATGCTTCCAGAAAGTGGTCAGATGGACTCAACTATTTTAAATTGTTTTTTTCTTTTTTTTTTTTTAATTGTGAAAGTACCAAGGGCCAACTCACTGGAAAAGATCCTGATGCTGGGAAAGATTGAGGGCATGGGGAGAAGGGGGAACAGAGGATGAGATGGTTGGATGACATCATTGACTTGATGGACATGAATCTGAGAAAACTCCAGAAGATAGTGAAGGACAGGGTAGCCTGGCGTGCTGTAGTCCATGGGTTCACAAAGAGTCCAACGTGACTGAGGAACTGAACAACAGCAACCAAGAGTTTTATGCTGATGTCCTGGCTTCTGACTATTTTGCTAGAGGGAATGTTTTCTTCTTGGTCCCTAGAGTCATAATTTAGAGCCAGAAGGGGCCTGCCTCCTTTAAACTGAAGCTCTGAGAAGGTCTGTTAACCCTCCTTTCTAATATGTTGGGGCCTACTCTTTCCCCCACTTCCACGGCCAGGGTCCCAGTTCCTGTTTAATCCAGTCTCACCTGGACAGTTGCAGTCCTCATACTGGTCACCCCATTTTGTCCCTTCCTTCCCTCTACTCCTGCTGTGGGCGCTAACCCAAGAGCGATTTTTCTAAAAATCACACCTGATCACTTTATTTCACTTCCTGTATAAAAAGCCTACAAAGGATTCCTGTTGCCTTCAAAGCAAAATGGCATGTATCTACTTGTCACAAAAGACTTTCCCACCTCAGCAGCTACCACTTTCTACATCAGTCTATTTCTGCTTAACTGGAATAATTCAAGTTTCTGAGCTCACCGTGTTCTTTCACATCCCACCGTCCTTTGTACTTTTCCTGTGTCCAGAATGACTTTTACCCTTTCCGTACTGGGACTTCGGGTTTCTCTGGTGGCTCAGTGGTAAAGAATCTGCCTGCAATGCAGGAGACCTGGGTTTGATCCCTGGGTTAGGAAAATCCCCTGGAGAAGGAAATGGCAACCCACTCCAGTGTTCTTGCCTGGGAAATCCCATGAGCGGAGGAGCCTGGCGGGCTATAGTCCATGGGGTCACAAAGGATTCGGATGTGACTTAGCGACTAAACAACTGGAAGCTCATTCATAAACTCAAGTCAACTCATGTCAACTCAAGCATCTTCTCACTGACATTTCCCTCGATCTTCCCAGCTTCTAGAGCTGCATTTCTTGGCTGCTGGCACTGCGGCATCTTCAACTGGGTCCTGCTTCTGACGTCACATCACCATCTCCCTCTCTGTAGTGGTATCTTCTTCTGCCTCCCTCTTCTAAGGACACGTGTGATTACATTCAGAGCTCCCAGGATACTCCTGCTATCATAAAGTCCTTAATTTATGGCAAAAAGAGAAGTCTCTTTTGCCTTAAAAGGTCACATCGACAGGTTGCTGGGTACTATTCAGCCTCCCACAGATAACCAATTGACTATGTATTCATCAAGCAGACCCTGTGACATTTTCATTTTCCAAGAAACCATTTTCTGGGACTTCTCTTGGTGGTGCAGTGGCTAAAACTCCACGCTCCAAATCCAGAGGGCCTGGGTTCAATCCCTGGCCAGGGCACTGGATCCCACATGCCACAGCTAAGACTTCAGCTGCTGCAACTGAAGATCCTGCATGCTGCAACGAAGATTTAAGATCCCACGTGCCACACCTAAAACCTGGTGCAACCAAATAAATAAATAAAAATACATTTAAAAAACAAAAAATTGTATATCAACTGTACTTCCATAAAATTTTTAAAAAGAAACCATTTTCTAAGAAGTCTTGACTCTCACAAAGCCATTCCCTTTTCACAGGCTGATGTCAGTGTGGCTCATTCTGGGGAGAATTACAGAACCCCGACTGAAACTTCACTGCCCGAGGACGCTATGGGCAGCCCCGGAGACCTGGACAAGCAGGCCCAGTTGGGAAGCTTACCGGGAACTATTCCAGAAAGTTTCCCATCTCCTAGTGAAAGAAACAGAAGACTAAATTCAGGTAACGATCCCCGTATGTGTTGATCTCTGTAAAATACTGTTTCTCTGGATACATTTTATAATGTGTGTCTGGGGACTCACATCACTGCTTTTTGTGTTCCAGGCAGTGCTTCAAGTGATAAGGTCCCATCACTAAGACATTAGGAGTTAGCCTTAGGCCTTCATTATGTGAGTAATACTAACCATTACTTACTCACATCATGAATTAATAAGATACTAAAAATTTTGTTGATGACATAATTAAAACTTTCTTTTTTACTTAAAACTAAAAGCCTTAGGACTTGCCTGGTGGTCCAGTGGCTAAGACTTCGAACTCCCAATGCCGGGGGCCTGGGTTTGATCCCTCGTCAGGGAGCTAGATCCCACGTGCTGCAATTAAACTGCATGCTGCCTCTAAGGTAGAAGCTCCCGCATGCTGCATCTAAGTTGGAAGCTCCCACATGCCACATCTAAGATCCGGCACAGCCTAATTAATTAGTTAACTAAAAAAACTAAGAGCTCTTATTGGTGGTTGGATAAGGCCTTGGGAATAGCAGTTGCCCAGGCTTTAGTTAAATTCCTCAAAACTCCCACCATACTAACATCTTTACAAGGCAAAGTTCTACATTTAAAAAATCTGTAAAACCTACATCCAACTATTTCTCCTGTCTCTCCCCATTCAAAGCTATCAGCAGATATATAGTAAAAGTATCTTCCAAAAACATCAAAGATATAATTTTGACCTAGTGTGTTCTTTAGAAACTGTTAGTGGGCCCTTTTTTTTTTTTTTAATGGCGTGTTTCACTTTACTTGAGCTACCTTCTGGTGTTAAGAGCTGTTATTTGTATTTCTTCAGCCTTTAAAACAAATTGAACTTATCAGACTCCAAGGAAGAGTACTCTCTTTTATTCGAAGGGGAAAGCTTTCATTTCATTCCTCATTCCCATAGTTTCTTCCCTAGGAACCAGTTAGAGTTGGAAAATAAATTGGATAGTAAGTGACATTCTTTTACTTGGACTTTTGTGGCAACTCGGGTTATGACAAACCTCCTTTTTTTTTATGCCCATTTTATTTATCTTTTAAACTGAAGCATAATTGATTTACAATAATGGTATTAGTCTTAGGAGTACAGCGTAGGGATTCAGTATTTTTACAGATTATACATGCCATTAAAATTTATTGCAAGATAATGGCTATAATTCCCTGGGCTAGAAAATACATCTTCCTTGCTTATCCACCTTATGCATAGTCGACTGTCTCTTCATCACCTACCTCTATCTTGCCCCTACTCCCTTCCTTCTCGCCTTTGGTAACCACTAGTGTGTCTTCTCAGAGAAGGCGATGGCACCCCACTCCAGTACTCTTGCCTGGAAAATCCCATGGACGGAGGAGCCTGGTGGGCTGCAGTCCATGGGGTCGCGAAGTCAGACACGACTGAGCGACTTCCCTTTCACTTTCCACTTTCCTGCATTGGAGAAGGAAATGGCAACCCACTCCAGGGTTCTTGCCTGGAGAATGCCAGGGACGGGGGAGCCTGGTGGGCCGCCGCCTATGGGGTCGCACAGAGTCGGACACGACTGAAGCGACTTAGCAGCAGCAGCAGCAGCAGCAGTGTGTTTTCTATATCTGTGAATCTGTTTCTGTTTTGCATATACATTTGTTTGTGTTATTTTTTAGATTCCACATATAAGTGATATTGTATAGTCTGTGTCTGTGTCTGATATTTCATTAAGTGTAATATTCGCTAAGTCCATCACAAGTTTCACATTGCTCCTCGTCTTGTGCTTCTGACAAAGTGCAGCATGACCTCTAAGGATGAGGGAGGGGTAGGGGAAGCAGGGCAGAGATGCCCCCCTCACCCTCAGTGTTGGGCCAGCACATGTGTTTTTTCTCTCTGATAATTCTGTTGATGAGAATCCCTCCTAGACTGCAATACGAATGCTCGCTAACCACGTGTTAACAGACTACAGATAATCAGGAGGACGGGGACCTGGGTGCCTCTAGACAGGCAGTCCTGCCATCTGTATACACTGTTGAGAGCAGTGTGGGGCGGGAGGCCCCAGGGAAGCAGGAGAGAGACCAGCGGGGGAGGGGCTGAGCCACAAGAGCAGGTGTTTTCAAAATGCAGTACCAATTTGTTTTCAGGGAAGAGCTCCCCACAGGATGAATAACAACCAGTGCCCTGAGCTTTCTATTTGTTCTCATCCCAGTTTCCTCTGGGGCTTCCCAGGTGGCGCAGTGATAAAGAATCCACCTGCCAAGGCAGGAGACACTGAAGACGTGAGTTTGATCCCTAGGGTGGGAAGATTCTCCTGGAGAAGGAAGTGGCCACCCACTCCTGTATCTTTGCCTGGGAAATCCCATGGACAGAGGAGCCCGGCGGGCTACAGTCCATGGGGTCGCAGAGTCAGACACGACTGAAGCAACTTAGTGTGTACACAGTTTCCTCTCTGTCTCCTCTCTGCACCCCTGCTCTTCACAGCTACAGAGTATGTTTGTTTAAAATTTCAAGAAGGTCAATATTCTTAAGTGAGAGACATCTGGTTTGTGTGTGTGTGCGTCTGGGGGTTTTTCCTATCTTCCCATTACAAATTCATGAAAACTGTCTTCGTTATACAGTGATGTTAGAAATGTTCATGAAAAGATTTCATCCATTGGATGGAAAGAGCGTCTTAAAATACAAGAGAGCTCCCTTCTTTCTTTCATTTTTTTGAAGTGTCAGTGGCTAGAGACTATTTATTTAATTTATTTTGGCTGTGCTGTGCAGCATACAGTATCCTGACCAGGAATCGAACCCGTGCCCCCTGCACTGGGAGCACGGAGTCTTAACACCTGGACCACCTGAGAGCTCATTTCGAGGGACCCCTCATTGCACCTTTATTTTATGAGGCTGTGAAGACGGGATGCTTCCTTGCTTACTTATATAATTGGGTGATGTGTAATGGGGTGGTCCCTCTCTTTAGTGCTCCCCTATAAACTGTTTCTGTGCCATTTTTAGAATAACTGATAAAAACTTAGCTACCACTTGACTCCAATTCTGATTTGGTTCAAAGACTCTTTTCAAAAAGGCATGCTTTTACTTATGTAGATTTAGCAGATGGCGTAATTGTAAACTCAGGGTTGCAGAACTAGAAGTCTCTTGGCAACATCACGCTGTTTATCCTTTGTATACAAAGCATAGAAACCAAACCGCAACTCATGAGAGTCACTGAAAGACTATCTCGTTTGTGCCTGTGGTTTAGCTTCATAATTATTGCACAGAACCTGTGTAATCATACCCAAGTGTATATGTGTTGTTACAACAAAAATGTAGTATATAGCAGCACATGAAAGACTTTTTTGTTATGTTAATATTCCAACCTGCTAAGTAAACATTATATTATGTTGATGTGTATCCTCTGTAAGAACATTAAGGATTTGAACTTCAAAGGATTATAAAGATTTGTAATAGAAACATATTTAGGTACAAGTGTTGAGACTAAGAATTAATTATTTAGCATGATTTATAAGGCATGTAATTAGCATTTAATTGATAAAATCATTGTGCTTAAATTTCACTGTCTCTCTTTCTTTTCCTTTGGAAGACCTAGTGATCAATGGATTAATCCATAAACCCCAACCCTTAGAGAATCGAGAGCGACAAACGTCATCAGACATTCTGGAGGAGTTAATCGTTCAAGGAATAATACAGAGCCACAGCAAAGTATTTAGAAATGGAGAATCATACGATGTCATGGCAAGTAATTTTGTGATTAACACTAACTTATAGGAAAAATGAGCTTTCCGGGTGGCTTAGTGCTGAAGAATCTGCCTGCCAGTGCAGGAGACTCATGAGACTCAGGTTTGATCCCTGGGTCAGGAAGATCCCCTGGAAAATAATAATCCACTCTAGACATGACTGAGTGACTCAGCATGCCCTACAGAGTTAAAAATAGCAATAGGATATGACTGATCGCGAGTTATTTTTTCCAGCAATATGCATCTTAGTGTCACAATACAGATTATACTACAGCATTTATCTAAGCCAGGTTTTTCCTCCCATTAACTCCCTCACCCCTCCACACACCATCCTTCTCTATGGATTCAGGAATTGCCTGATCATTAATGATTAATGAATCCAATAAGACATATCTTGGGTTTTACCAAACTTGAAACCTAAGACCCACTGAATAAAATGCCTTCCTTCTTTCAGCAATTTTTATTAAACATTGCCTCTGTATTAGGTATGTGAATATAGAACTGAACGCTGGCTTATCCAATAAGAAAATAGGCCTAAATACCAAAGCTAGAGCAGATATGCTTATCATTTATATACACACCTAGAAGTCAATCATGAGGAAATAAAATGAAATGATAAAAATTGTTATACCCTATTTTTCTTTGTCAGTTCATCTTAACTAATCACTCATTGTTTTCCTGTAGTGTGAGCAGTTCGTTTTATCCTGATTTTAACTGGTTTTGGTCAAAGTCTTGAGTTCTTCACTTTTGAATAAGTTCTTTGTAAACCTGTGGTGAGGCTAGCAGGCTTGGTGTTGTTTTGCTTAGTTCTCTTGTTTGTTTGGGTTTCTTTTAAAGCCACTGCTCCCAGCAGTACCTGTAATCCTAAAGCGTGAAGTGAAGTGAAGTGAAGTCGCTCAGTCGTGTCCGACTCTTTGCGACCCCATGGACTGTAGCCCACCAGGCTCCTCCCTCCATGGGATTCTCCAGGCAAGAGTACGAGAGTGGGTTGCCATTTCCTTCTCCAAGGGATCTTCCCGACCCAGGGATCGAACCCAAGTCTCCCTCATTCCAGGCAGACGCTTTAACTTCTGAGCCACCAGGGAAGCCCTAATCCTAAAGCATAGACAGAGGAAAAAAGAAGATGAAAAGAAGAAATAACACAGAAAAGAGGCCTAAGGGAAAATGAGCAGGAAAGAAAAGAATGAACCTGAAATGATGGAAATTAAGGCCTGAAATTATATCAAAGCCGCCTCAGTGGTGGCCAGTCTCCTGTGTTGTAGGGAAAACAATCAATAGGGAATAAAAAGATTCATTATTGAAATCAAGTTTGCCACCAAGACTAAGTCACTTAGTGTTTCAATAAAGGTAATTTCCTTCTCTGTGTGTAGGACTTGCTGAGAACGCATGAATAAAAGCCAACATGGCATTTTCTTTTGAAGAAGGAAAAAATAGATGCTGTAGAAAGTATTGAGGGAAAGGAAGGAGATTGTTAAGCCTTATGAGTGATATTTTCAAGCTGCCAATAAGAGGAAGTGAGGGAAGGTAAAAATGGACCATATGATGGAAAAAATGATGCCAACATAATGACAATTTACATTTGTATAACAACACCAGCTATCAGGATACAGGGCATTTTGGAGTACCTTATCTTACTTTCCTTTGGAGAAGGGAATGGCAACCCACTCCAGTGTTCTTGCCTGGAGAATCCCAGGGACGGGGGAGCCTGGTGGCAGACCGTCTATGGGGTTGCACAGAGTCGGACATGACTGAAGCGACTTAGCAGCAGCAGCAGGAGCATCTTACTTCAAAGTACTAAAAAATGGTGTGTCTTTAATATGAAAAAGGCTAGGAGAGATTTTTTTCTTGCTGTAAATGAATCTCTGGGGAATCAGAAAATAAAAGGTGGATCAAAAAAAAAACCAGGAGAGCCATCTGGAGAAGATAGATTGTGTGGACATTCGGTAACTAAGCAATGACTTCTGAAGAGAGATGCTATTGTCCCTTGATGTTCACACCAGTGGGAGTAGCATTAAAATATTTTTCAGTGATTCCAATGCCAGAGATGAATGAATTCAGACTCAGACCTCACTAGGGGACCAGCAAGGTTAATTAATATAAGCTGCATCGTGAAAGAAACGTATCTATTAAAAAATGAAAACTACAGGCTTGACTTTCAATAACATCATTAAGAGAGCCAAAGATGAAGGCTGTGTTTGTATTCGTATTATGCAGAAATGGAATGCTGGTGGAGCATAGTTAGAGTGTTCTCAGAAGGATTTAAATGTGACAGGACAGTCTGGTTTTGTTTTTTTTTTTGGTTTGGAATTGGGCCAAGACGTCCAACAAAAGCCAGACTTGCAACAGGCCAGAACAGTAATTCATCTTAATACCTAGCACAGTCCTTAACCTGAACATTTGCATCACCCAGGAAGCTTTCAGAACTCCTGGGACCAGTGGCAGAGGCTGGGCCCCAGAATGTGTTGCTTTGAAAGCTCCCAGGGTTCTCCTGAGCAGCCCAGGCTGAGAAGTACTGCCCTGAAGTGTCAGTAAAAGTGTACACCAAGCCCTCACATTCATGATCAAGCTGGGAAGGGTTAAAGCCTTCGAAACTAAAATTCCTCCATTCACCCTGAAAGAAAGTCCTAAAATATTCCAGAAAATAGAGCATCTGTTCACTAGAGGACTAAGACGGTACCTCGGAAGCGTATGGAAATGAAGAGATATAATTGTTCAGGGTCACGGGTGAAGTCTCTTTCAATTCATGTATAGCTGAAACCGTGTATGTCAGACACCAGAGATCTTGAATATCTGGGGGAAAGTTATAAGACCAATGCAAAAAGATGAGAATGAATATCGCAGGACTGAAAGGGGAACCGTATTAAGAATGAAAATATCATGAGATAGTTAATACTTTTAACTAAGAAACAAAGAGCCAAAGGAAACAAAAAGGGAATAGTCAAAAAAAAAGCAATGTTAGTGTCAGTAGGTACTACAATAGGTTGGATTCAGACTTGTAAACACCATTCTTCACTGGGGGCTTTAAAAAAAAACTTTAAATGAAATATTATGAGAAAAAAAAAACCAGAACAGTAAATGTGAGAATACTTTAAAAATAAGACTTCTTAAGTAGACCAATAGTTTTTTTTTTTTCCATCTGTGGACCAATAGTTATTTAAATATAAGGGAATTTTTGACGTAGATCTGCCCTGTCTTAGCCAGGTTGTTATCTTTAATTCTGTCATCCTTTAGAGTGAAATAGAATAAAGGATGCTGAAAAGGGGACTCCCCTATGACCTTGTCTCTTCCTAGAAGTCCACAGCTCTGTCTTTGTCCAGGGGCCCCCATTGTCTTTTTGTTTGTTTGTTTGGCTGCTCCATATGGCATGTGGGATCTTAGTTCCCTGACCAGGGATGGAACCCCTGCCCCTGTATTGTAAGTGTAGAGTCTTAACCACTGGACCACCAGGGAAGTACCCCCTGTCGTCTTTTTTCTCAATTTTTTCCATCATCTGCTTTTTAGCCAGTACTATGTCCTCCTGGACAACCTGCCTGAAAGCATATTCATACTAATAGGTGTTACGTTCACTCAGAATTATAATTATATGTAAGAAATACAATGTTAAGAAGCTAAATTATCAGACCAAGTGAATCGTCCAGTACATTTTAAAACATTCTCATGAGACTCCAGTGACTGTATTATGAATGTAAATTGGTTTTAGGTACACATGTAAATATGTGTATGGCTTGGTACAGATCTCTTTAAAGAGATGGGATCGGCTCTCATTTATCCACATAGGTATTATCCACTTTGTTGTTTAATCACTAAGTCAACCAGTCAATCCTAAAAGAAATCAGTACTGAATATTCATTAGAAGGACTGATGCTGAAGATGAAACTCCAATACTTTGGCCACCTGATGCAAAGAACTGACTCACTGGAAAAGACCCTGATGCTGGGAAAGATTGAAGGCAGGAGGAGAAGGAGATGACAGAGGATGAGATGGTTGGATGGCATCACCAACTCGATGGACATGAGTCTGAGCACACTCCAGAAGTTGGTGATGGAAAGGGAAGCCTGGCGTGCTGCAGTTCATGGGGCTGCAAAGAGTTGGATACGACTAAGCAACCGAACTGACTGAACTGAGTCTCTAAGTGATGTCCGATTCTTTGCTATCCCAGAGGAACCCCACCAGGCTCCTGTGTCCATGGAATTTTCCAGGCAAGTATTCTGGAGTGGGCTGCCATTTCCTTCTCCAGGGGATCTTCCTGACCCAGGGGATCAAACCCAGGTCTCCTCAACTGTCAGGCAGATTCTCTACCACTGAGCAGGGAAACCCATTATCCACTTAAGATTCTTTTATCCCAAACTCATTTCTCCCATCCTGGGTTTCCCTGCACAAGACTCTGAATCCTCTGTTGAGTCCTCCTATCTCTGGTCCAAGATGATTCCCATTTCAAGCCAACTCCTGTCCTTGATAACTTTCAATACTGTTAGGGAATTTGTTGACAGTGTATCAGAGTTTCTGACATTGTTGAACCTCATGGGGAGTTTTTTTAAGGGGGAGGAAGTTGACCAGATAAAGACAAAGTAATGGCAGTTCACGCTCAGAATGACTGTCTTGGAGGTTTTAACAATGAGCAGGAATGACAGATCTCTTCTGAGAATCTGCCTCACTCTATGCACAAGACTCTCACTAAGGGAGTATAGCCAAAGTAAGTTTATTTGTCGGTCAATAGTTAACTAGAAAAGTGCTGAGGGTGCCAGAAGTAATGTATACAAGGTAGGTTGGCTAGAAACAAGACCCCTCAACTTATTACAGCGTCTTTGGGCGTGCCATCCCCTGCTGCTGCTCGTAAAGAAAATAGTTGAACTAATAACTTCTATAGGTTTTGAAGCTGATTTTTTTGTATGGTTTCTATGGGTAGCTCTCTAGGTATAACGTGATCATATAATGCTATCATTTTTGATAAATGGTACAAAATGATAGTTGATAACTCCTGACTTCATAAAATCCAGTCGTAAAGAATACAGATAGATTTTCTCAGGCCTTGGAAGGCTTTTCTTTAAAATGTCAAACTCAAGAAAGGACAGGGCTTGCCCAGGTAGGATTAACCTCCACAAGGGGTAGGAAGCACATGGTTTCTTTTTTTTTTTTTTAATCATTATTTCCTTCATTTTGTTTTTATTATAGCATGTTTGCTTAATTTACAGCAAGCAGAAAATAAGCTGGGTCTTGTTTTGATCCAAACATTGATGTTTTAAAGGTTGTACACAATATGTGTTAAAAAGAACATATAAAAATACCTTTTTAGAAGCTTCTATAAGAAAGAAAATACAAAGTTTAACCCCACAACTTTCCTCTTTGCTAGAACTGCGAACTACTGCTACAGTTTTAAATAGACTTTTTGTTTAAACTATACATCCAGGAAAATCTAAAAAAATTAAAGAAACGTGCATATAAATGATTGCATAGCAGAACATGAACATTAACTGCAAACAGTAAAGAAATGAGTTAGAAATACTATCAAATATACAAAGGTTCTAGAATCAATCCTTTAAACACATTCCACAAACAGTATTTAAAAACCACCTTTTGTTCTTTACAGGCAAGGCCTAGATCTCTAAAACCAAAACTGAAAAAAGTAATCCTCTAAAAGGGATAGTTTCCCCACAGCATTTCTTACTTATGCCTGTAAGCAAGCGATCTAAAATTTTAAAGATGCTAGCTTTTACTCTGAAATGAGACTGGACATATCAAGTCACTTTTTATTGCCCCCACATGATCTCACAAAGAGATGTCAGGAATTTTTATAGAGTAGGGTATTATTCTCTTATTTTTATCAGGTACTACACTGATAATCAAAAACTCAAAGAGATGTGACTTTCTTGAAATTAATTTTTTTCAAAGTTATTTTAAATCTCATGGCACCAGAGAATCACTTAGAATGGGAGTGTTGTTTTTTTAACTTGCCTCATGCTAAATAAACTGAGGTGTGAAGAACAAGCTTCCTTCATAAAGAGATGGGCACATTTTGATACAAATGCACACACCAAGTGCTTTAAGCATCAAAATTCAGTCCTCTTACACTATGCACACTCACAAACAAAACCTCCTTTGAAACACTTTACTTGCTTTTAACAGCAGTAAGAAAACTACGCAATATTATGGTCAACAACGCTCCTTAAAGTTGAGAGTAACTACATAAGAGCATTCTTTTCCCCTTAAAATTATTTCTGCCATCATCAACCTGCCCAAGTTTTAAGGTGAGTTTTTCCGACGTTTGTATGGTTCCAAATCTTCATAGAAACCAGGAAAGTGAAGGCTCCTTGTTTCAATCTGCCTGAAAATGCTACTTAACCCACTTCTCATTTTCCAAGACAGTGGGGGTTAACAAAAGAACTATTCCACACTGTGCCATAAATTACCATCACGGGCCTAGACATCTTGACAAGACAAACAGGTCCACCCTGAACCTAAATGTGTCTGGTCGGTCAGTGTTGTACTGTGGCTACACCTTCACTTTTTTATCATTCTATCTTATTAGCAAGCTACATTTCTAGGTTAACAGTTCTACCAAGTATGGATATGGAAGTTTATTTTTAGTAAGACAATGTTGCAAATTATGGTCAACCAACATCTTTTCACCAATACTTCAAGCATAAAAAATGAGAATCTTTACAAAAATATACAGAGACACCACGAATTGGTAGCTGCCCATAACATTAAACAAACTGGACTCTTAAGAGTGGCTTCTCAACAGCATATCATTTTAATTATAACCATTGCCTGGTACAGGGAAAACTGACAAGTGTTTTTTAAGCATCATTGCAACATTGTATTCCTGATAACTTAAGTAAACCAAACTATGAGTAAATGAATGATACATGCCTAAAAATATCATGGTTTATACTATCAGTGGCCACTGGACTTAGGACTAGTCCAAGACCTTGACCTAGATTTTGACCTAGACCTAGACTGTGATCTTGACTGAGATTTGGATCTAGGTGGTTCTTTTTTCCTTGATTCCTTTTCATATCTTGAGCCAGACTTATAATGTGTTTTGGAATCTGTTTTAGAGGTGCCTCTAGTTTTGGTGTGAGATGCAGACCTAGAACGTGATTTAGCCTTCATTTCTTTCTTGGCCTGGGACTTGGACCGTGATCTTGAATTGGATTTAGATCTTGAAAAAGATCGATTTCGGTGTTTGAATCTATCATTGTCGGAATGGCTTCTGCTATGCCGTGGTCTTCCAGTCGGTCTACTGTTTCTAGGACTATAAGATCTTCTATAGTTGTAATCGAAGGACCGACTTCTTGATCTTCTTCTGTCATAACTTCGGCTTCTAGAACGTCTGTATCTGTCATAATCATCATAGCGTGAAGAACTATACACATTCCTCCCTTCCTTGGCTTTCATCTGATTTGGAGTCTTTCGATCCCCCTGTGCAAACTGTACTTCAATCTGGCGTCCACAAATCCACTTTCTGTCCAAATTATGTAAAGCATCTTCGGCATCACGAACATCCTCAAATTGAACATATGCAAATCCTCTTGGACGGCGAGTGTAGAAATCAAGTGGAACATACACATCAACTATAGGACCATAACGACCAAATTCCCGACGTAAGTCTTCAGACCGGGTATCGTCGGCCACGTTCTTCACGAAGAGAGACGTGTTGGGGGGCGCAGGTACCGGGACATGACGCCGGCGTTGAGTCTCCGCAGGGACACTAACGGGCTCAGCAAACCGTCCGCAGCTTCGGCGCCGGATCCTCCTCAGACACACACACACACAGCTACAGGGCTCCGCCCACATGGTTTCTTAAGAGTCATTTTTGGATAAAGCCACAGGAAGAGTCCACCCAAACTGGAAAGCCCAAGTTCTCTGGCAACTGTTGATCCCATCACTTAAATCAAGGTTCAGATCCTGTGTAAGCCTGAAGGAACCTTTCTTTATTGGATTTTAGATGACTGTATCGTATTCTCCTTAGCCCTCTCTGAGTGAATGTCCCTAAAAACACTATCTTCTCCTAATTTTACAGTCTCTCTAGTTGAGCCCCCATAGCAAGCATATCTGTCTTTTCAGCAGATAGCTTTGGCTGTCAGGGAGCCTAAAAGCCAATGGTGATAAAAAAATAAAACAAGAGTGGGGGAGGGGAACTTGCTTTGACAAACATCTCCCAGTTTTCCTGCAGTGCACAATTTCTCACCACATAAAACTGTCTGAAGGCTGCAACTGAGCCAAAACTTTAATAAATGTTTTCCCTTTAAAAGGCTTTCCAAGAATCATAGATATTAAAGCTGGAAGGAACCTTAGCCGCCCTCAGCAGATTGCAGAGCAGCGTCTATAGTATAATTTTGAGAAAAGTGAGTCCAGAGAGACGAAATGCTTTGTGTCAGGTCACCTAGTGGTAGCAGTGGTAGACCCGGGATGAAATAGAGTCCAGGACCCCTGCCTGCTGGCCCCCAAGCTTCTGAATCTCATTTGTCCCCTTCTTGACAAGTACTGTGTTTGGTGTGATTCCGTGTGCTGTCATTGGACAAAGTCCATGCTTTCACTGAATGAAAAGTAATCACCGTTTATCGAGTGGCTATTGCATACTTTCCTTTTATAAAAACAAAGACTGTGAAATGTGTATTACGAAACCTATTTTACAAATGAGGAAGGGAAAGCCTACAGAGTTATGAGTTTGTGCAAAGCCACACCGTGACTGAGCCAGGATTCAGACCTGAGGCTGTGTGAGTCTGGGTCTGGTGCTCTTCCTGCTGTGCTGAACTGTTTCTCTTTGTGTGATTTATCTTCTTAGTAATTACCATCTTGCAATCTGAAGACACAGTCTTTCAGATATGAAAATGAATATCAATAGCTCCTTTGTCTTTAAAAGTCTTTAGAGAAAGCAACTAGAACTATATACAGGGGTACTACCTAGGCTGGAGATACTGTGGATTCAGTTCCAGGCTACTGCAATAAAGCAAGTTAGTGTGTTAGTTGCTTAGCTGTGCCCAACTCGTTGTGGTTCTACAGACTGCAGCCTGCCAGACTCCTCTGTTCATGGAATTCTCCAGGCAAGAATACCGGAGTGGGTTGTATATAGTATAATTTCATTGAGTGGTTGAATATGACAGATGTACTGTGAATATATTAATATATGTATGTAGATATATGGGCATGGGGCTTCCCTGGTGGCTCAGATGGTAAAGAATCTGCCTGCAATGCAGGAGACCCAGATTCGACACCTGGGTTGAGAAGATCCCCTGGAGAAGGGAATGGCAATATGAGCACAGAGAATATCTGGAAAGACCCACACCAAACTCTTTAAAATAGTTTATGCTGATGAATGCATTCAAGGCCCAGCTGGTTAACAGAGGATTCAGTTCAGTTCAGTTCAGTTGCTCAGTCACGTCCAACTCTTTGCAACCCCATGGATTGCAGCATGTCAGGCCTCCCTATCCATCACCAACTCCCAGAGTTTACTCAAACTCATGTCCATTGAGTCAGTGATGCCATCGAACCATCTCATCCTCTGTTATCCCCTTCTCTTCCTGCCTTCAATCTTTCCCAGCATCAGGGTCTTTTCCAATGAGTCAGTTCTTCACATCAGGTGGCCAGAGTACTGGAGTTTCAGCTTCAACATCAGTCCTTCCAATGAATATTCAGGACTGATTTCCTTTAGGATGGACGGTTGGATCCCCTAAACAGAGGACTGGGGGACTATTTATGTATCATTTTAATTTTTCATAACCAAGGTATATTATTTTTAAAAATTAAACTTTCTTTGCAAACCCTTTACAGCAGTTTAACCTTTTTTAATAACTAGTAATTATAATCAAAGTCATTATCACTGCTTTAAACTATATAAAGGATAGCCAGTCATAGGAGAAGTGCATGCGTGCTAAGTCACTACAGTCATGTCCAACTCTTTGTGACCCATGGACTGTAGCCCACCAGGCTTCTCTCCATTGGATTCTCCGGGCAAGAATACTGGAGTGGGTTGCCATTCCCTCCTCCAGGGGATCTTCCTGACCCAGGGATAGAACCCATGTCTCTTATGTCTCCTGCATTGGCAGGCAGTTCTTTACCACTGGCGCCACCTGGGAAGCCCTCATAGTAAATAGTATGGATTTTTTTGTCTGTAGTCATGAAAACATGTGGAAAGAACCAACATCAAAGCCCAGTGCAGAGCAGAGTTGCTGTATCAGTGATTGTTAAGCCTCTCCTCCATAAAACCAAAAGTTCTAACACTAATCTCAATCCCAAATGAAAGTCTTTGGTTGCTTGTGGAATATTAAAAAATCATGGGGTTTAACTTTTTACCTTGAATTACAAATGCGTCCAGCATTCATTTGCCATCTTTTCCCATCTTGTTTGTGTTCTTCGGATTTTTTTCCTTCTTATCAGCCCTCCTCCATCTCTGCATTTTTTCATGTTTGTTTTTTGGTTTTGTTTTTTTTTTAATAATAGTTTGTTTTTTTCCTAGACATCCAATAGATATTTTTTCTTTAGGAATTAGTTCTGTTGTTACCAGGAATTAAATCTTTAGGAGTGAGTTCAGTTTTTACCAGTTTTCACATCATTGTTTTTAAAATCTTAACACCTTAAGCAATGGTTTATTCATTCTCTCTTGCCTTTCTCTTTGCCAGTGAATACATTTGTCTGTCCATTTTAAAAAGTGTCTTCCTCCAGGTGAGCACGACCGAGAAGCCACTGAGAAAGCCACCAGCCAGGCTGAAAAAACTTAAGATCAAGAAGGAAGGAAAAGATTTCACGATGAAGGACATAGAAGAGAAGATGCAGGCGGTGGAGGCGCATAGGAAGGTAGCCCAGCTCTCACGTGAAGGGCGCTGCTCTGAATGAGCCATCCTCTCTAATCGGCAGCTTTCAGACAAATTGCATGGATTGTATTAATTCTTTTAGTGATCTCTATGCTTCCCATGCTGCATACTTAATTTTTTTAAGTTCTCTTTGTGTGGTGAAGAAATGAAGCACCATCTTGAATTTGGTCAAATTACAGCTTCATCCATAAAGCCAACTTTGTCTGCTTCTGAGAATTAAGTATGATATTTTCTTCCTATTAAGAAAAGAGACAGAAACATCAGTTGGGGCCCCGGGCGGCAGGAGGTCTCGGTTGGAGGATGGGAGCTGAGCGGAGGCTGTGCAGACCTCAGACAAGGCCTGCAGCATTCACACACACGTGGTCCCCATCACCCTCTGTCCGCCATCATTTTGGGAACCAGCCTTCATGGCTTTGGTCTGATAGTCTTTACTTGCCTGTCTCTTGTTGGCCTCCCAAAGAGCAAGGACTAGACCATAGCTTCTTGAGAGTGTCTGGAGGGTATGGGGGTGGGGGGGGTCTGTCTCCTTCAATAGTAATTCCTCAACCTCTGTTGAATGACTGCATAATGAAATAGAGATGCCAGGAATGTTCCTTGCAGGCAGTATTAATGAGAACTTGGAGAGAGTTACTTGGACTCTTTTTTCACCCTTTAACCCTGCTTTTCAGACTAAAGAAGAAGAAATAAGAAAAAGGCTACAGAGTGACCGACTTCCGGCCCCAGCCCATCATTCAGATTCAGCTGAACCAATTGGGGAGGAGGTTCCGTTTGCAAAAGGACTCAAAACCGTGAGTTGTGCCGAATTTGAACCATCTGACCTGCAGGAAGGAAAACTGCTGAAAAGGAAGAAGAGTAAAAGTGAAAGTACCTCTGATGATAGAAACAACAGTTACGAAAATATCGGGGTTGTGGAGTCAGACATGTCCTACAATCAAGCGGATGACGTATTCTGATAGAACTTAAGCCATTTTATGTGAATTTCAGGAAAAGGCATCCATTTCCCCAAGTGTGACATTCTTAGTCTGTCTCCGGTTTTCTCTGACTGCCTGACCCCTCACCCCCTGGGATGTGCCTTGGGCTTTAGGAATGATTGTGAGAGCTGCCAGGGCTGGAGCTCAGTTGAATCGACTAAATGGCTAGTCTGGCTTTCAAAAAAATTAAATAAAAGGAAAGTTTGACCAACTTCGGTTTTATAAAGTTGTTGTTCTCCTTAAGTGTGGCTTCAAACATTGTGAAAATGCCTTTCACACCTTTCAGCTTCCGTTAATGTGTTTGTGACAAATAAAATCCTTCTTTGTGGTTCCTGCCCCTTGGCTGTGTCCACCCTCTGAGGGTCCTTTAAGACAAATTGTATGGATTTGTGTTAAGTATTTTCATGATCTGTATACTTCATATGCTGTATGTTTAGGTGTGGGTTTTTTTTTTTCTCTTTTAATTCTCTTTGTGTTGTGATGAAAGCAAAATCCTAATGGTGGCTAAATTACATTTTATTCACAAAATTTAAGAAAGCAACACCCAATTCTCAGAATTAAATGAAGTATGGAATTTTCTTCATGTGAGAAAAGAAAAACTTTGGAGCTGGTTGGGGAGGAGGTCCAGCGCCTGACTTCCCTGAGGAGTTTCCTGGCCCTCATCTTCCTGGAATTACACCGTGGTTCTTCTGTTCCCTCACCGCCCTCGTCCAATCAATTATCAGGTCCTATGAGTCTACAGGATTTCTTTGGAAGGAAGAAAGGTGAGCTAAAGCTGAAACTCCAGTACTTTGGCTACCTCATGCGAAGAATTGACTCATTGGAAAAGACTCTGATGCTGGGAGGGATTGGGGGCAGGAGGAGAAGGGGACGACCGAGGATGGGATGGCTGGATGGCATCACGGACTCGATGGATGCAAGTCTGAGTGAACTCCGGGAGTTGGTGATGGACAGGGAGGCCTGGTGTGCTGCGATTCATGGGGTCACAAAGAGTCGGACACGACTGAGTGACTGAACTGAACTGAACTGAACTGATGAGTCTACATTCTATGAAGATCTCTTGTATCCATGTTTATACTCTCTCCCATCATTACCTAGTTCAGACCATCCGACTATCATTCAGCTAGATTATTACAATCGTCTTTCTTTTTTTCAATGGTCTTGAGAAATGGAATATTTCCTGCCATATCAGTAAACAAGGATGTCATAGTCATCAGACTGTAGCCCTGCAGTGTGAGTCGATGAGCCCTGAGGGATTCAGGAAGGAAAGCATTCCTGACTGGTTCCAAATAGGAAAAGGAGTACGTCAAGGCTGTATATTGTCACCCTGCTTATTTAACTTATATGCAGAGTACATCATGAGAAACGCTGGGCTGGAAGAAACACAAGCTGGAATCAAGATTGCCGGGAGAAATAGCAATAACCTCAGATATGCAGATGACAGCACCCTTATGGCAGAAAGTGAAGAAGAACTAAAAAGCCTCTTGATGAAAGTGAAAGAGGAGAATGAAAAAGTTGGCTTAAAGCTCAACATTCAGAAAACGAAGATCATGGCATCCGGTCCCATCACTTCATGGGAAATAGATGGGGAAACAGTGGAAACAGTGTCAGACTTTATTTTTTTGGGTTCCAAAATCACTGCAGATGGTGATTGCAGCCATGAAATTAAAAGACACTTATTCCTTGGAAGAAAAGTTATGACCAACCTAGATAGCATATTCAAAAGCTTTGCCTACTAAGGTCTGTCTAGTCAAGGCTATGGTTTTTCCAGTGGTCAGGTATGGATGTGAGAGTTGGACTGTGAAGAAGGCTGAGCGCCGAAGAATTGATGCTTTTGAACTGTGGTGTTGGAGAAGACTCTTGAGAGTCCCTTGGACTGCAAGGAGATCCAACCAGTCCATTCTGAAGGAGATCAACCCTGGGATTTCTTTGGAAGGAATGATGCTAAAGCTGAAACTCCAGTACTTTGGCCACCTCATGTGAAGAGTTGACTCATTGGAAAAGACTCTGATGCTGGGAGGGATTGGGGGCAGGAGGAGAAAGGGACGACCGAGGATGAGATGGCTGGATGGCATCACTGACTCGATGAAGATGAACGTGAATCTGAGTGAACTCTGGGAGCTCGTGATGGACAGGGAGGCCTGGCGTGCTGCGATTTATGGGGTCGCAGAGTCAGACACGACTGAGTGACTGAACTGAACTGAGCAGCCATCAGATTGAAGCCACTCCCTACAATGAGCCCTGAGGAAACTCAGGATCTGAAAATACAGGAAACGGCCCCAGATAGCTGAGATGCATATCAAAGCCATGATTTCCGTGAGCGCAGGCTCTTGCATCTTCCCATACATAGAAAAGTACTAAATTCCTTAACTTGACACATCTAGTTTCTTTAATTAACAGTGATCTTTTGATGTCCAAACTACCTGCCCTTTATTGTAAAACTCTTATACATCCTAGCTACTCGTCTCGCAGCCTCGGAGGAGTTTCTCAAGCTATCTGAAATGCTGTCTCCTGGGCTACAGTCCTCATCTGTCCCCAGTAAAACTCTACTCTCAACTCTCACATTGTGCAATTTTTTCTGACAGTATAAAAAGCCTGAATTTTTTTAATACTGAAAAAAGAGTCTTATCAGTATTTATTCAATGGTCTTGTGCTGAAACCCTTTGTTGGTTCCCTTCCATGATCAAGGTAAAGTCCAGACTTTTTTTTCTGACTGGTAAGACCCTGCGCTTTCATAATTCACTTCTGCTGAATTTCTGCTTCCTTCAAACTTCACACACTCCCTAGCCTTTGGGCCTTTGTGCTGCTCCCTCCTTCCTCTCGCCCCGTCTCATGGCTTTGCTTGACTAATACCCTCTTGTTTCTCCACTCAGACACCACTTCCTCTGACGCCCCTGGTCTGGGTTGATGGCCCTCTCTCACAGTTGCCCTTCGGTATTCTAGGTTACTCAGTGTCACACCTCTGTAGGAATTAGCTGATGCACGTCCGTCTTCCCCACCAGACGTGTCGGTTTTAACAGGGCAGATGATGGGCTCATCTTGACCTCGGTTGTGGTTTTGTGCCTTGGAAAGTGCCTAGCACATGATATACGGCTGTGTAAATCTTTCTTCAGTGGATGAGTCATTACACCCATACACTCTCCAAAAGCCAAGCAGAGCCCAGGAGGTGGCTGGGGAACCATGGCTGGGGGCAGTGCTGACCTGGGCAGAAGACCACTGGGCGCCTCCTGTTTGTACATTCCCTTTGGGATGGTGTGATGGACACCACATCTTCCTACAGCCTGTAGGACTGAGGACTCCTTAAGCTGATGTATGGTGGTGCTGGTGGGGAGGCTTCTTTCAAAACTCATTTCAGAACCAAAACTTTAAGAATCAGAGTCTACTTTTTACAATGGTACCTTGGAAAGCCCCGCAGGCTTCCTGTGCCTCTTTTGTGAAAGTGTTAGTCGCTCAGTATTGTCCAACTTTTTGCGACCTCATGGACTATAGCCCGCCAGACTCTCCTGACCATGGGATTTTCCAGGTAAGAATACTGGAGTGGGTTGCCATTCCCTTCTCCAGGGGATCTTCCTGACCCAGGGATTGAACCCAGGTCTCCTGCATTGCAGGCAGATTCTTTATTGCCTGATCCACCTTCAGTTCAGTTCAATTCAGTCACTCAGTCGTGTCCGACTCTTTGGGACCCCATGAATCGCAGCACGCCAGGCTTCCCTGTCCATCACCACCTCCCAGAGTTCACTCAAACTCATGTCCCCCTCTGTTCAGTTCAGTTCAGTTCAGTTGCTCAGTCGTGTCTGACTCTTTGTGACCCCATGAATTGCAGCATGCCAGGCCTCCCCGTCCATTACCAGCTCCCGGAGTTCACTCACATTCACGTCCATCGAGTCTGTGATGCCATCCAGCCATCTCATCCTTGGTCGTCCCCTTCTCCTCCTGCCCTCAATCCCTCCCAGCATCAGAGTCTTTTCCAATGAGTCAACTCTTCACATGAGGTGGCCAAAGTACTGGAGCTTCAGCTTTAGCATCATTCCTTCCAAAGAAATCCCAGGGCTGATCTCCTTCAGAATGGACTGGTTGGATCTCCTTGCAGTCCAAGGGACTCTCAAGAGTCTTTTCCAACACCACAGTTCAAAAGCATCAATTCTTCGGCGCTCAGCCTTCTTCACAGTCCAACTCTCACATCCATACCTGACCACTGGAAAAACCATAGCCTTGACTAGACAGACCTTAGTAGGTAAAGCTTTTGAATATGCTATCTAGGTTGTTCATAACTTTTCTTCCAAGGAGTAAGCGTCTTTTAATTTCATGGCTGCAGTTACCATCTGCAGTGATTTTGGAGCCCAAAAAAATAAAGTCTGACACTGTTTCCCCATCTATTTGCCATGAAGTGATGGGACCAGATGCCATGATCTTCGTTTTCTGAATGTTGAGCTTTAAGCCAACTTTTTCACTCTCCTCTTTCACTTTCATCAAGAGGCTTTTTAGTTCTTCTTCACTTTCTGCCATAGGGTGGTGTCATCTGCATATCTGAGGTTATTGATCCACCTTATTTTATATGTTAATTTGGAATCACCCTTTTCAGAGTTGTACCAGATAAAATACTGTGTTTAAAAGTACTGTGCAAGCTAGTATATGTCAATATTTATAGCATATTATTGACATAAAATCCTACGTAGGCAACATGATGTTTTTCATCTGTCCATGGGTTTTTCTACAGAGATGATCTTGCGGTGACATGTGCCAATCCTAATCATGTGAAATATTAAAGTAGGTAATGATTGACTACTATAAAATGATTGTGCTGGGACACTTTGGAAGAGTTGGAGTATCATTCAGACCTATGCAAATAAGAAACTTTAACTGACTAAAAATACATTCAATGCAAATTTACAGTAATTGTTGAAAGTTAAATCAATCTTCAAATTTGCTAAATACTCAAATAATACTTTCCTTTGAAATCTTATGTTTGTGTCTATGCTATTTAAAGGCATGTTTATTGAGCTAAAATAAATGTAATTATAGGGCTTCCCTGGTGGCTCAGTGCTAAAGAGTCCACCTACCAGTGCAATAGACACAGGTTCGATCCCTGAACCGGGAGGATCCCACGTGCCACAGAGCAACTCAGCCCATGCACCACAACTATTGAGCCTGTGCTCTAGAGCTGGGGAGCTTCAACTACTGAAGCCCAAGCACTCTAGAGCCTGTGTTCAGCAACAAGAGACACCAGTGCAATGAGAAGCCAGAGCACCACAACTCGAGAAGAGCCCCCGCTCACAGCACCGAGAGAAAAGCCCGAGCAGCCGTGAAGACCCAACACAGTCCCAAAATAATAATAATAAATGAATAAAATTATTTTTAAATAAATATACAACATAGATGTGAGCATTATCATTGATATCCTGGCTTGAAACCTCTCTATATATAGTTAAACATGCCAAGGAGTAGTACACCCTAGATGATAAGCCATATATTTTCTTAGCAAGACCATTCATTTTAACAGCATGGAAAGAGAGAGATACAATGAGTTACCTGGATACTGGGTATAGCCCTAAAACTCTAGACATGTGTTGTGTGTGCGCTCAGCCACATCTGACTCTTTGTGACTACATGGACTCTAGCCCGCCAGGCTCCTCTGTCCAAGGAATTCTCCAGGCAAGAATATTGGAGCAGGTTGCCATTTCCTTCTCCAGGGGATCTTCCTGACCCAGGGATCAAACCTGTGTCTTGCATTTCCTGCACTGACAGACAGATTCTTTACCACTGTGCCACCTGGGAAGCCCAAAAACTCTGGGCATGTTACTACTCATGAAACCGTCTGATGGTTTAGGGAAGAAGTGAAGGAGGTTCAGAGGCTATAAGTCCTTCCTGCCTTCCCAGAGCCACCAGCATCAGCAGGGCACAAGGTTTGTGTTTGAACCCACTCTGCCTCCAATAAGCCACCAACCCCATCCCTGCAAAATTTAAAAAATGAACAAAGCAAAACCAACCACTTCAAATGTAAACATGACTTTTTACCAGGATCAACCTTCTTTCTTTTTTAAAGATGATTCATACTTAACAGTAAGGACTGAGATTTCTAAAATATAGTCTCTAGGAATAATGTTAATTTTATCTACTGAAGTAACATAATTGGTTTTCTCATTCTTATAATGAAGTTCTGAACAATCACCAGGGTATTTCAGTTAAAACCAAACCACAACCTTCAGAAGTTATGAGTCAGGAAGGTGAGATTAGGCAATTGTCTTTGTAATAATTTTAATTGAGGGCAGCTGAAAAATGCCTATATTGATTTCCTTGTGAAAGATGGCCTTGCTGTGTCTAATAGAAGGTACTTTGATATCAAGCAAAAAATCCTCCAGTTTTTTTCTGGGAGAAAAAAAAACTTGTGATAATTTATGTTTAGTTAAAATAATGTATAAAAGGTGAATTTAAAAATATTTCACATATAATTAAAATATACACCATGTAAGACTGTTAGCAAAAGTACTTTTGTAATCACAAGGACAAAAATAGAATTTCTCATAGGGTGTTGCTATGGTGACTACCAATAATTTATGACTGTGCCTATTTCTGTGTTTGTTATTTCATTATCAGTAAATAGCTAGTATTTGAGGGAGTAATTATATAGTAAATGCCACATACTAAAGATGTTTAATGCAGTGTGTCAGCGGACAGATCACTTTTGCATCCACATAAGTTATATATGCAAACCTTCTTATAGGACGGTGGAATGTTTGTCTCAGGAGATCAATAAAGGCATTATTTTAAAACAAACTGTGGGAGATAACTGTTATGGTCTCTCTGTCACTCCTATCTGCTTCTTAAAAATAATACCCACCTCTTTGTTTTTATTTTTCTAAATCCCATAAGTAATATGTTATAGGCAATATGCACTGAAAAACATAGGAACCAAAACATACCAAGAATCCACATTTTCCCCTCCTATCAAGAAAACTACTAGAAATATTTGACTGTATGTACTTTGATTTTTATTTCCTGCCATAAATGGACTCATACAACATAAACTGTTTTGTAACTTGCATTTCTGAACTCAGAAGTACAATATCTTTTCATGTAAATAAATCTACTCCCACTATATCATTCTGAATGATGTAGCATTGTTTAGTTTCCCTGTTATGTGTTTAGGGACTCTCATCCCTAAAGATGATCATAAACACATTTCTGTTTCTGTTTTTTGGCAAGTTGGTAAGTAAAATAATTTGAACATTGCTCCTTATAACAGCAACCTACACCACTGGGAGGGCAGACAGCTGCTTGCTCACCCAGGACCCTACTTCCTATTGTCCTTATTCTTGGTCACTGCCCCTCAGAGGGCAGAAGATCCGTCTTGCAAATTCATCTCGAGATTCTCACCCTGTCCAGGAAGCTGCATTCCCCTTATGACAGTTTGCATTCTGCACCCTGAGATCTCAAATATGCCTGAAAAGTCCACGAGATAAAATGTTTCAAAAAGGCAGCCGTTATATCTTACATTCCAGTTGGCTTTTCATTGTTGTAGTTGTTCAGTGGCTAAGCTGACTCCAACTATTTGCACCCCCATGGGCTGCAACACACCAGGCTTCCCTGTTCTCCACTATCTCTCAGAGTTTGCTCAAACCCATGTCCACTGAATCAATGATGCCATCCAACCAGCTCTTCCTCTGTCATCCTCTTCTCCTGCTCTCCCTCTTGCCCAGCATCAGGGTCTTTTCCAATGAGTCAGCTCTTTGCATCAGGTGGCCAAAGTATTGGAGCTTCAGCTTTAGCATCAGTCCTTCCAATGAACATTCAGGGTTGATTTCCTTTAGGATTGATTGGTTTGCTCTCCTTGGAGTCCAAGGGACCCCAAGAGTCTTCCCCAGCACCACAATTCAAAAGGATCAATTCTTTGGTGCTCAACCTTCTTTATGGTCCAACTCTCACATCGATACATGACTGCTGCAAACACCATAGTTTTGACTCCATGGACCTTTTCATTGATTGGGGATAAAGGCTACCTGCCTTTGCAAAGTGTTACTGACAGAAGAATGTTTGCAGTTAAAGATCCATACATTTTTCTTTTGTCATTTAGAAACAAGAAATTACTGTCAGGAAAATAAAGTGGTCAGCTATTTTAAGCACCAAATGCAGTCATTCTAAACGTCAGGATCATGAAAGCAATAATCATTTCTAGTAATTAATATGTACATTTCCTCTCTATGGAATACAATTCAATTCCTGAACCAAACATATTACTTTAAAAGGAGGATATTGCTTTATCCTCCTTAAGGAGGAAAAGCAGTGCTCACTTGTTAAATCCTAGAATATTAGCCCTTAACCATCACACCAAACTGTGGAAAATTCTTAAAGAGATGGGAATACCAGACCACCTGACCTGACTCCTGAGAAATCTGTATGTAGGTCAAGAAGCAACAGTTAGAATTTGGACATTGAACAACAGACTGGTTTCAATTCGGGAAAGGAGTGTGTCAAGACTATCGTCACCCTGCTTATTTAACTTATATGCAGAGTACATCATGAGAAACGCTGGACTGGATGAAGCACAAGCTGGAATCAAGATTGCCAGGAGAAATATCAATAACCTCAGATATGCAGATGACACCACCCTTATGGCAGAAAGTGAAGAGGAACTAAAAAGCCTCTTGATGAAAGTGAAAGAGGAAAGTGAAAAAGTTGGCTTAGAGCTCAACATTCAGAAAACGAAGATCATGACATTTGGTCCCATTACTTCATGGCAAATAGAAGGGGAAACAGTGGAAACAGTGGCTGACTTTATTTGGGGGGGCTCCAAAATCATTGTATATGGTGGCTGCACCCATGAAATTAAAAGACGCTTGCTCCTTGGAAGAAAAGTTATGACCAACCTAAATAGCATATTAAAAAGCAGAGACATTACTTTGCCAAGGCCCATCTAGTCAAAGCTATGGTTTTTCCAGTAGTCATGTATGGGTGTGAGAGTTGGACTATAAAGAAAGCTGAGCGCCGAAGAATTGATGCTTTTGAACTGTGATTTTGGAGAAAGCTCTTGAGAGTCCCTTGGACTGCAAGGAGATCCAACCAGTCCATCCTAAAGGAAATCAGTCCTGAATATTCATTGGAAGGACTGATATTGAGGCTGAAACTCCAATCCTTTTGCCACCTGATGTGAAGAACTGACTCACTTGAAAAGACCCTGATGCTGAGAAAGATTGAAAGTGGGAGGAGAAGGGGACGACAGAGGGTGAGATGGTTGGATGGCATCACCAACTCAATGGACCTGAGTCTGAGTAAACTCTAGGTGTTGGTGATGGACAGGGAGGCCTGGTGTGCTGCAGGCCATGGGGTTGCAAAGAGTTAGATACAACTGAGCGACTGGACTGAACTGAACTGATGGGACTGACCCGTGCCAGTGGTTCTCAGCCTGTGACCCCCTACTTGGGAACTTGTAATAAATGCAGATTCTCAGACCCTCTCCAGACCTTCTGTATCAAATCACAGGGCTGAGCAACCCGAGTTTAACAATCCCTCCGGGTAGCGCACACTCACGTTTACCCTATATTTTCATTCACTCCATAAGACGACCCAGCCATGCCCATGGAAAGCTGCTCATTTATGACTAAAAGACCACTTTCCAGCAGGTTCAATTAATTACCCCTGCACCCAAGGATCAAGCTGAATATCTATCAAGAGTTGATTATATCTCTTCTGAAACCTAATTTATTGCCATTTGTACTGGAATATGGTGAGACCATTCAAGACGGTGGTTCCCTTGCTCTTTGTACATCTCCTGCTTGGTCAGTGCCTGCCTCACTCACATGCCTATCCGGTCCTCTTAATTATAAGTCTTAATCAGTAACTGCCTATGTGCTTGCCCCAGACACTGGTTTCCCTGGTGACTGATGGGAAAACCTGACATTGATTCCCCATATAAAGGGCAGTCTCCTTGTCCCTCAAGCAGTGATGGTTGTGATTGTGTCTTGCCTGCTCTTACTGTCTGCTGTTCACGTGGGGTGTCACTCTATGACCTTTTGTTTCAGACACATAGAAACAGAGACTTTTTGGTTCAGACACATAGAGCAGTTGTTCACACAGTGGTTGCATCTCTGTGTCCAGTAGCGGTTGATGTCTCTGTCACTGTCTCTGGGCTCTTTCTTTCGTCTAGAAGGCTCATAAGCCTGTGGCATCCAGTCCAACTACTAGCTATTACATTTAATTTTGAAAAGCATTTTTTCTTAAATATGATCTAAAGGAATAGACAAGATTGTAAAAAAAAATCTTTGAAGCTTCTATTCATATGGTTTCACAAAATGTACAAATTTCACCATCCAATTCAAGGAAACTAAACCTACAATTATAGGTAATGCATTACAATGTGATCTTTGTAAGAATTCCAACCATGCTTTCGTGTTACATCAAAGTACTTTCAAGTGAGAATATTAGTCGCTCAGTTGTGCCCAACTCTTTACGTCCCCATGGACAGTCGCCTGCCAGTCTCCTCTGTCCATGGAATTCTTCAGGCAAGAGTACTGGAGTGGGTTGCCATTCCCTTCTCCAGGGGATCTTCCTGACCCAGGTATCGAACCTGGGTCTACTGAATTGCAGGCAGGTTCTTTACCGTCTGAGCCACCAAGGAAGTCCATTTTCAAGAGAAAGTAAAACATTTATACTTTCATTTTCAAGTGAAAGTATATATAATTATTTTAGGTTGAAACAAAATATTTAGGGTATATATGCACTGTTTGTTTAAGACTCCCTAACTATTTTTACTAATAATCTCCATACATGATTCATCTATTGTATTTTAAAAAAATTTTCTAACGTAATCCTTAATATATTGACCCTAAAATGTGTTTCATATTTTAAATTTAAAATGAGGGGTTTTTTTTCCTCACGTGCCATTCAAAATTATAAAAATATATTTTTTAAACCGCTTAAGGAGTTAGCAATTTTTAAAAAGCTGAAATATGCTATCATACATTTAACCAATGCCTGTTTGTTAGAGGTTTTGGTTATTTTCAATTTGTCAGTAAGTTATTGCAAACAATTTTACAGTCAACACCAAAATGCCAGCTTAATAGTCTTAAATTTCATCTCATAAATTCTATAAAATGAACATTTTCATTTTCACCAATGCAGGAAAGTTCAATTTCCAGAGGAATATTATGGCAATGAGCAATTGCTGATTAGTCCAGAATACTTGGAACCATTTATTTTGTTTAATTCTCCAAGAAAGGACCATTTATCCCTCTGTCCTTCTAGATTTGTTGAAATCTGTACAACTTGAATGAGGGAAATCCACACAGAAAAAAAACAAGCAAGCAATTACCAGCTGCAGCTGATGTAGAGAAATCCACTTGGACCTTAGTCCTTGACTTCAGGTGCTAGGGGCCTGCCAATTAGGCGCTAGAAAGAGGAACTTCTCTAGTGCAACCCTGTCTACAACAAAGCAGCAGCTAATTTATTCATGCTCTGGTCTTGAGGCAGTTTACTGTCAATGTCAAATCATTCTATTAGATAGTCTTTTTTAATTGAATTTTTTATTTTGCAATTGTAAGAAATAATACAGCGAAATACAATGTGCCCTTTATCTACTTTCCCAGGGGTAACATCCTACAAAACTGTGGTATAATACAATACCACAACCAGGATATTAATATCAATTCAATCAAGATCCAGGCTATTTCCATCACTACAAGGATGGGGCTTCCCTGGTGGTCCAATAGTTAAGACTTTGTCTTCCAACTCAGAAAGTGTGGGATCCCTAGCCAGGGAGCTAAAAAGATCCCACATACCTCAGGGCCAAGAAACCAAAACAAAACACAGAAGCAATACTGTAACAAATTCCATAAAGACTTTAAAAGTGGTCTACATTTAAAAAAATCTTTTAAAAAATAATAAATAAGATTATTTTATAGTTTTAAATTTGTGCGTTGAAAATCACATAACATGCACCATCTTAACATGTTTTAGTGCACAATTTGGTAAGAAGTATATTCATATTGTTGTACAACGGTCTTCACTCTTTTCTTAACTGAAGTATAGTTCACTTACAGTACTATGTTAGTTTCAGGTATCCAAAATAGTGATTCACTATTTTTATAGATTCTACTCCATTTAAAGTTACTACAAAATAATGGCTGTATTTCCCTGTGCTACAATATAAGCCTGCTGCTTATCTATTTCACATAGAGTTGTTTGTATCTCTTAATCCCATACCCCTTTCTTGCCCCTCCCTCATTCCTTCTCCCCATTGGTAACCACTAGCCCTGTTTTCCTTATCCGTGAGTCTGTTTAAAATACTAATGTTGTTCCTTCTTACTCCAGTCTTTGAATATTAAGCATCTGCTCTTTGCCGGGCCCTGTCCTAAATACAGTGGTAGGCTAGGCATGTCACTAGCAATATGTAAGATGGGGGACCTGATTATGAAAATTTAACCTCTTGGGGAGGGGAAAGCACATGTACACATGAGACTTTCAAAACTGGATAGTATAAGTCCCAATTTCTAAAGTGGATATTTTCCAAAAGACAAATCATAGACTAATTAAACAATCCGTCTCATTTCCACTTCTTTTTTTCCCTTCGTGTGCCTACTTTTTAACCTCCAAATTCTGCTTCCCTCTTTATACATCCCCTTGTCTCTATTTTTTCCTTAGATATTTAAGAAACAAAGCTTGGTGAAATTGCAAAGTGACTATCTAATTACTCTCAGTACACTAAGAACTTTTTTATTTTCTGTGAAATTTTCTTAATCACAAGGACTTTGTTTAAAAGGTTCATCCTTCTGTAGTGATTTGCTTTGGTCTGTGTCCAGCAGATGGCACTAAAGGATAGTTAATAGAAGTCAATATGTGTCTCCACTGTAGACTAACAATCGATTGGCATTTATAGCATTTTTCAGTCCTTCTACTTGATTGTATAATAATCAAAACTTTGGATGGTCTATCTCATGAATATTTTAGCTTCTGGGTCACTATTACATTCTCCAACACTTCTCTTAATTCTTGATGATTTCAATGTCCTTGTGGAAGATCCTTCCTACATCCTTCACTTCTTCATTTGGTTCCTTGACTTTCTTATGCCCCGGATCTTTTCCACTAGAGAGCTCAGAACATTTGCTTTGTACTTGTCCTCTTTTCTAGCTACACACTTTTGACCTGAAACAAACAGACTACCAGACATTTCTCCAGCAAAAATGGGTTAAGTTGGGATCAACAGAGAATTTAAATTTGGGGTGTGCAACCATGGCAGGCCACATGCAAGCCCCCACCCCACCCTGCCCCAGAGCAATGGAAGCCTTTTATAAGAGGAAAAGAAAGTCGGCAGGGCTGTAGTAAACAGAGTCCATAGCTTTTGGCTGAGTCCTTGCCGGGAAAGGAGTCTTTTTCTTCCTGCTCGGTCAAGCATGTCCCAGGGTGAGAGAGCTCCTCCTCCAGGTTTCCCAACTCTACTTAATTGTTGTTTCTGCTTATTATTATTACTTTACAATACTCACCTTAATAGCATTCATTCTGTCTGATGGCTTTAAATACCAGCTACATGCAGAGGATCGCCAAATTTATATCTTCCTTAAGTCTAGGCTTCATTTGGCTGTGCCATCAGCATCTCAACACGTTCCAAATAGAGCTCTCTCCTTCTCAAAGCCATTCCCTTCTCCACTCCTCCCCAAACAAAACCTGACAGCATCCATGACTTCTCTCTTTCTCTCACGTTTTCTACCTGGTCCTTTAGCAGATCCTGTCAGCTCTTCTTTCAAACTGTATCCAGAGTCTGATCACTTTTCACCACCTACACTAAATCCCTGTCTGAGCCAAAGCCATCTCTCACCTGAATTGTTGTCATAGCCCTCTAATTCATCTCCCTGCTTCTGCCCCCTCTCCCTTCAGTTGACTCTGAAGACAGCAGCCAGATTGACAATTCTAAAATAGGAGAGATCTTATTACCACTTTGCTACTCAACATTATGAAGTCCTCATCTCATACCAAGTAAAAGCCAAAATAGAGGTCTACAAGGCCATGTAAGACCAGACTCCAGCCCCCACCTCACCATCCTGTTCTCTTGGATCTCATTTTCTAATACTCTTCCCTTCGATTCCCTCCAATCACGCTAGTCCCTCTATGTTCATCCCACCGCAGAATCTTTGTACATTTTGTTCCCTCTGCCTGGAAGGTCCTCCCCGAGACAGCTGATTGGTCACTCTTCCCCCCGCTCCTGGTGGGACAGCCAATGAGCTTTTCCCTGGATGAAACTACAGTTTAGCCACTCCCATAATTCTCTAGCCTGCACCAAGCTTTATTCTGGGGTGATTTATGCACACACATGTGCACTCATGTATGTGCACATACACACACACATTTTATTACTCCTCTCTCCCCAGCTACAGTGTAAGACCCATATGGGAGAAGACTTGTGTCTCTTTTGTCACTGCTGAATCTTTAGGGCCAACACGGGTGCCTTGCAAGCAATTGGAAGGCAATAAAACTTGTTGAATGAGTGAATGAATGATTGATTACTTGTTAAAAACTTGTTGAATGAGTGAGTGACTGATTACTCTACATTGAATTAGTGGTTGAATCCCAGAATATTTCTCAGCTGGCCAGTCTCACCTAACCCTCGTGACATAGAGTACTTTGCCCTTCTGAAGTATGTACAAGCAGGGGCAGATCTCCAAGCCCTTGGTCAAGGTCTTTATTGAAAAAGATTGAAACTCAGAAGAAACGAACTCATTTTCTGTGAATCATTCACCGACAAATACTCTTCCAACTATCCCCTTTCCTTGATCCAGCTTTTATCTGAAGATATGACTCCTAATGGCATAAATCCTACAAGGCTGAACACGATGACATGTATTGTAAAATACCAGCCAGTGAGAGAAGAACATCTTCACTTAGAATCATCTATAAATTTGGAATTTTTTCAGCCTAGCCAATATTTTCAGAGAAGGCAATGGCACCCCTCTCCAATACTCTTGCCTGGAAAATCCCATGGATGGAGGAGCCTGAAAGGCTGCAGTCCATGGGGTCGCTGAGGGTCGGACACGACTGAGTGACTTCACTGTCACTTTCACTTTTCACTTTCATGCTTTGGAGAAGGAAATGGCAACCCACTCCAGTGTTCTTGCCTGGAGAATCCCAGGGACGGGGGAGCCTGGTGGGGTCGCACAGAGTCAGACATGACTGAAGCGACTTAGCAGCAGTAGCAGCAGCCGCCAATATTTTAGAGCCCTGAAGATGGATGACTGTAATTTGTTTTTGTGAACAGGCTAAGTTTCTCCAGTGGCCGTGTATTTGTCTTTAAGCCCTAAAATATTTGCACTAATATGAATTAAAAGGAAAGATTTTGGGCTTCTATCCTCTAAATTACAGGTCCTATATTTCAAATGTGGTGGGTATTATTAAACCATTTCTCTTGTCAGATGAAAATTTTTTATTTGCTGTATATTTGCTTAGAGGAGAGAGAAATCACACCCAAACTCTTTTGCATCAGATTTTAAACACTAAAGTCTTTTTGGAAGGTTTGGGTAAGGAATGGAAAATGTGACATTAATCCTTCTGTAGACAGTATAGTATTCTAAGGATGTTCATTATGGAAATTTGTGGATTTCCCACAATGTCCAGCCTTAAACAGTTTCCAGAGCTAGGTAACTGATAGCTCAACTGCCATCTAAAGAATGAATCTGCTTTTTCACTTTAAGTACTTTTAGGCTTTAGGAAAAAATCAAACAACTCTTTGCCTAAATAGTGTCCTTGACTCTCCCATCTTTCAGGCAACAAGTGTGAATTTAGCATGTCTTTTGTGCTAGCTCTTTGGGATAGAGAGGATAAGCAATAAAGAATATAATTCATCTTTATTTGAAATCCTTATGATGAATTAGCGAATTCTGCAGATAATCGAGATATTCAGAGGATCAAAATGCAATGCATTGGGAGACTTTCCTCATGGTCCAGTGGTTGGGACTTCACCTTCCAGGGCAAGGGGTATGGGTTCCCATATGCCTTTTGGCCAGAAAACCAAAACATTAAGGAAAGACTGGAAGCAATGTGGCAACAAATCCAGTAAAAACTTTTTCAAAGGTCCACATCAAAAAAATCTTTTTTTAAAAAAATGCAATGTGCTGTATTCCAAATCAGAAGCACAGAGAAGCAGAGAGAGAAAAATGCTATTTCTGAAGGATCCTGTGATGGTTTCGTGGAGAAAGTGACATTCCAGCAGAATCTTGACTGATGAGTGGGAGTTGACCCAGTATAGAAATAGAAAAATCTCTCCAGAGAGAGACTTGTATCTGCAAAGACTGCAAGTGTGAAGAAACACAGCATGGGGTAGCGTTTAGTGCACACGGGGAAGTGCTTGGTGTGCTTGAGCCAGAGATGTGAACAGGAGAAGCAAGTCTCTGGAAAAGCCACAGTGTCTATGGACTCTGCTCACTGGCTGGGCTTTCTGCTGTAAACATGGAAGTCTTCAAGTGATGGACAAACTCACCATCTGCTTTAGGACAACCCTTCCAGTACAGCGCTTCTCAAAGCGTGGCCCCAGACCATCAGGAGCAGCCTCCCCCAAGAACCTGATGAAAAATCCAAATTTTCATCCCCAATCCCAGCCTTCAGCATCAGAAATTCTGGTTATGGGATCTGGGGATCTGTATGTTGTATCACGGCACCCAGCCTATCCTGTCGCACACTTAAGTTTAGGAACCACTGTTCCGGTACCAGCATGGGAGATGCAGTGGGTAATACAGACTGAAGCTCAATAGATTGTTGCAAATAGCTCAGCTCTGAAAAAAAAAAAAAGCCAGAGGCATGAGTGTGGGCAGAGCAGGATGTATGAGAGAGGACTTTGTGAAACCTTACACTTGGCAGGAGATAAGCAAAGGACATCTGGAGCACCAGTTGTCAAATTTCATTGGTTCCCAACATTTTCTGGGTGGTTTTCAAAAACTATACCTTCTAGGTCCTACTCCTGACTCATCAAACAGAATTGGCATCCTGTTCAGGGATCCTCTTTCTCTGCTGCTCCTGCGTTTTCTTGGCATTTTGTGATGGGTTTTTTTTTCCTGGAATTGTCCATCTGGCTGAAGTTGTTTAACTCCTTGCACTTTGGGGGAGTTTTTGTTAAGTAACACCTGCTTTCTTTAGGGAGGAAGAGCACTTTACAGAATCAGAGCTTGGAGGTGCCTGCAGAGCCCCAGGACTCTCCATTCGTGCCCCTCATTCATCTCCTGTGCTGTGTGCTAAGTCACTTCAGTCCTGTCCAACTCTTTGCGACCCTATGGACTGTAGCCCACCAGGCTCCTCTGTCTGTGGGGATTCTCCAGGCAAGAATACTGGAGTGGGTTGCCATGCCCTCCTCCAGGGGATCTACCCAATCCAGGGATCGAACCCGAGTCTCAGGTCTCCTGCATTGGCAGGCGGGTTCTTTACCACTAGCGCCATCTGGGAAGCCCTTACTTAGCATTAGAGCATAAAGATTTTGATACAAAACATTTTCATTTCTAACAATGTTTATAATGGCTGCATAATGTTCTACCCAATGGATATGTGATTTGTCTTTTTAACCTTTGTCTTACTGTTCATACTTTGACTATTTCTCATATTGTACTATTAAGAATAACTATGATGAACCTTTTCATCCATGTAGATTTTCTCATATTATAAAATGTTTCCTCAGATTTTCAGGGGAATTAGGTGGTTAAACAGGAAACTTTTTTTTTTAATTTTTATTTTTGTATTGGGATATAGCTGATTAACAGTGTTGTGATAGTTTCAGGTAAACAGTGAAGGGACTCAACCATACATGGACATGTATCCATTCTCTCCCAAACTCCCATCCAGGCTGCCACATAATATGGAGCAGAGTTCTATGTGCTGTATAGTAGGTCCTTGTTGGTTATCCATTTTAAATATAGCAATGTCTACATATCCATCCCAAACTCTCTAACTATCCCTTCTCCTCATTCTTCTCCTGGCAACCGTAAGTTCGTTCTCTGTCAGTCTCTTTCTGTTTTGTAAGCTCATTTGTATCATGTCTCTTCAGATAAACAGGAAACATTTTTATCAGCCCTGACCCATGCTGCTCAATTATTTTCCAAAGCGGATACAGTCAATGGAAGATGAGTTTCCCTCTCGCCCTGTTAACACTGAATATCATTAAAATAATTTTTATGGTAATTAAGAGGGAAGATATGCTTATTTGTACACATATAATTACTACTGAAATTAAACATATACTCTTTATTAATTTTTTTCCCTTTTGTGAACACTTTTCAGTGCTAGCTTATAAACCAATGAGAGGTTTGTTTCTGGAGCTTTTTGATGTCCTCCTGTTCTTCCTTTCAGCTACCTGTGACTGGCAGGCCGGAAGAATACCCATAACACTATTCTCACACTGGGTGGTGAGTAGCACCAGGTAACCAGTTAATTGCCAGTTAACAGCACTAGGTAACCAGTTAATAACCAGGTAATTGTGAATGTGTTAGTTGCTCAGTTATGTCCAGGAATTGAACCCGTGTCTGCTGTGTTGCAGGTAGATTCTGTACCATCTGAGCCACCAGGGCCATGAGCTTGCAGGCAAGTTCCCAGCCTCCTTTCCATTACCCTCTTCCTTCTTGGTGACTTCTGCTATCTCAGAGGAGTGATAATGCCATTCCTACACTTGGGAGAAGTTATTCCTGAAATCTGTGATTGCCGACACTGAGGGCACATTAGAATCATCTGGGGAGCATTTAAAATTCCCAATATGCAGCACCTTCTATACACCAATTAAATCAGAGTCTCTGGGGGTGCGACCTGGCATCACTGTTTTTTGAAAGCTCTCCTGAGGATTCCAAAATACAGTCAAGGTTGAGAACCACAGCTTGAAGTCTGCAGTCACAGGCTGCAAAGCCCCATATGCAGTGGCCCCTGCACTCCCGGGGGCACAGAGCAGGGCAGTTTTGGTGGCAAGTTCGGTTCACTTCAGTTGCTCAGTCGTGTCTGACTCTTTGCAACCCCAAGGACTGCAGCACAGCAGGCCTCCCCTTCCATCACCAACTCCCGGAGTTTACTCAAACTCATGTCCATCGAGTTGGTGATGCCTTCCAATCATCTCATCCTCTGTCATCCCATTTTCCTCCTGCCTTCAATCTTTCCCAGCATCAGGGTCTTTTCCAATGAGTGGCAAATTTTCCAATGGGTGGCAAAGCACATTCTCCATGCTTTTATAAGGAAGTGACTATATACCCTACACACATTTGTGTATACATGCCTTTGCACACACACACACACACACATATATACAGCTGAATGTGCCACTTAAATAATTATAACCTATAATTTAATCAACCAGTGGCCTCATTTCAAAAAGCATGATCGGATTCTGACTTACCTAAGAAATGGCTGGTTACATTCAGTATGCTGTCTTTACTGAGGTAAAACATTTATACTCACTGGAAAAGAAACCCCTGATGCTGGGAAAGACTGAGGGCAAGAGGAGAAGGGAGCTACAGAAGGTGAGATGGTTGGATGCCTTCACTGACTCAATGGACACGAGTTTGAGCAAACTCAGGGAGACAGAGAAGGACCGGGAAGTCTGCACAAAGAGCCAGACACAACTTATTGACTGAACAACAAAAACAGATTAGAAAAATCATTTCCAGGCTACAGGTTGGAGAAAACTGAGATTTACATTTACAAACCAGAGATTTAAAAAAGGGTTTCACATTGTTTCTATTAACAAGAAATTTTGATTTCTCTTGAGAAGAGATTTAGACACCATCACCCGCTGAGGTTTCTGAAGCAATGCTTCTCTCCACTAGGCGGTGCTCTGGACAAATTCACACGCTGCCTTTGCCACAATGCAGAGGTCTCCAGAGAAATTCAATTTTCCCGTGGCAGAAATGGCTATTCATTCATGGCCTGGATCGACAGCAATCAGAAACGATTTTCTTACCTTTTTCTAAGTGAGAAATAAAGTTAGGCCTGCTTGAACTGTATTTAAATGATCAATCCAAATATCGTCTTTCGAATTTTTAAAAATCGACATTATGTTATTGATCTCCCACTCTACTGCATTATCAAGATAATCATAGGCTTTAAAATGGCTTCATTGGCTTCATTTTACAGACACTAAGGGCCTGCTTTTTCTGTTAAAGCCAATATTGAAATATAGTCCCCATCGTCTATATATAAAGACCCAAACACACAGTAGACCTCCAAGAATTGAATTTATTTTTATGGGCTAAAGCATCTGAATGTTATCTGAGACAGGATTAAATGGAAAGCATTCCTGACCCTTCTCAACAGAAATAGGACCATCCTTGGCCCCAGGCCTGAGCGGTTGAGCCCTGGACTAGACGAATATACAGTGTCAGCAGCAGACAGGTCTGGGAGGAGCTGCTCACGGCGCTTGTGGACATTCTCAGGAACCTCCATAGAATTTCCGGAGGCAGCCGTCACTGTCACCCCTTCAGTTGTGCTGGAAAGGGTAGGATTCTTGACCTTCCAAGAGGTCACAATGCCACAGTGTATCCTGTGTTTATCCACGTCTAAGTGGAGGTCCTGCCCTAAAGATTCTTTCTGCCACTTTTGTTGACATGGATAAGTCATTGGAAAGAGCCTGGGCTCATCTGTCACAAAACTAAGCCTTACATGAAGAGCCAGAGAGGGACAACGACACGTTTGCTTTCTTCTCGCACCAGGAGCCGTGTCACCTCAGGAAACTGGATATTAACACGCAGAGAAAACGACAGTAGTGTTTCATCCTTCCACTGGCACGGCCCAGAGTTTGGCTGGTCTCTGAGCCTGCCTCAGCAAAGACCATGCACTTGACATTCGTAGCAGCTTCTTGGATGAGGATATTGGTGCCTGAGTGTTTACATGACGCTCTTTCTGATGGCTAGTTTTTTCTCTCTCCTGCCGCTCCCGGGGCCCAGGTCAGCCAACCTCTCATGTCACAGAGCAGAGTCCCTCCAATCATGCTTGTGCTTTTACACCAGTGCTATTTCTTTCTTCTAAGAAATGTTCTCCAAGGACATGGGTACTTGGAATGAACACAAAAGTTAACATGCTGAGGGCCTAGGTTCAATCCCTGGTTGGGGAACTAAAATCCCATAACATCCCCTACCCACTCCCAACCTCCTCTTTAAAAAAAAAAAGAGAGAGAGAGAGAAAGTAAACAAGCAAGGTGAGAGGACACAGGACTGAAACGCCTAAGTCATGGGGTTTATTGATTTCTTTTTTGGCCTCACCCTGCAGCCTGTGTAATCTCAGTTCCTCAAACAGGGACTGAACCCTTGACCCCTGCACTGGAAGTTCTAACCATTGGACCACCAGGGGAGTCCCAAGTCGTAGGTTTTATTTATTTATTTATTTTATTTATTTATTTTTTAAGTCGTAGGTTTTAAAAGAGCAATCTTGTGCTCAAGGCCAGCTTCTCACCTCATTAGGGTGCTGGACTCGCAGGACAGGTGGACATTCCACGTTAGAGGGGTGCTCGCCCTGTGACAGGCCAGCCGACTGACAGTGACCTGCAGTTCACGTGAAAGCAACATAGAGGGAAGGGATCCCTGGGGTTAACGGTGCCCCTGGAAGTCAGGCTAACATGGGTGTGGTCAGCCTCTCCCTCAATGCCCTCTGCCCATCCCGTGCTGGGGGAGCAGAGGGGACCAAGAGGGAGTCAGATGACCCAGCAAAGGGAAGGAGGTCAGCATGGCTGGGATGAAATACAACCCCCACCAAATCGTCATGTGCCGTGTAGCTTACATCGACAATCTCCTTTAAAACCTCAGTTCAGGGCTCTGTGATGCCCCAGAGGGGTGGGATGGGGAGGTGGGAGGGGAGGTTCAGGAGTGAGGGGTATACATTAATCATACATCTGATCACTGTGCTGTGCAGCAGAAACTAACACAATATAGTAAAACAGCTATATTCCAGTAAAAAGATTTTTAAGGTTAAAAAAAAATATACCCCAAACAACTCTGGGTAATAGCATCATCCCAATTTTACAAATGAGAACATAAAAACTTTGTAATGTCGAGTATCCTATTCAATCCCACATAGGAAGTGGCCATGTGTAAAACTTGAATCCAGGCCTGTCTTCCTCTAAGTCTCACCCTCCGTGAGATCAAGGTTTTCTGCTTGATCTTTCAGTCAGTCCACATCCTTCCAAGGAGGCAAAGGAGTGGTCGCGAATGAAGTGCTCGTCATCCTCGGCGAACCGGAAGTGGGGAGTGGACAAGATAAAGGAAGATTTCTGCTCTGTGAAGTGACTTGAATGCAACAAGGCTAAACCTAATGGTAGAATCCAGCCTGCTTTTCTGTTGCAATCGATACTTGGCTTTTTCAAGGATGGTGACATATACTACCAGCACTCATTCCTATTTTAAAATATGGGGACTTAGCCCAGAGCTGCTGTTACCAACTTTCCCCGCTGAAACCTCAGCTTTAATTCCTCAAATAATATAAAGTATATTTAAAACAGCTTTTTTCTTGCTAGAAACGATAATGTAGTCTTATTAAATCTATAGATTATTCGCAGTACTAAATATTCTTTAAATAATAGCATTTAACACAGGATTTTAAGCAAAATATCCCACCCACTTTTTAAAAAATAGCAGATGTCTTTGCTGAAATGGATATTTCCACTCATACCAGAAAGGTTCTGTTGAGGGAAGCAAACACCGTATTCAAAGCACCCGTTTTTCCAAAGGCAACACGTGCACTGGGAAATCATCAAGATTTGCATTGCACAAAAGAGGAGATGATTTAAAGTCAACCGCTCAATATAATTTGATAAAACTTTTCCAGATATCTGAGGGCTTTTGCCTCCAGAAGTGACGTGCTTGCGCCAGTTGAACCAATCACAGCCCTTCCCTGGCTGTGCTTATTTAACCTTGGGACCAAGAGAGAGTCAGTCCCGGTCCCGTTCTAGTTGTGGGAACAGCAAGATGTGAAATGTGGGCCAGCGTGTAGTGATAAAGAAGTCGACAGGAGAGAGAAGCAGAGACAAAACACAGATCCTTGAGACATTTTGGTCTCTCATTATAGTTTCTCAAGTGGGGTTTGGCTGTCAGTTTCCTTTGATGATATAAGCAACTCCCATATCCTATCAAACTCCTCTTTGTACAGAAGCTCATTTGAGCTGATCTTTTATCACATTCAGAGAAAACAACAACTCGTGACTAATGTGCCATCAAACTGAAAATACATGAACTATTTGTCTCTAGAGATTTCAGGGCTATTGTCAGGCTTTTAACTTCTTGATAGAAGGAGGCCAGCTTATCTGTGACAGAGCTGCCACATGGTCCCTACCTTAAAAGGGCTCTGTGAGAGCCGAGCAAGATGAAAGCAGGCGGAGGGTGGTCCTGTTGTGGATCAGACATTTACAGAAAAGGAAAGCACTCGGCGCATCTGCATAAGAGCACACAGCCTGGCAGGTGGGAAATGCTCTCAGGGATGGTGCTCTGTCCCCCAAAGAAGCCACATTCAGGAATCTGTGCAACACAAGCCTTTGAATATGGAGATGAAACTATCCCAATGGAGCTCAGTAGAGAGGTGGAGAGGATCCAGTCATATCCAAGTCACCTGTCAATAATTAACAGTTAGGGACTTTCTTGGCGGTCCAGTGGTTGAGACTGCGAGCTTCCATGGCAAAATAGGGTGGGGGAGGAGGCACAGGTTCAAGCCTGGTCAGAGCAGTAGGATGCCAAGGATCTGGGGACATGTGGCCAAAAAATAAAAAATCAACAATTACTCTTGGACAATTGGAGAATGCCACTTATATGAGTGAATGCCACTCGTCATTTCTTTCCTGGGCAGAAACCTCCAACACCAGGCTATCAAGCTCAGAACACTTCAGCTCTAGCCCTGTGAAGCTTTCCCAGGCATCTTGGGATCAGGTTCTCTGTAGGAGGAGCGAGTAGGCATGGAAGAAAGGGCTGGAAAAAGGTTCCAGATAAACAGCAGGTCTAAGGAATGGAAGAGAGCTTAACACCTCAGGTGGGCATCTGCAGGTACCATCTCCTACTCCCTTGGGTCTGATTTTCCTATAGGAAAAGCCAGATCCCACCTGGCAAGAGGAGAAAAGACCACTTCTAGAGGAAACATTTAACTTTGCAGCTTGTTCACATCCGATCCAGCACCACCTATAAGTTCTCTCCCTTCTCTCCTGCTCTTGCAATAGTGGTTGAAGACTGTCCCACCCCTCTCCTTCCAGACTTGCCCTGGGCCTTCTCTTTATTTCTTTTGTCTTTCTAGCTGCTCCCAGCCTGTCAACTGCTCCTAATACTGAAGTCTTCCTGGTAGAATCTGTTGTTACGTGTTTCATGTTCGTTATACAATATTCATGCTGGGAGAACCCCATGGACAGAGGAGCCTGGTGGGCTACTATTTATGGGGTTGCTCATGACTGAGCACACACACATCCTTACGTTAAAAAGCAGGTGAGGTAAATGTTTGGGCATGATCCCTATAGAAAAATTTTCACAAAATTAAAATGAACACAAAACCAAACAAAAAACCAACCTTCCCCACTTCTCACATGATTGAGGATATTCAGTGTTTGTTCACATGAGGGAAAAATGAATGCAATGAAATGAAAGTCGTTCAGTTGTGTCTGACTCTTTGTGACCCTATGGACTAGTCCATGGAATTCTCCAGGCCAGAATACTGGAGTGGGTAGCCTTTCCCTTCTCCAGGGGATCTTCCCAACCCAGGGATCGAACCTGGGTCTCCCACATTGCAGGCGGATTCTCTACCAGCTGAGCCACCAGGGAAGCCCCTTACGTGAGGGAAAGAACTAGCAAAAAGCAATATCCCGCAGGGCTCTCCTCTTTGGTTTGATCTAATTCACTCAGCCCCGGCAAACAGCACAAAACCATATGGGCTATGATGAAGCCCAGCGAATATTCATGTAGCTGGATCCTTCTAGGTACTTGGCTACCAACACAGAGACCTGGTTTGGACCCAGCACTAAGCCGAAGAGTCCTGCAAAGTCCATCAAAGTCCATGATATGGACATGAAGACACATCAAGAAGGTGGCTGTCCACAAGCTGAACCAGCCAGTAGTACCTTGATCTTGTACTTCCCAGCCTATGGAACTGTGACAAAGTTAATTTTCATTTGTAAGACCACCTTACCTGCCTCCTGAGAAATCTGTATGCAGGTCAAGAAACAACAGTTAGAACCAGACATGGAACAACGGACTGGATCCAAATTGAGAAAGGGGTATGTCAAGGCTGTATATTGTCACCCCGCTTATTTAACTTATATGCAGAGAACATCATGTGAAATGCTGGGATGGATGAAGCATAAGCTGGAATCAAGAATGCCGGGAGAAATATCAATAACCTCAGATACGCAGATGACACCACCCTTATGGCAGAAATCGAAGAGGAACTAAAGAGCCTCTTGATAAAAGTGAACAAGGAGAGTGAAAAAGCTGCCTTAAAACTCAACATTCAAAAAACGAAGATCATGGCATCCGGTCTCATCACTTCATGGCAAATTGATGGGAAAACAATAGAAACAGTGACAGACTTTATTTCTTTGGGCTCCAAAATCATTGCAGATGGTGGCAGCATGCATGAAATTAAAAGACATTTGCTCCTTGGAAGAAAAGCTATGACCAATCTAGACAGCATACTCAAAAGCAGAGACATTACTTTGCCAACAAAGGTCCGTCTAGTCAAAGCTATGGTTTTTCCAGTAGTCATGTATGGATGTGAGAGTTGGACTATAAAGAAAGCTGAGCACTGAAGAATGATGCTTTTGAACGGTGGTGTTGGAAAAAACTCTTTAGAGTCCCTTGGACTGCAAGGAGATCCACCTAGTCCCCCCTAAAGGTAATCAGTCCTGAATATTCATTGGAAGGACTGATGCTGAAGCTGAAACTCCAATACTTTGGCCACCTGATGCAAAGAACTGACTCATTGGAAAAGACCCTGATGCTGGGAAAGATTGAAGGCAGGAGGAGAAGGGGACTACAGAGGATGAGATGGTTGGATGGCATCACCGACTTGATGGACATGAGTCTGAGCAAGCTCCAGAGTTGGTGATGGACAGGGAAGCCTGGCATGCTGCAGTCCATGGGGTCACAAAGAGTCGGACATGACTGAGCAACTGAACTGAACTGAACTGAAGCCATCCAAGCAATGGTATTTTGTTATGGTAAACTGAGCTGACTGATATAGGGGGCATAGTGTCGGGGTCAAGATTAGGACAATATGGGACCATTTCCTCATTCACTAAAGATCTACCTCCCAAGGAGGCTCTGCGTGTTCACTGATGAATCAGCAGAATAAACTCTGACTTCTTGGGGGTGGGGTGGGAGGGTATGAATGCTTCATTTTGCCTCTTTCACATCTGTGATGAGTTCTCTACTGTTTCTGGGATGATTTCTTTCTTTTTAAAATTTTGTCCAAGATTTCCCTAGCAGTCCAGTGGTTGGGACTCCATGTACCCACTGCAGGGGGCTTAGGTTCCACCCCTGGTTAGCAAGCTAAGATCTTGCATACCACCCAATGCAGCCAACAACAACAACAAAAATCTGCTTTAAAATTTTGTCCATAAAATGTTCAGTATGCATTTCCAAAAGATAAGGAGTCTTTAAAAATAACCATAATGATCACATCCCAATAAATTTCCAGAAATTCCTCAATAGCTCAGACAGTAAAGAATCTGCCTGCAGTGAGACATCTGCCTGTATAGAGACCCATACCCAACTGCCCTGGGTTGGGAAGATCCCCTGGAGAAGGAAACAGCAACCCACTTCAGTATTCTTGTCAGGAGTATCCCATGGACAGAGAAGCCTGGCGGGCTGCAGTCCATGGGGTCACAAAGAGTCAGACACAACTGAGCAACAAGGACTTTCCTCAGTACCATCAACTATCTAGTACCTATTCACATTTCCAATTGTTTCACAAATGCATTAATGTGTGCATTTTTGTTTTACAATTTTTTAAAATCAAGATCCAATTAAGGGCTATCAGTGGCAGTGGTTACAATGCTACTTGAATCCTTTATAATCTGTTGGTCCTCTTTCATTGTTTTATTTACTTGAATTTGTTACTGTTGTTGTGGGGAAAGACAGATGATGTCTCATATGAAGTTTCCCTGTTTGGATTTGCTCATTACATATTCATGTTATTTTAAAATGTTTCTCTCTCTTTTGTGATTTCTTATAAATGGCTAGTTGGATACATAACTTGACAAGATTCAGGATGAGTTTTTTAAAGACTGCTTTATAAGAGTGGTGCAATCTTTCATATCAATGAATATAATATTTAGTTGTTTCTCCTTGTGTGATGTTTGCAGCCACTGATGATTAATATATAGATCCATTAATTCATTAAGGGATGTAAAATGATAATATTCTGTTGATCCTTCATTTATTCAGTTCAGTTCAGTTCAGTTCAGTCACTCAGTTGTGTCCAGCTCTTTGCAATCCCATGGATTGTAGCACGCCAGGCCTCCCTGTCCATCAACTCCCAGAGTTGACTCAAACTCACGCTCATTGAGTTGATGATGCCATCTAACCATCTCATCCTCTGTCATCCCCTTCTCCTCCTGCCCTCAATCTTTCCTAGCTTCAGGGTCTTTTCAAACGAGTCAGTTCTTCACATAAGGTGGCCAAAGGATTGGAATTTCAGCTTCAACGTCAGTCCTTCCAATGAATATTCAGGACTGATTTCCTTTAGGATGGACTGGTTGGATCTCCTTGCTATCCAAGGGACTCTCAAGAGTCTTCTCCAACACCACAGTTTAAAAGCATCGTTCTTCAGTGCTCAGCTTTGTTTGCAGTCCAACTCTCACATCCGTATGTGACTACTGGAAAAACCATAGCTTTGACTAGATGGACCTTTGTTGGCAAAGTAATGTCTCTGCTTTTGAATATTCTGTCTAGGTCAGTCATAACTTTTCTTCCAAGGAGCAGGCATCTCTGAATTTTATGGCTGCAGTCACCATCTGCAGTGATTTATTAGCTGAAAAAAATCTACAAAATTGCCCTTTTCTATTATTTAATTATCCAATATAATGCATACAGTAACATCAGGATAAATGCCTGATATTTCCCTGTGTTTATTGGCTTTAAATTAATGTGTTGGATCACCAGCATTCTCCAAAGGGGACCAACTGGTAATTAGTCCGAGTTGTTTTGGTTTTTTTTTTAACTTGTTTTTTATATCATTATGAACTCATGGATTTTAACATATGTGTTTCAATCCACTGCAATTATTATCTTTATTAATGTTAAAATATCTCAATCATCAGTCAAGGAGAGCCTTTTAGTTTGGCCCCTAAGTCCTTTCGACATGCCTTAGTAAGATGTCTTTGCCATTGTCCTTTCTGCCTTGATTTCTGATTCAAAAAGATATTCCAGGTTTTTCCTGTGCCTTTTCTGACCCAGACCTAGAAGTCATCTCTCCAAGGAGTTCCTTCCTAATATTGGGAAATGAAATTGTACAATCACAATCTGGCCACTCGGGTTATACATTGTTATGAGGTTGGTCATTATTTTCTTGGTTATTTCTATGCATGTATGAGCACTAAATTGTTTCAGTCGTGTCCAACTCCTTGCTACTTGACAGACTATAGCCCACCAGGCTCCTCTGTTCATGGAATTCTCCAGGCAAAAATACTGGAGTGGGTTGCCATGCCTTCCTTCAGGGGATCTCCCCAACCCAGGGGTCAAACTTGCGTCTCTTATATCTCCTGTGTTAGCAGGTGGGTTCTTTACCACTAGCACCACCTGGGAAGCCCAGTTATTTCTTACAGATAGAACTAAAAATATTTTAGAAAAATTTTTTCTTAATTTTTCAAAGTTAAAATACATCATGAAAGCATATCGATATGTCTTCCAATTCAAATTCAAGAGGTAAAATTTTTATTTATTTTTTTTGATCTTAAATATATCCTTTCTCCTATACCAATAAAATTTGCCATCCATGACACTGGAAATGATCAAATTAGAATATCTTGCCATTTTTCATTTCTTTTATCTTGCAATATATTCACAACACTCTCGGAGAAATAAGGCTTCCCTGTCCTTCACTATCTCGCAGTTTGTTCAAACTCATGTCCATTGTGTCAGTGATGCCATCCAACCATCTCATCCTCTGTCATCCCCTTCTCCTCCTGCCTTTAGTCTTTCCCAGCATCAAGGTCTTTTCCAAAGAGTCAGCTCTTCGCATCAGGTGGCCAAAGTATTGGAGCTTCAGCTTTAGCATCAGTCCTTCCAATGAATATTCAGGGTTAATTTCCTTTAGGTTTGACTGGCTTGATCCTTTCAGTTGAAGGGATTCTCAAGAGTCTTCTCCAGCACCACAATTCAAAAGCATCAGTTCTTTGGTGCTCAATCTTCTTTTTGGTCCAACTCTCACACCCGCACATGACTACTGGAAAAACCATAGATTTGAGTATATGGACCTTTGTTGGCAAAATGATGTCTCTATTTTTTAATGCACTGCCTAGGTTTGTCATAGCTTTCCTTTCAAGAGCAACCGTCTTTTAATTTTAGGGCTGCAGTCACCATCCACAGTGATTTTGAAGCCCAGGAAAATAAAATCTGTCACTGTTTCCATTTTCTCCCCCTTCTATTTGCCATGAAGTGATGAGTCCAGATACCACGATCTTAGTTTTTTGAATGTTGAATTTAAGCCAGGTTTTTCACTCTCCTCTTTCACTTTCATCAAGAGGCTCTTTAGTTCCTCTTCACTTTCTGTCCCATTAGCATCAGGAAACTGTCAAAATGTAAGCCTACATTTTCCTGGCTGAGCAAATACCCTCATGGCACAGGACTTTTAACAGCTCAGGTCCCCATTTAGTCCTCTTCGGCCCCATTTCCATTTAGATTTGTAACCTGTCAATTTCCTATTATCTTCTCAATTTTTTCATGTTTTAATAACCTCTTCTGAAATAGTAAGGGCTTCCCTGATAGCTGAGTTGGTAAAGAATCCGCCTGCAAAGAGGGAGACCTGGGTTCAATCCCTGGGTTTGGAAGATCCCCTGGAGAAGGGAAAGGCTATCCATTTCAATATTCTGGTCTGCAGAAATCCACTGACTGTATAGAGTCCATGGGGTCACAAAGAGTTCAGACACGAATTTCACTTTCACTTTTCACTTAACTTCAGTAAATAGAAGAGCAACTCATCAATTTCATGGAAATATTTTCCTACTACATTTGTGTTGTGTTTTTATTTTATTTTTCAACGTACAGAGATGGAATTACTAAGCCTAGCAAGGCCTCAAGCCCTGAGCACAAAGCTAGTCACAAAATGAGAGTTCATCAAATATTTGTTGAATAAATTAATAAATAAATGTTCTTTATAACTATGTGGTCAAATACACTACTCTTTTCCATTGTGAATTTTCCTGTTTGCCGGCTCCAAAGTTTAAAAAGCTATTTCTATTATTCATACATTAAATGTAAGATATATTCTGAAGTAAGAAAAATTAATCAGTATTTCTAAAATATATGGGAGTTACAGGAACTTCCCTGGCAGTCCAGTGGTTAAGACTTTATGCTTCCAATGCAGGGGGTGTGGGTTCAATCCCTGGTCAGGGAACTAAGATCCCACATGCTATGTGGCCAAAAGATAAAAGTAGAAGTAAAATAAAATATACGGCAGTTACAAATACAGGTGAAATTAATACAGACCTTAACTTTAGCCAACCTGACCACATGCCAGGCCTCTGAAGACACTCTGTGATTAAAGACTTCATCCCGGGTGATTAACACCTTGGTTTATGTTTTTCTTTTCTCCTAAAGTCAGTTAATCATATTAGGAGATGGGCCTGAAAACCACCAAGGGCATTATACCAGTTTACTCACTGGGAACTTTTTTCCAAGCCATTTTCAAGGACCTGAACCTCGGAAACACCAAGTTTACACAACTTGGCAAAGGAATTCACTTCTCACAGTTCTCCCCACTTCCCCTCAATTCATAATCCCTTTCACCTTTCCCATCTGCAATGAGTATGGAGCAAGAGGAACAGTAAATCTGCATCTCAGTGATGGTGACTAGTACTCACTGCAGGAGATCCCTCACTTCCAAAAGTCCTGGGAGCATGTGGTGAGGTGTCCTATTTATACCAATGACCTTCCCCACGTCCAGAACTTGAACAGCTGCACAATATATATAACGGAATGGAAAGTAACATGACACACATTTCAAAGAGAAAATTGGAAAGGCATATATATCCAACCTTCCTTTTGGCTCTATGTGACTCTTTTTCTTTGCATCTATGTCATAAAAATAACAAAGGGGCCAGCATGGGGCATGAAGGCAGAGACTGTTTTAGGGGAAATTATTTTGACTCCCAAAAATGAAAGCCTGAAATGAAGAAGAAAACGTTTGAGAAAAAAAAATGGATTACTGATAAAGACTCTTATGGAATGATATCATCACTTTCTGAATTGGAACGGTCCATTTTAAAAGGTACCAATCATTCCACTTAATAGATTTTAAAATGACTACAGATTTTTTTATTGGAATCCTTGAGCTCCAGGATCCTGTGTGCATGACTCTGTATCTTCAGGGGCTATCTACAATAGTCCTACACATATAATAGTCACTCAATCCATGTGTTGTAATTAATAAATTGTGAAAATCTCAAGAGAGATGGAGGATATGTGTGTGCTGTGTACACACAACTGTAACCATAGGAAATTATTAGCTTTTATGGAATACCTACTGTATACATCATACTGCTCAAGGGGAGGAAATAACCCAGGTCTCAAGCAGCATGAAAACACTAAGCTTTATAAAAAGGAATGGAATTGGGTCATTTATAAAGATGTGGATGGATCTAGAGTCTGTCATATATACTAAAGTAATTCAGAAAGAGAGAAATATTGTATCCTAACACATATAAATGGAATCTATCAAAATGGTACAGATGAACCTATCTGCTGGGCAAGAATAGAGACGCAGATGTAGAGAACAGAGATGTGGACATGGGGTGGGCGGAAGGGGAGGATGAGACGAATTGGGAGAGTAACATTGACATATATACACTGCCATGGGTAAAATAGCTAGCTAGTGGGAAGCCGCTGTATAGCACGGGGAGCTCAGCTCGGTCCTCTGTGATGACTAGATGGGTGGGATGGGGCGGTGGGAGGGAGGCCCAAGAGGGAGGGGATATGTATACATATAGCTGATTCACTTCGTTGTGCAGCAGAAGCTAATGCAACCTTGTAAAGCAATTATATTCCACTTGGAAAAAAAAAAAAAAAAACAGAAAAGACACTGGGCTTTGTGGCAAGATAATGACCAAGTGTAAAACCATTTTAAGTCATAATTTTTAAAGTCAAATAAACTCCTTTCTCCATCAACAAAACAACTCCCCTGTCTGTCCATTTACAACAATCAATGAACCCACCTCTGGCTTCCTGAGCTAGAAAATCAAGGTTAAAGGCAAGGACCCCTTGTCCGCCTGGCACTCACCTCCTTCCTCACCCCCATGACCCATCTTCCAGTTTACACACTTCCATCAGTCTGGAAGCAAGTGTGCTGCTTGCTCAGATTGCTGCGATTGCTAGAAGAGCCTCTGGAAGACGCACTCCCACACTTGTATCATCCTTGGCTCTGAAACACGCTCCTTCTAATAGTGTCGCGGGAAAACAGTTAATGTTGTTTTGCCATCATTAAACTGTCAGCGCTGCTCAGCTGAAAGCACAAATAGCATACACACACATTAAAATGCTCCAAAAGCTTGGAAATAGGTTTATTTTTCTCTGAACACAGGAAGAACATAGGGACTTATTTCTGTTACACCTCACCCCATTTTACCCCCCACCCCATTTTACCCCCTAACCAATTTCTGGGCTATAAATGTAGTTGTTGCTGTTAGTCTTCCCAGAGAAAGTATATATTGAATAAAAGCATGGAAATGTCATTTTACCAGTATGAAGGAAAATCTTGTTTCCAGAATTCACATGAGTACCAAGGTGGAAATACGGCAAAAACACAGAGATGCACTGGTCAATACTGTTTGAGGACGGGGGTGGTTCTAGACAGACCCTACCTCTCCTTCCTGCTCTAGAACTCTAAATCTGTGATCTGAAAGAAGAAACATGGTAAGGAGGGAAGACAGGTGAGCAAATCACTTGGAGCTACATCAAGAGATGACTTTCTGGGACTTCCTGGTGGTCCAGGGGCTAAGACTCCTTGATCCCAATGCAGGGGGCCTGGGGTTCAACCCCTGATCTAGGAACTAGATTCCATATGCCGCCATGCATAAATACTCTGCCTGCTCCGACGAAGGTCAAAAATCTCGGATGCCACAATGAAGACCTGGTGCAGCCAAATAAATAAAATATTAAAAAAGAGAGAGAGAGAGAGAGAGGACTTTCATTCTCTGTCTTAGCTACACAGCAGGACAAGGCTGATCAGGAGGAACCAAGAACTAAAAGTAGAGCGAGCTTCTGCCTCTTTGTTGGAAAGGCCTTCGGAGAACGTGTCTAGTTTTGGAAGCTAGGAGGAGGTCAAGACTGGAATCACACTGGTCAGACAATACAAAGTGGATCTCAGAGGGGTCAACAACAGAGTTAGTGAGTCTCAGATAGCACAGGAAGCCCAGGGACAGTCTGCTCCCCTTGTACATAAGATGCAAGGTCCTGGGGCCAACACTCCACTTTTTCAGCATTTATATCTATTTCTATTAGTAAAGCTGTTACCATGACTAGTTGATTTTTCAGCATCATGAGAGAAAGGCAAAACAAGAACATATTCTTGTGTTTTTTACTTCTTGTACTGCGTTTTTTACAAATTGAAATCTCATGGCAACCCTGTATTGAACAATTGGTGCAATGTTTTTCCAAAAGCCTTTGTTCACTTCCTGTCTTTGTATGGCAATTTGGTATATTGAAATAGTCAAATGTTTTCATTAGTGATCTTTGTTGTCACTACTACAACCAGCTCAAGGCTCAGGTGATGCTTAACATTTTTAGCAAAAATGTATTTTTAAATTAAGGTAGGTACATTGTTTTTTAGACATCATGCTATTGTACATTTTATAGCCTACAGTATAATGTAAACACTACTTTTATATACACCGGGAAACCAAAAAATCTGTGAGACTCATTTTATTGTGATTTTATCTTTATTGTGATGGTCTGGAATCAAACCACAATATCTCCAAGGGCTTGCCTGTCCTCTATTAGAGATGTAATCTAGAATTTAAAATATTTTGTAGGTTGTCATAATAGAGAAGCAAGGAAAACGTTCTCTCAATAGTAATGCAGACCACCATCTATCTTGTATAAACCTGATAGCCCAAGTGGAAAAACTTCTTTTCATTTGGTTCACAATAAGTGGACAAGGGTGGGAAATGGTGCTGAATAGAGTCCTCGGGGACAGAGCGAGTTAACATCCCCCAAGTAGAGGTGGGCGTCCCTACATTTCCCTAACTCCTTACAGCTGGGTTAGGTATCTAATGACTAGATCAGTACAATGAACTTCAAGTGAAAGTGACGTTTGTCACTTCCAAGCCTGGATATATCAACGCCAAGTGCTCCCTCCCTTCCCCTCTCCATGGTGATTTGGAAGCATGATGCAGATGGCACAGCAATAAGATGGAAGCCCAGCCTCCAAAGTCTTTGCTTGGATGAGAGCTGCCAAGGAAAGCCTGCATCAACCTGTTGCAAGCACGAATACATTTTTGTTACTGAAGCATAACCTAGTATTATCCTGACTCACATGGTCCCTGGGGAAAAGGGGGAAGAGATTTTCACTGGAAAACTATGGACTGAAGAAAGACAATGACCACTCCTTCCGAAAGACTACCTTCCCACCCGATGAGATCTGCAAAGACAGATGACATAGAAACACGGTGAAGCAAGATAATTTTGTATCTATTTACCCAATTCTCTGAGGTCCCCACCAACTTCCTGACCAATGCCATTTGTGACCAACTTTTCAGTAAACCTTACTACATTTACCTGGAATTGAGCCTGGACAGAATTCTGTGCTGACTTGGAAGAAGATGTGGCAATATCTTTGATGAAGCCATGAGCCTTAATCTGCTTAATGATTTCAAGACTGCCTTCTCACTTATTCAATTGATATTGAAGACTTTCTATAGCAGTAGACTCCCTCCAGGCTTCCAGGATCTTTTCATCCAGGCCAGGTGCTTCAGAGAAATACTGACCTCTTGGCTCTAGGCCCCCAGGGTTTCAAAGTAGTGCTAGAGAACTTAGCATTTAGTCAAAAGGACATTTCATTGTTACACAAATGAAAGCCAGTGGTAAACTAAAACAAATGAGATCTCAAAATCCCTCCTTTTTATTTAAAACTAAAAACTTTAAGAACCTCATGATCAAGATGATGTTTCTGAACATCCGATTGGGCAATGTACTTGAAAGTGCTTTTTGGGAAAAAAATTTTTTCTTTTTGCTACAATGCACAGAAATGCTCTGTTCCTTGGCCTTTAGACAAATGGAGAATACTCACCTTATTTTTTTTGAGTCTACTTAACCCCAATAACAATTTAGAATTACTGTCATGCAGCCGGCTGTCTCGTAGTCGCCTTTGTCTTTATCTGCTAGAGCTGTGGTGCCTCCTCACTGCCTGCCTCTGTTTCAATAGTGTACAATCTGGTTATTATGTGAGTTTTATTTTTTTAAGCACCAAAACCCTGCTTTTAGCCCATGGGTTTCTTTATTACCATCTAAGGAGCCCTGGCAGACTGGAGCCATTTTTCCCTTCGACAGACCTTTAAATGATTCTTCATGCTTTTGTCACATAATTAAAATTAGATTACTTTAACTCCCTGCTGGCTGGCCTGAGTGGGGGCCCTTGTAAAGCCTCCAGCTGGCGGAGGGGCCATTGAAAGGTGGAATATGGTCCAAACACACTCAGCCGCTGCCTTCCCCCACCCCCAGCCAGGAGGCCATTGTGTGCCTTGCCAGTTAGACAAGATTTACCCCGAGTTTATCAATGGCTGCTTATTTTCTAAGGGCTGGATTTTCTTTTCAAAAGACTTGGAGTCAGGGATTGGTATGTTTGTTTCTAAGGAGCTGGAGCTCTTCTAGTCCCCGTTTTCCAGCCCCCAGAGAGCTCACCTCTTAGTGCTTTGCCTGGTGGCTCAGCCAAAATGGACCAGAAAGAACAAGCACCTGAGTGCATATACTGTCATACACGTTGATGTCCAAATATTTCCTAGGTTTCCCCGCCAAGGCCAAATGCAAAAATCCCTTCTCTCTTCTCTGGGCTGTTCTCCTTTAAACCTCCCCCTTCCCCTCTGTGATCAGGACTTTCTTTGGCTGCATTTCTAAGCACAGCCTCAATTGGGTTTCCACTTGAACAGCAGTGAGAGCTCCCATCACGAGAGATCTACAAAACAGCTCTTCACAACACACCTACTCCTGCTGAATTTTTAACACCTGCATCTTCTCTCTTCTCCTCCATTTCCTCCCCAAAACAGAGGCAGGACAAGTGAAGTCCAGTGTTACTATCCATCAAGGAATCTCAGCTCTGTCTGCTAAAAAGAACAGCTCTGGGTCACTCTTGGCATTTTCTCTAGCCAAAGACCTCCTCACAGCCTTTCCCTGGATCATTTCATCCATCCGTCTCTCTGCCTGCCTTTCACTCGTCCACTTTCTATTATACAGCCCAGCCAAGAGAGAGGGTTTGAACTTGATCAGATGTGGGCTAGAATCCTGTGTTAAAGACTTATTAGGGCTGTGACCTAGAGTGAGTGACTTAATGTCTCTGAATTTTATTTTCTTATGATAACATTAGGGATAATAATACCGCCACCTTATTACTGAAGTTAACAGAATTTCTTCTTCCAAACTAAGCTCTGATTAAAATGTGTGGTGCCCTTAAGAAAGAATCTTCAATTCAATTCCCAGAATTTCATTTCTTAGTGGAAAACTACCGATACATAAAGTCATCTGCTAACATTCACACAAGTGTGCTTGTAGGAATGTCTTGAGATCACAAGGAACCAGCTTTGTTCTGGTCATTGTGTCCTCATTTTATATCATCCAAGAAAATAACTCTCATAATTAGAGGGACTATGACAAAAACATCCAGCAAAAACCAATATTCTTATTTTTAAGTGATACATTTGTGGTCCAATTCCTGTTTTTAGTTGTTATCAGGGTTGCTACAGAAATTTCTTTAAAGACAGACATGCTAAGAAGAATGTCAAGAAACTTATTTTTAAGTACTTTAAGGTTTTGATGTAAGAAAAAAGAATACATCAAAGGCAAGAAGGTGATAAAAACAATGACAGCAATAGAAAGAGTTCTAAATCATCAGTGAACAGCTCTGAAACTTAGGAAAATCGAAGGGGGAGAATTAAGTCTAATTTATAACTTTCCTAATTTGTAACTACTGAGAAAGCACAGTAATGCACTGTTTCTGTGATATAAAACAATACATTCTAAAAATCCACCCTGTTCTAGAATTTCTTATCCCTTTCAATTACTTCTTTGTTTTGAGGCATTATTTAAAACAAAACAGGGAATTCCCTGACAGCCCAGTGGTTGGGACTCATAGCCAAGGCCCAGGGTTCAATCCCTTGTCAGGAAACTAAAATCCCACAGGCTTTGCAGCCTGGACAAAAACAAAAAGAAAGAAAGGAAAAAAACATGAAACAAAATATTCACCTGTCAAGGCTGGGAAGCCTTTATCCTGCATTTCCTTGTCAGACGGGTTGTCACCTATAGGAATTCTGATGGAATGGGATACAAGACAATAAATTTTGATCATTTATCACTGGGAAGCAAGAAGCACAGCCCTGGGTGAACATATTCAGCCATTCAGTAGAGAATCTTGGTTAATCAAAAAGTGGCATGATACTCTAAGTAATGATGGCAAGTTCACAAAGGATAATTCAGTGTATGCTAAAGGTGATATTTCAGATAAATGGGGAAATTTCAAGCTATTCAATAAAGGGTATTAGGACAAGAAGGTAGTCACCTGGAAAAAAATTAAATAAACCCACATCACATTTCTTGAACCAAAATAAATTCCAGATAGAACACATATTTAAATAAAACCATATTAAAGAAAGTATTAAAGAAAACAAAAATGTTTTAAATAATTATGCAGTGGCAAAAGCTTTTCTGACTCAGAACACAGAAATTATAAAAAGATATATTTAACCATGTAAAAAATTTAAATTCTGCACATCAAAGAAAAAACAAAAAATGCAAGACAACCACCACACAGAAAAGTAACTACAACCCATATCACAGATGTGGAGATAACTTCTTTCTAACAGAAAGACTTTAAAAATGGCTCTTGCTGCTGCTGCTGCTAAGTCACTTCAGTCGTGTCCGACTCTGTGTGACCCCATAGACGGCAGCCCACCAGGCTCCCCCGTCCCTGGGATAAATGGCTCTTAAGTACATAAAAATAGTGTTAACCTTACTTACATTAAACAAAATGCAAAATAAAACCATAATGAGACACAGAATGACATGTCAATGAAAAGTCAACAGTACTTCTTAATTCTTACACTCAGAGGAACCACCTGGAGATGGGCTTAACCTGCAGAATCTGATAGCTCAAGTCTGGAGTGAGGTCTGAGAGTTTGCATTCCTAACAGGCTCCCTCCTGCCAGCAGCCCACTGACCACACCCTGAGCAGCATACATTGCTGATGGGCCTGTATATTTATATTAGCAGGCTGGAAGCAATTTGGTAACAGCTTTCAAAATAAAAAGTGCACAGGCTGTCAGCAATTACACTTTAGTCATTCACAGAGGAGCCTAGGATACAACTGAATATGTAGATGAGAGAAAACCATATAATCCAGATACAATCCATGCAATTGAATATGCAAATGGAAAAAAGAATAAGGCTGATACTGATGCAGAGAAATCTCCAAGATACTTTAACTTGATGAAGAAGTTTCAGAAAAGAAAAACCACCTACATTTGTCTGTGTGTGTGTGTGTGTTTGTTATTGAATGGGCTGAAGACATCTCTGAGTGTTTCTTCCATCCTCACCACCTGTCCAAAAGCACTCTGTGATCTAGTTCTTCTCAGTTTCCATAACTTTTTCAAACTTGCTTGGTAACACACAAGCATGCAAAGTATTATTTGCTTTCCATGGAATTCTCTGCTCCACCACTGTGGACAGACGGTCACAACTTCCTGCTTTTTGATTGTCCAAATACGAATCATCAGACATGCATTATTTTCCCTCCAGCTTCACAAGACACACTTCAAGCTCTCCAAGTAGACTCCTTGAAGTCCCTCTCAGGTTTAAGGGGTGGTAAGGCAGAATCTTGTATCTTGTTTAAACTGCTATTTCTGGAGCCTCTGCCACTTGCTTCACTGAAATAGAATGTAGCTAGAGATCGTATTGTTGCTGCTGTTATTTAGTTGCTAAATCCAGTCCTGCTCTTCGGTAACTCCATGGATTGTAGCCTGCCAGGCTCCTCTTTCCATGGGGATTCTCCAGGCAAGAATACTGGAGTGGGTTGCCATTTCTTTCTCCGGGGATCTTCTTGACCCAGGGATTAAACCCAGGTCTTCTACATTGGCAGGCAGATTCTTTACCATCTGAGCCACCAGGGAAGCCCCTGCTGCTGCTGCTAAGTTGCATCAGTCGTGTCTGGCTCTGTGCAACCCCATAGACAGCAGTCCACCAGGCTCCCCCATCCCTGGGATTCTCCAGGCAAGAGTACTGGAGTGGGCTGCCATTGCCTTCTCCGAGGGAAGCCCCTAGAGATCCTATTACATGGACTCTATCATGTTAAAGACTACAAATCTGTAGCCTAGGCCATGTCTGGCAGTGGAGATATTTGGATTCTTTTTGTCTTTATTTTGTTTTGTTAAAAAAAATTCCCAACCTTATTGAGAGAAATTGACACATAATACTGTGTAAATTTAAGGTGTACAACATGTGGAGTTGATACCGTTATAAATTGCAAATGATGGCCACAGCAGTATTGGCTACCACCTCCAACCCACCATAGCATTACTCTTCTTTTTCATGCTAAGCATATTTAATATATACTCTCCGTGACATGCAAGTATAGGATACAGAATTATTACCTACAATCACCACGCTGTCCATTAGATCCCTGAATTGTTGATCTTCTAACTCCAGGTTCACACCATTTGAGCAATGCATCCCCATTCTCCCACCCCCTCACCTCCTAGTGACCACCACCTCTTCTCTGTTTCTCTAAATTCACCTTTTTTGAGATTTTACAAGAGATGTGAAATTTTGTTTGACTCTCAGAGTCTTGGCCATTATTCTCTAACCAGAAGATTTTACATGAACTTCCAGATTTCTGAAAATCTGAAAGATCTGCCAATAAATGGCCTGCATTCCTCCTTTGCAAGATTTGGCTGGAGCTAAGCTATGGCTGGGGCTTCCCTGGTGGCTCAGATGGTAAAGAATCTGCCTGCAATGTAGAGACTCAGGTTTGACTCCTGGGTCAGGAAGATCCCTGGGAAAGGAAATGGCTATCCCTTCCTACCCACTCCATTCGTCTTGCCTGGAGAATTCCATGGACAAAGGAGCCTGGTGGGCTACAGTTCATGAGGTCACAAAGAGTTGGACACAACTGAGCAAGCTTCACTTCACTTCAAGCTGTGGCCGTTCCTTTAGTAGGACCCACAGGGTGCCATGTTCCAACCATTTCCTTGTCTTGGGTTCACCCATTATTATGCTGGCAGTGTAGTCTTTCTTCTATCCTCCTGTTTCTTTCCCAGGTGTACATTTCGGTGTGTGACACTCCCCACCCCATGCCACAGAGCACATTCCCAGTGGAGCAGGGCTGGCCCAAAGCAAACCTGCAAAGCTCTGGAGCATCTTATCACTTCTTTCTAAAACACTTCCCCACAATGAATGCCTTTTCCCTCCCTCCACATCCACCAAGTTAGTGCTTTCTTATTGCCCCAAATTCTCTTTTCTGAAAGAAATAGATCATCTCATTCATTCACACTAAATTGTTAGTGATTTAACACATCTTTGGCGGGGGGAATGTCCAAAAATGTTTAGCATTTCCAAATGGTGAAATTCCAGCCAACCAGACACTTTGGATGAATGAGGCATTTAGGGGCAGGAGATGAAGATCCTCCAAACCACACCTAGTGGGCAGTTACTTCTCCACTTTACATCAACCAGCTAAAATATTTGCCAACACCATCAGAAGGGCTGTTCCTTTTTGTTTCACTGCCTAAGGGTTTTCCAAGGAATCCCTACCCTAGTTGGTTCTTCCTGGGAGAAATATTTATATAATTCATTCCTATTCTGAGATGGGGCACCCTGTGTGTTTTAGCCTACCAGAAGCTTAATATATACCAACAGTGCAGTATGGCTCTAGACAGGCACACACACACATGCATGCATGTGCACACATGTAGCCACACACACACACTTGAACATAAACTTAGCCATGTCATCCACAGATAAAACATAAGAAGTAGCTTCACTGAAACCTTAACCCACCTCTGCGGATTTGTACAGCTCATTCTGAGAGTCCACATTTTGAGAAGAATGCTGATAGGTTATGAGCTTTCTGATGAAAGAAACCAGGAGAGGGATGATGTTGGAACCACACCAGTAATAAGAGAAGGTTTAAAGAAAGACTCAGTGGCTGTCTTCAAAGGTTTGAAGGGCTGTCACCGACAGGGAACCAGATGGATTAGGTTTTTGTCGTGCCAAGGAACAAACTAAGACCAGTGGAGAGATGCTAAGGATGAGAGTGGGAGGCAATTTTGGCTCTGGAAAGAAATTTTAACAGCTACTAGATAGAGATTACAGGAAAATGACTTTCCCTTTCACTAAAAATATCCCAGGAGAGGCTGTCTGACCATCTGTTTGGAATGCTATAGAAAGAAACCTTACAATAGTTGGTGGCCTGACTTGAGTTTGCTGGGACTTTTGATACCAAATCCCACTTTTTGTATGATTCTGCTTGCATTTCACAGAGAACATATCATCCACAAATGCAGGATAATGCCTCTACCTATTCCGTTGGAATTTCAGTATAGTCATTCAGGCCCAATTACATCAGTGTTGTCTTTCAGACCCAGCATCTGGGATTTCTATAATTTCACCTTCGTGACCCTTGGATGTGCAGCCTTTGTATTCTTGTTATCAGTAAGCATGTGAAATGGATTTTCGCTCAGTGGGTCTTTCCTAAGCATGCTTGCAAAGCAGATGATGTGGCCAATTGTTTATTTTATGGACAACCCCTTTTCTGTCCCCAGAACATGGCTAACATATCTATGACTCACATTCACAGGACAGAAGGATTGTTCTGGCTTGTGTTTTTTACTTCTTTGGGCCAACTGGAGAGATATTTATAAACATTTATTGATTTGGATTCATAAGCCAAAGGAGGGGGGCAAAATCTTGCTGGGCTGGTTGCTATGGTAACTAGCATTTCACACGTGTACTCTACTCACCAGCCAGCAGTGAGGGCTCAGCACAAAACCCAAAGCCTACCTGTAGCTTCAAACTGTGTATTTGCTCCTTTTACATTTCTAACGCTATTGATAGGATGTATCAAATAGATAACTAAGGAAAACATGCCATATAGCACAGGGAACTCTACTTAGCACTGTGTGGTGACCTAAATGGGAAGAAAATTCAAAATATGTGTAAGCTGATTCATTTCACTGTACTGAAGAAACTGAAACAACATTGTAAAGCAACTATATACATCAATAAAAATTAATAAAAATTGTATGTAGTAAGGCTACATTTTTAATTCTGTCTACTAAAATATTCACCATCTCTTCATAGATGTACAGGGACACTTCTGTCATGTACAAAGTCTCCTCACATGTGTGTTGTCCCAATGCCCACATGAACACCATGGGGCTTCCCAGGTGGCTCAGTGGTCAAGAACCCACCTGCCAATGCAGGAGACTCAGGAGACGGGGATTTGATCACTGGGTCAGGAAGATCCCCTGAAGGAGGAAGTGGCGACCCACTTTAGTATTCTTGCCTGGAAACCTCCATGGACTGAGCAGCCTGGCAGATTGCAGTCCATGGGGTCTCAGAGTTGGACACAACTGAACGACTGAGCTCACTTGCTTGCACACAGATACCATTCTTAAAAATCATTAATAGAAATGTTCTCTTAAATCAAATACTTTTTAATCAAAAAAGAAAGAAAATCAGTTTTTCTCTTCCACAGTGCCATGTGATAGCATACTGCACTGAAATAGGAAAAAAATATGTTTTTATTTATCTGAGAAGAATAATTGATTCTGTACCTCTCTTGGGGACATTTTGCAGATTTGTGACTTCTAATCAATTTGATCGTCGAGAATTTAAAAGATTCTACCTCAGTTCTCTGCCCTGTGTTGCAGTTGATTTGTAAGTTTGGGTTGTATTTTTTATCAAAGAATTTGCAGCTGGAATCAAGGACCACAAACATAAAGCAGCAGACAGACAACTCAAGAAAAACACAATTAAATGAGACATTAGGGAACACAAAGGTTAACAGAAGCAAAGCATGCTGGGTGGAGCACAAGCGCTGCAGAATCAGACAGAACTAATTTGACCCAAGTGTTGCCTTGCGTAAACAACTTCATTTTTCTGGAACCCTCTGAAATGAGAATCGTATCTTTCCATAGGGTTGTCTTAAGGATCAAATGTCAGATTTACACAAAGTGCCTAAAATAATGTCAGACCCAAAGCAAGCACCCAAGTAATAAAAATTATAATTTTTGTGTTGGGCTAATTGATTGAGATAATAAATTATGTTTTGTTTTTGCCAGAAAATATCCAGGTTTTATGATGCAGTGGAGCTTATACAATTTTTAAGTCGTGTTTTTAAAAACATGATGAAAACTTATGAATATAGAATCAGGTATAAGGAAGAACTATAAATGCAAATTCAGGCAGACAAAAGCCCCCAAAGTGATGCATTTTATTATTTAATCACCTGACACACATCTGTAATATTTCTTCCTACACTTTCTGACTATATACTCTTTGATTGCCTCTTCATACAACATTGGTTTTGTAACACATTCTACGAAGCAAATATGGAGATAACTCAGTCATTTTTCCAACAGGGTTAATTGAAATTTGCTTTTTGTTATTGATAGCTGGGATGCATAATACATGTGACTTCACATTGGTTATACTTGCTGTTTATACTACTGCCACAGGCTTATGTCGTACAAATACAGGGATTATGATCAATTTTATTTTATGTGATTGCCATAAAATAGGAAGAAAATCTTAAAAATAGAAAGAAAATATCTTGCATGTATAACTGTATGTATAGCATCGCAGGGTATATTCTAGAAAGCTCCTGTTTTGATTAGGCATCCATGAGAACGGAATGCTGCTGTTAAGTCATTTCAGTCGTGTCCGATTCTGTGCGACCCCAGAGATGGTAGCCCACCAGGCTCCCCCATCCCTGGGATTCTCCAGGCAAGAACACTGAGAGCGGAATAGTCGGGGTATATTTTTCTCCTTAACATTCAGTTCCAATATCTGTGTTGTCAGCACCAAGAAGAGGTAACCTATCATAGCTTCTCAGGTCGGGGGTAGGAATGCATAAGCTAAGCCGCTTCAGCTGTGTCCAACTCTTTGCGTCCCTATGGACTATAGCCCATCAGACTCCTCTGTCCATGGGATTCTCCAGACAAGAATATTGGAGTGGGATGCCATGACTTCTTGGTAAAGGGCAGATGGGGAGATTAGTCTTTCCTCTGTGGGATTTTCTTCTATCCCTCCTAAAACCTGACCATTTCTTCCTACTGACAAGAAAAGGAGAAAATGGCTCTACAGCAGAATTGATTTTATACCATGACAAAATGCGTGTATATCCATGTAAATGTTTTCCATATGGGATGTGCCCATGTGCAACCACACTGTTTAAGTAGATGAGACAATAACAAGACAGGTTTCATATGCATATATGCAGGTATGTAAAAATCCTATTAAAGATTCATTAGAGATGGTGAAATACAACTGTTCTGTGAGATCACATCAGAGTCAAGGTGATCTTTGTTTAAAAGATGCTAATCAAGGTTGCATGAGAACTACTGTAGGCTTTTTAGGGGATAATAGGAGAAATCAGAGATAGATGAGACCATTCAGGTGATTCAGCACTTCAAGCTCTTGACAGAGAAGATTTGCCTAGTGCCCTATGTTCATTTATTCTTCTCCCAGGTAAGTTATAACAGATTCAAGAAACCAGGCTGCCATCAGCTCCTCAGGAGTTTCTCCTTTGTGGAGTTAAGACCTCTGGCCTTGTTCCACTCTGGCTTAATTCTGTTGTTGCCTCCTGGATATACAGTGAAATTCCTGAGCCTTATATTCTGCTTATCTCAAGTCCCTTCAGAATATCTTCAAGGAAAGAAGGAGGGGGACTTCTCTGGTGGTCCAGTGACTAAGACTCCACAGTCCCAATGCAGAGGACCTGAGTTCAATCCCTGGTCAGGGAACTAGATCCCACAGGCTGCAACTAAGACCCAGTACAGCCAAATATATATATAATATACATATATAATATAATATATATATATTTAAAGGAAAGAACAGAGGGAAAGAGTGTGAGTTTCTTCATAAGAAACTTTGGACCAAATGACACTCCCTCTTACACGATCAGCTCACTATTGACCTAAACCATAGACTATCACAGAGCCCTTCCCACTTGCCACAAGGACCAATAAAGAGAGCCTGCTAGGTCTCATAAGAGGATAGTTAGCTTGACAGGAGAGGCCATAAATAAGTAATTCACTCCCAGGTCCGATTTCCTTTGTTTAGTTTAAGTGTCCCAACGCTACCTTGCTGTTTTATTAATGCAAGTGTCTCATTTCCATTCTCAGTTTCAAAGCCGATGGAATTGAAAATAAAAAACAAACCCCAAACCAGACCCCTATATCTGTCAGTAGGCCAGTCCATCAATCTCCCCATGAAAAGTAAGTCAATTTGGTATACTAAAGACAAAAACTCTACCGGCATTGTCTCTAGTTTGATTGTTCAGGACGCATATTTCCTATCCTGTCTTGGTTTGCTATGTCAGTGCTGCCGTACAATGAGAAACCATGCCTGGCTGACTGTAAAGCGGACTCTACCAATCTGTGTGACCAGTTGGTTAAGGAAAATTGGCTCTCATTCTCTAGGATGGATCATGAAAATGAACTCCAGACATGACTGAGTGATGGCAGAGGAACTCGGGAGAATATTGCCCACAGGCAAATGCCAACACTGAGCTGAGTAAGCTAAGGACCTGGAAGAGATCCATAGAGGCTCAAAACTGGAAGGAGCTATAGAGATGGTCTGGTCCAATCTCCCATAGGCAAGAAAACAGAGGTCTAGGCAATTCAAATAAGTTCTCTGACGCTAGCTTGAACTGGGAACAAAGACAAGAATAAAATCTAGTCCTTCTGACCCCCAAGCTAACACTATAACCTGAGGTTCTTAAACAGAATCACCTAACCCTGGGAATATAAATTCACCTTCTGGGGACTTCTCTGGTGGTTCAGTGGTTAGGACTTTGCCTTCCAATGCAGAGGGTACAGGTGCAATTCCTGGTTGGGAAGCTAGGACCCCACATGCCCCATGGCCAAGAAAAAACCTAAAACATAAAACATATTGTAGCAAATTCAATAAAAACTTTAAAAATTGTTCACATCAAAAAGTAAATTCACGTGCTAGGAAATACCCAAAGCTGTAGCATAACTATGCCACTTCTTTTAAATCTTAAATACTGCCTTAAGACGGGCTTCCCTGGTAGCTCAGATGGTGCAGAATCTGTCTGCAAGGCAGGAAACCTGGGTTCAATTCCTGGGTAGGGAAGATCCCCTGGAAAAGGGAATGAATACCCACTCCAGTATTCTTGCCTAGAGAATTCCAAGCACAGGGGAGCCTGGCTGGTTACAGTCCATGGGGTTGCAAAGAGTCAGACATGACTGAGTGACTAACACACTTAAGATAGGTAACTTAATAATTATTTTTAAATGGGCATGTATTTATTTTGCAGAAAAACAGGGAGGAGAAAGCAAAATTTCCATGAATTTTTAAAAAGAACCCAAATATCACAGGATGTTTACACTCGGGGCAGCCAAGCATAGATTCTCAGAAGGAATGTGTTGCCACTGCTCATGGCACATAGCGGGCTGGTCTAATAAGCATTGCTTTACCTCTCACTGGCTCAAACGCCCAGGAAGTCCCTTCAAGAACCACTTTGGCTAATTTCTTTTCATTCTAGCCATTTTCCCCTTCTCTGCCCCTACATAAGCAAGTACAAGTGACTCAAGCCCATATATAATAGATTCTGGTTGGTTTCTTTCTTCTTGGATGGGGAGGGGCAGGTGGCATCAATATCTTATGTTGAAACTTCAATCATTTTCATACTTCTCTGTCATATTCTTTTTGAACTATAGGTTCAATTTAGCATGGCTAAGTTTGGGAAGGAATAAGTTTATATATTTTTAATCTTCTAAATTTTGCATAGTGCTTTTTCTTAGTTTGGATAACAAAGATACTACTCAAATTCATATCTACTTGTTTTCCTTTATTCCAATTTACTATCAGTCCTATGTTTCAAAGAGTAAACACAAATTTTCCCCTTCACTGAGTTTACCTCCTGTCCTGCTGAAATTGCTGTTATATTAATAATTAAAGCACCTGTGGTATGAAGCATCTATTTTCTGAAAGTATAAACTGAAAGAGTGAACACTCTTTACACCTCTTATCAAACCTCTTGAGATTTGTTCAGAAGAATGGCTAGGTTTAGTTAGGTAGACATTCCTGATTTGTTTCTGTCCAGAGAAACAGGCGACAAGCCTTATCATCAATATAGCTCTTCACACTGATGTCTCCAGTTCGTTACCACTTATTTTATCCGTGTATTATACTTTCCCACATGCCTTTAGACCCCTTCCTATGCAGCAGCAGAACATATTTCCCTGTTATTTGATGAGAAGTTTAGTCAGGTGATTTGCTTTGGCCAGTGGCATCTAACAGATGTGACATTGGCAGAAGCTTAAAATGCGCTTTCACATATCTGCTTGCTCTCTTATGTCTCTGCCATAACATAAGATCATTCTCAAAGCCTGCTATACCCAAGAGGAGAATGAGAGACAGATGGAGCAGAGTCACCGCCGGTCAGCTCCAGATGTCCGGGTGGGTCCAGCCAAAACCAGTACTTGGTTATTACATTTGAGAACCTCGAAGATACCATTCTACTGGCTTCCATTCTTTTGCTGAAAAATCAACTGTTACTCATTGTTTCCCACCTGGTTATTGCAAGATTTTTTTTTCTCTCTTATTTTTCACATTTAACTGTGATGTGCTTAGACATGGTTTTCTTTATATTTATTTTTCCTGAGGGTTTCTTAAATCTGTGGCTTGATGTCTTTCAGGGTTCTTGGTTTCTTGTTCATTTTTATTCTCAGCCACTGTCTTTTCATGCATTGCTTCTGCCCCATTACCTCTTTCCTCTTCTTGTAGAACTGCAATAATACACGCACTAATGTTTTCACTATATGTCCTGTCTCTTACATTCTTATGGGTATTTTCCACTTTTTGTTATTATGCTGTTGCTCTGGGATTTGGCATGGATATTTTCTCGTTGATTTATCTTCCACTTATTAAGTCTCTTTTCATTTGACTCTAATCTGCTAATAAACTCATCCATTGAGTTCTTAATTTCAGCTATTGTATTTTTTTTTACTTCTAAAGTTATCATTTGATTCTTTTTATGTTTTCCGTTCATCTGTCAAAATTCTTATCTGATTTTTAAAAATGTTCTGAACTTTCTAAACCTCATTTGATACTCCATTTTCTATAGATTTATTTCTATTTTAAATTATTTCTCTTGCGGTTTTCCCATAGCATGTTGGATCCTCATGTGGCTGGTCAGTCTTTATTGAATGTGGACATCAGTTGACCTCAGATGATATTATTTTCCTCTAAAGACATATTTGCTTCTAACAGGCTAAGGCACTTGCAATCCCAGGTCACCTGAATCCAACCAAAGATTGAAATTATTCAAAACTGGTCCAAAAAAAAAAAAAAAACTGGTCCATTTCTGGTTTACCCTACTCTAAAGATATAGTTCAGAGAAAGCAATGGCACCCCACTCCAGTACTCTTGCCTGGAAAATACCATGGACGGAGGAGCCTGGTAGGCTGTAGTCCATCAGGTCACTAAGAGTCAGACACAACTGAGCAACTTCACTTTGACTTTTCACTTTCATGCATTGGAGAAGGAAATGGCAACCCACTCCAGTATTTTTGCCAGGAGAATCCCAGGGACGGGGGAGCCTCGTGGGCTGCCGTCTATGGGGTCGCACAGAGTCGGACACGACTGAAGTGACTTAGCAGCAGCAGCAGCAAAGATATAGTTCCTCTGGGTCCTAAAACTTAGGTGAGGGTTCCCAAGGTAGTCCTCATCCTTGGCAGACCAGGATCTTCATTTTTTGTCCTCCTAGATTTGTGAGTCAGTGGAGAGCTTTTCTTTCTTAGTTTTGTTTATTTTGTTTCGGGGTCTTACTGCCGTGCACGGGCTTTCTCTATTTGTGGCGAGCAGGGCCTACTCTCTAGTTGTGGTGTATTTGTTTACTTTGTTTCGGGGTCTTACTGCCGTGCACGGGCTTTCTCTCTTTGTGGCGAGCAGGGCCTACTCTCTAGTTGTGGTGTATTTGTTTATTTTGTTTCGGGGTCTTACTGCCGTGCATGGGCTTTCTCTCTTTGTGGCGAGCAGGGCCTACTCTCTAGTTGTGGTGTATTTGTTTATTTTGTTTCGGGGTCTTACTGCCGTGCATGGGCTTTCTCTCTTTGTGGTGAGCAGGGCCTACTCTCTAGTTGTGGTGCATAGTCTTCTCTTTGCAGCGGTTTTTCTTTGTTGATGAGCCCGGACTCGAGGCATGCAGGCTTCAGTAGTTGCCGCATGGGAGTTCCAGAGCATGGGCTCAGTAGCTATGGGGCATGGGCTTAGTTGCTCCCTGGCATGTGAGATCTTCCCGGGCCAGGGTTGAACCCAGTGTCCCCTGCATTGCAAGGCAGATTCTTAACCACTGGACCACCAGGGAAGCCCTGGAGAGATTTTCTTAAACTGTCAGCTGCGTTTTCTGAAATTAACAGCTGCCTCCAAGAGAAAGTAGTTACAAATACTGAGCTTAGTTTTGAGTTTCCTTTTTATCCCTTCCTTTTTTGTCATGGCTCTAACTTTGAGTTTCTTATCTATGACACCTAGGCATTTCCCTTTCTATCAAGCAATGTGATGTATTATATTTTCTTGTTGGTATTTTCTTATGATTTAACATGGATGGAGGAGCCTGGTAGGGTGCAGTCCATGGGGTTGCTAAGAGTCAGACACAACTGAGCGACTTCACTTTAACTTTTCACTTTCATGCACTGGAGAAGGAAATGGCAATCCACTCCAGTGTTCTTGCCTGGAGAATCCCAGGGACGGGGGAGCCTGGTGGGCTGCCGTCTACGGGGTCGCACAAAGTCAGACACGACTGAAGCGACTTAGCAGCAGCAGCAGCAGCAGTCATTAAAAGCGTGAAATCAAACCATCTGGATTCTAATCCCAGCTCTGCCACAAATTGGTTATGTGACCAGGAGCAAGCTACCTATGTTCTTTGAACATCAGTTCCTTCATTTGTAAAATATGAGTAATAATAATACAGACCTCATATGAGGATTAAGAGGATTAATAGAAGTGGAGTGTCTACAGCAGTATGTGGCACATATGAAAAGTTCAATAAGTTATTAGCTGTTATTGTTCTATTTTTCTCATGATCATCACCACCATTATCATCCCATGCATTCCCATGTGTTTATACCCAAAATAAAGCCCCTTTTTAATGGAAATGCAATATATTTTCTTCTTAATCCCCAAACAGTATCACCCTGCCATCTGCCATACAAAATAAGATTCCCTCCTCTCTAAGCTCAAGTAGGCTCAGAAGATGCAAATCAACGTTAAATTTAGACTGTGTAAACTATAATCAGCAAGTGCAAAGTGTTTCAAGGGTGATTTATATATTTTCAAACTAATTATAAATAATTTTTATTATCTTCTCTCTCTTTCTTTGAATTGTCTGAATCATGGCTTCTCTACATCAGAGCGAATAATTGAAAGGAGGGACTTGTAGATTAGTGATACCACCAATGGCTCAACTATCAAAACATGCATTGAATTGAATACCCGATTGTGAATCCCCTAGAGACAGAGGTCCCCAGACCTGTGAAGGCAAAGCAAGAATGAATGAAGTGGAGGATAATGAGGGAGGCTTTGTAGCAAAGTCTACTGAATGACTCCTTGACATTCTCCGATCTCTGACATGACAGACATATGGTGTTTATCAATAAATAAAAAGGATATAATTATGTTGAGGCTGAAGCATTCAGGGCTTGGTAACATTTGGTAAGCTGGAAGGCTGTCTGACCTGCTCTTTATCCTGACAGGTAGAATAAAATAGAGTATCTCCATAAAAATCTATTCATAGTACACAACAATCTTTGGTTGTCTTTCGCTTCCTCAAAGAAGCAGTGGGTCATGCTCTAATTAGGGCCCATGAATGTATGTTAATATATTATTTAAATGACACTCCAAGATAGTCACAATGAGTCGTTACAGCTTTCAATGCACAGCTCCTTGAAAATATCCCCAGTCTGAAGGTCAGGGCTTTTTATGGCATGTGCTTAGGGTAAGATCTTTGCTATCATCCATAATTTCTTTTTATGGTCACATCTCCTATTCAGTCTTTAGGGAATCTCATTGGTTCAACCCTCAATATGTCTCTGGAATCTTGCCCTTTTACCTCCCTCTTAATTTTTTTATTTGGCTACACCGGGTCTTAGTTGCAGCACACAGGATCTACTTCCCTGACCAGGGCTCAAACCCTGGTCCCCTGCACTGGGAGCGTGGAGTCTTAACCACTGGACTACCAAGAAAGTCCCCCATTCCCCCCACTTTTGCCACCACCATAGTCTGTGCCCTTTCACCTCTCACCTTGATGATTATGAAAAGAAAAAATGTGAAAGTGAAGTTGCTCAGTCGTGTCCAACTCTTTGTGACCCCCATGGACTGTGGCCTGCCAGGCTCCTCCAGCCATGGGATTTTCCAGGCAAGAATATTGGAGTGGGTTGCCATTTCCTTCTCCAGGGGATCTTCCTGACCCAGGGATTGAACCTGGGTCTCCCTCATTGCAGGCAGACTCTTTACTATCTGAGCCACCAGGGAATCCCTTGACAGATTATGATCCCCTCTCAATAGTCCTCAGCTAACATCCAGAGTGATGTCACGTCACATCCCCACACAAAATCCTGCAATGACTCCAAAGTCCTTGCAATGGCTTCCTCGGCCCTGCGATCCAGACCCCCCTGTTTCCCTCCTACCACTCCCTTTACTCCAGCTGATTGGTCCCTTGCTGTTCCCCAATATTTTAGACACTGTCCCTCAGCCTGGTATACTCTTACCCTAAATTCTAGAAAAATGCTTCAAGTCCTCGTTCAAATCTTGCCCCTCAATGGCGCTTAACTCAACAACTCTACTGAAAATGAGAACATGCCCTCATACAAGTATAGCCTAAGTAATATTAGTAAAAGAGTGGCAGAGAAATCAGGATACTGACGAACATCATACACACCAAACACTTTTCAGAAAAGTGCTTCTCTGCCTTATACCAGTAAGAAAGAACATAGAAGGGGACATATATAGACCTATGACTGACTCAAGTTGGTTGATAACGCCAGAAATCAACACAATACTGTAAAGCAATTATCCTTCAAATTAAAATAAATACATTCTAAAAAAGAAATAACATAGAGCAATCCATCTTCTTAACTCATCTTGTCTGTGGATTTGTATGATCTGGGGAGAATTCTGGCTATCCCTAACCAGTGTATTTTGGCATTTAGACTTTTGTGATAGAAGTATCCAAAATGCTTCCAGAAAAACAGAGAGAGATTTGGATTTTCAGCTTCAATGGTGGCTCAGATGGTAAAGAGTTCACCTGCAACAAAGGAGACCTGGGTTGGATCCCTGGATCAGGAAGATCACTCGGAGAAGGAAATGGCTATCCACTCCAGTATTCTTGCCTAGACAGAAGAGCCTGGTGGGCTACAGTCAGTGGGTTGCACAGAGTCAGACATGACTGAGCAACTGACATTTCCACTTTACTTCACTTTTCAACATTTAAAAAACCTCCAAACCTACAATATTTATCAGTCATAATTGTTTTATTCTTCCCAAGCTTACTGATATGACTGAAATAATCAACATGAGTAGGAGGGAAATAGGTATTATATTCACGTATATAAATATATATATATTCACTAAGGAACATATTTTTAAGAAAAGTTAAATAATTAAAGGCCATATATGTATACAATATTTAGACCTAAGCTAATTTATTTTTATATACAGTACTATGATATTTCTTATAAAATACAAAGCAGCCTAAGAAAATGTTTGTTTTTTTCATGTAAAATTGCTTGTTGGTCTTTTCCTAAGAAAAAAATAATGATGGGTTTCCACCCATAAGAGTGCAAGAAAAAGAAAAGGTAAGTTGAAACTGGAAGAAAAATACAATTAGGAAAAAAAAATCTGTTTTTAAAGCTGTGAGGGAAAATATTTTATAAACATCTTTCTAGGATTAGAAAAATTACCAACTGTGCAGTTTGTTACTTAAGTTAAATAACTTTTGTATCAGTGATTCATCTCTTGAATTATCCTTTTAAGTTAAAAGACAAAGGATTTAATTGTGATAGCCTATATTGACGCGGAATCTCAGTGCACATTGAAAATGACATTGTTCCATATCCAAATACGGGCTGAGTACTTTCATGCAGTGTAACATAAATAGAAACAGAACAGATAAGCCAAAATAAATTATTTTCATAAAATGTTTGGGTTGTTTCACTGTGTTTTTATGGGTATAATTAGATGAATTGCTTTGCTTTGTTAACAGAAAGAAACAGATATCATAACCATAATTATACATATATACATGCATATTAATCTTTATATCTTTATTTTCACTGCTTATGTGATTAAAACACAGTACAGAAAGGTTTCTTTATTTGCACAAGATCACCTCAGAATCATTGCCAGAATCTGACAGAAACTCTGATTGTGTTTGACTCTTCAGTGTGTTTTTTGGCTCATTTATTGGTACTCGTCTCTTTGGCAGAGCCTAATATAAGAATAAGCTTCCCAGGTGGCTCAGTGGTAAAGAATCCGCCTGCCAATGCAGGAGACCTGGGTTCGATGCCTAGGTTGAAAATCCCACATGCCGAAGAGCCCACACACCTGCAACTAAAAAAAAAGAAAGATCCCTCATACTGCAATGAAGACCCAGTGTCACCAAATAAATTAAAAAAAAAAATTTTTTTTAATTTAAAAAGACAGTCCTCAAAAACCAATAGTTTATAGAAAAACAAGCAATGAGAAAAACTTTTACCCCAGAAAATAAATATATTTTTTAAAATAAATGCTAATACTTACTGTAATTTTTTATTGCTTCCAAAACATTCACTCCAGTATATCTTCTTCCCAAAAGAACCCAGAATATTACAACAATTCTGTTGCAGGATTCCATTCGGTAGGTTTCCTCAGTTCTGGGCCATCCTGTGTGCTGTGCTCAGTAGCTCAGCTGTGTCTGATTCTTTGAGACCCCACGGACTATAGCGTGCCAGGCTCCTCTATCCATGGAATTCTCCAGGCAAGGATACTGAAGTAGGTAGTCATTTCCTTTTCCAGGGGGATTTTCCAGACCCAGGGATCGAACCCAGGTCTCCTGCATTGCCAGATTCTTTACCGTCCGAACCACCAGGGAAGGCCATCCTGAGTCTGAGCAAATCAATGTCATCCATCTTGGTGCCTGAGGCATGCGTTGTCCCATGACAGGAAAACAGAACGGAAGGCAGGCCTAAGAAAAGCAGCAAATCAAAGTCCTTGGCCTAAGTTGGGTTCAAAGGTGAAATTGCAACCTAAGATGGTACAACCAAAAGGAAGATCAGACTTTGGTTTGAAAATTGGGCAAAAAGAAGCTCTGTCTCTCCCTGCCTATGACCAAGGAGGCTCCTGGCTCCGAGAGCTGCCAGCACTCAACTTTCCTTCTTGAGAGAATGTGCTCAGGAGCAAAGCCAAACAGCAGAGGATGGATGGTGAAGGCAGGAGGATCTCATCGTCTCGGTGACAACATGACCCTTGGGGCTGAGTCACACCTGAAGCCTGCCCTGCCTCTGGACTTTCCAATTATAGGAGACAAAAAACTCCTTTTGATTACTTGCGTCAATGTGAGTTAGGATTTTTCTCACTTACAAACAAAATTATTCTATTTTATACAGCAATGTCAATGAGGATTCTAGAAACTGACATTAACATGTTCCTGCTAGAAGTAAAATCTGCCTTACCTTTTGAAGGGCGATTTGGCAATATATATCAGAATATCTAAAATCAGGATTCCCTAGTAGCTCAGATGGTAAAGCATCCACCTGCAATACAGAAGACTCGGGTTCAATCCCTGGGTGGGGAAAATCCCCTGGAGAAGGAAATGGCAACCCACTCTGGTATTCTTGTCTGGAGAATTTCATGGTGGGCTACAGTCCTTGGGGTTGCAAAGAGTCGGACACAACTGAGCAACTAACACACACTTCAATCTAATATATAAACTTGCAAGAATTTATTTATTCATTACACGAGTATTTAAGCACTTCTTAAGTGCCAAGCACTATTCTGGGAGTTGTGGGTTCAGCCATGGAGAAAATAAATTCCCTTATGGAACCAGCCTTATAGAATAACAAATAATGTGTAAAAAGATTTATCAGCAAGGATTTCTTTTTCAGAGCTCTTTATAATAGGGAATAGTTGGAAACAATAAAAATGTCCAACAAAAGGGGATTGCTTAAATAAATTTGGCAGCATTGACATGATAAAATGCTATTTAGGAATTTTAAATAAACTGTAGAAACTAACAGACAAAATTATTTACCATGTACTATCAGGTGAGAAAGACCCTGGTGCTGGAAAAGATTGAAGGCAGGAGGAGAAGGGGATGACAGAGAATGAGATGGTTGGATGGCATCACAGACTCGATGGACATGAGTTTGGGCGAACCCTGGGAATTGGTAATGGACAGGGAAGCCTGGCGTGCTACAGTCCATGGGGTCGCAAAGAGTCGGACAAGACTGAGCAACTGAACTGAACTGATTATATGACAAAAGCTGATAGTAAAACAGAATGTAAGGGTAACTTATGATAGCACATTTGTAAGTGTGTATTTATGTACAAGACAAACCTGATATTAGTCGTTCTAAAATATTATGTTATTTTGAGTAGAATTGTGAGTGATTTGGATTTTCTGTGTACATCTTTATGCTTTTTCATAATTTTATGCTTTTTCATAATTTTCTATTGTTTCTAAATATGCCTTTCCTTCATTAGCAGGGAAAATAGCGATCCTACTGAATAACCTCAAGTAGTTTACATTAAAAAGTAAATAAATGACACTTGAGTGCCAACATGGGGCTGTCTCATAAATCCGAGGTGACCCTCTAAACATCTATAAGTAAAGGGTCAGACTAGCGTTCTCCATTCTAGGGCATATTTGCTCAGGAAGCACTGTCTACCATTTTTCCAGTGACATTCATACTTTTTACATATATATATATATAATTAATTTATTTATTTATTTTAATTCTTTGCTGTACTGTGTCTGTATTGCTGCATTTGCTTTTCTCTAGTTGTGGCAAGTGCGGGCTACTCTTCGTGGCAGTGTGCAGGCTTCTCACTATGGGGGCTTCTCTGTTGCAGAGCACAGGCTCCAGGGCACGGGGACTTCAGCAGCTGCAGCACATGGGCTCAGTAGTTGCGGCTCCCAGCCTCCAGCACACAGGCTCAATAGTTGCGGTGAACAGGCTTAGTTGCTTGGAAGCATGTGGGACCTTCCCGGATTAGGGATTGAACCTGTGTCTCCTGCACTGGATTCTTTACCACCAAGCCACCAGGGAAGCCCCCACATTTGTACTGTGTAAATGGAGTAAACCAAACCAGGTCTTAGAGTTGGTTAATGACTGCTTAGACTAGGCCCTAGGTCTCCTGTTCTTGGGATCCACGGCTATTTCCACCACACTGTCCTCTGCTTCCCAGCAACATCATCAGAATGAATCTGTCATCAAGAGAAAGTCATTCAATCCATTCGGAGTGTTCATCAGCTCCTTAAAATAACTTGGCAGCTCCAAGGCTCACTGTTTAAAGACTTCAAACCAAAGCAGCACCCTGAATTTAAAATGTGAAGAAACACACAGTGGATTTAAAATGTTTGCACTCTTATCCTTCCCTTTCAGATTTATTTAACAGAATTCAAAGTGTGCGAACACTTAAAACCACTTCTACACCTAAGGCAGAGTGAAACTATCCCAAAGGCGAGGTTGGCAGTGAACACTCCCTCTACTTTCAGTTTTGCCCTATTCTCATCCTCCAAAGTGACCTTGTTCTTTCTATTTTCCAGATACTTGATGTAAAAGAGGCATTATGACTTTCATGATTGAATAACAGTTACGAATTTCCATTTTACTTTTCTTACCAGCTTAGATGTGGTTTAATGCAGCATGCTAGAATTCTCCCAGAGGTGGATCTGAGCTGAACTGACTAGGTTTCTGACTGCCAACTCTTCTGCACACAAAAATAGCAGCATAACCTATTACACACATTTGTTATCTGTTACTAAGAGAAAATTACCAACCCACCCAGAGAAACAGAAATACATCTGATCATGGGACTTCTCCAAAGGGCAGAAAACCCGTTAGTTTTATATCAGAAGTTTCACACAGACTCTCAGAAAAAGGTAAACGTTTCCAAACCATCAAAACAAAAGACTTCAAGGAGGCCATATTTTTGTTTTCCAAATTAAAAAAAAAGAGTGCCTGGCCGAAATACTTTACAATTGGTTAGTGCTAACTAAGAATGCATTTTATTTCACCAAGCTTGCAAGTAGATGTCTTTAAGACAGCAATTCTCTTTGGTAGATATTTCTTCGGTGTTTATGTATGTCGAACCCTGGGAATGGATGTGATTGTGGACGTATTCAGTTGTGTCTAGACTCTCTGCGACCCCATGGACAGTAGCCCATCAGGCTCCTCTGTCCATGGGATTCTCCAGGCAAGAAATCTGGAGTGGGCTGCCATTTCCTTCTCCAGGGGATATACCCGACCCAGGGATCACACTGGCAGGTGGATTTTTTACCATTGCACTACCTGGGAAGCCCCATGTAGAACCCTACAGAGGACTTAATTGACCTACAGGAGATCCAGTAACATCTAACTGACCAATCCTGCCTGGAGAAGACTTACTGTCCAGAGCAATACTACTTCTAAAGTAGGCATCTCCTTAAACCAGAATAGTATAATGCTTCTCTCCCTTCATGAAATATTATTACTCTTTCCTCAACATTCTTCATAGGAGTTGATTTCCGTGATTAATTTAAGAGGAAGAGGGAGCAGAGCTGGGCGGGGGCTGAAATAGATAAATGAAAGTGAAACATAACTTTGATTTTGGCCTTTAATAGTCAAATAAAGATTTTTAACAAAGTGGACAATAATTCACCGTAAGTAATAAAATCATATCAAACTTGCCATGGAGTAGGAACCAAGAATACAGGGCTATACACATGTAGTCGCTGGGATATGACAAGCTTGGGACCTATTTATAACTTTTAAAGTATTTTATGACTCTTTCTTTCCAAAGAAGCACACATCACATTGCATGAGGTCTGTGAATATACAAGTGTTCTTCTCTGCCAAAGGCAGCTGAGAAAGCAAAAGGATTACCCAAGTATTGTTTTTCAAACCTGAATCTATGAAGGGTAATTATACAGAAATATTTGGTACTTAATAACCTTGAAACTTTGAATTCAGAAAGATTTTATGTCCCCAGGGCTACATGGTCTGATGGCTCAGGTTCATAAATCCAACGAGGATGGATCTGGCTATTGTAACTCTACCCACCTTTGTGCAGTTGTCAAACAAACCCAGTGTCCGTAAAGCCTCACCCTAGCCCAATGCCTGCCTTTGGGGGGCGCTTGATGTTTTGTCAAGCAGAACCCAGTATGAGTCATGGCTTCTTTTTAAATTGGCTTGGAATACATGTATATGTATGGCTGAGTCCCTTTGCTGTTCACCTGAAACTATCACAACATTCTTAATCGGCTATACCCCAGTAAAAAATAAAATAAATAAATAAAAATTGGTTTAGAAAATAAGGAATCTCCATTCTGCTTAATCGTTGTTTTCAGTGAATCACATAATACCAAGATTATTAGTAATGCTTTCATTATCTCTGGAGTTCAAAATCAGGGATATCCAGGTAATATTTAATACAAAATGAAGGAAGTTTCAAACCAAACTATCAAATACTGTTGGACTGAAAAAATAAAAGCAACACCAGGCAAGGGTTACATGGAATAGGAACAAGGTGGCTGAATTATTTTCTTTGGGACAATTGCAAGGGAAGCATCTTATTTCCAGTAGCCGAGTTCTGTGACACAGTTATCCCAGCGTAGGATCGGAATTTCCTTGTAGACTTCACCACTTTACCTAGTGAACATCAGAGCTGCTGGCTACCCTCCCAGACACACTTCTTCCCTTATCACAGTCCCTCTGGGGTAAGTTCCCTGTCTGGGTAGGAAGAAAAGTGAGACAGCCAAAGTCAGTCTGTTCTCTAAGTAACTTCCCTTCACAAAAGATGTCTTGCCTGAGCCTCTGGGCTTCTCTGGTGGCTCAGACCATAAAGCATCTGCGTGCAACGTAGGAGACCAGATTTGATGCTTGGATGGGGATGATACCCTGGAAAGAGGAATGGCTACTCACTCCAGTATTCTTGCCTGGAGAAATCCATGGACAGAGGAGCCTGGTGGGCTACAGTTCATGGGGTTGCAAAGAGTCAGACTTTACTGAGCGGCCAACACATGGAAGTATAGTAATTCTTAAGTGGCACCACAAGATAGATGTCCTATATTAAAAAACATACCTCTTCTGTTTCATAGCCTGCTTTGTTTTTCTAATTTTTAAAAATCATCTTTATCATACCAGTACACACAGTTCCTTTTAAACCTGTATTTTACTTCAGCGATGAGGAGAGGATGTTGTTTACAATTTCACTTTCTGGCTCTCATGCACCTATGAAATATTTTTCTTCAATTGGTTTTAAAAGCATTTTTTTCCCCAAGAAATTTTGGATTTCTTTCTGTCTGTCTTTTACTGGGAGTTCAAACTTAAAGAAACTGATGACCTTCAAAAGCCAACCTCATGCAGATGCCAGCAAGATAAAAAACAGAACTTAACATTTTGCACAACAATATTTGCATTCCTATTAGCTTTCACAAATACAATACATCTCATCCTCTTGGGCAGACTGCAAAGGTGCCCTGGCAAGAGGAACAGGACTATGTGACTCTAATAGGTTAACATACTGAACTGAGCTGCTTTAAAGGGAATAAATGCTGTAGTCCAGGTGCAATTACTGGGTGGACTTCAGTGAACACTCTTGGAAATGACTTAACAGCAAACTGTGTGTCAAGAGGGGGCAGGGAGACACATTCGGCTCCCGTTAAGTATCTTCATCAAAACCTCAAATAGGATCATGAATTTACAGCCTAATTGAATGTAATCTTGATTTTTAAAAGAAGCTGCAAAAAGTCGATATAAAAAAATAAATATATATGAGCTGCACTCAAGTCTGTATTTCCACAAATGCTTTGAAGGTTCGCTGTGTAGAAACCAGTGATTATGTAACAAGTCGATTTCAAAGATTACATCTCTTACAATTACATCCCGATAAAACAGTTGAGATCAAGTCACTAAATATTCTTGCAATTCAAATAGAAGAAAATAGATTAACTCCTTGCTTGCGGGGGTGGGGGGCGGGGGGAGGATATATGATGAGAAATCTGTACCAATCTTCCCGAACAGTTACGGAGGAATAAGTTAAGGAGGAAGCACAAATTTGGTGACTGTGAGGTGAAGCACTAATTTATGGTCCTTTGAAAGAGAACGCGGTGTCTGACAGACAGGTGTCTACCGTTGCTTAGCTTGGCTGGGCGGTGAGCGATGAAAGCTAGTGGCTCCCCCGGCACACCCGAGGGCCAGAGCTTTTTTTCCTCCAGGCTCTATCTCGCTGATTGTCCCCAGCACCGGCTCTTTTGGGTCAAGGGAAGTTGGGGGCCCTCCTTGTCGCCCTGCAGACCCCAGAGCATCCAATTCCGGGTATCGTCGGCGGAGCTCGCGGGCCCCCGCGCCCAGGGTGGGGAACTGGCCTTCCAGCGAAACCGCCCCAGGCCTCCGGCCCCCCAGCTCGTCTGTGCGGGTCTCACGCCCTGTTGCCGAGGCCGAGCGCACAGAGCTCGCGTCGCTGTTTTGGAAAGCGACGCAGCTCCCTGCTCCCGCGCGCTCCCCGCGCCCCAGGTCCTGGCTGAGGCCGCGCCGAGTCCCTGGGACTTTGACGGGTTAGGACAGGCGACGCCGAGGGCCAGGCGGCCTCCAGCCGTCCCCAGCCCTGCCCCAGCGCCGGTTCCAGCACCGCGCCGCGCCGGCAGAGAAGCAGCTGTTCCCAACAGCTGGGGGGCGGCGGCGCCGGGCGCCCCAGGTGCGGCCGCGGCCAATCGCAGGCGTCCGGCCCGCCCCCTCCCCAGCCGGGCGCCGACCCCCGGCCCGCGGGGGGAAGGGAGCAGAGAGGTGGAGAGCCGTCCTCGCCACTTGTCTTCCAGCTTCCGCGGCGGGAGGGACAGGACCCGGAGCCGAAGCCGCGCGGAGTCTCCCCCACCCCCACCCCCCGCACCCCAATACCCGGGGCCCCGCCACCGCCGCCGCGCCCCCCGCCCACCCACCTCCGCGCCTGGACGCTCTCACTGCCGACCCTCCCCAGGCCCCACCCGAGACACCTACCTAATTTCTGCGAAAGAAAAAAAATCTACCTCTAAACGCACCCTGATCTTCGCTTGAGGACCACCCCTCTCATTTCACATTTTGGCCTCCCCGCCGGGTGAGTGGAAAGCGTTTGCACATCCTACAGAACCGGAGCCTCAGCCAGACGATCCGGAGGATTTGTACCGTGACCGGCAGGGGGGGCGGGAGGAGAGAGCGAAGTCAGGTCTCCCCGGGCGGCTGCTGGCGACTTCGGCAGCCGCGCGCCCCGCGCCCTCGGTCGCCCCCGGGCCGCTCGCCCCCGCCGCCGCGCCGCCACCCTCGCCCCCAAGCTCGCCCGTAGCCCCCGGCGGCCGCGAGAGGGTGCGGGAGACGCGGAGCCGGAGGAGGACGCGCAGCCGCTGCCCGAGCCGCAGCCGCAGCCGGAGCCCCAGCCGCGGGGCGGGCGCGAAGATGCACACCACCCAGAAGGACACGACGTACACCAAAATCTTCGTCGGGGGGCTGCCCTACCACACCACGGACGCCAGCCTGCGCAAGTACTTCGAGGTCTTCGGCGAGATCGAGGAGGCGGTGGTCATCACCGACCGGCAGACGGGCAAGTCCCGGGGCTATGGATTTGTAAGTTGCGCGGATGGGGGGGTGGGGGGAGTGGGGGTAGCGTGTATGGAGGGGGCAACCGAGAGCCTGGCGGGGAAACTGAGGACCGCGGGGGCGGGGAGAGAACAGAGTGGCGCTGGGCCAGAGGGGTTGGAGTTTGGAGTGAGGGGCTCGGCGCGCCCGTGCGAGGACCCCAGCGAACTGGAGCGGCGCTGCCCCTTCGCTCCCGCGGCTGAACTGAAAGTTTGCGCGCCGTGGCGCTGGGGATGGAGGGCCGGCGCCTGCCTTGAAGGGTTCCGGGGGGACCGAGAGCGCGGCGGCGGGATCGGGGGACAGGCGGAGCAGGGGTGGAGGGGAGGGAGAGAACTGTGATGTCTGCGGGATTTGGGGGGTGCGGAGATCTGGGAGGGAGGGGCCGCAGCCCCTGGGAATAATTGCCCTCCAGGGTTGGAGGCTGGTGGTTAAGCGCGCTGTTTGCTTTGTAAAAATGAGTGTGTCTTCCTGGCGTTCCGGCTGGGGCCGGGAAGGGACACTACAGGAGATCTGGGGCTCTTTTTCTTAGGCCAACCCCCTCACCACCACCACCACCCCCCTTATTTTTTTTCGTAATTGCAAAGATGACTTCTTTTAAAAGATGAGCCTCTGGCTTTTTGCCGAACTGAAAGAGAGCATAGTTAAGCTTCCCGGAGATTTCAGCGTGCAAATTCAGCTGCCGAGGAGCAAGGAGCTCCATCGCAGGACAATAGCTATCGTGGTTGAGGAGTATTTGCGGGGTTGGGAACGCCGGGCGGCGCGAGGCTAGTCTTTCTTGAAAGCAAACCGTGGCTCTCCGGGCCGGGTAGGGACACGGGAATGGTCGGGGGTGGGGGAATCTGGAGGATTTCTGAGACGGAATTCTGGCTTCCGAGTCTCTGCTAGGCCCTACCAGCACCCTTAGAACTTTAGAGGTGGGGGAGGCGGTGGTTCTTTCTTTCCGCCTCTCTGTATTCTTATTTTTGTGTGTTTTGGAAGGAGGGTCAAGGATAATTCTAGTTTCCTCTCCCCCCACAACCCCCACTGCCAGGAAAAAAAGAAAAAGTTAAAGAACCAGGGCAGTTTTACTAACAAGAATAACTTCTCCAGTGCGACTCTTGCTTTCTTCAGGGGTTGATTTAGAGCTCTGTGTGTATGTCTGTGTGTATGTTGCTAAGGTCACCATGGCTGACCGGGCTGCTGCTGAAAGAGCCTGCAAGGATCCCAACCCCATCATTGATGGCAGGAAGGCCAACGTGAACCTGGCATACTTGGGGGCAAAACCAAGGATCATGCAACCAGGTAAGAAAGATCCCTGGAACCACCTTCACTGCCCCCTCCCCCTCCATAGAGACCCCCTACTTCTGAATGGGGTGAATCCCTGATTGAGAAGACCCTAGCTTCCTGAGCATCTGTAGATGTGTTGAGTAAAGTTGAACTGTGGCTGGTTATTTTACCAAGACATGAAAGATAGATGAGAGTTGAAAAGACTCCTTTCTTGACTTGAAATGTACCTGTGGGCAAAAAATAGATCTTGGGGTTGGGTTCAGTTTGTACACACCCAGACTTAGGCTTGACTCCTCTGTTTTCTGTATACATAGTTCAGTCTTCATTTTCCTCTTCTTGGCCACTTGTTGACCATTCCCGTGTGGATGATATGGGCCAGATTTCTCAACTCCAGCTGGTTATACTTCTCTACTTGGTGGTGTTTCTTCTTTTGCCACCAGTTGCCCGGTGCTCAGAGTGGGCAGTTCAACCAGAACACTGACCCATAAGAAACCACAGGGGTGGTGGTGGTGCCTAGATGGTAAATGGTCAAAATAAAATCACAGCATATTTGTAATGACAGAAAATAAAGAGGTTCCATGCACTTCAGGACCCTTACGTTACCGATGAAGAAACTGATGCAGAGATGAGAAATGGTTTACTCCAAAGTCATACAGCTGTTAGTCACCAAAAGGGAGAGAATTTCGTCTATGTGAAAACATGACCTTTTGGATCACTTACCACACTGTCTTTTGCATTAGCACAAGTAATGGTAACTCGACTACTGAACAGACGTAATCTTTCTCTTGGGCATGCAACTTTAAATCGTATACTCTTCATTCTTAAGTCTGTCCATCTGAAATTTTGGAATGAGGTAGACATTTCAATCCAAACAGATTTGCTGGGAAATTAGATTATCAAGAAAGGGTGTGCATGTGCAAATATTCATGAGCATTAAAAAACATGTATTTATCTAACACAGTGTGTGTTTTGCTGTCCAGAAAAGTGTTTTGTAAATGTTTAATACTATAGTCTCTAAAAGCCATAATCTTCCAAAGCATTGTCCAAAACATTCAAGAATGTTCCAAATTAAAAAGGCTCTTTTATAGATCATGATTCAGAATTACTGGAAGATTTGCCACGTGTAACTTCATTATCAAGTCCTGTTGTTCTTGGTTTCATTCCACAAGAACTTTATGTCTGATTTTCTAAGGTCTTACTCTGTGTCTGTCAACTGAACTTTGAGGATCATTTCTAGTTTCCACTTGAAGACTATTGAAAATTTTATTTAAATTAACAATAACATTAGTAAAGTGAATTTTAAAAACCTATTTATAATATTTTCTCTAAAGTATTAAAAGAATGATTACCTTTTCTAAGTGAAAGGTGTGATTGCATTTTATTTGTAGAAGTAATAAATGCCTAACATGCACAAATAGAGAATGTGGTATGTTTTATTGTTAGGTTTTGCCTTTGGTGTTCAACAGCTTCATCCAGCCCTTATACAAAGACCTTTTGGGTAAGTCAATGAATCAGGCCTTCCTAAGTTTCAATATGACTATCATTTGTTAACCTGCATTTTTGTTATACCCAGACCAGACCATCATGCTATAGACTGTTCCTGGTTTACGTATTTATATATGTTTGTGTATTTTGAATGCTGATAATGTAAATATTTTTAGATGAGTCAAGTTATCTGACCAAGTATGCAGCCTCCCAACCAGACCCATTTTGAGCTTATGATTAGCAAAACAAAACAAAAATACCAGGTATGACTTGTGTACAGACGATTGTGTCCCAACACCATTACTGCTGTTCAACTTGACTCAATTGTATTTATCTCTTTCTAACCTGACAGGGCTCGTATACTGTTAAGCTAACTGATCAGAAGGATACCATGATAAGAGGTGGAATAGTTCTGTTTGGAATTAAACTCTGTAACCAGTAGACTCAGACACACAAGCTCAGATGGTGATTAACGATGCATGGATGTTGGTGTTGTTTTATTTTTTCACCATAGTCAATAGACCTCCGTGTGCTTTATTTTATTACAGTCATGAAGTGGTGTTGATAGCTAAACTGTGTGCTTTTTTTACTTAATTGAAAAGAGCTGTAGTGAAAGTGTTTTCTTTTCCTCGGGGAAGGGGCTCTTTGTGTTTTTGGTTTTGGTGGTGGTGTTGACGGGTGTTGACTTTTGACTTTGCCATGGGAAGCAAAGGGCCTTTTTTTATTTCCTTGCTTTTAAGCTGTAGCCTGTAACTTCCACTTAACCATATTTTTGTAGTGAGTGCTAAATGGTGTGATTTCCCTCTGTAAGAACACAGATTCATCGCTTGCATGTCCTAAGTTTCTATATTACTGGGGCATTTTTCTGGGGATGGGGTTCTTTCTTTGGCAGTGTGTATCCACTTTTAGGCCTTCTAATTTAATGGTTCAACAACTCTCATCAGATTTCATTAACATTGGCCAGTCTTTTTGAGCAGAGTAGCACTAACCTTCACCTTTCAGATCTGACTGGGGTGAACAGCCAGCTTTTATTTGCGTTCTCTGGGTTCTGTGATTACGAGCCTTCCCTGTCCAAGCTCCCCAACTTCCCTTCCATTCAGGCACTATATGGGGGGGTGAAAATCCCCAAGGACCCCAATTTATTCTGAACACCTAGGGTCTGTTTTGGCTGTTTTCTACCTGATCCTTTTCTACACTTGGTTGTAACTAATGCCAGAAATTTACACTCTCCTTTTGAATATTCTAACTGTTTAGAAGTGTTTCATCCTCAACAATATTAATAGTTTCTTCTGCATCTTAGCACCTGAACATCTACATGTGTAACCTGAAAGGTTAGATTCTATCTGTGAAGATAGATATCTACCAAGAGTAGATCCAAAGAAGCAATAATAATTTGACTTGGAAGATTCAAGTTATATTTTCCATGAATACCTTCTTTATAACCTTCTCTTAACCATATCAAGATTCTCACTCTTACTGCCAACCCTTACTTTTTTTTTTAAACCATAGAAGAATTTTCTGTCCAGTAAGATTAGAAAGGGCCTTCATGTATCCATAATGATGCCCCATCTAAACCATTCTGGATATCGACAACAAATAGTAGTTGATGGGTCCAACTACTTCTGCGGATACCACCTCTCATTGGTCTAGACTATGTTCAAGGTAGAACTGGGGAGAACATACATCTTAAGAAGTGACGGTGAACTTAATCATGGTCTCACATTACTAATCCCGAGACAGCTGTTATACAGCTAAATTGATCAACCGGTATTAGCATGTGTGTATTTTTCTCGGTGCTAGTGGATGGTACAAAATAAGGAGACTGCATTTTGGTTTGGGAAATGAAACTAATACAAATCCATCAGGAACTATTCATTGCTAAATTACTTGGTATTATTTGAAGTACAAGAGGAATTCTGAATAGCAAGAAAATAGATGAGTCGGAGGAGTTGGACAAAGCTTTGTGGGGACTAGAACAAGACTTGGACCAGTGGTATGTCTGGACAGGTGAAAGGAAAAACAGGGACCTGTCTAAAGGGTATAGAATAGGGGAACATCAGTAAAGGCACAGAGGAGAAAAGACTCAGTGCATGGAGAAATGAGACTTCTATGGAGGGTCTTGCGAGGTAGACACAGAAATTTGAACTGGCTGTGATAGTCCTTACGGATCCATGAGAAAGAAAGTAGTATAAGGGAAATAAGAACAAACAGAATGTGTCATGTGGAAGTTTAAAATCAAGTGTATTTGGATAGTAACCTTTAGTTGTTCATCCCTTCTAATAGCAGCTGTCTTTATAAAGGATGTTGATTATTACTGTTTGGATAAATTGAACTTGAGGTTCTTATTAGAAATAGATAGCATTCCAGATAGACCAAGCAAGGCTTCTCTTTCTTTTTAGGAGTTCTTAACACTGCTCTAATTCCGAGAGTCTGTACCTAACAAATCACACCTGGTCATCCTCAATTCTATTTGAATGCCACATGTTCTTATTTTTAGGCCTGGAAAGAAGTTTGAGAATTTTTAACTGTGACTTGTTTGACATTCTCGAACTATTTTTTATATGGTCTTTAAATGGCCCTTTCATTACTCTAGGCTTTTAAAGAAAAAATCTTGGCCTGAAGGAATTTCCGATGTAACACAGTGGGCAGATGTATAGAAATTAGTGAATTTGCCAAACTACATCTTAGAAATATTTTATATTTGAAAGAATCATTTTCATACTGAAATCTTGGAGAGGAGAGATTATGGATCTGTGAGTAGAAAATTCCAGGCTAGTTTAGACCAGGTTGAAATACACTGGAATATTTACTCAGTCCTTTAAGTGCCAAGTTTTATTCTAGTTGCGTTAATGCATAGTAAGTATTATACTGTCCACTAAGTGGGGCAGGAGGGACAAAACATCTGCTACTTGCCTGGTACTGATAAAGGATTTACATAAATTATGTAATTTAATTATCACAGTAATTATCTGATAAAGACACTGTTAATGTCCTCTCCATGGGTGAAAAACTGAGACGCAGAGAGGTTAATTAACTTCCCACAATGGCTACTAAGTGCTAGAGTCTGATTCTAGGTTCAGAATCATGGTTTGCCTGACTTCCAAAGCCATACTCTTTCCTCTGTGTCAGTCTGTAGCCCTAAAGACACAACTGTGCTCTCTTATAATCTAGTAAGAAAACTGAGAAGGGCTGTCCATATGGTTTCAGATAAGGCAGAACAACATCAGGTCGGTGGGATCCAGGAAGTCTTCATGAAAGAGGTAGAATCTAAAATAGATTTTAAAACGTGATGGAGGCTAGGGAACTCTTGCAATGAGTATATTTCTCATTGTAGGCTCGTCACACTGATAATTTTATTTAATGCACAGCAGTTCAGGGTTGGAACTATTAGGTTCATTTCACTTATCAGAAATATGTGAGGCTAAAAATGTGAAGCAAATTCTTGAAGGCTTTAGACATGGTGAGTGATACAGCTAGGGTGAGTAGGATTGGGATTGCAACAGGCAGAGATGGAGTGAGGGCTGGCGTCCTGGCCAAGGGATGTCATGAGCCAAGGTGAAGCTCTAGGTGTCTGTGGTGTGTCCATGAAACCTTGAGGAGCCCAGCTGACCTGGATTCAAGGAAAGGTGGGAAGAAATACTGGAAGAAGTATTTTGGAGCCAGAGTATAAAAGGCCTGTCATGCCAAAGTTTAATTAAGAAGTTTGCAGTTCGCTTGGTAGGATGTTAGGGACCTAGGTTATTTTGAGCAGGTATATGAGATGCAGACTTTGTCAGCAGTGTATGTGACAGGTAGGAAGAAGAAACCCTTTAGGATGTCCAAAGTCACAGAGAGACACCAGAGGGACTTGAAGAGACAGGAAGAGAAGGAAAACATAGTAAATTTTCTGTGAAAATTGTCCAAGGTGTCAGCTTCGCTCTTCGCTTTTATTACTACTGTGCTGGGCTGAGTTGCTCAGTTGTGTCCAACTCTTTGCCACCCCATGGACTGTAGCCCGCCAGGCTCCTCTGTCCACAGGGATTCTCCAGCAAGAATACTGGAGTGGGTTGCCATGCCTTACACCAGTGGATCTTCCCAACCCAGGGATCGAACCCAGTCTCCCGCACTGCAGCAGACTGTTTACCGTCTGAGCCACCAGGAAAACCCCTTATTGCTACTAGGCATGTACATTCTATGATTCATTGAGGGAAAGGATGTTAGTAGATCTCTAGTGGGAAGGAGATTTCCAAACTGCCTTAATGGGTTCCGCAGACTATTAATACAAACAGGAACTGCTTGAGAAGCGCCACCTCCCGATTTGGTCCGATTCTACTTCCCTTCTTGAATTGAGATATTTCAGTCTCTCCATGGTCTTCTGGATTCTCCTTTCCCTAAAGCCTTAAAAAAAAAAAAAAAAAAAAAAGAACTCCATGATTTCATTTGCCTTCCAGATGGCTTCCTAACCCTTGCCAGACTTTGTGTAGGTTTCTGATATTCCTGGGAACTTTATACTCATTGGTTGGCAACATCAAATGAAAGCTATTAATGTAAAATCAAATGCAGACAAGAGTCCTGTAAGAAACCCTGTCTATCTTATCAGTTAAAACATTCTACATACACACACACACACACACACACACACACTGATCCTACCTTTTTGTAGGCTAAACTTATTTTTAGTTAGCACCTTTATTCAGAGATAGAAGCCTAGCAACCCTCCTGTTGCCTCTGGAACTTTGGGAGCACATGGGTTAATGTTTCAGTATCAGTGAGATTCATACTGGCTGGCCTTTGCAGCTGATAGATGTTTTACTTTGGCCTTATAAAGACATTTTACCCGCTGGAAACCCTTGTCGCATGACAGGATCAAAAATAGCCCGGCTGCAGCCCCTGCTGTCCATCACCACATGTAAACTGGCGTGAGTGAGGCTCTCTTATCCGTGTCTGCACATCGTGGACACAGCAGCCTCCAGGGACAGTGTTTCATAAAGCCACACCTGTCGCTGTGAGCCAGTCAGTCACCTGACCTGCAGAGAAGTTCTGAGTGTGTGCATGTCCATGCGTCTGGTTTCTGACAAGCAATTAAGAACATCTCTAAGTGTCCTCAGAAACACTTGATGACGTCGTTTCTTCTGGCACTGGGAAAGATCTACAAGTCTAGTAAAATCGAGTGTATTTTTATCATTGGGGTCAAAGTTCATACCCTCTGTGATAAATTCATCTTTTCCATGGATGTTCCTTAATGAGTGCTTTCAGTAAAACTCTGAAAAGGCAAAGCAAAATTTATGTTTTAAAAATCTCAATATGCAGTTTTCTGTTTTGAGTTCTTTAAAATTCAAAAATTGTCACTTGTGCTTGTATTTCTTATATGTTGCTTTTGGCAACAAGCAGATGGCATTATGGTGTCATATTTTTGGAAATACAGGGGTTTTGATGGAGATTATTCTAAAGAAAGATGAAAATAAATCAGGTATTCATGGTAGCATTGTAACTGAGCCATTATGAATGGCAAGAGTGAGAATTGAGATGCATGGGTTTCAAAAATACCTCTTGTGAATTTTTTTTAACAACATTAACTTTTAAGTAAGGCCATTGGAGTGTGTTTTGTATGTGACCTCTGAATGTGTAATTTTAAAAGGTACTTAATTTTGTTTCACGTTAACTTTTATAGGATAATACATCATAATAGAATTGATTTGTATAAAATATCTACCAGTAGGGAAGATTTAAAACAGATATGCTAAGAAATCTGTTTCTGTTGAGTTTGAAGGTGAAACAAGAGTTATTAGATGCCAAAGAAAAAAGAAATGTTTCCTTAGTCTTACTGTTGTAACCCTATTAAGTTGATATTGAGAAATATTTAGTTTGTGTTTCCCTGTCCCTACCTTTTCCTTCAACCTCATCATTTCCCCCAAAACCCCTTCTGTCTGTCTTGCATAGAGATAAACAAGCTGGCTGACCTACGGTTGCCTGATAGTCAAACAGGTTTGACTGACCCTTGTGTCTTTATGAATTTTATGGAGAAAAAGAAAGAAAGAAAGACCAAAAGCGTGCTGCACATTCTTTTTGGGAATCACTGCCATGAATGTTAATAGCATTTCTGTAGCTTCCCACAACAGCCTCTTGTGATAGTGAGCTGCACTACCGTTCGTTTGAAAAAGTGTGATTCTGCTGTGTTTACCACACTTGTGAACTTTTAAATTCCTTTTTTATTTTGTCGCCTGCTTCTTTATTATTATTATCTTTAATAAGGGTGACTGAGGTTGCAGAGAGATTAATGTGTGCTGAGTCTGCATAGCAATTTCCAGTAGGGTTGCCATGATAATAAACAGACAGATTTTGGGGAAATTGTCGTTTTGAGAAACCGGCCATCACCCTTACAGAACTGAACAATCATGGATTCCCTTTGGAGTCCTCTGTTCACACTTAAGAAACTTTCCATTGGCTGAACCGTTTTTGTTGTACAAAGTCATCACAAAATTTTCTGAAGTCGTAATTCAGCACTTAGGAAATAATCTCCTCTGTGCGAGGCCCTCCTGAATCGTGATTTCCTTTTTTTTTTTCAAAAGTTTGGTTCCATGGTTATTTCTTGGTTCCAAAATGATCCTGAATAAAAAGTTTCAGCAGGGAGGGTATCCTATTTTCCTTGTTGAATTCCTTCTGGGGCACTCCATGATCTGGGCTCCGGCCAGACTCCTTTCGCCGATGACTGGCAAGTCGATATTGTGGCAACCCTATGCTCATAATAACCACTAAATTGGAGTTTGTCTGATCTCGGAAGAAGCCAGGCTCAACCTAGGAGGTCACTCCTGCCTGACTTTTCTTTTCTTTTTTTTTTTTTTTTTTATTTCTCAATAGGATACCTGCACACTATGTCTATCCGCAGGCTTTTGTGCAGCCTGGAGTGGTCATCCCCCACGTCCAGCCCACCGCAGCGGCCGCCTCCACCGCACCTTACATCGACTACACAGGAGCCGCGTACGCACAGTACTCGGCGGCCGCCGCTGCCGCCGCCGCCGCGGCCGCCTACGATCAGTACCCGTACGCAGCCTCCCCGGCCGCCGCGGGCTACGTCACGGCCGGGGGCTACGGCTACGCGGTGCAGCAGCCAATCACCGCCGCCGCACCTGGGACGGCGGCCGCCGCCGCCGCCGCCGCCGCGGCCGCCGCCGCCTTTGGCCAGTACCAGCCTCAGCAGCTGCAAACAGACCGGATGCAATAGGCCCGCATCCCCTGATCAAAGTCGAGTTGCTTTCTCTTTCCAAAATGTCCCAGTTTTCAGTAGCTAATGAGAGTTAACATTGACTTAGCAGCTTTAAAAAAAAAAAAAAGCTATGCTATTGTGAAGCAGAATTATGATTTTTTAAAAATATATACTCCAGTAGTCATTCTAGACGTGCAAGAGATAAGAAGGAAGGGGAGTGGGCGCAGTTTTTGGAAATCAATCCCAAAGAGCCTGAGTAAACAAGGCCGCGACGAAACGGTGGCAGGAGGAAACCATGGAACTTCACTTTTATAACGGGATTTTTACTTTTGCTCTTTTTATAGTATCAGGGAAGCAAACTGCCTTTTACCAGTTAGAAAATGCTCTTTGAATCTAGTTGAACCAGGGAATACAGAGTGAGCAATATGTAGCTTGAATTACATTTAAAAGCAGATTTAAAACAAAAAAAAATGGTGAAAGCACTGATTGTCATTTTTAGCCGTCACTATGGCCTAGAGAACTTTTCTCAAGTAAGAAGGTGATGTTCTTTCTCAAAAAAAAAAAAAAAAAAAAATGGGCATCGAACAATCAATCTAGGAGCGTGGCAGTGGGTGAAGTGGTGGACAGGCACCAAAGCTATTTTCTCATCCGCCCAGTGGATGAGTGGGACTGTGAAACAGGTGATGTGGAATGAATGGGTGCAGCAGCTGTACAGACAATCAATAACACACACAGTTCTGGAAAGAACACATCACTTGTGCTTGTTTGATGAGCTTGTCACATTCTAATCCCTCTCCCCATCCTGTTTCAATTTTGGGAAACTTGTATCTGCTGGTGTCAGCAATTCTGATTCTGAAATAGGATCAGGCTTTTACTACATACAACCGCCTTCTCTTTCTATTTATTGTGTCGACTCGTGGCTTATGATTAAAGGCAGGCAAAGTTTGCAGACTAAACCCTTAAGAGCTGTCTTAAGGACATTTATTTTTTTCCCTTTTTAAGTAATTTTACACTTTTTAGTATCTATTTCAGAGTCATATTTAAAACTATTTATTAGTGAATACCGTACATGAGACACCAAGGTTACTGAGATGACAATTCTTCAACGGTTAATGATAATGTGGTTTATACTGTGCCTTAATAGTAATGCTATTTAAGATATTTATTTTTAAGTTTTACTATGCTGCACTCTAAAGAAAGGAACTTTAGATGTGACACTGTAAAATTATGTATTCATCTCATGGCATAAATTATTTAGTAGGTCTAGATGTAGCATATTAAATATTAACCTATTCAACTAAAGATGTTGACTTGGATTTATTTAAATTCATATGTGCACTGTATAAGAGAATACTCTTACATTAACACATTTTAGTTTATAGGTTTTTTTTTTAACAGGATCTATTGCTAGTTTCATGCTTTCTTCTCTGATTTTTGCTCATGCAGTCTCATTTACTGGTACTTCATTAGTTTAACACTTCTTATGTAGTTTTTAAATGCTGCTTTACGTTTTTCTTCTGAAACTGCAATACTTGCAATTTTTATTCTTAAACTAAATTGAATACTATTTTACACTGTATTGGATTTTTATACTTGAACAATTTCATACAAGGGAAGACAGGATAGCATTTTTATGGACTTTCTCCATTATCACTGGATTTACTTTAAGTATTCCCATACTAGACAGTGTTATGTAATGTAGACATGACTCTCCTGTGCAAATTATTTATTCATTGTGTATATTGCTTTATAACATTTCAGATCTTCTAATCTATTCACTTGTATTAAATATAATTTTTAACAACTTCTGTTGCATTGATTGTTTCTCCTTTTGTGGTAAAAATGGAATGATGTCACCCTTTAATTAGAACTAATGGTGTGATTTACAGGTAGCATTTTCAGTGAGCAGAAAGCTTCCCAGATGCCTTCTTTTTAAACTTTTTAAGTAAATTTAATTCACTCAGTATCTGCCTTACATTTAGCACATGATATAGGTCCTTCCCCAACAGTGAATCCTAAAAGACGATTCATGGCACTGGAACTTGGTTACTTGAAGGTTGTTTGGAAGGAGAGGGCTATAGGGGGAACGGTCAGCTCAAAGCTGGAGTGATGCTGGGCTCAGGTAAACAGGTTTGGTACTAACCTCTAACCATGTACTAGCAATGTGACCAAAACACATTGCTTTTTGTAGTCCACTTTTAGGCTGAGGTTTTTATTGATTTCTCGCCTATAATTTTAGGACAGAAATACCTATCTTACATGGTTATTTTAAGTATTAAAGTATATCAACTATTGGGTAAAAAGTTCATTTGGGTTTTTCTATAAGATGTTATGGAAAAACCCAAACAAACTTTTTGGCAAACTCTATACTTAGAACAGAGCCAAATGCATTACTATTTATCTAGATAAATGATTACTGGCAGCAGTTTCTATAATGTCCTATAGCAAAAGCTAACCAAAGAGGAAATCACCTCTTGGAATGTTTATATTTTTAAATTTTTGTCCGCAGTGATGTGGCCTCTGTGTCATATTGATTGCCTTAAAGTGTACATGTTATGTTAATTATGGAATGGACTGTCTGCTGGTCCCTAGGTCTTAATGTTTCCCAAATCCATGATATAATATCTTTTATTGAGTTCCATTAGTTTTTGAAAATTATAAAGTTATAATAGATTCCAGCATGCTTTCTACTTGATGATAACTATCATCCTATTTAGAGCCACCATGATCTTCAACCTTAATTGCCTTTAATTTTCCAAGGAAAATTAGACACCACCAAATACCTTGGGAGAGATTGTATTGCACCTCAAGGTATTATCTGGGGTCAGTAAAATAATTTCTAAACTACTTAGTTCAGTCCGTGCATCAGTGATCTTTTTACTCCAAAAGACAAGCTCTACATTTAATGTTTCAGATTTATGAAAAGTCACTTGTGCCCTCAATAAGTCATGTGTTGATTGCTGAGCTTTAAAATGAAACATTTGATTTATCAATTAAAAATAGGTCAGATGATTCTGGGAAAAGCTTGTCAGAAATAGCCATACTCAGGGAAGCCAGAAGTTCATGTACAGCTGACTACACCTTGGAGGTATTTACTGATCTATATGAATATCAATATTAGCAGTTACAGAGGGGACAAGATTTTTACTTAATAATACTAGAGCACATATTTCTTAAAGTAAGTAAAAATTCTTAATTTCTAGTAAAGAGGGGGGCATACCCATGACACAAGGTCTCCATTGGTCAGGAAGCTAGTTATATTTGTAGAGTTGGAGAACACGATGGTCTGAGATTCAAAGAGCTGGATGAGTCCTCTTTACTTACCAGCAGGGTGATCCTGTACCCCTCTATGCTGGTAACCTGTAAGCTGATAGTACCTAACATGTTGCTTTGTTAATCTCTCAGATTGTACTGATCAAATGAGTTAACTGATATGAGAGCATTTTAGAAATTTTGAATGTTAGGCAAATGGAAGTTATACTGTAGCAATATACACAATATTAATTTGGAAATAGACCTCCATTGTCTTCTATGAAATGACTCTTCCAAAAGAGGGTAAAATCGTTATTTCATGGAGTTATCTTTCCTCGTCCTGACCAAGTCACAGCTAAACTTGCTGTGCAGTGTGAGTGGCACAAAAATCACATTGAAAGATGGAGGGATTGCTTAAGGGAAGGAAGGGGAGATGAAAAGATTATGGAATATATTTCTCTCACAGGGAACTATATTTTTAGCTTCTTCCTCGCTCCTGTCACATATTGTTCTTAATTCCCTCTGAGGCTTGAAAGCGTTTATTAAGATGACAGTCTGAAGTTTACAGGGGCAGAGGTGAAGAAGAACCAAAAAAATAAGTAAATGCATTTTTATGCTTTTGTGCTCTTTTTTTCCTTCAAGAGTTCCAGGTTGTTTCCATGGAAATTCTAACTTCCCTTTGCTTAAGCACTTCATACAGAAGAGGTTTCATTTTGGAGATCTGGTCCAAGTTGAATTTTATGAGTTCAATAATGACTTTAGCTAAATCAAAATGAGAAAGAAATTAGACAATACATGTATAAGCACTTTAGAAATTTTAAATAGAAAGGATTTTTAGCTTTGACATCATGTATTAATTATGTCTCAAAATTGCACAGTATCTGCTAATTCTTGACCAACTTCTTCAGAAAGAAAGTCTATAAAGTACCCTTCTTGGAAAGTCTATAAAGTACCCTTCTTGGACTTTTCTGGTGGTCCATTGGTTAATGGACCAATGCAAGAATCCAGCTGGCAAAGCAAGGGACACAGGTTTGATTCCTGGCCCAGGAAGATTCCAAATGCCACAGGCTAACTAAGCCCAAGCCCCACAACCACTGAACCCTGCGGACCTCAGTGCTCTGCAATAAGAAAAGCCACTGCAAGGAGAAGCCCAGGCCTTGCAACTGGAGAGTAGCTCAGTCTCTCTGTAACTAGAGAAAGCCCGCAGGCAGCAGTGAAGACCCAGCACAGCCAAAAATTAAATATAGTACCCTTCTTTCCAGTTACTTGTCTCTTGGGAGATGAATGTCATAGCTTTTAAAAATCCAAGATACTACCTCTAAGCCATCAATATGCTATCAATATACTTTAAGTGAGTTGGAGTGTGGTCATTGTTTTCCCTGTTTCCACTCTCAGAGGTCATTCTGATTACATCATAGCAGGGATTGAGTAGTAATTGTAATTTCCTTTCATTTAATAGTTAAGATAATATGTTCATAAAAGGGCAAATATTTCAAACTGACTTCCAGAATGAGTGTGAAACACAAAAACCTCCTTTTGCCAAGTGTGTGTGTTTGAGCTCAGTTCCTCAGCCAGGTCCTACTCTTTGTGACCCCATGGACTGTCCTCCACCAGGCTCCTCTGTCCATGGGATTTTCCAGGCAAGAATACTGGAATCGGTTGCCATTTCTTCCTCCAAGGGGAATCTTCCCAACCCAGGAATCAAACCCGTGTCTCCTGAATTGCAAGCAGGTTCTTTATCCGCTGAGCCACCAGGGAAGCCCAGAAATAACGAGGCTTATCTCTTATCTCTAAACTAGGTTCACCAGACAGTCGCAACCAGGTATGGACATGTTTAACTTTCTGAAACTCTCTAAGCCGCACCACTTGTGCTCAAGGTGCCTCAGGTGAGGTGAAGAAGATAGAAAAGATTCTTCGGAGCATCTTAACGAGTACGCGCTTCCATTCTGTGTTGCCTTGTGTCCATTTTGAAATTTGAGAAAGGAGGGGTGTGAAAAGGAAGTAGAAGAAAATCATGAAGAAAAGAAAAAAAGCGTGCCCTAAAGCAAGGTGGAAGGGGGTGAGATGGAGTGGGAGTCAGGAGGGCGGATCACGTGTGGCGAGGACCTGCCTGTGGGCTGCTTGCATGTGGCGAGGACCTGCCTATAAGTGGGTCACGTGTAGCGAGACCTAAGCGGGTCACGTGTGGCGAGGCTGCCTGTGGGCTGCTTGCATGTGGCGAGGACGTGCCTATAAGCGGGTCACGTGTGGCGACCTGCCTGTGGGCGGGTCACATGTGGCGAGAACCTGTCTGTAAGCGGGCCATGAGAGCAGGAGCCACGAGGCGTGGGGGCTCGGCGGCAGGAGACTTCATCTGGGGGTGAGGAGAAGCAGCTTATTTATTTACACTGATCAGCTATCTAGTTTTCTAATTCGATACAGAACAATAGCTGAATTTTTGAACTATGCTCCGAAAGGTTTAGACATTTTTAAAAAAGGTATATTCTTGGTAACTGAAAGTTTAGAAGTGGACACGAGTGCCTCCGGTAGGCCCAGATGGAGCTTCGTCAGGGCCCTTGGCCCTCCAGGGATAGGACAGCATCCTTTCATCCCGTGTCACTTTCCATTTTAACCAAACAAGCTGGGAGGTGGTGAGGGTGGGGGGCAGGCACGGGACTACCCTGGTGGTCTTAGCTGTTAAGCCGCCACTTCTATTGCGAAGGGCACCAGTTTGATCCCTGGTAGGAGGAGACTGTAAGATCCCACATGCCAAGGGGCTTTAAAAAAAGAGAGAGAACGAAAGGTGGGGGAGATTAAACGAAAATGTACTTACCTTGCTAACCAGTATAGTTTCCTTCAACACAGGAACACATTGCGTGTGGTGAAGAAAGGTGAGCTCTGCACATCTCTATTTGCACGTTTCTGCCTCAATGTGGGTCACTCCTACTGATGGGTCTTTGGGAGAAGTAACCAAGTTGAAGAAGGGATGTGGCCTGCACCGCTAACCACACGTCGGGTACCAGGTACTTAAATGTGAAGTAAGTAATGGTATCCCCGGTTCGATCCCTGGGTTGGGAAGATCCCCTGGAGAAGGGAAAGGCAGCCCACTCCAGTATTCTGGCCTGGAAAATTCCATGGACTATATAGTCCATGGGGTGGCAAAGAGTCGGACACGACTGAGTGACCTTCACTTTTACTTTCAATGGTATCCCCAACTGTCTGGTGAGCAGCCTGCCCCAAGCCACAGCTTCAGCGTGGCACAGAACCAGGTTTCAAGGTGGGTTGGCCTGAAACCACTTCCTCTGTGCCCGCCACCTCACCACCTTCTTCTAAACTTATTCTTTCTCGTGAACCCTTGGTGCTTCCCCTGGGTTCCTCAGACAGAGCCACTGGTCCTCAATCTCCTGTGACATATGAGCAAGTGACCACTGAATTAATGGAGGCAAAATTCCTGCATGTAGATATGAATGCCTGAAAAGAATGGGAGTAGAAGATTCCAGGGGGCTGAGGAAGCTTTCAGGGTTGCTCTGAACAAGTCCTATTCATTCCCAGTTACAACTAAATCCACTCTTTCATCCTTTCACTTTGCATCTAACTGTAGTTTGTATACCTGCTAATCAGTGGGGACCCATATTACAAAATCTAATGCCAATTTTCTGTACTCTGCCTACTTTATCAATCGATAATTTAAGAACACTCCATGTGGGACTTCCCTGTGGTCTAGTGGCCAAGACTCCTACAGGCTCCCAACCCACTGGATCCCTGGGTTAGATCCCTGGTCAAGAAACTAGATCCCACATGCCACAGCTAAGGATCCTGTCTGCTTGCAGTAACCAAGACCAGGAGGATCCAAATAAATAAATATTAAAACAGAAAACAAAAAAACAAGCACTCTGTGAACAGTCTAGTGGCTACCAGTGGGGAGAAAGGAAGGGGGAGGGACAACACAGGAGTAAGGGATTTAAGAGGTACAAACCACTATGTGTAAAATAAATAAGCTACAAGGATATATTGTACAGCACAGAAAATATAGCCAATATTTTATAGCTGTAAATGGAACATGATCTTTAAAAATTGTAAATCACTGTTATATATCTGAAAATACGAAATATGAAAGTATTAGTCACTCAGTTGTGTCCTACTCTTTGCGATCCCATGGACATGTTACAGGTATACAGTACGAGTCACAATTTTTAAAGGTTTTCATCTATTTATAATTCCCTGGTGGCTCAGTGGCTAAGACTCTTCACTCCAAATGCAGGGGGCATGGGTTCGATCCCTTGATAAAGAATCTGCCTGCAATGCAGGAGACCCAGGTTCTATCCTGGGTTGGGAAGATCTTCTGGAGAAGGGAATGGCAATCCACTCCAGTATTCTTGCCTGCGAGAACCCAATGAACAGAGGAGCTTGGCGGGCTATAGTCCATGGGGTTGCAAGGAGTTGGACACGACTGAGTGACTAACACTACTACTCTATTTATAGTTATCATATATAAAATATTTAATATATTCCCTGTGTTATGCAATATATCCTTGTAGCCTATTTTATGCCTAATAGTTTGTACGTCTCACTCTCCTTACTCTTCGCTCTCTTGCCTCTCCTTTCTTCCATCTCCCCATTGGTAAACACTAGTTTGTTCTCTTAAGTCTGCTTCTTTTTTGTTTTATTCACTAGTTTGTTGTATTTTTCAGAGCCCAAGTGTAAGTGATATCACACAATATTTGTCTTTCTGATTTATTTTACTTAGCGTGATGCCCTCCAAGTCCATCCATGTTGCTGCAAATGGCATTATTGCATTCTTTTTTTATGACTGAGTAGTATTCCAGTGTGTATATATACACCACATCTTCTTTGTCCATTTCTCTATTGATGGACACTTAGGTTGCTTCCATATCTTTGCTAATATAAATAACTGCATACATTATCTTAAATCCTCACAGTCTCATTATAGACTTGGCGTTATTATCTTCACTTGTTTTGGAGGCTGATATAATTTCCTTAAAGTCGTAACTGAAGGTGATAGAACTGTGAGTTGAAACCCAGGTCTGGGTGATGCCAAAGACTAACTGCCGCAGGGTTATTTTAGCAGTCTCTTTCTATGTCACTAGGAATTGTCTCAGAAATTCTAAGGCAAGTTTAACAAACATGCTTTCAATCTATAGACCTTCAAAACCAAATCTAAGGACCCTAAGGCAAGTTGTTTACATGATTAAAATCCTTTAAAATATATAAAGATACATATAAAGATAGCATAGCACAAATGCGTCTGTGCTCATTCTCTGAATTTAATTTCTGTGGTCAACCTTTATGTAGTCACTATACTAGGGGTTACGGAGAAGGCGATGGCACCCCACTCCAGTACTCTTGCCTTGAAAACCCCACGGATGGAGGAGCCTGGTAGGTTGCAGTTCATGGGGTCGTGAAGAGTCGGACATGAATGAGCGACTTCACTTTCATGCATTGGAGAAGGAAATAGCAACCCACTCCTGGAGAATGTTCTTGCCTGGAGAATCCCAGGGACGGGGGAGCCTGGTGGGCCTGTCTATGGGGTTGCACAGAGTCGGACACAACTGAAGCGACTTAGCAACAGCAGTATATTAAGGGTTATAATGACTGTTTAGTCATCTTGACCTCCATCCATTTGTGCTTTTGGGGGAAATGTATTATACTGTGATTTATTATAAGAAATGACCATAAAATTGAATGAGTGTATGTCTTGGACCACAAGGAGATCCAACCAGTCCATTCTGAAGGCGATCAACCCTGGGATTTCTTTGGAAGGAATGATGCTAAAGCTGAAACTCCAGTACTTTGGCCACCTCATGAGAAGAGTTGACTCACTGGAGAAGACTTTGATGCTGGGAGGGATTGGGGGCAGGAGGAGAAGGGGACGACAGAAGATGAGATGGCTGGATGGCATCACTGACTCAATGGACATGAATCTGAGTGAACTCCGGGAGCTGGTGATGGACAGGGAGGCCTGGCGTGCTGTGATTCATGGGGTTGCAAAGAGTCGGACACGACTGAGCGACTGAACTGAATTGATGTCAAAGAATGTCAAATAGTTATACACTTTTAATAAATATTGCCAACTTTAATAATAACAATATGGAGTTTAAATGGAGAATATGGATATTAAACGTATATGGTTCAAGTCATCTGCCATGCATGAGCTAGAGTAGTGAGCTTGACTGTCTCCATGCCAGTTAAGAAAAGACAAAGGAGGAAAGGAGAACTTGATGAAGAAATAGTGCCCAAACCAGGAGCCATAGCAGCTTGAGAACGACTGAGTGGGAGGTACATACTTGCAGAGTTTGAGGACTGAGATTGACCAGTGAAAGAAGTCTCTGTGCTCGCCCCTCAAGCACACATGGGGAATGGCTTTCCATCCAGGGTATACCGGGAATCTTGATAATTCACACTTTCCTAACAGCTGCATTTCTTATCATCTTTGGCATATTTCTCCAGATTGCACAAAGCCTCTTATCTTGCAAACATTCTCTCTCTGGACTCCTGTCTCTTTCAGCTGCTTAGAAGCCACGTCTCTTAAATCTCCCAGCTGTCTTTCTTACCTTTCAGCCCTTGTTTCCTTTATCTGTACTTTTTTTTTTTTTTTAATCTTCCCCAGCTGCCACTTTTGGCACAGTAGTTGTCTCTCTGTTCTCTCAGAGTGAGACATTTCAGCACGCTGATGTGGGGAGGGAACATAACCATTATAACAATGCATTTCCAAATTAGCCCTGAAATCTAGCAAGAAAAAAATTCATCTCAGCATTTCCCCAACCTGGTGCACTGCATGAATCAACTCACGCAATTCTGAAAAGATGAGACATCTAGGAGACTTGCACAGAGAAATGCCAAAGAGAACCACAGGGCACTTAATTGTCCAAAACAAGAGATTTCTCCCCTTAGAAATGCAGAATCTCTGCAGCAACAGCCTCACCAAGTTTATGTAACACCTTCTCAGTGGCATAAAATGTTAACTGGCATCCCAACTGTGTACAGAAAGGTGAATGCCAGAAGCTGGTGACAAATTTCAGTTCATATTGGAAACTCCTTGGTTTTACTTGCCTATCATCAATACCTATAGCTGACTCTGAGTTTTTGTAATCAATGTGATTGTCACACCTCATGGTAATTCTCTTGAGAGAATATTAGTGGTTCTGTGAGGTTATCAGATTTTCTTACCATGATGGATTCTGAGGAATTGAGAGAAATAATATAATTTTAGTTTGAGGGAATTTTTTTTTAATTACATAATAAGGGCTTGAGGACCTCTGAAAAAGAGGGAAAACTTTTGGGATGCTACACTGCTAGGCAGCTAGGAGTTTCTGGTTTGGCAGCAATCATTCATTTATTCCCACTCAAGAAATGCTCCAGGACTTCCCTTGAGGTCCAGTGGTTTAGACTCCCAAGTTTCCAATGCACAGATGGCATGTTCAGTTCCTGGTCAGAGAACTAAGATCCCACATGCCACACAGTATGGCCAAACAAATATTAAAAACAAAACAACAACTGAAAAAAAAATAAAAAACCCAAAGAAATACTCCAAAAGTAAAACGTTCTGGGTAATCCCTTGGTTCTCTTTGGAGCTGGCCAATAACCTCAGAAATTTGAACAAATCTGTTAAATTATCTTTGTGTTGCTAGTATGCTAATAAGAGTGTCATTCCAAAGAATGATATCAACCAGTATTGAAAGTAAGTCTCTTGATTGTCTGAAATACATACCCACTATGATTTGAAGTAAATGGGAACTTTTTATATACATAATTAAGTCCAGGTTCTTGAGATGAGGGGAAAATCAACAAGCAAGGTCCATTTGAACTGGATTTACTCTCTTTGACTGTCATCTCAATCAGATTAATTGCCATATCTGAATATATTCTATAAAAACCTGCATTGATTATAATATGCCAGAATGAATAGTTGAACACACACATACATGTCTCCAAGTTACAAAGGGCAAACTCTTTCTGGCTATTGCTAATTAGATAACAATTTGGATCCTGGTAAAAAAAAAAAATAGTCTATGTTAGAAGGATAGAAGCTCATAGCTTGGTGTTCTGTGATGACCCAGAGGGGTAGGATGGAAAGAATGGGAGGGAGCTTCAAGAGGGAAGGGTTAGATGTATGCATATGGCCAATTTACTTTGTTGTACACCAGAAACTAACACAACATTGTAAAGCGATTGTACCAAACTAAAAACAAATATTTTAAAAAAGGATAGAAGCTCTATAACTCTAAATGATGAATTGATATCATATTTGAGATCCTGAAGTTCCAGACATTATCAACTCAGTACTTCATAGTCCAGGGAAGACGGGTCATACAGCCAGTAGAGTCTATGCTAAGGCTGAAGCTCCAGGACTTTGGCCACCTCATGCGAAGAGTTGACTCATTGGAGAAGACTCTGATGCTGGGAGGAATTGGGGGCAGGAGGAGAAGAGGACGACCGAGAATGAGATGGCTGGATGGCATCACTGACTCGATGGACACGAGTCTGAGTGAACTCCAGGAGTTGGTGATAGACAGGGAGGCCTGGCGTGCTGCGATTCATGGGGTCGCAAAGAGTCGGACACGACTGAGCGACTGAACTGAATTAAACTGAAACACTAAAGTCATACTCATTTTTCAGAATCATTCGTATTCTTTTTTGTCTTGACGGTGTTCCACTTTCCTTTTCTGTTACAATGATATCAACACTGAAATCTCATCTTCCTTGGGTATTACTGGGCATTTCCTGTGTATGCATGCGTGTGTGCTAAGTCACTTCAGTCATGCCCAACTCGTTGTGACCCCATGGACTGTAACCCTCCAGGCTCCTCTGGCCATGGGGTTCTCCAGGCAATACCGGAGCGGGTTACTGTTCCTTCCTCCAGGGGAATCTTCTGGACCCAGGGATCGAAACACTTCTCTTATATCTCCTGCATTGGCAGGCAGGTTCTTTACTACTAGCACCACCTGGAAGCTTCTTTCCTGTGTGTAAGGCATGTTAAATATACTATTAATGCATCTTTCTGGGATTTGGCTTCTGTGGAATAGCCAATGTATGACAGCTAACATTCCCTTGACATTATTCATTTTTATGAGATCTTTGAATAAATGACTTTTAAAAATCTCTGATAGAATAAGGTAGGAGTAACTAAAGTGGTGGGAACTGGTTATTAAAACTAAAATATTCACTGTTTTATAGATCAGTTATCTTTCTTATAATTATTTCAGAGGAATTATTTGCAGTGGTAACCATAAAATTGTAATCATTTTTGTGATTTCGGTTATGTTGAGTTAGATAGCTAGTATGTGTTTACAGATTCTAAAGACACAGAAGAGATGTCAGTGTGGACATGAATGCAAGCGTAAAGGCTATAAAAAGACTATGGGAACATGCAAGTGCATTGAAGAATGATGCAAACTGTTCTCTAAGGGTGGGAAAATAAAACTAATGTGCACCATAGCGTGAAGAATCGTAAATCTGAACAAAGAAACACTGAGCTGTTGAACTGTTCCAGGGTCTATTGTAGTATTACACACCACCCCAAAACCAAGTGTACAAAATAAAAAACATCCATTTGTTCATATTTGCTGTCCTTGTGGGTCAGAAATTCAGAGGGAAACAGCCCTTCTCTGCTATACAGTGTCTGCCCTAAAGGAGCAGTCATGGTTAGAATGGCCAACGTGTCTGGAATGCATAGTGACCCAAAGAGCTGGGCCTGGGAGGATCACTTCCAGGATGAGCTTGAGCATGGCAGTCTCAGGGCTGTCTGACTTCCTGCACAACACTTCAGACTTCACTGAACAAGGTGAAGGTTGGGTGACCTCTCTTGGCCCAGCCTGAGAAGTTACGTGGCAGTGCTTATGCTGTGTTCTGTGGATTCCAAATAAGTCAGGAAGACCATGCTGCACTTAGTAGACAGAGGACTTAGACCCTACCTCTTGATGGGAGGAATAAAAAATATTTGGTGCCATCTTTAAAACTACTGTCTTAGGGACATCCCTGGCAGTCAAGTAGTTAAGACTTTGCCTTCCAATGCAGGGGGATGTGGTTGGGGAGCTAAGATCCTCCCATGCCTCATGGCCAAAAAAAAAAAAAAATTATATATATATATATATATATATATATACATATATATATATATATAACAGGATCAATATTATAACAAATTATAACTTTTAAAATAGTCCACATTAAAAAAAATTTTTTTTAACCCAGCCATATTAATAAAAGTTTTTTTTCAGTGTAAATTCACTTAACCTTGAATGCCTTTTTCATTCTAAAAGTTCTCTTCCCCTTTCTGTGGCTGTGTTTGCTCATTTTTGAAATGTAGAATTGGTGTGCTGAGTTATGAGTAGTAGAGCCCTGGGATTTAGCTGTATAAAAGGTTACTTCTGATATAAACTAGTTTTAACAATAATCAAATACTTTAATAACCAATACTTTGGCCACCTGATGCAAAGAACTAGCTCATTGGAAAAGACCCTGATCCTGGGAAAGATTGAAGGCAGGAGGAAAAGGGGACAACAGAGAAAGAGATGGTTGGATGGCATGACAGACTCAATGGACATGAGTTTGAGCAAGCTCCGGGAGTTGGTGATGGACAGGGAAGCTATGAGGTCTCAAAGTGTCACACACGACTGAGCAACTGAACTGAATAGTCATATAGAAATTCAGAAGTCAGCGGGGTATAGTAGTTATTCGATATAATTTATCACAACTGTTTAGGAGACTGACAGTTTTTCTAAATCTGATAACCAACTAGCCAGATGTTAGATTATGAGTCCAAATTCCTAGAGCTGGGATTTGCACTGGAGGAAAATTAGCCAGATCTATGGACCACAGTGACCGTGACACTAACAGCAGGAACCAACATCCTGAGGAAGCCAGCAGCCTACACAATTAGGGCACTGTAGGGGGAGGTCAAAGGCTACAAGTTCAATTCCTGCCTCACCAGTAATTGCCATTATGCATCTGGGCAAGTCTCTTCTATCTTTGTCTTCTGTTTCCTCATCTGTAAAAGATTTGACTAGAGAACCTCAGGATTCCCTTTCTTCCAATTACAGTGACAATGATTTTCATGCAGGTCCATCCTACTGTGCTCCTAACAGGGCAGCTCTTAAAGCGTGTATGAAGAAAAGCTAGGGGAAAAAAAACTAAAAAGCATTTTTCTGGTGACTATCTTACAGTAGAGCTTCCAGCCCTTTGGATGTTTCAGTGCAATCTTGCCTGTATTAAAATACCTACATGAGGAAAAGAAAGACATGAGAAAGAGCTTGAAGAGAAGGTATTTGATGCCAATAAGCCATAATTAAGATAATGGGTCCCTATGACTCAGGCAGTAAAGAATCTGCCAGCAATGCAGGAGACCAAGGTTCGATCTCTGGGTGGGAAAGATCCCCTGGAGAAGGAAATGGCAACCCACACCAGTATTCTTGCCTGGAGAGTTCCACGGACAGAGGAATGTATGGGGTCACAAAGAGTCGGACACAACTGAGCGACTAACACTACATCAATTTAAAAATTAAAATAAAATGGCAGGTTAAATATATTAAAATTGAAAAAAAAAAAAAAAAGATTTGAGTCTAAAGAGAGCTTCCTGTTCAATCTGAGAGGTACCCAAGAGTGATGTCTCTCCAGAGCAATGAGGACAATGGCCAGGTCCCTTCCTACCCACTCCACACACTCAGCCAGGGAAAAGCTGCTCTTCCTCTGAGAGGTAGCATAAACAACAGCCTCCCTCACATTGCCTGGGGTAAGTACACAAGTAGGCTACTGGAGGGGACATCTGGGCCTGCTGAAGTGAGGCCGAAAAGCTGTGTCATATTTGTCTAAGGCAACAGGGGCCTCGCTTAACAGTGAGATCCATCAATAATCCATGGCCCTGTGGAGAAAGAACCCTATTAATAAGATATGTCGCTGTTTGTGGAAGACAGAGCCAATGAGGCCCTCGTTCCAGGGAAACTGAATATGCTCAGAGTGACGCAGCACTCTCTGAACTTTCCAGTGACACCACCAGATAGCTTAGATCAGAAGCAATTTTAGAAGATACGTTCAACACACAGGAGTCCTTTCTGCCAGCCTCATTTGTTGGGGTCAAAGGCTGGTCAAAAACACACTTGACCAATGTGTCATTTATACCTCAATAGAAAAGGGAACATCCCTGTAGCTCATAGGGTAAAGAATCTGCTTGCAGTGCAGAAGACCCAGGTTTGATCCCTGGATCAGGAAGATCCTTTGGAGAAGGGAACGGCAACCCACTCTAGTATTCTTGCCTGAAGAATCCCATGGACACAGGAGCCTGGCAGGCTACAGTCCATGGACTCCCAAAGAGTCAGACATGACTGAGAGACTAAGCACACAGAAGCGGGGGCGGAGGGGGGTGCGGAGGGGGAGAGAAAAAGAAAGAAAAGGAAAGAGGGAGGGGGCAGGGGAGGAAGGAAAGAAACTTGACCGGAGGTTTTCTTGTTTGTCTTTAAGAACGGTCAAGGGCACTGAGTTATTTGGGGGCCTTAGGCTTTATATTAGGTCACTGTATAAGCATAAAAATGTTACCTGCCTGGTTTTAGACCCAATATGGAAGACTGAAAATCAACAGAATTCCCAAATCTATTTTTCATTCCATTTAGAGCTCATCATCTTCTAGATCTGTCTAGTTCTTCTTTATGGTAACATTTAATTATTAATTCTTCCTTACTTTTAGCTTCTAATTTAAAAATACATTAATAGATTGCTCACTAGGGAGTTTGCCAGAATCGTGGCAGGACCAGGTCATTAGTGTATGATGGCTAGGAGCTCGGACTTGGAGGCAGATGGATCTGGGACTGAGACTGGCCTGCACCATGCACCAGCGAGCGACCTTAGGCAAGTTCTATACCCTCTCTGTTTCCTCCTCTGCAAGCGGGGGATGATGCCTTCCTCATAAAGTATGATGATGCAGAGCATTAATAAAGGCAAGGAATAAGCACTCAATGAAGGTTTTATATTTTGTTTTTCTTAACTATTCATCTGACAAATATTAAGTGTTTAATATGTGCTGGATATTGTCTTAGGCATTGGGGACATAGGAGTAGAAAAAAGTACAGCTTTGGTGCTCATGGAACTTATATTCTTGGAGGAGAAGAGACCAAAAATAAACAAACAAGTAAATAAAAGAGGTGAAAAAGTAATCACAGAGAATAAACAAGGAAAAGGAATTGAGGGTGATAGAGGTAGGAAGGATGGTAGTGGCATCTTATTAGTTTCTCTGATAAGATAACATTTAAACCAGGAATAAGAATATATAAGGAGTAAGCCATGTGGGCATTTGTAGGAAGATCATTTGAGGTACAGGGTCTTGCATGTTCAAAGGCGCTACGCAGGAGTGTGCTTGATGCGTTCAAGGAAGGGCAAGGAAGACAGTGTAGCTAGAGCAGAGAAAGTAAGGGCGAGAAGTGGTAGGAGATGAGGTCAGGGAGATGGAAGGGAGCAGCCAGAACGTCATACAACTTTATAGAAGATGGTGACTTGGGATTTTACTGTGGGTGAGGTAGGAAGCTACCGACAGGTAGAAGAGTGTCGATGTCACTGGCTTGCAGAGGGGGTGAGCTAGCATTCAAGAGTTGAGGCAGGAGTCTCCCATGGTCAGAGGAGAGAAGACAAACTGTAAGGGCACAGATACAGATAGGGTAGTAGGTGGGGTGGTGAGGGACAAGTTCACTTGTGATTGGTTCGATTTTTTTCAATGCAATAAGTAAATAGTGATGTCATTATCTAAGAGCAACGGTGGCAATGCATGTTCTGCAAGGTTCTGTGTGTTCTGGCTGCTCCCTGCCACCTCCCTGACCTCATCTCCTGCCACTCCTGCCCATTACTTTCTCCACTGTAGCTGCACTGTCTTCCTTGAACACACCAGGCACACTCCTGCCTCAGGGCCTTTGCACGTGTAGCTCCCAGTGCCTGGAATGATCCTCCTACAAGTGCCCACGTGGCTTACCTCTCTTATTCTTGTTCTGTGTTGAAATGTCACCTTATCAGAAAAGCTTCCCAGACTTGCCCGCTTCCTATCTCTGTCTCTCCTTTTTCTACCCCATTTCCTTCTTTATTCCTTGTTATTATCTTTATCACCTATCTGAGAAGTATATTTGCATGGTGATTTATTTTTGGTCTTTATGCCCCCAGAATTTAAGCAGCACAAGTACCAAAATTTTGTGTTTTGACAAGGGAGATGAAAAATGTAGGAGAATGGGCTTGTGGTGAGACACAGAATAGGATCAACAAGCAGTTATTCTGGTAAGGTTAATGGCCAAAGCACTGTATTTTTTAAAAAAAATATGCCAATATTTAGAAGTATCTTGTTTTCTATCTGAAAAAATATTTGTACAGTTTCATGAACAAACAGGAGAAGTTAAAAAAAAAAGTCATGAGGTTCCTAATGAAACGTTTCGGTTGTCATTCAAATGATGCTTACAAAAAGTATTCCAAGCATATTCCAAAGTATTCCAAGAACCTGATATTTTAGTTTAGGTCTTTGCTCCCAGGATGCTTGTCCACTCCACTTCATCTACCTCCCATTAGACACTATCTTTCTAGGAGACTCAGAAAAGCCGTCTGGACCAAGGAACAGACTCTGACTCTCACTATAGAAGGCTGAACAATAGAAAGGAACTGCCTTTACTTAGAGCTTTTCAGGTCTGTATGTATAACGTTGAGTGTTTGATTTACCCCTTTTAGGACAGAGCAAGGGACAGTCTTTGTTTGTAATATGGCTAATTTATACATAAGTGTAGATTTGCAATTGTGTCAACTTTTCCCTGGTGGCTCAGATGGTAAAGAGTCTGCCCACAATGTGGGAGACTCAAGTTTAATCCCTGGGTCAGGAAGATCCCCTGGAGAAGGAAATGGCAACCCACTCCAATATTCTTGCCTGAAAAATCCCATGGACGGAGGAGCCTGGCGGGCCACAGTCCATAGGGTCACAAAGAGTCAGACACGCCTGAGTGACTTCACTTTCACTTTCAACTAAACTAAAAGGATAATATGACAGAAATTGTTTCCTCATCACTCGCTGAGAGAGAAATGTGTTTCTCTCTGGAACAAAGGTGAACTACATCAAGATAATGTGCTCTCCTTCCCAGGACCTATCTTGGGTTGCCTTGTTCATAAATGGTACGGTTTGAGTGCTACTGATCCCTGATATTTTAGTCAATTATGGCCTTGAATTTCTTTCAAGGGAAGAAATGGAAAAAAAAAAAAAAATGATGGGAAGGCTCAGCCCATCATTGATCAGCCCCCAAAGGTGTGCAGTGTGAATAGATTACCAAATCTCAGTGGCTTATGATAACAAAGTTGAATCTCAGTCAAGCTACAAGCCCATTGTGTTTGGCTGCCATGCTGCTTCATGTCATCTTCACACCACAACCAAGGATACCCTGGCAGAGACTGTCTGGAATGTGACTGGTGACAGGGGAAAAAGATGCAGCAAAGCACAAACTCCTCAGGAATTCCCTGGTGGTCCAGTGATTTAAGACATGGACTTTCAGTGTCACGGGCCCAGGTTTGATCCCCAGTCAGAGAACTAAGATCCCCACAAACCATGCAGTGTGGCCAAAAATAAATTAAAAAGCACAAACTCCTCTTAAACTTTTGAGTGAGTGTGATACATATCACTTCTCATACTCCATTGGCCAAGCATGATTTCAGAGGGTTGAGAACGTAGAATCTTCTCCCAGGAAGGACAGAAATTGGTAAACTGTAGTACAATCTACAATAGATGCTTTATTGAATTAAGTAGTACTGGATGAATTGATTGAGATTAGATGAATTGAATAGATTTGGATTGGATCAGACTGATGTAAAGCAGAGTATTTGAATCAATGTGTTGGTGTGTAGTGTCAATAATTAAGTCTGAATTGAATATAGCATAAGACAAAATTGACTTAGATGGGACTTTGAATGCAGAGAACTGTTTACTTAATGATGATGCTTTACTGATGAGAAAAGTAAAGCCTACATAGAAGAGCTGACTGGGCCCACCTCACACAGAGTCAGTGAAGAAACCAGATTTTCACTTTTCCTAGTTTGGTTCTCGTTCTGTCATAACTGGAAGCCCCTCTGGAAAAACAACAATACCACCACAGTCCCCACCTATGTATTTACCTGATATTTATTTATAAAATGCACATTTGAGGTAAAATTTGAAATGATAAAGAGATAAGCAAAATCCACCCTCCCCACGTTGTACCTCAGCTTTGCCTCCAGACAAGTAACCACCATTGACACCTGTTTTTATATCTTCCAGAAACTTTCTGTCCATGCACAAGCATGCATATGTGATGTATTTATACAAATTATATGATATATGTGCCATTTGCTTTTAAAATTTAACAATATGGACAGCAGAAATTAATATAATATTGTAAAATCAGCTATACTTCAATAAACAGATAATTTAACAATTATCCTGAACATATTTCAGTTCAGTTCAGTCGCTCAGTCGTGTCCGACTCTTTGCAACCCCATGAATCGCAGCACGCCAGGCCTCCCTGTCCATCACCAACTCCTGGAGTCCACTCAGACTCATGTCCATCGAGTCAGTGATGCCGTCCAGCTATCTCATCCTCTGTCGTCCCCTTCTCCTCCTGCCCCCAATCCCTCCCAGCATCAGAGTCTTTTCCAATGAGTCAACTCTTCTCATGAGGTGGCCAGAGTACTGGAGTTTCAGCTTTAGCATCATTCCTTCCAAAGAAATCCCAGGGCTGATCTCCTTCAGAATGGACTGGTTGGATCTCCTTGCAGTCCAAGGGATTCTCAAGAGTTGTCTTCGTGAATCTAACCCTTGTTTAATGGCTATGTGATATTCTCCTATGAATACCACTATCTATATAACCAGCTAGCTATTATACACATTTAAACATTTCATATGTTTTCATATTACAAATGATGAAATACATCACCTATATGCTCAGACTTTGTAATTTATGTCTCAAGCCTTGACCTTTCCTCTGGATTATTATACTACTTATCTGCTATGTATACTACTTATACTACTTTGTATTGTCACCTTTTTTTTTTTTTTCAGTTTTTAAAAAGTGTGGATCATGTTTAAAATCTTTATTGAATTTTTAAGTTCACTGGGCTTTATTGAATTTTTAAAGTCTTTTAATGAATCCCCAACCAGGGATTGATCCCGCATGCTTTGTGGCCAAAAAGTCAAAACATTAAAAAAAAAAAAAAGGAAGCAGTACTGTAACAAATTCAGTAAAGACTTTAAACATGATCTACATTTAAAAAGAAAAAAACGTGAAGCTACAAAGTAGATAAGTAGTATAGTAATCCAGAGGAAAGGTCAAGTGGGAGTTTAGCTCCCCAACCAGGGATCGAGGGCTTCCCTGGTGGCTCAGCTGGTAAAGAATCCGTCTGCCTGCAATGCAGCAGACCTGGGTTCAGTCCCTGGGTTGGGACGATCCCCGGGAGAAGGGATGGCTACCCACTCTAGTATCCTGGCCTGGAGGATGCCGTGGACTATATAGTCCATGAGGTTGCAAAGAGTTGGACACGACTGAGCAAATTTCACTTTCACTTTCAACTAGGGATTGAACTCACACGCCTTGCATTGGAAGGTGAAGTCTTAACCACTGGACTGCCAGGGAAGTCCTTGTATCTTCACTTTGAATATCTAATAGCTATCAAAACTGAGATGGTCAGAAAAGAGAATTTTCGTGCGTCCCAATCGAATTTTTCCTTTCCTAATCTTCTTCTTCGCAGTTAATGACATTTCTGTCCACCCAAAAATATAGGCTAAAATATTAGCAGTCATTCTTATTTCCTATCTTTCTTCAGTTATATTCAATTTCTTGTTGGCTCCCGCTCCAAATTAAATCATGACTTCAGCCACTTTCCCTGACCACTGCAGGCTAAGTTCTCATCACGCTTCACTTAGTTCACTGCAATCGCCTGCTTGCTGGCCTCCCTTGACCCTTTGGGTCCATTCACATTCACTGCAAAGTAGCTGGAGTGATCTATTATTTTTATTATCAAACAGCAATGTATTGGGTTGGCCAAAATGTTCATTTGGATTTTTCCAACCCAAACATTTTGTGCTACATGTCTGTGTACATTCTGTCTAGCACACACAAGGCTAGACAGACAACAAGCAAATAAATAGTATAATTTCTTATGGTGGTAAGAGCTAAGAGAAAATAAAACACTATTGGGACAAAGAGTGATTGGGAGGGAGGAAGGTTACTTTGGATGCCCAAGTCAGGAAAAGATATTAAAGATAAGAAAGAGGCAGCCAGGCGGAAGAATCAGCAATATCCTAAGATGGAGAAAGTTGGCTGCGTCTCAGGACCAGAAAGAAAGCCCACAGTGGCAGAAGTGGGCTACATGACAATGTATACAATGCTACACTTTGGTCAACCCAATATACAAAAATGTATATATGGATATCAGTTCAGTTCAGTCGCTCAGTCGTGTCCAACTCTTTGCGACCCCATGAATTGCAGCACACCAGGCCTCCCTGTCCATCACCAACTCCCGGAGTTCACCCAAACTCACGTCCATCGAGTCGGTGATGCCATCCAGCCATCTCATATATATGGATATATACATCCATAAAATTTAAGTGAAATGAAACATGTAAACTTTACATGCTTTTACAGCTTTAATCCTATTATATCAATAGAACGCTAACGTAACATCAGAACATTTTCTCATGCCTCTTTATAGTCAGTCCATGTCCCCCATCTCTAGCCATAGCGATATAAAAAAATTTGTTCCGATTTTTTCCTCCTTAAATAAAATTTAGCTTGTTGTAGAATTTCATATACATAGAATCAATTGTGTTCCTTTGGTGAATCTTCTTTCACTTAGCATAGTGTTTTTGAGATTTATTCGCGTTGTTACATATATCAATAGTTTGTTCCTTTTTATTGCTAGCTGATACTCTATTGTATAAATATACCACAATTTTCTTACCCATTTTTGGGTTAATGAACACTTGGGCTGTTTCCAGTTTAGGGTTATTAGAAATAAAGCTTCTGTGAACATTTCCATACAAATCAGTTTTCGGACATGCATTTTCATTTCTGTTGGGTAAAGACCTCAGGAGTAGAATTGCTGGGTTATAGGGTAGGATTATGCTAGGTTTTATAAGGAACAGTCAGATCATCTTTCGAAGCTGTTATACCATTTTATACTCCCAGCAACAAAGTATGGGAGTGCCTGCTTTCTCTTTCTGTGCTGTGGTTTTATTCCTTGTTCACTTTTTAACATCCAGGATTTGGGGATGTGAGCTCTATATAGGCGTTCCCTACAATACTCCCAAGGCTTCCCTGGCGGCTCAGTGGTAAGGCATCTGCCTGCCTGCCTGCCAAGCAGGAGATGTGGGTTCGATCCTTGGGTGGGGAAAAATCTCTTGGAGAAGGAAATGGCAACCCACTGCAGTATTCTTGCCTGAAAAATCCCATGGACAGAGAAGCCTGGTAGGCTACAGTCCATGGGGTCACAAAAGAGCTGGACACGACTTAGTGCCTAAATGACAATACTCCTGCCTTGACTGGACAGTCGACTTTATCTCCTTCTCTGTGCCCTGAGCATCAATCAAATTAGAGATTAAATTCACCAAAGTTAAGCATATACCCTTAGGATAAAAGCCAGTTTCAGGGATGTACCAACTAGGATTCTGGTGTTATTTCATTTTGGCATCTGCAAATCCCTTACTTATTTGCTAGATCTTGAAAGCATTAAACATATAAAATTATCCAGAATTTTTAGTTGTTTTTAATGAGAAAGATTCATTTCACATTTTAATTGGATTAGATTTCATTTGGGACGTCTAGTCTGCCTTGCTGTCATAATTGGAAGTCTCCAGAATGTACTTTAAAAACTGTAAACACGGGTTACATCACATCTCTGATTAAAATTTTCCAATGGTTTCCTATGGCCCGTAGAACAGAACTGCAACTTCCTCTTTGACCTTCATGGCCCTGTGTTGTATGACCTGTGCTTACTCCTGTGATTTCATTTTAAAACACTACCCTTCTGCTACGTGGGCTTTCTTTCTGGTCCTGAGACGCAGCCAACTTTCTCCATCTTAGGATATTGCTGATTCTTCCGCCTGGCTGCCTCTTTCTTATCTTTAATATCTTTTCCTGACTTGGGCATCTGAAGTAACCTTCCTCCCTCCCAATCACTCTTTATCCCAATAGGCTTTTATTTTCTCTTAGCTCTTACCACCATAAGAAATTATAGTATTTATTTGCTTGTTGTCTGCCTAGCCTTGTGTGTGCATGCTAAGTCGCTTCAGTCATGTCCAACTCTGTGCAGCCCCATGGACTATAGCCTGCCAGGCTCCTCTGTCGTGGGATCCTTCCGGCAAGACTACTGGAGTGGAGTACTCTTGCTATGCCCTCCTCCAGGCGATCTTCCCGACCCAGGGATCAATCCCATGTCTCTTATGTCTAACCTGCATTGGCAGACGGGTTCTTTATCACTAGCATCACCTGGGAAGCCCTAGCCCTGTAAGAGAATGTAGATTCCGTGAGCACAGAGACTGTGTCTCTCTTGTTTCCTGCAGTTTTCCCAGTGCCTGGAATTGCAGTGATAACCTGGAAGCACTCAGTGAGGACTTGTTAAATGGAAGCACAAATAAACCCATTGTGAAGGAACTAACCTCTGTTTACAATAAATGTAGCCATGCTGGAATATGTAAATATTAAATTTCCATTTAAAAATGAAGCTGACTTTCTTTTATTTCTCCTTTACCTAGTGTTATTTGGATTCTTAAGAAATTTACTAGGGACTTCCTGGTGGCCCAGTGATTAAGAATCCGCATTCCAAGGCAGGGGACACAGGTTTGATCCCTGGTTCAGGGAACTAAGATCCCACATGCCGTGGGGCAACTAAGCCAGCGCACTGCAACTTGCTGAACACTCGAGTTCACTGGCCACAACTAGAGAGAAGCCCATGTGCTGCAACTAAGCCCCAATGCAGCCAAATAAATATTTAAAAATATTTACTATATGTGTGTATTATCTATGATTTACAGGGGCATTATTATTTGTTGTATAAAGAAGATGCTAAAATAAAAAGTTAAGGAATTTCCTGGCAGTCTGGTGATTAGAACTCTATGCTTCCACTGCTGGAGGCCTGGGTTCAATCCCTAGTTGGGGAACTAAGATCCCACATGCCTTGTGGTGTGGAGGAAAAAAAACAAACAAACTGGTTTTCAAAGGGTTGAGAACCATTGTGTTAAGCTCTCATGTGCCGTGCTTAGTTGGTCAGTCATGTCCCTTTGCAACTGACACACTCCTCTGTCCATGGGGATTCTTCAGGCAATAATACTGGAGTGGGTTGCCATGCCCTCCTCCAGGGGATCTTCCCAACCCAGGGATCAAACCCAGATCTCTTGCATTTCGGGTGGATTCTTTACTGTCTGAGCCACCAGAGAAGCCCTAAGTGCTCATGACTGCCTATAACCTAAGCACCAGACCCATATTTCTCTATGTTTTTCTGAACAGCTTGCCCTCAGACACTGCATGGCATTCTAGATGTGTCCAAAGCAAATTTCATCATCTGGCTTCACAAAACTTTCTCTTGTGCTTGGTTCCCGCGTGTTTCACTCTTGGTCACCATGTCCCTAGCCTCACCATCATTTAATCAGTCGTCTAGTGTTATCTTTGGAGAAGGCAATGGCAACCCACTCCAGTGTTCTTGCCTGGAGAATCCCAGGGACAGGGGAGCCTGGTGGGCTGCCGTCTATGTGGTCGCACAGAGTCGGACACGACTGAAGCGACTTAGCAGCAGTGTTATCTTTGTACCTGTTCAAATTACTTATGACTATTCTTTTCCATCCTCATTTCCGTGACTTAGTTCAAATGCTCATCATCTTACCTGTAGAACCTTGAAACATTCTTCTTTTGCATCTTCTCACCACCCTCTATCTCTGTTGTTCATAGACTATATAATCAGTCATATTATGGGCATGGAATAGCAGAGAGGCTACTGTGTATGACGTTGACCGTATTACAAAATTCACATTACACAGCGCCCTTTCTAAAGTTTCAAATCTGGTCATATTCCTGGCACCACATTGCTTGCCAAAGTAAATCCATTCCCCTCAGCGTGGTTATACCACCCAGGCTCCATCTTAGTTCTTTAGCTTCTTTCCCGGCTCCATCCATGCCCTATACTCCAGCCATACCGACCAGATCTGCACTTCTCAAGACAAGTTCTTATGTTGCCTGAACGGACTTGGACATATTTTCTCAGCCAGAGTCATTCCTACCCCATCTCCTCTGTCTTGCTGCCAGAATCTATAAACATCCTCCAAAACTTAGCTCAGCCTTCACTCCCACTGTGGAGTTTTTCATCTCACCAGACTGGATTGCCTGGGTCTGAAAAAGCCTGAAATCTCCCATAAGTCCTTGAAGTATTACACTTCTGTACTGTCCTGTAACTTCTCATATATATCCCCCAACTGTAATGCCAACTCCTCATAAAATCACAACCAGCCTCATGTTTATAAGAGACTAGACAATAAGAGATACATAACAAGTATTTCTTGAGTAGATTAGTGAATCTTGCACTTGTATGGTATAGTTCTTCTAAGGAACATAATTTTCAATCTCTGGTTTGTGAGCTTGAATTAATATTTCCCCATGGTACTTGAGATTTCTTTTATACATCCTCAGAGTGGAATTTAATTAAACCATACTTAATATAATTACTGCCTATCTGCCACAGGCAAAGCAACCTGGGCTTGAAAACAAACAAACAAAAGACAGAATCCATAGTGTTGTGAAGCTCACAGTTGTGAGGTCATGGTGGCATCACAGACTTTTGAACTTTAATCAAAGTTCATTTTAAGGAGTGGAAAGTAAGTGAGGTAAAGTCTCAAAGACAGCTTGTAGCAGAATTAGACTAGAGCCAAAATTTCCAAGTAGGAAAAGCACAACATCACATACACACACACACACACACACACACACACACACACACACACACAGAGAAGAGTGCTGTAAGTGCAGGAAACATTTATATTTAGCCAGTAAATGACACCTATTTTATTTTTTATTTTCAAAGGTTTATTTATGGTTATTCATGTTTGGCCACGCTGGGTCTTCGTTGCTGCACACAGGCTTTCTCTAGTTGCCGTGACTGAGGGCTGCTCTTCAGTTGCAGTAACAGGCTTCTCTTGCTGTGGCGCACAGGCTCTAGAGTGCTCGAAGCTTCAGAAATTGCAGCACCTGGGCTCTCGAGCACAGGCTCAGTAGTTATGGTGCATGGGCTCAGTTGCTCCCCGGGGATCAAACCCGTATCTCCTGCTTTGGCTGGCAGACTCCCAAACCACTGAACCACAAGGGAAGTCCTGTTTTTATTTTTTCATTAATTATTATTATTATTATTTTGCCACACTGTGTGGCATGTGGGATCTTAGTTCCCTGGTCAGGGATTGAACCTGCACCCCCTGCATTGGAAATGCAAAATCTTAACCATTTGACTGCCAGGGAAGCCCCATGACACCTTTTTAAAAATTGGAAACACTAGTAAAGTGATGAGATCGTTCATAGCCTCAGACAAGTCAGTTAGGCTCTGTGCCTCACTTTCTCTCGTTTATAAAGCAGGGGTAATAATGGCTGCCATCTGGAGTGTTGAGGGAATTATAAATGTTGCAGGTGAAACACTCCATCAGCTAGGCATGCTTTGGCTGTGAGCAGCATAAAACCCAGTAATACCTGAAGAAGGAAATGGCAACCCACTCCAGTATTCCTGCCTGGACAGAGGAGCCTGGTGGGCTACAGTCCATGGGATTGTAAAGAGTCAGACGTGACTGAGCGACTGAACACATTGAGGACTAAGAAATACAAGGTATATCACTAATATAACACTAATTTGTACATAGTATCACTTATTAGAACATCTGTAGGATATGTCAGCTATCACTTTGGAGAATCACGTTATCATACTGAAATTATACTCAAAGAAGCCTAGGAGAAACAGTGCAGATGTTTAAAGTATATTTTCCCTATGAAAGAGCATTCGTAAATCTTACAGATTTCAAAGAATATAATACATGAACTGGAAAACCCATGAAAAACATATAAAGTCTTTGGGTATAATAATTATATCTCTCAACTAAGTGATGTGTTATATGTTGTATCATATGCTTTTCACAAAATAAAACATGAGATTTAATGGATGTTTTTATTGTGAAAAGAAAACAATCGTAGCATCTTAAGCAAACAGTCTTTTTTTATAATATATATTTAAAGTCTGAATGGTGAAAGTTGCTGGCCTTAATCCAGCAGCATGAGTCTTTGAAAGTTTCTTGGCCTTTTCTTTATGTTGATGGCCTCTTGCTGGTCACATGAGGGTTAAAGGGCCTGCCATCATGCCTGCATTCCAGACTGAAATGATGGGGGAAGGAGAAAGGTCCTGCTGGAACACCTGTCCCTTGTTATGGGGACAGCAAGTTCATCTAGAAACGCCCAGCAGAATTCTGCTTCTAACAGTGCTATCCTGTCACCACCCATAGCTAAACAAAAAGCTACAAAAGCAGCAGTTTGACTTTTAAGCGTCTGGAGTAGAAATATCAGGAGAAAGGGAATGGGGAGCAGCTTTAAATTTTTTAAAATTTATTTGGCTGTACTGGGTCTTAGTCGTGGCATGCAGAATCTTTTAGTTGTGGCTTCTTGTAGGATCTAGTTTCCTGACCAGGGATAGAACTCAGGACCCTGCATTGGGAGCATATAGTGTTAGTCACCGAACCACTAGGCAAGTCCTGGGAAGAGCTTTTCAGTAGCCAACAAGGCCTTTCACAGGAACCTACCATAAGAGGCTTAATTTTCGTTCTTGTTGTTTAGTTGCTAAGTTGTATCTGACTCTTTGTGACCCCATGGACTGTAGCCTGCCAGGCTTCTCCATCCATGGGATTTCCCAGGCAAGGACACTGGAGTGGGTTGCCATTTCCTTCTCCAGGGTATCTTCCCCACCCAGAGATCAAAGCCACATCTTCGGCATTGGCAGGTGGATTCTTTACCATTGAGCCACCTGGGAAGCCCCAAGAGGGTTAATGATGAGCAGTAGTTGAAATTTTAAATAAATCTTTGAGGTTTGCTATGAATTTTGCAGTCGTCTTGATCTCTGCTCTCTTAAACAATGAACTTCTCATTACAAGGAGTAAACAAAGAATTGGCTGGTTTCGGTGTGTGGTCTGTGGCTTCACCACATATCTTACACATTTCTTGAGGCTGCCTGGGATGGTAGGGATTTGGTGACTTGGGTCCTGAATGCCATTATTTTGTCATTAGCCATCATGGTAAAGATCCAGTATTAAGCTGGTCTTTATATCTATTTTTAATACCTTAGATTTGGAGGTAGAGGAAATTAGATGAAACCCCCAAACACACCGAAGATCATGAAATAATGAAAAGTAAGTGGAAACATGCAGAATCAGTGCATCCTTTATCATTCTTAACAGCTTAAATAAAATGACTGACTATTCCCAAAGTCAAAAATAATTCAGAATTTAATTGGCAAGGGTATTTTAAGGTTCTGTCTTTTTCTATTTTTCTCCCGCTTTGGTGAAGCTATGAATTATGTTGCAAGCACTGAGCATCTTGAAATAGTAGTTACTAAGACAACGTCTTGAATTAAGAATTAATTGAATCTTTAAAAATTCTCCTATGTGCAGATACAAACATACTGGTATTGTGCTTCTCATCTTGCCTTGGCACAACATCTTCCTAAGAGGAGATTATATTCTTTAAATTTTGAAAGTTAACATTTTCACACCTCCATAAGTAAGTAGAATCCTTTCCACATGATAGAGAATCTTCTTCCAAAAGGAAAGCTACTTGTTACACATAATGGAGTCATATTATATGACTCAACTTCCACCAAATTATGGTAAATAGCTGCTGTTATCTGAAAGTTGATTACAGAGTTCCCATGATTATTTGTCAACGATACCTGGGCCTGTTAACTGTTTGCTTTTCTTAATTTCTTGTTGTGAGCATGAGGTTCCTCCAACATGGTAAATTATGGACACTGAATTTGAGCTAGGTAAGAGCTGGAAGACGCTCCTGATGATATGAACTAAGTATTCCAGCAGAATATTTCTGTTCTTTAGGGAAGCATAAGTCTTCCTATAGTCACAGAAGTTTAGAGGTAAAAGATACTGTCAAGGACACATGACTCAACCTACTTACTGTTATTCATAGAGAATCAAAGTACCGATTAGCTAAGTCACTTTCCCAGCACTGTAAACTAGTGGCAGGGGGAAAACAAAATCCCAGGTCTTCATAAACTTGAACTCCTTCACACTGTTTCACAGAAATAATAATGGTCCTCTACCATCTGCTTCCGGAGAAGGCAATGGCAACCCACTCCAGTGTTCTTGCCTGGACAATCCCAGGGACGGGAGAGCCTGGTGGGCTGCCGTCTATGGAGTTGCACAGAGTCAGACACGACTGAAGTGACTTAGCAGCAACAACAACCATCTGCTTCATTCTCTACCTCCAGGTTGTTTGTCAACCACTGTACTAGGTGCTATGGATACAAAAGGGGTTGAGACGTGATCTTGCCCTTAAAGAGCTCATAATCTTTAGAATCTTTAAGAGGAATGAGAAAAATGGGAAGGCCTTGGTCTAAGTCATCTCTGCCCATATAAGAGAGGGAACAGTCACAGTGGTAGTGATTTAAATTAAATGAAGACTTTTTTCTTACTAATTCTGTCTGCTCTACAAAATCTGTCTTAAAGGGTTATATAATAGCTTTGTGTCCAGCAGAATGAGAAAACAAATTTCCGATCAGCCTTTTGTCTTTCTGCCTCTCAATGTCTTTGTCAATAAATAAGGATGATGACAGTGCTTAATCCCTAGACTTGTGACAGTTATAACACAGAATCTCTAATATGTGCATTACAGGAAAAATTTACTATAGACCAGGTGGTCTTCAAAGACTTTGATTTCCTTGTTATATTTATGCAGTCCAGTTTTCATCTCTCAATTTGCCCTTCAAGACTACAAGGTAAAGTTTTCTCAATACCCTTCCTTTTATGCCTTCAGGATCTGGTGACTCCCAAAGCTGTTGGCGATGCAGAGCTCTTAGAAATTTACCAAAGTGAATGTGGATTAGGGGTGGGAGTGGGAAGAGTTGAGTAGGATGTGTGGAGTGGGAAAATGGGAAGAAAGTTGTAGCCAGCAGCCACTGCAGGCTCCCCTGCCGTGATAGACATGTGGCTGCCAGTCCTCCAATCCAGGCCAGCTCTAGAGCAGCCAACTGAACTAAGAGCCTTCAGCTCCAGTGTTCAGGATTTCCATTCCATTCTCATTTCTCACCCACTGCCATATGAATATCAACAAGAGCTAGTTTAGCATGATTTAGGCAAATGTCATTCTCTACGCTGGGAATAGTTAGAAATTTCTGAGGGTTTTTTTTATTATTATTATAAAATAATGATGGCTTTCTTCATTGTAAAAAGAATATGTCATTTTTAAAAATTGGAAAGAAAAATGTTGAAATATAAACACAATATTTTGAAATGTCACCATCTTCTAAACACAAGCATGGCAATGAATTGCTGAGCAAAGATTTGATATATGAATAATCAGTATTTCACCAGGGCTTCCTCCTGCCAATGCAGAGGACATGAGTTCGATCCCCGGGTAGGGAAGATCCCCTGGAGAAGGCAACTCACTCCAGTATTCTTGCCTGGGAAATCCTACGGACAGAGGAGACTGGTGGGCTACAGTCCATGAGGTGGCAAAAGAGTTGGACATGATTTCGCAACTAAACAACAACATTTCACTACTGTTTCAGGAAAAAATGTTTTTCTTAGCTTAAGCTTTAAAGTGTCACAATCAGTCAGTCAGTTCAGTCACTCAGTCGTGTCTGAGTCTTTGCGACCCCATGGACTGCAGCACACCAGGCTGCCCTGTCCATCACCAACTCCTGGAGCTTGCTCAAACAATAATAAATATATTCAGAGAATTCATTTGCATCATTTCAGGTATCTTGATTGGTATGTATATTAGTATAGTATGTATATTTTGTTCCCATAAATTTAGGAAGCGTAAGTGCATATGTGTATGTCAAGGACAACTTTGATCTGTAATCATAATGAATTAATATCTAGTACTCTATGCTTTCTGGACATTATGAAATACAAAAATAAATGCCCTCAAAATGCTCAGAGTCTAGTTGGGGAAACAACCATTTCATTGCTGCCAGAAACTGACCTCATTGTCTTGCTAGCAGCTACTGACTGTGGTCCAAGATTCTAAAAAAAGACATCCCAACTCACAAGTCAGCTCCAAATTGCAGAAGAAATACAGTTGCACATTTACCACCAGTCCTCTTGTCTTCCTTTTCTATCTCCCGGTGCTCTGTCATCTACAGTCTATTCAAGGAGAAATGTGTTACTGAGCCTTTGTTCTACTTATACATTAAAATGTAGGATTGAGGGCATCCATTCACATGGGTCAGGACACTGGGCTTTAAAATTTTTAGATTATTCATAGAAATTTTTGCTCTCAGTTACCTAAATATCTGCCTTAGTTCTTTAAAAGTATACTCGTAGGATAAGATTGAGTCATAGTCAAAAGAATGTTTGTTTATCCACTTAGCTGGTACACCAGAAAAGGGAGCCATATTTATCCAAATCTGAGTTGCTTGGCAACTGCATCAGCCTTCCATTCTAGTTAACCAGCTGTGGATGGAGCTGTTAGAGTCCAAGGACTGAGCTAACACTCACATATTCACAGAAGGCCTAGATCTACAGCCAACCTGGCCTATGATCTCAAAAGAATCAATGCTTCTGGCATTTATAAGATAATAAGCTCCCAGATTTGAAAGGGGCCCACAATATTATTTAATCTAAGTGCCATCCTGTCTATAACTTCACTGCTGAGCTCTGGACGAACCACTGCATAAACATCTGCCAAATTCAGTGAACTATTAAACGCAGAACTTTTTTCAACAGTGCATTAGCATGCTTGAGTTTAAACAGATGGTGAGATTTCCAAATAATAACAGTGTTTATGTTTCAACATTTTTCGTTCTCCGATTTTCTTAAAAGGACACATATTCTTTTTACCATGAAGAAAACCATTATTGTTTATCCCATCTTTGGACAGTTTTTACACTTAAAAATTCTTCCTTAGACTGAGACAAAAATCTCTCTTTTAATTCTCCCCATTAAAGACAGTTTACCTCTTGGTGTCTTACAGATCAAATCTAATTTCTTTCCCATATAACAACCTAGCAACATTTTATCTTCATCTAAGTTTTTCTTTGAGGCTAAATTCTCCTTTTCTTTAATCAAACCTTGCATACATAGTGCTGAATCCTTCGTGATTTTGATTACTTGTCTCTAAATTTAAACTTGTTTTCGTATATTGTTTTGCAAGTGCTACTCTTAAGAGTAGATCATAGCCTTCCAGGGGTCACAGAATAAGTTGGGACTGTGCCTTAACTTGAATTGATGCCTCGCTTTTAGTAAGGCAACTCAAAATTGCATGACCTTGTTAATACACATAATATTTGAACTTGATACATTTTGAGTTATTGAAGACAAAAACTTCTGTGGCTTGTCCACATACAAGTTATTAAACAAAGCCTCCTCCATCATGTTTTAGATTTTGGGGACCCAAATATAAGGCCTTAAATTTACCCTGCTAAATCTCATCTTATTTAATTCTGTCTCTTGGGTTAATCAGTCAAAGTCTCTTGATTCTTCTCTCCAGGGTATCCTTTCTTTCAGCTTAAGTGAAGTAGCTCAGTCGTGTCCGACTCTTTGTGATCCCATGGACTGTAGTCTACCAGGCTTCTCTGTCTATGGGATTTTCCAAGGCAAGAGTACAGGAGTGGGTTGCCATTTCCTTCTCTTTCAGCTTGCTGCTGCTGCTGCTGCTAAGTTGCTTCAGTTGTGTCCGACTCTGCGTGACCCCATAGATGGCAGCCCACCAGGCTTCTCCGTCCATGGGATTCTCCAGGCAAGAGTACTTAGGGTCATATAAATATGTGATGAACCACACTATTTATAATCTTCCCCAAGTAGATGACAAAAATGTTTAATGGATGCAGAGGACAGAATCCCATTGTAAATCTTGAAACCTATGACCAGACTGAGAGTGATCCATTAATCCACCTTTGATTACAGTCATGGAAGCAGTTACTGATCTTTGCCTCTAGCCCATAATCCACTCTTCATGAGGGATATATATATCAGGAAGAACCTTGTCAAATGCCTTCCAGGAGCCAGAAGAAGAGAACTAAGATATACTGGTCACCTCTTGCCTTCAAGTAATTTATATTACCTCATTTAATTCATTTGGTTAATTAACAAATATTTATTGATCATGTATTATATTCCAGGTGCTATTCTAGGCTTTGGGGCTGTATAACAATACAAGATTTTTTTAAATTCCCATACATACAAGTATTATCCTCATTTTGCAGAGTAGGAAGTTGAGGCCTAGAGATGTGAACCAATTCCCAAAGTGAACATATAATTCTCACACACACACACACACACACACACACAATGAGGTGTGGAAGAACACAGAAATAATTACAATCAGCAGTTGTTTCTGAGTGGCACAGAGACTTGGGGATTTGGGAGGCTTCTTCTTTTGATTATTATAATAATATACCCTTTTGTTCTGCTAAAAAAATCCAGTTTCAGTTATTACTTTTTCAATAAAACTCTGGTTCATTATGGTTTTATTAGTGGCAGGGTGGGGGAAGGGGGAAGGAAAATGGTGAAAGATTAAGGACATGAACTTAAATTCGTTACCTAGAAGAATAAAGACAAATATAAGATATTCTAAATTACTTTGCTGGTATCTTCTGAATTAAATATAGTATTAGTGTTCTCTTTGGGAACTGAGAGCACTAAACATCCTCAATCCTTATCTTCTAAGCCATGGCTTGGGGCCATGGTACAGTATATATCAGGCTTCCCTGATAGCTCAGTTGGTAAAGAATCCACCTACAATGCAGGAGACCTGGGTTCAATTCCTGGGTCAGGAAGAGCCCCTGGAGAAGGGATAGGCTACCCATTCCAGTATTCTTGGGCTTCCCTTGTGGCTCAGCTGGTAAAGAATCCACCTGTAATGCGGGAGACCTGGGTTGGGAAGATCCCCTGGAGAAGAGAAAGGCTACCCACTGCAGTATTCTGGCCTGGAGAATTCCATGGACTATACAGTTGCAAAGAGTGTCAGACAAAACAGAGCAACTTTCACTTTCACAGTATATATAAAAGCATACGTGTATCTTTTTTCTTGAAGCTCTTCCCATGTAAGATAGGGGAACTTGCCACATTCTTTTTAATACTTACATTGTATAATCCTGCAGGAATGTACTGTATCTGATTAATACCAGCCTCCTATTGATGGAATTGCCTTGTTTCTAGCATTCACAATTGAGGGCAATTATTTTAATTTAGTTACTTCAAAATATATAACATATACCAAGTCAAGCTGTATTCCAAGCAGTTTACAAAAGTGAGCTCATTTAATCTCTAAAATAACCCTTTGTGGTAGGTACTGCTACTATCATGTCTGCTCTGCAGATGAGGAAACTGAGAATAGAGCAATGAAGTGATTTGTCCCTGGTTGCACAGCTTAAAAGCTAGAGCTGGCATTCAAACCCAGGCTATTCTGGCTGATAATTTGTCTTAACCTTCGATGGGATTTGATTCCTCTTCATTGCTGCAACATAATTGTCTATTCCTGAAGTAGATCGGTTGCTAGGCATAAGGAATGAAGCATGCTCTTAGTAGCCAGCGTTAGCATGTGGGAAAAAACTGAGAAGAGAAAAAATAGATGACAAAATGTATCTAGAGCCACTTTCATTCCACTCTACCGTGCTTACTCCCAACAACCTCTGCAAAGCATTTTGAAAGGCAGGCAGACCAAACCCTCCCAAGTGCTAAGTTTCCCTACAAGCAGAAAGTCTCTTCAATCAGGCACACCGAAGTAGAAATGACAGCCCAATAAAGATCATCAGCTTTTAAATCTTGCAGAAAAATAGTACAGACACTAATGTAATTTTGTATAAAGTTTCATTAGGGTGCATAATTTTAAGTTAAGGGTAAACAATCCAAGTTCTCTAAAAGAAGAATTTGTTTCAAGAAAAAAAATTTTTTCCCCCAGAACTATAATTATAGCTTCTCAGTCAGAAGAGAAGTAATTTTGTTGTGATGAAAAACTCAAAAGCCAAAATGCACTCAATTCTTTTTCCCAGATGTAGTGCCATTGGTTTTCTGGTGCCAGTTTTTATATTTCTTAAAGATGACATTGCATGCTGCCAGTAGTAATACTATTTGAAACTCATAAGTCTTCAGGGGAACCTTGTCAACGCTTTGGGTTTTAAACTTGACAAGCTCCACTCTCCCATGCTCAAGTGGTAAATACAAAAAATAACTTCCAGTTTCTTTTAGTACATACAATGCTAATTAGTTCATTGCTCTAATTTTACATCTGGCCTTTGGTATAGCTGAAGCTTTGCCTGTATATTAGTAATGACATAAATGTTTGTCATTATGTCATTGACAACTTTCAGACATCTTTGAAAGTCTGAGAATATGAATCACCCTAAGAGAAACAGATTTGATTGGAACAGAAGAGCTACATCTGAACAATTTCTTTACTGTTGTTAATGGTGGTAGAAATGCAATTTGAACTTCAAGATGAAAAAAAATTATGGAGAATAAATGAAGAGAGGGAGTGACTGCAAAGTATATGCAACTCTTAGCAGTCAAAAGAGAAAAATTCAGAAAATTAATAGCTCCTGTGGGAGACGTGAATTAATTTGGTGTTCTAAGCAAAAAGATAACATTTCCCAAGTATAGAATTTATACATTCTGCCATTTTGAATCAAGATGTGGTATCTGCACACAGCCGACAGAGCTGTGCTGCCAGATATAGCCATTTCACACTAGGAACTCTGGCCTGAAGTGATGGGTGCAAGGCCTCTGCACACAGCACCCTGTGAGTAAGCAGAATGACTAAGCACAAAGGAAAGAGAAGGGGAAAAAAGATTTTATTTTATTACCCAGATTCTGTTTTTATTTACCAGGAATTGTGGATGGGCTTTGCTGGTGACACTTTCCCAAGTAAACAATGAATCTTCACCCTCCAAAACATAGATGTAATTCATTGCTCTGTGTATTTGGAATGAAATCAAATCTGATAAGGCTTCATATACACCAGAAATGTGAAGAACTTTTGATAGTCATGGGAATAATTCTGCCTGATCTCATATCACCTGTGTAGGAAAAAATTCTGATGGCCTTTGAAATGTACTGAAAGGTTCAGTTCAGTTCAGTCCAGTTGCTCAGTTGTGTCCGACTCTGCAATCCCATGGACTGCAGTACACCAGGCTTCCCTGTCCCTCACCAGCTCCTGGAGCTTGCTCAAACTCATGTTACTAGTGGTTTTCACAGAAAACTATGTTCAGTTTAGAGCACATTCTTTTGGACTATCTCGTTCTAGACGGCTTGTGTCCTTCTTTGCCTTTGAGCTATTTTACAGCTCTGTAATTTGTAGATAATGAATGCAATGCAAATATTTTTTGTCAATAGTCCCACAAATAAATTTTGGAGCATCAGGAGACAATTGCTTTCTCTCTCTTACCCTGCAGACATAGCCAATTTTTGCATCTATTTGCATATTTATTTCATGATTTTCCTGTACCTCCACCTTTGAAATTCTCCTTGAAACCAGCTGTAACATCTTATTGGTTCCTTTATTAATTAATGAGTTAAGTGTCTTGGTATTTATTGATTTTAGATGTACTATATAAAATTCACAGTTTCTCTTTTGTGAAAATTATTTTTAATGATTTAACAAATTGCTATATATTCCAATTTAATTAACATTTAAAATTACTTCATTTTGAAAGAGAACCTCCAGGTTCCATTTCCAAAGAACAGAATATGGAAATATGGCTATTTCCCCCAGCTCTGCTCATCATCCCTATCTTGCAAGTAAATTTTTTCTCATAATTTAATAAGATCTTTTGTTTCCCTTATAAATGTTTCATTCATCAACTTCCTTGGAGCTTTAAGTCAAGAAAACTCGTCAAAGAGACACAGCCATTCTATGAGTGGAGTAGGTTTTCTTTTTTCCCCCCTTTCCTTGTTTTTGTTACTTTTTAATATATACTTTTAATATCAGTGCTATCTTTCTTTTTTCTTTTTATTTTACAATGTCTAAGCTAACTGATATTATATATAGTCTAATATTTATGTAGAAAATATACTTGTGATGGGGGTCAAATTCAAGAAATGCCCCTCAAGGAGGTCTTTCAATTATATAGGTCTTGCATAATCTGTTCAGATTCTCCTGGTGCATAAATTAATGCTGAGAGTATTGAATATTTGAGAAAATAGAATCTCTAGCTTCCAGGAAATCTTTTAATAAATTAGTATTACAAATCTTTCAGCAGTTGTTACTAAGGTCTTATGTATTAGGTAACCACACACACATATGCTCTCACCCCAAAATACTGAAAAGAAAACATATGTTTCTCATTGAACTTGATTTCAGTTTTAGACTTCCTTTAAATCTGCAATCAGTATACCTTTGAAATAATGGGCTTCCTTGGTGCCTCAGACAGTGAAGAATCTTCCTGCAATGTAAGAAACCCAGGTTTGATCCCTGGGTTGGGAAGATCCCCTGGAGAAGAAAATGGCAACCAACTCCAGTATTCTTGCCTGGAGAATTCTATGGACAGAGGAGCCTGGTGGGCTGTAGTCCATGGGGTTGCAAAGAGTTGGACACAACTGAGTGACTAGCATACACACACACACACACACACACACACGCCCCTTTGAAATAAGTGGAAACATTTGAGGTGTTCCTATAGTATTCTGATTATCAGGAGCAAACAGGAACCAGCAATTTGTAGTGACAGAATTTTATAAACAGCTTAAAACTATTCTTATGGAATCTACAGCTCAAGGGTCATAGAAGACTCAAGAAGGACTGGGAAGGTTTGGTTAGTTAACCCTCATAGTGAACCATGGTACTTCTTGCATCCACAGCAATCTTTTCAAGAACTGAGAGTCCTGTTTAGTTTTTTTTTTTCTTTAACTTACTCTTTTAAAGAATCTAGAAATAGGAATTGTTGTCAACTCTGTTCCCTGAGCTCCCCAGGAAACAGTATATTCATAAGAATAAATAGACCCAAGAATGCTACTTACATTTATAGCTAAATCAATTTTGTTTTCATTTTATATTTCCTAATACTATAAATGATAACACTTTCTATAATACTGTTTACTTAACAGCAGAGTTATCCTTCGCATTAAAAATCCTCAGTCCTGCTGAGTCCCTTTCTGATCCTTCCAGTAGTTCTACTGGTCACCTGGGGGAAGTATAGGGTGGTATCTGAGAGTCAAGCCAGATCCTACCGTTAACTTAATCACTTATTTCAATCCCCATTCTGGAAAATGACTAATAATGGTGTCTGTCTTAGAGGGCTGGTTTGAGGATTAAGAAAATCAATGTGGGGACTTCCTAGGGGTCCAGTGGCTGGGACTCTGAGCTCCCAATGCAGGAGGCCCAGGTTCTATCCCTGGTTGGGGAACTGGATCCCATATGTAATTGGGAGTTTGTATGTTGCAACTAAAGAAAGAAAAAGAAAAAACATCCTGCCTGCCACAACTAAAGATCTTGTGTCCCACTACAATGATCTAAGATCCCATGTGTCACAGTAAGACCCAGCATAGCCAAATAAATAAATAAAAATAAATATTTTAAAAGGGAAATTACTGTGTGTAAAGCATGGTAGCTGGGCTGCAGTAGGCACTCAATAAACATTAATGTGTGCAGGTCAAAGATTGACTCAAAAACTGTTGTGAACCAAGGCAAATAACCCAGGAACAACCAAGGCAAATAACCCAGGGACAACCCACTCCATTTAACAATCCACTCCACTTAGACTCTGCTTTCCTCCCCCGAGACAGGTAGCAGAAATGAGCTCTCTTTGCCTTGAGACCTGGTAGATGTAGAAGACAGAGGCAGAGGAGGCAATCCCTCCCAAACCCCTCTGCCCTGAGCATTTGTTAAAGCATCCTCTGAGGCAGTGGTTCTCCAGCGTGGCACAACTATTTCTCTAATGGCTCTTCAATATCTTCCGGGTGGTTTGTGAACATCCTCCTAGATTGAAGCACAAGCAAGAAGACTTAAAGAAAAAAATCTCACTGCTCTAAATAAATTCAGGTCTCCCAACCCAGACAGATTATTTGAAAATTTTTAAACAAGTTAATTTTTAAAAATTTCTCTTTACATAAAATCATCTCTGTGCTTTATTCATCCTGTACTGGCACTTCACGTGGAAAATAGAAAGATATTTTTCTTTTATATCCTACAGGACAGCCAGATGCTACGTTGTCCAAAACAGTAGCCACTAGCTCATGTTGGCTATTGAGCCAATAGTGTGTCCAATGAGGAGCTGAATTTTTCACTTAAGTCAATAAAAATTATAAAATAGCCACCTGTGACTAGTAGCTACCATATTGGGCAGAACAACTCTAGAACCCTTGTTACCAGAAATCTGTTTCATCTTCATTCGTTCCCTGTCTGGTTGCTATTTTAACTTTTCAGCCCTCACCAAAGGGGGACTGATAAAGATGATTCCTGGCAGCAGTGGTGGACATTTCTGCTCTGGGAGGTGAAGTGCATGGGATTGGGTAGGGAAGCACAACCGAGCTTTTCAAATCAGACTGACATGAACACCTCCATCATTACAGAAAGTTCTTTTGGACAGCACTGCTCTCTAGAGGGTGGCTGAATGTGTTTGAACATGACAGGTTTGAACTAATGGACAAAATGAAATCTGCTGTCTGCACACTTCCAAAGCCAGGACCAGGAAGAGTTATTGAATTATACTGGCTGCCTATCTTAAAATACACAGAGCAACTGCTAAAGTGAATCAGCCATCCTCAAGCAGGCTCGAAACAACCTGGTCATCGTTGCTCTGGACACCAGGGAAAGATGAGCTCTGGGACCTTGGCACATAGGCTGGATTTTATGTGGATAGTTGAAAAACTATCTACAGAATGTACTGTTACATAATGAATCAGCTTCCCTCACTGATAAATGCCAACTTTCCAGTGGACCATGGAAAATTGGCTATTTTTGGCTACTCAGTGGGAGGCCATGGAGCTCTTACTTGTGCTTTGAAGAACCCTGGAAAATGCAAATCTGTGTCAGCATTTGCTCCAATTTGCAACCAGTTCCGTGTTTTGGGGTGGGTGTGTTGGTTGCTCAGTCATGTCCGACTCTGAGACTCCATGGACTGGGTGGGGCTCACCAGGCTCTTCTGTCCGCGGGATTCTCCAGGCAAGGATACTGAAGTCGGTTGCCATTTGGGTGGGTGCGAGGGCAAAAATCTCTCAATGGACATTTGAAATCAGACTGAAATACTTGAAAAGCTTATGTCGCTGCTGTTCTTTGTAAGTTTTATTCAGGTTCTTGCTAGACATGATCAAGGAGACAATGGCTAAACATTTCAGCCACACAGCTACTTCCTGACATCAGTTGTTTTTAGATTACAAGAGGGTTAGGATTACAGTTACTTTTCTTGCAATCTTTTTTAATGACCACATCAGTATTTAAGCAGTATTCCCCAATTCAGGAAAAATCAGGCACTAGAATCTTTTTTGAGGTATAGAAGTTGAAATAAAGAAAAATACAGTTAATTTGATTTTAAAATATGAGTGTTCATGACACTAAAAGAGTTTGTGTAGTTGAGTGCTTCAGTCATGTCTGACTCTGCAACACTATGGATTGTAGCCCACCAGGCTCCTCTGTCCAGGGGATCCTCCAGGCAAGAATACTGGAGTGGGTTGCCATTTCCTTCTCCAGGGGATCTTCCTGACCCAGGGATCGAGCTCACGTCTCCTGGATTGGCAGGTGGGTTCTTTACCACAAGCACCACTGGGAAGCATCTAAATACAAGAAAATACATAAGGCAAGAAAAGTCCAAGTGCATACTTAACGATTGTAGAAGGCTTATCAAACATGTTTGAATGGTACCACACAGACTTTTCTATAGTTACTTTTTTAAAGAATGTGGGCAGACTGGTCTTGTTTTACAGATCTCTTTGACACTTTTTATGAGGTTGTAGTAAGTCATTCAAGACTTGTGTGAAGATCAAGTTTCATTTGAGTGAGGAATGAATTTTCATTGCTGCATCTGTGAGAGGTAAGAAGTTAATCACTTTTTTCTCCCCACAGTTAACTTAGAATTAAACCCCACATCTTCTCCTTCCTCATCATGTTAGAAACTGGAATTATATACTATACTCCATTCTAGGCTATAGAATCCTCCCCCTTCCCTGGGTCTTTCCTGGTGGCTAAGACTCAGCACTCCCAATGCAGGGGGCCCAGGTTCCATCCCTAGTCAGAGAACTAGATCCCATGTGCCACAACTAAAGATTCCAAATGCCACCCCTAAAAAAAAAAGATCCTTCATGATGCAACAAAGATTGAAGACCCCCAAGTGCCACAACTATGACCTGACACAGCCAAAGAAAGAATCCTTTTTCTCATCCATCAAATTTTCCCACAGGAGTTTGCAGAGGTTACATTGATTTTATTTCATCCACTATTATTTCATCAACACTGGGAGAAAATCACAGAAGTATAGATACTTAATAAAGCTTCAGAAATGCACAATGTCACCCATTCATGCTTTCTTTATCCTTAAAACAGGGAATAGAAAGTGGAGCTCTTCTAAGCTCCTTCCAATTAGATTTAGGACTCCATAGGGAGACCTGCCACATGGTCACAGGTGGTGAACTTGGAGGTTTTTATCCCAGGCCTTGGTTCAGCCTCACCCAAGACACCCACAGCCATGCCAGCCAATGCTGGCACCACACGCTGGTCCTGGCTCTGGCTCCATCCATCCTGTCTGCCCTGTAGAGAGTCCCAAGCCTTTTCTGCTGCCCCTTCCAGGCCTCCCTCCATGCATGCACTGCCAGATGGATCTAAAGTATTTTCACTTTTTCCTCACTGTCACGTACCTCCCATTTCTCCAGTCTGCACCCCTGTTGATCCTTGAAAAGTAGAAGCGTGGTCTGTCCTAGAAGCCTGGTCCAAGGGCCAACACTGAGCCAGATCCCAGCTCCTCAGTCAGAGCCTCCTCCCTTCCACCCACCACTGGTCCACTAACTATTAACAGGTCCAACAGGACCCAGAGAATTTCTGAAATGGCATAAAGTGAACAATATGTTCTCTCTGTTTCATATAAAATCTAGCTGCCAGTGGTCCATGGGGATATTCAAAAGGACAGTTAAGCAAAAGCAGAAAGAATAACAACAACAAAAAGCTGAGTATTTACTGTAGCTTCAGACATGCTTCAGGGAGCACTGGTGGATGTAGGCAGAGGTACCCACCATGACCACCAGCAGAAGCCCACGTGGTATAAGCAGAAATGTGCATGTTGACTGTCTGTCCTTAATTCCTCTGTATGCTCAGGTTCTTGTGTTGGCAGCTGAGAAAGCCACTGACAGCTGGGGAGTTATTTTCTCCTTTGGTCACAAGATGATGGAGATGATCTAGGGTGGGAAGTGAGGGGGAGAGAAGGAGGAGACAAAGGCTCACTGCTCTGACCAGAACTGGTAAGAAGGCTCATAGGTCTTCCTTTCACATAGGTCAGACACCTAAATAACTCGAGTCTATCCCTTGTGTTTGACTAGAAACAGCGGGAACACACTAACAAAACTCTTGAGGTGTCATAAAGAAGGATTAGGTTTAAATCAGCCTTTTTTTTCTTTTTTTTTTTTTCCCCTTGGATCATTACAAAATACTTAGTCCAGATTGTATTATTTCCAGAAAACCTGATGAATCCACAGAACTCAATAGAATACTATTTTCCAAGTATGAGAGCTAGCCAGGAAAATTATTAAAAGTTAATCTTTCCTGTTTTGTTGATGACTGTTGAACTAAAACAGGCAGAAACTTGGATATCTAGAGTCATCCATTGTAAAATGTTTTCAGGCACCCTGACTAGGAATATACCTGATGAGAGGGAGCTATTGTTTTGGAATTTTCCACTTGCTGTCTTAGAGTCCATGAATTTGCAGATCAACCCACTCTTTATTTTACATGTGTTAAACATACTCTGTATTTAATACATGCTGCATATATAATACATCTGCACAATGTTAAATTCATAATGGACCACTCATTATTATATTTACTGCTTAGAATTATCTTGAACAATGAAAGTTTCTTCCAGACAATGTATATTTTTTAGATTGTTCCCTAACTGAATGTTGTTGTTGTGGATAGATATTTTGGCATTTCCATCATTTAAAAGAGGGTTGTTAGTTCTGGCCACATTCTCGATACACTTCACATTCTTCAGTCTTTCTTCTCCATCATTAGCTACTCCTCTTACAGCAGTTCTATGTAAGCATTACTTCTGCTGTGATCAAATTAGGCAAGTGTGTTCTACGTAATAAACATAATCTTATTTTTTAAAGTAAAATATAATTCTCTATTTTAGCTATACATTTTGACTTCACCTTTAAACTTACGGCAACAAAGTATATCATGTAAAAAATATGAAAAGTGGAAGAACATGCAAATACTGGTGTGTCGTGTTAGGGTGATATGATTATTTTCGCTGTATATTTTCATTATTTTTTGTTTGTTTGGTTGGGTGTTTTGTTTGCTTTTGGCTGCACCATGCAGCTTGTGGGATTTTAGTTTCCCCACCAGGGATTGAACCTGGGCCCATGGCACTGAAAGCACCAAGTCTTAACAACTGGACTGCCAGGGAATTTCCTGTTTTCTTTAGTTTTAAGATATTCCATTAAAATGAAAGATAAACTTGCCTTCTTACTACTAAAACCTTGCATAACCATTGGTCTCAGGCAATTCAATTTCTCAAGCCTTCTTTATACTCAGAATTAAATACTGTGTTGGCACCTTTCTCTATCCTCTTTCTGGATTCATATTGAGACCACTAGGTCTCTTAAATTCTCTTGGATAATCTCTCCCTTAGGCTGCCTCTAAACTTCTGAATCTTGTTTTACTAATTATGTTTTATTACTGTGATTTATTTTTATAATTACTGATTGTTAGTCGCTCAGTCGTGTCCAACTGTTTTTGACCCCATGGACTGTAGCCCACCAGGCTCTTCTGTCCATGGGATTCTCCAGGCAAGGATACTGGAGTGGGTTGTCATTCCTTCTCCAGTAATTATAACAGATTATAATTAAATCTGTTACTTCTCACATTCATCATATTTTCAAATTCATTATCTTATTTCTTCTCAATAGTTAGAATTTTTAAAAATATATTAAATGTCATAAACAAAAGTTATATTTTCTGTACTATCTCAAATGGACTGGTCTATTTCTCTGAGCTCTGACTAAATCTGGATTTGTTTCAGTAAGCAAACCCATGCTTACTGACCATGGATTGCATGTCATGTTCTCATTGGTTAGGACCACTGTGTACAGCTATGCAGGTGTGCCCTGCACAAGGGCCCCTGGCCAACAGATAAATGGAGGCTCTTTGTTAACATCTGTCAAGAGGAGGAGGCTATGGGCAGCCCTTTCTTTAGCATTACATAATGATTAACAGTAAATTGGACCTGTGTATGGTTCTGCTTTTAGGCACTTAAATATAGATAGATGAGACCTGGAAAAAATTTTTAAGAGAGTGATTTCTATATATTGTAATGAATAAACTGTAAATGTATTCAATTTCAAAGGTATTTAATGACAGAAGAGATGAATGTGGACTGGAGTATTTAGGTATAACTCCAACAAATCAGCGGAATATAAAAAGAATCCTTAGGTTTAAGCCCAGCAGTCTTATCTATTTCTAACTACATAAAATTTTCATGCAGGAACAGTCTTATCAGCAAAGTGGGTTAATAGAGATGTGCCCGGTGGTCTGAGTGGTGTCTACTAGCCCTTTTAATCATCTCAAATGCCACTGAACCTTTCCCCATGCTCTCCTTGATGCCTGCGATTAGTGAGTTAGCCCTTTGAGTTAAGGTATGGCCATCACAAGATGCCCTTTAAATAAAGAAGATATTCTCCAAAGATTGATGGTTGGCCAGGATAATTCTGATCAGCAAGGCTGATCACACCTTTGTCCTGGAGAGCCAGAGACTCTGTTCACCTAAGCCTGAGATGCTGGCTTTGTGGAGGGACTTGGAAAGAAAAAGCAGGAAAGAACCTCTTCTCTGCACTTCTGTAAAATCATTGATACCTTGATCAATTTTTAGACATAGATGACTCTGAAAAACATGATGAAAGCTGTAGAGTATCTTCCCAGATAAATGCATAAAACCTAAAACATTGCACACGCCTTATGGAGCTCACAGACTCCTGAAGCCTGTCTAGGGATCTCGGGTTAAGAATCTCTCTTCACTGAACGAATAAAAAGTGCTATTTTTATTGTCTGTAGTGCTGTGGAAACTGGCATTGCTCCTCTTCATTTTCTTCCATTTATAATTCATCCACTCACCTTTCATGCTCGTCTTTCCCACCCCCTACCCCCATCCCCACCCTCATTGGTGGGTGGACAGAATCATCAAAGTAATGACTAAGAATCCTCACCTTGGGAAGAAGAGGTATGCTGCTATCTCCAATTCATTTCCCTGTGCTAGAACTATGTAACCAAGAACAAGGTGTAGCCAAAGGAGGCTGGGGCTGTGTGTGGTGGTGGAGGGGAAGGTGGGCAATGGAGGTGATGATGGCAAAGGTTATATGGTGTGGCCAGCTCTGGCATACATTGTAACTGCTCCATCCAGTGAAAACTCAGTTTAACTCCTGCACGCTGGGGAACAATCAGACCGCAAAATGTAGCCATTAAGGAGTCTTATAGATGCTGGGTCAGGACAAATGGAAGTAAATTAGATAGAATTTTTTACTAAGGACCTGCACATGGCAAAAGTTTGGACTATTTTAAATTTGTTTTTAGAGTCTTTGACTTCTGGAACACACACTTCCAATGGAGAGGAGAGGGTCAGGATGCAAGTTGAGCTCTCCGGGTTCCCTATTTGAGAAGAAACAATGTAAAGAACTCATTCACATGGTAAGTGTAACTTTTCTCTATGATTATCAGGCTCTGTCTGTGTAAAGTGTGGTTTTTCTCAGTACCCACAATGTGTGGATCAGCTGCTGGTAAATTACCATTGATAACTTTCCACTTGGGAGTAACTAAAATGAAAGGCAAAAAAATATAAAATAAAAATAAAATGAAAGGCAGTGTCTCATTGGACATTGGTAATGTTTTTTCTTCAAAACTCTTGAGGAGTGTTCGTGGAGACCTGTCGTTATTATTCTTTCTTCCTCATGGGCTGGGAAAAGCTCCAAAAAACCTGTGAAGACTTCCCTGGTGGTCCAGTGGCTAAGATTCCGTGCTCCCAATGCGGGGGTTCAGGGTTTGATCCCTGCTCAGGGGTACTAGATCCCTTGAGCCAAAACTAAGAGATTACATGCTGCAACTGAAAGATCTCAACTGCTGCCACTAAGACATGGTGGGTGCAGCCAAAGAAATATTTTTTTAAAAAAGACAACCTCGGCCATTCACTCATTAAAAATCTGTATTAAAAACTAAACATAAAAATAGAACCCTGTGTTCATTAGCCCTTTGAGTTAGGGTATGGCCATCACATTCCATGTTCATTAGCTGTTTTCCGCTTACTGGTATGATCTCTTACTGGAAAACAGGAAAGGGGATTCAGGTAGAATATCAAAGGGACTATAATCTGGTCTCAGTATGTCAGCAGCCGTGAGGGTAGGAGATCCTAGCAAAGCCCCTTCTTATAAAATTGTCAGTTTAAACGTTTTATACTATATAAAGGAATGTAGAACAGCAGAACCATTCCAGTGATGGGTCCCCCTCTTCCCCATGTGTCTGTCATGTTATCAGCTTTCTGGTATAGCCTGGCCGGTAGCAACCAGAATGTTATCCAGAGAGACAAAATCAGTGGGAAGGAGGAGTCTCGGTTGCAATGTAGAGGCGGAATAAAACAAGAATATTGTTAGCTTAGGCAATGAAGGGGAACTTAATTCAAATGTAATGTAATGAAGAGGTGTAGAGGTTAGCATGGCACCAGCCTCCTTGTAAAGCAGATAATATGATATCTGCTAAGAAGAAAGGCAAGGGTTTGGGTTGGAATCTCAAGGTCCAAAAATATTTAGAAAAACCCAGTGTCTGCCCTGTTCTTTCCAACTCTACCACCTTCAGAACTAATTCTGTAAAATAAAAATGTATCAATAAGTGTGTACTCAATGATTTTTTAAGTGTCAGGCTTGAGAAAATAGCCTTGAACCTTTAAACAGACACGATCCTTGGTTTCTTGGAACTTTTGAATCTAGTTAGAAAATATGGACAGTAAGTGTTAGAGAGCTGTGAGGAAGAAGAGTTCACTGGCGGGGGGGGGGGGGGGGGGTGAGCCATGCAGGCATCCATCACATAGCAGACAGATGCTATGCCAGGTGCAATTCGTGAAGGGAAGAATTCAGGCACCAGGTTAAGACTCATTACTTTCCCACTCAAACTAGTGAATTATTTCTTAGAAAACTTCTCTGTTTCCTCTTTCCAGTCCTGGATGGCACCACCAAATCAACTGTGTCATGACTCTCGTCCAAAACTGTCAATAATACTCCAGTGCCTGCCCCTTAGGGTTCAGAGAACTTAGGCTAAGATTGAAGGTCTCCATCTGCTGGGGCCTAAACTTTTTTTTTTTCCCAGATCTGGGTCCCACAACTCTGCGTTCATGTAAGTTCACTGATTCTCCTTCATACATGTCCCATCCTTCATCACCTCTCCACTTTTGGTGACATACTGAGACCCGTTGTCCTTTCATCTTGAGTGCCCTTCCCTCCACTGCCCTTTCTTACTGTCCTGTTTCTGCTTGAAAGATTAACTCTTACTTCCACCAGAATGCATTCTCTGGTTCCCGGAACTAGAAAAAACCTCCCTCCCCTGCATATCCACAAACTTTGTTCGTACTTCTCTTGGACCATGTTTTAAAGTCTTGCTTACACTGTGGTTATTTTTATACTCTCTTTATCTTCTTACTAGCTTATAAATCCAAGGGGAGGATTTGTGCCTCATTCATTCACCTTTATACTCCATAATACTTTACACTCCAGTGCAAAATATGCTTAGCCAAAAGAAATGCTCTATTAATGCTTGCTGAAGTTAATGCTAGAGAAAAAAAAAAAGTCATGTTAAACTGGAAGCTTGGAAGTTTCCTGTGAACCTGTAAAAATTGGTTCTTAGGGATATATTAATTTTTGTATTCCTGGAACATATATGTATGTATATATATTTTTAAAGATTCGTCTGTTCATTCATTCTTCAGTAAAAATGTACTGGATACCTAGCAAATGCAAGGCATGTGCACGGCAAGGATAGCACTGGTCCTGGATATGTGTAATGTGTCCATTCACTTAGCGATGTGATCAATGACATAAACAATGTCGTTCTGTCTCCCTTCTTTCCAGACAAAGGGGAGCAAGAAGGCACCCCTCATCACCAATGTTGGACAAAGAAGAGTGTGTGATAGGAAAAAACCTTAAGTTATGACCTCTGGGGTCAGAATAGCCTTGTCATTCACAGAACCAAATTACATGCAATTTTAACACCGACAGAAAATACTGGCTTTTTAGACACTCATCTTACTATTTGCTTACAAATTTTGCTTTAAGAAATATCGATGCAACCCCGCCCCCTTTCTTCTCTGCAACTATTTTCCTAGCATTCATTCAATGAAGAGCTTCAAGTCTACTTTTTCATATTGAAATAAACTAATGAAAACTGAAAAATCAATGTTTTCTTTCTAACAGCGTTAACAAAAAAAGTAAAAATCTCCAGTTTTGTAATTGTAGTCAACATACCAAGGGGAATGGCCACAAATACAATAAAAGTAAATTGGTTTAGGGTACCAGGAAGTGGGCTTCCCTGGTGGCTCAAACGGTGAAGAACCTGCCTGCAATGTGGGAGACCTGGGTTCGATCCCTGGGTAGGAAAGATTCCCCTGGCGGAGGGCTTGGCAACCCACTCCAGTATTTTGGCCTGGAGAATCCCCATGAACAGAGGGGCCTGGCGTACTACAGTTTAGGAGGTCACTAAGCACAGCACTTTTATCCTTAAACAATCAGGCAATTTTTACAAAAAGATGTTGTATGTAAAGTACATTTTAAAATACATTGTTAAAATGTTGTTACAAAATATGAATGCATCTGAACTTGGTGTCTAGCTGAAGTGTTGCTTCTCCACCTCCCTCCTCCAGCCAGGACCTTTATCCCTCTGCTGGGGTTGGGGAGAACACTGGCCGGTCTGTAGCTCCCCAAAGACCCATCCTTCTTCTGCACAAGCCTTTGAGGATCCAGTCGTCGGCTCCTTCAGCCAGGAGCCTCCCGGATCTTTCCAGACTTCTTTGCGAGGCTGCCTGATGCAGCGAATTCATTCCTATCTGAGCCTAACGCCCTCTGCCTTCCTCCTCTCGCGCTTTTCTCCCACGGCCCATCTGCCCCTCCTTTCCTCCATCCCCCCTCTCCCCTCCGCTCCCCTTTATTTCCACTCCCCACCGGCGGAGCTTGGCTCCCCTCCCTTCCCCCCTCTCCCTCTCTCTCCCTCTCAGCGAGTCAGTATTTGGAGCTCCCGGAAGCCGCCGGCCACTCTCCCCGGGAGCAGCGTGACCGACACCGACTCCTGCTGGGGGGGCGGTGAGGAGGAGGAGAGGAGGAGGGCGCGCGAGTGGCCGAGCGCGGATTGGCATAGCCCAGCACCGGACCGCAGAACCCGAGGGGAGGTAATCCAGAGCTGCCGGGCCGGGCCGGGCCGGGAGGGGCGCGGGGTGGAGTGGGGGGAGCACCCCGCGGCCGCGCTCGGAAGTTGCGCTCCATGGGTGGGGTGCAGAGGAGCCCGGGCCGAGGCGCGCGGGGAATAAAGGCGCTTGCTGGCCCGCAAGCGGGGGAAGCAGGAGGCCGCGGGGCCTGGGTGCAGGGCTCGGACGCGGGGGTGCGGGCGTGAGGGGGGCACCCCATCTGGGTCAGCGCAACGGCGCTCCCCGCCCCCGCCGCCTGCTCGGTGCGCGCCGCGCAGGCCGGGCTGGAAAGCGGGTGCGGGCGTGGAGCGGGCTCGGGGCTGGACCCGTGGCTGAGGCCTCGCAGCCGCACTCCAGGCGGGTCTAACTTTGGGGATGCTCACTTCCTCTGCCCTGAGCCTCAGGGGGTGCGGGGTATTGGGGAAGGGGGGTTTGTCATTGGACTGAATTTGATCCTAGCCATGAAGTGTTGGAAAGAAATGGACCTGGCTTCTCTGCAGAACCTGACCTGAGGTCTTGAGTCACTTTAAAAAAAAATGTACTGGCCACTGAGGCATTTAGGGATAGCTCGGAAGAGGTCACCTCACCACCACTGAGTCTTTCCTTGGGTAGAGGGGTTTGGTGGAAGCAGCTTCATTATCTTCACTTTGGGGACTAATAATCACATATGCAAATAGCCTTGCCTTTATTGGCATCAGAGTGGTGTCAGACATCACAAATAGGCTGCAGGGTTTAGCAATATTTGAATTATTGCATTCTCTAAAAGGAATGAATGTGGATATTGAACTAGAATTAGGTCCAAACAGCCAAAGCGGAGATGAACACAGCAGAAAAAATCAAGAACCTCTGGTTATATAGTCAGAGGAATGCAGAAGTCTATGGGACTTAAACCACGAAAGTTAACCAGAATTGTTTGCAGAGTACTATTTCTTTACTGCTTATATAAGACTTTTTAAATTTAAGGAACATGGCTTAGAATTCTTGGCAAAATATCTAAGCCTGTGTAATGTAAGGTTACGGCTGTGGAGTGATCCTTGGGGGAATTGTTCTTATAGTTATAAAGTCCAGTTAGACTGTAAGCCTCCTGAGGGCAAGGGTGGGTGTTTTGTTTTTTTTTTTTTAAAGATTTTACTGCACCAAGCAGTATTTGACTCCGACCCTTTCATGAACAGGCAGTAAAAGTTTGTTAAAATGATTAACCCAACAGTTTGAGTGTGGTTGTGACTTTTTGAAGATACTACATTATTTTTTAAGGAAACACTACTCTTTGATCTCCAAATCTAAAAGTCCTTAATAAATTACAACTGAGGTATCATAAATATTTATTAAAATTAAAGAGGAAAAAATTGAGAAATCATGAAGGTAAATGTCAAGGCAGTCTTGGCTAGTAGGAAATAGGTTTTTGCTGCTTGTTGTAGAAGTGAAAAGTATTTTAACTTGTTGATGTAAGGTTTAGAGTAAAGGGCTGGATAGTAAACTTGTAGGCTTTCTTGGCTCTGGTCTCTTTAGTAACTACTCATCTGTGCTGTTGTAGCTTGAAACCAGCCACAGAAAATGACTAAGGAAATGATGTGGCTGTATTTAACTTTATTCATGGACACTGACATTTGAAGTTCATATAATTTTCATCAGTATTGAAATTTGTTATCCAACTCTGTGACCCCATGGACTGTAGCATCTGCCAGGCACCCCTGTCCTTGAAATAGTACTGAAATAGTCTTTTTTTTTTCTTCAGGCAGTAAAAACTGTAAAATTCATTTTTATCTTGGGAGAGGATGGGAGACACAAAAGCAGCTGGAGAAAGGGGGCAGGTTTGTCACGTTGGTAGTAGTTTACTGTTCCCTCCTACCATGTGCAGAGTTTGGAGGGGAACCTATTTTTTTTTTTTTTTAAGATTTTTTTCTTTTTTTGTTGTGGACCATTTTTAAAGTCTTTATTGAATTTGTTACATTACTGCTTCTGTTTTATAGTTTGGCTTTTTGCCCACAAGGCATGTAGGATCTTGGCTCCCTAACCAGGGACTGAACCCTTACTCCCTGCATTGGAAGGCAGAATCTTAACCACTGACCTCCAGGGAAGTGCTTGGAGAGGCACCTTTCAAAAGGGTCAATGGGCCAGATTAACTGGGAGCTTAAGTCATACCCGGAGAAGGCAATGGCAGGCACCCCACTCCAGTACTCTTGCCTGGAAAATCCCATGGATGGAGGAGCCTGGTAGGCTGCAGTCCATGGGGTCGCTGAGGGTCGGACTCGACTGAGCGACTTCACTTTCACTTTTCACTTTCGTGCATTGGAGAAAGAAATTCCAGTGTTCTTGCCTGGAGAATCCCAGGGACGGGGGAGCCTGGTGGGCTGCCGTCTATGGGGTCACACAGAGTCGGACACGACTGAAGTGACTTAGCAGTAGTAGTAGTAAGTCATACCCAGGAGTTAAGTTAATACCTTCAAGAGTAGCATTAACTTGTTTTGGGCATTGCAGTGTTTTGTTTTGTGTCAAATATTTCCTTATAGGCATCTTTATGTATGAAGTTGCCTTTTTAATTCAGTTATGTGATATACATAAAAATAATTGGGTAAGTTCATGTAAACTGTAAATATAATATTCAAATAACTGCCTGTAGCCCTGTCACGGGCTTCCCAGGTGGTGCTAGTGGTAAAGAACCCGCCTATCACTGCAGGAGACATAAGAGACTCAGGTTCACTCCCCGGGTCAGGAAGATCCCCTGGAGGGCAGCATGGCAACCCACTCCAGTGTTCTTGTCTGGAGAATCCCATGAACAGAGGAACCTGCCAGGCTCCAGTCTATGGGGTCTCAAAGAGTCAGACATGACTGAAGCAACTTAACATGGCAGCCCTTTCACTAGGGCGTTCAGCCCTTAAAAACTAGGGCTTATGAACTAGATAATTGTGAAAATATAACCCACAGAATGGGAGAAAATATTTTAAAATCCTATATTTTATAAGGAACTTGTATCCAAATATATAGAGTTCTTACAACTCAGTAATAAGAAGTAACCCAATATAGAAATAGTCAAGATATCTGCATGAGATTTCTCCCAAGAACATATACAAATGGCCATAAGCACATGAAAAGATAGCTCAACATCATTATTCGTCAGAAAATGCATATCAAAACCACAGTGGGATACCACTTCACACCCACTAGGATGGCTTGAATCAAAAAGTCAGATAAGTGTTGGTGAGCATGGGAAGGAGTTAGAACCCTTGACACCCTTATATGTTGCTGGTAGAAATATTTTTTGTACAGTTGCTTTGGAAAACAATTGGGCAGTTCCTCAAAAATTAAACAGAGTTACCATGTGAAACAACAATTTCACTCTTAAGTATATATATCCAAGAGAAATGAAAGCACATGTCAGCACAAAAACCTGTACATAAATGTTTATACCAGCACCATTCATAACAACCAAATTAAAAATAACTGAGATGTCCATCGACTGATGAATAACAGCCAAATTAAAAATAACTGAGATGTCCATAGGCTGAGGAATGGGTAAATAAAGTGTGATATATCCATACAATGGAATTTTATTTGGCCATAAAAAAGAATGAAATACTGATTACATGTACCTTGAAACCATTATTCTAAGTGAAAGAATTTAATCGCGAAAGACCACACATTGTATGGTTCTATTCATATGGAAATGTTCAGAACGGGGCAATGTATGGAGACTGAGAGTAGCATAGTGATTCTTAGGTATGGAGGTTGCTGGTGGGGGTGGTTGTGATAGTGAAGACTGCAGGGTTTCTTTTTGAGGTGGCAAAATGGTCTAAAATTAGTGATGGTTGTGAACATCATCAGATGGTACACTTCAGATGGGTGAATTGTACAGTAAGTCCCCTACATACAGACCTTCAAGTTGCAACCTTTCAAAGATGTATATGTATTATAAACCTATTATAGTACTATAATCATATGTGAGCCATATCTCAATAAAGTTGTTAAACAGAAGGCTAGAAAAAGAGGACTAGATTGCTACCCATACTGTTGTATATTTCTTTATGCCCTTCTCCTATGACATTCACTGTACCCATCCTTACACTAGATTTTGTGTTGACCCTTCCTGATTTTATTGTAAAACAGTTTTGTGACATGTATACGTTCCTAATCAAGTTTGTCTACATTTGCTTGTTTTTCTAAAGCCATGTCTTTTATTTTACATTTCTTTAGGAGGGACCTTTTATTTTTTTTCTGTCACTGGAGGGTTTTTTTTGGGGGGGGGGCTGTGCTGGGTCTTTGTTGCAGTACTCAGTCTTTCTCTAGTTGCAGCAACAGGCTCTGGAGCGTGGGCTCAGTGGTTGTGGCAAGTGGCTTAGTTTCCCTTTGGCGTGCAGGATCGTAGTTGTCAGACCACAGACCAAACCTGTGTCCCTCACGTTGGAAGGAGGATTCTTATCCACTGGACCACCAAGGAAGTTCCTTTGTTTTTTTTTAATTTATAAAAAGGGAATATGTATATTATAACCTCACTGTTAAAAAGCTCAAAACTAAGTTTTCAAGGATTATCCATGTTGTTGCATGTAACTATGTATTATTGTTGGCAAATATTCCACAGTTTATCCTTTCTCTTATTGATGGACGTTAGGGTTGGTGCCCGTGTTTTGTTGCTTTGGAGAATTTTTCCCATGTGTCTTGGCACACATGTGTCTTCTGTGTGAATGTGCCATGTATTTTAATTACCAAAAAGAGAGTTGATTGACATATACAATAGTGGTATAACCCCAGCTTATTCATTCCCCTAAACCAAGTGGTTTAATCTGATACCCTATTATAAATCTCATACTATTTAAATTCTAGTTGTAATATCTGGTTTCGCATCACCTAAGAAGCGTGGAAAAACACTATTTTAAAATGCTAAAATGAATTTGCTTAATAGATATAAGCAAGCTTATTCCACTGTGGAAGAGGGAAGTCCAATGAAGTTCCACAGGATAAATGTTACTTGTGTGAAAAAAGTGTTGGTCACTGAGTCATATCTGACTCTTTGCAACCCATGGACTATAGCTCTCCAAGCTCCCCTGTCCATGGAATTCTTCAGGCAGGAATACTGGAGTGGGTAGCCATTTCCTTCTCTGGGGAATCCTCTCGATATTTGCATGCCAATACACAATTATTACATGCTTTATTATCAATTTTCTACAAGTTAACTTTTAACTACAACAGCAGACTCGTGGATCAGAAATGACTGAAATAACCCAGAAGGATGAGTAATTATGCTACTCAACTAAATTTCAGTCTCCCTAAATTTTTCCTTACATTGATGATTTAAATAATTTTAATATTTCATCACCATGTGATGTTAAGTATATAACTCAAGGAGTTCAAAAAAATTGAGTGACATTTCTATCACAAAGTGTCATCCATTTGCATCTCATTATATGAATAGTTTACCAGGATTTACATTGATAAAAACAAAAATTGAGAAATTGATTTTCAACCTTGACTCTTTCTAGCAATAAGTATACTGATCCCATATGCATGAGACAAATGAAAAATAAGACCTCTAAAGAGAGAGGTTTTCAATGAAAAAAAACCCTTTTATCTACATTCAGTAATATTTGTCAACATTTGTAGTATTTGTTTTGTTTTGGTAAGTTCATTCTAGTAAGAGTTACAGTGGTAACAACCAGGAGAGCACTCTTTACCGTTGAATTTAAATACATACATACATATATATATATATGAAATGATACCACCCTTATGGCAGAAAGTGAAGAAGAACTAAAAGCCTCTTGATGAAAGTGAAAGGGGAGAGTGAAAAAGTTGGCTTAAAGCTCAACATTCAGAAAACTAAGATCAGCATCTGGTCCCATCACTTCATGGCAAATAAATGGGGAAACAGTGGAGACAATGGCAACTTTATTTTTCTGGGCTCCAAAATCACTGCAGATGGTGACTGCAGCCATGAAATTAAAAGACGCTTACTCCTTGGAAGGAAAGTTATGACCAACCTAGACAGCATATTAAAAAGCAGAAACATTACTTTGCCAACAAAGGTCCCTCTAGTCAAGGCTATGGTTTCTCCAGCGGTCATGCATGGATGTGAGAGTTGGACTATGGAGAAAGCTGAGTGCCGAACAATTGATGCTTTTGAACTGTGGTGTTGGAGAAGACTCTTGAGAGTCCCTTGGACTGCAAGGAGATCCAACCAGTCCATCCTAAAGCAGATCAGTCCTGGGTGTTCACTGGAAGGACTGATGTTGAAGCTGAAACTCCAGTACTTTGGCCACCTGATGCGAAGAGCTGACTCATTGGAAAAGACCCTGATGCTGGGAAAGATTGAGGGCAGGAGGAGAAGGGGACGACAGAGAATGAGTTGGTTGGATGGCATCACCGACTCGACGGACATGGGTTTGGGTGAACTCTGGGAGTTGGTGATGGACAGGGAGGCCTGGCGTGCTGTGGTTCATGGGGTCGCAAAGAGTCACGACTCAGACACGACTGAGTGACTGAACTGAACTGATATATATATATACATATATATATACTTTTGATACAGAAAAGTATGATAGAGTAATGAATAAAAGACATTAAAGCATGAAATATGTAAATCTAGGATAAACTCTTATAGAGTGAGAATAATGGAAATATAAATTAACGGAGAAATATAATCATGCAAGATTTTTGACTGTCAAAGAACAACCTCTTTATGTATTCTTTTAAAGTAAATGATGATGAGTTTCAATGGATGTATTTCAGCAAGTGATAAAATAGTTTTGGTTTTACATGTCAATATTTATGGAATACTGGCAGCTACATTCTTCATAACAGTTCACATTTTGGTGAAAATTTTTACATGTCAACCTAAAAATGTGAAAGAGGGATTTACAAAATTCTTTTAGGTTATATACACATAAGAATTTGAAAATCCCTTTGAAACTCATCCTGCTTCCATTTTCTGACCAAAAATAACAGTCTCAGTTCAGTATAGTTCAGTTCAGTCACTCAGTCGTGTCCGACTCTTTGCGACCCCATGAACCACAGCACGCCAGGCCTCCCTGTCCATCACCAACTCCCAGAGTTCACCCAAACCCATGTCCGTCGAGTCGGTGATGCCATCCAACCATCTCATTCTCTGTCGTCCCCTTCTCCTCCTGCCCTCAATCTTTCCCAGCATCAGGGTCTTTTCCAATGAGTCAGCTCTTCACATCAGGTGGCCAAAGTACTGGAGTTTCAGCTTCAACATCAGTCCTTCCAGTGAACACCCAGGACTGATCTGCTTTAGGATGGACTGGTTGGATCTCCTTGCAGTCCAAGGGACTCTCAAGAGTCTTCTCCAACACCACAGTTCAAAAGCATCAATTGTTCGGCGCTCAGCTTTCTCCATAGTCCAACTCTCACATCCATGCATGACCGCTGGAGAAACCATAGCCTTGACTAGAGGGATCGTTGTTGGCCAAGTAATGTCTCTACTTTTTAATATGCTGTCTAGGTTGGTCATAACTTTCCTTCCAAGGAGTAAGCGTCTTTTAATTTCATGGCTGCAATCACTATCTGCAGTGATTTTGGAGCCCCCAAAAATAAAGTTGTGAAGATCTTTTTTGTACAGTTCTTCCATGTATTCTTGCCACCTCTTCTTAATATCTTCTGCTTCTGTTAGGTCCAGACCATTTCTGTCCTTTATCGAGCCCATCTTTGCATGAAATGTTCCCTTGGTATCTCTAATTTTCTTGAAGAGATCTCTAGTCTTTCCCATTCTGTTCTTGTTCTCTATTTCTTTGCATTGATCGCTGAAGAAGGCTCTCTAATCTCTTCTTGCTATTCTTTGGAACTCTGCATTCAGATGCTTGTATCTTTCCTTTTCTCCTTTGCTTTTCACCTCTCTTCTTTTCACAGCTATTTGTAAGGCCTCCCCAGACAGCCATTTTGCTTTTTTGCATTTCTTTTCCATGGGGATGGGTCTTGATCCCTGTCTCCTGTACAATGTCACGAACCTCATTCCATAGATCATCAGGCACTCTATCTATCAGATCTAGGCCCTTTAATCTATTTCTCACTTCCACTGTATAATCATAAGGGATTTGATTGAGGTCGTACCTGAATGGTCTAGCGGTTTTCCCTACTTTCTTCAATTTAAGTCTGAATTTGGTAATAAGGAGCTCATGATCTGAGCCAAAGTCAGCTCCTGGTCTTGTTTTTGTTGACTGTATAGAGCTTCTCCATCTTTTGCTGCATAGAATATAATCAATCTGATTTCGGTGTTGACCATCTGGTGATGTCCATGTGTAGAGTCTTCTCTTGTGTTGTTGGAAGAGGGTGTTTGCTATGACCAGTGCATTTTCTTGGCAAAACTCTATTAGTCTTTGCCCTGCTTCATTCTGCATTCCAAGGCCAAATTTGCCTGTTACTCCAGGTGTTTCTTGACTTCCTACTTTTGCATTCCAGTCCCCTATAATGAAAAGGACATATTTTTTGGGTGTTAGTTCTAAAAGATCTTGTAGGTCTTCATAAAACCACTCGTCTTCAGCCTCTTCAGCGTTACTGGTTGGGGCATAGACTTGGACCACTGTGATATTGAATGGTTTGCCTTGGAGACGAACAGAGATCATTCTGTCGTTTTTGAGATTGCATCCAAGTACTGCATTTCGGACTCTTCTGTTGACCATGATGGCTACTCCATTTCTTCTGAGGGATTCCTGCCCACAGTAGTAGATATAATGGTCATCTGAGTTAAATTCACCCATTCCAGTCCATTTTAGATGGACATTCTGACTCCTAGAATGTTGACGTTCACTCTTGCCATCTCTTGTTTGACCACTTCCAATTTGCCTTGATTCATGGACCTGACATTCCAGGTTCCTATGCAATATTGCTCTTTACAGCATCAGATCTTGCTTCTGTCACCAGTCACATCCACAACTGGGTATTGTTTTTGCTTTGGCTCCATCTCTTCATTCTTTCTGGAGTTATTTCTCCACTGATCTCCAGTAGCATATTGGGCAACTAATGACCTGGGGAGTTCCTCTTTTGGTATCCTATCATTTTGCCTGTTCCTACTGTTCATGGGGTTCTCAAGGCAAGAATACTGAAGTGGTTTGCCATTCCCTTCTCCAGTGGACCACGCTCTGTCAGAGGTGGCAAGAATACACGGAAGAACTGTACAAAAAAGATCTTCACGACCCAGATAATCATGGATGTGATCACTAATCTAGAGCCAGACATCGTGGAAAGTGAAGTCAAGTGGGCCTTAGTAAGCATCACTATGAACAAAGCTAGTGAAGGTGATGGAATTCCACTTGATCTCTTTCAAATCCTGAAAGATGATGCTGTGAAAGTGCTACACTCAATATGCCAGCAAATTGGAATACTCAGCAGTGGCCACAGGACTGGAAAAGGTCAGTTTTCATTCCAATTCCAAAGAAAGGCAATGCAAAAGAATGCTCAAACTATCGCACAGTTGCACTCATCTCACATGCTAGTAAAGTAATGCTCAAAATTCTCCAAGTGAGGCTTCAGCAATACGTGAACCGTGAACTCCCTGATGTTCAAGCTGGTTTTAGAAAAGGCAGAGGAACTGGAGATCCAGTTGCCAGCATCCGCTGGATCATTGAAAAAGCAAGAGAGTTCCAAAAAAACATCTATTTCTGCTTTATTGACTATGCCAAAGCCTTTGACTGTGTGGATCACAATAAACTGTGGAAAATCCTGAAAGAGATGGGAATACCAGACCACCTAACCTGCCTCTTGAGAAATCTGTATGCAGGTCAGGAAGCAACAGTTAGAACTGGACATGGAACAACAGACTGGTTCCAAATAGGAAAAGGAGTATGTCAAGGCTGTATATTGTCACCCTGCTTATTTAACTTCTGTGTAGAGTACATCATGAGAAACGCTGGACTGGAAAAACACAAGCTGGAATCAAGATTGCCGGGAGAAATAGCAATAACCTCAGATATGCAGATGACACCACCCTTATGGCAGAAAGTGAAGAGGAACTAAAAAGCCTCTTGATGAAAGTGAAAGAGGAGAGGGAAAATGTTGGCTTAAAGCTCAACATTCAGAAAACGAAGATCATGGCATCTGGTCCCATCACTTCATGGGAAATAGATGGGGAAACAGTGGAAACAGTGTCAGACTTTATTTTTGGGGGCTCCAAAATCACTGCAGATGGTGATTGCAGCCATGAAATTAAAAGACACTTACTCCTTGGAAGAAAAGTTATGACCAACCTAGATAGCATATTCAAAAGCAGAGACATTACTTTACCGACTAAGGTCTGTCTAGTCAAGGCTATGGTTTTTCCTGTGGTCATGTATGGATGTGAGAGTTGGACTGTGAAGAAGGCTGAGCACTGAAGAACTGATGCTTTTGAACGGTGGTGTGGTAGAAGACTCTTGAGAGTCCCTTGGACTGCAAGGAGATCCAACCAGTCCATTCTGAAGGAGATCAACCCTGGGATTTCTTTGGAAGGAATGATGCTAAAGCTGAAACTCCAGTACTTTGGCCACCTCATGAGAAGAGTTGACTCATTGGAAAAGACTCTGATGCTGGGAGAGATTGGGGGCAGGAGGAGAAGGGGACGACCAAGGATGAGATGGCTGGATGGCATCATGGACTCCATGGACGTGAGTCTGAGTGAACTCCGGGAGTTGGTGATGGACAGGGAGGCCTGGCGTGCTGCGATTCATGGGGTCGCAAAGAGTCGGAGACAACTGAGCGACTGAACTGAACTGAAAAATAAAGTCAGCCACTGTTTCCACTGTTTCCCCATCTATTTGCCATGAAGTGATGGGGCTGGATGCCATGACCTTAGTTTTCTGAATGTTGAGCTTTAAGCCAACTTTTTCACTCTCCACTTTCGCTTTTATCCAGAGGCTTTTAGTTCTTCACTTTCTGCCATAAGGGTGGTGTCATCTGCATATCTGAGGTTATTGCTATTTCTCCCGGCAATCTTGATTCCAGCTTGTGCTTCCTCCAGCCCAGCGTTTCTCATGATGTACTCTGCATATAAGTTAAATAAGCAGGGGGACAATATACAGCCTTGACGTACTCCTTTTCCTATTTGGGACCAGTCTGTTGTTCCATGTCCAGTTCTAACTGTTGCTTCCTGACCTGCATACAGATTTCTCAAGAGGCAGGTCAGGTGGTCTCGTATTCCCATCTCTTTAAGGATTTTCCACAGTTTTGTGATCACAGTATTGTGATCCACACAGTCAAAGGCTTTGGCATAGTCAATAAAGCAGAAATAGATGTTTTTCTGGAACTCTCTTGCTTTTTCCATGATCCAGTGGATGTTGGCAATTTGATCTCTGGTTCCTCTGCCTTTTCTAAAACCAGCTTGAACATCTGGAAGTTCACGGTTCATGTACTGCTGAAGCCTGAAAATAAGAGTCTGTGATGTGGCAAACCATTTCTGCAGGTTTAGTGTTGATCAATTAACCGATTCATTGATTGATAGTGAGTCCTTGTTCTACTAGACTCAGAGAAGATTTTTGAAAACTGAAGTTCTTGACACTTGTGACACCTCTCCAAAGAGGATGATAGCCCACTGCATTTTCTTTCTTTCTTTTCAGACAGTTATGTTAATATCTTTATTCATTTTTCTTGTTCTTCTCTTGGAGGCATTCGCAGTAATGCATTGCATTTGTATCATGTATATGTGTATAATAACGGGACAGATAGCACTCTGGATCTGTAAATGTGTAGCTTTCTCCAAGTTTGGAAAGTTTTTGGCTGTTATTTTTTCAAGTATGTTCCCTACCTCAGTCTCTTTGTCTTCTCCTGAAATTCCAGTGACACTAATATCAATACTTTTCCTATTATCCCACAGGCTTTTTAGGCTCAGTTCACTTTTTTGTTCCAGAGAAGGCAATGGCACCCCACTCCAGTACTCTTGCCTGGAAAATCCCATGGGCGGAGGAGCCTGGTGGGCTGCAGTCCATGAGGTCGCTAAGAGTGTGACACGACTGAGCACCTTCACTTTCACTTTTCACTTTCATGCATTGGAGAAGGCAATGGCAACCCACTCCAGTGTTCTTGCCTGGAGAATCCCAGGGACCGGGGAGCCTGGTGGGCTGCCGATTATGGGGTCACACAGAGTCAGACACGACTGAAGCGACTTAGCAGCAAGCAGCTGTAGCAGCAGCGCTGTTTTGTTCAACTTTTTTCTCTTCTTTAGATTGGATAGTATTTACATCAAGTTTATTGACATTTTCTTTCATCTCTGTGCTGCTTTTGATCCCATCCCATGCATTTTGTGCTTGTTATTGTATATTTCAGTTCTAAAATTTTCATTTGTTTCTTTTTTGTAGGTTTTGTGTCTCTGTTGAGAACTCTGATCTTTCCATTTATGTTGAGAGTGTTTACCTTTATTTCTTAGAACATAGTTAAAAACAGCTTCTGTAAATCTATCTGATAATTTCAACATCTGTATCATCTTGGAGTTGGTGTGTGATAATTGTCTTTTCTTTTAAGGGTTGACCATGTTCTCCTGTTCTCCTGCATGTTTCTGATAATTTTTTTTAACTGAATTCTAAACATTTTGAGTATTATGTTGTGAGACCTCTGGGTCCTTTCAAATTGCTCAATGTTTTCTTTTACCAAGCAATCAACACAGTTCTATCTTGCATCCTGTGGGAATGGTTCCAATATCAGTTCAGTTTTCAAAGCCTTTGCACTGTTGCATTGGATCCCATGGAACCACTGTTTAGGGGTTAGTCTGGGACTTGAGCAGTAAGATTTGAGCAGAACTTAAATCGTAGTTTAGTTCTCAAAGCCTTTGGATCTGTCCCATACATACATAGCTCACGGGTGAGACTGGGGGTTGTCCACTGGTTAATGTACAAAGTCAGGGGACCCCCTTCTTCAGCTGTCTCCATTCTGAAATTCCTCCCACACTCTTCTGCCCCTGGGAGCCTTTTGCTGCTCTTCTGGCCAGAAGGACTGGGTTTCTCTTGGGGTGTCAGCTACTTCTGCTGCCGTTCAGTGTCCTTAAACAGGGGCCATCCTTTGCACAAAGAAGTAACAGAAAATAAGAGGGAAAATGACAGGGGTTCTGACTACACTCTTTGGATCACAAAGGGCCCTTTCGCTGCTCCTCTGGCAATACGTCTAGGATTTGGGGGAGATATTTTAGCTGTCTGTGCTGCTGCTTGCTCTTCTACCATGTGGTTCTCTGATGGGTAGCCACACTTGAAAAAGAAAAAAGGAAAAAAAAAAAAAAAAACCCAAACAATCCAGACTTTCCCTCACATTCTTCCATTTAAATGGGCCTCCTATTCAAGGCTTCTGATTGAAAAGAGGAGGATTCTCTCAGAGATTTTTTGTTGCCACACCATGCAGCGTGGATGACTACCCCGACCAGGGATCGAAGCCACACTCCATGCATTGGCGACACAGAGTCTTAATCACTGGACCCCCAGGGAAGCCCTCTCTTGTTGCTTGTATCTGGTGTGTAGTTCCAACTGCAAGTCACCTCTGAAGAGAAAAGAGGAACAAGCCTGGAAATGTACTCACAAATGGATTCATTTTCCCAGTTTTCATTGCCCTTCTCAATACTCCTGCTGTTTATCCTTCATGGTCAGGAGTTGCCTCTTGCATTTGAACACAGTTTAGATGGGGTATCGTGAGCATATTCTCTCTGAATCGTCTCTGGGAGCACCTCCTTTCTTACTCTTTTTCCTCTTTTTTCCCCATCCCTCACCATTCTTTCCTTTCTGCTTCTCCCTCTTTCTCTCTTTCCCCTTTACTCTAAGCTCCCAGGTCCAAAGAGCAAAAAAGAACTTTGCGTCTTCTGGTGGTCCACAGCTCTATTTAAAAACTGATCTTGTCATAAGTAGTAAATCAAAGTCAGGTATGGAAGTGGTCAAGTATTTTGAAAGTCAAGTATTTTGGCCCCTACAGCTAGTTCCAGGAGCGAGGGGTGTGGCCATTTAGAGCAACCTCTGGTCAAGTTTAATTACTACCTGTGACTTTGTAGGGAGATGATAGTGGCAGAATCACTCAGATTTAACCAGTTTTCAACCACCTCTTTAGAAAAAGAAGTACTTATTTTTGTTTTGTTTTTTGTAGCTTTGGTGGTGGTGGTGGTTTAGTCGCTAAGTTGTGTATGACTCCCCCATGACTGTAGCTTGCCAGGCTCCTCCGTCCATGGGATACTCCAGGCAAGATTATTGGAGTGGGTTGCCATTTCCTTCTCCATTTTGTAGCTTTATTGAGGTATAATTTTGCATACCGTAAATTTACCCACTTAAAGTGCACAATTCAATGATTATTAGTGCATTATACAACAGCCACCACAATCCTGCCTTAGATCATTTCTATCTCTTCAAATAGAAATTTTGTACCCATTTGCAGTCACTCCCCATTTCTCTCCCCAGCCCAAAAGTGAAAGTCACACAGTCGTGTCCAACTCTTTGCGACCTCATGGACTGTAGCCTGTCAGGCTCCCCTGTCCATGGAATTCTCCAGGCCAGAATACTGGAGTGGGTAGCCGTTCCCTTCTCTAGGGGATCTTCCCAACCCAGGGTTTGAACCCAGGTCTCCTACATTGCAGGTGGATTCTTTACCTTCTGAGCAACCAGGAAGCCCCTCCCCAATCCAAAGCACCCACTAAACTACTTTCTGTCTTTACAGATTTGCTTTTTCTGGAAAGTCATATAAATGGAATTATACAATACGTGGTCTTCTGTGTCTGCTTCTTTCACCAAGCATAGTGTTCTTGAGGTTTGTTTATGTTGTAGTATGTATCCATACTTCACTCCTTTTTATTGTTGAGTAATAAATACCCCTTTGTATGGATAGACCACATTTTGTTCATTCATCCTTCAGTTGATGGACATTTGGGTTGTTTCCATCTTGTGTGTGTGTGTGTGTGTGTATGTGTGGCCATTGTGAATGATGTTGTCATAAACATTTGTGTCCAGGTCTTTGTGTGTGTGGACACATTTTTCTTTTTTTAACCTTTATTTGCTTGGCTGGGTCTTAGTTATGGCATGCGGGATCTAGTTCCCTGACCAGGGATCAAACCCAGGCCCCCTGAACTAGGAGCAGGGAGTCTCTGCCTCTAGGTCACCAGGGCCATCTCTGGATATATGTTTTCATTCCTCTTAAGTAGGTACATATGAGTAGAATGGCTGAACAGTATGATAAAAATGTGCTTAACTTTTTAGGAAACTTCCAACCTTTTTCCACAGCAGCTGCACTAGTTTACATTCCCACCAGCAATGTAGGAAGGTTCCAATTTCTTCACAACCTTACCAGCACTTGATATTGTTTGTCTCTTTGATTGTAGCCATCCTAGTGGGTATTTTCACTTCCTCTAGTGAAGGTATAACCTGGTGTCATTGTGGTTTTGATTAGGATTTTCCTGGTGACTTGACGTTGAGTGTTTTTATAGGCAGTGTTGGCTATTTGCGTATCTTCTTTGGAAAAATGTCTCTTCAAATATTTTGCCCACTTTTAAGTTGGTGTACTTGTCTTCTTCTCATTGAGTTTTAGGTGTTCTTTATGTATTCTGGGTACAAGGCGAACAATTCATTTACTTTAAGGAGGAACAAAAAGGTCCATGGAAACCCTGCCTGGGCCCTGGTAGCCTGGCCAGTGGGGACTCCATGGTTATTTTCCCAGTGCCAGAATGTGGCCCTGGGGGGAACTCCTAGAAGCATCTCTTTGACCTCTACCTCCTCCATGGCCTCAGCAGAGCAAAACAACAGCAAATAGAAAAGCTCAGGAATAGAAAGAGTCCTCAATAGCATAGGAGTGCAGAAAGTGCGTGGGAAGGGAGAGCCAAAGGTCTCCAGCAAAAGGTCCTTACTTCATGTTTAAGAGAGCACCTGCTTCAGGAAGGGAATGTGTTAGGGGTCTGTTCTGGTCCCAGTTAGCATTGAGAGTCTGTGATTTTATGCCTCTGTCCTTACCCAGCCCCATCACCCCAAGTCAGGGCACAGCACCAGCCTTCAAGATATAGTTAGATGTCCCACATGGTTTCTGATTACTGGACTCTCTTCTGCTGAAATAGCCCAGTGCCCTGTGTCCTGGTGTCCTTCAGAGCCAGCTGTCCTTAACAGCCAAACTGTCTGCTCCTCAGAGAAATCATGGTGCCTTGAAAATAGAATCTGTGTCTCATCCATATATGTAGCCCCAGAAACTCTGCTCAAGACACATACAATTATCATAAGTCCGAATGAAGAGGAAGGAATGAGTTCATGTATTGAAAGTGAGAAAACTGAGACTCAGGTTAAGCAATCTACCCAGAGTCACACAGGTTGTCAATGAAGGGATTGGGTCTCAAATTACGATTCTCTGATGCCAAAAATACTTTTTCCACTATGTCAAGTTATGAGTCCTAGTGTCTCATCTTCAGAGATTCCAACTTAGAGAAGAAGTATTTATACTAATGGACTGAACCGGGATGGTTCTGGGGAGTGATGCCACAGTGTGGAGAGGGCAAATGGGCTGAGGAGGTCATTTCTCTATGTGGTTTGTTTATGAAGTCCTTCTATACCTTGAAGTATGAAGTACTTCAAGGAAGGTTATCTCTGATGTGTAGGATGAGGGATGACCTCTTAGAGGGTTGGGATTCAAAGACTGGGTGCAGCAGGGTCTGAAGGGGTCCTGGGAGAAGTGGAAATGGCAGGACTGTAGTATAGAAGGGTTGTGGAGTTGTGTTTGGGAAGGGGTGAGTTGTCTTGCTGATGGACTCTTAGGAACCTGGTGAGGTAGGGTAAGGGCCTTTTGAAGATCAAGCTGAAGTTTGCTTGTTTGCTTTTTTCTCTGCAGTGGAACATTGTTGGAGGCTTTGTAAGAATCAGTTGGCTAATCAGGATCATATGTATTTTCTCCAGTTCTGTGAAAAATTTAGTGTTCTTTTATTCATGTAACTCTCTGATCTCTCCTCTTCTGATTCCACTGTTTCAGAGCTCAGAGACTCTTGAAACTTCTTTGCAGTAAAAAGAAAACCGTGGCTTCGAGACCTCCCTGGTGGTCCAGTGGCTAAGACTCCCACGCCCAATGCAGGGGACCTGGGTTCAAACCCTGATTGGGAAACTAGATCTCACATGCTTCAACTGAAAGATCCCACGTGCTGCAACTAAGGCCCGGCACAGCCAAATAAAAAATATAAATGCATATTTTAAAAAATAATAAAAATGGTGAGTCTTTTGCTGTTTGGTGAGAAACTGGCTCCCGAGGGTCCCTTTGGAAGCTAAGGGAAAGATGAAGGCAGGTACCTTGACAATGTGAATATGTGTCTTAGTGAAACAACTCCCTGACTTGACTGAGCAGTGTCTGCCTGCAGCCTCCTACCACTACAGCTGGCAGGATATGTATTTTAATCGCTCTTGATTTTCTAGGTACGAGTATTTTCATAGCAGATAGTGGGGGCTATCTTAATGAATGATACAGCGTATTCAATGAGCCAGTCAATGAACGGATGATGAATAATGCCATGATTTGTTTCTTCTATACATACCATTACCCTAATTAGTAATAGTGAACCACAGGATCACTTCCCCCAGTGACTGGTTGTTTACAGAGGAAAGAACAAAGATAATTGTCTCAATAGTCTCAATAAAGAGAAACCACAATCTAGGAAAGTCTGGTGTGAACATAGTTAACCAAATATTTTTGAATTTGGGTGGAGTTATAGAGAAAGTCGGAGAAGGCGATGGCACCCCACTCCAGTACTCTTGCCTGGAAAATCCCATGGACGGAGGAGCCTGGTAGGCTGCAGTCCATGGGGTCGCTAAGAGTCGGACACAACTGAGTGACTTCAATTTCACTTTTCAGTTTCATGTGTTGGAGATGGAAATGGCAACCCACTCCAGTGCTCTTGCTGGGAGAATCCCAGGGACAGGGGAGCCTGGTGGGCTGGGGGGTTGCACAGAGTTGGACACGACTGAAGCGACTTAGCAGCAGCAGCAGCATAGAGAAAGTAGTCCATTGTGACTTTTTATCGTTTGCAGAGAGCTCACATAAAAGCCAACTGCCCAGCCTTACCATAAGAAACAGTTTGAAAGTCTTCAATTTCCTGTCACTTCAAGTCTATTTTCTATTTAATGTTAGGCTCATGATCTTTGAAATCCCCTGGATCTGGGTTTCTCTTACAGAGGAGAAACTCCCCATGATTATTTCTGCATCTTTGGCCTAGTGAGAAGTTTAAACCAGCAACCCAGAAGACTTGGCTCTTTTATTAACCTGAAAATATTACCAAAGGACTTCCCTGGTAGCTCAGACGGTTAAGCGTCTGTCTACAATGCCGGAGACCTGGGTTCAATCCCTGGGTCGGGAAGATCTTCTGGAGAAGGAAATGGCAACCCACTCCAGTATCTTGCCTGGAAAATCCCATGGATGGAGGAGCCTGGTAGGCTACAGTCCATGGGGTCGCAGAGTCGGACACGACTGAGCGAACTCACTCACTCACTCGTTTATTTGTTTTATGAACTTGCTGTGGGAAATTTATAGAACTGTATAGACAATGTGGAGTTTTTTTAAAAAATTTGAAAACCTAAAGAAAAAGAGCTATGGAGAGACTTCCCCAGTGGTCCAGTGGTTAAGACTCTCCCTTCCAATGCAGGGGGCATGGATTTGGTCCCTGGTCAGGGAATTAAGGTCCCACATCCCACAGGGTGCAACCAAAAGTTAAAAAGCAAACAAAACACCAACATCGAAAAGAACTATGGAAAACCCAGAGGTTCACGTTGGAGGGAGCAGACGTGCTTTTTCATATCATGGGAGGAAGCCACTGTAGGTCTCCGTAGGAAAAACTAATCTTGTGTCTCCTTTTAAATGGAAATTTCTTCTGCGAAAATCTGGCTTTCCGCCTGATCTAGGATTATACCAGTGAGTGGGCAGGCGAGGGAAAGGCAGTGAGGGGTAGCCAATTAGTCAATCAAAAAATATGTATAGAATTCTCCATGCACCCAACAGCATGCAGACTCAGTGGGAGATACAAAGAAAGTGAGGTACAGCCTCAGCCCATGGGAAGCTTGTACTGGTTTCCTTTTGAGGCAAGGTATACTTGTGCTAGCAGAAAACATGGCACGAGGCAGCATTTGCATTCGGCAGTCTGTCTCGTAGATACGAAGTGTGTAATACAGACAAATAGGCTGCTATTCTGGGCTTATCACTACTTCCTCTGTGCCATGGGGTGTCAGTGTTTAAGGTAGCTACGGAAGCTGCTTTTCATAACTGGGTGGACTGAGTAGCTAGGAACTTAGCAGACCTCTTGCCACCAAACATAAGATGGTTTGATTGAGAAAATAGGAGGGATGAAAGAGGTTCCCCCCCCCAAAAAAATAGTTCCACAGAGATTGTGCTTATGTCCTCAGAGGACTAACTAAAAGCAAAAGTCACATAAAAATGTTTGGGGTGGGGGGAAACTTTGTGACTACAAAATTACTAATTGCACAGCAAAATTTTTGTTTTTTTAATAACCATTACACATAGCCTTGAGAAAACCTCTTTTAGAAATGTTGAAGGAATAAGTACATGGACAGAGAAAAGTGAAATGTTGAAAAAAGCAATGATAAAGGTGTATTGACCTGAAGTTTTCAGCTAGTCATTTCCATTGTTTAGATCTTCTAGCTGATAGCTCAGTGTTTCAAGTTCATGACAGCCGGATGTAGCAGTATGCAGGCTCACTATTCTCATGAGAGCAAGGTGGAGATGGGAGATTCTCATGACAGTAGCTGACATGTCTGTCATTCACCTCGTGCCAGACTTTTTGTGTTTTGGTATGCATGTTTATAGCAATCCTATGTACTGCTGCTGCTGCTGCTAAGTCACTTCAGTCATGTCCGACTCTGCGTGACCCCATAGACAGCAGCCCACCAGGCTCCCCCGTCCCTGGGATTCTCCAGGCAAGAATACTGGAGTGGGTTGCCAAATCCTATGTACAGGTGGTAACTAAAGTAAAACAAAATTAAGCTCTTTTCCCAAAGTCCTCCAGCTAATAATTCCAAAGCCAGGCCACCTCTATGCTACCTCAGTTAAAGATGAGCAAAACAATAGAGACTTTATAAACAGGTTAAAAAGTGTAGGGAACTCTGCACTTTCACAGTGGTTCTGGAAGCCACTATGAAAAAAAGGATAGGAACACTGTTTCTCCCAGTGTTGTAAGTGTAGTCGTTGTACTATTGGCATAACACTGGACACTGGACATAAAATTGGACAGTGTGTGTGTGTGTGTGTTAAGTCGCTTCAGTCATGTTGGACTCTTTGTGACCCTATGGACCATAGCCCACCAGGCTCCTCTGTCCATGGGATTCTCCAGGCATAAATACTGGAGTGGGTTGCCATGCCCTCCTCCAGGGGATCTTCCCAACCCAGGGGTTAAAACTATGTCTCTTGTATCTCCCTGCATTGGCAGGCGGGTTCTTTACCACTAGCACCACCTGGGAAGCCCTAAAGTTAAACAATATTAGGAACTAAATATCTGCAATTTAACAATGGGTTTTATACGATGACCAATGAGGAAAGAGAACAGTATGTTTAAACAATAACAGCTGGATTTCCCTGGGGGCTCAGTGGTAGAGAATCCACCTGTCAGTGCAGGACACACAAATTCGATCCCTGGTCTGGGAAGATCCCACATGCCTCAGAGCGACTAAGCCTATGCACCACAACTATTGAGCCTGTGCTCCAGCGCAGGAGCCACAACAGGTAAGCCCGTGTGTCCTAGAGCCCGCGCTCCGCAGCAAGAGTAGCCGCCGCAATGGGAAGCTCGCAAACTGCAACTTTCAAGTAGCCCCCGCTTGCCACAACTAGACAGAAGACCACACAGCAGCGGAGACCCAGCACATCCAAAAGTAAATAAGTAATAAAAACAATGACAGCTACCTTTCCTCCTAGGAAACTGCCTCCAGAACACCTTATTATTCCAAGAAAAGTATATGAGAAAATACTGATTAGCTGTATTCTTACTGAAGTGCATGAAGTTTTTGTAAATGTATGCAGTTGATATAAGAGAAGTTTGAATTGTTTAAATATTTAGAATGCTAATTTCTTTATTTGAAAACAAATAGACTTGTTTTATTAACTTACCCAGAGACAAACTATATGCATTGTTCATTCTCCAATCTTTTCTACACTCCTGAAAATCATTGATAAGAAATTATTTGGGGAAAAAAAATGCTTGGTCAACAACAGAGCACATCATCATGAAAGTTCAAAACACTGGGGATAAAGAGAAGATCCCATAAACTTCCTCTAGAAAGGAAAACACAGATTACTTCCGAAGGAAGAAGGATCAGAATGGCTTTGGACTTATCAGCAGCTGCCTAGGAAGCTAGAAGAGAATGGAGTGAAAACTTCAAAATTGCAAGGAAAATTTCCAGCCTAGAATTCTACACTCTACCAAACCAGCAGTCACATGTGGGGGCAGAGTATAGATATTATCAGACTGCTAAGGTCTCAAAAAAATTGCCCTTTCATGTACATGTTTTCGAGGGTAATACTCTTCCCAGTTACGAAAGTATCTCGAGAAAGAAGAGGATGTAAAATTCAAGAAACAGGTGATACTGCACTGGAGGGGGAGTAGGGAGAGTGAAGATAGAGGCAGACCCCAGGGGACAGGTATGTAGCAGGCCTGCAGAGCAGTCTTGCAGTTGGAGTGATCTCCAGAAGAGATGCTCTGAAAAGAAAAAGCTAAGACAATTCCGAGTGTGTTTGGCCCTATGGAAAGGAGACTTATTCAACTCCGGGAAAAGCTTGGAGATGAGTGATTAAATATAAAGAAAACTGAGAAGCTGAACGTCATGGCTGTAGGAAAACAGGTTGTGCAAAAAATGGAACTCGATCTTAGCAAACCTCATGACTCAGCCGTGAATAGTCATAATTGTTTTAACACTGATTATGAGCCACAGAAAAATTGTGATATCACAGTGTTGGGAGGATGGGACAAGAGGAGATGTGCATCGATGTGCTGGTGGAGATTAAGCAAGAGAAAGTAAACCCTCATGTTTCTGGAGGGAACTCAATGGATAATGCCTAAAACTGAAGGAAATAAACAAGACGTAGAGATAGAACCATGCTACTTAGCGATAAGGAGGTAATTACTAAAAAAAACAGCTGAAATAATTGAACATGGTTGACTCTTAAGGCAAAGAATGGAAGAAGGCATTCAGAGGACTGTTGTGGTTTTTGTGATAAGCCTTGTAGAATTATTGACTCTACATTCTGTGCATTCTTTGATAAAAATAAAAAAACTTTTTTAAAAAGTAAGGGGTAATTCAGATAAGAGAAAATGACAAGGATGAGTTACCGTTCCCATTATAAGGAAATTCAAATAAAATACTTAAAAAATTAATATAAAAGAAGAAATTAAGATTCATCTCAAGTATAATTTCCTAAGCATTCAAAAGAGACAGTCATGAAATTCCATGTTCCTCTCCCTTTTTTCTCCCACCCATCCTCACTCTCTGGTCAAATGTTTGGGCTTCGTCTCTGTAAGCTGTAGGTTATAGGGGAACTTCAACTTAGAGTTGGCTTCTGTTTGAATTAGAATGACTAGAAAGTGTGGAGGCCAAGTTTGAGCTTTATTGTCTAAGCCAGTCTCTTGGCTGTGCAGCTGTGTATCTGGTTTCTCTTTGCATCTCCTCAGATTCTTAGAATATCTTAGGTTCAGCCATTCTGCCCTGTCCCCCTCCTCTGCTGGCTTCCTGATCCAGGCTCATCTGTCTGTCCACCTGGCCCTGACACATTCCTTCCTCTGACCTTGCTGCCTACATTTGCTTTGACCGTCCTCTCCACTTCCTCAGCCTAATTCTTAATTCCTGGCTCCCCACCTCCTCATCTGAACGTGGCTAAATCCACTTTGGAGAACCAAGGCGAATGGAACTGCCTGAGAGGAATGTGGAGAATCTGTAGCTCTGTCCTTTCTTCATTCTTGAGAGCCCAGCTGCCAGCTGAGGGCACATGTGGGGGAAGTGTGTATGTGTGTGTGTGTGTGTGTGTGTGTGGTGTGGTGTGGTGTGGTATGGGGCAGTGCGGGGGTGGGGGGTGAGTGGGGAGAAGAGAGCACAGCCGTCTTGGACTCCGTCATTTGCCCTGGGAATGCTCATGTGTATTTTTGATATCCTGGTGTCGTCTTTCTTTTATTTGTTCTGCATGTCTCTTAGATACCGCTCTAAAATTTAAAACCCAGAGGCATCTTTCCAGCTTCCTTGCATGAGCAGTGTTTTGACCTCTTAAGAGGCCATGGCCAGACTTCAGCTCCTGGTGATCTTACATGAAGTGACGTCTGATTTGCTTTTAGACTGCATTCCACACCAATCTGCCCGGCCCTGCAGTTTATGGGCTCACTCCTGTTGTCTTTCAACATATGGAGCAGTGTGAGATAGTGTGAGTTTGAATCTTGTCAGGGAGGCTGATTAAGCCACCATCAGGGACAGCAGTCCTATGTGTGAAATGTCCCAGGCCTTCCCGAACAGCTCTGGGAGCGGCTGGGGGTGGTTGGTGCTTCTCCATTGCAGGGCAGAGAGACCTTGCTAACAAAGCAAACACATTGTTTTTGTATCACCGGCTAGGTCCATGGTGGTAACATTTGGCACGTTGAGTAACAGGGAACATAGATAACTGTGAACAGATGGGCAACTATTAAAAGATCCAGGGGCTTTTATCATTTCTCAGTTGGCCTTCACCCACCTACAGGATACCCAGTTCCCTTGTTAAATTACATAAAGAGCTCAAATAAATTTCTTCTCCCTCCTTTTTTTTTTTCAATTGCGATGGAAGCAAAAGCTCTGACGTTGAAGAAGAGAATAGATGAGAAACTTCTAATTTTGAATCCCCTTGGGATTAGATGCTGATTTCAGCTGCACACAGAACAGTGCCCCATATTTTGAAAGAGTAGCTGCTGGCAGTTTCAGGGGAGATGACTTTCCAAAATAGACAGTGAACTCCCCCGTCCGTATCTGGTGACCATCTGACATTTGGGACACAGAATTACAGAGCTATCCACGTGTTTTGATGCGTATAACCTCGCTGTTAAAAAATGGCAATGGCATGTCATTATTATGCTTACGCTCAGAACTAATGGAATACAAAATACAAAAGAGAAACACCTTACCTGGTTCTCAGAAGCAGTGGAAAATATTTACACATCTTAGAGCAATAAAATTTCTCCACACTCTGGGGAAGTGTTGTCTCTGGTACAGGAGTATGCTAGTCCTCTTTGGCTCAGAATGATGCTTGGAAGGTTCATAAGAGTAGACGTGGGACTTCCCTGGTAGTCCAGTGATTAAGACTTTGCCTTCCAGTGCAGAGGGTGTGGGTTTGACCTCCGGAAGCTAAGATCCCACGTATCTCATGGCCAAAAAACCAAAACATGAAACAGAAGCAATATTGTAACAGACTCAGTAAAGACTTAAAAAGAACGAGTGAGAAGTCCAGACACTGACTGAGATGAGACATGTCTTCCTCTGTCTGGGACAGCAGCCTGATTTTGCCCAAAGCAGTCATCGGTTGGTATGGTCAGTTACAGTACATATACCTGAATCTGATGAACCTGGCCAAATTAGATTAGGTTCATCAGAGGTGGCCTTAATAACATTACATTCCAAGGCCAGTAATTTTAAAGTATATCCTGTGTGGGCCTCCTGGTGGTTCAGTGGGAAAGAATCTGCCTGCCAATGTAGGAAACCCAGATTGGATTCCTGGGTCAGGAAGATCCCCTGGAGAAGGAATGGCTACCCACTCCAGTATTCTTGCCTGGGAAGGTCCATAGACAGAGGAGCCTGGACGGACTACAGTCAATGGGGTCTCAAAGACTCAGACACACCTGAGCGACTGAGTACGCACACGCATGTACACTAAGTGTAGCTGTCGAAGATCTCTTTGGAAGCAGGAAGGGTAGGTACCCAGCCCACTTTTATTCTCAGTCCCTTAGCTTTGAAACCAATTTATCCCAGCCAGGAGTACTGGGTAGCTAAAGATCCATGTGTCCAAAAACAACCCCAACAAAATCTAAATTTTTTTCTAAAAATAACCAACGGAAAATGGAAATAACCATTTTTATTATTTTATTTATTTATTCATGTATTTTTTATTGTTATTTTTGGCTCTGCTGGGTCTTCGTTGCTGTGCATGGGCTTTTTCTAGCTGCAGCACAGACTTAGTTGCCCCATGGTATGTGGAATCCTCCTGGAACAAATGTTGAACCTATGTCCCCAGCATTGGCAGGCAGACTCCCAATCACTGGACCACCAGGGATGTTCTCTCATTCTTACTGTTTTAAACTAAAACCTACACTATTAAAAAAAATAGTTTAAAGCAATTCATCTACAAAAACACTGAAACTAATGATAATAAGTAGAAGACAGTTAGCTCTTGGAGGGAATGGCATCTGTTGCCAAATGATACAGTTTGATAAACGCATACTTCTTCTGTGCTGGGCTCTTTGGTTTAAGATAATTGAGTAAGCAAGGTTATCACTGAGTTTAGTGTCCCCTGTAGAATTATACTTTAACAGAATCATTGGAAATAGATAAAACATGCTAACACCATTTAGCAGGAACGTTGGTAATGTTAATTATGAGATATATGTTCATAGGATTTTTTTCTCTTCCTTATTTTTTAAATTAGCACATTTACAGGAGACTTGGAAAATACAGAACACAGTTACATATAGTTCCTATATATTACAATTATTTTTAAGTAGATAAATTGAGATTTTTAGTTGGAATTTGAGTATCAAACTCTTAAAAATTAACAGAACGAATATACAGAAAACTAGAAGGATATAGTAGACCTGAAAAGCACCATGAACCAATTCAACATAATTAAGATTTATACAGTTTTCACACAATAGTAGGATATAATTCTTTTCAAGTTCCCATAGACTATAAACTAGGAGAAACTGGAACATATCCAGGGGCATAAAACAAGGCACAAAATTTTCATGGTCTGAAGGTATTGAAGTCATACAGAGTCTGTTCTCTTATCACTATGGAATTATGTTAGAAATCAATATCAAAAGACATTTGAAAATAACCCACATATTTTCAAGTGCAATGGTTCACAGGCTTTTAAGTAAATGTTATACATCAATTTACCATAGAATAAAGAAACATCCATGGAGACACATGATAATGGTATAAAGAGAGTGAATATTTGTGTATTGCAATATGATTCTTATAAACATCCCTGAATTGAATAGAAAATAAAATGAGCTCAATATAATTAGTTTTTATTCTGCTGTAAGTTTTATGTTTTTTTGAATTTCACCTATTTCCCTGACATACAAAATTACTCTCGAGGTAATTAAAGCCATAGCTATTCCAAATAATTTTTATTTCCCTTCTCGCTGCTGTTAAGTTTAATGGTGTCAGCTTGCTAATCCTCCCTGGTGCTCACATGGCTTCCATTTGTGCCGACAGTTTCCTAGGATGGCAGAAATGCAGGGGCTCATGGAAAGACTGGAGCGGGCTGTCGGCCGACTGGAGTTGCTGTCTGCAGGGTCACACAGGCCTCCTGGGGACTGCGGGGAAGTTAACGGTGTCAACGGAGGTAGGACTACACAGTTGTCATTACTGGTCTCTTTGTGGGTCACTTAACTTTGTTCCCATCATTGAGTTCTCATGAAACATTTCTATGAACTTTAACTCCTCCATTTCTTCCTTTCTGTGAGACCATAACATTAACCAGATGCAAGCGATCCCCCCAAAAAAGAAAAAGAAAGTCTCAATCCACAGTCCACAAAAATTACCTCTATCTGTGCCTGTTAACAGCACAATGCATGAGCTGAATGTCATTATTCCTTCATTTTAGTGTTTATACTGCTCTTCCACATTCAGTGACTAAATATGTTATCTAAGTTGTTATCAAAAAGAAGCTAATGTTCTCTATTAGACTGTAAATTGGAAGAAATTATCATTCTGTGCATTTTAATTTTAAAGAGAACAAGTCATTAATTGTAAGAACTGCAGTTTTGAAGGAAGAGAATCTGATGTGAAACCAAATATTATTTTGAGGTAGCATGATCACATCACATTGTTTTACGTTTACCATTTCTCAGCAAATATGTTTTTAAAATTATATGCTAATGCCACACATTTTTAAACAGAGTTTAAAAATTGTGTGATCAAACATATAAAAAGTTAACTACTTCTTTAAAAAGATGCTATGCATGGCCACCTCTGTTATCTCCAGTAATTTTTCCAAATTCTTTTTGTCTAAGGTTGCAGATTTAGCAAATAAGAATACAAGACACCCAGTTAAATTTGCATTTCAGACAAACTACCTTTTTTTGGTCGAAGTGTGTTCTGAATACTGCATGGGATATACTGCATGATACATACTTCCTCTAAAAATTTATTCCGTGTTTATTTGAAATTCAAATATAAATGGACAATCTGTATTTAATCTGGTAACTCTATTCTTGTCTCACACCCATTGCTTCCATATCTGACCCATTTTGAATTTTGTCAGTCTTTTGGGGCTTGAGAATAGCCCTGGGGAAGAGGGGGCTTCAAAAAATAAAAGCTTTCACTGGGCAAGATCCACATTGGTGCTTCTAGAATTTCAGGCGTATTTGGAGCTGTGCCTTGCATTACATGCCTTGGGACAGAAATTACTGTGTGAACACAAATGCACAGGCTGGATTTTTTCCCTCTCCCTACCCCTCAAACATAATGAAAATTAAAATGCCCTGAATGAATTGAAAGGGGATGTTGTTTAAGGGAAGGCTGCCAGGGGCCTGTAAGTTTTTTCCGCATCAAATGAGACACATCTTTGATTTCATTTTAAGCTTCTTTTTGTTAACTATACAGTTGGTATATGAGATTCAATAGAATTTATTTGTAAGGAAATATTTTCATGTTCTTCTTCAGTAACTTTGTTTCCTTATGCCTTTGGCATCAGGTAATCAAAAGACATTTCTGAGATTGCTGCCCACAAATATAAAGCCTGTGAATACATAAAATAAACTCCACCTCCCAGGTTAGTGTTGCTGAGTTAAAGAAAAAAGAAACCCCAGTAATTCAAACCTCACTTGCACAAAGAGATACTAGACTGCTCTTTGTACTTTCTTCATAGAAGAAGAATTTCCTGGAAAAATTAATAAGCTAAGCAAATTTGGAAGGCATATACTTAAATTACTTAAATATTTAAACACAGTTTCTAGTATAACAAATCATTCCAAACTGGTTATTTAAGTTCTCTTTAAAAAACTTAGCCAGCAATTTACTATCCTACTGATAGTATGAAATGAAGACAGGTACTTGGTTAGTAGGATAATTAGTAGAAAGTCTAAATGATGTCCATCCTTAAAATCTTTGCTTATCCTGAACAACATGACTTCCACTACTTCTAAATTAGTCAGCTTTGGTAATTTTCTAAATTTTATTTTTTAACAAATCCTTAAGGACAATCTTCTCACCTTCATTTACACCTTCAAATGTAAACACCATCATTACAATAATGTTATAACTGGTTATTTTTTTTTTAATTTAAAAAGAAACTTGTAGAAGGAACCAGTTCATTACAGATCCATAGTATGCACAGATTAAAGAACTGCCCTATGAGGCTGGTGTTATGTTGTGTTTTATGATGTGTTTTTTGCTTACTTTGACAATCAGGTAAGTTAGGCTCAATTCTTGAAGAAATATTTTCATGCCTGCCTAATGACAAGTACTGTAGTAGATGCAGGGGAATCTAAGATGAATTATACACAGTCCTAAATCTTCCAAAATCTTTGGTCTCCATGCATTACTATTCTGGGCCTCAAATGCTTTGATTAACAGATGCTCAAAGGATGCAGACTGGGGAGAAAGACAGGTCATTAAAGGCTGCCCGGAGGAAGTGTGAGCAGAGCTGAGTGATGAAAGAAAATTGAAAAATATTCCATTTTATCATTGTCCCTTCTGCCATGTAGAGGCCTCCATCACATTTTAAAACCTTTTCCCACTTTAAACACTAGGCAGAGACCCCTCAGACCTCTTCTACGGCAACAAACAGGTTTATCTGTTTCCAAATGGATCCATAAGGAATCTTTGGGTTTGCACCTCTTTTATGTTATAGAAGTTGGTACATACTGCATTTTAAACTTAGGATGATAACTCAGCTTCAATACCCTGCCTAGAAGTGAGACTTAGAAGTAGGTGCAGAGAACTGTGAACAACTGTTTCCATCACTCTCTGGGCCTGTGGAAAGGGCAACTGGGAACCAGGGAAAAGGAAGGAAGTTTATCCTATGCATTTATGAGCTTGGATATTTCTGTCCAGTATAAGAATGGGACTCCTAAGTTTGACTTTGAATCTTAATAGGCTGTACTGCTGAATTTGTCAGTATTAACTTTTTCAGTATTAGAGATGCAGTCAGGGACTTAGACAAAAGTTTTTTCTAATGAAAAGTCAGGGAAAGAAATACAGAGCACCCCAGGTTGGGCCATTGCTACTTCAGCTTTAGAGTAATTTAGCAGATCAGAATTCACTGTGGGTTAGCACACCAGTCATTTTTACACCCACCCTCAATGTCGCTCTTCCCCTGGGAAGTGAAGGAGGAAGTAAATAAATGTGTGAAATCAACTGACTTCCTACTTTGCCCAGAGTTCATTATTACCTTTTCGTTGTCCTGAATAGTCTTGGTAACTATTTGCAAGGTCGTTATAGAACTTGGATATGTCGGTGTAGGTGTAAGTACACTGGCTTTGGATTCGGAAGGTGTGATCAGTTTTTGGATCTGCCACTTAACTTGGTGTATAGCCCTTAACAAGTCATATGCTCTGTTGCATCTTCATTTCCTCATCAGTGAAAGTGTGACAGTGCTACCTACCCCCGTGGGTTTGGGGGCGAATCGAATGAAAGCGTGTAGGTGAAAGTACCTGCTCAACGAAGTATGTCAGAAAGAGAAAAACGAGTATCGTATATTAATGCATATGTATGAAATCTAGAAAGAAGGTACAGATGAACCTGTTTCCAGGGCAGGAATAGAGACGCAGATGCAGAGAATGAACATTGGCTCCAGGAGCCAGGGAGGAGCGGGTGGGACAAACTGGGAGATAGGGATTGATGAATATACGCTACCATGTGTAGAATAATTAGCTGGTGGGAACCTGCTGTATATGGCACAGAGAGCTCAGCTCTGTGATGACCTAGAAGGGTGAGATTGGGTGGGTGAGAGGGAGGCTCAAGAAGGGGATATATGTGTATATATAGCTGATTTACCTCATTGTACAGCAGAAACCAACACATTGTAAAGCAATTATATTCCAATTAAAAGAGTTTTTAAAAAGGAAGTACTTATTCAGGAGAACAAAAATAGAGGAAAACAAAAAAATTAGGAAAACACTGCTTTCTTGAGCCATTGAGAAGTGTTTAATAAGTACTGATTGGGTGAATGAATGAATTAGTGAATAGAAAGAAAACGATTCACATGACATGAGACTTCCCTGTTACTTACGGCAAAGCGATTCCAGCTTTTACTAAATTACCAGGGAATAATAACACAATGTTCTTTTCTAAAGGTGTGGCACCCTCTGTGGAGGCCTTCGATAAGCTGATGAACAGCATGGTGGCTGAGTTTTTAAAGAAGAGTAGGATCCTGGCTGGTGACGTGGAGACCCACGTGAGTACTTTCCTCTGTCGTACTCTGTGGAAAGATTGACTGCTATTAAAATATTTTTAAAATAGTAGTCATAACTAGGGCTGGCGAAGGATGGAGGGATTGAGACCCTTGTGTGCTACTGGTGGGAATGTAAAAGGTGCAGCCCATATGGAAAAAAATATGGCAGTTCTGCAGAACATTAAAAACAGAATTATCATATGACCCAGCCATTTTACTTCTGGACATAGACCCCAAAGAATTGAAAGCAATATCTCAAAGAGATATTTGTATACCCATGTTCGTAGCAGCATTATTCACAGTAGCCAACATGTGGAAGCAACCCAAGTTGCTGTTGACACGTGACTGGATAAACAAGCGTGGTCTGTGCATACGACAGAATATTATTCTTTCATAAAAGAGGAAATTCTCACACAGTGAAAACATGGATGAACCTTGAGGACGTTATGCTAAGTAAAATAAGCCTGTCACAAAAAGATACTGTATTGGGGAATTCCCTGGCAGTCCAGTGGTTAGGAACTGGCACTTTCACTGGTTGGGGAACTATAATCCCACAAGCCATGTGACATGGCCAGAAAAAGAAAAAAAAGGTACTTGTGATTTCATTTATATGAGGTATTTAGAGAAGTCATAGAAACAAAAAGTAGAATGGTGGTTGCCAGGGGCTAGAGGGAAGGATAAAAACAGGAACTTATTTAATGGGTATTGTTTTACTTCTATGATGCAGACTAAACTCCAGAAGAAATTCTGGCAGTCTGATGCATAACAATGTGAATACACTTAACGCTACTGAACTGTGTACTTTAGAAATGGTTAATGTGATACATTTTGCCTTATGTATGTTTTACCACACTTGTTTTTTAAACTGCAGCCTGAGGAAAAGCAGAGTTGTAGAATTTGATAACTCTGGATTGGTAGAGACTTTTAATGCTACTTAGACCAGCCTCCCAGTTTAGACACTTTTCTATACATTTAAAAAATCTTTAGCATTTTCCCTGAGGCTAGACATTGTGTCCTTTTAATGAAAGTAAAAGCCAAACCAATTAACAACCTAAAAGAAAAAAAAACATTTATTCAGGTTCTTTTTATTTATTTGCCTTTGTTTCTTTCAAGGATTGAATTCAAAATCCATCTGCTTATAGATTTCTCAGCAAGAGAGCATCCCAGCAAAACCATTTTCAGTATAGACTCACAGAAAATCTGATTCTTGAATAAAGTTGTGGTTTGCGTTTAAAAAACAACAACAACACTCTTTTTGCTCCTTCTTCAATTAGACATTATACGCAACACTCAACACCAGTCTTCCAGGGGATCTGGCAACTCAGATTATACCCTTGGTTCCAGAATTGTAATTAAATAGGCATTTATCTCATCACATTTGCAATGTATTTGCTCATCACATCTAAGAAAAATGAAGATTAGTCTCATGGACCTTTTTATTAAATATTCCTGTTGAAATCCTCATTGGCAAAAGAAAGGTAGCTCTGATATGCAGGAGTTCTAGAAAAGTCTGTGTAGTAAGACCTACTTGAGATGTATCACAGAACTCTAGAATTGCTCTGGTTTGTTCTTGAGCTTGATGTCTGTGTTTACAGAAACCTGGTCTGCACTAACATGGTAGCTGAGCTTCTGATATGTTGTCTCATGATCGTACTTGAAATCTAACATATAAAATGGAGTATCAGCCCCAAGACACTAAAAGAGATTCTTAAATAATTGAAGAACAGTTTACTCTCTTGAAAACTAATAGAATAATTATTATAATTAGTATTGTTACCATTAATATTGACATTATATTATATATAATGTGTACTTCTTAGGTACACAGTACATTATAATTTTTGTTAGTAATGTCACAAAATTCTATGTAGTGTTCTTTTACAGGGGAATAATGAAGCCTGTAAATATGTATATTTAACTTTGCATTTTAAGAAATGTAGGGTTTGCATACTAAGTAATTCTCTTCAAGCTGCATAATAAACAGTTCCTTTAAATTTTTTGTAGAACGAAGTGAGTTATCAATAAAGTGTGGCTTGATTTATATGAAGTTTTTCCTTCTCCCTGCTCACCAGCTTGAGAACAGCATGACTCAAAGGAAGGAATATTCTCAATAATGAATAGATAATGCTTAAAGAAATGTGTGTTTTTCACTAATTAGTTTTTTAACAAGGAAGGAAGGAAAGAAGGGAAGAAAGAGAAGACAAAGAGAGAAAAACACTTCTCATCTGAAAATGCAGACTCGGTTTCTATAACACAAAGAAAAGCGCAGACAGCGTTTGTCCATCTGCCCATGACTTTAATACGTTGAACAAGCAGTTTATTTTTTCTCTCTTATAGAACCATGTGTCACTGACATTAAGCTTGCAGCTGCTGCCTCTCCCATAAGCCAGAAGTAGGGGTTGAACTTTGTTCCAAGAACACACCTGTTGCTTAGGGGGAAAAAAAAAACCCACATACCTGATTGTACAGTATGGAAATTTGAGAATAACACAAATGTGCATCACGTTAACTCCTGTCCCTGTGTGTAAAAGCTGTTTCACAGACACTAACAATGAAAAAGGACGGCCGAGCTATGATTTAACGTCTGTCTTGTGTTGGCTGCTGGTCGGGCTTAATTTACTGAACACTCAATAGTCTATTGACAGAACAGACCACAAAAAAAGGGAACTAATAGCTACAATTAGGAAGCTCTGTTGAACCGAAGAACAGAGCAGGTTTAGAAAAGATTAGATCTTGTAAAGCTGCCCTGTATGCGGCATAAACTGAAGGGCTTATTTAAATTACCCTTCAACCCAGGAATGCTGACACAGCTTGCACCCTTTTTAAGAGATAAACAAACAATGCACAAGTTTATAATAGATGTTTGGGGTAAATATTATCCTCAATGTCAAAGAAAAGGATCCCCCAGAAACTGGGCCTACAGAATTGTAAGCCCTTAGTCAACAATCACTTATCCTTAGATGGATGAATGTTGTTGTTTTTTTTTTAAACAAAGCTGTCCTGTTGTTATTCATGGTATATGGAACTAATCTTGGGTCTGTTTCTAAATGATTTGATCATCATGAAACAACTGCAAATCATATAGCTCTTCCTAACTCAAACCCTTTTTGGAGATTTATAGAATTTACATATTAATGTTTGTAAAGGTCTGCAATATTTATTTCTTATCATGATTAAGATGGATTCAAAAGAAATATTCTTTTTTTAATTGTTCAATAAAAATGAGAGACCCACAATTTGAACAAAAGGGCAATAAAATTCAGCAAAAAAATATAATACACTACACATGGTAAGATTAAATGGTATTAAACAATATTATAGCTTTGAGTTCCTGGACTTTATAAAGGATAGACCTATTTAGACAGTTATTATAGCTCTACTTTTAATGGGCCGTGGTTACTCTTGTAGATGTTCCTAGAACTTGTTACTTACTTAAATCATCTATAGAATGTCTTGTTCATTTTATGTCTGGCTGGTTAGGTAACATGTCCAAAGGGTGTGTAACTTAAGGATGATCTCTTGTTTGTATTTGGATTTCAAAGCTGGCTCTTACTTTTTATAGCATGACCTTGAGCTAGTCCTTACCCTTCTCAGTAATGAGACTGGACCATATCACTTCCAAGGGCTCTCAGAGCCCCTTTGAGTGACTCACCCGTTGTCTCAGTGTGAAAGCATGAGGGAGTTACTCAGTTGCCAAATGAAGAGCTTGAGATAGAACAGCTTCATCACCAATATAAAGAAAAAAAGAAATCTTGAGCCATGCCAGGGAAAGAACCTCAAACAAGCAAAACAAGCAGAAGGAAACATGTCAGATAAAGGATACACAGAACACTAAAGATAACATATCATCCTGCTTTGTGATAATATAGAAAAAAATCAGACTCCTTCATTTAAAAAGACCTTGAGGGACTTCCCTGGCAGTCCAGGGGCTAAGAAGACTTCATGCCCCAAATGTAGGAGCCCAGGTTCTATCCCCAGTCAGGGAATTAGATCCCACATGCCACAAGTAAAGGTCCTGCATGCCACAGCTAAGACCTGGAGTGGCCAAATAAATAAATACAAAAAAATTAAAAATACAAATAAAAAGACCTTGCAGCCTCCGTGAGTCTGTCCTTCTTGGTCTTACTGGTTCTTACTTCTTCCTTGACATGGACCTATCCCTAGAATAAAAAACATAAAAATGGCTATATATTTATTTTACTAATTGTATCCATATTTTTTCTTCAATTTTAGAAAACCTTTATGGGTAGTTTGTACTCAAAAAGAACAACCATTTGCATTTTTGGTGCTTTATAATCTGGGTCTATGTAGAAACCCTCCTGCCCCCACCAAAAAAAGACAAAAAACAACCAGAAGCACAAGTTTGGTGCCTCCTGAGAAACCTGTATGCAGGTCAAGAAGCAACAGTTAGAACCTGACATGCAACAATGGACTGGTTCCAAATTGGGAAAGGAGTATGTCAAAGCTATATATTGTCAACCTGCTTATTTAACTTAAGGGCTTCCCTGATAGCTCAGCTGGTAAGGAATCTGCCTGCAGAGCAGGAAACCCTGTTTTGATTCCTGGGTTGGAAGATCTGCTGGCGAAGGGATAGGCTACCCACTCCAGTATTCTTGGGCTTCCCTGGTGGCTCAACTGGTAAAGAATCTGCCTGGATTGTGGGAGACCTGGGTTCGATCCCTAGGTTGGGAATATCCCCTGGAGAAGGGAATGGCTACCCACTCCAGTATTCTGGCCTGGAGAATTATTTATATGCAGAATACATGATGCGAAATGCCAGGCTGGATGAATCACAAGCTGGAATCAAGATTGATGGGAGAAATATCAACAACCTCAGATATGCAGATGATACCACCCTTATGGCAGAAAGTTAAGAGGAACTAAAGAGCCTCTTGATGAAGGTGAAAGAGGAGAGTGAAAAAGTTAGCTTAAAACTCAACATTCAGAAAACTAAGATCATGGCATCTGGTCCCATCACTTCATGGCAAATAGATAGGGAAACAATGGAAACAGTGACAGACTTTCTGTTCTTGGGCTCCAAAATCACTGCGGATGGTGACTGCAGCCATGAAATTAAAAGACACTTGCTCCTTGGACGAAAAGTTGTGACCAACCCAGACAGTGTATGGAAAAGCAGAGACGTCACTTTGCCAACAAAGTTCTGTTTAGTGAAAAACCAAAGCTATGGTTTCTCCAGTAGTCATGTTGGATATGAGAACTGGACCATAAAGAAGGCTCAGCGCCTTTGAATTGTGGTGCTGGAGAAGACTCCTGAGAGTCCCTTGGACTCTCTCACAAGGAGATCAAACCAGTCAATCCTAAAGGAAATCAACCTTGAATATTCATTGGAAGGACTGATGCTGAAGTTCCCAATATTTTGGCTCCCTGATGTGTAGAACCCACTCATTGGAAAAGACCCTGGGGAAAGATTAAGGGCAGGAGGAGAAGGGGGCGACAGAGGATGAGATGGTTGGGTGGCACCACTGACTCAATGGACATGAGTTTCTGCTAGCTCTGAGAGATAGTGGAGGACAGAGGAGCCTGGCATGCTGCAGTCGGTGGGGTCGCCAAGAGTGAGACACGACAGAGCAACTGAACAACAGCAATGAAACAGCCCATTCCACACAGATCCATCCTCCTCAGTCCCCTGCTTGCCTTCAGTCAAGTTGGCCCTCCCACTGACTAGTTTCTTGCTAATAGTTTTAATCTGAACATTTATTTTTATTATAATTAAACATAAATACACCTTGGCATGGAGAAGGCAATGGCACCCCACTCCAGTACTCTTGCCTGGAAAATCCCATTGGTGGAGGAGCCTGGTAGGCTGCAGTCCATGGGGTTGCTAAGATTCAGACACGACTGAGCGACTTCACTTTCACTTTTCACTTTCATGCATTGGAGAAGGAAATGGCAACCCACTCCAGTATTCTTGCCTGGAGAATCCCAGGGACGGGGGAGCCTGGTGGGCTGCCGTCTCTGGGGTCGCACAGAGTTGGACACGACTGAAGCGACTTAGCAGCAGCAGACACCTTGGCAATCTCAAGCTCAAAGGATCATGGGACATCTGTCACATTCTCCAGAGGGCAGAGACCCCCTCCACCAAAAAATTACTTGTACAAAGAATTCTGCATCTAGGTTTCAAACAGGCTTTATATCAGGGATCTTTTGTCTTACAGTCTTGGCCAGTTACAATAGAATTATTAGAGAAGAAAATACCTCGGAAACCATCCATTCCAATATACATCTTCATTTCTTTTTCTTTGTCTTTCTGCCTCCCTCCCTCTCTCCATCCGTCCCTCTCTCCCTTCTCTTCTTTATCTCCTATCACCCAGGGACAACTCTCTGAAAGGGAATGTACCTGATGGTGTTGGTCACTCTGTCATGTCTGAGTCTTCGGGATTCCACGGACTATAGTCCTGTAGGCTCCTCTGTCCATGGGATTTCTCAGGCAAGAATACTGGAGTGGACTGTCATTTCCTTCTCCAAGGAATCTTCCTGACCCAGGGACTGAGCCTGGGTCTCCTGCATTGCAGGCCGACTCTTTACCATGATTCTCGGATGACTCTCTGAGCCATCAGGGAAGCCCTCCAATATACATCCTCATTTCTCTTTCTTTGTCTTTCTGCCTCCCTCTCTCTCTCCATCTCTCCTTCTCTCCCTTCTCTTCCTTCTTTTCTTCCTCTCTGCTGCTGCTAAGTCGCTTCAGTCGTGTCCGACTCTGTGCGACCCCATAGATGGAAGCCCACCAGGCTCCCCCGTCCCTGGGATTCTCCAGGCAAGAACACTGGAGTGGGTTGCCATTTCTTTCTCCAATGCAGGAAAGTGAAAGTGAAGTCGTGTCTGACTTTCGAGACCCCATGGATTACAGCCCACCAGGCTCCTCCGTCCATGGGAGTTTCCAGGCAAGAGTACTGGAGTGGGGTGCCATTTCCTTCTCCAATGCAGGAAAGTGAAAAGTGAAAGTGAAAGTGAAGTCGTGTCCGACTTTTGAGACCCCATGGACTACAGCCCACCAGGCTCCTCCGTCCATGGGAGTTTCCAGGCAAGAGTACTGGAGTGGGGTGCCATTGCCTTCTCCATTCTTCCTGTCTTTTTCTCTTCCTTTTTCAAAAAAAAAGAAACTGCTACCTAGAGGGGTTGGTGATATAGGTGCCATGTTGTATACAGAACCATGACCCCACGGCAGAGGAGGAATCTGGCCTCCAGCACCTCCATCTGTGGTTTGGGAGGTGCGTGGCTTAGACCTCCCTGGTTCAGCTGTCTCACTGCCTTTGCAGGCAACTGAATCACTAGTAAGACGCAGTGGCATGTATCTGCCGCCTCTTCCTGTCCTCGGCACTCAACAGCTGGCACCGTTCTCCCTATCAGATTTCCACAATGGGTCAAGAAAAGGGTGGACTTGGGCGCAGCAGGTGAGGAGAGGAGTTACAGTGAACATCACCATGACTCGTGTCCTTCATGTGTCTCCTCAAAGCTGTGCTGAGTGAGGCAGCAAAACAGTGACCTCTAGGACAGATGAACTGTGTCCCTCATGGGTCTTTGCTTCTCCCCAGTCACTAAGCCAGCCTGCTCTCAGCCTGGTCATCACTCATGGTGCTGTTGACACCAAACTGATAGGATTCAGAAAGATCACAGATCAATCCATCTCTGTTATGACTTCTTTCCAAGAAGGTGGAGAATTTTGATTCTCAGCACTGAACACATACTTTGTTTTTAACTTAAGAATGTTTGCTTTTAGAACATCTAATCCCCGTCTCTGCCCTTGAACATCCTAGTTTCATAGCACATTTTAAGCCTAGGGAAGGCTCTTTATCAGGAACTGGACTTGGAATCTCAGCATCTCTGCCTGAAGAGACAGCAGGCATCACTAATCGCCAGAATCTCCCTGTTTATTCCACCAAAAATAAATATCTCTGGAATATTTTGCTGAGACAATGAGTTGGGTTCCATGAATCTCTCAGGTTAAGATGAGACCTGTGCTTTTCTTTCTGCTTCTTAAAGGAAACCTAAGGAAACCTGTGGAATACCAGCCCTGATTATTCTCTTCTGGTCTGTGATCACTGGTGTAAGCAAAATGTAAGACCCGAAATATGCAGAGATGTGTTCTGAACGTACTCAGACTTCTGTGTGCACATTGCTATATTTAAAATGGATGGGCAGCAAGGTCCTACTCTATAGCACAGGGAACTCTACTCAATGTTATATGGTAGCCTGGATGGGAGGGAAGTTTGGGGGAGAATGGATACATGTATATGTATGGCTGAGTTGCTCTGTCATGCACCTGAAACTCTCACAACATTGTTAAGCAGCTATACTCCAATATAGAATAAAAAGTTAAAAAAAAAAAAACCCTGAAATACCTTTCAGAAGATTGTTTTCCATGTAAGAATTTAATCATGTTACTTAGAACTGCACACTAGAGGTCCTTTTCCTTTCTCTTGCCTTTTTCTTTTTTTCCCCTGTCTTTCCGTCTTCCTAAAACTGTGCCAATAATGTGAACAGTTGTTGTTGTTTTCTATCTAGACTTCAGCATAATTTAATTGTTTGCCTGGAGGCTGCTTCAGCGTCTGAAAATTAATACTTTGTATAAAAGTAATGACCTGATCTCATTTAGATTATCTTATTATTGCTATTCTAGCAACCATACCCACAAAATACACCACACACAGAGACACAGAGACATGTCCCTCCACACATGTATATCTACTATGTACCTACGAATTCCTTATAATACTGTTCAGTTCAGTTCAGTCGCTCAGTCGTGTCCAACTCTTTGCGACCCCATGAATCGCAGCACGCCAGGCCTCCCTGTCCAACACCAACTCCCGGAGTTCACTCAGACTCACATCCATCAAGTCCGTGATGCCATCCAGCCGTCTCATCCTGGGTAGTCCCCTTCTCCTCCTGCCCCCAGTCTCTCCCAGCATCAGAGTCTTTTCCAATGAGTCAGTTCTTCGCATGAGGTGTCCAAAGTACTGGAGCTTCAGCTTTAGCATCATTCCTTCCAAAGAAATCCCAGGGTTAATTTCCTTCAGAATGGACTGGTTGGATCTCCTTGCAGTCCAAGGGACCCTCAAGAGTCTTCTCCAACACCACAGTTCAAAAGCATCAATTCTTCGGTGCTCACCCTTCTTCACAGTCCAACTCTCACATCCATACATGACCACAGGAAAAACCATAGCCTTGACTAGACAGACCTTAGTCGGTAAAGTAATGTCTCTGCTTTTGAATATACTATCTAGGTTGGTCATAACTTTTCTTCCAAGGAGTAAGCGTCTTTTAATTTCATGGCTGCAGTCACCATCTGCAGTGATTTTGGAGCCCAGAAAAATAAAGTCTGACACTGTTTCCCCTGTTTCCCCATCTATTTCCCATGAAGTGATGGGACCGGATGCCATGATCTTCGTTTTCTGAATGCTGAACTTTAAGCCAACTTTTTCGCTCTCCTCTTTCACTTTCATCAAGAGGCTTTTTAGCTCCTCTTCACTTTCTGCCGTAAGGGTGGTGTCATCTGCATATCTGAGGTTTTTGATATTTCTCCCGGCAATCTTGATTCCAGCTTGTGTTTCTTCCAGTCCAGCATTTCTCATGATGTACTCTGCAGAGAAGTTAAATAAGCAGGGTGACAATATATAGCCTTGACGTACTCCTTTTCCTATTTGGAACCAGTCTGTTGTTCCATGTCCAGTTCTAACTGTTACTTCCTGACCTGCATACAGATTTCTCAAGAGGCAGGCTAGGTGGTCTGGTATTCCCATCTCTAAAGAATTTTCCACAGTTTATTGTGATCCACACAGTCAGAGACTTTGGCATAGTTAATAAAGCAGAAATAGATGTTTTTCTGGAACTCTCTTGCTTTTTCCATGATCCAGCAGATGTTGGCAATTTGATCTCTGGTTCCTCTGCCTTTTCTAAAACCAGCTTGAACATCAGGGAGTTCATGGTTCACGTATTGCTGAAGTCTGGCTTGGAGAATTTTGAGCATTACTTTACTAGCATGTGAGATGAGTGCAATTGTGCGGTAGTTTGAGCATTCTTTTGCATTGCCTTTCTTTGGGGTTGGAATGAAAACTGACCTTTTCCAGTCCTGTGGCCACTGCTGAGTTTTCCAAACTTGCTGGCATATTGAGTGCAGCACTTTCACAGCATCATCTTTCAGGATTTGAAATAGCTCTACTGGAATTCCATCACCTCCACTATCTTTGTTCGTAGTGATGCTTTCTAAGGCCCACTTGACTTCACATTCCAAGATGTCTGGCTCTAGATTAGTGATCACATCATCATGATTATCTGGGTTGTGAAGATCTTTTTTGTACAGTTCTTCTGTGTATTCTTGCCATCTCTTCTTAATATCTTCTGCTTCTGTTAGGTCCAGACCATTTCTGTCCTTTATCGAGCCCATCTTTGCATGAAATGTTCCCTTGGTATCTCTAATTTTCTTGAAGAGATCTCTAGTCTTTCCCATTCTGTTGTTTTCCTCTATTTCTTTGCATTGATCGCTGAAGAAGGCTTTCTTATCTCTTCTTGCTATTCTTTGGAACTCTGCATTCAGATGCTTGTATCTTTCCTTTTCTCCTTTGCTTTTCACCTCTCTTCTTTTCACAGCTATTTGTAAGGCCTCCCCAGACAGCCATTTTGCTTTTTTGCATTTCTTTTCCATGGGGATGGTCTTGATCCCTGTCTCCTGTACAATGTCACAAACCTCATTCCATAGTTCATCAGGCACTCTATCAGATCTAGACCCTTAAATCTATTTCTCACTTCCACCGTATAATCATAAGGGATTTGATTGAGGTCATACCTGAATGGTCTAGCGGTTTTCCCTGTTTTCTTTAATTTAAGTCTGAATTTGGTAATAAGGAGTTCATGATCTGAGCCAAAGTCAGCTCCTGGTCCTGTTTTTGTTGACTGTATAGAGCTTCTCCATCTTTGGCTGCAAAGAATATAATCAGTCTGATTTCGGTGTTGACCATCTGGTGATGTCCATGTGTAGAGTCTTCTCTTGTGTTGTTGGAAGAGGGTGTTTGCTATGACCAGTGCATTTTCTTGGCAAAACTCTATTAGTCTTTGCCCTGCTTCATTCTGCATTCCAAGGCCAAATTTGCCTGTTACTCCAGGTGTTTCTTGACTTCCTACTTTTGCATTCCAGTCCCCTATAATGAAAAGGACATCTTTTTTGGGTGTTAGTTCTAAAAAATCTTGTAGGTCTTCATAAAACCGTTCAACTTCAGTTTCTTCAGCGTTACTGGTTGGGGCACAGACTCGGATAACTGTGATATTGAATGGTTTGCCTTGGAGACAAACAGAGATCATTCTGTTGTTTTTGAGATTGCATCCAAGTACTGCATTTTGGACTCTTTTGTTGACCATGATGGCTACTCCATTTCTTCTGAGGAATTCCTGCCCACAGTAGTAGATATAATGGTCATCTGAGTTAAATTCACCCATTCCAGTCCATTTCAGTTCGCTGATTCCTAGAATGTCGACGTTCACCCTTGCCATCTCTTGTTTGACCACTTCCAATTTGCCTTGATTCATGGACCTGACATTCTAGGTTCCTATGCAATATTGCTCTTTACAGCATCGGACCTTCTATCACCAGTCACATCCTCAGCTGGGTATTGTTTTTGCTTTGGCTCCATCCCTTCATTCTTTCTGGAGTTATTTCTCCACTGATCTCCAGTAGCATATTGGGCACCTAATGACCTGGGGAGTTCCTCTTTTGGTATCCTATCATTTTGCCTACTGAATTGGCTTGCCATTCCCTTCTCCAGTGGACCACATTCATTCAGGCCTCTCCACCATGACCCACCCATCTTGGGTTGCCCTGCAGGCATGCCTTGGTTTCATTGAGTTAGACAAGGCTGTGGTCCTAGTGTGATTAGATTGACTAGATTTCTGTGAGTATGGTTTCAGTGTGTCTGCCCTCTGATGCCCTCTTGCAACACTTACCATCTTACTTGGGTTTCTCTTACCTTGGTGTGGGGTATCTCTTCACGGCTGCTCCAGCAAAGCATAGCCGCTGTTCCTTACCTTGGACGAGGGGTATCTCCTTACCGCCACCATTCCTGACCTTCAACGTGGGATAGCTCCTCTAGGCCCTGCTGTGCCTGCGTAGCCACCACTCCTCGGGTTGCTCCTCCCGGCCACTGGCCCTGGCCTCGGGCGTGGGTGGCTCCTCCCAGCTGCCGCCCCTGGCCTCGGGCTGTACTGTATTAGCTACATATAAGAAAAAACAGCCTTGATCAAATAGATGGGCACTCTGACCTGAGTCACTCTAATCGTAGTATATGTGTTTGTGGATTTCTTAGTGTGCAAAAAGCAACTACAAAATATGCTTTTTAACCTGTAGTATATTTTCCCGTTTCCAGTTGTATTTAGAATATGGTTGAAAATTGTAAGTTTTGAAACATGGCAGTTTACATTTTCATAACATATTACGGAGAAGGCAATGGCAACCTACTCCAGTGTTCTTGTCTGGAGAATCCCAGGGACAGGGGAGCCTGGTAGGCTGCAGTCCATGGGGTCGCTAAGAGTCGGACACGACTGAGCGACTTCCCTTTCCCTTTTCACTTTCATGCACTGGAGAAGGAAATGGCAACCCACTCCAGTGTTCTTGTCTGGAGAACCCCAGGGACGGAGGAGCCTGGTAGGCTGCCATCTATGGGGTTGCACAGAGTCGGACACGACTGAAGCGACTTAGCAGCAACAGCAGCAGTGCTGTGAAAAAAAAACAAACAAACGGTATTCAGTGAATTAATAATTTATTACTCTGTGTATGTGTTTCCAATAGAATTACTTTCCTTTTCAGAAAACACTTTGCAAAATAAATATTTTAAATGGTAAGGTACTTGGACGGAGAAGGCAATGGCACCCCACTCCAATACTCTTGACTGGAAAATCCCATGGATGGAGGAGCCTGGTAGGCTGCAGTCCATGGGGTCACTAAGAGTCAGACACAACTGAGTGACTTCACTTTCACTTTTCACTTTTCACTTTCCTGCATTGGAGATGGAAATGGCAGCCCACTCCAGTGTTCTTGCCTGGAGAATCCCAGGGGCGGCGGAGCCTGGTGGGCTTCCATCTATGGGGTTGCACAGAGTTGGACACTACTGAAGCGACTTAGCAGCAGCAGCAGCAGCAGCAAGGTACTTGGAATGCTGATAGTTGACTTTCAGTGGCTTTGGTTAAAACAGCTCAACATACAGAAAAGATGGTATGATTTATCCCTTCAGGCCCACCTGTGGAGTGTTGGGGACTAGTTCAAGGTTCCAGAAATATGCTGTTTTCCTCTTGCCTTCTTAGTGTCCGGCACTTCTCCATAGTAAGTGGTTAATAAATGTTTGCCAAATGAATGAATGAAACCAAATGTGTAAAAGAATCAAATTACTGAATTAGTGGACACATGAATGTACTATGGCTGACAATTTGGATCAAGCAGTATTGTAGATGAGGAGTTAAAAGAAAACCAAGGGCAGGTTGTATGTCATGGATTAGCAAGAGAAACATAGATTCTATAGATTTTTATCATGAGTGCATACACAGGTGCACACAAGCCCTGGTTTTATCGTAGCCCTGACAATGTATCTAGTACCCTCTTCATTCTCTTTATTCTCATTCCTTTTTTATAGTTGAGGAAAATGAGCCATTGAAAGACTGGAGCTCTAAAGCAGGTTAAGAAAGCTATGGAATTTAGAAAGACGGTAACGACGATCCTGTGCAAGACAGCAGAAGAAGAGACACAGATGTAAAGAAGAGACTTTTGGACTATGTGGGAGAAGGCTAGGGTAGGACAATATGAGAGAATAGCATTGAAACATGTATATTACCATATGTAAAATAGATGACCAGTGCAAATTCGATGCATGAAGCAGGGTACCCAGAGCTGGTGCGCTGGGACAGCCCAGAGGGATGGGGCGGAGAGGGAGTTGGTGGGGATTGAGGATGTTGAGACACATGTACACTCATGGCTGATTCATGTCAATATATGGGAAAAACCAGAGAAGGCAATGGCAACCCACTCTAGTACTCTTGCCTGGGAAATCCCATGGACAGAGGAGCCTGGTAGGCTACAGTCCATGGGGTCGCTAAGAGTTGGACACGACTGAGCAACTTCACTTTCACTTTTCACTTTCATGCACTGGAGAAGGAAATGGCAACCCACTCCAGTATTCTTGCCTGGAGAATCCCAGGGACAGGAGCCTGGTGGGCTGCCGTCTATAGGGTCGCACAGAGTTGGACACGACTGACGTGACTTAGCAGCAGCAGCAGCATGGGAAAAACCACCATAATATTGTAATTAGCCTCCAATTAAAATTAATTAATTAATTGTTTAAAAACTTAAAAGAAAAAAGAAAGCTAGGTGGGAATTCATAAGTAATAGGAAGATCCATCAGTATATTGACTTGTAGTCCAATAGAAATCCCATGAGCTCTGTCTGTGACAGTACATTTTTGTGAGCCTTACTGTAAGTATTTTAAACTGAAGGTCAGAGTTAGAAAAAGGATAACTCTGGATTTTGTTTGATTTTTCCGTTTGGATTGGGTTTTACCATGTTGCTTTCCCTTCCAGTCATTAAAGTGATAGCTATCAGGCAAGAAATAACTTGGGAGTCAAAAGGGCCAGTTGAGAAATTGAATTTTTGTCCAGGACTTCATATTTCTAATAATTAGTTACTCCTGGTTTCAAGAGTCTTTAGTTGTATTTATATAATTTTAAATATCTGGATGAAAAGTGAAAAATTCAATTGTTGTTGTTTAGTAGCTAAGTCATGTCCAACTCTTTCATGGTCTCACGGACTGTAGCCCACCAGACTGCTCTTTCTGTGGGATTTCCCAGGCAAGAATACTGGAGTGGGTTGCCATTTTCTTCTCCAGGGGATGGCTCTTCCTGACCCAGGGACTGAACTTGCATCTCCTGCTTGGCAGGCAGATTCTTTACCACTGAGCCACCTGGGAAGTGAAAAATTCAGTAGATTGTTTCAATATATCCAGGTCAGACAGTCCCAAACTTTAAGATGAGGACTCTCACCCCAAAGTTCATCTGTAAGTTAGTTCTTAGAAACTTGGAAAACGACCTAATGTAAGGGATGGGTGGTTCATTTCATATGCAAAGATGCAGAAGAATATTACTCTGTGTGTGGTACACAAACCACTGCCATCCACAGATTCTGCTAATGGTCTGCCACGAAATGAGTACAGAAATTGTGAGTAAGACATTGAGAACTTTTATAACAGTCCAACAGAATCATTTTAAAGGCTGCTAAATCTGATAATTTAAGAAACTTGGACTTGTGCTTTGTGTGTCTTTATTTCATTTTTCTAGTAAGGCCCTTTTATTAATATTTCTTTTACAAAACTATCAGTCTGTGAGAGATGAGAAATTAAAAAGAAAGTCTTCACCAAAGGTTTTTTGAGTAGCACCATGTAATGCAGAATGTTGGGGAAGAAACATGACTCAATGACTCTTCCACCGTGATTTTAGTTTTAGTTAAATGAAGCAGGAAAACAATAATATTAAATGAAAAACACTCATTTACTATGAATGCTGATACCTGGGAGTGTGCATTTAATTAGAGAAGGACTTAGCACCAGATAAGGATTTCTGTACAGATTCTGTGTACTTCCAGCTGACGATGGGCCTGGTTCCTTTCTACTTTTGCTACCACGCATAGGATTTTTCTTTTTCTTTGTGTGAGTATATAATTACTGTCCTTTGATTATCAGAATAAATTCAGAATTGACATGTGGGACCAATAAAAGAGGAAAGAAGAAATTTTTCCAAGGATAACAGAGCAGGAATTGAAAGGTTAGAGAGGTGATGTATACACTTACCAAAAGATTTGCCTTATTGAAAAGTGAAGTCTGCTGGCTTCCCTGATGTCTCAGTGGCTAAGACTCCAGGTGCCCAATGCCAGGAACCTGGGTCTAATCCCTGGACAGGGAACTAGATCCCATATGCCAAAATTAAGAGTTTACCTGGCTCAACTAAAGATCCCACATGCTGCAAATAAGACCTGGTACAACCAAATTCATAATAAATAAAAAAAAATAAATATTTTAAAAACATTATGATTATACAGTTTGCTTTAAAAATGATGAAATGTTTATATATATTTTTTTATGAAAACAAAGGCTGGAAGGATACTTATTAAACTGCTGAGAGTGGTCATTTTTTGGGATCAAACTTGCCAAAATCTTTACATCCTAAACATCCATGTCTTTCGAACTTTTGTAACAAGCATGAGTAAACTGTTATCAGAAGAAAAGGAAAGGAAGATTTGGTATTTTAAGAAGAAGATCTTGGAATCGAGGTATTGCCTGGAAGAATTTCACTGAGCAGCAAAAGATAAGTGAGAAAACATGGGTATCAAGTAGTGTTGGTCCCACACAGCTTGGCGGCATGCTGGTCAGGAATGGTCAGGAGTCCAAGATGCCGCAGAATCCATGGGGACCTGGGGAACCAGTGTTCAGCAAGGACTTTCATGGACTGAGTGTTCCATCGTAAGATCTCAGTGGTTGTCAGGTCTGTACGGTTGATGAATGAACAAAATCTGGTTTGTAGCTAAATTCTGTGGTCACTGGAGATCTATTTCATTTCCCTGCCATATTTAAATTTTCTGTATTAGTAAGAGAGGCAAAGCGGGAAGAGAACTAGCATTTATTGAGGACCTGCTATGTTAAGCACTTCGTACAGCTGCCAATGCATAGCTTTACTTGATCATCAGGAGAACACTTTAAGGTAGGTAAATTCGAGATAAAGAAGCCAGGCGTCAGGAAGGTTGGATAACTTGCTTATAGCCCTACGTCAGTGGGTAGAGTTGGATGCTATCTCAGGCCTATCAGAAGATCTGAAGCTCACGGATTCTCTGTTGTGCCACACCATTTTCTAAGAATTTCAAATCATTCATTATTTACTGGTAGTTATTGAGCTTCTGGTGTAATAAAGGCCCTTCTGTGTAGGCACTAGGCTTCCCAAGTGGCTCAGTGGTTAAGAATCCTGCTAATGTAGGAGACATGGATTTAATCACTGGGTCGGGAAGATTCCCTCGAGAAGGAAATGGCAACCTGATCTGGTATTCTTGCCTGGGAAATCCCATGGACAGAGGAGCCTGGTGGACTACAGTCCATGAGGTTGCAGAGTTGGACACGACTTAGTGAGTAAACAACATGTAGGCACCCAGGGGCCTAGTCTTCAAGAGTTTATTACCTACTCGGAGACTCAAAGCATACACACATGCATGAAACTTAAATAAGCATACGACTTAAATAATACAAAGTGAAAGGACAGTGCTTAGTGTTACAGTGCATTCTAGAATAAGGAGTACTTGCTGCCTCTAATTTTTCTGATTCATTGCAGCAGCCAAGTATCCTTTACTTGTATAGACCCCAAAATTCAGCAACCATGCAGTACTTCTGGCTTTGAGAGTCAAAGGATTTAGTTTAAACATGTTAGTAAAATGCTTTCGATTCCTTAAGTGTTAGAAAAGCAAGTTAGAGAATTTTGAGAGTGGCGAATTTGCCAAGTGTCTTGTCACTATGCATTGACTAAATTTGAAAATGAAATTAATTTCAGAGTAGAGTTTTGTTCAGATTACAAACTTATTCTGCCTGTCAGAAAAGCAAAGAGATTTAAATATACAATAGTGTTTTCTTTTTTTCTATTCTGATGTCTTAAGAAATACTCTCTGGTTTTAATTATTTCCAACAGTTGGTTTTTTAAAAGGTCATCTGCTACAATTAATTGTTTAGAAATGTTTTATATTGGGTTTTAAAAATTACAGTGATTAGTTTTATACTACAGATTTTACAAACTTTTCTACACATTCTGTTGTTTGTGACCTGCTCGTTTTGACGATGTGTTCTGGGCCTCTTTCCATGTCAGTAAGTTGAGGTCTGTACTATCACTTTTAATGACTGCACAGTGTTTCATTGCATGGTTATACCCTCATTGATGTAAACAATTAAAATCATAGGTGGAGGAAATAATATGTACAAGGATGCAGAGCCCAGATGAGGGTAAGACGATTAAGGCCTTAGGGTGTGACTCTGAAAGGACGTACACACCTGGGCTCCGCGATCGCCTCACCTGGTCTCTTCCCTGAAAGGATGGGCATCTAGTGGTATTTCAATTCAATTCAGTCGCTCAGTCGTGTTTGACTCTTTGCGACCCCATGGACTGCAGAACGCCAGGCTTCCTTGTCCATCACCAATTCCCAGAGCTTACTTAAACTCATGTCCATCCAGTCAGTGGTGTTTATAATCATTTTAAAAATTACTGACATTTGACTTTTTTCGGTTTTTTCCCTATTATAAATGAAGTTACAGTGCAAATCCCTATACAAATGCTATTCTATAATTGTACAATTATTTTCTCAAGGAAAAGTCCAAGGATTGGTAGTGCTGGGTCAGTGATAAATGCTCCCTAATACTTACTGTTGTCCCCCCCACCCCATCCCACCCTTCCTGCCCTCCACACACACTGTACTGATTCATACTCTCAGTGTCTAAAAGTGCTTCAGGCTGTTGGGTGATAATTACAAACTAGCAAAATAAGAATTTCAGGGACACAATGCATGATTTGAACGCATATTATTATTCATGGAATTAATTGTTTAAAAATACTTTGCCCTCTGTTACACTAGCAAGAAGATAAAAACAAAGCTCTATGTCCCCCTGTATTTTTTGCCAGAGAAGATCATTTATCAGTGCTACCTTTTATTTATTTGACATGGGAGGAAGTTTGTTTAAATTGGTTCTCTGGGGCTGGATGTGACATGTTCTGGATAGGGTGTTACTTTAATGGAAACCGATAATGCAGCTGAGCTATGTAATAGAAGATTGCAGGCCTGAATGTAGAAAGGACATGTTGGAGCTGTTCCTTGGTGTCAGAACTGTGCACTGTGGCTGATGTAAACTACTGATGTGAGCTGGAAGTTGCCTAGGCAACAGTCCTATTAATGAAGAATGAACCTCTCTTATTATCAGTGCCTGGATGAATTTTTTTTTTTAATAAAATGTGCCTAGTAGTCTCACATTGACATTTCCAATCTACCTACTCATCTTTCCTTTCTAGGCTGCAAAACTATTTAGCTTTATTCAATAAGGATGCATTCTTTCTCTGCTAATGAAAGTGAAATCATTGGGGGAAGAAAAAAACAGTCAACTGTAAGGGCAGTAAAAATACTAATTTATAACAATTACCTAATATAAAATTATTGTCCTTTTGATATATGTTTTGGCTGAGGCAGAGCCTGAAATTGACTGGGACTTGGTAGGTATTTGAGCAGGCCAGAGTCTTTAAATTAACTTGTCTTTATGATTTAATGGAGTGTTGCCAACATATTTATAAATAAGTGGAGTGTGACATTGCTTTTCCTTCTCCTGGTCAGACTGTAAATTTGGACTCCATTTCATTGTGTGAGCACTAGAAATTTAAAAAAAAAAAAAAAAAGGCTATGGTTGTCTTGAAGAGCGAGAGAGCCATGTTAAGGGGGACGATGGTTAGAATGCCTGGGTACCAAGCATTGTGCTTCCTGAGGTCTAGAAAGAAGGAAATCATTTCTTCAAAAAAGAATACATTCCTGGGACTTCCCTGGCCATCCAGTGGTTAAGACTCCACACAGGGAATGTGGATTCAATCTCTGGTCAGGGAACTAAGATCCCAAGTGTATGGCCAAAATTAAAAAAAAAAAAAGAATACATGCCCTTTTTTAATGACAATAATTCTTGTGTTTTGTCAAGCTAACCAGGTGAGGAACTTACCTTTCAGTTATGGTTATTGGCAACCCATTCCTTTCAAAATGGGACGTTTGTTGTCTGTTCCACCTTGTTGCCTGTTACAGTCATTAGTCATTCTCAGCTTGTTTCCCCTGGGAAGGCACTCAGAACTTTCTGATTATGAAATTAAATAATAAACTTCAATTGTGTTCTCATCACATCTTTTTGATAATTATTTTCTGATAGTAAAATTTAAATGTTTGAGGTAGAAATTTTGACAATTAATGTATGAAGAAGAAAATTTTAAAAACCACTCATAATCCCACTACTCAGTTAACTGCCGCTGATACCATGGCATATTTACTTCACCAGGACGTTGTTCAAAGTCCTCCTTGGTAAGATAGACTCAACACTGATCTGTGAGGGCCATGTGTATAAGGACAAGTGACACATACCAACGGAGACACGAAGATGCTGACTGAAATTAAGGGGACAGTTGTAGTCTAAGCAAAACTTGGCCCTTCTATGTCACTGTGGCAATTCCAGGGACAACAACAAGTAGCAGTTGATCTGATTTCTCATTTCTTAACTTATATCATTAGACTATATGGCTGACAAAACAGATTTTGCCATCAGAACAAGTTTCAGCACAAGCATGCCTCCAGTTTTCTTTGTTAAAAGTAATCCTGGCTTGCTTCTTTGTGCCTTTCCTATTGGCACGTAGGGAAGGGAGAGCTGTTTCCCAAACATATGCAAAATAGGCCACAGTTCATGGGAACTACTAAGATGTCATAGTGAAGAGACATTGTGTACTTGCATGTTTATTCTTGGCAGTGATGGCATTAAGAGGCAGTTTGGGTGTTGCTTTAGTCCCCTTCAAGCATCCCCAGATAAATATGATAAAAATAACAATAATAAGCACAAAGAATAAAACTCTCATGCACTGATAGGATAAAAGCTTCTTGAGAGAACTTTGCTATTTTTAACAAACTGAAACAATCCAAGGAAAAATAGAGTGTTTATCACTGAGTCTCTTAGTGACCCCCTGTCAGCACAGTCCCACCATCCTTTCCACCAGATAATGCCCCTAAGCCCCTCTCGCATAGCTGTTCATAACCACCCCCAACTCCGATTCCATAATCCAATATGCATATATCACAAGGCAGGTAATGGGGAAATGCTCTGTCATCAGAAGGATGAAGTTGGGATGGAAGTTCCAAAATGTCTGAAAATGGAAACAGAATACTTTTTTTCTCCTTTAAAAAGAAGCAGAAAGTTCATACCAATGTCAGTTCCCTTGTTTTGATGTTGCACTATGTTTAAGTAAGATATAACTAATGAAGTAACTTAGGACTTCCCTGGTGGCTCAGAAGGTAAAGAATCTGCCTGCAATGCAGGAGACCCCGGTTTGATTCCTGGGTGGGGAAGACCCCCTGGAGAAAGGAACAGCAACCCACTCCAATATTCTTCCCTGGAGAATCCCATGGACAGAGGAACCTGGAGGGCCACAGTCCATGGGGCTGCAAAGAGTCAGACACACCTGAGCAACTGACACCCACACCCACCCACACACACACACACAGTGGGGTAAACTGGCTCCTGAGAGCATAGCACCTCTCTGTACCGTCCTTTCAACTTCCTGTGAACCTATAGTTATTTCAAAATAGGTAAAAATAAAAATCTTTTGATCTGTAAAGTGTAGGAATTTCAGAAAATTACAGCAGTGTAATAGAGTAATAGTGTAATAGAGTTTAAAACTCTAAGATGTTAGTGAACTGATATCTCTTTATAAATAAATAGTTATGTCTTGGAGAAAGAAATGGCAGCCCACTCGTGTTCTTGCCCGGAGAATCCGAGGGACGGAAGAGCCTGATGGCTACAGTCCATGGGGTCACAAAGAGTCAGACATGACTTGAATGAGAGACTGAGCAGTTATTTCTTGAAAAAATAAAAAAGAAGTGGAAGAAGGACTTTCAGTTTCTGATTCTGCATGTAAAGAGCCTGGAAGTCACCACTCCATCCAAACAACAAGGAAAAAGCTGAACTCTGAAAAAGCAACTCTTGTTGGGTCCTTAAAGGAGGACACAGGGAAAACTGCTGTCCCAAAGACCAAAGAAACAGTTGAAGTTTGGGCTTAATAGAGCAGAGACTCATGAGTGAAACTGTCAAGGGAACCAGTTGTTGTTCAGTCGCTAAGTTGTATCTGACTCTTTGCGACCCCGTGGACTGCAGCACACCAGGCTCCTCTGCCCTTCACTATCTCCTGGAATTTGCTCAAACTCATGTTCATTGAGCTGATGATGCTATCCAACCATTTCATCCTCTGCTGCCCTTTTTTCCTCCTGTCCACAATCCTTCCCAGCATCAAGGGCTTTTCCAACGTGTCAGCTCTTCATATCAGGTGGCTAAAGTATTGGAGTACTTGTTGAGGTAGAAAAACCTGAATTATAATAGGCAAATTATTGGAAGCTCAATGCAGACAACTCAGAGTTAAGAACTCCGGGGGAACCCATTCATAGGCAGCCCCCACAATATTTTGAGATTTACCTCTAACAGCTCAACTAGGTTCCCACAGTAAATCCTGGAGAAAAATCTGCTTGGGCTTTTGGCAGGTGGAGGGCAAAAAGAAGCATTTTGAAATAAGCCAGAGCACTGGGTTCTTAGTAAGGCCCTAGCATTACCCTACTACCAAAATAAAACAAAGACATTATAAGAAAACTACAGACCTATATTTCTGTGGACATAGATGCAAAAATCCTCAGCAAAATATAATCAAATCTAAAAAAGTATAAAAAAGAATTATATACCATGATCAAGTTGGATTTTTTTCCCCAAGTATGCAAGGTTGGTTCAACATTCAAAAATCAATTCATGTAATCTGTCACATCAGCAGAAAAAGAAAAATCACATTATCATATCAATAGATGGAGGGAATGCATTTGACAAAATCCAAGACCTATTCCCTGGTGGCCCAGTGATAAATAATCTGCCTGCAATGCAGGATACCCAGGTTTGATCCCTGGCTCGAGAAGATCACTTGGAGAAGGAAATGGCAACCCACTCCAGTAATCTTGCCTGGGAAATCCCATGGACAGAGGAGCCTAGAGGGCTACAGTCCCTGGGGTCACACAGAGTCAGACATGGCTGAGCAACTAACAACAGTAACAAATTCTTTGTCGGGAAGATCTGCTGGAGAAGGGATAGACTACCCACTCCAGTATTCTTGGGCTTCCCTTCTGCCTCAGCTGGTCAAGAATCCACCTGCCATGTGAGAGACCTGGGTTTGATCCCTGGGTTGGGAATATCCCCTGGAGAAGGGAAAGGCTACCCACTCCAGTATTCTGGCCTGGAAAATTCCATAGACTGTATAGACCATCTTTTAGGACTTGAAATAGCTCAACTGGAATTCCATCTCCTCTACTAGCGTTGTTTGTAGTGATGCTTCCTAAGGCCCACTTGACTTCGCATACCAGGATGTCTGGCTCTAGGTGAGTGATCACACCATCCTGATTATCTAGGTCATGAAGATCTTTTTTGTATAGTTCTTCTGTGTGGAATTCTAGTTGAGCTATTTCAAATCCTAAAAAATGATGCTGTGAAAGTGCTGCACTCAATATACCAGCAAATTTGGAAAACTCAGCAGTGGCCACAGGACTGGAAAAGGTCAGTTTTCATTCCAGTCCCTAAGAAAGGCAATGCCAAAGAATGCTCAAACTAACGCACAGTTGCACTCATCTCACACGCTAGCAAAGTAGTGCTCAAAATTCTCCAAGCCAGGCTTCAACAATACATGAACTGTGAACTTCCAGATGTTCAAGCTGGTTTTAAAAAGGCAGAGGAACCAGAGACCAAATTGCCAACATACGCTGGATCATGGAAAAAGCAAGAGAGTTCCAGAAAAACATCTGTTTCTGCTTTATTGACTATGCCAAAGCCTTTGACTGTGTGGATCACAGTAAACTGTGGAAAATTCTGAAAGAGATGGGAATACCAGACCACCTGACCTGCCTCTTGAGAAACCTATATTCAGCAACAGTTAGAACTGGACATGGAACAACAGACTGGTTCCAAATAGGAAAAGGAGTATGTCAAGGCTGTGTAGTGTCACCCCTCTTGTTTAACTTATATGCAGAGTACATCATGAGAAATGCTGGGCTGGAGGAAGCACTAGCTGGAATCAAGATTGCCGGCAGAAATATCAATAACATTAGATATGCAGATGACACCACTTTATGACAAAAAGTGAGGAAGAACTAAAGAGCCTCTTGATGAAAGTGAAAGTGGAAAGTGAAAAAGTTGGCTTAAAGCTCAACATTTAGAAAACTAAGATCATGGCATCCAGTCCCATCACTTCATAGCAAATAGATGGAGAAACAGTGTCAGACTTTATTTTGGGGGGCTCCAAAATCACTGCAGATGGTGACTGCAGCCATGAAATTAAAAGACACTTACTCCTTGGAAGAAAAGTTATGACAAACCTAGATAGCATATTAAAAGCTTACCTGGTGGCTCAGAGGTTAAAGCGTCTGCCTGGAATGTGGGAGACCTGGGTTCGATCCCTGGGTTGGGAAGATCCCCTGGAGAAGGAAATGGCAGTCCACTCCAGTACTCTTGCCTGGAGAATCCCATGGAGGGAGGAGCCTGGTAGGCTATAGTCCATGGGATCGCAAAGAGTCGGACACGACTGAGCGAATTCACTACTATGGTAGATAGCATATTAAAAAACAGAATCGTTACTTTGCCAACAAAGGTCCATCTAGTCAAGGCTGTGGTTTTTCCAGTAGTCATGTATGGATGTGAGAGTTGGACTATAAAGAAAGCTGAGCACTGAAGAATTGATGCTTTCGAACTGTGGTATTGGCGAAGGCTCTTGAGGGTCCCTTAGACTGCAAGGAGATCCAACAAGTCCATCCTAAAGGAGATCAGTCCTGAATGTTCGTTGGAAGGACTGATGTTGAAGCTGAAACTCCAGTACTTTGGCCACCTGATGCAAAGAGCTGACTCATTTGAAAAGACCCTGATGCTGGGAAGGATTGAAGGCAGGAGGAGAAGGGGACAACAGAGGATGAGATGGTTGGATTGCATCACTGACTCAATGGACATGAGTTTGGGTAAACTCTGGGAGTTGGTGATGGACAGAGAGGCCTGGCATGCTGCAGTCCATGGGGTCGCAAAGAGTCAGACCCAAGTGAGTGACTTTCACTTTCAACACCTATTCATGATAAAAACTCCATAAACTAGGACTAGAGGGAAACTTTCTCAATTTAAAAGTTTCCCTCTAGTCCTAGTTTATGGAGTTTTCTTACAATGACAAGAAACAGAACTAACGTCATATTTAATGGTGAGAATATCAGAGATCAGGTGCAAGGCAAGGATGTCCCCTCTCACCAATCATTTTTAACATCAAACTAGAAATTTTTGCTAGTGCAAATAGGTGAGAAAAGGAATTAAAATGTACCCCGACTGGGAAGGAAGATATAAAACTATCTTTTATCACAGATGACATGACCTTCATCTATGTAGAAAGTTCAAAAGAATCAACAGAAACTCTCCTGAAACTTAATTAAGTGATTACAGCATGCAATATTTGTTAGAGAATTCATTAGAAATGTGAATTCTTGGGCCCACCCAAAGCTATTGAATCTGAAACCCTGGGGGTGAATTGTGACAGTCTCTGTTTTAACAGAGCCTCCAGGTGACTATGTGACTCAGCTGGTAAAGAATCTGCCAGCAATGCGGGAGACCTGTGTTCAATCCCTGAATTGGGAAGATCCCCTGGAGAAAGGAAAGGCTACCCACTCTAGTAATCTTGCCTGGAGAATCCCATGGACAAGGGAACCTGGGGGGCTACAGTCCATGGGGTCGCAAAGAGTCCAGCGACTTTCACTTTCACATTCTTTCACCAGGTGACTATAATGCAAACTTAATGCAAACCAGTTGAGAAATGCTGGTGTCAGCCTTCTTCATGGCTCTTTATGTCAACCCAGACAGCTTTGATAACCTGACTTTGTAGGGTTGGGTCTATGTTCATGTCTATAAGATAAAGCATCTTCAGTATTGTTTTAAGCAGAATCGTGAAGTGGGTGAAACTTGGCTTTGGCATCCTATCACCTCTTTTTGTTGGCTCATCTTCCTGCCTTGCTTTCATCTGTTGGGTTCTCTTTTACCTTTTTGTTGGATGAAACTCAAGAGACTTCACCGTTAGGATAGATTAAAGGGTCCTAAGGAATCAGATCTAAAAACACAGCACCTCTAATTATAAAATATGGGACTTTGGCAGACTCATTGGGGAGGAATGTGAAGGTGGTGTTGATAGTGACCTTCCCAGAGCCTCCAAATTGCACCTGATGAGCAGATGCCCATTCCCTTGACCTTCAGTCAGAGAAAGAGGACCCCCTTCCCTTTGCTGTCTGGTTCCCAAGAAGAGGGCTGATACAGTCATAAGATCTGGAAATATCTTTAGCACAGGCATCCTAGCTGGATGCTTTTTGCATCTCCTCTAAGTCTTAACCTGTGCCCTCTCTCCCAGTTGCACCTTGCTCATTTTATCATCCACATGGTGCTTTGTGGCCTATAGATTTCCCAATGAAATAATGCAAAGCTTTAATGGGTGTTCAGAGACCAATTGGTCTTCCCCAGGGAGCCAGTTTTCTCTCAGGGGGAGTAGATGAAAATAAGTCATATTAACTGGTGTCTGTATATCCCGAGGCTTGCTTTAAACTGATGACTGAAATTCATTCTCCTACTCTTTCCCCTCAGACCACAGGTCAAGATTGTACCCCAACCTGTCTGTCCAAGAATTCCAGTCGCCCAAGTGAAAACTGATAGAATCCAAGCAAAATGCACAACTTTGCCTCTTACCAACACTGTCCCTTTCCTCTCTGCACACACGTGCTCACAGGCAGATAGATGTGCATGTATATCCACAAAGGTCACTGAGGCGCTCTGAGCCTGGCACACGTGTGATGAACAAACTCAGCAGAAACCCTCAATTATTTGTCGTTACTGAAAATCCCTACGTTGGACTTTTTCTTTCACAATGTTTTAAATGGCCTGAGTGAGCCAAATTCTTCCTTTCAAGTTATCAGAACTCAGCAGGTTCAGAGGAATTGTTACTGATGCTGTCTGGTTGAGGGCTCATGGAACTTTCCAGAAGTAAGAAGCAGGTGGATCAGAATGCCTCAAAGATGGAATAAAAATTCTTTGAAATGTGAATGGATTAGATTAAAAATGAATGTAGTTTAGAGTCTGCTAGTCACGCCCAGAGTTCCAGGGAGCCGGAAGAGGTACACAGCCGAATCCTCAGAAAGATTTGTCTACATAAGCACATCGAAAGGGAGAGTGGACGCAGATAGCTCAATATTCAGCCTTTCTGTCCTCCAACCTCCGCTGCTGTTGTTGAGTGAAAGGCCATGTGGGGGGAGAGACTAATTAATGAAATTGGCCATCTTCACCTAATCAGACCTGCCAGAAAATTGTTCTGTTAACAAAGAGCTAAATGTTGTTGCTCAGGAAAGTAAAAAAGGGCAGTGATAGTGTTCATCTTGAGATAACTGCAAAAATATTGTTAATGCCACCTCTGAGCTGCAATTTTAACTGTAGCAGTCAGGCAATCCCAAATTGCTGTTCCCACAGCAACTATGATTCAGCTGACTCCACAAGGCTTGTCATAGATGAGGACCATACTTCTGTATCATCATTGTGGGAGAAGTGCAGTTCTTTTATTTATGTCTAAGCCATGGAAAGTTTTATTTCATAAGCTTCTATTTGGAAATGTGGTTATTAGAGACTGACAAAAGTCCTTCTGAACCACTGAAAATAAATGTTTTGATGTATGGATAGCATTCATGCCACTCTTGAGCTTCATGTTCGGAAGGTCATAATGGTCTCCAGGACAGTAAAATTTGAAAATCCTCTGTTTCCCTAAGGAATATCCAAAATTTGAGATTTTTGAGCAACATAATCCCAGCACTCAGACTGCCAGGACAAAGAGATGGTGTACTCCAAAAAGGAAAATATACCCTCATTTAAATATTCATAAGATTTAATCTGTTATGTTTATGATGATGAATTTGTCATTCTAAATGTAAATGATCTACAAATCTTGGTTTTATTTTAAGCATTTTCTTGTCAGTAAGGGGGAAAAAAAAACCTTGGATGAGAAATGAGAAAAGTTAAGCATTCTCTTTTCCTGTCTCCTATTCTATCAGGCCCTAGAAGATTAGGAAGAACACTTTTGCTTGAAGTGGAAAATAAACCAGTCTCCAGTAAGGTGGCAAAATGCTCAAGGAATCACCCACAGGGTTACTAGAAATGGTGTGTCAGAGAGGAACAGAGCAGGCAAAGAAAAGTCATGGACTTGTGCTCAGAGGAAATGAGACAATGAACAGAAACAGAGTTCTCGCTATGGCTTAATTAGAGTAGAACTTAGACTCTTAAAACTTAATAAGAGTATTAGCATATTTTTCGGAGAAGGCAATGGTAACCCACTCCAGTACTCTTGTCTGGAAAATCCCATGGACGGAGGAGCCTGGTAGGCTGCAGTCCATGGGGTTGCTAAGAGTCGGACATGACTGAGCGACTTCACTTTCACTTTCCACTTTCATGCATTGGAGAAGGCAATGGCAAGCCACTCCAGTGTTCTTGCCGGGAGAATCCCAGGAACGGAGGAGCCTGGTGGGCTGCTGTCTATGGGGTCGCACAGAGTCGGACACAACTGAAGCAACTTAGCAGAAGCAGCAGCAGCATATTTTAAAAATATTTTTCAGGGGCTTCCCAGATGGTGCAGTGGTAAAGAATCCTCCTGCTAGTGCAGGAGATGCAAGAGACACAGGTTCAGTCCGTAGGTCGGGAAGACCCCCCTGGAGAAGGAAATAGCAACCTGCTGCAGTTTTCTTGCCTGGAGAATTCCACAGACAGAGGAGTCAGGTGGGTTACAGTCTGTGGAGCTGTAATGAGTTCGACGTGACTGAGTGAGCACACAGCATAGCTTAAGGTGATAGAACAATAAGAATGAAATAAAAAGGGAAATTGAAGTCTAATGAATCAAAATCAAAAACAACATTAATACAGAAATGAAATATAAATTAGTAATGTTAATGTATATGAGACCCTACTGAATATCCGTTTATCAGCAATAGAGAAGTATTGATATAATCATAGTAATTACAGATGACAGATAAGGAAATGAAGGGCAGAGAGAATCTCAAAGGTACGAAATCATTCAAATATTATACAGTATGAAGATAATTGTTGGAACCCCTGAGTAGAAAATCTAACAAATGGAACAAAACATATTTTGAAAGATAAAGTTATGTAAGAAAATTTACCATAAACGACCAAATCTATTCCAAGAAATATAACACAGAATGCTCGAAATCCAGACATAACTTAGTTAAGTTGTTAAGCTTCAAGGATAAAGAAATAATTCTTCAGGTGTCAGAATAGAAAAGTCAGTTTCCTACAAAGGAGAAAAAAGTCAAGCTGGCTTAGATTTGCACATTGCCACATTCACTGCTATCCTTTCTGCACACAGTGAGAGAGAGACCCAAGGATATTATATCTAGACAAGATGTTGTTAAAATATATAGACAGCAGGGAGGCATGCTTCAGACTGAAGAATTTAAGCAACTTTAAAACCTTTTTGAGGAACATACTTGATAATGGGAGTCTAGCCAGAAGAAAAAAATCAAAACTCAGAAATGGAGAAGTCATGGTAAAACAACTGGTGAGAACCACTAGGTATGTCTAAATGTAGAAGTAATTCTCAGTAGCTGTGGGATTAACATTACAGTAAGAATAATAACTAAAAATGAAAAATGGAGACCAGAGGTAGAAAGAACTGGGAAAGGCCTGTGTTCTTGTCTTTCCCAACAAGGAGTCAATTAGTATCATCTAAAATTACAGTATGTCATTTAAAGTTTAAATACATAAGTATTCCAGTCTCTCAATATTTTATATTTTTATCTTAGAATGATCATTTGTGTGCATACTCAGTTGCTAAGTTGTGTCCAACTCTTTGCAACCCCACAGACTGTAGTCTCCAGGCTCCTCTGTCCATGGGCTTCTCCGGGCAAGAATACTGGACTGGGTTGCCATTTCCTTCTCCAGGGGATCTTTCCAACCCAGCGATCAGACCTGCATCTCCCACATTGACAGGCGGGTTCTTTATCACTGAGCCACCAGGGAAGTCCAGAATGATCATTTTGATCATTTAGAATGATTCACAGTAATTATAATGCAGAAACTTTTATTTGAAGCTTATCAGTTCTTTCTCTTTCATCTTTAGTATTCAATTATAATGAAAATTTATACTTTCATCTTAAAAAATAGTACTTAAGGTATGGCCCCATTTTACCAATGTCTGTCTGCATATGGATTTTTAAAGGTGGATGCTGTGATGTTCATCTTGTATTAATAATGATTATTTCTAGGTTACGAGGTATTTTAAAAAAATTTTTAATCTTTGTAACTTATGGCACTTAAACAAATATTCTGAATCATTGTGCTTTGTCTTATGAAAACAACTGGATGACTTTGCTTAAAAACTAATTGTGTGTGATATAAACATTTGGAATTATTTTCTTCTTGATACTCTTCTGTAACTTTTTGAATTTAAAAAAATTAAAGAATTAATCAACTAGTTAGGAGTGAGTAGATGGCAAGAATAAGAAAATATGGTACCATATATTTGAAGACTTTCCCACCTGCTCAACTCCTTTTAGGGTGTTGAGTCCAGGTAGATCTGAAGTCTCCTCCAGAGCCATCTAACTGAACAGTTGTAGCAACTACTGTTGCTCGGTGAGCATATCTTAAATACTTATTTTTGTTTATTTATTTATTTTTGTTTATTTATTTGGCTGTACCAGGTCTTAGTTGCGACATGCAAATCTTTAGTTGCAGCGTGGGAACTAGATGTGGGATCTAGTTCCCCAACCAGAGATCAAACCTGAATCTTCTGCATTGAGAGCAGAGTCTTAGCCACTGGGCCATCAGGAAAGTCCCAGGTGACGGTATCTTTATGGGGATGGCTTAAGGGACAATTTTCTTTCCATTATCACATGTAGAACAAATTGGGGTATGAAAGAGACACCCTTTGGAAAATAGTTACACTTTGGGGCTCAAAAAATTTTTAATAGCTTTGTTGAGATATACTTCACATATCATAACATTCACTCTTTAAAAGTATATGATTTGGTGATCCTCAGTATATTCACCCTGTTGTGAAGCCATCACCACTGTCTAATTCTGGAACATTTTCATTGCCCCCCGAAAGAAGCTCCATACTCATTAGCAGTCACTGCCCATTCCTCCCTCCCGCCAGCCCCTGGCAACCAGTAATCTACTTTCTCTCTGTAGATGTGCTAATTCTGGACATTTCATATAAACGGAATCATACAAATGTGGTCTTTTGTGACTGGCTTCATTTGCTCAGCATAATGTTTTCAAGGTTTCCCCCATGTTGTAGCATGGATCAGCACTTCATTTCTTTCTATTGCAGCGTAATATTCCATTGTTATGGATATATCACATTTTGTTTATCCATTCATCAGTTGATGGACATTCTGGTTCTTTCTGCTCTCTGGCTATTATGAATAATGATGCTGTGAGCATTTATTTACAAGTTTTTTGTGTGGACAGGCATTTTCATTTTTCTTGGATATATACCTAGAGATGGGATTGCTGGATCATATGGTAAGTCTCTGTGCAGGCACTCACACAATTAAACTGTTCCCTTTTTGTTTTTGTTGCCAGGCAGAAATGGTGCATAGTGCTTTCCAGGCCCAGCGAGCTTTCCTTCTGATGGCCTCTCAGTACCAGCAACCCCAAGAGGTAAGAGTGTATCCTGAGAACTGAGGGTGCCCAGGGAATGGGCAGTGTAAGATAGAAAACAGACAAGCAACAGAACCAGTTACTGCGAGACACATCCTGAAAATGAGATGCGTAGGACTGAAAGTTCTGTCTCTAATCCAGATCATAGTACAAAACATTTCTTCAGCCTTTACAGTCTTATTATGATCAAATTTATGCTGTGACATTCGACATCACCTATTTAAAGGGTCAGTTTATCTATGTGGCCTGTAGTCTATTCGTTTTCACTAGTCTCACAACCAATTTGTAATTTAGGGAGTATTTACTACTAATTTTTAGTTCATACTTTGTGCTTCTTTGTTATCAAAAACTGCTAGATTGCTGCTTCTCAAACTCTAATCTTCATCTGAGTCAGTCTGGATTCGGTGATTTGTTAAAGTGCGGAGTCTGGGTCATAGGTCTAGAATAGAGCCCAGCAGTCTGTAGTTCTAACAAGCTCTCGGTGATGCTGATGCTGCTGGTCTGTTGCTACATTTTGAGTAGCAAGACTCAGGCATCTCCACCTGAAATGCCCACCAGCACAAAATCCTTTCATAGACAAATACCAAGCTCGTGTTCTTTATTCCTGTCGTGTCTATATCAAAGCAGGCTATTATGCTGCATTAACAAACATTCGCAAAATCTTAGTGATTTACAGCCCTGATTGATAGTGATGACATCCAGCTCCAAATTCCCTGTCTCATTTTGGACTAAGACACATGGTCCTTATAGTCTCTATTACAAAGGATTTCAAATTTTTCAACCTTGATCTATAGGAAAAAGCGTATTTTATTTCACTATCCAGTTGCACAAAACAACAGTTGTAATGTGCATTTCGTTATGATGTATTTCACATAGTCCATTCTATTGCTCTGTTCTTTTCTTCTTTTTCAAAGATTGTCACCCACTGAATTGATTTCATGATGTACTTATGAGTCATCCCATCTTGCACCTTGCAAGCACCCCTCTTGTCTTACAGACATATTACAGTGATCCTGATATAGAACAACTTGTGAAACATGTGCAGAACATCTCATGCTTTTCTCCCCTTGTTGTAATTTATAAAAATGATCTTTGGGCAAAAGATTGTTCTAATCCTTACAGTAGTGTTGCTAAGAATTCTAGTGACACAGAAGAGCAAATACTGTACAATCCCACTTATATGAGGGATCTTAATTAGTCATATTCTCAGAGACAGAATGTAGAATGGTGATTACCAGGAGCTGTGGAGAGAAACAGATTGTTGTTGAATGGATAGATGGTTTCCCTTCTGCAAGATGAGAAAGTTCTGGGGATCTGGTTCATAACAGTGTGCATATACTGAACACTGCTGAACTGTGCACTTAGAAAAAGGCATATATAGGAAGCCTTTCTGGGTATTACAGACCAGGTGCTGCCAAACTATGGCCCATGGCTCAGATGCCTGCTTTTTTGAATTAAATGTTACCAGAACATGGGAAAAAAAAAAAAAGAACTCTAGTGACAATTTCTCAAGCCCATCTTTTCCCAATTGATGGAGTCTCACATAAAATATGGCCAAGAAACCCCTTTTCTATATGTGTAGAATTTTGGTGCATTCAGCTCTTCACTGGGTCCAGGGAAAATAGGATATTTCTAATTTGCGAGCATGAAAAATGAAGTTCAGTGATAAATTTTAATGCCCTGGCCATGGAATCTAGACCTGGGCCCATTACTTTACTCACCATCCAAAGTTCTCTTCATGGATACTACACATTAAAAGAGCTGTGATGCATAGACATTTACAAGAGTTATGCGGTGAAATAAAACTGTGCAAGATGTTTATAGTTAGTAGGGAGAGGTGAAACAAGTGCTTTTGGCATGGAGACATCTCCCATCACCTGGGAGAGGTGTGGAAGGTGATCTTTAATCATCTCTGCCTTTTGTCGTTGTTCATTCGCTCAGTCATGTCTTACTCTTTGTGGTTCCATCGACTGCGGCGTGCCATGCTTTCCTGTCCTTCACTATCTGCTGGAGTTTGCTCAAATTCATGTCCGTTGAGTTGATGATGCCATCCAACCATCTCACCCTGTCACCCCCTTCTCCTGCTACCATTAATCTTTCCCAGCATCAGGGTCTTTTCTAATGAGTTGGCCCTTTGCATCAGGTGGCCAATGTATCGGAGCTTCAGTATCAGTCCTTCTAATGAATGTTCAGGGTTGATTTCCTTTAGGATTGATTGGTTTAATCTTGCAGCCCAAGGGTCTCTCAACAGCCCCAGAGTTCGAAAGCATCAATTCTTCAGCTCAGCCTTCGTTATAGTCCAACTCTTACATCTGTACATGACTACTGGAAGAACCATAGCTTTGATTATATGGATCTTTGGTCAGCAAAGTGATGTCTCTGCTTTTGAATATGCTGTCTAGGTTTGTCATAGCTTTTCTTCCAAGAAGCAAGTGTCTTCTAATTTGTTGGCTGCAGTCACCATCTGCAGTGATTTTGGAGCCCAAGAAAACAAAATCTGTCACTGCTTCCACTTTTCCCCCTTCTATTTGCCATGAAGTGATGGGACTGGATGACATGATCTTTTTTTTCTTAATGTTGAGTTTCAAGCCAGCTTTTTTTACTTTCCTCTTTCACCCCTATTAAGAGGCTGTTTAGTTCCTCTTAACTTTCTAAGTTAAATAAGCAGGAAAGAAACAATATACAGTCTCATCATACTCCTTTCCCATTTGAACCAGTCCATTGTTCCATGTTCACTTCTAACTGTTGCTTCTTGACCCACGTATGTGTTTCTCAGGAGTCAGGTAAGGTGGTCTGGTATTCCCATCTCTTTAAGAATTTTCCAGTTTGTTGTGATCCACACACTCCAAGGCTTTAGTGGAGTCAATGAAGTGGAAGTAGATGTTTTTCTGGAATTCCCTTGTTTTCTCTGTGATCCAATGAATGTTGGCAATTTGATCTCTCATCTCTATTGTGAGTGACCCCAAAACTTTGGCCACAGCTGAAAATGTAAGTCCTGCTAGTCCAGTGCCTCTACAGTCCTGGAATGGGCACCACTCAGAAGGAAGGCTTGTCACAGGGGTTTTTGGGAGGTCTGCTACCTGTGCCCCTCCACCTTAGTTTTGGACAGATGGGCAGCACCTTTGTGGTAAAGGACCACATCTGTTGTGCTGTAACTCCAGCAGGAAGTGCCTTTCCACCTACAGACACTTCCATATTGTCTTCAACTCGTCTTACGCTGCTGAGGACCTGACAATGAAGCTGTGTATGTGTTTGCATGAAATTAACGCGTACCGGTACATAGTGGAAGAAATTAACCCTAGGTTTCCAGCTAAATGGAAGATGATTTATGGCCATTGACTGGCCTGTTGATTTTATTCTATTAAAAAGACTAGGAAATCTGAGTGTTTTAATCCTCCGTAAGTAAGAAAGAGTTTCTTCCACCTGCCCTCTCTTTCTGTCTTTATTTGACTTGCATTTTAAAAGGAAATATTGGTCACAGCACTGTTTACAATAGCCAGGACATGGAAACAACCTAGATTTCCATCGGCAGATGAATGGATAAGAAAGTTGTGGTAAAATACACAGTGGAATATTACTCAGCTGTCAAAAAGAACACATTTGAATCAGTTCTAATGAGGTGGATGAAACTGGAGCCTATTATACACAGTGAAGTAAGTCAGAAAGAAAAACACCAATACAGTATATTAATGCATATATGTGGAATTTAGAAAGATGGTAACAATGACTCTATATGCAAGACAGCAAAAGAGACACAGATATAAAGAACAGACTTTTGGACTCTGTGGGAGAAAGTGAGGGTGGGATGATTTGAGAAAATAGCATTGAAACATGTATACTACCATATGTGAAATGGTAGTATACATTGATCAGTTCAATTTCTGTGCATGAAACAAGGCACCCAAACCTGGTGCACTGGGACAACCCAGAAGGATGGGATGGGGAAGGAGGTGGGAGGGGGGGTATGGGATGGGGGACACATGTACACCTGTGGCTGATTCATGTCAGTGTATGGCAAAAACCACCACAATATTGTAATGTAGTTAGCCTCCAAATTAAAATAAATAAAATAGTTTAAAAAATAAATGAATTAGTTTTTTAAAATAAATAAATAAAAGGAAACATTGGGACTTCCCTGGTGGCCTCGTGGTTAACAGTTCACCTTGCTAAGCAGGGGCCACAGATCTCTGATTGGGGAACTAAAGTCCCACATGCTGTGCAATTACTGAGCCCATGTGCTCAGGAGCCCGCACTCACCACAGCTAGAAAATCTGTGCCCCTCAATGAAAGATTCTACATGGTGCAACAAAGGTCCAGTGTACTGCAACTAAGACTTGAGGCAGCCAAATAAATAAATAATTATTAAAAAAAAAAAAAAAAGAAGGAGATAGTGCCTTTCTGTGCACTGAGCAGGAATCTAAAACTAATTTTTTGTCCTTTCATTATTTAAAGAGTCTGAGAAATTAGAAGAGAAAGGAGGGTGAGAGACCCCTTCTGTCCATTCCTCCAGCTAGTGATATGCATGGCGCAGCACAGTATTCTGCCAGAGCACTCAGTAAGGATTTTCTAAGCTGTGGGGAAGTAATCCAATTTGTTGATAATTTATTAATCTTAAACCAACCAAGAAATCCTAGTAGTTAACCTTAGTACTTAAGCTAATTACTTAGGTACACTGAGAGATTCCGATTATTTATGGGTTTATGCCCATAGGTTTGAGATTTTAAAAATATGTATATTAATTTGTGAGGGTGGTCAAGGGTAGAATCTTTGGACTTGGGCCTACCTGGATTTGAACCCCAGATCTTCTACTCCTTAGCTTTGTGAATCCAAATGCAAGAAAAACAAAAAGGATCATCTTTTTCTTTTTTTTTTTTTCTGGATGGCTACTGGCAAATTAATCTAATAAAGTCCACAAGAAACTCCCACTGAACTGAGCCACTCTCACTAAACCAACTTGTCAAGTTACCCACTTAAGAAAGCAGTTAAATTCTCTTAGCCCATGTTTCCTTATTTTTAATAGGGATAATAGTTCTTATCTCATAGAGTTATTATGAGGATTGAATGAGAAAAAATATGCAAGGGTCAAGTGATTGAATAGGAGACTTTGTACTAGTTCAGTCAGTTCAGTTCAGTTCAGTTGCTCAATCGTGTCCAACTCTTTGCGACCTCATGAATCGCAGCATGCCAGGCCTCCCTGTCCATCACCAACTCCCGGAGTTCACTCAGACTCACGTCCATCGAGTTGGTGATGCCATCCAGCCATCTCATCCTCTGTCGTCCCCTTCTCCTCCTGCCCCCAATCCCTCCCAGCATCAGAGTCTTTTCCAATGAGTCACCTCTTCGCATGAGATGGCCAAAGTACTGGAGTTTCAGCTTTAGCATCATTCCTTCCAAAGAAATCCCAGGGCTGATCTCCTTCAGAATGGACTGGTTGGATCTGCTTGCAGTCCAGGGGGCTCTCATGAGTCTTCTCCAACACCACAGTTCAAAAGCATCAATTCTTCAGTGCTCAGCCTTCTTCACAGTCCAGCTCTCACATCCATCCATGACCACAGGAAAAGCCACAGCCTTGACTAGGCAGACCTTAGTCGGGTTAGTCCAACTGCTTTAAGCAGAAGTCCCTAATTCTCATTTTTCTTGCTTACCTGAGGTCTGCTGTGGTGTTTTTGATTAACAGTCTTCCATATGGTCATTCAGGGACCGGGCATCTTCCATCTTTAGCCCCTTCCTGACTCCAGGCCCTCGGCCACTGACTCGGGAAGGACAGTGCAGGGTCATTCCCGGGCAGGTTTCTGGGGTCAGACCTGAAAGTGGTATATGTTGCCCCTGCCTTCGTTCAGTCTCTCGGATGCTTGTAGTTGCAAGGGTGGCTGGGAAATTTAATCAGCCTGTATGCCGGGAAGGAGGAATTCATGGATTTGGTTAGTATTTAGCCAGTCTGCCAGAGTGGGTAAGTTGGCTTGACTAAAATGAGGTCTGTCTCAGTGGAAATATCTTTCTAAACTCTCAAGTGGGTTTTTCTGGGCTAATCCCCTAGGAGGCATCCAGAGAAAGACAAGAAAACGTTCAAACCTAACCACTGAATTTGTTTTCACTGTACTTGAGTATAGAGAGACCTAGAGATATAGACACATGTATATAGAGATCTCAACGTTTCTTTTAATTAGAGCGAGTTCCTCCCCCGCCCCTGCTTTTTTTTTTTTTTTTTTTTTTGCCTCTGTATTGTTTAACACAAGGTGTCAAATTATCGTCCAATATTTTGAAATGGCAAGCAAAGTAGTCATGTGACTTTGATCTCAGAACATGCTTTGAGTAAATTAGGTGGAGCTAGTGGCAGGTCTGGAAATTGTAAAGAAAAAGCAAACGAATGAACAAAGACAGACTCCCAAGTGTTCCTTAAGTCCCTGCCCAGAAAATGTCACAGCGTAGCTCAGTCACGATTGCTGAATCTTGAAAGAATCATTGGCCACAATGAGTACTGCCAAGTTCTGTTAGGGGGCATATGACAGGTAACATTATGCGATAGAGCAATTCTGGCCCTAATACAAAGTGAAATGCCTACTTTAAAATATTGCCTTAAAGCTTTCTGTCTTCATGTGAAGGTATCAAGAAAATATTCTGTTGAGTAACTGCTGTTATTTATATGTGTTGAACAAGTCTTTTTAATGGTTTTTTAAATATGTAAGTCTACACTTATCTGGAAAACAGAAAAATAAAACTGCAAGAGAAGTAAAAGGTAACAAGTTTTCATCTTTTGTGTCTTGGTCAGTTATGTTTACATTTGACAGTAGTATTTCCCAGTGTTCAGAGTTTCAAAAAGGAGTAGCATCTTAGAACCTAATCAGTGACTCACTTTATGGCCTTTTCCAAATTAACTGTCTCACTTCATAAATAGGCATGAGTTTGGACTCATTGATATTACTAAGTGGGTGGTTCTCTTAGCTATCAACTCAAAAGCACTCAAAGGCAATGCATTCTTTTAATTTCTGAAGAGATAGGCTTAAACCCAACTGAAATGTCTGCCCAAGTACAATCTATGATGAGCAGGTAAAAACAGGTTACAGACAGAGACAGGATTGAATTTTTTGTAACCAGCAGCTTTCTGAATAGCATTTTGTGTTGTATTTGGAGAAGTGAGGCAAAAAGAAGCCTTTGCTTTTCACATGAGCCTTTCCAGGGCCAGAAAATTGCCTTGGTAATTACACCCAGGCTTCATGTGTAGGCTGGATGTTGATGCTGGTTCATGAAGAATGAAGCACCCGGGAAGGAAGGAGAGGAAGAGGTTTGTGTGATATCATCAGGGTCTGCTTGAGTTGACAGCTTGAAGCTACCCAGTCGGGGCTGAATCCCAACAGGAAAGCGAATCATTAGTTTATCAGGATGCAGAGAGGAGGATAATCAGAAAGGAGGGTAATGCTGTCATTCTTCTGCCCAGACTGTTTGCTTTAGCAACATAAAGCTGTGAATGAGCCTGTGAGCTGTGACAGTGGGTTAGTAGCTTTATAGGTATTTAGAAACCCAGGACTATGGAGGCAAAGGGGATTTGCTAAGATCCTGTCCTGTTGGACATCACTCATGGTGACTTTTTTTTTTTTTTTAATCTGATAAGGCACATTAGCTCATTTCTCTTTGTGTAAGACATGAATTAGATAATGAATGATTGCCCAAAGGAAGTGAGGTGGTTATCACACACATGGGATTTGGGAGATTATCCAAGGGGGTAAAGGTTAATAAAGAAGGATAATATCCTTTGTTTTATCCACTATTTCATACTAAATTTGTTACAGTTCCAGACTGCCTCAATGGCAAATTCTGCAAAGAGGTTAGGGCTATGTATATGGCTAGGGAATTTTTCATTCTCCCTTTGAGTCAAGTTTTGGGATCACATTGCATTTTTCATAACATGATTATCAACTATTTTTCATTCTCCACTGTGAAGCTTCCTATCTGTTTGCTAGACACCATAAATCTGATATTTCAAAATTGGTAGGGTTACAAGTTTTTCTCTTACAACTTGATTCAAAAATTAATTTTAAAAGAGGTTATTAACATCGTTCAACAAATCTTTTTAAAAGCCAAACATGTTTTAGCCTTTGGGTTTGCTACTTGTTCGTCATTTCAGCAGCCTTAACATGAGTCTTCTCTGCAAGACGTAGCTTCTATCATCTGTACAAAGCTGTATATGCGAAAATAGCAGACAGGGAGAAGGTAATTCCAGCTGGCATTCCAGTCTGGATCCGCTGTCATAAATTACTTAGCAGAGGGCATGGTCCGTTACTTTTTATGGTCATGTTCTATATTTGTATGTGCTGCGAGTTGGGTCACATGACAAAACCATCATTTGATATTAGTGTTTATGTGCACCAGCCAGTGAGGGCTGGATTTAAGCTACACTCTGCAGCACTTTTAATCTGTACACTTAGCTCTTAATTGAAAATGCAGACACTTCCCTAAGTACTAAAATTACAAATACCTCAGAATAAATTTTACATAATTATTTTTAGGAGAAGGCAAACTACTGTATAGTCTCACTAATTGAAATGCACTGTGCCTTCCAGAGATTTGAAAACATAAATTTTGAACAGGAACAGGCCAACATTGCCAGAATAATAAAGACCCATATTCACCACTTAATGTCTTCCAGCCCCTCTCCTAAGTTGAACAAGAGAGCATCTTACTGATGACAGTTTTTTTAGTGAGGATGCCTTTCCCAAACTAATGGAGAGAAGAAAGCACACACATGCTTTCCCCCTTCTGTTTCCCACTTTGCTTCCCCCCAACTGGCAGCAAACACCTAGAGAATGTACTCCTTCCTGGACGATTACCTCTTTTCATAAACTGAACAGGAAAAAAGAATGTTCTTGTCAGGTTTTTGGTAGATTAACTGCTGCCAGGATTAGCGTTTCTATATCTGGAATCGCTTATTAGGTAAATTTGCCTGTTAAGTAGTTACTTCAGATCTTTGTTAAACCCTGTTTACTTTACATATTCCAGCCCTCTTTAATTTCCTCCACTCTATTAATTTATTTCTTGGGTCTTTTTTTTTTTTTTTAGCCAAACATTTACCGAATCCCCTGCTATATAGCAGTCACAGCATTTGGCATTTCTGCATCTATCATTAGCTCATTTGTGGGAGAAAATACTTTGGGAAAATAAGGTCTGGGTGATGTTAGTTATCATGATTCATATATTTCTGTACTTTGCCCTTATCTTTGTAATTACTGTGCTCTTTACCACCATGACCACTATTTGAACTTTCCTACCTACTCTCCTGTATTAAGGAACATATTCAACATGCCTTCTGATGGTCTCTTTATAGCTTTGAACTTCCCAGCACCTTTATAGTAGTTTCTGTCAACACAGAAGTAACTCGTTTACATGACATTTTAGGAACATCCCACCGTTACTTTTTGTGCATGTTTTCCATCCCCTCAACAAGATTCTAAGAGCTTCAGGGAGCTTGAGAGTTGATGTGTCTTTGCTTTTATGACTCGTTGTAGTCTTAACTATATTTTATTTGATGTCAAGTTTGATTAAAAAAAGACCAGCTCCGGCTTCTGACACTTTGGGTTGGTTTGAGAAATAAAAGCTAGGTTAATAGATTCCAGTAGTAGAAGAAGGGAACGGAAGAACAGGGTGAAATGACATTTTTATTTAGTGGTACTGTTATCTTAAAAAAAAAAAAAGAAAACTTGATATTGGGAGATTTATATGGTATGGATTGAGATATCAGTTGAAGGTATAGCTGCTAAAGTGTAAGTTGTGGACCAGCCACATCAGATTCTCCTTGAAAAAGTGTTCTTCAGGGGAATTTGGAAAAGGGAAAGTTAGAGGAAGAACAGGGGGCCTGGGGTTAGGAAGGCATTTCATTTCAAGGATGCCGTTTCACTGCTGCACGCTGTCATTAAACGAGTGCCTCTGAGGCTACCACTGAATGTTTCGTTTCTGGATGTTCAGAGCGAATGACAAGAAATGAGCTCGGCCAGATTTGGGTGACAGATGTAGCTCAAGCATTCAGTGATGATAGAATATAGGTTCTGAGAAGTGTGCTGATTCAATTCACACGGGCTGTGGAGATCCAGCTGGCCTGGTATTTAAATGCTGTTGAAAATATTCCAATTAGATTTCCCTATATAGAATTTTCATGTAAATTGTGAAGAGTGGTACTTTCTTGAGGCGATGACATTGTTGTGAGTGTCCAGCATCAGTCCTCTAAAACTGGTAATTTCACAGTTAGAACCGAAGTGACTGCAGTGCAGAAGAACTTCAGGCTTGATCCCATCTTTGTCCATCTGGATTCTCTACATAGGATAATGGGTAGCGCCTCACCCAAATTGGATTTCAGTTGGTTCAAACAGCAGGAGTCCCATCATTTCCTTTGGCTGGATAGCTTACGGTTGAATGTTTTTAGTGTTCCTTTTGGAAAGTCATAAGTTGGAACAGGAACAAGGATATAATTTGAAACTTCACATACCAACCTGACAGCAAATGAAGCACAGAGAGGACAAAATACACATAATAAAAACCAAGGTACAGCTAACACATTATCATTATTTAAAACGGGGGAACGTAGTTCCAAGTCCTATAAAGAGATTATAAATATATTGTCAACTTTGAGTCCCTAATGGATTTTAGAGCTTCCATGATGGCTTGGTGGTAAAGAATACACCTGCAATGCAGGAGATGCCGGAGATATGGGTTTGATCCTTCCTGAGTCAGGAAGATCCACTGGAGAAGGAAACGGCAACCCACTCTAATATTCTTGCTGGAAATCCCATGGATAGAGGAGCCTGGCAGACTACAGTCCATGGGTTGCAAAAGGGTTGGACATGACTGAGCGGCTGAGCAACAACTACAAATGAATTTTAACTTCATATGCCACTCGGTTAAAATTCTGAAAGAGATAGGAATACCAGACCACCTGACCTGCCTCTTGAGAAACCTATCTGCAGGTCACAAAGCAACAGTTAGAGCTGGACATGGAACAACAGACTGGTCCCAAATAGGAAAAGGAGTACGTCAAGGCTGTATATTGTCACCCTGCTTATTTAACTTATATGCAGAGTACATCATGGGAAACGCTGGGCTGGAAGAAGAACAAGCTGGAATCAAGATTGCCAGGAGAAATATCAATCACCTCAGATATGCAGATGACACCACCCTTACGGCAGAAAGTGAAGAGGAACTAAAAAGCCTCTTGATGAAAGTGAAAGAGGAGAGTGAAAAAGTTGGCTTAAAGCTCAACATTCAGAAAACAAAGATCATGGCATCTGGTCCCATCACTGCATGGGAAATAGATGGGGAAACATTGTCAGACTTTATTTTTCTGGGCTCCAAAATCACTGCAGATGGTGACTGCAGCCATGAAATTAAAAGACGCTTACTCTTTGGAAGAAAAGTTATGACCAACCTAGATAGCATATTGAAAAGCAGAGACATTACTTTGCCAACAAAGGTCCCTCTAGTCAAGGCTCTGGTTTTTCCAGTAGTCAGGTATGGATGTGAGAGTTGGGCTGTGAAGAAAGCTGAGTGCTGAAGAATTGGTGCTTTTGAACTGTGGTGTTGGAGAAGACTCTTGAGAGCCCCTTGGACTGCAAGGAGATCCAACCAGTCCATCCTAAAGGAGATCAGTCCTGGGTGTTCTTTGGAAGGAATGATGATAAAGCTGAAACTCCAGTACTTTGGCCACCTCATGCGAAGAGTTGACTCATTGGAAAAGACTGATGCTGGGAGGGATTGGGGGCAGGAGGAGAAGGGGACGACCGAGGATGAGATGGCTGGATGGCATCACTGACTCGATGGATGTGAGTTTGAGTGAACTCCAGGAGTTGGTGATGGATAGGGAGGCCTGGCAAGCTGCAATTCATGGGGTCGCAAAGAGTTGGACACGACTGAGCAACTGAACTGAACTGATATCATAGCTTACCTATCTGAAACTGATAATGGCTATAGTAAATAGTCATCAATAAAAATTTACTTGACATTTTTAGAATTTGAAGGATCTTTTTATAGAGACATACTGGATAATTCATTATCGTTAAAATACGTTTTGTGGGAAAATGAGAACTCTTGCCTTTCCTTTTTCTCTTTTGTCAGGATTTCTCTGGTCTGGGACAGAGACATTCAGAATCATTCTATATTCTCTAATGCTGTACCTGAGACTGAGTCATCTTTTTTTTTTTTTTAATGTTGTTGTTGTTCAGTTGCTAAGTCGTGTCAGACTGTAACCCCAAGGACTGTAGCCCACCAGGCTCCTCTGTCCATGGGATTTTCCAGGCAAGAATATTGGAGTGAGTTGCCATTTCCTTTCCCAGGGGAACTTCCTGGATCAGGGATTGAACCCGCATCTCCTCCATTGGCAGGCAGATTTGTTACCGCTGAGCCACCAGGGAAGCCCAAGGAACCAAAGAGTCACAGCATTCAGTGATCTGTGTCTGAGACAGGACTTTTGTTTCTGATCATTCCAATCAACTTGCCTTTGTTGATATCTGGAGATGTACTTGGTATGGATTGGAGTACTCTCTTGGGTCACAGAAGAGCAATGGGAAGAAAGAGAGCCAAGAAGGATCAGCATATCTCCTTTTTCATGTCAGTCAGGAGGGAGAGAGGAGGTTGTCAGCCAGGCACGTGGCTGTGCACCTGGGGACTTTTTAGCACATGACTTCCCTGAACCACTCTGCGCTTATTTTCTTCTTTGTGTTTTTATCCATCGTTTGTAGCCCCAAGGCCCTGAAAGTGTTAGAAAGTAGGTGTTAATTAATAAGAAGGTAGCGATAAAGGAGTGAAACTGTGAAATACAGGGCTGTCTGTCGTGTTACAACATGTCGTGAAACCACCTTTATTTCCTTTGATTTGTTATTAATATCTTTATTTGCAGTCAGGTTCCCCTAAACTTTGTTGTTTTCCCTAGATCGATTGACTCATCATGCTCTTAGGTTGCCCCTGGCACCACAACAGTTTGATTGTTGACTTAGGTTGTGAGTAATGCCTTCAGTGACTGCCAGTCAGTACCAGGGAGGGATCAATACAATAGAATGTGATTATTCAGTACTGCCGAGTGATGAACACCCAGCCCTGTGTACAGTGGCCGTAGTAGGTGCTCAGTAAGAGGCTGAGTGAATTAACCATCTAAAGCCAACAGGACATTCAAGATGATTAAGACCTTCTCCCCAGATCACTTATTAAATGAATACCTGGGAACCTTCTCTTATCTTTGTGGAAACAAACAGTACATGGAAAGTCAACCCCAACTGCTTTTTACAGTGAGATAATCTCAGTGCGACTGGAAGAGGAGAGTCTTCTCTCTGTACTTATTGGATAGATATTCTCTGGCAAAAAGGAGATTCATACTCAACAAGACCATAGGAAGAACTTAGCATAATCATCTCCTGGCCTATAAAAATAAATATTATTATTTCCATATAGATAAGGAATAAAACACAGAGAGATTACTTGTCTGGTATCCCTCAATAAAGCAAAAAAAAACAAAAATTGAATGCCAGGTTTTTCTAATTCTAAGTATGAATTTATCACCTCAGTCTGTCTTTCGTTTGGCTTTTGGGTTCCTTTTAATTTTCTTTAAAATGCTAATTAAATTATGTTCTTCCTACCTGAACATCAAGATAATTGGCTTATAAGATCTCCCAATGTGTGAGTGTCACCACACATTTCACCCGTGATCTTTTTTTTTTTGCTCTGAAAGGTTTTAGGTGGTTTTAATCTTGTTTGTTTTTTTCCTATGTGGAACATTTATTTCACTAATAATGAGACTTCAAGATAGATTTAGCTCATTTAAAAAGAGTACATTTGCTGAAATTTCCATGACCTTCTCATTTTCTTGACCTCAAAGAGGATGAACATCATTCCATTTTGTCCCTGATTTTTTTGGTTTTGTTTTTAAAAAAGTGAATTTAAGAAATTCTAAAGGTAACAAATACTATGCTCAAATGACTTACATTACTTCACACCCTTCTCAGTTCTATGTCAAAGTATTTTTTCTGCTTTTCCCATAGAACATAATTAAATATTCACATTTTCTCATATCAAGCAAATTTTAATAGTGTAATTTTAAGGGACATATACTGTATCCAATAATTATATATGATATTATTTAATTGGGCATTCTATTTCTGAGTTACTTTTGGTTGATCATAGATTCTTATGATCCATATCTTAATATTTTATTCTATTCTCCAATAAATGTTCAGTTCAGTTCAGTCACTCAGTCGTATCTGACTCTTTGTGACCCCATGAGTCACAGCACGCCAGGCCTCCCTGTCCATAACCAACTCCCGGAGTTCACTCAGAGTCGCAAAAATCGAGTCAGTGATGCCATCCAGCCATCTCATCCTCGGTCGTCCCCTTCTCCTCCTGTCCCCAATCCCTCCCAGCATCAAAGTCTTCTCCAATGTGTCAACTCTTCGCATGAGGTGGCCAAAGTACTGGAGTTTCAGCTTTATCATCATTCCTTCCAAAGAAATCCCAGGGTTGATCTCCTTCAGAATGGACTGGTAGGATCTCCTTGCAGTCCGAGGGACTCTCAACAGTCTTCTCCAACACCACAGTTCAAAAGCATCAATTCTTCGGTGCTCAGCCTTCTTCACAGTCCAACTCTCACATCCATACCTCACTACTGGAAAAACCAGAGCCTTGACTAGATGGATCTTAGTCGGCAAAGTAATGTCTCTGATTTTGAATATGCTATCTAGGTTGCTCATAACTTTTCTTCCAAGGAGTAACGTCTTTTAATTTCATGGCTGCAATCACCATCTGCAGTGCTTTTGGAGCCCAGAAAAATAAAGTCTGACACTTTCCACTGTTTCCCCATCTATTTCCCATGGAGTGATGGGACCAGATGCCATGATCTTAGTTTTCTGAAAGTTGAGCTTTAAGCCAATTTTTTCACTCTCCTCTTTCACTTTCACCAGGAGGCTTTTTAGTTCCTCTTCACTTTCTGCCATAAGGGTGGTGTCATCTGCATATCTGAGGTGATTGATATTTCTCCTGGCAATCTTGATTCCAGCTTGTGTTTCTTCCAGCCCAGCGTTTCTCATGATGTACTCTGCATATAAGTTAAATAAGCAGGGTGACAATATACAGCCTTGAAGTACTCCTTTTCCTATTTGGGACCAGTCTGTTGTTCCATGTCCAGTTCTAACTGTTGCTTCCTGTCCTACATACAGATTTCTCAAGAGGCAGGTCAGGTGGTCTGGTATTCCCATCTCTTTCAGAATTTTCCACAGTTTATTGTGAGCCACACAGTCAAAGGCTTTGGCATAGTCAATAAAGCAGAAATAGATGTTTTTCTGGAACTCTCTTGCTTTTTCCATGATCCAGCGGATGTTGGCAATTTGATCTCTGGTTCCTCTGCCTTTTCTAAAACCAGCTTAAACATCAGGAAGTTCACGGTTCATGTATTGCTGAAGCCTGGCTTGGAGAATTTTGAGCATTACTTTACTAGAGTGTGAGATGAGTGCAATTGTTTGGTAGTTTGAGCATTCTTTGGCATTGCCTTTCTTTGGGATTGAAATGAAAACGGACCTTTTCCAGTCCTGTGGCCACAGCTGAGTTTTCCAAACTTGCTGGCATATTGAGTGCAGGACTTTCACAGCATCATCTTTCAGGATTTGAAACAGCTCAACTGAAATTCCATCACCTCCACTAGCTTTGTTCGTAGTGATGCTTTCTAAGGCCCACTTGACTTCACATTCCAGGATGTCTGGCTCTAGGTGAGTGATCACACCATCGTGATTATCCGGGTCGTGTAGATCCTTTTTGTACAGTCCTTCTGTGTATTCTTGCCATCTCTTCTTAATATCTTCTGCTTCTGTTAGTTCATACCATTTCTGTCCTTTATCAACGCCATCTTTGCATGAAATGTTCCCTTGGTATATGTCTAATTTTCTTGAAGAGATCTCTAGTCTTTTCCATTCTGTTGTTTTCCTCTATTTCTTTGCATTGATCGCTGAAGAAGGCTTTCTTATCTCTTCTTGCTATTCTTTGAAACTCTGCATTCAGATGCTTATATCTTTCCTTTTCTCCTTTGCTTTTCACTTCTCTTTTCACAGCTATTTCTAAGGCTTCTCCAGACAGCCATTTTGCTTTTTTGCATTTCTTTTCCATGGGGATGGTCTTGATCCCTGTCTCCTGTACAATGTCACGAACCTCATTCCATAGTTCATCAGGCACTCTATCAGATCTAGGCCCTTTAATCTATTTCTCACTTCCACTGTATAATCATAAGGGATTTGATTGAGGTCATACCTGAATGGTCTAGCGGTGTTCCCTACTTTCTTCAATTTAAGTCTGAATTTGGTAATAAGGAGTTCATGATCTGAGCCACAGTCAGCTCCTGGTCCTGTTTTTGTTGACTGTATAGAGCTTCTCCATTTTTTGCTGCAGAGAATATAATCAGTCTGATTTCGGTGTTGACCATCTGGTAATGTCCATGTGTAGAGTCTTCTTTTGTGTTGTTGGAAGAGGGTGTTTGCTATGACCAGTGCATTTTCTTGGCAAAACTCTATTAGTCTTTGCCCTGCTTCATTCCATATTCCAAGTCCAAATTTGCCTGTTACTCCAGGTGTTTCTTGACTTCCTACTTTTGCATTCCAGTCCCCTATAATGAAAAGGACATCTTTTTTGGGTGTTAGTTCTAGAAAGTCTTGTAGGTCTTCATAGAGCCGTTCAACTTCAGCTTCTTCAGCGTTACTGGTTGGGGCATAGACTTGGATAACTGTGATACTGAATGGTTTGCCTTGGAAACGAACAGAGATCATTCCGTCATTTTTGAGATTGCATCCAAGTACTGCATTTCGGACTCTTCTGTTGACCATGATGGCTACTCCATTTCTTCTGAGGGATTCCTGCCCACAGTAGTAGATATAATGGTCATCTGAGTTAAATTCACCCATTCCAGTCCCTTTTAGTTCACTGATTCCTAGAATGTTGACGTTCACTCTTGCCATCTCCTGTTTGACCACTTCCAATTTGCCTTGATTCATGGACCTGACATTCCAGGTTCCTATGCAATATTGCTCTTTATAGCATTGGACCTTGCCTCTATTACCAGTCACATCCTCAGCTGGGTATTGTTTTTGCTTTGGCTTCAACCCTTCATTCTTTCTGGAGTTATTTCTCCACTGATCTCCAGTAGCATATTGCTCACCTACTGACCTGGGGAGTACCTCTTTCAGTATCCTACCATTTTGCCTTTTCATACTGTTCATGGGGTTCTCAAGGCAAGAATACTGAAGTGGTTTGCCATTCCCTTCTCCAGTGGACCACAATCTGTCAGACCTCTCCACCGTGACCCACCCATCTTGGGTTGCCCCACGGGTGTCTTAGTTTCATTGAGTTAGACAAGGCTATGGTCCTAGTATGATTAGATTGACTAGATTTCTGTGAGTATGGTTTCAGTGTGTCTGCCCTCTGATGCCCTCTTGCAACACCTACCATCTTACTTGAGTTTCTCTTACCTTGGGCATGGGGTATCTCTTCATGGCTGCTCCAGCAAAGCACAGCCGCTGCTCCTTACCTTGGATGAGGAGTGGTGGCTGTGTGGGCACAGGAGGGCCTAGAGGAGCCATCCCACACTGAAGGTCAGGAAGGGTGGTGGGAGGAGATACCCCTCATCCAATAAACGTTAGCCTGTACATATAAAACATTTTTTTTTAATTTATAAAGTAGAATGAGTAGAGACGATCATCAAATAATAATCAGTCTTTATGCAGAACAAACACCCTCCAGTGTCCTCAGCTAAGCTTAGGGAGAAATACTGAATAGATGAGGTGAAAGGATTGTTTCAAGAGGTGAAATTCTAAAAGAAATTTAACCCACAGTGGTTGGGTCATGGCTTGCCTCTTTTATTGCTATTGTTTATGAGGAAAAAACTTTACTCATATAATATTGCTTAAATAGAATTAAGTTGATATTGTTTTTCTAATAATTATGAGTATTGTTGTGCTTCCCTAGTGGATCAGTGGTAAAGAATCCAGCTGCCAGTCTAGGAGACATGGGTTCAATCCCTGGGTTGTAAAGATTCCCCGGAGGAAGAAATGGCAACCCACTCCAGTATTCTTGCCTGGGAAATCTTAAAAGCCTGGTGGGCTATAGTCCATGGGGTCTCAAAAGAATTGGAGACTTAACAACTAAACAACAACATGACTGCTCTGGGTATATGTTTATTAAATGTGACTTTGTCCCCCGTATGTGATAGATATTGGTGCTAGACCTATTTCTATTGAAAAGAAAATATTTTCTATTCTGTCATTCAGGCTGTCTCATATACTGGTTATTGCAATTTTCATTTTTGTTTCTCTTTGTTCAGCTTTATCTCTGTTCTTTATTCAGGCATGTCTTGAGCAGAGTTTGTTATGCAATTACTAGCTTTATTTCTTCTTGCAACTTCCTCACTGTTATCATATATTTTTTTTTATGTTGCTTGGGACACAAATATTTACTATTTAGATAGGTTGTGTCTTTTGCAATCCTATAATGATCCTTCATAGAGTTTTATTCAGAATACCTTTTTAAATCTGATAGCATTATGAGTTTTCTTATTTACTTGATCTCCTCCTAATTTCTTTGGAAACTTATCTAATCAATCATTCCCTTCTTTCTCTCCCTACTGACTCCTGTTTAATCTGCAAACCAAATCGTTTCTCTCTCCTTTAAAAGATAAAAATGGCTTCCTTGACCACCTGCACCATCTCTTTCCTCCCTTTGCTAGCAGATGTCTCAGGAAGACTGTCCTTCCTCTCCGTCACTTCTCTGACACTGCTCCGTCTCCTTCATCTGTCCTCTCTCCTTATCATTTTACCAGAAAAGCCTTTCTCGTTGGCGTGATATCTTCCTAATTGTCCTCATTCCATTCACCTTCCTTAAAGAATGTTTACCAATGACTGTCCTTCTCCTCAAAGATTTTCCGTCCTTTGGGAGTGAGCTTTATTCTTTCTAAGTTGTCTGTTTCATTTAATTTTTTTGTCTGACTTCTCTCCCTTCCTCTGCCCTTTTAATGTATATATTCCTTCAAAATTTCATTCTTTGTCAGCCAAGTAGGATTTTCTTGAGTATAGTCTGTCCCTGGTCGATTTCAACCATGTCCCTGATAGTATCTGTCACCCCTACGCTAGTGGTGCCACCTGTCCATCTCCAGACTCCAGGCCTTACTCCTTAATCCTGGGTCTGGATTAATGCTGCATGAGCTGTAAATGCACTTTTTCCGGAGCCACACACAGAAAGTGTGTTCCCCCTTCTGGATCTTTGTCTCAGGTTGTTGGAACTCCAAACGCTCCGCCCCATCACCTGACTTCTTTTCCTTCACCCCCTCATGTCTAACCCATCTCTGCATCCTGACAACACTCTGACCACAAGAATCTACGGGATCTAAAACCTTTGCTCCATTCCCAGGGCCCTAGTGCAGGAAAAAGAGAGGGGAGAAGTATGAGAAAGAGGGAAGGAAGGAAAAAAGAAGAGAGAGAAGAAAGGAGGAGAAGGAAGAAAGGATAAAGAAAAGTGAGAACAAGAAAAAAAAGTTGAAAAGAGAAAGAAGGGGAAGATAGAAAAAGGTCACCTGCTTTTTAAATTTTTCAAGTAAAGGTATCACAAGCATGCCTTTTAAAAAACTAAAATAAAAAGATGTAAGAAGAAAAAAAATGCCACCACTCACTGACAAACACTATTGGTTTAGCCTCTTAAAACTGACTTCTCTGCCTCAAAACTTCTCCAACCTGTTCCCCATTCTCTCATCATAGGTACTGTTACAAAGCAAAGTGAACAAATAGAAAACAAAATTAGTCTGGAGTCCTGCCATTGTTTCCCATGACCTGTGCAATCAAGTCTATAGGCTCTGCAGGATGGCATTCAAGGCCCTTTGCACTGCACTGTTTCTGCATGTGGGTCCTCGCCCCAAAACTCCTCTCCCACAACAAATCCAATATCCCAATCACACTGGAGGACCAAGTTCTGGGAAAAGAATGATGGACCCGAAATGTCCTCTTCCTAATCCATACCTTTGTCATTATAATAGATATATCATATTCATAATTTGATTAGCTGTGTTTGGAAACACCAAGAGCTGCTTTCTTTAAGAGTTCGAGGTCTTATGAGGGCAAAAGATCAATCTAAAGGGGGTACATCGTAATCTCTGCTGAGCTGATGGTCGCTCGTAGGTGGCAATCTTGAACACTGCCTGAAGGTTGGAGAAGTTGGAGACAGAGTCACAAAGAAGGGGCCCCTCGACCCAAGTCTTGTAAGATAAGTAGGATTCAAGTCTGTGAAATTGCATCTAACACAGGAAGAAGCCCAGGTATCTCTGCTCTAGTCTTTAAGTGGGTTAAATCTTAGACAGTCCTCTCCCATCCTACCTATTATAATTGACGTGGTGCTAAATGTGTTTTGTTTAAACAACAGATTGTTGAGTTTTATTTTTAACTCAGTCAATAACTTCTTTTGTTTTAATAATAAGCAAGTTTAGTCTGTTCACATTTTAAGCTAGGCCAAAAGGTAAGCTTAAGTGGTCTACTTCTTAACACTTTAACATTAATGTATTTCAGGGGAAAAAAAGCATTTTAATTGCTCCTATTTATTTTTATTATTAACTAAATAAACTTTTATTCCCTTTCAGGAAATATAAGGAGTCTTTCATTTCCCTCATTCAAATGTGTTTGTATGAATAGTCCCAGGTCCATGGGGCTTTTGCTCATTCCCTTTGAAGTTGCAAAACTATTACATAGAGTTCAGTCTGTTAACTGGGAATTTTGATTTATTTATTCTTTATGAAATTTATCGTACATATTTGTTGTATCTTTTTAAAGTTAATTTTTTTAAATATGTATTTATTTATTTTTAGCTGCATTGGGTCTTTGTTGCAGCACGTGGCTCTTCATTGTGGTGTGGGGCTTTTCTCTAGTTGTGGCTCATGGGTTCCAAAGCTCATGGGCTCTGTAGTTGCTACATGCAGGCTCTCTAGTTGTGGCACATGTGCTTAGTTGGGGAATCCCAGTTCCCTGACCAGGGAGTGAACCTGCGTCCCTGAATTGGAAGGCGGATTCCTAACCACTAGACCACCAGAAAAGTCCCCATTTTTTTATCCTGTTGTTTGTCTTTTTCAGATCATTTTATTGGCAAGGGGGTTACTACCCCACAGATATTTCTCAAATCTGTGTACCCCAGGGTACACAGCATACAGCTCTTTTATTTAATTCTTCTTTTCCCTCCTTTGTTTGCTTTCCAGTTCTTACAGACAGTTCTGTGAGAATCTTTTGGCTTCCTAAGAAGTTCAGTGGGAAGACGAGTCCCGAGAGCATAGTGGGAAACTCAGAACCATTCCCATGCCTATGTTCGTGGAAGCATGTTGTTTGCTAGTCTGAATTGAGAACAATTTTTGCAGACCAAAATTGAAGGTGATTGATTCCATTTGTTTTCCTTCCAGAATGCTCCCCTGGCAGTGAGGATGTCTGTAGGTCTGGAGAGGTAGAAAAGATTCATTTCTGTACCTCTTTTCATGAGTCTGCTTCTGTGTATTCAGTACTTGACCCCCCTGCCCTTAGGCAAGCCCTTGTAATGAGCTCCCCTGTCATGAATTGTTGGAACCCACAGTCTGGCTCAAATGACCAAGGGGTGCCTCTTTGTCAGACACACGCTGTGCATCTGGCAGCATCGCCAGGGGTAACCTGATAGGGCTCACGATTTTAATTTTAACCAAAAATACATCTGCCGGGTTCATTTCAACTGACAGGATAAATATCGTATTTCTTTACCAGTTTGTAAACACCTTGCTTTTCATCTCCATCTAACATGTTCCCTGGTGTTTTACAAATAGAAAAATCAAGTTGGAGCCATATGGGACTGAGCATATGTGTTGTGAGTGTCAGTCAAGTGTGGGGGTAGCTTTACGTGGAACTGGGTGCAGTGCGAGCAAGGCATGTGCACCTGACCAAGAGGGGTGGCGTGACAGCACCGGGGAACTGTCTGAGTGAAAGTGAGTCACTCAGTTGTGTCCGACTCTTTGAGACCCCATGGACTGTCCTCCACCAGGCTCCTCTGCCCATGGGATTCTCCAGGCAAGAATACTGGAGTGGGTTGCCATTCCGTCCTCCAGGGGATCTTCCCAACAGGGAAGAATTGTCTAAGAAAACCCCACAGACAGTATGGTGTTGGGACCACTCAGCAGCTGCCTGTGGACAGCTGGAGTTGTCCCTGTTAGAGATGAAGGATGGAGCATGTTATTCTCAGGGTCCACATCCCATTGCTTCTTCGGACCCAAACTGTTCTTAACCGAAGTTGATTTTCTTTCACTGCCTTTGAAAATCATTCTCTATGATATTCTACTGTGAAGATTCTTCTGAATAAATCTAAAATGTGTGTGCTGTGCTCAGTCATGTCCAATTCTTTGCCACCCCTTGGACTGTGGCCCACCAGGCTTCTCTGTCCATGGGATTCTCTAGGCAAGAATACTGGAGTGGGTTTCCATGCCCTCCTCCAGGGGATCTTCCAGTCCAGGGATCAAAGCTGTGTCTCCTGCATCTCCTGTGCTGCAGACAGATTCTTTACCTCGAAGCCACCAGAGAAGCCTCTGAATGCAAAATGCAAGGCACAGATGCTGTTTTTGACAGTGAGACGGCCAACAGAGGAGGGACAGCACTTATTTTGTGAAGTCGGGAAGATAATTTGACATGAGTAAAATGGCATATAGAAATAATAAACAGATTTCCCAGTTCTGAGCCACCCCCCTCAATCCTAACATAAATGGCATAAGTACTGATGGCCTTTTGTGTGAATATTTATGAGACCTTTTAATTAATCTCAAAATTCTTTTATCACCTATTAATTTTCACAGTGTCACGCTAGAGCACAAGGGTAGTAATGTTATACTCCATCTACAGATGGAGAGATCAAAGCTCACAGATGTTCAGTTTCAGAACTTGCCAGAGACCCGGAGTGATCAGCTGGGCTCTTCCCAATCCAGAGTACAAGCCTCTGGTTCCCACCCAGCTTTGTCCCACCAGACTTGGTAGCCCAGGGTACTCTGACCTGACACAAGGCTGGTTCTGTGAAATCAGGTCTAGGATTAGCCCTGGGATCCCATGGGCATGCAGGATTTGGACCTCACCTTCTCAGCGTCCTTTTCCTGCAGGACAAGCTCTTCTCTCCCCTCCACTCCTTCTTTTGTATTCAGTGCTTTCTTGCTCTTGGTTGATTTCCACTGACCCTGGAAAAGGGTCAAATGATAACTAAGGAGTTATTAATTATAATAAGGTCACAGTTTTCCAAAAAAGTATAGGCATTTTGAAAGGAAAATCTGAATGGCAGTCAGGTCTTCTCAACCTTACTTTCTTTTCCCTGTTTCAAATGCTCTTTCCCTTTATTATCAGAAACCAGAGGTTCATAGAACTTTATATGGAAGTCCCCTTGAAACTACACCTCCATGCAGGCTCTGCCAGGCCCTCACTTAGTGCAGGGACTTCTGAAGATGAGGGGGAATGAGGGAAGAAGGAATGGAAGGAGGACATGCATGTTCCCACCATCCACAGCACCATCATGCTATGAAAGCTTAAAAACCTAAACATCCCTCATATCCAGCAATGTCCTATGTGTGTGTGCATGCTAAGTCCCTTTGGTGGTGTCCAACTCTTTGCAACCCTATGGATCGTAGCCCACCAGGCTCCTCTGTCCGTGGAATTTTCTAGGCAAGAATACTGTAGTGGGTGTCCTTGCCCTCCTCCAGGGGATCTTCCTGACTCAAGAGTTGAACCCCATCTTCCGTCTCCTGCATTGGCAGGTTGGTTCTTTACCACTAACGCCACCTGGGAAGCCCATGTTTGTGGCCAGATAGGTTCTAAGGCCCAACATGATAGAAAAATCCTACAAAATGATATGAAGTAAAACTGGGGATTTGTGACTGTTGATCATTTAAATTTTTTCAAGAGAAAAATACCTAGATAAATAATTTTTAAGCATGGCCAGGATATCATAAAAAGACTGTAGGAGTAATAAAAAAGACTCTTCCTTAAAAAGAGTCCCTAATACCATCACATGGGATCATTAAAGGCTAGGGATATAAAAACGTTTGCTCTTACTGACTCTGACCATAACTGTGACCGTAGTCCAAAGGCCAGCTGAAGAATTAGCAGCTATGGAGGTGGAAACCGTTGTATCAATCCCATTGTGGCATCTCACTGAATAGTAACTGGTGTGTGTCACTCAAGTGTGCACTTTGAGTGCTGCTGCTACTGCTGCTACGTTGCTTCAGTCGTGTCCGACTCTGTGCGACCCCAGAGACGGCAGCCCACCAGGCTCCCCCATCCCTGGGATTCTCCAGGCAAGAACACTGGAGTGGATTGCCATTTCCTTCTCCAATGCGTGAAAGTGAAAAGTGAAAGTGAAGTCGCTCAGTCATGTCCAACCCTTAGCAACCCCATGAACTGCAGCCCACCAGCCTCCTCCGCCCATGGGATTTTCCAGGCAAGAGTACTGGAGTGGATTGCCATTTCTTTTTCCATTGAGTGACCGCAGTTGACCTCAAATTATACCCTGCAGAAGTGTAGGGAGGAAGGGTATTAGCGACTGTGGAGCACCCGTTGCTTGACACCTGTTCTGTGAGGTGGATATTATTCTCTTGGTTAATAAGGGGCAGAATCAAGACCAGAATCCAGGACTGACCTGTGCCCAGTGTGCAGGCCCCCTGCTGTGCTGCTGCTTATGCCAGAGAGTTGATCCCCAGCAAACAGGACCTTCTACCACTAGAGGGTAACATGTGTTTTTCGCTTGTGGTCCTCTCCTGCAAACATAAAGTCTGGAAACTGATATTAAATAATTAATTCCAGAATTTATGAAACTGATGGCTGCCATGAACCACAAGAGAAATGGCTTTTGAACAAGTCAACAGCACAGTAGCTACTATTTTGTACTGGTTCCCTCTGGAAAGGCTTGTACAGACTTGTGGGGCCCCTAACATGGCCTCCTGTTGAGGACCAAAACCCAGTGGCTCAGCTCCAGCCTGTCTCTATGTTTATTCTGGGAGGAACATTCCGTGTACCAGGAGGAAGGAAAGAGTTTGATCTTTTGGCCTGTCCTTTGCAGAATTGTATTTTGTACTTTGCAGTACTGATGCTTGAAAGTTACCTCTTAGATATTCAGAGAAATCATTTAAAACCGACTGTGGAAAATGTTTATATATTTTACCTCTCTGAAACTTACCAGCTTCTCTTATGATGTTGGCCAGTGTATGCATATTTTAATTTTTTATTTTGGGGTCACCATAAAAAACAAGGAACAGATGATATTTCGTAAAGTAACTTTGTGGGCTGGAAAACAGAAGGACCCAGAGCTGACAAAAGATAACCTAAAATAAAAAACTAAGATTGGTAAGACAGCACGATGATCAAATGGGGACTTGAGACTGCAGCTGGTGGATTTTATTCTGTAATTCTAATCAGCAGCAAGCATCTTATCCTCTACCATGTGCCAAGGTCAAGAGTGTCTGGAATTGAAAGTGAACTATACAGCCTGTGAGTGGCGGAATTCAAGTTAGATAGTTAGGGGGGAAAGCAACGCTTATCCCCTTCTAGTTCCTGTTTTGCCCTCCTGGATGCTCTACTGGATTCTCTACTCTGATCAGCTGCTAGCATGTGACAGATGGGCTAGATCAAATAGAATTAACCAAATAATCTGTCAAATATTTCAGCCAGCCAAAAGTTCTACTTAAGCCTTTTTACATTAATTAAAAACTCCAGCACCCGATCCCTGAGCTGCTCCTTTTTTATAGTATGATGTATTTATTATGTGTATTGTTTGCTTTCTGTTTATAAACTCTGGAGGAAAGGTCTTTCTTTTCTCACTGATGTATTCCAAATACGTAGGATTATACCTAGTACTTAATAGGTGCTCAGTAAACATTTTAACAGATAATAGGAACAAAAAAGGGCTTTCCCAGTGGCTCAACAGCAAAGAACTTGCCTGCAATGCAGGAACCTCAGGGTTCGGTCCCTAGGTAGGGAAGATCCCCTGGAGGAGGGCATGGCAACCCGCTCTAGTATTCTTGCCTGGAGAATCCCATGGACAGAGGAGCCTGGCGGGCTACAGTCCATAGGGTCACAAAGAGTCATACACGACTGAAGTGACTTAGCACACATGCACAGGAGCAAAAAAAGGCATGATGAGGTCAGGGGAAGCGGACACCAAGCCCCCCGAAAAAAAGCTTATGAAGGAAGAAAGGACAATGTAAAAGAAAATGCCTGATAATTTTGTTCACTTAAGAATAAGAAATACACATATCAAAACAAGATAAACTATTAACATCTTAGATAGGTAAGTTTATTTCTGATACCCAGATTACATCTGTTTTTCTCAGAAGGTTCATTTTTATTTATCGCTTCAACATTAGTTTGCTTATTCATTCACTCACCTCTTATGTGACAAGCACTGTCTTTGGCATCAAAAGGCAAAGCAGGTCTCCAATGTACTCTCATATGAGTGGGTCTATCCCAGATCAGCCATCTTACACAGTGTGTCTCCATCCATTACCCCAATTTGATAAAATATGGCACAGATAAAGCCAGGTCCAAAGATGGGATAGCTCTGTGGGCCAGCTTGTTTCAGGATAGAATGAGCAATTAGCCTGGGAAATTAACAAACATAATTTTACTGCCAGCCACAGAACAAACTCATAATCCATGGTGACTGTCTTCACAAACGTTTGCTGCTGGCCAGAGTGGATGACTCAGCACAGGCCGTCACCGGGAGAGAAACAGCACAGAGCTCACTCCTTGCTGACTGGGGTTCAAAAGCACCATCCTCATATCTGAGAAACAGCTCACTTATCCAATGTGTTGTACTGAACTGAGAGTGTGAGAAGATGCTCCCAAGCGAAGGCACACTGAAGGGTGGACACTAGAAAAAGACTCAGCTAGCGGAGGGAGGAGGGAAAGCTAAGGACATCAACAGCTGCATCACAGATCATATAGTAATGAATTGTAGCCCCTGGGAAAGGTTGATTAAGGATAAACAGTGTGTCTAAATTGGCGCTCCTGGCCTTCCTGCCAAATCCTGTTCCTTCTGCAGTGTCTCCTTGTCCCGATGATGGCATCTCCATCCTTATAATTTGCTCAAGTCCAGAACCAAGGAGTTATTCTGTACTGCTTGTTTACTGAATCACCCACCTCCAATCCAGAATCTACTTCTCAGAATCTCCACTACAGTCACTTTGGTCGCAGCTACCTTTGTCTCTCATCCAAATTACTGAAGTCTCTGGGAATTGGCAGTGCAGTGGTTAAGATCTGCCCTTACAATGCAAGGGGTGTGGGTTCAATCCCTGTTGGGGGAGCTAGGATCCCACATACTGTGCATCATGGCCAAAAAAAAAATTTTTTTCAATAAATAAATAGCAAATTATCACAAAGTCTCAAATGTGACCTTCCTGCTTCCACCTTATCCTACCCTCTGACAGTCTAGTCTCAATACCGCAGCCAGAGTGATTCTCATAAAGGAAGACCACATCATGTCATTGCTCTGCTCAAAACTCTCGGGTGATTTCCATTTCATTGAGGACAAAAGCCAAAGTCCTCTCAACAGCCTTCATGGTTTCTGCCCCTCTCGCTGCCGCTTCCCCTCCCACTTGGTACCCCACCACTTTCCCCACACTCATCCAGCTCCTCTGTCCTGCCTACTGGTCCTTGAGCTCTGGAGACACATTCCAGCCTTAGGACCGTTGCATTGGTTCTTTCCTCTTGTGGTGGTTGTGTCTGCCTCCCCCAGATACCCACATGGCTAAAGCCTCATCCAACCATTTATGCAAATATCACGTTGGCTGTGAGACTGACTCTGGCCCTATTGTAAACTGAAACCCATCCCCGACATATATCTGGTTCCCTTCTTTTGACTATTTTCTTCCCTATGACTTTTAACAGCTACCATACCATATAATTTAGTTATTCATTACGTTTACTGTCTATCTTCCCCCAGTGACACATCTTATACGTCAGCTTGACCGGGCTATGGGATGCCCAGATATTTAGGTAGACATTATTCTGGACTTTTCTGTGAGGATGCTTTTTGGATGAGATTAACATTTAAATCAGTAGACTAGACAAAGCACACTCATGCGTGGGCCTCATCCGATGGGCTGAAGGCCTGAATAGAACAAAAAGGCTGAGCCTCCCCTGAGTAAGGGAGAATTCCTCCTGCCTGACTGCCTTCAAACTGTGGCTATCAGCTTTTTCTGTGTTTGGACTCAAACTGAACATTAGTTTGCTGGGTCTCAAGCCTGCTTCAGATGGGAAAACTTAAGCCATCATGCCTCCTGGGTCTCCAGTTTGCGGACTCACTCAGCAGATCTTGGGACTTGACAGCCTCCATAATCCCATGAGCCAGTTCCTTATAAAACCCTGTATGTAGTCACATCCTACTGGTGCTGCTTCTATGGAAAATTCTGACTAATCACTCCCCACCCTACTTGGACAGAAGAGGACAGGGACATGAGGAACCTTATCTTGTTGCCACTCTCTTCCGCCTCTTCTCTCCAGCCCTGGCACATAGATGCGGCGCTCAGCATGTATTTGTTGAATAAATGCAGAAATAAATGGGCCAATAGGTAGCAGTCTTTAGATGTGTCTTTAGAGGTGTGAACACTATCATCTCCACTTTATTACACAGTCAAGAGCTGTAGGCTTTCGATCTAAAGAGCTGAGCCAAAGATCAAAAGTGGTCTTCTTGCATGTGCCTCATAGAATTCTGGATGTACATCACGTTTTTGGTTTGTTGGGGGTGGGGGTGGAGACGTTGGTAGCTTTACACGTGGCATTAGCCACGCTTTCCCTTTGGGGTCAGTGTGAAAAACCAAGCACAGCCATCCTCCAGCACTGATAGTATTTCGAGTGTATGTGATCTGTGGCATGAGGGAGACTTAATGTCAGGAGAAGCTATGGGAGTCCTCTGGACTTGGAAGGAGCCGGAAATCCCTCTTGGGTAACAAAAAAGCATCGCATGGCCATGGGGCAGCACATAGGAAAAGATAGCTCAAGACTTGAAGACCAAGGGCAAGCAAATGTCATTAGCCCTCAGTTTGCTCTGTAGAAGGAATACTGTGATTCAGGGGCATTGTTTCTAAATGGTCTTTCAAACACAAGGTTCAGTGTGAGCAAGAAGAAAGAAAAAAGATGAGGAAAAAGGAGAGGAAAGAGATTCTGACTGCCAGTGGTGATTGGAAGTGGGGGCAGGGCTGACCAGAAAACGACTGTGAAGCAGCAAGAGAAGATAGACTCTCAGTGCAGAGTGGGGAGGGTCACGCCAGCAGTCCTCTCAGAGATGATTATAGCTCCTGAAAACAGCCTGTGTATGTGTGTGGTATGTGTGTGTGTGTGTGTGTTAGAAATGCGAGCAGAGACTTCTTTGCCTCCATTAAATGCCCCTGAAAGTGTTTCCATGGTAATGAACAAGCATAACTGAGAGGACAAATGAACACACAGGGAGCAGCCCAGCGGATCCCAGTGATTCTCTGAAGCCACTTCACAGGCTTCCGCTGCCGACCTTTCCTGGAGTCTGTTCTACAGAAAACCAGTTCCCTACAAAACTGAGGGAGACGGGTGGGTAGAATAAAATGTTCTGTGAGCCAAAAAACTTGAGAAACATCAAGGTAAACAAGATAAATGGACTTCTTTAGTGACTCCATTAGTGTTCTGAGGTGGGTCCTGACTCGCCAAAAGGGAGATGCTGTGTGCAGAGTCCTCTCAAACTCCATGGACCAGGATGCTCTGTTTGTGTTGAGCTGTTCACCAAACTGGAACTGGGGCTCTGTTGGATGCTCTGTGGGAAGCATGGCTCTTGAGAACAGCAATCAGTAGAATCTGACAAAGATTCTACTAACCTTAACAGAGAAAGCTGAGGGACTTCCCTAGTGGACCCATGGTTAAGGTTCTGTGCTTCCAATGCAAGAGGCGCAGGTTCAATCCCTGGTCGGGGAACTAAGATCCCACATACCACATGCCCAAAACATTAAAAATAAATGAAGTGTACAACTTGAAGAGTTTCAACAGACATTTTTTAAAAGGAGAGAGGAAGCTGATTTCTGATTAAGGACGATTAGAGTGCTGTATCAGTGCGTGCTAAGTCACTTCAGTTGGGTCTGACTCTGTGTGACCCTATGGACTGTAGCCCACCAGGCTCCTCTGTTTATGGGATTCTCCAGGCAAAAATATTAGAGTGGGTTGCCATTCCTTCTCCAGGGGATATTCCTGACCCGGGGATTGATCCCTCATCTTGTATGTCTCCTGTATTGGCAGGTGGGTTCTTTACCACTATTGCTACCTGGCAAGTCCTGTGTCTGTATTAGTAGCTTGGTATAATTATTGGTAAATCCACCTTGTGAGATGTCTTAAGACACAGAGCAGCTATTGCAATTTTTTGCACCTCCTGAGACTGAACTGAAAACTGAAGATTTACGTCATCTCAGCCATGTCCTGCACAAATGAATCTCAAAGAAAAGATCTAACAATCCCTTAGTCATGGGCCTGTTTATCCAGGGGAACAACAGTGACCCAGTAAATGCAGTTGGCTGTGCAGGGATCCTTCAGATGTTGACATTGGTGGTTTAAACTGAGATTTATCATTAGGAAGCAGACAGAACTAGGGAAAACCAATCAATATGATGAATGGCATACAGTCCATACTCTACAAACATTGGTAGAAGAAAATTTATAGTACTTTGGGAAAGGGGGGAGATAAATTAAGAGTTTGGGATTAGCAGACACAAACTACTATATATAAAATAGATAAACAACAAGGTCTTACTGTATAATAAGTATAGTACAGGGAACTATATTCAATATCTTACAATAACCTACAATGAAAAAGTATGAAAATTAGTATATATGTATAACTGAATTGCTTTGCTGTATACCACGAACTAACACAACATAGTACATCAAATATACTTTAATTTTAAAAATGTATAGCAATTTGGATTTTTTTTCATCTCAGAGAACTAGTTTCTGATATATTATTTTAGACTTTATAAAGCTGGTAAATTTGAATGGTTTTGGCAATTCTCTCCAATTTTAGAAATTGTTAGTTAGTGACGTCCTGTGTGTTTAAGTAAAGCACAGTGAGATTGCTGTTCAGCTTTAATGTTCAGAATCCCTTAAAGTAAAATTATAGGTGATTATAAAATTCATCATTGTCAGAAGCCAGACACTACCTACCCAGAGAGGGAGAATGTTGATGTCTTTTCGGCTAGGTCCATTAAATAAGTTGAAACAATGACAAGGTACAAGATGAGATTCTTCTTGACCATCCAGTCTACTCTCTTATGCTGATTGTGGGTAACCAGGTTAAGCTTTTGATTTTCAACTTAATTTTCACTTCTGGTTTCTCTCTGCCATGATTTTGTATGTCTTTATTGATCATTGCCCGTTATTGACCACTGCTTCCTTCCTGGATCTCAAATAATCTAGCTAATCCCATGACCTGCCATGAATCCAGTGTTTTCTCGGAACGCGTTTTGTCAAATCTGGTTATACAGAAGAGAGGCACCAGAGCTTCGTATGTGCCCCTCACACAGTTGTTAGCAGCACAACAATCCGTGAATGGAAAAGACGTGTTTTCTGTGACGGGACTATCATCTTTCTGTATTATCAGGGAAAGACTCTTCCTATCAGAACCTATATAATGAAAATTATAAATCTCAATATGAAGAGCAGCTAATGTTAAGTTTGTTCTTTTTTATCATCTTCTGACCCCTGTTGTTGCAGCAAGATTCAGGAGATGAGATATTCCATTCAGTCGCTCAGTTGTGTCCGACTCTTTGCGACCCCATGAACCACAGCATGCCAAGCCTCCCTGTCCATCACAACTCCTGGAGTTTACCCCAACTCATGTCCATTGAGTCAGTGATGCCATCTAACCATCTCATCTTCTGTCGTCCCCTTTTCCTCCTGCCTTCAATCTTTCTCAACATCAGGATCTTTTCAAATGAGTCAGCTCGTCTCATCAGGTGGCCAAAATATTGGAGTTTCAGCTTCAACATCAGTCCTTCCAGTGAACACCCAGGACTGATTTCCTTTACAATGGACTGGTTGGATCTCCTTGCAATATAAGGGACTCTCAAGAGTCTTCTCCAACACCACAGTTCAAAAGCATCAGTTCTGCACTCAGCTTTCTTTCTGGTGTGATCACTCACCTAGAGCCAGACATCCCGGAATGTGGAGTCAAGTGGGCCTTGGGAAGCATCACTACAAACAAAACTAGTGGAGGTGATGGAATTCCAGTTGAGCTGTTCCAGATCCTAAAAGATGATGCTGTAAAAGTGCTGTACTCAGTATGTCAGCAAATTGGGAAAACTCAGCAGCGGCCACAGGACTGGAAAGGTCAGTTTTCATTCCAATCACAAAAAAGGCAATGCCAAAGAATGCTCAAACTACTGCACAATTGCACTCATCTCACACGCTAGTAAAGCAAAGCTCAAAATTCTCGAAGCCAGACTTCAGCAATATGTGAACCGTAAACTTCCAGATGTTCAGGTTGGTTTTAGAAAAGGCAGAGGAACCAGAGAGCAAATTGCCAACATCAGCTGGATCATGGAAAAAGCAAGAGAGTTCCAGAAAAACATCTATTTCTGCTTTATTGACTATGCCAAAGCCTTTGACTGTGTGGATCACAATAAACTGTGGAAAATTCTTTAAGAGATGGGAATACCAGACCACCTGACCTGCCTCTTGAGAAACCTGTATGCAGGTCAGGAAGCAACAGAACTGGACATGGAACAACAGACTGGTTCCAAATAGGAAAAGGAGTACATCAAGGCTGTATATTGTCACCCTGCTTATTTAACTTCTATGCAGAGTACATCATGAGAAACACTGGGCTGGAGGAAGCACAAGCTGGAATCAAGATTGCCAGGAGAAATATCAATAACCTGGCTCAGACGGTAAAGTGTCTGTCTACAATGTGGCAGACCCAGGTTCGATCCCTGGGTTGGGAAGATCCCCTAGAGAAGGAAATGGCAATCCACTCCAGTACTATTGCCTGGAAAATCCCATGGACAGAGGAGCCTGGTAGGCTACACTCCATGGGGTCTCAAAGAGTCAGACACAACTGAGCGACTTCACTTTCAGATATGCAGATGACACCACCCTTATGGCAGAAAGTGAAGAGGAACTAAAGAGCCTCTTGATGAAAGTGAAAGAGGAGAGTAAAAAAGTTGACTTAAAGTTCAACATTCAGAAAACTAAGATCAGGGCATCTGGTCCCATCACTTCATGGCAAATAGATGGGGAAACAGGGGAAACAGTGGCTGACTTTATTTTTCTGGGCTCCAAAATCACTGCAGATGGTGATTGCAGCCATGAAATTAAAAGACATTTACTCCTTGGAAGGAAAGTTATAACCAATCTAGACAGTATATTAAGAAGTAGAGATATTACTCTGTCAACAAAGGTCCGCCTAGTCAAGGCTATGGTTTTTCCAGTAGTCATGTATGGATGTGAGAGTTGGACTATAAAGAAAGCTGAGTGTAGAAGAATTGATGAGATATTATAAGGATGCAAATTATTGTGAATCACTGTATAAACTTTTAGATTTCCATCGAACTTGACTTTTTGTATCACATATCTACCCTTTTGAGACAGGTGACACATTGAGAGCTTGGAGAAAATAGCGGCCTATGTATCATGTCAGCAAAACTGTGTTCTTGTTCTGATAATAAAATGTAAGTTTTAGAGTGAGGGCTTCCCACCATAGTGTAGGACAGAAACCAAAAATGATGAGAAATCGGGTTCACACTTGTGAACAGTGGCAAAGAAAAAAAAAAAAACAGGAAGTTGGAACTGACAAACATACATTGTTCGTTGGGTTAGTGGCTCCAAAACCCTAAAAAAGGCTTTGAATGATTCTGAGAAATTAAAGCATATTGATAAGCAACAGTGTAAGTTGTTATCTGAAAAGTAAAAAAATTGCTTTAGAAAAGGCTCTTTAGCCTGTGGTTTGCTAAATGCTTTGGCAGAAAAAAATTACACTAAAAATGCCTGATTTGCAACTATTCTACCTTTTTTAGAAAAATACAACAATTTGGCATCAAGCTTCAGTGCTACCCCTGAGGTTCTTTCTGAAGAGGTATCTGTCCTGGGCTCCAGACCTCTGCGTTTCCAGCTGTTTTTTGGAAATGTCAGTAAAGGGATATCAGAGATGATCCTTGGCCCCAATGAAATATTAAATTATGTTTCATATACAGAGATGCCTGTCATTATTTTCTATGTTTTCCTGTATCTTTGAAATAGTTTATTTCTCAGATATTATTACTGGGGGAGGATGTGCTGATGAGTATAATGGGTTGTTGATAGATTTGTACTAAAAATTTAAGTAGGAGTTTATGCATATTGGAAGCTTCTCTCATAGGTATCAGGGCAATGCAATTCATTCTCAAACATAGTTCATTTATTTTACTCTTTAAGAAGACTTGTTTTTAATTCAAGTATAGTTGGGGACTTCTCCAGAGTCCAGGGGTTAAGACTCCCCCTTCCAATGCAGGGGATGTGGGTTCAGTCCCTGGTCAGGGAACTAAGATCCCACATGCCACAGAGTGCAGCCAGAAGAATTTTTTATTTGAATTATAATTGATTTACAATGTTATATTCAGTATTCAACATAATGATTCAATATTTTTATAGATTGAAATCCATTTAAAGTTATTATAAAATACTGGCTATATTCCCAGTGCTATACATTACATACATGTATCCTGTTTATTCTAAACCTAATAGTTTGTACTTCTTAATTCCCTTCCCCATTTTGCTCTCTCTCCCACCTCTCTTCCCCCGGTAACCAGTTTGTTCTCTGTGTCTATGAGTCAGTTTTTGTTTTGTTATATTCATTTATTTTTAAAATTTTTAGATTCCATATGTATGTGAAAACGTATAGTATTTGTCTTTCTCTGTCTGAATTATTTCTCTAAGCATAATACCCTCCAGATCCATTCATTGTTGTAAATGGCAGAATTTGTTTCTTTAAGAAGGATTTTTAAGGAATAAAAGCAAAAAAAGCCTTTGGAATTCTTGAGTATATTTTTAAGTGTTTTGTTGTTGTGGTTGTTCAGTTGCTAAGTTGTGTCCGACTCTGCAACCCCATGGACTGCAGCATGCCAGGCTCTGCTGTCCTTCACGATCTCCTGAAGTTTGCTCAAGTTCATGTCCATCAAGCCGGTGATGTTATATAACCACTTCATCCTCTGCTGCTCTCTTCTCCTTTTGCCCTCACTCTTTCCCAGCATCAGGGTCTTTTCCAATGAGTTGGCTCTTCCCATCAGGTGGCCAAAGTATTGGAGCTTCAGCTTCAGCATCAGTCCTTCCAGTGAATATTCAGGGTTGATTTCCTTTAGGATTGACTGGTTTGATCTCCTTGCAGCCCAAGGGACTCTGAAGAGTCTTTTCCAGCTCCACAATTGGAAAGCATCAATTCTTCGGTGCTCAGCCTCCTTTTTGGTCCAACTCTCATGTCTGTACATGACTACTGGAAAAACCATAGCTTTGACTATACGCGCCTTTGTTAGCAAAGTGATGTCTCTACTTTTTAATACACTGTGTAGGTTTGTCATAGCTTTCCTCCTAAGGAATAAGCATCTTTTAATTTCGTGGCTGTAGTCACCATCTGCAGTGATTTTGGAGCCCAAGAAAATAAAATCCCTCATTGCTTCCACTTTTTCCCTTTCTAGTTGCTGTGAAGTGATGGGACCGGATGCCATGATCTTAATTTTTTTTATGTTTAATTTTAAGCCAGCTTTTTCATTTTTCCTCTTTCACCCTCACCAGGGGGATCTTTAGTTCCTCTTCACTTTCTGTGGTATCATCTGCATATCTGAAGTTGTTGATATATCTGCTGGGAACCTTGATTCCAGTGTGTGATTGATCCAGTCTGGCATTTCACATGATATACTCTTCATATAAGTTAAATAAGCAGAGTGACAGTATACAAGCTTGTCATACTCCTTTCCCAACTTTGAACCAGTCAGTTTAAGAGTTTAACAGGCATAAAATAAGACACATATGGAATATAAAGTCTTAAGGACATATAAAAATATTTTCCAAGGAATTTGTCATAATACAATATAACATCCATGGAGCTCAGTTGGTTTAATTTATTTAGATTGACTTCTGTGACAGTTTTGCAGATGTCTTTAATTTTTAAGTTGTCTTAAATGTGCAGATGTTTCTGAAAGTATGATCATGAGGATATTCTGAAACCTCCCAAATATTCCTGGACAGTGAAAATTTCTAAATTAGAGGAACAATGAAGGGAAATTAGTTTAGAGAAATATCTACAAAGCAAGTTAATGCAAATTAACACTTCTGATTTTTTTTTTAAATTGCTTTTGACTTAAAATGGTAAAAACAATTGCTCCATTTATTAGGATGTGCCCAAATGATATATTTTAGATGCAAACACTGTTGCTGATTTGGATAACCTTTGCCTGAGAAAATGTTAACTGTTCTTCTTCATCTGAATAATTTATTCTAATAATTTCTGAACATATTTTCCTGAAGCTGCTTCCCTAATGGTGAGAGTCTTAATATTTTTATATCTATAAATTTAATAGCACCTATATAAATTTTTTTCCACCATTCAAGGTACAAAACTGGTTAATATGCTTTAAAACTTTTCCATTCATTACTGGAATGGAAGTGCACGTACTTAATTAGAAAATTTAGTATGTATGGATTAGGCAATAAAATTGAATGAAAATCCTGGGTTAATACTTTGATGAGTATCTTTCTATGTTTTCTGTGCAATATACTCATGTGTACTCAAGTGGAATCAGCTGGTAAAATTTGTTGATTCAAAAACACCTAAGTCAAAGTAATCATGATTGATATTTGGTAGTTTGGTTGGCTAAGATGTACTGCTTGATATGAGCTTTCTTAGGATTTTTTAACATTAGTGGGATTCAAATATTTAAAAAGTCCAATTTTTACTTTAATGCTGTTAAATTTGCCTGAGTTGTAACAGTAATGTCTTTGTAGCGTTTATATTTAAAATATCCTTTCTAAAAATGATAGTTTCACAGAACTTGCCAATATATGGGTGGATTTTTATCTGTTTTTTGTGCCTGCTTGTTTTAATTAAACCTCTTAAATTCAACTCAAGACTACTCCTTATGGTCTTAATAGCCATTATTTACAAAGAAAGCATTGCTGTTTTTGAAGATATCTCTAGTAATTATATATACAAGGAAAAAAAACAAACATTTAGCAGTGTTTTTCTCCTTGTGGTGGATTTAGGTATGTTTATTGTTTACTTAGGGTGGAAGGAGAAGAGGGCGTCAGCAATCCAATGGACATGAACTTGGGCAAACTTTGGAAGATGGTGAGGGATAGGGAGGCCTGGTGTGCTGCAGTCCATGGGGTTGCAAAGAGTCGGACATGACTGGGTGGCTGAACAACAACAACATTGTTTACTTATGTTTATCTATCATTATTCTCCAATTTTCACATAAAGAGGATAATCAAGAAAAGAAATTATTTTAAAAGAAATAACAGCAGATTGATCCATTTTCTACCTGACATAGAACTACACAAGAACCATGGATTCCAGAAATAACAAGCTTATTTTGTTTTACTCAATGGCACATCTTTAAGGTCAAACTCCCAGAGTTTGTTCCCTCCCTTACAAAACAGCATGAGTGGGAATTTGGTTTTCCTTTTTGGGTAAAGTTTCTACAAAGCTCGCTGATAAAGCTATTTAGTTTTACTTTCTGCAAAACAATTATTTCTGGAGCTAAACTGAGATGAATCTGATAATGGGTCTCAATTCTTCAACTTTAAAGCATTTAGAAACTAGGGTCATAAAGATATGGAGTCCTGAAATACTCTCCCAAGTACAGTCCCATCAAGCTAAGACAGCCCTTGGAAAAGCACTCGCTGAAACTTGCAGTTTGCACATGCATCTTCTCCAGTTTGGCCATTTTGACCTTCTGTTCAAGCCACAGAAACCTGGAGAAGGGAAAGGGAGATTTTTTGGCTAATTTTCACATAAGTCTTGAAAAATAACTTTCTTTCAGGGAAGTGTCTCTTGGAATTAAAAAAAAAAAAAACTTGAGTGATAAGTTTTTTAGAAAGTAATCTGGGTGAGACATGTAAAACTGGCCAATTTAAAGTCATTCTAGGCACTTCCCTGGTGGTCCAAAGGTTCAATTCCTGGTGTGGGATCCAAGATCCCACATTCCACAGAGCACCTGAGCCTGCTTGCCGCCAACTAGAGAATCCGTGCACCACCATGAAAGATCCCAGGTACCATGGCTAAGACCCCTGGCTACTTGTCTAAATAAGTTGATAAAAATAAAGTCATTCCAAAGCACACTAGCTTCTAGCTCTGTCTGAAAAGCCAGCACCAATGCATTCCATTGGGGGAAAAGAAAAAAAACCAGATGCCTCTAAAATAATCTATCAGTGGAAAGCCTTGATGTAGAGGTAACTGACCTCAGTGCAATTCAGACTCTAAGTATTGAGTATGCTTGTGTGTGTGCTCAGTCATGTCCAACTCTGTGTGACCCTATGGACTGTAGGCCAACTACTGTCCATGGAATTTTCCAGGCAAGAATGCCGGAGTGGTTTGCCATTTCTTACTCCAGGGCATCCTTCCAACCCAGGGCTTGAACCCACATCTCTCGAGTCTCCTGCATTGGCAGGTGGATTCTTTACCACTCTGCCGCCTGGGAAGCTCGTGTGCTTGATGTATAAACAGGTGAGAGTTCCTCTAACAGCTCCCCTCCCCCCTCCCACCATTCGCTTTCCCCCTGATATCCCACAGGATCAGCCTTGATGGAAATCACACCATAACTCGAATGTTCTCTCTGTGTTTTCGATTCCAGCTGTGAAAGTTCAGGATGAGCTGGAAAATGTAAGCCTCCTTTAAAGCGCATGAGAAATCTATTGGCACAGAATAAAAGCTGTACTGTTTATTAGGGTTTTGCAAGTAGCCGTTGTACTTAGTTCTCTCAGCATTGCTTTCTTTTTTTTTTTTTTAATGAGGACAATTCTTCACGCAATTGCCAAACTAAGGCAAAAGAAAACTTTCTCAATCTTTATGGTGCTTTCATCAGATAACCAATATAAAATATCTTACAGAATACTCTGTCTCCTCAGACTTTAGAGTTTGTTCTTGGGAAGTTAGAGATAAACAAGGATGGCCTTAATAAATCTAGCAAACATTGTAAATACACAGTTTCTGGTTCTTTTTCCTCTTGGGGCAATAGGCCAGATATCACTAACAATTCAAATATTCTGGCCTTTCTCAAAAATGTCATTGCATCAAGAGCATCATGGCTGAGCAAATCATGGGAGAAAATTAGGATGCTTTCTACTGGTGTTCCCATAATTAAAAATCAACTGCCTTCTGGGGAAACCTGTATAACACACCTTTGATTGGGTGTTGAATTTGGACTAAAAAAAAAAAAAGTCTCTCAAAGAGGGAAATGTTTGCCTCCTAAACAGTGAAATTCCAGGAAGGGCATTTCAACCTGACTGTGGCCGTCATTAGCCAAGAAACGTGGAAGAGCTGTGTTTGGGGCAGGGACTGTTTAGAGAGGTTTTCTCTGTCTGTTTATTGAGGGTTTGGGGGTGTTTGCTTTCCCTGCACTGTCATTGTGTGTGTGCTCAATCGCCCAGTTGTACCCCGTGGACTGTAGACCTTCAGATTCCTCTGTCCATAGGATTCTCTGAGCAGGAATACTAGAGTGGGTTGCAATTTCCTCCTCCAGGAGATCTTCCTGGCCCAGGGATTGAACCCGAGTCTCCTGCCTTGGCAGGGGGATTCTTTACCACTGAGCCACCTGGGAAACCTATACTGTCATTACATCCTTATCTTAGTTTGCCAGCGTTGCCAGAACAAAGTACTTCAGACTACTGCAGACTGGATGGCTTAAACAAATAAAGGTGTGTTGTCACAATTCTGGAGATTCGTAGTCTAAGATCAAGGTGTCGGCAGGGCTGGCTTCTTCTGAAGCCTCTGTCCTTGACCTGTGGATGGCCGTCTTCTCTCTGTGTCATCACATGATCTTCCCTTGTGAGTCTCTGCATCCTCATCTCCTCTTCTTACAAGGACACCTGTCAGACTGGTTTAGGGTCCACACTGATGACCTCAGTTTTAACTCAAGTACCTCTTTAAAGATCCTGCCTCCTAATACAGTCACATTCTGAGGTTCCAGGGATTAGGACTTCAACATTTGAGTTTGGGAAGGACACAATACAGTGCATAACAACCCTGGTTCAGGGTCTTCCTCAAATCTCTAAGTCCTTTCCTTCATAATGGCCAGGAAGGGAAAGTAGGAAGGTAGGAAGGTATTCATGAATTTTCTACAAGACCTGGCTTGCTTTTGAAGCAAGCTTTTTTTTTCACCTTCTTCAATATGGAAGAATTTTAAAAGTCTACTGACTTTGAAGACATCATGTTAAGTGAAGGCATCATGTTAAGTGAAATAAGTCTGAGAAAGAAATCCTGTGTGATCTCACTTACATGTGGAATCTAAACAAACAAACAAAAACCCACCAGACTCACAGAAAAAAAAAAAAAAAAAAGAGTAGATTTCTGTTACCAGAAGTAGGGGCTATAAAGAGGGGGAGTCAGAGGAAGAGAGTCATAAGGTATAAACCTCCAGTTACAAATAAATACCAGGATGAATCACAGCATGATGACTGTAGTTAACACTGCTGTGTGATCTGTAGGGAAGTTGTTAAGAGAACAGATCCTTGGAGTTCTCATCACAGGGATAAACGTTTTTTTCCTTTTCTTTTTGTTGTATCTATATCAGATGGTGGATATTGATTAACTAAACCTATTGTGGTAATAACTTCACAGTATATGTAAATAAACCACTACACTGGTTTGATTTGCATGTATTTACACCTTAAACCTATACAGTGATGTAGGTCAATTATTTCTCAATAAAACAGAAAACATAAAAAGCCCACTGAGAACTTTAAGAACACTTTGCTTTCTTTCCGTGTATTTCTGTTTCTCCCAAAGGAAAACATTCCTCTGTTCACCTGCAGATCTCAGTTAGGAAGTGTTTTGCTTGCGTTTGTATATCAGTGTTAGGAAAGACCTGGTCAGTGAATCTTGTCAATCAGAGACTTTTAAACTGGCAGAAACTTTGGAGATCACTTACTGGGTTGGCCAAAAAGTCCCTTTGGGTTTTTCCCATAACATCTTACAGGCTTTTGGACCAACCCAACATAAATATTGTAAGCCATCACCTTCTTACAAAGAACCTCAGTGAAAGAGTTCTACTTTTTTGCATGGGTTATCGTAATTATGGTAAAAACCAAGGACTCTCCCTCATGTCTTTTCATTGCAAGGACTCTCCCTCCTTCATGTCACAGGAATAGGAAGATATCCGTTTACTAACCTCTACCTATGCCAATTTTAGGTGTGTGTTATTCTGATCATTCCATTAGATGATATATCTATGTGTTCCATTAGAAAATATAACTTGATCTGCACTCAATTTCACTGTGTTGCATTCAGAAGTCTTCAGAACAGGGGCCATACTGTACTGCTGGATTTTTTTCAATGCCTATGGAAGCAGCACTAATAATGTAAGAAATCCATGCAATTTTCATACTTCAGAGAGTGAAAATACAGTATGACCATAAGGGAAAAAAAAAACCCGCTCTATTCTGAAGAAGTGAAGTCGCTCAGTCGTGTCTGACTCTTTGCGACCCCATGGACTGTAGCCTACCAGGCTCCTCCATCCATGGGATTTTCCAGGCAAGAGTACTGGAGTGGGTTGCCCCTGACAAGTGCTGAGTCCTCCTGCTTAGGTCAGTGTGAATGGAGGCACTGCGTTTCTGTCTGTCCTCAGTAACAGTGCTCTGTTTGCTTACAGAACGACGTGGCTGCACTTCTGAAACCAATATCGGAAAAGATTCAGGAGATCCAGACTTTCAGAGAGAGGAACCGGGGGAGTACGATGTTTAATCATCTCTCAGCCGTCAGCGAAAGCATTCCTGCCCTTGGGTGGATAGCCGTGGTGAGTCCAGCTGGAACGTTGCCCCTGCGCCTCGTCGCATTTTTGGAGCGTTTGGGGGAGCTCGTGGCCACCTCCAGCCTCCTTCATCCTAAATGAAAGGAAGGTTCCTTCCAGGCTGAACACAGCATCTCTTTCTTACCCCCACTTGAAGTCCAGGGCTTTGTGTTCTGAGATGCAGGAAGCGTTTCACCAATCCTTACAGAGCCAAATTTGCCTCCGGTTTTCCACTTGACATCTCCATTGCTTCTCTTCCTCTTTAAGGCATTTTCTTTCTTATCCTATATTTTTTTTCTTTCTATGCTTGGGTGATGGCCCTCTTCTCTCAGTCCCCCAAACCCGGTCCTTATGTCAAGGAGATGAACGACGCGGCCACCTTTTACACTAACAGGGTCTTAAAGGACTACAAACACAGGTACGTACCTTCTTTTACTGACCAAATCTTCAATTGATTGTTTGTTAAACATTTGTCCCCAGACTTCATGCAGTTCATTACTGATTCCTTTCAAAGGCTAATTGACTATAAACATTAAGGAAAAATCCCATCTGTGTAGGTAAAGCAAAGTAGAAAGTGAAATCAATGATCCAGATAATATGTGTGTTTTAGAAAGTCTTGCCTCAGTTCTCTGGTAATGAATAAACTCTCCCAACAGGAATGCATGTCACTCTGTTACCTATCACCACGTAAGGAGAGGTCTGTGATGATTTGTGATGGACCAGCCCTAAATGGACAAAACTTGAGTGAGTGTTAGTCACTCAGTAGTGTCTGATTCTTTACAACCTCATGGACTGTAGCCTGCCAGGCTCCTCTGTGCATGAGACTCTCGGAGCAAGAATACTGGAGTGGGTTGCCATTTCCTCCTCCAGGGGATCCTCCCAACCAAGGGATTGAACCCTGGTCTCCTGCATTGCAGGTGGATTCTTTTACCATCTGAGCCACCAGGGAAGCCCATTGATCAAAATAGAGTTGGTGAATGAGCAGAGAGAAGATAGGGAGTTTCAGGAAAGGAACTAGAAGTGAGGAACAGAAATGAAATGAAACAATAAACTAGGTCAGTGAGAGGGAGACCAGAGCTTGCATTCAGACGAAATGAGTTGGGTGGACAGAGATATCAGTAAGAACAGCCGCCATTCAGAGAACTGTTGAAAGTTTACAGATAAGGCTGAATCAGCAGGTTTTGCCTGGAGAGTGAACTTTAAGGACATGCAGTCTCCAGCACAAATAACAGGTCCTAGAGAGCCTCAGACTGGGGCTAGAACTGGAAATGGGACTGAACGAGGACAAATATAAAGAAATATCAACTGGGGTTTCCCTGGTGGTCCAGTGGCTAAAGTTCTGTGCTCCAGTGTCGGAGGCCCAGGCTCAATCCCTGGTCAGGGAACTAGACCCCACATGCCACAGTTGAGACCTGGCATGGCCAAAAGAAGTAAGTATAATTTAAAAAAAAAAGAAATACGTACCAATACATTTGTTACTACAAAAGAAAAAAAAAAAAACAGTCACACTCAGCAATCCCACTCCTAGATGTATTTCCAAAAGAAATGAAAGCATAGGTCCACACAAAGGCATGTACCTGATTTCGTAGCAGCATCATTTATGGTTGGCAAAATGTGGAAACAATCCAGACGTCCATCAGCTGATGAATAGATAAGTAAAATGTATATCCGTACAAGGTTATATTATTCAGCCATTTAAAAAATTAAGTAGTAAAAGTAATAAAAGTAAAAAAGCAAAATGACTGTCTGGGGAGGCCTTACAAATAGCTGTGAAAAGAAGAAAAGTGAAAAGCAAAGGAGAAAAGGAAAGATATAAGCATCTGAATGCAGAGTTCCAAAGAATAGCAAGAAGAGATAAGAAAGCCTTCCTCAGCAATCAATGCAAAGAAATACAGGAAAAGAACACAATGGGAAAGACTAGAGATCTCTTCAAGAAAATTAAAGATACCAAGGGAACATTTCATGCAAAGATGGGCTCGATAAAGGACAGAAATGGTCTGGACCTAACAGAAGCAGAAGATATTAAGAAGAGGTGGCAAGAATACACGGAAGAACTGTACACAAAAGATCTTCACGACCCAGATAATCACGATGGTGTGATCGCTCTTCTAGAGCCAGACATCCTGGAATGTGAAGTCAAGTGGGCCTTAGAAAGCATCACTATGAATAAAGCTAGTGGAGGTGATGGAATTCCAGTTGAGCTATTTCAAATCCTGAAAGATGATGCTGTGAAAGTCCTGCACTCAATATGCCAGCAAATTTGGAAAACTCAACAGCGGCCACAGGACTGGAAAAGGTCAGTTTTCATTCCAATCCCAAAGAAAGGCAATGCCAAAGAATGCTCAAACTACCACACAAGTGCACTCATCTCACATGCTAGTAAAGTAATGCTCAACATTCTCCAAGCCAGGCTTCAACAATACGTGAACCGTGAACTTCCAGATGTTCAAGCTGGTTTTAGAAAAGGCAGAGGAACCAGAGATCAAATTGCCAACATCTGCTGGATCATGGAAAAAGAGAGTTCCAAAAAAACATCTATTTCTGCTTTATTGACTGTGCCAAAGCCCTTAACTGTGTGGATCACAATAAGCTGTGGAAAATTCTTTTTTTTTTTAATTTTTATTTTTACTTTATTTTGCTTTACAATACTGTATTGGTTTTGCCATACATTGACATGGATCAGCCACGGGTGTACATGAGTTCCCAATCCTGAACCCCCCTCCCACCTCCCTCCCCATGTCATAAACTGTGGAAAATTCTTTAAGAGATGGGAATACCAGACCACCTCATCTGCCTCTTGAGAAACCTAAATGCAGGTCACGAAGCAACAGTTAGAACTGGACATGGAACAACAGACTGGTTCCAAATAGGAAAAGGAGTACGTCAAGGCTGTATATTGTCACCCTGCTTATTTAACTTCTATGCAGAGTACATCATGGGAAACGCTGGGCTGGAAGAAGCACAAGCTGGAATCAAGATTGCCGGGAGAAATATCAATCACCTCAGATATGCAGATGACACCACCCTTATGGCAGAAAGTGAAGAGGAACTAAAAAGCCTCTTGATGAAAGTGAAATAGTACAGTGAAAAAGTTGGCTTAAAGCTCAACATTCAGAAAACGAAGATCATGGCATCCGGTCCCATCACTCCATGGGAAATAGATGGGGAAACAGTGTCAGACTTTATTTTTCTGGGCTCCAAAATCACTGCAGATGGTGACTGCAGCCATGAAATTAAAAGATGCTTACTCCTTGAAAGGAAAGTTATGACCATCTAGATGGCATATTCAAAAGCAGAGACATTACTTTGCCAACAAAGGTCCATCTAGTCAAGGCTGTGGTTTTTCCAGTAGTCATGTATGGATGTGAGAGTTGGACTGTGAAGAAAGCTGAGTGCCGAAGGATTGATGCTTTTGAACTGTGGTGTTGGAGAAGACTGTTGAGAGTCCCTTGGACTGCAAGGAGATCCAACCAGTCCATTCTGAAGGAGATCAGTCCTAGATGTTCTTTGGAAGATATGATGCTGAAGGTGAAACTCCAGTACTTTGGCCACCTCATGCGAAGAGTTGACTCGTTGGAAAAGACTCTGATGCTGGGAGGGATTGGGGGCAGGAGAAGGGGATGACAGAGGATGAGATGGCTGGATGGCATCACGGACTCGACGGACGTGAGTCTAAGTGAACTCTGGGAGTTAGTGATGAACAGGGAGGCCTGGCGTGCTGCGATTCATGGGGTCGCAAAGAGTCGGACACGACTGAGTGACTGAACTGAACTGAACTGAACTGATGGATGAGCCTTGAAAACATTATGTTGAATGAAAGAAGTCAGACACAAAAGACCACATATTGTATTCCATTTATATAAAATTCCAGAATTGGCAAATCCATAAAAACAGAAAGTAGATTAGCAGTTGTCTAGGGCTGGGGAAATTGGGTAGAAATGTGGAGTAACTGCTGAGCATCGGGTTTCTTTGGGGGGTGATGAAAATGTTTTAAAACTGACTGTGGTAATGATTGCACAGTTCAAACTGAGCTATTGAATTGTATGCCTTGAATGGATGAATTGCCTAGGATATGAGTTATATCCCAGGAAAGCTATTATACTAAACAGAATAAGACAAAAAGCAACCACAGTACTCTCCTCCTCTCATAGAGTTTAGTTATCCTGTGTTAGCTCTTCTAGGAAGAGCAGCTCTAGAGACTTCTGACTTCCACACACCTTTTTCCCTCCTGAGATCTCTTCCACCCTAAGGAAGCTTCCCTTAAGCTCTGATACTCAGTAACAGACTCCCTGCGGAGAGGGAACTGTGGTTGAGTGCCCAGTGATAGAACTGCAAATGTTGCCACTTTGTGTGAGAGATTATAGAACTGTGCAGTATGAATGAGAACAGGCATCAGAAATGCAAGACAATCTGCCCACATAAAAATAGCAGTTCAGGAAAGAACAAGTTGAAGTTGCAAAAGTATGTCAGCATTAACATAAAAGACCTCTTTACCTAGTCCCTTCTTGGGGTGTACAGACACACACCTGTACCTGCCTATTCAGGACACCTTAGCCACCTCCTGAGCCTCTGCCTTTTTGCACATCACCCTTGGAAGCCATTTTTGTTTGTATCTCAGTTCCTCAGCTCCTGTCCTCCCAGTCCCTACTTGAGTGTGTCTTGGGGGCCATGGTGTGAGTGATTCTCTCCAGGTGTCGTACAGCGAGGAGAGTTAAGAGTTTGCACTTTTTTGTGCACACACAAAGAAAGTCTAGTATTTTTTCCTCTTGATCAGCTATTAGGTAGAAAAACTACTTCTGACAGCATCAAGGACAATCCATTTAAACTTAATGGACCACCCGAAGACTGTGTAGTGTGCTGCGGAAGTGCATTCAGTCCTAAGTCACCGTGGAGCTTCCAGGAGTGCCAACCTGAACAAAGCAGAATGCTCCACAACCGCTTACTCACACCCATTTATGTGCACACCGAAGACGGCAGTGCCTGCACTTTGGGTGGGCTCCGTGAGGGCTGCGGGGTGTTGCGGACTCCTTGATGAGGTATCACCAGTGTGGCAGGCTGACTGCTGCCTGCCTGACAGACAAGCCGTGGGTGGAGGAGTAGAAAGGCAGGCTTCCTTGTGGTGTACACAGAAGGGCTGTGGGCAGTGGACTCTGCATCTGTGCAGCCTTTTCAGCTGACTTGACTGGCTGCTCAGCTCTTTTGTCAATAAATGAACAAGTTAATTATTTTGGCTTTCTAGAGGTAAGACTTTTCTGAGTCATAGTCACTAAAAGTCACTCATCCCTCCCATACCTTCTTCCAGGGGAAGTGGAACTCGGGCTGAGTTGTCAGCTCTGGAAGTATAGTTAAGTCCTCTTCAATTTGTTGTCTCTTAGACACTGGCTTCCCTGGTGGCACAGATGGTAAAGAATACACCTACAATGTGGAAGACCTGGGTTCGGTTCCTGATTTGGGAAGATCCCCTGGAAAAGGGAAAGGCTACCCACTCCAGTATTCTTGCCTGGAGAATCCCCATAGACAGAGGAGTCTTGTGGGCTACAGTCCATGGGGTCGCAAAGAATTGGACGCAACTAAGCACAGAGTCTGCCTTTGGGTTAAAAGGGACCATGTTGTTATTCCTTACTACACGTTTAGCTAGAACTTTCTTCAAGTTAAAATGGTACTATAATAGCTAAAAGAAAAATAGTTTGCCTGTGCAGGTTTGGACTTCATGTGTTAAGCTTTTTAATAGAAGTATATTGAATGTGCAATCTGCTTTTTCTAGAATGCCTACAGGCTGTATTGTGCTTATATATGTACATATGCACATGTATGAATTAAATGACCATATAATAGATAAATATGTGGATTTGGGGTTTTGACTGTAAAATTGAGAGGAAGTGACAATGAAATATTTCATAGATTTGATTAATGTAGTCAGTAAATCTAAAAATGTGGAACAAAATCACTCATGTTTTTCCTTTTTGAGGGGCAGATAGTTATGAGTTCAGTTCCCCATTTTCCTTCTCTTAAATGGCATGACTTAACACGCTGGAGTTCTAAACATGCTCATGGTACTTAGAACTTTTCAAGGAAAGCAAAATATATCCAGAGACAAGTCATTATTGACAAAAGCGAAGTAATAGAGATTTCCTTCTGATATTGTCTTCAGATTAATGACCCAGGTTTGTGATTAAATTTTTGGTAACAGATTTCATCATTTTCTCATTTTCCACTACTTTATTCAAAGCAGAAAAAAATGTGTGGTTGGAAATTACCCAAAGGAAATGCAACTATTTTTGCCTGTTTATATCATAAGTTTAACGTTTCTAACAGTTCTCTCAATCCTATATGTTAATCTAGTTTTAAAAGGTAAGTATTTTATCACTTCTCGGTTGAGTAAAATAGGAATAAAAATACTGGCCGTGCCCTGCCTTGCTTTCATTGTCATTATGAGTATCAACTTAAGGTAATCTAAGTGATTGTCCCTTTACAACTATTGAGTGTTACCTATTTGTAGGAAATCATTTTTCTTACTATAGCAACTTTCCTTATCAGTCCAGAATTCTCCAATTTGGTTACCCTTTCAATCGAATAATTCCACAAATTATTAGAAAACAAGCCAAAGGACCTTTTTTCTTTTGAGAGATTCTCCTGCCTGAAAGCACATTGTTTTTCATTTTGCATCAGAAGCAGTACAGAAAGAAATGATCTCCCCTCTGTGCTCATCTCCCTGTGAGAGATGACACGAGAATGAACTGACTGGGTTCAGTGGATGCTCTCTCTGCGGGCCTCTCTGCTCCACACCAGACCTCAGGGCACCCGGCTCCTCTCAGGGCAGACCTGGACCATACCCTTTCGAGGTTCTTTTCAGACTCAGTTCACAGCTACTGGACTAGAAAGACCATTGTTCCAGAGTCATTTGGTGCTTTAGTTATTAGATTGCCATGTGCCTTCCAGTGTTGTTAAATTTTTATTTTAGATCCTAATTCCCCTCTCTTCCACTCTCTTTTATGACAAAGTGATCTACGCCATGTGGATTGGGTGAAGTCATATCTGAACATTTGGAGCGAGCTTCAAGCGTACATCAAGGAACACCACACCACAGGCCTTACTTGGAGCAAAACAGTAAGTACCCAGCCCTGTTTCCTCCGGGTAACAAAAGGTTATGCGGATACTCATTTTCAGTAGCCTGGTAATTTAAGGTAAATTCTATACCTTAAGGAAAACATAAGATAAAATATACATGTAGAAGCTGCTTATAAAAAATGCCGTTGGCATAGGAAAGTCTGGAAACTGCCTGCATGACAGACAAAAAGAAAATGGTTGAGTTGTCAGTGGTAAGAACATAGTGGAATGCTTTGCAGCCATCAAAATAACAGATATGGTGATTACAGGTGATGAGATGTACCAGTCAATGTTAAGTAATAGAGTGCAAAAGTTAATGAGCTCTAAGATGACATGTTTATTAAGAAACTGTGTAAGTAAAATTGAAGGAAACAAGATTTTAAAATAGATAGAATTATGAATATAATGTTTTAATGTTTTAAATTTCCTTTTGGCATTTTGAAGTTTACTAAGTAGTATTTTTCAATACTTAGGCAATCCTAGTGATTTGAATGGTATCCTAGTCCTAGGATAAAACCCCATCCTGAGTCTGTTCCGGCTTGAATTCCCACGGAAGATTCTGATTTGATATTTGCCCTTTTCACCTTGTCTCTCTCGCCTTCCGCTCTCACTGATCCAGCGCTACCAAACTACCTGCAGAGTTCTGAACACGTGCAGTGCTTAGACTGAACCAAATCACACTGCTGTTTTTCAGAGTTTGCGAGTCTCATATTTAACCTTGTTTGCAATGTCCTGAATATCTATTGTATAAGCATTAGTGGTTCAGTGGTAGAATTCTCACCTGCCATGGGGGAGGCCTGGTTCGATTCCCAGCCAATGCAAAAGCGCACAAGTTTTAGATCTTGCCAGGTGGCACCAGTGGTAAAGAACCTGCCTGCTGATGCAGGAGACATAAGAGACATGGGTTCAATCCCTGGATTGGGAAGGTCCCTGGAGGAGGGCGCAGCAACCCACTCCAGTGAATTTGCCTGGAGAATCCCATAGACAGGGGAGCCCTGCTGGACATAGGGTCACGAAGGGTCGAACACGACTGTATCAACTTAGCATGAACATATATCATGCTCTGTGACCCAAGTTCCTTGGGGAACTCTTTTCTCTAAGACTGAGTTCCAACATCACCTCTTTAAGGAACTTCACTGATCTCCATTGGCACCCTATCTGGGTTGGTGATCTTCCGCTATGCTTCCTTCACATCTTGAATATACCTCAGGCATAGCCTGTAGCATATAGAATTATAAAAATTTATGTTTTTAGATCTCGCCCCCTGGATTGGAAACATCTGTGTCTCCAGGTCCTCACATAGTGCCTGGGATGGAGTAGGTACTCAGTAAATAGTTTGAACTCAATTGTAACTTAGGAGACTCTGAAGACCTTCCCTGCTCTTTAAAATCTCTGCACTTGTTATGAAAAGGCTTCCTGTGGAAACTTCCTTCCATTTGAAATGAATGTTAGGGGCGTCCGTGGTGGTCCAGTGGGTAAGACGCTGCACTCCTAATGAAAGGGGCCCCGGTTCAATCCCTGGTCAGGGAATTAGATCCCACATGCTACAACTAAGACCTGGTGCAAATTAAAAATAATAAATATATATTTTTTAATTTTTATTTTTACTTTATTTTACTTTACAATACTGTATTGGTTTTGCCATACATTGACATGAATCAGCCACGGGTGTACATGAGTTCCCAATCCTGAACCCCCCTCCCACCTCCCACCCCATATCATCTCATTGGATCATCCCTGTGCACCAGCCCCAAGCATCCTGTATCCTGTATCGAACATAGACTGGTGATTCGTTTCTTACATGATAGTATACATGTTTCAGTGCCATTCTCCCAAATCATCCCACCCTCTTCCTCTCCCTCAGAGTCCAAAAGTCCGTTCTATACATCTGTGTCTCTTTTGCTGTCTCGCATACAGGGTTATTATTACCATCTTTCTAAATTCCATATATATGTGTTAGTATACTATATTGGTGTTTTTCTTTCTGGCTTACTTCACTCTGTATAATCGGCTCCAGTTTCATCCATCTCATTAGAACTGATTCAAATGTATTCTTGTTAATGGCTGAGTATATATATAATGTTTTTTATTTTTGAAAAAGAAATAAAAAGACAGCTTTCAGTTGTCACAGTGGATGGTCTAACCAGAATAAATGCTGAGAAGATGAAGTGGCACATTTGTGAATTCAGTTTGGAGGTAGAATGCTCACTCTCCCCACAGTCATAACCAGCAACTAACCCTCGTGCTGGATGTTGATGTCAGTAGCACAGGATTAATACCAAGACAGAGTCTGTGATTTTTCAAGGGAGTGTGGAACTCCTGTATTTGTTCCCCAACCCTTGACCTCTAGTGACTGATGCTTCTTTTTATATTCTACTTGGCCTGTTTTCTCCATAAGAAATGCAAGATATTGCATACTAGTTATTTTTCTTCTGCCCACGATATTATGATTTCTGTGAAGAGAGTTCAAAAAGCATTGAAGGGTTTTAATATGGATGAGTATATGTGGTAGGTAGGTCTTTGTGTAGATTAATTAGAATTATTTTTCATTATTTCCAATGAAATGCTATTTGGCTGTAGATCAGTTTGTCATGAAAGGGAATTGTCACATGTTTGCCATGGAGATAGACATCGTGAGAGAACAGAAAACTAAATATCAAGATTCCTTGGATGTCTTATTATTTCATAGTTAGATAAATGGAAAAGGAATGAGAATCCATTTGTGGAAAATAATTGTGCCAACAAATGCTGGCCTATTAATTCGCTAATAGAGCTCATGGAAAATGAATGGAAAATTACTTTTTAAATGGTTTGAATACCTCTAATGCAATATAAAAAACTGAGTAATTGTGCTTTGAATATAAAAGAGAAGGATTGACTATTACAGAAAAATAAATGTGGTTGTTTTCCTTTGTTCCAGAGTAAATACCTATATTTTCATTATGTTCTTTAGAAATATATACTTTGTAACAATGAGCCTTAAACTTGGAAAGGCAACCCATAGTAAGAAATACCTTTTAGATACACACACACATCCCCCTCCTTACAATACTACAAAGTTTCACAGAATATTTTGTCTTACCACTTGGAATGCATTCAGATATTTTCTTTTGTGTTTTACTTTCTTTTTTTAAATAAAATCTTGGCTGAGACCCACAAATTGACATCATGATCAATTTGAAGAACATGTTAATAAAACAGAATGTTATATTTATATAAGCATAAGTATTTATTTTGTTGTTGCTCAGTCTCTCAGTCATGTCCAGCTCTTTGCAAACCCATGGACTGCAGAATGCCAGGCTTCCCTGTCCCTGTGTCTTGGAGTTTGCTCAGATTCATGTCCATTGACTCAGTGATGCAATCCAACCAGCTTCTCATCCTGCCTTTAGTCTTTCCCAGCATCAGGGCTTTTCCAATAAGTTGGCTGTTTGTATCTGGTGGCCAGAGTATTGGAGTTTCAGCTTCAACATCAGTCCTTCCAATGAACACCCAGGACTGATCTCCTTTAGGATGGACTGGTTGGATCTCCTTGCAGTCCAAGGGGCTCTCAAGAGTCTTCTCCAACACCACAGCTCAAAAGCATCAATTCTGTGGTGCTCAATCTTCTTTACAGTCCAACTCTCACATCTAAATGTTTATTTGTTTATATAAAATATAATCCTTAGAGCATACATTAGGAGACATGGATTGCCATAATAATAGTGACAGCTGTTATTTATTGAGCATAAGTTATGATATGGGCAAATTCTATTTAAAATGGTAACTGTTATAAAGCAGAGCAGCTGCTTCACTTCTTTCATGGAAACATTGTATGATAAAGTTTTGACCAGATACTAAAAGTGAGGAAAAAATATATAAGAGAATGTTGGCTCAGCAGTCACATCATATGTGCAAAATCTTTCAACAAGTATTAAGATATTGTATAGAAATATATTTCCTATTATTTTTGCCCTCATGGGCACAATAAAGGACAGAAATGGTAGGGACCTAACAGAAGCAAAAGAAATTAAGAAGAGGTGGCAAGAATACACGGAAGAATTATACACCAAAGATCCTGACGACCCAGATAATCACGATGGTATGATCACTCACCTAGAGCCAGACATCCTGGAATGTGAAGTCAAGTGGGCCTTAGAAAGCATCACTATGAACAAAGCTAGTGGAGGTAATAGAATACCAGTTGAGCTATTTCAAATCCTGAAAGATGATGCTGTGAAAGTGCTGCACTCAATATGCCAGCAAATTTGGAAAACTCAGCAGTGGCCACAGGACTGGAAAAGGTCAGTTTTCATTCCAATCCCAAAGAAAGGCAATGTCAAAGAATGCTCAAACTACCACACAATTGCACTCATCTCCCACGCTATTAAAGTAATGCTCAAAATTTTCCAAGCCAGACTTCAGCAATATGTGAACCATGAACTTCCAGATGTTCAAGCTGGTTTTAGAAAAGGCAGAGGAACCAGAGATCAAATTGCCAACATCCGCTGGATCATTGAAAAAGCAAGAGAGTTCCAGAAAAACATCTATTTCTGCTTTCTTGACTATGCCAAAGCCTTTGACTGTGTGGATCACAATAAACTGTGGAAAATTCTTTAAGAGATGGGAATACCAGACCACCTGACCTGCCTCTTAAGAAACCTATATGCAGGTCAGGAAGCAACAGTTAGAACTGGACATGGAACAACAAACTGGTTCCAGATAGGAAAAGGAGTATGTCAAGGCTGTATATTATCCCACTGCTTATTTAACTTCTATGCAGAGTACATCATGAGAAACACTGGGCTGGAGGAAACACAAGCTGGAATCAAGATTGCCGGGAGAAATATCAATAACCTCGGATATGCAGATGACACCACCCTCATGGCAGAAAGTGAAGAGGAACTAAAAAGCCTCTTGATGAAAGTGAAAGAGGAGAGTGAAAAAGTTGGCTTAAAGCTCAACATTCAGAAAACAAAGATCATGGCATCCAGTCCCAGCACTTCATGGCAAATAGATGGGGAAACAGTGGAAACAGTGTCAGACTTTATTTTTGGGGGCTCCAAAATCACTGCGGATGGTGATTGCAGCCATGAAATTAAAAGACGCTTACTCCTTGGAAGGAAAGTTATGACCAACCTAGATAGCATATTCAAAATCAGAGACATTACTTTGCCAACAAAGGTCCGTCTAGTCAAGGCTGTGGTTTTTCCAGTGGTCATGTATGGATGTGAGGGTTGGCCTATAAAGAAAGCTGAGTACAGAAGAATTGATGCTTTTGAACTGTGGTGTTGGAGAAGACTCTTGAGAGTCCCTTGGACTGCAAGGAGATCCAACCAGTCCATCCTAAAGGAGATAAGTCCTGGGTGTTCTTTGGAAGGACTGATGTTAAAGCTGAAACTCCAGTACTTTGGCCACATGATGTGAAGAGCTGACTCATTTGAAAAGACCCTGATGCTGGGAAAGATTGAGGGCAGGAGGAGAAGGGGACGAGAGGATGAGATGGTTGGATGGCATCACCAACTGGATGGACATGGGTTTGGGTGAACTCCAGGAGTTGGTGATGGACAGGGAGACCTGGTGTGCTGCGGTTCATGGGGTGGCAAAGAGTCAGACACGACTGAGTGACTGAACTGAACTGAAAAGTTGAGGTTAAAAAAACTATTACAAACTATATTATAAGAATTATAGTTTTTAATTTTAAATCTAAATTATTAAAAACCACATAAAAGATTCTAAAACATAATCCCTAGCATAGATCAAACTAATTTCTTCTCACTTACTATGGCCTGGTGACTTACCAGAAAAGTAAATCATAAACAATTATAGCCAGTATCACAACATTCGTTTTATTTTTATTGTTTGTCTTTTTCAGTTATCTGTTTCAAATGTAGCAGTGTGTATGTGTCAATACCAAACTCCCAGCCTACCTCTTTCCCCCCCCTTCCTCCCTGGTCACCAGCCATGAGTTCATTCTCTGAGTATCACAGCATTCTTGCAAAGAAGAAGGAAAAGGCTATTAGAATTATCTGATACAATAGTCTTTGGGAGGAAAAAATGAATAAAAAAAATTTCATTTATTTGCCCACTGATCGCAACTCTGCAAAAAGTATGTATTTCTAAAACGATAAGGATCAAAGAGATTACAGAAAGGTGAGGTGTTGGCCTTCATTGACACTACAATATTCAGAAATTTTAAGGAATCCATTCCATCTCAATGGGCAAAGTTGAAAGGCTTATGGTTATGAACATCTCAAGTATTTTGAGGAACCGCCCGTTTCTTCTGTTTTCAGATTGACCCTTGAGATTTGAGCTCTGTGGGGTTTGAGTGACCAACAACATGCTGCTCTGGGCTGAGTTTCCAAGCGTGCATTACTCTGAGAAATCTTTCCCTTGAGTTAACAGTTGGAACTGAACGTACTGCTCCCACCATCCAGCCTTTGCGTTCAGACTGCAGCTGTGCCAGGCAACTGTTGCTCCTTTCAGTTGTCCCACGAAATATAAATCTTTGAGGCCAGCGATCTTTCGGGACGGTGATTGGAGAGTAGGCCCATGTGTGTGTGCATGAGTGTGTTGGCGTCAGGATGGGTGTGTTTGAGGGGAAGACACAGCTGTTTAGTCATGTATCTGGAATTTCTTGTTACGTTTACTGTGGTAAATGGAATCTTCTCGTTCTGTAAGCGTTTCTTCACATGACCGTGGACTGGAAAGACTCTACACCAGAAACGACCTGTGGTTTTCAGTTAGTTTAATTATTGGGAACTCTTTCTCCATATTCATTTAGTCTCCTCAGCACTGGGTTTCAAACACACTTTGTTGAATAAATTGATCTTTTGGCAGGAACCCCAAAGAGACACTGTTATATATTATCCCTTGCAGTTGGTCAGATTTGTAATATTGGTTGGCAGTTCCTGCAAACCAGATAACTTAAGCTAAAAGAAGGGAGACCTAATCTTTACACTTATAATGACCGAAATAACTGATTCTTTCCATGAATTGTCCAGATCAGCATTCCAACTTTTATTCTGTTCTCTGTAGATCTAGCCAGGAAAAGGTCATGAAAGGAATTCTGTGAATAGGATACAGCATGGTTGTTTTCTTAACTTTCTGGTGTGAAATTTGTTGACATATTTTTGTCCTCTTATGTGTCTTTCCAAATTAGTTTTGAGAACAGCCAGGGTATAATTATTTATAGAATAGAATAAAACTACACATGGATGAATGTGTATGGTGTTGTGGTGATTTAATTCTTTCTGTTAATAATGTGGATTTTTAAAACCTATCCTCAGGGACTTCGACTGGCAGTCCAGTGGTTAAGACTTCACCTTCCATTGCAGGGGCTGTGGGTTCAATCACTAAGTCAGGGAGCTATGCTCTCACATGCCTCATGGCCAAAAAAACAAAACATATAACAGTAGCAATATTGTAGCAAATTCAATGAAGACTTTAGAAATGGTCCACATTGGAAAAAATCTAAATAAAAAAGAAAGAAATAGTAAAGTCTATCCAGTACACCAGGTGTCAACCATCCTAACCTCCCCTCCAGTGAATGAAATCACTGGCAGTGGGCACAGTTAGACAAGGTGGGGTTTGATTTTTCAGGATACTAAATAATCACTTCTTTTCCTCCAGGTAGATATTTCTTTTCAGCCTGTTTCTCAATGTAAAGGCCAGATGTCCATTAACAGAGCAGAAGTTTAACAGTTAGCTGGTGATCAAATTAAAACACAGCCAGAGGGTAGCCTGACTCATAAATAATGCAGAGTCTGTAGCACATCATTAAATATGTATGTCTCGTAAATCTTCAAGTCTTCTGGCCTCTCTGGTTTCTTCTTGATTTTCACAAGCAAAAATTGTCCTCAATCTTTTATATCAAAATTTTCATCTAGAACTCGTACCAAATCTGTGCCTTAGGTTTAATAATCAAAGTAAATAGGTGATACCTCAGCCAGTGTGTTGTTTGTCTGGACCACAAGCTCATTGATTGCCTCTACGGGTCTATGGAGAGAGGCTCTCTCTGGTCTCCCTGACCACCAGTGCGGTAATTTCTCCTGGGTTTTTAGCCCCTCTGGGGGGGCTTTGGGTAGCCAGTTCCTTTCATTCTCCTGTGGAAGAGATCTAGACTGCTGAAAAAGAGTTAGGTGTGTTCTTGACTGAAAATTAGAGATGCCAAGGGAGCATTTCATGCAAAGATGGGCACAACAAGGACAGAAGCAGTATGGGCCTAACAGAAGATATTAAGAAGAGGTGGCGAGAATACACAGAAGAACTGTACAAAAAAAAGATCTTAATGACCCAGATAACCACAATGGTGTGATCACTCACCTAGAGCCAGACATCCTGGAGCGTGAAGTGAAGTGGGCCTTAGGAAGTATCACTATGACCACAACTAGTCGAGGTGATGGAATTCCAGCTGAGCTGTTTCAAATCCTAAAAGATGAGGCTGTGAAAGTGCTACACTCAGTATGCCAGCAAATTTGGAAAACTCAGCAGTGGCCACAGGACTGGAAAAGGTCAGTTTTCACTTCAATCCCAAAGAAAGGCAATGCCAAAGAATGCTCAAACTACCGCACAATTGCCCTCTTCTCACATGCTAGTAAAGTAATGCTCAAAATTCTCCAAGCCAGGCTTCAACAGTATATGAACCGAGAACTTCCAGATGTTCAAGCTAGATTTAGAAAAGGCAGAGAAACTAGAGATCAAATTGCTAGCATGCAGTGGATCATAGAAAAAGCAAGAGAATTCCAGAAAGACATCTACTTCTGCTTCATTGACTATGCCAGAACCTTTGATTGTGTGAGTCACAACAGACTGTGGGAAATTCTTCAAGAGATAGGAATACCAGACCACCTTACCTGCCTTGTGAGAAATATGTATGCAGGTCAAGAAGTAACAGTTAGAATAGGACATGGAACAACAGACTGGTTCCAAATTGGGAAAGGAGTACATCAAGGCTATATATTGTCATCCTGCTTATTTAACTTATATGCAGAGTACATCATGAAAAATGCTGGGCTGGATAAAGCACAAGCTGGAATCAAGATTGCTGGGAGAAATATCAATAACGTCAGATATGCAGATGACACTATCCTTATGACAGAAAGCAAAGAGGAACTGAAGAGCTTCTTGATGAAAGTAAAAGAAGAGAGTGAAAAAGTTGGCTTAAAAAAACTCAACATTCAGAAAACTAAGATCATGGCACCTGGTCCCATCACTTCATGGCAAATAGAATGAAAACAGTGAGAGACTTTATTTTCTTGGGCTCCAAAATCACTGCAGATGGTGACTGCAGCCATGAAATTAAAAGACACTTGCTCCTTGAAAGAAAAACTGTGACCAGCCTAGAGAGTATATTAAAAAGCAGAGACATTACTTTGCCGACAAAGGTCCATCTAACCAAAGCTATGGTTTTTCCAGTAGTCATGTATGGATATGAGAGTTGGACCATAAAGAAAGCTGAGCACTGAAGAATTGATGATTTTGAACTGTGGTGTTGGAGAAGACTCTTGAGAGTCCCTTGGACTGCAAGTAGATCAAGCCAGTCTATCCTAAAGGAAATCAGTCCTGAATATTCATTGCAGGACTGATGCTGAAGCTGAAGCTCCAATACTTTGGCCACCTGATTCGAAGAACTGACTCACTAGAAAAGACCCAGATTCTGGGAAAGATTGAAGGCAGGAGGAGAAGGGGATGACAGAGGATGAAATGGTTGGATGGCATCACCAACTCAGTGGACATGAGTTTGAGCAAGCTCCGGGAGTCGGTGATGGATCAGAAAACCTCGTGTGCTACAGTCCATGGGGTTGCAAGGAGTCAGACACAACTGAGCAGCTGAACTGAACTGACTAACAAAGGAACTCTAAATGCACTGATAATGAAGTTAGGTTGTAAAGGGCTCTGAGTTCAGCTTGAAAGAGCACAGAAATTATGGGACTTCCCTGGGTCATGGCAACCAACTCCAGTCTTCTTGCCTGGAGAACCCATACTCCCTGCATTGGAAGGTGAAGTCTTAACCTCTAGATCGCCAAGTGTGTGTGTGTGCTAAGTCACTTCAGTCATATCCAGCTCTTTGTGACCCTATGGATTGTAGGGTCAGAGAAGCCCACCAGGCTTCTCTGTCCATGGAGATTCTCCAGGCAAGAATACTGGGGTGGGTTGCCATGCGCTCCTCCAGGGATCTCCCCAACCCAGGGATCAAACCAGAGTCTCCCACATCTCCTGCATTAGCAGGCAGATTCTTTACCACTAGCGCCACCTGGAAAGCCTGTGTTGGACATAAACCTTGTTAATTAGACTTCTTGGTGGGTAGGCAGGGCAACAGAGGGCTACATTTGATTTGCGTCTTGTGTTTTGTTTCTTTGCGGGGGTGGGGGGGTTGTTGTGGTTGTTTTTCTGTTCTGTTTTCATTGAAGTGTAGTTGACTTATAATATTATATTAGTTTCAGGTATACTGATTTGGGTCCTGAAGGATGAGTAGGAGTTCCCTAATTGACAGTAAAGGAAAGGGCACTTCTTAGCAGAGAATGCAGCACGTGGCCATAGGACATGAACTAAGTACTGTGAGAGCAAGAATAATATTCACCTGAGTTTTCACCATGTTGCATTTGAGACACAGGTGAGATGTCCATCTCGATGGGGAGGTGAAGCAGGCAGGTAAAATGCAGGTCTGAACTTCAGGGAAAGGGGAGACTTAGAGAGGATAATTAAATATTTCCAAGAGAAGACAGAAGAAAAGAGAATATGATGAAGGATAAAACCCTGTGGTACACTGTTACTCAGAGAATGGAATAAATCAATCAAAGAAACAGAGAAAGAGGAGGAGAGCTACGAGTCCAGGGTCTAAAGCTCTAAGAACAATAGGCTGGCCTATCGACTGTGACAGCTGGGGGAGGGTAAGGATGGAAAAAAGACTTTGTGTAATGATCTCTTCATTATTTATAGACCAGGTGTCTGATTTGAAGGATTATTGCTTATAGCTTCAATCTCTGCCTTTTGAAATTTGGGGATTATTCATGGATTTTATTTTTACCTTCACTGTATCTTTAGCAGAAGAAGTGTAAGTCAGAAATAAAATATCTACAATTTCATAAACAGCAGTTTAGAGTTAGCTGTACTATGAAGCTGTATGCAAGCTTTTTATATGTAGGACTATTTTTATTATCTCATAAATACCTTTGAGTTTTGTTAGTCAATCAGAATGCATAAATATTTTTAGAGTATTTAAATCTTTATCTCCCTAAATCAACCCAGTAGTGACTTTTGAAACTGCCTAATTTAATGATGAAGATTATTTTATTAACTAGGACTTTTTCATAACCAAGAATTCAAACTCTCTAAACCCTGGGGCCAGCAAGTTAATAAATGTTCTCAATTTATTGAAATCATCACCTCGGGAATATTTTAATTAAGATGTGTGCATTTCAGATTCTTTAAGATGTTAATGTTGAAGGCAGTGGTGTAATTGAGGGTGTCCTGTTGACTACTCTGTCCTCCAGCCCTTCACAGTCAGGAGGTTGTGGCTTAAAGGTGCAGGCAGAAGTGCTTCCTGGAGCAGAGCTAGGGGGTGCCTGGATAAGAGGAGACTTTGAGTGAACTTGGCTTTCAGTCCCAGCCTAGAGCAAGCTATTATACAATACCCCCACTCACTGCCCTCCCAGTTCTCATTCACCCCTGTGGTGCCACACCTCTGGGTCCGGCCTCTTAGCCTTCACTCCCAGGGGAATGCCTCTACTTCCTAATAATTGCTGCCAGGGCTGAATGGCTTTATCCACCTCCTTGTCCCTCCCCACCTCCAAGGAGAAAGACAATGGCAGATGAAGTTTTTGGCCCATCCTTCTTGGGATACTAAGTGGTAGCAATTTTTCCTTCTTTACAAGTGAATTTTATCTTTTTCAAATGAGCAAAAGCTATTGAGACCCTCTTTGGAGAGAGGTTAATTTGGGTAATACTCTTTGGTCAAAAGGAGCAGAATACAAAGGCATAAGTGATTATTTGGTGCGTGTGTGTGTTTCTGCAAATGGTCTGAAGGCAATCCTAAAATGAAGTTTTGAGTACTGGTAGTTTCATCCAACAAGTGTGGCGCCTCAGAAGCTAGTGCTTTGAAAGGCAGTGCTTCAGTGGATCTGTAAGTTCTTGGGTGATTAGTAACAATTCGGTTGCATTTGTTCATTGTAATGACAGTGCTCGTGTACCCTCCTCCTGGAATCCCCTTCCTCTTGCTTCCCTCTGTCAAATCTGACCCAACTATCTTTCAGGGTCTGTTTCGAATGGTCTTCCCTCTCTGACCTACCCCCGCTTATCACTTTGCCCTTCCTAGCTGGAACAGAACTTCTTTAGTACTTCTTAAAATCTGTACTTCTTTTATGTTGTTCATCGCTTACTACCTTATAAAGCAGTTACTTGTTCACTTTAGTAAATATTTATGAAGCACCTACCATGTTTCAGGCACCGGGCGCATTACTGGTGACATTAAGATGAATAATGAGTGGTTTTTCAGAGCTCTGGCTCAAGAGATGACCAAACCTGAACTCACAGACAAGTAATTTCACTTTTAATTTGAAGTATTATAATAAGGGTATTCCTAACAGGTCCTTGCAATAGGAAAACAGAAAACTTCCTCTTAGAAGAGTTCCAGAAAGCCTACAAAAAGAAGAGAACTTTGAGTTGAGCCTTGAAGATTTTTTTTTTAATTGGAATTGTAATTAAATTTTTTTTAATAAGAATTTTCCAGATAGTAAATTGGGTGAGAGCCTTCCAAACAAAGGCACAGGCTGAGCAGAGACGCGAAGGCTAAGAGCCAGGTTCCTGTTGTCGGGGAGCACAGACATATCTTCTCTCTCCTCCAAGAGAGCTCTTTGAAAGCATCGTTCTTCTCCACTCTGCCTGAGATCTGCAGCAGTGACTAGTACAGGGCCTTCAGTTCAGTTCAGTTCAGTCTCTCAGTCATGTCTGACTCTTTGTGACCCCATGAACTACAGCACGCCAGGCCTCCCTGTCCATCACCAATTCCTGGAGTCCACCCAAACCCATGTCCATCGAGTCAGTGATGCCATCCAACCATCTCATCCTCTGTCATCCCCTTCTCCTCCTGCCCTCAATCTTTCCCAGCATCAGGGTCTTTTCAAATGAGTCAGGACTTCACATCAGGTGGCCAAAGTACTGGAGTTTCAGTTTCAACATCAGTCCTTCCAAAGAACAGCCAGGACTGATCTCCTTTAGGATGGACTGGTTGGATCTCCTTGCAGTCCAAGGGACTCTCAAGAGTCTTCTCCAACACCACAGTTCAAAAGCATCAATTCTTCAGCTCTCAGCTTTCTTTATAGTCCAACTCTCACATCCATCCAGGGCCTTAAACACAGACAATATCCAAAAGCTTTTGCTAAATTAAGCACAGTAATTGGTAATCATATTTCTTCACAGTGAAATTTCCAGAGGGTTATTCCACTAACTACATATTGTGCTCATTGTTTAAGAGCCATGTAAATACTATTCCTCTGTTTCTTTTATCAGCGATGGCAATGGAAATCGACAGTGCCTTTTCATATCAATCAGTTCAGCCACTCAGTCGTATTTGACTCTTTGCAACCCTAAAAGAACTGCAGCATGCCAGGCTTCCCTGTCCATCACCAATTCCCAGAGCTTGCTCACACTCACGTTCATCAAGTTGGTGATCCCATCATCCCCTTCTCCTCCTGCCTTCAGTCTTTCCCAGCATCAGGGTTTCTCCAAGGAGCCAGTTCTTGCCGTTTCTTATAGGAAGCGGCAAATGCCTTCTCTCACCTGTCCCTGTCTCTTGCCATCTGCATGCTCCTAATTCCCAGTTGGTATAAACTCAGGAAATTGCAAGCTAATATTAGATTAAGCAAAAGCTTTTCTTATGAAGAGATGGAGGAAAGGTACAGATTGTCTCTTAAAGGTAAAACAAGCCCTTCATAGAATATAACCTAGAGCTAAGCCCAGACTTATGGTCCAGCTTGCATCGTTGATTTAAGCAGAGCTAATCACAGACGCTTTCCCAGACATTTCCTGTGAAATTTAGAACTGAAATTGAGACAAAAGTTACTTTATCTTAGTGTGCCTCAGCTGTAAACCTCAGAAGATGTTGATGCTTCCATTTACTTTTTCTAAGTAAATAATGTAAATAATACAGTGTGTGCATTCTCAGTCGTGTCTGACTCTTTGCAACCCCATGGACTGTAGCCCGCCAGGCTCCTCCTGTCCATGGAATCTTCCAGGCAAGAATACTGGAGTGGGTTGCCATTCCTTCTCCAGGGGATCTTCCCGAACCAGGGATTGAAGCCAAGTGCCTTTGAGTCTTCTGCATTGGGAGGCAGATTATTTATCACTGCACTACCTGGGAAGCAAATAATACAGAGTCAAATGTAAATCATATCTTGTGACCAAAAAAACCAAAGCATGAAACAAACAGAAGCAATATTGTAACAAATTCAGTAAAGAGTTTGAAAATAGCCCATATTGAAAAAATATCTTTAGAAAAAGATGATTTACAAATAATACAGAGCCAAACATAAATCATCTTTTTTTAAAGATTTTTTTTTTTTTTTGATGTGGACCATTTTCAAAGTCTGTGTTGAGTTTGTTACAATATTGCTTCTGTTTCATGTTTTGGTGTTTTGGCCACGAGATATATGGGACCCTAGTTCCCTGACCAGGGATAGAGCCTGCACCCTCTGCACTGGAAAGTGAAGTCTTAACCACTGGACCACCAGGGAGGTCCCTTAAGTCATCCTCATAACAGCTATCATTTTGCCTCAGCTCCCACCCCAACTTCTGCCATTTACCAAGTACGGATAACCTAAGAAATACAGTTATTTCTCTATGACCCTAAAATCCAAAAGCAAAACAAAAACTTTAATGCAGTGATAGTTCAGACCTAGGCTTTTCTGACCGAATGAAGTCATTGTCCAGATAATTCAAGCTCCATGTCACTCTTGGTCTTACAATTGCTGGCTATCTGTAGTATGTGTCTTTGATGGATATACTCTGCTATCTTTAACTCTGGAAATTTTTCCCATAGAAAATTTAATTTTATCTTTCCTTTTTTATGATAAATTGTATTTTCAAGCTGCCACGGCTGGCAGGCAAGAAGAAAAAACAATCTGGGAATCCTAGATTTGGTCCACAGAGCAATAGCATAAAAGGCCAAACTCATCGTTAAAGCTACTGATGAAGACAATTTATGCAAAAGAGCTGGGTCACTTGAGCAGTTAGATTGTGTTCCACGTATTCTTCTGGAATCCGCTTTGAGGGTTTGGTCAGCTCTTGTCAGACTTCTCTGCTTTGGGCATTGTAAAGCAGAAATCACCAGCTATGTTTTTGAAGGGTCACATCCAGATTTATAAATTAGGAAATGATAAGCATAAAGATAAGCTTCCCTGGTGGCTCAGTTGGTAAAGAACCCACCTGCAATGCAGGAGACTTGGGTTCAATCCCTGGGTTGGGAAGATCCCCTGGAAGAGGGTATGGCAACCCACTCCAGTATTCCTGCCTGGAAAATCCCCAGGGACAGAGGAGCCTGGCGGGCTACAGTGTATCAGATCGCAGAGTCAGGCAGGACTGAGCTACTAAGCACACACAAGCCTAAAGACACTAAGTTACTGGTTTGTAGACTGTGTAAGGTATTCGCAGGCCCTCTTCCAGTTTACAGCTCTTTTTCCTTCTCTGAAGGGACTTTGTTTCTTGTTCTTTTTCCATCTGCTGCCATATTTCACATCTTTCCAGGTCATCAAAGTAACATACAGAGAGTCCAAGAAGGGTGGGAAGAATGGAGATGAGGAAACCATCAGAGATCATTGGAGAAACAATGAGATCTGGGTTCTCAGTATCTTTCCTCTCGTACGTGTCTTGAGTTAGGGAGGTTAGCTTCTCAAGAAAAGTGATCAAAATGTGCCCTATATTTCCTTCATAATTGTGGAAACATCTTTTTATTCTGATGGTCCAGAAGTACCCTGGAGAAGGTAGTGGCACCCCACTCCAGTACTCTTGCCTGGAAAATCCCATGGACAGAGGAGCCTGGTAGGCTGCAGTCCATAGGGTTGCTAAGAGTCGGACACGACTAAGCAACTTCACTTTCACTTTTCATTGTCATACATTGGAGAAGGAAATGGCAACACACTCCAGTGTTCTTGCCTGGAGAATCCAAGGGATGGTGGGAGCCTGGTGGGCTGCCGCCTATGGGGTCGCACAGAGTCGGACACGACTGAAGCAACTTAGCAGCAGCGTAAGTACCCTTGGTATTTTTATGGAAACTTGAAATTCAGGTAGTGTTCTGTTACCATAGGTGAAATAGAAAATATTCCCTAAATTGACTTTAAAAATTATTAACAAATATATGCTTAAAATATTATGTAGCTCTTCATTGTAATATTTTTTTTTACAATTCTCTTTTCTTGGAAAAGGCCCCAGAAATTTTGTTTTCCTTGGCAGAAGTCTCAAAATTATAGGACGTGATAAGAATAGGAGATTAGAGACTAAAATCACAAACTCACTTTGGTTTATACTCATGTTGCAGAGGATGATCATCTGTTGGTTTATGTGCAATCTTTTTTCTTGAATATGGTTGTCTGCCAATAAAAGTGTGACATAAATATGAATGTAGAATTTGTAAGTACTTATGGAAATTGAAAAATCTGGAAATGTATCAATTTCACCAAGTTCTTAATCAGAGTACATCTTGCAGAAAATAGAAAGAAACTAGTTTTAACATCTAAAATATAAACAACCCTAAATCATGAATTCATGAAGTATTTTTTACTGCTATGAAAGCTAGTTTATGTATATGGAACGTCAGTCTTTAGTTATGAAACTGTAATTCTTTCCTTTAATCCCTCCCTCTTATTGTGGTATGTGAGAGGCTTATCCTATTTATGTGCCATGTTATACAAGATCATTTGAGAATCTTTTTCTATGGAAAAACTAATAGACAGCATTGGCCAAAAAGTTCCATTATAAAATACTGTGAATTCCTGTAGTCTTAGTAGGTTAATGTAAGTGCATTTGGGACTGAAATGGCTTTATGATTTCTAAACGCTTTTTTTAGTGTGTAATTGGACACATATACCTGGAGAGCATTAACTGTAAGCCAGGTGATTAATGGACCAAGCTGGCTCTGAGATGGACAGCAAAAGAGAGAACCTGACTACGAAACAGAAGACAGTCATCCGTGTGGGCATAAAGGGGAATTGAGGTGGTGGCCATAGGGAAAGGGTGTGAGGTGGGCAGGAAAACCCATAAACAGTGCCACGGCATGTCAGCTGTTCCATTTTATTGCTTTATCTATGATCTCCACAAATACTTAAAGGCAGGTGGCTCAAAATATTACTATCACTAAGCTGGTTTTATAGAAGAAACATTGTAACTAAAGCTCTGTTGTGTGGGCCAGAATCCACCTGTTCCAAGAGACCATCACAGAATATTTTGATTTTCTTGGTCTCTAGCTTTTAAGAAGTCAGTGAAAACACAGACCAAGATGTGGGTTGCCAGGCCTGTTCATGAAGTTGGAGATTACTGTTACCTGTATATACATCTGTCCCTCAGTGTCTCTCCTTACAGGACCTCTGTGCTCTGTAGAGCATTCGATGCTATGGCCCCAGCTTAAGCCACCCCAGCAATTCTCTGGCTCTCTTGACCCCACTGTCCTGAGAAGAGCCAGTCACAGCCCACTTTGGGCTGCCAAGGACTCCTGTTCATGTGAGTCACAACACGTGAAACTTCATCTGCAACTACGATTTTGTGCACTCAGCATTCCCGCTACATTATGACTTTATTAACAAACAAGAGGTATGCCTGCTTCTTCATCGTCCACCAATTCCTTTAAAGGTTGCTCTTGGCAAATGTTGAATGGACAAATGAGTCTATTCGAATTCACTTTCAATCTGTTGAAGAGTTAGGTTCTATTTAGATCAGATCATTTGCTATTGCTATTGTTGAATTTGAAAAATCTTAGACTTTAAAAAATGAAAGTTGAAAATTTCCCCAAAAGGGTAATTATTAAGTAGAATATCTTCAATGGAAAATTTTTCTTTGAAGCTGATTTTCTTTTTTTGCTTACATAGCTATATTTCACGTTTTGCTCAGTTTTTGTCACAAAGACATAAAAACCTCCATATAAAAGCACCCTATTTGTCCTACTTTCAACAAACTCAACAAAATGGATAATTGGAGTCCTGTTTGTAGATTATTTAAAATCCAAAGCTAGACTATCCCGAATTAACTGGATAACTAAGACAATGGTGTGTGTTGTGGGGGATAGAAGTGGTTGTTTAATTACACCAGCGAAACAAAGTGGAGATTTCATTTAAGAACTAGAAGTAGTTTTCCTTTCAGAATAAAACCTAAATTCTGAAGTAATAAGTAATTATTTCAAGTAACGTTTAATAAAAATATTCTGATTCACTTTAGTATATAAATATATTACATGTAATATAATTATATAGAGAGTATACATAACCAAAACTTTAGAAGCTTTCCACATGCCCACACACAATGGTTTCATTATTTCATAGTTATCATTCATATATTTAAAGTCAGAGGAAGCAGCTGTTCCCAAGACAGTTGAAATTAATTTAGAGAAAGGGATTTGCAGACATTTTTAAAAGTCTTTGTGCCTCCCTTCCCTGATTCAAAAGTAAATAATCAAGCATCTGCTCTCAAAATTAATCTTGATAGAGCTTTCAAAAGCAGCATTTTTAGGTTATGTGCTATGTTCATACAACATAAGTTAACTTTTGTACCCTGAATATAGCCATTTAAAATCATAAATTTGAGAGCAAGTACCCCATTACTGGCACCAGTGGGTACTCAGGAAAAGTGGATGAGCAAGAGTCTAACTGCTAGAACGAGGGTACAGAGTCTGAACAAACCATTGTCGAGGGTGACTTGCTGCTGAAATGCCAATGCTGAAGACTTCTTTATCCCATGGGATAAGGCCTGGCTCCAGAGTTGGCTGTAGGAGCCTGGTCAGCTGCTGAGGCACTGGAGGGATGGAGCAAGTAGTGGAGATAAAAATTAAATTATTACATCACCACCCAGTACTTCATGGATATTCAAGCCAGAGGCCCGCGAGCAGCACTATGTACATGTTAGTAGTAGTAGTGTTAGTTGCTCAATCGTGTCCGACTTTTTGCGACCCCATGGGCTTTAGCCTGCTAGGCTTCTTTGTCCATGGACTTCTCCAGGCAAGAATACTGGAGTGGGTAGCCATTCCCTTCTCCAGCGGATCCTCTGGACCCAGAGATTGAACCTAGGTCTCCCACACTGTGGGCAGATTCTTTACCATTTGAGCCATCAGGGAAGCCCACGTATATCATGGGTAACCCATGCCTCTGATTTTTTAATTGATTGACTACTTTTTTTTACACCTGAATATAGCAAAAAGGATTTCCCCTGAAGAAAATTTTAGGATCAAGCAGATATGTGCTTGAATTACATCGCTGCCATTTACTGGCCATTGACTATTTGCTCAGCCTTTCTGACTTCCTGCTTTATTTTCTGTTAGAGGGGGAATTTCAGTCTTACTAATATTGTGATGACTAAGATTAATCTCAGCACAAAGCATAGAGTGTTTCTTCCCAAACTTGTTCACACACTGGAATCACCTAGAGAGTTTCAGAAAGAACAGAGGCCCATGTTCCACCTCCCCAGAGTGTTCCTGCTTGGGAATTTCTAACAGATCCCCAGATGATTCTAAAGTTCAGATAAATTTGGGGACCCTTGGCATTGAGCCTGTCCTATGCTGAGCATTAAAGTGAGTGAAATGAAGTCGCTCAGTCGTGTCCAACTCTTTGCTAACCCATGGACTGTAGCCTACCAGGCTCCTCCCTCCATGGGATTCTCCAGGCAAGAGTACTGGAGTGGGTTTTCATTTCCTTCTCCAGGGGATCTTCCCGACCCAGGGATCAAACCCAGGTCTCCTGCATTCCAGGCAGATGCTTTAACCTCTAAGCCACCAGGGAAGCCCACTGAGCATTAAGTATCTGTTAAATGAGTGGGAACAACCAGTGCCTGGCAAGTGTGAGATTTTCCAGAATTCTTGGCTCCCTTCCTTCCCTGACCATCTCCCTGTCTTAAGGGAACACCTGAAAACAGTGTCAAGCTGTGATTCCAGTCGATGCAGCTGCCACTCATGCCAGGCACAGGAGAATGCAGAGAGCTCTGGTCCCACATGCCTGCAGGAGAAGAGCAGGAGGCAAAGATCAGTTCACTGTATGGCGCAGCCAAGGGCAAGCCTGCTAAGGGAATGCCTGATTTGCCTTTGAGGACACTGCACATGGAAAGCCCCTGAGCGCTGCTTGTCACGTCACCCTGGAAACTATAGAGCCTGGGCTGCTCCCTTATTGGAGCCAGAAACCAGCCAGAACTCACAAAGGATAAACCAAAGGCAGAGTTTCAACTGGTCCTGAGTTCTCTTTATTTTTTTGGCTTTTATAGTCAACATTTGTTGCAGTAAATCCTTTGTTTGGTGTTCCCGGGTCAGCCATCCGAATGTATCATAGTTCCAAGAAGCTGAATATGTGGCTTAATTGGTTTCAGTGTCCTTTAATGGCTCTTGGAGAGAGACTGTGAATTCTGAGAGTGAGGGAACCATCTAAGTCGTTCTAAGATTTAGAAGCCGGTCTCCCCTTTCCACAAAATAGGAGATCTTTAAAGCTGCAGTGTTTCAGATGTGGGGGAGGGGCCTGGCCCTTCACTGACTGAGTTATGATGTGCTTATGAGTAAAAGTAATACGTTGTGGCTCTGAGTGTCTGGAACTGAGGACTGGAATAGTGTTAGATGTGCAAAACTTGTATTTTATGCTGTTTATGATTGAGAGCAAATTCTCAAATTTCACCCCAGTAACAAAATAGGGAATGTTTAAGATACTGAAAAAAAATTGGTCTGTCTCAAGAACTGTGCAGTTATTTTCTACTTGACCCAAGAATCCCAATGGAGTCAGACTGTTCTTCCTGATAAACAAACAAAAAAATCACAAATTACAATTTCAAAAGATGAGAACTCCCAGCCTACTCAGTTTTAAAGATATTCATTCTCAATAAGAGAAGAATCTCATATTTTCAGGATAATTCTACACTTAATAGGGATTATATAAGTACTTTGAAAAGAGTGTAGATTTTTCAACTGAAAACTACCACTGGTAAAAGTTTCCTGATATTGACACTTTGTAATACTATCATGATTATGAAAATAAGGATCTGCTGTCTTTGTTAATATTTAGCAGTTATGTTGATGTTTTACATATTGTATTTGGTATTGAAAACATATTAGTATAAGCCTCAACCACATTTTCATCACTCTCAATTTTTAAAGTTTCTGATCTTTTCATTGAACTAACTTATCATTCTTTATCATAGGCATACAGCTTTTCTCCGGGTTTAAAAATAAAATGGTATATAACACAAGGCTATAGTATATGTGTGCTTCTGTCCTACTAGTTTTAAACTCTGTGACAACTTTGTCTATGGGGTCCTCTCAAAACATTGAGACAAATCCCTCTATTTTCTATCAATCACCTTTTAGTGACATCTGAATTTGTTAGAACTTCATATTGGAAACAAAGATCGAACTTTGCATAGCAGAGAAAAGAGAAAGCATGAGCCTTGATCAGGCAAAAATACAGTTTTCTCTGGTTTACGAACAGTTAGCATTAGACGAACCAAATCATCAGAAGGGTCCCGGGCCCTCATCACCTCCGTGTTTGACAGACATGCCGGTCACATGTGATCCTCGCTTGGGGTTCAGTTTGAGGCTTGCATGCTTGAAAAACAAGTCCTGGAGAATGTTTCAGCATTTCTTTTTTAGCTGCTCAAAAAGCTAGCCACTGAAACTTTCTTACCTCCCTCTCTCTCATTGGATGGTTGCAATTCCCAGTGTCCCCAAAAGAATCCTCTTCTCAGTTGCTCCACTTGTTTCTTGTGATTATCAGTTGGCCAAAGCCCAGTTTCATTCATATCCCGAGCTTTGGACATGAACCTGTGGCTTTGTTTTCCTGATGCTGGGAAAGACTGAAGGCAGGAGGAGAGGATGAGATGGTTGGATGCCATCACCAACTGGATGGACATGAGTTTGAGCAAGCTCCAGAAGTTGGTGATGGACAGGGAACCCTGGCATGCTGTAGTTCAAGGGGTCGCAGAGTGGGACCCTACTGAGCAACTGAACTGAACTGAGCTGGCAAGCTCCTGCACATGCAGTTTCTACATCATGCTCTGTGTTCCCAAGACAAACCCCAACTTAGTCCCAGGTCTTCGGAAACAGACCCATGATGCACAGGTGTATTCCTAGATGCCCTCTGTGAATCTCGAACCCTAATCTCTCACTGACAACAGGTTCTCAGTGATGCTGGCAGAATCTCAGTTCTCAGCAAGGGCATCATTTCAGTAACGTGCTTTCCATCTTCTCTCTCCCGCAGGGTCCGGTCGCATCAACTGCATCAGCATTGTCTGTCCTCTCCCTTGGGCCTGGCCTTCCTCCACCTCCGCCTCCCCCACCTCCTCCAGGGCCACCTCTGCTTTTTGAGAATGAGGGCATGAAAGAAGCGTCCTCTCCTTCACGCTCTGCTTTATTTGCACAACTTAACCAAGGGGAGGCAATTACGAAAGGTGAGAAAACCAGGCCTTGAGGCTGTCTCCCTCTGGCTCCAGGCACACAGATCCCCTGGAGCCCACAGTGATGGATACATCATTCCATTTCAGTCTCCAGTATATGGGGAACTATGAGATGATGGGCTCAGTGGGCTTCTGGGTGGATCAAAAAGAACTCAAGGGATTCTAGTTTCAAGTTGACCAAAGCACCGTATCACTACGTCAGCCCCTGACACTCCAACACCAGCTCCAACCAAGGCATCAAGATCAAGTATTTAGAACCTCTGTCCTCAAGCAGTGTATGGGCTTGTCAAAGAATTATGTCATTGAACTACCTTTGTCTTCACAGTGAATGGTTACTTTTTTTTAATCATACACTTAATAAAGTCATTATTGACTATGCCAAAGCCTTTGACTGTGTGGATCACAATAAACTGTGGAAAATTCTGAAAGAGATGGAAATACCAGACCACCTGACCTGCCTCTTGAGAGACCTATATGCAGGTCAGGAAGCAACAGTTAGAACTGGACATGGAACAACAGACTGGTTCCAAATAGGAAAAGGAGTACGTCAAGGCTGTATATTGTCACCCTGCTTATTTAACTTCTATGCAGAATACATCATGAGAAACGCTGGGCTGGAAGAAGCACAAGCTGGAATCAAGATTGCCAGGAGAAATATCAGTCACCTCAGATATGCAGATGACACCACCCTTATGGCAGAAAGTGAAGAGGAACTAAAGAGCCTCTTGATGAAACTGAAAGAAGAGAGTGAAAAAGTTGGCTTAAAGCTCAACATTCAGACAACTAAGATCATGGCATCCAGTCCCATCACTTCATAGCAAATAGATGGGGAAACAGTGGAAATGGTGATAGACTATTTTTTTGGCTCCAAAATCACTGCAGATGGTGACTGCAGCCATGAAATTAAAAGACACTTACTCTTTGGAAGGAAAGTTATGACCAACCTAGACAGCATATTAGAAAGCAGAGACATTACTTTGTCAACAAAGGTCCGTCTGGTCAAAGCTATGGTTTTTCCAGTAGTCATGTATGGATGTGAGAGTTGGACTATAAAGAAAGCTGAGTACCGAAGAATTGATGCTTTTGAACTGTGGTGTTGGAGAAGACTCTTGAGAGTCCCTTGGACTGCAAGGGGATTCAGCTAGTCCATCCTAAAGGAGATCAGTCCTGGGTGTTCATTGGAAGGACTGATGTTGAAGTTGAAACTCCAATATTTGGGCACCTGATGCAAAGAGCTGACTCATTTGAAAAGACCCTGATGCTGGGAAAGATTGAGGGCAGGAGGAGAAGGGGATGACAGAGGATAAGATGGTTGGATGGCATCACCGACTCAATGCACATGAGTTTAGATAAACTACGGGAGTTGGTGATGGACAGGGAGGCCTGGTGTGCTGCAGTTCGTGGGGTTGCAAAGTATTGGACACGACTGAGCGACTGAACTGAACTGAATAAAGTCATGTTGCCAAAAATCTTATGCAAATATATTTTTGTTTTGTATGAGCAATAGGAATTATGATATAAGTGTTCTTATGCTCTGGGCTGGGAGCCAAGGACCAAAAAATTGAATAGTTTTTCTGGCTCCAGCTGGCTGCATTGTCCCCTCATCTGTAAAGGAAAAAAATGAACTTATAACTGTTAAATCAGTTCTGACCTATGTTTGCTGAAATGCCCTAACTTTTTAGACTATATCTAGGGAATGATTTGGCCACAACAGAAGTAAATCATAGAATTCTTTCTGGTGAGGTAGCTTTTTGCATAATTTTATCTATCATCTCCTTCAAAAAGAAGTTCCTCCAATTAAAAACTTCTTAACAGTGCTTATATCAACTCTAAACATTTGCAGGTCTCAGACTCTGCATACTAACCTTGAGAAAACACTCAAATGCTAAAATAGCATTACCAAAAATTCTTAGGCCATTCACGTCATGTTCATCCAAAAAGTCGGGGATGTTTCCCTTTGCATATGGTGTAAAGAAATGTGTCTCTGTGTTACCTTCCCAGGACTCCGGCATGTTACAGATGACCAGAAGACATACAAGAATCCCAACCTACGGGCTCATGGAGGACAATCTCCATCTCCTACGAAAAGCCACACTCCAGGCCCCAAGTCTCCCCAGTCTCATCCTCCTAAGAAACATGCTCCTGTGTTAGAGCTGGAAGGGAAGAAATGGAGAGTGGTGAGTGAAGCCCTTTAACTTTATTCCTGATATACTCCAATGAAAGGAGCAATGGCTAAACTGTTTGCCAAGGTCTTAAGGATTTCTGAGGCTTCCCAGGTGGTGCTAGTAATAAAGAACTTGCTTGCCAATGCAGGCAGTGTAAGAGACACAGGTTTGATCCCTGAGTCGAAAAGATCCCTTGGAGGAAGGCATGGCAACTCACTCCCGTATTCTTGCCTGAAGAATCCCATGGACAGAGGAGCCTGGCAGGCTACAGTCCATGGGGTCACAGAGTCGTACATGACTGAAGCGACTTAGCAGTAGCACTAAGGATTTCTAAGTGAAAAGACAGAGACACAAGTCACTGGCTAGAATAGAAACCAGGGCCTTTCTGAATGCCTCCACAAGTGTTTTTTGGTTTTCATTATTCTCATGCATTTTTTTTTCTTCAACTTCTTCAAAATTATTCTTGAAACTATGGTAAAGTACACATAACACAAAATTTACCATCTTAACCTTGATGTGTACAGTTCAGTGGCATTAAGGACCATCAGACTGCTGTGCGGCCATCACCACTGTCCATCCACAGAACTCTTTTCATCTGTTAGAACTGAAGCTCTGTACACCGTCAACAGTAATTCTCCACTTCCCCCCTCTTCAGCCCCTGGCAACCACCTTTCTACTTTCTGTCTCTGTGAATCTGACTCCTCTTTCAGTGGACTTTTAATCTGCCCCATCTACTGTAGGATCCACTGTAGGATGTTGCATTCCGTTCCACTGACCAAGGCGCTGATATAACCTACTGAGTCACCCACCACTTTCACCGTTGTCTGAGCAGGACAGGACACTTTGTATGTGGATGGAAGCTGGTACCCCCTGTCAATCCAGTGTGAAAATGTTAGTTACTCAGTCGTGTCGGACTCTTTGCAGCCCCATGGATTGCAGCCCATGGAAGGAATTCTCCAAGCAAGAATGCTTAAGTGGATAGCCATTCCCTTCTCCAGGAGATCTTCCCAACCCAGGGACTGAACCCAGGTCTTCTATATTGCAAGTAGATTCTTTACCATGTGAGCCATCAGGGAAACCCTGCCAATCCAGGGGGCTTCCCTAAAGGTGGAAGAACAAAGTCCCCAGAAAGGTTGTTGTGGTCTGAGAATACACTGGGACTTGGACCATTGCTAGTCTATTAACCCAACTCCTATTTGCAGATATTGCTACAGTATCAACTCCAGACTCAGCATCTGGACTTAACCAAAAGCTCTCATATCCCTGGTCCAGCCCCTACCCACTAGCCCAGGTGCCTGATGCCTGACTGTTCACAAAGGACCCTGGACTCCCCACCTTCCAAGTAACCATTCCCAACATCACAGAGACAAAGGAAGTCCTGTGGTTTAGTCTGTAAGAAAAAGGTTCCTAAAGAAAGAACATACTGAGAAGCTCTAATTGGTGAATGCTCCACAGTAATTTCAGTTTGCAGTGGACTTCATTTATCTGTCTGTCCTTATATTTAGTATTTGCCTGTGTTTTAATTTTAGGAATACCAAGAGGACAGGAATGACCTTGTGATTTCAGAGACTGAACTGAGACAGGTGGCTTACGTTTTCAAGTGCGGCAAGTCTACTCTGCAGATAAAAGGGAAAATAAATTCCATTATAATTGGTAGGGCAGATCTGTATCTATGGATCTGTACTCATGATAAATTGCTTTGCATAAATATGCTGTCTGTATTTAGGATTTTGTTTTGTTTTTGTTTTCCTAGACAACTGTAAGAAGTTTGGCCTGGTGTTTGACAATGTGGTGGGTATTGTGGAAGTGATCAACTCCAAGGACATTCAAATGCAGGTAAGTGGTCCTTTCAACCTTGCCCAGCCACCACCAGACCACCCCTTCTGTTTACAAGGGGCCCTCCATGTCCAATTAGAAAACTCTTACTATCTTTTCTCTAGATGCAGCTCTGTCTTCACCTCCTCCCTGAAGCCCTCTCTTACTTCTTGGACAGTGTTAATTCCCCCTTTCCACCCTGTTATAACCCACCCTGTTTTGCACAGCAATTACAAGTTTACCACTTCTATTTCAGGAACAGCTAATTAATCTTTACAGCTCCAGAAATTTGCAGAATACCTGCACACAGTAGGTGTTCAGTAAATGTTTGATCGAGTGAGTGATTGGAATGAATCGACTAATGAATGAACCAAAAGAGATTTACTTTGCATAATAGTACCCTGCCAAAGAGGATGTTTCTCCCTCAGGAAAAAAAAAAAACAGTTCTGGATAGTTTTTCTGAAGAGTCAGTGAGATTATCAGCAAAACAACCTGGAAAGTAGAATTGGAATTGAATTTGCAAAACAGAAGAAAATCTGCACTGTTTAAGCAATTTTAATTTAGCCAAATGGGATTTTATAATATGCCCAAAGCTAAATGACTTCTTACTTTGGCCAGCTGTGACTACTGTCTTTGATTATACCCTTTTCATATTGTTAATCACCCCTGATTATCTGACGTTTCCTGATAATGTTTGTTAGACTTGCCTTCCAGTTCTATAGATGGTTCTCTTTGGCTTTATAGGCTTTTCACCACTGCCTGTTTTAACTGGAGCAGTACAGTCAATAGTTAGCACGGTACATGAGATATATTTTAGGACCCTCCATGCAAAGAAAAAATATCTAATCTCTACCTCATACTCTACATGAAAAGTGAAGTCCTAATTGTGAAAAGAAATACTTTTAAACTTTGAGAATAAAATATAGAAGAAAAGGACAAATGAATTTAACCTCATTAAAATATATATGTTCAACAGAAGACATCAGATGCAAAGCTAAAAGACAAGGCATGGATTGAAGAAAGTACTTGCAATGCAGATTACCTAAAAGGATTTATAACCAGAATTTATAAAGTTAACACAGATCAAATAGAAGAAGACTAACAACGCATAAGAAAAATGGGCAAAGAATATTAAGGCAATTCAGAGGAGGAAAAACTGAAGTGTTTGATAAATACATGAAAATATGCATAACCTGCCTAATAGAAGAAGAAATGCAGATTAATTGGGTATGTCCTCTTATACTCGTCAGTTTTGAATTCAGGCTGTGCTTACTTTGCAAAGGGCTTGTGAGCTGAAACTCATGCATACCGGAACTGTGCAATTTGAGGACTGCCTATATATTAAAAAGTCTCCTGATATAAAAGTTGTTACGAGAATCCTGATACATCAGTGTTAAAAGAGCAAAGCTAACACTCACCATGCAGAGAAATTGGCACCATCTAATAAAGTCAAAGACAGTCATAGCCTATCACTGAGCAATTTCACTCTTGGGCGTGTGCACCTAAGAAGCTCCAATATGTATGTTGATGAGACATGTAAAACTGTTTATTGCAGTATTATTCATAATGGCAATAAAACCCAGAACAATTTAAATGTCCAACAGCTGGTAAATGAACAAATAAATCCACCTAATAGAATACTGTACAATAGTTAAAATAATTGAATACACTTACATGTTTAAAAACAGGGAAATCTCAAAAGCAGCCTTGAGTGATAAAGGCAAATTACAGAACAACAGGCACTGTATAATGTGTCCCTTCATATAAAGATCAAAAACATGCATGACAGTATGCACATGTGAAATATTCTAATGCACTCTTGAGTTCAGCTCAGGAGACAAACCTGCTGTGAACTGTAGACACAAAATTCAGAGGAGTAGTTAAGTCTGTGGAGGGAAGAAGGAAGGACTCCCTGATGGTGGCTGGTATAGAGGCAGTTTCAACTATAGTATAATATTACAGCCCTAAAAATAAGGCAAATAAGCTAAAAAGTTAAATTCTGATAAAGCTTGTTAACAGACACATATATACATAAATACACATACACACACACATATTTGTTTTATTATTCTTTGTGTGCGCCCATGTTTGAAATATATCGTAGTTTTTTCAAGGCTATGAGCCTTAAAATAATCTGGAAGGATGAATCATGGTTGTCTGTCCAAGAGGGATAGAAACTTGGCAGCCTGGCTCAGAAACAAGAGAGAGACATTTTACTGAACACTTCTCAAACTTCTGGATGTTCAAACCAAGTGAATTTCATTACCTATTTAAAACATTTAATAAACTATTTTAAAAGGGCCTGGACACAATGAAGACGGAAAGCAGATAAGTGCAGGCTGCCTGGCGATGAGGACAAATTGACTATAAATGGGCAGTGGGGATATTTGAGGGATGATGGAAATATTCTAAAACTGAATTGAAGTGACAGTTACACGAATTTACTGAGTACCATTAAACTGTACACTTAAAGCAGGTGAATTTTATGTTTGCACATTTTACTTCGATAATGCTGTTTAAAAGATTCCAAGGGGATTTCCCTGGTGGTCCAGTGGCTAAGACTCTGTGCTCCCAATTTGGGGGGCCCAGATTCGATCCCTGGTCAGGAAACTGGATCCCACATGCTGCAACCAAGAACTCACATGATGCAATTAAAGATCCTGAATGCCCAGGCTCCCGTGGTGGCTTAGTGGTGAGGAATCTGCCTGCTAATGCAAGAGACATGGGTTCAGTCCCTGATCTGGAAAGATACAACATGCAGAGGCGCCACTGAGTCCATGTGCCAGAACTTTTGAGGAACCTGTGTTCTAGAGACCAGGACCCACAACTGCTGAGCCCATGTGCTGCAGCTGCTGAAGCTCACGCATTCTACAGCCCGTGCTCTGCAGCAAGTGAAGCCACCACAGCGAGAAGCCTGAGCACCACAGCTGGAGAGCAGCCCCAGCTCGATGCACCTGGAGAAAGCGTGAGCACAGCAGTGAAGACCCAGCACAGTAAAAACAATCAATAAATAACTGTTTCAAAAAGATCCTGAATGCCACAACTAAGACCCGGCACAGCCACATTAATTAATTTTAAAAGATTGAAAGGAAGAAAAGGACATGGATTCATGTGATTTAGTTCAATGATGCTGTTTTTTTTGGCAAACTATCCCAGAAAAAAATAGTACAAATTGTGCGAGAGAGAAGAGACTAAGATATTATGTGGAAATTTTAAAAATTTTTATAGAAAAATAAATTGAAGAAAAAGAAAGTTAATACAGATACATGCATTAAATGCTACAGCATTGGCCTGGGCAAGGTCACATATCACCTGTCACTCAACAGAGAAGCTACTTGTTATCCCAGTTCTTCTGATCAGAACCAATCTCTGTTCTCGAAATGTTTACAGACTACAAGGGATAAAAGGCATATATTGTATGTAATTTGCTCTAAGGAAATACTGACTAAAATGCTGTGGAAATGACAGTTCTTATCCTATCAGGACTATTTTTTAAAAATTGTACTGTTTTTCAGATTTTTCATAGATGTTCTAGCGTTTGTAAGGTAATACAGTGATACATAAACAAAACTCAAATGTCTCTGCATACTGTGTTATCCTCATGAGACCCCGCTCTGTCTCATAAACGAATTGCCTAAGACACACTGACAAATTACTTGCATTCCCTTTGCTTGCCAGGTATTCATACAGTTCTGGGCAGTATGGAAATGCTCTCCATCATTACAAAATAAATCTAGAAATTGTCAAAACATTACTGCTGACACATTCTTGATATATAGATATAGGTATTATTTTATTTAATTTATGGCAAAGCCTTGTTGCTTAGCTGACCTTAAACTACCTCTGCCTTTTTTTTTTCCCTCGCTGTGGCTCAGTTCCAACTCAGTGTCCAGTTTCTACGGGGAGAGGAGAAAACAGAGCAGTGTGGTGCCCTGGCTAGGCTCCCCCGAGGAATTCTTTACAGCACCTGCACCATCACAAGCCTTGCTCTTTAATTTGCAACCCAGTCTTTTCTTCAGAGTGAAAGAGGAGATGTTTTTATCGCCTCAGTTACCATTACAAGAAGGAAAATTATAGAGTTGTAATATGGTCGTTGGGGGAACAGTCTGTCCCTGTAGAGATTTGGGGGCGAGGGGTGGAGGGGGGCTGTGTCTGAAAACAGGGCTGTAAAAAAGAAATTTTAAACTGATCAGAATTTTTATAGCACTTGATATTTGTAATAATACAAAGAACCACCTTCTCTTGTGTATGATACTATTTACCCATGCAATGAGTGGCCTGAACCAAGTCTCCAGTTTGGGCTCCTGAAATGAATACATTTCAAAATACCTAGACACTCATTATCTCATTTAAGCTCCGCATTCAGCCAGTGTGATTTTTATCTAGCAAAGGACTTATGTGAGAAGAATTGTAGTGATTTTTACTTATTCTTACTTAGAGTGAGGAAAAAAATCTACTCACTTACAGAATAATTTACTCTTAAAGGACAGTATTCATGCGTGTTTTCGTCCAAGTTTCCTAGAGATGTGTCAAAACTAAAATTTTAAGCACATAAAAGCAAAAGCATCTTGTTTCTTTTATCATGAAATCAGATATATGCTTCATTTCCACTAATAGGGTTGTGAAACGTCTTCTGAACATTTAGCTGCTGTTTTCAAATTAGTCCCTTTGTTTTGTGTCAGGAAAGAGACCCTGAGGTTTGAGAATCCTCTTGTGTGGTCCTTTCTTTCTGTCCCCAAATGACACCTACTAATTCACCTTGGAGACACTGTCGTCAACCAGCCTCCCCAGCCCTGACCTAGCTATTCCTAATGCTTGCTTAGGCCCGTGGACTGTACTTATTTGGGGATATTGGAATTTCTGTTTATTTGCTTTGGCCCTAGACTTTTTTTTCTATTTCAGGTAATGGGGAAAGTGCCAACAATTTCCATTAATAAGACAGAAGGCTGCCACATATACCTCAGTGAAGATGCGTTAGACTGTGAGATTGTGAGTGCCAAGTCATCTGAAATGAATATACTTATCCCTCAGGATGGTGATTATGTAAGTACCTTTTAGAAGACTGTAAAGAAGTTTTCATGATTAACATTCTTAGAGACTGATTAGTCACCTACCAACCTTTGTAGAAAAATTTGCAGTTAAGAAAGGAACTCAAGAGAATGGCCTTTCACAATTCAGCTCCCCTGTTAGTTTCTTGACTGTGCCCAGTCCTGGATTTGTGGTTCTCAAAGCGGTTTCCTAATAATTACCTTAATGGGCTAGCTTTCATCAAACAGTAAGGGCCCTTGTGGCTCAGATGGTAAGAATCTGCCTGCAATGCAGGAGACCTGGGCTCAACCCCTGCTTCGGGAAGATCCCCTGGAGAAGGAAATGGCAACTCACTCCCATATTCTTGCCTGGAGAATCCCATGGACAGAGGAGCCTGGCGGGCTACAATCCATGGGGTCGCAAAGAGTCAGGCACGACTGAGCGACTAACACATCTTCATCATCACCAAATAGTAGACCAGGTGTCTGAGCTCATTTTACTAGGATTGATTGTTTTCCTTTGGTATGATGGGGGCATGGGCTTCCTGGTGGCTCAGATGGTAAAGAATCTGCCTACAGTGCAGGAAACCTGGGTTCAGTCCCTGCGTCGGGAAGACTTCCTGGAGAAGGGAATGGCAGTGCACTCCAGTATTCTTTCCTGGAGAATCCCATGGACAGAGGAGCCTGGCAGGCTACAGTCCACGGGGTCACAAAGAGTCGGACACGACTGAGGGACTGACACATGGTGGAGGCAAAAGGAAAGAAGGAGAAATGCTTTGGGGGCAAGCAGAGGGAAAGGAGGTAATAATAAGTGAACCTATTTGTACAGTAGTTCTCAAACCCTGCCTGAGAACCAGCTAAGGATTTCTCTGGCTTTTGAGTGGTTAAGACACAGTGCTTCCAAGGCAGGTCGATCCTTGGTCAGGGAACTAAGATTCCACTTGCCACGTGGCACAGTCAAAAAAAAAAATCAGCTGGGAAACATGATGAAAATACCAGGTCCCAAACTTTGCACCCAGAGGTTAGAATTAGGAGGCTTGGAATGGGGTCCAAGCTTGGAATGGGGAACCCGTGGTTTAATATATCCCAGATGATTCTGATGCCATCAGGCCATCCAGTGGCCTTCTGAGAAACACTTACCTAAGCTACCAGGTATTTTCTTTGTCTCTTCTCCTCAGCAAAGCAGTTTCTAAAAGATGCAAGCACATAGTCTCACATTGAAAAGGAAGTATAAACAAATACACTTTTTGCGTCACACAACGTGGTGGACTTGCTGGTTGTTGCCATTTGGTAGCAAGTTATTAATATTTCTTCCTACTAGTCTTTGCTTCTTGAAAGAGAAATAAATCCTGAGATCATTCCCTCTGGTTCTAACTGTACAAGGAAGCAGTGAACCAGGGAAGTATGGGCTAAAATGTAACTTAGCCAGGCACACCTTTCAAAGGGGAGCCCCCACAACCCCATCAGCCTGTGGGTCAGTCACCGGTGGTCTACACAGCAGTCAGCGCTTGGGTTAATGTCTTTAAGCAGACAGTGAGATTGCTGCCATGTTTTCAGTAAGCCCTTTTCAGGCGCACACCACATACTGCTGCCCAGAATTCATTATTTAAGTTTGAAAAGCAAAACGGCAAGCATTGGGCCATACTACATGAGGTATTCAGACTGCCTAACCCTGAGCTAGAAAGCATCTCGTCTCGGGCTCTCCACCTGAAGAAGCTACTGAAGAGCTGAAGCCAATACAGAGCAGCTTCAGAAGAAGGAAGCCAAAACTTAGAGAGACTTCTGGCCTTTGCAGCTGTCTAAGCAGAAGGCTCAGCTGCAGGGGAACTGGATCTGCTAAGAAAAGCAGTGAGGGTTTGCACAAACACTTCAAGCCACTTCAACTAGAACTCCTGGATGTGGTACCCTGACATCTGTCTTGGTTAAAGCTTCCTTGATGATTCCAGTGTGGAGCCATGATTGAGATCCAATGACCTAAAGGATGAGTAGAGCTCAAAACCTAAGCTTTCATGCTGAGAATGTGGTCTCCCCACAATAGGTGAATTATCTGTGCCCTCAGTGTGTGGGCCCTCAGTGCGTTTTCCTGTTGGAGGTAGAAGGGAGCAATAGAGAGGTCCTGCCGTGGACATGGTGATCTGGGAGTGGATGTTGGGGGTGACTCATCCGAAAGAAATCGGTCTCCCAGAGAAGGTCTGTCATCCCTTTGCTATCACGGTACTGCCAAGAAAGATCAGGAATAGCTGTAGTACAGTTACAATCAAAGAGGCACCTTCACTCTGGAGCATTCTCCACCTGGCTTGGTGCTTAAGAGCAGACACCAAGCCTGGTTTACTCATGAAGAGGCCCAGAAGGGGTGTTGGACACACACACACGCACACACACACACACACACACACACACACACACACACACACACTCACACTCAGACTGTAGCTTCTTTGCTGCACGGTAAGACTCCATTGCAGGGAATTCCCTGGTGGTCCAGTGGTTAAGACTCGGTGCTTTCACTGCCATGGGTCCACTTTCCATCCCTGGCCAGGGAACTAAGATGCCACAAACCAAGGAATTGTTGTTGAGTCACTAAGTCGTGAATGACTCTTTGCCACCCCATGAACTGCGAGCACACCAGGCTTCCCTGTCCTTCACTATTTCCCGGAGTTTGCTCAAATTCATGTCCAAGGAGAGCAGCCAAAAAAGAAAAAGAAAAGACTCCATTCCAAATTTCACTTGAGAATTCACCGATCATGACAGAAAGGGCTTTTCCCTTTAAAGTAAATAAATAGCTTCTTACAAAAGAAACAGCTGGATCCTGCATCAAGGAAGCTATGTGTCCATGTGTGTTTTCCACTGAAACAGCACATCTCACCAACAGATGAGCACCAGCCCTTCAAACTGTGGTTTGTACAGGAAGTCCAGAGAGGCCACAAACCAGAAGCAAGGAGACTCCTCCTCATCTTCCTTTTCTGCTCTCTTCTGTAACAACTGGGGACTCACTCTCTACGGAAAGGAGAGACCCCAAGCTAATTTTATTTTGTCTAGTCTACAATTTTTAATGCTTAAAAAAAAAATCATATGGTTTTTATGGCTCACGAAGCTTGAGGGATCTTAGTTCCCCGACCAGGGGTTGAACCAGCACCCCTGCAATGGAAGCCCAGAATCCTAACCCCTGGCATGCTGATTCACTTCAGTCATGTCGAACTCTGTGAGCCTATGGACTGTAGCCCACCAGGCTCCTCTGTCCATGGGATTCTCCAGGCAAGAATACTGGAGTGGGTTGCCATGCCCTCCTCCAGGGGATCTTCCATACCTAGGGATTGAACCTGTGTCTCTTATGTCTCCTCCATTGGCAGGTTTTTTACCCCTTAGCGCCACCTGGGAAGCCCCCTAACCACTGGACTACCAGGGAATTCCCTATTCTGCATTTTTCTTTGTGTATGTGTGTGTGTGTGAGGGAGGGAGGAGGATATGGTGTGTAGTGTATCTGGGTGGCATGTGTGCGTGTGTTGCCCAATGGAAAGAGCAGGAAAGCAGGATGTGTAACAAATGTATATGCAACTTGCGGCACATTTTGATATTTCATCAAAGAGTAGACAGTCATAACGCTGGGGCAAAGCCCTTATCAGTGTGCCTGGGGACCGGCAGCCTCAGCATCCCCTGGGGACTTCTTGAAAACATAGACCGTCATCCTGTGTCCCAGATCTACTGAATCAGAGTCTACCTTTCAACAAGGTCCCCAGCTGATGGCTGTGCATGGTTGAGTCTGGTGCAGAGTCATGGGTAAGAGAGGATGTCTAAGGTTTGCACTCTGGCAGCTCAGGCTTGACCTTTCAAGCCTCTCTTTCCTGTAGGTGGCATTTCAATAATATCTAGTTCTTAGTGTTTCTTGTCAGAGAAGGCAATGGCAGCCCACTCCAATACTCTCACCTGGAAAACCCCATGAACGGAGGAGCCTAGTAGGCTGCAGTCCATGGGGTTGCTAAGAGTCGGACACGACTGAAGTGACTTAGCAGCAGCAGCAGCAGCAAGCAGCGTTCTTGTAGAGATTAACTTGAGTTCACTCATACCTGGTGTTCCACAGAACACCTGGTTCTTAGTAAGTTCTGGCATCAATGAGGATGCCGGCAGGCAGTCACAGAGCTGTCGTATGACCATGCAGGTTTGGGTTCTCTAAAGTGTCTTTGTCCATCATGTAACAGGGCTTCCCTGGTGTCTCCTGCCAATGCAGGAGACGCAGGTTTGATCCTTGGGCCAGGAACATTGCCTGGAGAAGGAAATGGCAACCCCGTCCAGTATTCTGGCCTGGGAAATCCCATGAACAGAAGAACAGTCCCATGGACTGCCGGGCTATCGTCCATGGGGTTGTAAAGAGTCAGACACACCTGAGTGACTGAGCATGACACTAATTAGCCATCCATCCATTTGCAAAGCCTTGGTTTAAATAATCTTGCTCTTATTGCTTTTTTCCAGAGAGAATTTCCTGTTCCTGAACAGTTCAAGACAGCCTGGGATGGAGCCAAGCTAATCACTGAACCTACAGAAATCATGGTTTCCGAGAGACCACCAAAGCCCCTGACCTGAATCCCCACCCCAACATGAAAAAAACAAAAACAAAAACAGCAGCATTAAGGACCTAGAAGTTGCAGTAGCACCTACTGCTTTAGTTTTGGCCTCCAACAATTCTGTGCTGTAGAAACAGCATCATTTCTGGCACACCTCTGAGGGCTTTTGAAATATTCAACATTTCTTCATGATTTGCCTTTGTGATTTGAGTTCCACATGATGACTTGTGAGCATTGCATATTTAAAGGGAAAAAAAGAGAGAATTCTGTTCCCCTCATATCATTTTCACAGTAGCTGAGAGGTAGGGGTACTGCATGACTCACTTTTATGCTTATGTTTAATTGCTAGTTGAAAAATAAAACCTTCGAGAATCTAAGATGTACATTTTTATCTTTTAGACAATTTCCTTATATATAGTAGTAGCATGCTCTAAAAAGGTACGATTTCTGTTTTCTTATTTTTACCACCTTTATCAGCATGAATACACTGCCAGCCTGAATACATATTTGTTTTAAAAACATAAAGTTCCATACTAAGAACCATATCCAGTTTCTTGGTCCTTGAAAAGACCTGTATTCTTTACAGTTACCAAAAACCTAAAGTAAACTCTAATGATTCATCTTAAATATTTTTCTGCCATGTCATTTGGGAAACTTTTACTTCTCTGTATAAAGATTTTTATGCAAAAACATTGATAGGAAGAAGCAGGGTGTTTTTGTTTTGTTTTCTGCTAATACCTCAGAATTTTGCTCTAGGAACAAGCTCAGTGGTTGTTTTCCAATTTTGAACCTGTGAAATATCAGATGCCTTGTAAGTGGTGTCTTTAACGTTTTATTATAGACTTTCTTCTTTTCCACTTGCCAGACTTGCTAACCAGTCTCAAAAATGAAAATTAAAAAGCCATAGTTATATTACAACTTCTAAAATCTAAAGCATTGTTTGTTGGCTTGGCTCGCTGCTCCTGTTTTGTGTTATTGATAGTACATGCTTTTTCCATAGAAGAGTAACTCTGATAATCCTTTTTATCTTTTTAGTACCTAATGCTGAAAGCCTGCAACTTCTTGGATCACTTGTAGTGAATTCTAGTATAATGCTTGCAGACCCTATACAAGCATATATATTGTGCCTATTACAGCCTTTGGAATACATCATTTCTGTTTTTTAAATATCTTCTATAACCATATAGTACTCAAATTACTAATGCTCGTGTACCACAGTTTTGCTATAAAAGTTTTTGTCCAAATGAATAATGTTGTGGCTTTAGTATAATATCTTTTTTTCAACAGTAAACTTATTCTGAAATAAAGTAAAATTCTAATTGTTTAAATACTGTGATGAATTCAGGGTGTTAAAATTTTTTTCCTCTTTGATTTGCCCTTTGCTCATATGTCAGCTTTGGGAAAGAGAGCTGAGTCTTTCTAGTTGAATTAGAGAATTTATCCAGCATGCCATCAGCTTCTCTGAAGAACAGCTTCTTCTAAACATCAGATAAAGCCAAATGTAGTAGGAAGGACTGTCAGAAAATTTTAGAATCAAGTTTTTTTTTTAAATTGAAGTATAGTTGATTTGCACTATTGCATTCATTTCAGGTGTACAGCATAGTGATTCAGTTATATTTTTTGCAGATTATATTCCATTACAGATTATTACAAAATATTGACTATAATTCCCTAGCCTATACAATAAATCCTCATTGCTTACCTGTTTTTCATATTGTAGTTTGTTGTTCTTGAGTCGCTAAGTCGTGTTCAACTCTTTTGCGACCCCAGGGACTATTTCCCCCCAAGGCTCCTCTGTCCATGAAAAGAAACTCTCAAAGGTCATTAACTATAGTGGCTTTATCTCATTTCTCATCCACTGAGAATGTTTTTCCCAGTGATTTTATTTACTTAGTTTTAGCTGTGCTGGGTCTCCGTTGTTGCGTGGGCTTTTCTCTAGCTGCTGTGAGCAGAGGCTACTCTCAGTTACATTGCACTGGCTTCTCACTGTGGTGGCTTCTCTTGTTTCTGCGCACAGGCTCTAGAGTGCACAGGCTTCAGAAGGTGTGCAGGTGGGCTCAGAAGTTGTGGCATATGGGCATATGTTGCCCCCCGGCGTGTGGGATCTTCCTGGATCAGGGATTGAACCTGTGTCTCCTGCATTGGCAGGCAGACTCTTTACCACTGAGCCACCAGGGAAGCCCTGAGATTCTTGATGCTGCCCTTTTCTCATTAAACGTCCTTTGATTTGGTGATACACAATATACTTCTCAGACTCTTGTCCCTTTTATCTTCCCTTTCCTCTCAAGTGCTCAGCCATCTCCCTTAACTTCATCTGTCACCTCTATCTGTGTAGATGACTCCTCCAGACTCTTCACTCCAAGTATCCAGAGAGTATTTCAGTCTGCCTGTCCCAACTCCACTCAACAAAAGATGAATGCATGTTGCCCACACATACCATCTTTTCCTCATCTGCATTTCCAGTTTCAGTCATGGTCTCTGCATACCTTTCATCATAGATGTAAAATCAGCCATTTCCTGTGATAGGAAACACTGAAAGAGAACCATGAGCTAGAGAAAACCATGGTTCAGTCCTGAACATGTTTAACCCAGTGCATCTTTGTGATGTTTAATTGGAAATGGAGACTAGACGGTTGAATATGGGTTTGGAGTCTTTTCATTGTGTCTCATACCAAGTCTTTAAGGATCATTTCAGAAGTAAAATATATTTAAAAATGACTTTTATGAAACATGTTCATTTCCAAAGAATTATTTTAAACCATTGGCACTCGCTGTACCACTTGATATACAGATATAATTTTGAAGGCTTTAATTGCCTTAACCGAGACAAGTTGATTTTATAGTCTTTCACAGATTTCTTTTGCAAGTTTAACTATTTTAATGTTTCTGTGTGTGATGAAGCTTATATCTATGTTACAAGTGAAAAGTAAACCAACTCAGATTAGCCCTCAATAATTCATCCATATTTCTCCAAATGATTTTTTATTCCTGTGCTGTTTAGTAACTTGGCACAGAATAGGTAACTAATGAAGGACTGTTTGCTTAGTGGTAGAGAACTTTTTCCAGGTTTCCCTCCAGAACAAGGTATTTATATTTAAAGATAATTTTTGCCTAAAACTACAACTTTGAATATTTGGGTTCTAAGTCCACCTTTAATTTAATATCTTGTTTTTTAGGATCATCATAGTTAAAAAAAAAAAAGATATCTCTTGCTGACATGAAGATCCAGATGAAACACATCATCGACAATGCTTCCTTAGCCATGATACTAATTATTAAGTCTCATTCACCAACATCACAGGGGTTTTTTAATTAAAATTCAATTAGTAATTTCCCATAGTGTCAGTATTTCATCTTGGAAGCTAATCAGAAGATATACATTTAAACTTTTTTGTTATTTTAAATAATAACTCTACAGACTCATTTCAGCTCCTAAGTCACTGAACTTACAATAGGAAATCTTCACATGAACATAACAGTTCTATAGATTTATTTGGTAAGAGTGAGATTCATTTGGGAAGACTGTACTTTCCCGCTCATGCTCTCTATGGGGCATAGTCATGCCCACACATAATGAATGGCACACATCCCTAGCAGGGGTGAGCTAATGGCACACATTCCCCAGCAGCCTGCCCTGCATACCGCCGACATTCCCCTTTAACTTTAAAGCTATAGAGAAGGAAGGCGGTCCTAAGATGGCGGAGGAATAGGACGGGAAGACCACTTTCTCCCTCACAAATTCCTCAAGAACATTTCAACACTGAGCAAACTCCACAAAACAACTTCTGTAGGCTGGCAGAGGACATCAGGCAACCAGAAAAGCAGACCATTGTCTTCAAAAACAGGTAGGAAAACATATAAAAGACGAAAAAGGAGACAAAGGAGGTGGGGAGGGAGCTCTGTCCCGGGAAGGGAAGCCCGTCCCGGGAAGGGAATTTTAAGAAGAGAGGTTTCCAAACACCAGGAAACACTCTCCCTGCCGAGTCTGTGGCGAGCCTTGGATACACAGAGGGCAACATAACAGGAAGGGAAAAATAAAGAAATAATTAAAACCAAGAGATGACAAGCCCAACAGTAACTCCCCCAGTGGAAAAGCAGCACAGACGCCTGCATCCGCCACTGGGAAGCGGGGGCAGGGCAGGGACGCGCGGGAGGCGCGGGCTGCAGTGCTTTGTGAGAATCCGGCAGGAACGCCCCACGCGCAACCAGAACGATCTAACTGGGGCTAGCAAACCAGACTGTGGGATAGCTACCACGCGAAAAGCTCGAACATAAGACACCGCCAGGACCGAGCACAGAACAAAGGACAGAACGGAAAAAGCCGGCTGCAGACCATCCCCCGCCGGGGATAGGCAGCCAGAGCCGTAAGGGCTGGAAAGGGGCAATTGCAGACCCGGAGAGACTTCACTTACCAAACTGCAAGCAGGCTTCTTTGCTAAGACTTCTGGGGGTGCTGGACAGTCACCATCTGCCTCACAAGGGGTGCCAGCGGTCCACCCAGAAAACTGAGCAGCAGAGGCAGAAAAGGCGACAAGTCGCAGCGATCGCGCTCGCCAAACTCCTGAGCTACTCGGACCCAGGAAGGGCACAAAACGCAGTCCCAACTGAATCTGTGCCTCTGAGGGCTACCTGAGCGCCGAACCTCAACGGCTTAGACCAGGGAAGTGCACGCAGCCTAGGGCCGGCCTCAGACGGTTCCCGGCTGAGCATCGTAGAGCCGGAGCGGTTTGTACGCCGCGAGAAGGGACAGGTCAAGCAGGGCTGAGACACTGTGTGCACACGACAGCGCTATTTGTTTGCAGCATCCCCCCTCCCCACAGCGCGACTGAACTAGTGAGCCTAAAAAACCAGCATAAAGAAGAAGTTAAACAGAGGGAACCGCCTTGGAAGTGACCCCACAATGCCCACAACATCAGAGAAGGGCCAGATATATTTTTACTATTTTTAAAATCATTCCTTTTTTTTCTTTTTCCTGACTATTTTTTTAAATAGTTAAGTCTTCAATTTCTCCTCTGATTTTTATTTCTATAACCTATTATTAATATTCAAAAAAAAAGACTTTTTTTTTTAAGGCAAACACCATATATAGTCTTTGGGTGGTTATTGGTGTTTGTTTTTTGTTTGTTTGTTTGTTTTTAATAATTCTTGTGGCTTTTTTTTTCTTTTTTCCTTTTTCCTTCTGCTTCTTTTCTTTAATATTGTATTTTTGAAAATCAAACCTCTACTCTAGATTTTTAATCTTTGCTCTTCGGTTTTTGTTGTCAATTTTGTACATTTAAAAACCCAAACTTCACTACCCAACTTTACCTGAGAGCGAGATTACAGGCTTGACCACTCTCTCCTCCTTTGGACTCTCCTTTTTCTCCACCAGGTGGCCTCTGTCTCTTTTCTCCCCCATCTCTTCTCTATCCCACTCTGTGAATCTCTGTGTGTTCCAGACGGTGGAGAACACCTAAGGAACTGGTTGCTGGCAGGATTTGTCTCTCTCCTTCTCATTCCTCTCTCTTATCCTCCTGGCCACCTCTGTCTAATTCCTCCCTCTCCTCTTCCCTGTATAACTCTGTAAATACCTCTGAGCGGTCCAGACTATGGAGCGCACATAAGGAAGTGACTACTAGCTAGCTTGCTCTCTCCTCTTTTGATCTCACCGCATCTCATTCCAGTCACCTCTAACTACCCCCTCCCTCTTCTCTTCTCCTTGTAACTCAGTGAACCTCTCTGGGTGTCCCTCAATGTGGAGAAACTTTTCATCTTTAACCTAGATGTTTTATCATTGGTGCTGTATAGATGGAGAAGTCTAGAGGCTACTGTAAAAATAAAACTGAAAACCAGAAGCAGGAGGCTTAAATCCAAAGCCTGAAAACATTAGAGAACTCCTGAATCCAGGGAACATTAATCAATAGGAGCTCATCAAATGCCTCCATACCTACACTGAAACCAAGCTCCACCCAAGGACCAACAAGTTCCAGAACAAGACATACCACGCAAATTCTCCAGCAACACAGGAACACACTCCTGAGCTTCAATATACAGGCAGCTCAAAGTTACTCCAAAACCCTTGATGTCTCATAACCCATTACTGGTCACTCCACTGCACTCCAGAGAGAAGAAACCCAGCTCCATCCACCAGAACTCCAACACAAGCCTCCCTAACCAGGAAACCTAGACAAGCCACTGATACAACCCCACCCACAGTGAGGAAGCTCCATAATAAAGAGAACTCCACAAACTACCAGAATATAAAAGGCCACCCCAAACGCAGCAATATAATCAAGATGAAGAGACAGAGGAATACTCAGCAGGTAAAGGAACAGGAGGGTTGCCCACCAAACCAAACAAAAGAGGAAGAGGTAGGGAATCTACCTGAGAAAGAATTCCGAATATTGATAGTGAAAATGATCCAAAATCTTGAAATCAAAATGGAATCACAGATAAATAGCCTAGAGACAAGGATTGAGAAGATGCAAGAAAGGTTTAACAAGGACCTAGAAGAAATAAAAAAAGAGTCAATATATAATGAATAATGCAATAAATGAGATCAGAAACACTCTGGAAGCAACAAATAGCAGAATAACGGAGGCAGAAGATAGGATTAGTGAAATAGAAGATAGAATGGTAGAAATAAATGAATCAGAGAGGAAACAAGAAAAACGAATTAAAAGAAATGAGGACAATCTCAGAAACCTCCAGGACGATATGAAACGCTCCAACATTCGAATTATAGGAGTCCCAGAAGAAGAAGACAAAAAGAAAGACCATGAGAAAATCCTTGAGGAGATAATAGTTGAAAACTTCCCTAAAATGGGGAAGGAAATAATCACCCAAGTCCAACAAACACAGAGTTCCAAATAGGATAAACCCAAGGCAAAATACCCCAAGACACATATTAATCAAATTAACAAAGATCAAACACAAAGAACAAATATTAAAAGCAGCAAGGGAAAAACAACAAATAACACACAAGGGGATTCCCATAAGGATAACAGCTGATCTTTCAATAGAAACTCTTCAGGCCAGGAGGGAATGGCAAGACATACTTAAAGTGATGAAAGAAAACAGCCTACAGCCCAGATTACTGTACCCAGCAAGGATCTCATTCAAATACGAAGGAGAAATCAAAAGCTTTACAGACAAGCAAAAGCTGAGAGAATTCAGCACCACCAAACCAGCTCTCCAACAAATTCTAAAGGATATTCTCTAGACAGGAAACACCAAGAGGGTGTATAAACCCGAACCCAAAACAATACAGTAAATGGTAACAGGATCATACTTATCAATAATTACCTTAAACGTAAATGGGTTGAATGCCCCAACCAAAAGACAAAGACTGGCCAAATGGATACAAAAACAAGACCCCTCTATATGCTGCTTACAAGAGACCCACCTCAAAACAAGGGACACATACAGACTGAAAGTGAAGGGCTGGAAAAAGATATACCATGCAAATAGAGACCAAAAGAAAGCAGGAGTAGCAATACTCATACCAATAAAATAGACTTTAAAACAAAGGCTGTGAAAAGAGACAAAGAAGGCCACTACATAATGATCAAAGGATCAATCCAAGAAGAAGATATAACAATTATAAATATATATGCACCCAATATAGGAGCACCGCAATATGTAAGACAAATGCTAACAAGTATGAAAGGGGAAATCAACAATAACACAATAATAGTGGGAGACTTTAATACCCCACTCACACCTATGGACAGATCAACTAAACAGAAAATCAACAAAGAAACACAAACTTTAAATGATTAGACCAGTTAGACCTAATTGATATCTATAGGACATTTCATCCCAAAACAATGAATTTCACCTTTTTCTCAAGTGCTCATGGAACATTCTCCAGGATAGATCACATCCTGGGCCATAAATCTAAACTTGATAAATTCAAAAAAATCGAAATCATTCCAAGCATCTTTTCTGACCATAATGCATTAAGATTAGATCTCAATTACAGGAGAAAAACTATTAAAAATTCCAACATATGGAGGTTGAACAACACACTTCTGAATAACCAACAAATCACAGAAGAAATCAAAAAAGAAATCAAAATATGCATAGAAACTAATGAAAATGAAAACACAACAACCCAAAACCTGTGGGACACTATAAAAGCAGTGCTAAGAGGAAAGTTCATAGCAATACAGGCATACCTCAAGAAACAAGAAAAAAGTCAAATAAATACCCTAACTCTACACCTAAAGCAACTAGAAAAGGAAGAATTGGAGAACCCCAGAGTTAGTAGAAGGAAAGAAATCTTAAAAATTAGGGCAGAAATAAATGCTAAAGAAACAAAAGAGACTATAGCAAAAATCAACAAAGCCAAAAGCTGGTTCTTTGAAAGGATAAATAAAATTGACAAACCATTAGCCAGACTCATCAAGAAGCAAAGAGAGAAAAATCAAATCAATAAAATTAGAAATGAAAATGGAGAGATCACAACAGACAACACAGAAGAAATACAACGGATCATAAGAGACTACTATCAGCAGTTATATGCCAATAAAATGGACAACGTGGAAGAAATGGACGAATTCCTAGAAAAGTACAATTTTCCAAAACTGAACCAGGAAGAAATAGAAAATCTTAACAGACCCATCACAAGCACGGAAATTGAAACTGTAATCAGAAATCTTCCAGCAAACAAAAGCCCAGGTCCAGACAGCTTCACAGCTGAATTCTACCAAAAATTTCGAGAAGAGCTAACACCTATCCTCCTCAAACTCTTCCAGAAAATTGCAGAGGAAGGTAAACTTCCAAACTCATTCTATGAGGCCACCATCACCCTAATACCAAAACCTAACAAAGATGCCACAGAAAAAGAAAACTACAGGCCAATATCACTGATGAACATGGATGCAAAAATCCTCAACAAAATTCTAGCAATCAGAATCCAACAACACATTAAAAAGATCATACACCATGACCAAGTGGGCTTTATCCCAGGGATGCAAGGATTCTTCAATATCCGCAAATCAATCAATGTAATTCACCACATTAACAAATTGAAAAATAAAAACCATATGATTATCTCAATAGATGCAGAGAAGGCCTTTGACAAAATTCAACATCCATTTATGATAAAAACTCTCCAGAAAGCAGGAATAAATAATAGCAAATGAAGCAACTGACAAACAACTAATCTCAAAAATATACAAGCAACTTATGCAGCTCAATTCCAGAAAAATAAACGACCCAATCAAAAAATGCGCCAAAGAACTAAATAGACATTTCTCCAAAGAAGACATATGGATGGCTAACAAACACATGAAAAGATGCTCAACATCACTCATTATTAGAGAAATGCAAATCAAAACCACAATGAGGTACCACTTCACACCAGTCAGAATGTCTGCAATCCAAAAATCTGCAAGCAATAAATGCTGGAGAGGGTGTGGAGAAAAGGGAACCCTCCTACACTGTTGGTGGGAATGCAAACTAGTACAGCCACTTTGGAGAACAGTGTGGAGATTCCTTAAAAAATTGCAAATAGAACTACCTTATGACCCAGCAATCCCACTGCTGGGCATACACACCGAGGAAACCAGAATTGAAGGAGACACATGTACCCCAATGTTCATAGCAGCACTGTTTATAATAGCCAGGACATGGAAACAACCTAGATGTCCATCAGCAGATGAATGGATAAGCAAGCTGTGGTACATATACACAATGGAGTATTACTCAGCAGTTAAAAAGAATACATTTGAATCAGTTCTGATGAGATGGATGAAACTGGAGCCAATTATACAGAGCGAAGTAAGCCAGAAAGAAAAACACCAATACAGTATACTAACACATATATATGGAATTTAGAAAGATGGCAATGACGACCCTGTATGCAAGACAGCAAAAAAGACACAGATGTGTATAATGGACTTTTGGACTCAGAGGGAGAGGGTGAGGGTGGGATGATTTGGGAGAAAGGCATTGTAACATGTATACTATCATGTAAGAATCGAATCGCCAGTCTATGTCCAAAGCAGGATACAGCATGCTTGCGGCTGGTGCATGGGGATGATCCAGAGAGATGTTATGGGGAGGGAGGTGGGAGGGGGGTTCATGTTTGGGAATGCATGTACACCCGTGGTGGATTCATGTCAATGTATGGCAAAACCAATACAGTATTGTAAAGTAAAATAAAGTAAATAAATAAATAAATAAATAAAAGAGAAAAAAAAAAAAGCTATAGAGAAAAGATCAGAGTGAGTTAGATGCAGACAGTCAGTTCCGGGCCAGTGATTGCCTTCTGCAATCAAGCATGATAAAATCTATAATCCTTTATGGATATTTGAAGACATTGTCCTGTAGCATTATAAAAGATATATAGAGGTCCAGAGAAATATTTTACAAGAGCCATGTACAATATATATCTTCAGGAAAATGATACAAGTTTATGGAAACATATTTAAAGGGGTTGTTTTATATATATATATATATATATCCCATATCCTGAGATAGAGAAAAGTTGGATAAAATAACCAGGAGTTTCCTCCACCATTATGAATCTCGCTTTTTCAGCTCTAACTGTAATGGCAAATCAAAACTTTTTTATATTTATCTGACTAACTTAAGCAAAAAGAAAGCAATTGTATATGCCTATTGGGAAAGAAATAGTATTTGAAAACCTCAGGTATCCAAATTATCCATGCAAATTACCTGACTAAATAAGGGGTCACTACTTTACTATATGCTCATTCATGGGTCACATATAATTATCCGAAGCCTTTAAGAAGAATGTTAATATAAGCCCATTCACTGGATGTGGAATTCAGGGGGTGATGTCCTAAGATTAACAATTAAAATCTGGTTCTCTAGAGAGTTATCAAAATGTTCCTTTGTTAGCATCTAAAATAATTACACCAGCAATATCGTCTATGTTCTGCAGGCTGTTTCTACCAACTGGCTAGACAACTATTTTCTCAAATTAATTCCATACTGTATAGTTTACAGAAATAAGTCTCTCTTCGACATCTACTAGACAGACATATTGCCAATAAAACTTATCTTCAGGGGGAAAAAAAGTTCAAGCTTCATTAACTCTTCACAAAAAGTAAATGTTGCACTAATTAGAAAGAGCTTTGGCATGGAACCAGAAAATACAATTTTCATTCTGAATCTGCCACTAACCAGAGATGTGCCCTCTTGACAAATACCTGTGACACCTTTAAAGACGTGATTCTTTTAATGTGAGATCAGTGTGTCAAAATGTTTTTAAAACATAATTAAACAAATATACGACAAAACTGTGTCAGAGTCACCTAGTTGTCCACCAAAATCTATCCTTCTTTCCCTACTAGGCTACATTTCTCAGTCTCCACTGCAGTCTGATGGCCGTGAGAGTAGATGCTCCTTGAGGGAACGTGAGTATTAAGTAACGCAAATCCCACTTCAGGACTTCATCTTTGAAGAGCGTATATTTTCTCATCTTCCATTTCCCTTCTACCAGTCATATCCTGAATGTGGCAACCAGCCTTAATCATGCAGATAACAATATGCTCCTGTTATGCAAGAATAACAGTTAGAAGGAGCCTGGGTCCTTGAATCACAATATGGAAGACAGCCACTCACTGACCTGCTTTAAGCAATTACATGGGAGATAAACTTAACTTGTGCTTAAGCTATTATATAACTGGATTTATTTATCAGAGAACATTAACCTAGCAAAATTAATATGCCAGCCAAGGAAGCCCATGTTTTTCTGATTCGGTCATTAGAAATACCTTTTAAGAATTTGAAAGGTGTACAGAATACATTAAATAAAATGAGCATGTATCAGAAAAACATTGTAAGAATATTTTTATTAAAATATATATCAATTAAAATAACTGTATTTGCATAAGTGTGCTCAATCATATCTGACTCTTTGTGGTGCCATGGACTGAAGCCCACCAGGCTCCTCTGTCCTTGGGATTTCCCAGGTAAGAATATTGGAGTGAGTTGTCATTTCCTTCTCCGGGGGAATCTTCCCACCCCAGGGTTTGAACTCAAGTCTCGTGTCTTCTGCATTGCCAGGTGGATTCTTTACCACTGTGCTACCTGGGAAACCCAATATTTGTGCATAAAAGTATGCAAATATATATTGGATGAGAGACAATTTAGTATTGTTGTTACTGTTCAGTCTCTAAGTTGTGTCCAACTCTTTGCAACCACATAGACTGCAGCCCGCCAGGCTTCCCTGTCCTTCACTATCTCCCACAGTTTGCTCAAACTCATGTCCATTGGGTCAGTGATGCCATGCAACCATCTCATCCTCTGTCATCCCTCCTTCTCCTCCTGCCCTCAATCTTTCCCAGCATCAGGGTCTTTTCCAATGAGTCAATTTAGTATGGGTTAGTGGTTGAGAGTATGGATCCTAGTTTTATCATTTACTGGCTGTATGATTTTGAAGAAAAAAAATAGCTTAACTTCTCTACACTTTGGTTTGTTTATCTTTAATGTAGCGACATGATGATAATAGTATTTACCTTCCCTTTGGGTTGTTTTTGGGAGTAAATGAATTAATATATGTATCAGTTCAGTTCAGTTCAGTCGCTCAGTCATGTCTGAGTCTTTGCGACCCCATGAACCGCAGCACGCCAGGCCTCCCTGTTCATCACCAACTCCCAGAGTTTACCCAAACTCATGTCCATTGAGTCAGTGATGCCATCCAACCATCTCATCCTCTGTCATCCCCTTCTCCTCCTGCCCTCAATCTTTCCCAGCGTCAGGGTCTTTTTCAATGAGTCAGCTCTTTGCACCAGGTGGCTAAAGTATTGGAGTTTCAGCTTCAACATCAGTCCTCCCAATGAACACCCAGGACTGATCTCCTTTAGGATGGACTGGTTGGATCTCCTTGCAGTCCAAGGGACTCTCAAGAGTCTGCAACACCACAGTTCAAAAGGATCAATTCTTCTGCACTCAGCTTTCTTTATAGGCCAACTCTCACATCCATACATTACCACTGGAAAAACCATAGCTTTGACTAGATGGACCTTTGTTGGCAAAGTAATGTCTCTGCTTTTGAATATGCTGTCTGGGTTGGTCATAACTTTCCTTCCAAGGAGTAAGCGTCTTTTAATTTCATGGCTGCAGTCACCATCTGCAGTGATTTTGGAGCCCAAAAAAATAAAGTCTGACACTGTTTCTACTGTTTCCCCATCTTAGTTTTCTGAATGTTGAGCTTTAAGCCAACTTTTTCACTCTCCTCTTTTGCTTTCATCAAGAGGCTCTTTAGTTCTTCTTCATTTTCTGCATAAGGTTGGTGTCATCTGCATACCTGCGGTTATTGATATTTCTCCCGGCAATCTTGATTCCAGCTTGTGCTTCCTCCAGCCCAGTGTTTCTCATGATGTACTCTGCATATAAGGTAAATATATGCATACCACATAGTAGAAATTATAGATGTTTTAGTCAATATTATTTTCATCATCATTATAACAGAGAAAAATATAGAAAGGCTATCTTTGGAGTATGGGGTTAGAGGAAAAAAAATCTTCACTTTTTCTCTTCTTATTATTGTTTGAATTTATCAGACTAAACATGAGCACTTGATTATTAAATTTCTCATAGCTCTTAGTGACTACTAAACATCCAATAATTTTAAAGACATATTTAAAACGTATACCTTTTAATAGTGTTTTAGTTGTAATTTCTTCTTTTTTCTTAATTAGCATTGCCAGAATTTTATGTATTGTTTTTCCTTTCTGAAAACTAGTTATTGGATTTGTTGACAAGTTATACTATCATTCTGCTTTCTAATCTTTTAATTTTGATGACTAGCTCATTTTTTTTATTGTTTTAATATTATAAATAATCCTACAGGGAATATGCTTGACTTGCATCTTTGTACCCTAGTGCTTATATTTCTATAAGGTAGATTTCTAAAAGGGGGATTAATGAGTCACTAGTGTAGTTTTTTTTAATGTTAATGAATACTGCCAAATTGCCCTTTTAAAAAGTTGTGCAATCTTACACTTCCACCAACTATGAGTGAATCTGTTTTTCCATATCTCATCAACACTGGGTACCATCAATCTTAGTGATGTTCCCAGTCTGATAGGTAAAAATATGATATGGCCTATTTATGCACAAAGCTGACAGAATGGAGGTGGGGCAGCCTACTATATAAAAAGCACATATATTATCATGGTTAGCAAATGAGAGTCAAATGAGCCAGGATATTGAATTTAGAAGATCAACAAAACTCTCTGATAAGGGAAAAAATGGAAAAAAAGTCAGCAGAATTATGGAATTTTTCATTCTTTAAAAAGAATGATGGGGGCCAAGAACAGAGTTGGCATTAGATGAAGCTGATATCACATTAACGTCGTACATGTTCTCACTCCAAATTAGCCTTCAGGGGGAATCTCACTTTATCATGAAGATAAGAAAAACCATGTAAAAAAAGTAATAATGGTGCTGTGAAGGGAATTCAGGAAGAAGTTTGGCAGGAGGTACGCAAGGTCAAGGGGGAAATTTCAAGGGAAGAATCTGAGTTAGTGAGATGAGGGCTAAATTGATCTGGTGGTCAAAAGCTTCCATGATTTTTTCCCCTTGGGTTGGTTGCTTCCAGTGTTAATAAATAAAGGAGCAGCAGCAGCTACTGCTGCTGCTAATTTGCTTTAGTCGTGTCCGACTCTGTGCGACCCCATAGACGGCAGCCCACCAGGCTCCGCTGTCCCTGGGATTCTCCAGGTAAGAACGCTGGAGTCGGTTGCCGTTTCCTTCTCTCATGCATGAAAGTGAGAAGTGAAAGTGAAGTCGCTCAGTCATGCAGACAGAGGCAAATCAGTGGTTTTCATGTACATCATGATGTATCAACACTCAATAGTTTATAAATATTTTTCTTTGTGTTTCATAACAGTGTTCCATTGCTGACTGTACGAAAGCCAAACTCAGCCCCCTGTCTTGACCCTTCTGTATATCCTAACACTTTCCAACATCTCACCGGGGCTCTCTCTTTCTGGCTTCTTTCCTCCCTTACATCATAGTCACCCTATTTTCAGCTTTTTATCTCAAGCTTGAAAGTTGAAAGTGAAAGTCATTCAGTCATGTCTGACTCTTTGCAACCCCACAGACTGTAACCTCTATCCATGGATTTCTCAAGGCATGATCACTGGAGTGGGTAGTGGGCATGCCTTGGAGAAGGATTCCCCTTCTCAATGGGAATCTTCCCAACCCAAGGATCAAACCATTCATACCTAAAAAGCTTTCACCTCACCCCCAATTCTCATATTTCACAAATAAAATCTAATCCTAACCTAAAATAGTCTTTCTTTTTACTGGAATTTCCTGGGCACTATGTATATGTCTGGGCTTCCCAGGAGGCACAATGGTAAAGAATATGCCTGTCAAGCAGGAGACATGGGTTCAATCCTTGGGTCAGGAAGATAACCTGGAGAAGGAAATGGGAACCCACTCCAGTTTTCTTGCCTGTAGAATCCCATGGACAGAAGAGCCTGGCAGGCTACAGTCCGTGGGGCCGCAAGAGTTGCACACGACTTAGCAACTCAACAACAACAGTGTATGTGTATACATGACTCAGAGCTAGTCAACAGTTCTTGGTTTCTGTCCGTATAAATGGACAAAATTGGAGGGATGATTTTTAAGATCTCAGGTTCTGAAATCGGGTTTCAAGAGTGTGGTGGTTCTTAGCTTTGGAAATTCCTCCACCTACTGGTTGTCTGAAGTCAGTTTACACTGAGATCAATGTTGCTTTATGAGTCTGCCCATTTTCAAGAATATCGTGTGCCTGTATGGATGCTGACACATTTATAAATCACTTTGAATTCTTAAAATTCTGTTACGAAGAGAATGTATTCTTAATATTATAAAGCAGATGATAAATTTCTTAATGCTGTTTGACAACCACTGGAGGGCAGAAAAGTATCATATAGTGACTTGCTGCAAGTCTGGCTAGAGAAGGAAAAGATACTTTGTTTTATGTACATTTCTAAAAGAAATCAAATTATGTTAATATTTAATCTTTTATTGGGTGCATGGAACATCTTTTCAGATGAAACTTCTGGTAGTGGTTATATACTTTTTTCAAATTATTTTCCACCAGCATATCAGATCAGACAAAAGCAATTTGTCATCAGGCAGTGGGTTTGTCAATATTACTAAGAAGAATAGTTGAAATATGTTGATAAACTAAATATCACTAAAGATTAAAGAAATCAATTCTAAAACAACAGCTCCATGGCTGCCCAATTTTTAGGAACTCCTCAGTTACCCTAACATAGAAAAAGTGAAAATGTTAGTCACTCAGTCATGTCTGACTCTTTATGACCCCATGGACTGTAGCCCACCAGGCTCCTCTGCCCATGGAATTCTCCAGGCAAGAATCCTGGAGTGGGTTGCCATTTCCTTCATGAATTCAAACATGGCTTACAATTATTAGCTACTTTCCTAATGCCTCCTCTTCCAAAATAAACTCCTGGAAGATTAGAATGCAAGTACCATGTCTCCTTCCACACAGTCAATCAGCCTTTTGCCCTTCACCCCAAGGAACTACTCAGGTAAAGCCTCGATGACTCTTTAATGGCTGAATCCAATTAAGTTTCTTTAGTTAAAGGATCATAAACCAGCCTGTGCTAACTTAACATGTAAGAGGAATTTACTAGAAGAACATCAGTCTCTAAACTTAAAGGAAGACATGCAGGTAGCAAGAGCTAATCAGAAGTCTTATCAGGGATCTCTGCTGGCATTACATTTGTGCCATCCCTGGATCACTTGGTTCAAATTTCCAAGTCCCAGGTGAGCCCATCCAACTTGCTGAGCCCGGGTCGCACGCTCATCCCATGACTCAGAATGACAGAACGGAAGTCCCAGTTTGAGATGTCAATGACTGACTGACTTAATGAGATCAGCCCTGAGCTGACATCCCTTCCCCCACTTCCTCTATTTCCCATTCTCTCATAGTAAATGCATCACAAGTTCTGGTTAAAATAACTGTATTGATATTATTATGACTCTGTAAATATCATTTGCTGATGGACTGAGTAGTAACTGTGATTAATGTTTCCTGTCCAGGGTCTTTTTTTTTTTTCTTGGTATTTTTTTCACGGTTTCTTTCCTCTCATCATTATTTCCTCTCTCTGTTGAAGAGTCTGTAGGAGAACAGCTTACGCCCCACTCGGAGGTGGCTCTTCCTCATTCAGGGTCCTGAGGGGTGGAAGCTGCGGATAAGACTCCAGTGGCCAGATGAGCGCGCCAGTCCTCAGCAGGGAACTGCTGGTCTGTGTCTACAGGGGGCACCTGTGCGCCTCGAGACCAGTCTGTGTCCTCAGGCTGAGTAGCCATCAGCCCAGGAGCTGGAGCAGTCCGTTCAACCCGAAATTCTCCCTAGGTCACAGCCTTTCTCAGCAGCAGCCTGCTCTTCCTTTGCAGCCTCCTCAGGATCTTTTTCAGAAGTAAAGCTCAGTCTTCCCTGGTGGTACAGACAGTAATAAACCCTCCTGTGATGCAGGAGACCCAGGTTCCCATGTCTCCTTCATTGGCAGGTGCGTTCTTTACTTCTAGTGCCACCTGGGGAGCCCCCCAGGTTTTCCGTATATCTATCCAATCATCTTTTTAACTGTCAAATACTCATCAATTATTATGCTCCACAACTCATAGATTGAGATCTATAGATTTCACTTTTGTGTAGGAGACTTCTTTCCATAAGCTTTTCTATTCTTATTTTTATATACTAATAGGTTTCAGGGTGGAGTGATAAGCTGGTAAACCAAACTTTTGCTCTTGGAACTCCAAATGGCAACATATAGAAGGCTTTTTCAGCAACCATTTGGTTTCTCCAAAGAACACTCCAATATTCAGTTTGGGAGGCATGGGTTTAGCTGATGGGATTTCAAAAAAAGGAACAGGAAAAAATTGGGGTGTGGAGAGTCACACATATTCAGCTTTCCAGACGGTGCAGTGGTAAAGGATCCGCCTGCCAGTGCAGGAGATGCAAGAGACGGGGCTTTGATCCCTGAGTCGGGACGATTCCCTGGAGTAGGAAGTGGCAACCTTCTCCAGTATTCTTGCCTGGAAAATTCCATGGACAGAGGAGCCTGGCGGGCCAAAGTCCATATAGTCCATGTGGTCTCAAAGTGTCGGATACAACTGGGCGAATGAACACACAAATACATTCAGCATACAGACTCACTTATCATTTCCCTGTGAACACTGTACTCCACTACCAGTTCCCAAAGAACCCATATGTACCTCCAAGTTCTGAGCCTGTCCTCAAGTCAGTGACCTTCTGTCTTGCAAAACTGCAGCCACCTTGTTAATTCTATAACTTTATTCCTCTGTTTCATTTCAGTGGGTGCTTTGGAAAGAAAAGGAGTGAATGTGGTCAATTCACCATGCTTTTCCAGACTCCCAAATTTATTTAACTCAGGAATTAGATCCTTAGGGTCTGATTTTCTCAAAGTCATTTCTTTTTTGCCTTTAATCCCTTGCTTTTGAGTTCCATTTCCCTCTTACTAAAGTATGTCCTTTAGATTTTAGGTATGTGAATGAAAAATTCTCCATCTTTTATCACTTTCACTAACAGCTTGATGGGTTTTTACCAGGTGAACATATTTGTATTTGCTTCCCAAATCAGAGTTTTGTCAGCCACACAATAAGCCTGTGTTCTCTATTCCAATCACAAACCCCTCACTGACTCAAAAGTAGTCACTATCCTAACTATGATAGTCACAATTTTAAAAACTCTTTAAGTATATATTTAGACTCTATCATCTTACTCTTATTTTTCAATTTGATGTCTTTTAAAAAATATTTTATTGAGGTATAGTTGATTCATAGTGTTGTCTTAATTTCTACTATACCGCAAAGTGATTCAGTTAGACATATTATTTTTCCTATTATTTTCCATTATAGTTTATTACAGTGTATTGAATCCCTGTGCTATACAGTAGGACATTATTATTTATCCTATTATAATAATTTGTATCTGCTAATCCCAAGCTCCCAACCCTTACGTCTCCCACCCTTTCACCCTTTGGAAGTGTACAAAGGAAAATAGTATTCCATTGTATGTATATATGTGTATGATAACAAAGATATATATATATCATGTCTTCTTTATCCATTCATTTCTCGATGGACATTTAGGTTGTCTCCATGTCTTGGCTGTTGTGAATAGTGCTGCTATGAACACTGGGGATGCATGTTTCTCTTTGAATTATAATTTTGTCCAGATACATACCCAGGGGTGGAATTGCTGGGTCATAAGGTAACACTATTTTTAGCTTTTCGAGAAAGCTTCATACTGTTCTCCATAATGACTGCATCAATCTACTTTCCTTCCAACAGTGTAAGAGGGTTTCCTTTTCTTTACCCCCTCTCTAGAATTATATGTAGGCTTTTTAAAGATGGCTATTCTGACTGGTGTGAGGTGGTACCTCCTTGTAGTTTTGATTTGCATTTCTCCAATAGTTACGTTGAGCATCTTTTCACATGTCTTTTGGGCATCTGTGCATCTTCTCTGGAAAAATGTCTATGTCTTCTGCCCACTTTTAGATTGGGTTATTTGCTTTTTAATATTGAGTTGTCTGAGCTGTTTTAACATTTTGGAAATTAAGCCTTTGTCAGTCATTTCATTTGCAAATATGTTCTCCTAGTCTGTAGGTTTTCTTTTCATTTGTTTATGGTTTCCTTTGCTCGTGTTTGATTAGGTCCCATTTTAAATTTTTGTCTCTATTTCTATTGCCTTGGGAGTTAGATAATATCAATGTTTTCTTAGGTCTGTATTGGAGAATAATTTACCTACGTTCTCCTCTAGGAATTTTATGGTGTCGTGTCTTATATTTAAGTCTTTAAGCTATTTTGTGTTTATTTTTGTGTTACAGAAAGAGTGTGGTGGGTCCAGCTGCTTGTTACTCAAAAACCAGTAAGCAGGCCAAGTTGGTGGAAAGGAAAATTTGCTTTCTTTCAGATGCCAGCAACTGAGGGTGGGGGAGGGTAGGGAACATCAGTCCAAAAGCCAACTTCTCCCTCCTCAACAAGCAGTGGGGCAAGAAATTTTATAAACAGAAGTGGGGGGCGGCCACATGCAGAAATAGCACAGTCATCCCTAACAGTCATCTTCAAACTGATCATCAGTGGTCTGGCCAGCGTCATCTTGGTGGTTTTAGGTACAGTTAATCTCCAGTTCCAGGGTTCATTTGTTCCCATTTCTTTGTGGCCAGTTCTTGGAATTGCAGCAGCTCACTTCCTGGGTACAGTCTGGTCATCCTGCAGTTAACTTCTCCACCTGGTGTTTTAGTCTCTGTAAGACAGCTCACAGGCTATGGCTCAGAATATTATCTACAGCCCTTGAGAAAGAACTAAAGGGCCTTGACTCTGCTGAATGACTACATTATTGTTATTTAGTCTCCTTTGACTGTTATCCTTTGTTGCTACATTTCTCTCTTCTCTGATTAAACTTCTTTGACTAAAGTTTTCCACAGGCAAAAGGCAGGCAGAAGACATGGTTGGGGCTGGGGGCTGGGGGGCAAGGACCATATGGTCCTGCTCCATTTCAATCCCCGCTTTTCTTTGGAGGAGGGACAGGTATAGAACAAGACCAGGAATAAACTTTCATAGTACCTGGACAAACTTTGGAAAATCACTAGACACATTAAAATGAGGATAATAATAAAAATTCATCTTTGTATTTTTCTCTGAATATATTTTTCTCTTAATGGTTAAAGCAGATGGACATATATATTTCATAGGCCACAAACAGGCTGCTTTGGCTAGCCTAAAGTTCAAAGTAAAGGTCAGAATGACTTCCCCACACCTCAGTATGTGAAAATTTCCTCCATCATTTTCCCCGTTTAACCGTAACTCCTTTCATAGGAAGCATTGATAATCGATATATTTTTCCAGTGTTGCCAGAGTGGTTCTTCTGCTTGCTCTGGCCCATCCACATCCCTCATTGCTAGGCCTTCTTTTTATTTATATGTTTGCCTAGGTTGTCCATGTTGGGGGGAAACTAATCAGATACCATGAACAGGCCCAGAGGTTAATAAGGAAACGCTTTGTAGGCCACACAGTTTATCATCTATACCCAACTGTCACACAAACATTGCACATGTGCTTTAAGCAGTAAATTAAAGGCAGCAGTGCTACAGATCATGCGTAGTTATACTCTGTAACATCTTTACTGGACAACTGTTCCATCTTGAATATTAGGGTCAAAAGTATGGTTAGAAACAACGCAATTATCTTCCATTAGAAGTCTGTGTTAATCAAAATCAGATCAATATTCCAGGAGAACTTTGCTTTCTTAACAGAGAGACAAAACCAAGTTCAGTCTTGCATCAATTTACTGTTAATAACAAAATTCATTTACCTAATTTAATTCAGTCTAATCTTAATCCTGACAACATACAAAACTCTTTTCTCAGAGTTCCTTTTTAATAAACCTTTTATCATCTTCTGGATCCAAAGAAATTTGTCCTGTATTTCCTCATCCAGAAACAACTGTAGGACAAAATTATTATCATTTTTTTCTAACCAAGAACATCTCCATTTTTCATACCTTTTCTTCACACACAACACATATCTGACTTGCTTTATATACTAAAATGGTTCCCTTATCATTTTGATATATCACAATTTTTAATCCTTGAATACATTAACAAAACCAAGAAACAAGTGATTAAAATGTTACACCAGCATTTTCTATTTGGCAAACTTAAGAACATATTCTATAACCTTAAAAAAAAAACTTTTTTTCATAGCATAATTTTTCTTCAGTGTTACAACATGCATGTTTAATAAACCAAAACATCTTTAGTTTCCCTCTTGGTCTTACAAGAAGACAAAAGCAGGTAAATTTAGATTTGTTTGATTTATAAGTGCTTATTTCTGTTTAAGGCCAGTTAAATAGAGCTCTTTTACAAATAAACCTCAGCAATATTATCCAAAGACAAAAACACATATTGAGACATACAAACATCCAGATAAACAGAGATCTCATTGTTTCATTTTTTTTTACATTTCATGAATTAGGCATTGCAATTAAACTTATCAGTCAGAATAGCCAAATTTACACACTCAATTTTAAAAGGCTTCCCTTCTTTTCTTTTTTCTTTTTGATTTGAATTTTTACCATTAACCGAAGGCTGAAGATCCAGGCAAAGTGGACTGTGTTTGTATTTCAAGGACATGATAAGTGTTAACTTCAGATTTTCTGCTAGGCATATTTTTGTTTCCTCAGGGTCTGAAAAAAATTGTTTTATCAAGCTGGCTTTCCCTAACAGCATATGCACAATGAAGCATTTTTGTATTTTTTTTTTTAATTTCAAGAATTTCATCTTAACCTATCTTCTCCAGACTCTAAAGAATATGGTTTTTTTTTTGTTTGTTTTAATTTCAAGAGTTTCATCTTAATGTATCTTCTCCAGACTCTAAAGAATACTGTTGCCAAACATACATTGTCCAAAAAAAAATCATTTCTTTTTAGTCATAATTTCATGGGTAAAATTTTTCTTAATGAATTGAACCTGAATGGACCATTTTATATAAGTCAGCAAAAGTACCAATCATACAAATAGAATGCACACTCACACAGCTATTACAAACACTCTTTGAAGGTGACCGGTACGAAATCCCAAACAAACACTTCCCCAACATAAACAGTCCTCAACAGTAGTCAGATGTCGGAATCAACTGGCAAGAAGGCCCAAATAGTACTTCATGCTTCAAAATGGTCCTCAAAGGCAGACAGACATCAGAAGCAATCGGCAAAAAAGCCAAATAGCAGTCAGTGCTCACAAACAGTCCTCAACGGCCGTCAGAACCAATTGGCAAGAATGCCCAAACAGCATTAGTACTCACAAATGGGAAGGTTGCCCGTGTGCACACCAGTGGATTTACCTGGTTTTGGAGTGTGTCAGCTCGTCCCAAATGCAAGTTTCCATTCCACCAAAGAAAAGCATAAGTTGGCAACCAGTGCCAAGCAGGGGAGAAACAGGGAGGATCCTCAAAACAAATGGTTTTGACAGCAGCTAGAAATGTCCCCCCAATTCCCTACTTGGGGCTGGCTAGCCATAAACAACTGGAGAAGGAAATGGCAACCCACTCCAGTATTCTTGCCTAGAGACTCCCATGGACAGAGGAACCTAGTGGGCTGCTGTCCATGGGGTCGCACAGAGTCAGACATGACTGAAGCGATTTAGAATGCATACATGCATTGGAGAAGGAAATGGCAACCCACTCCAGTATTCTTGCCTGGAGAATCCCAGGGACGGAGGAGCCTGGTGGGCTGCCGTCTATGAGGTCGCACAGAGTTGGACATAACTGAAACGACTTAGCAGCAGCAGCAGCATAGATTTTGTATGGTTGTGTTTTCATTGTCATTTGTCTCAAGGTATTTTAAAATTTCCTCTTTGATTTCATCGTTGACCCATTGGGTTCTTAGTAGTATGTTGTTTAGTCTCAATGTAATCTTTTTCTTCTCATTTCTTTTTCTGTGGTTGATTTCTAGTTTCATGCTGTTTAATGCTTTTGTGGTCAGAAAAGCTGACTGAAATAATTTATATATTCTCAAATTTGTTGAAGCTTGCTTTGTGTCTTAGTATGTGGTATGAGGATGTTCCACAGATGCAATGCACATGAACTTGGGCAAATTCTGGGGGATGGTGAGGGACAGGGAGGCCTGCAATCCATGGGCTTGTGAAGAGTTGGACACGACTTGGCAACTGAGCAACAACAACATGAGGATATTCCATGTGCACTTGAAAAGCATGTGTATTCTACATTTTGTTAATGTAATGTCCTGAAGCTATCAATTAGTCTAACTTTTCTAATGTATCATTCAGGATTATTTGATGCCTTTTAATCTAATGTCTTTTATTTCCTTTAATCTAATGGTTCTCCTCACTCTTTTTCATACAATTTATCTACTGAACTCAGCTGTCTGACTTGGGTTCCCCACAGTCTGGATTTTGCAGAATGTGCACTAATGGTACTTCCCTTGTGGCTCAGCTGGTAAAGAATCCGCCTGCAATGCAAGAGACCTGGGTTTGATCCCTGGGTTGGGAAGACCTCCTGGAGAACAGAAAGGCTACCCACCCCAGTATTCTGACCTGGAGAATTCCATGGACTACAGTCCATGGGGTTGCAAACAGTTGGACATGACTGAGCAACTTTCATACTAATGGCATATTTCAGTATGTCTTTGTCCTCTATTTCCTGTAAATTGGCAGTTGAATCCAGAGGCTTTGTCAGATTCAGGTTTAATCTCTTTGGTAAGACTACACATTATTATGAATTTATGTATGTAAACTTATTTAATCCATTCTAATTATTACCCTTATTGAAACTCAAATTATCCCATCTTTGACCAATGGAGAACTTCTTCAAGTTAGCCTTCCTGGGTCCTCTGGATGTGACCCTAGAAGTGTTTAATAGTTCCTCTGCTCTCTGGTATTACAAGATGTATTATGTTGATTCTATACTTTTCCTCCGCCAGATCTAGAATCATCCAATTCTCCAAGTAATATTTGCTTCTTTAAGTGGGAGCTGGTATTTCAAAACTGCAGTCCAGCTGGTAAGAGTGAACACTGCTAGTGAAAATAATGCAGGAAACTAGATATTTGATACTCATGATTACTCATTTCACCCCATATTACATATATATGTATATGTGTGTGTGTGTGTGCGTGTGTGTGTGTGCACGTGCGCACGCTCAGTCGTGTCTGACTCTTTGCAACCCCATGGACTGTAGCCTGCCAGACTCCTCTGTCCATGGGATTTCCCAGGCAAGAATACTGGAGTGGGTTGCCATTTCCCCTAATACTGCCATCATCAATACACTGAAAAGTTAAATTTTTGCTAATGCTCTTCCCAAACTCCTCCCCAGTTTTACAGTAATTTTGTACCAATATTTCAGATTATAAATCCATCTCAGATTATATCCTTTGTGGCTGTCAGCTCCAAATCTTTGTTTGCTGTGCAATAATGGAGCTGAACTCTGCAAATACTTCTCCAATATCAGCTGGCTTAATGTTAGGCTTTGTTAATGGAGGATGCTCTTGGGAGTGGAGGCGCGGAGGCACTGGAGAAGAAAGAGGCTTCTCTTTCTGATTCTTGTGTGCTTATCTCTTTGGGCTCCCCTGCAGAGCCTGTGGTTCCTTCCAGCAGTGCCCACAACAAGCAGCAGCTTCCCAGGGCAGTCTCCCCCAAAACACCGTGTTTTAGATGGCTTCATTGAGTGTTATGCTGCTAGCATATCACCTTCCTGTAAGTGGCTGCTCTGGGCACTTTGCAGTAAACTCTGATAAAGTCACTTCTCTCTGGATAGCTTCTCCAAGAACTCCGGGGAGGATTTAATGGGTTCCATGGGGGCCACCAAAGAACTGATGCTTTTGAATTGTAGTGTTGGAGAAAACCCTTGAGAGTCCCTTGGACTGCAAGGAGATCCAACCAGTCCAGCCTAAAGGAGATCAGTCCTGAGTGTTCATTGGAAGGACTGATGTTGAAGCTGAAGCTCCAATAATTTGGCCACCTGATGAGAAGAACTGACTCATTTGAAAAGACCTTGGCGCTGGGAAAGATTGAAGGCGGGAGGAGAAGGGGACGACAGAGGACGAGATGGCTGGATGGCATCACCGACTCGATGGACATGAGTTTGGGTGAACTCTGGGAGCTGCTGATGGACAGGGAGGCCTGGTGTGCTGCACTCCAGGGAATCACAAAGAGTCGGACACAACAAAGCAACTGAAATGACTGACTGACTGACTGACTGACTGATGGGGGCCACAGCAGTGAGCCACAGTCATGCCCTCTTCAAGTAGGAGGTAGCTGGGGCTTGGGGTTGGGGGCCAGGGCCAGGGTGTTTCTTAGTTTAAGAGTGGTGGCTTCTCTCCGTATCTACTCTTCCTCCCATATGTTATAAGTGTTCTCTTTGCCTGTTTGCAGTCAGCCTCCTTTCATTCCAGTTCTATTAATAATTCTTCATAGTATTGAACATAGTCCTCAGTTCAAATTACTATGTAGTTTCTATCTCTTGACTAGACCCTGACTGAGACAAACCCTCTTTTAGTCTTGGCTCTAAATGTAACATTTCAAGTGACTGTGAGTAATTTTGGTTACTGAGCTTCACTCCTCAGGAAAAAATTCAAATAAATGATAGTCTGAGTTCTTTCATTTTGATAACAAATACATTTTTATATTTGAAAGTCAGTTTTGCTGGACACAGAGCTCTTGGTTCTCATTTTCTTTCTTTGAGTATTTTAGATATTTCACCATTTTCTCCTCACATGAAGTAGTAATTTTGAAGTATTATGGTAATCCAATTTTCTTTCAGAAATGTTTTTTTACCTAAATGACCATTTTAAGAAATGTAAAGTATAGTAATTTTACTACCTAGACTATATCTTGTTTATTCTCAGTGTTTTCAGGTATATAGTATACTCTTTCAGCATGAGACTTCAAATACACATATGAATATATATGTGAATATATATATAAATAGAATATATGTACATATGTTCTATTTCAGGGAAAGTTCTCTTGAATTATAATGTGTTATGTCCTGTTAGCTAGCTATGGTTTTATCAAGAACTTTTAATCCATATGTTGGATTTTCTTTACTTGTCCTCAATATTTATCTTTTCTCTAAAATCATTCCTACCTGTCTTATTTATTTGAAATCTCATCTTCAAAGTCTAGTTTTCTTGAGCATCAACTGTGTTTACTTCTGTTTTCTTTCTAGATCAGTATTTATCTGAAACTACTTTTTGTCCTTATTTGTAATTCTTTCCCCAATTGTTACTTTCTGAAGGTTTTTAAATTCCAATTTCTCTTTCACGTTTTATATAATTTTCTTAGTATCTTCACAGTTTTGATCTGATTTTTTCTGGCATTGACACTATGTAATTTTGCATTTGTGGTTTGATCTCATACTCTTGTATTTGGGGGTCTGTGGCGTTATCTATTATCTAGTTTTGTAAACATTGCCCCATCCATGCATTTTTGGTTTCACTATACAGTCTGTTTTGAATAGGTGATTCATGGAGATTCGAGATTCATGTACTGCTTTCTTCCCAGAATCTGTTTATATTTTACGGACTCATGAATACTTCCTTTCAGTCCTTAGCTGGGTATGACAGGAAGGTACTAAGGTTGTTCAGGGCGTTGTCTGGATTGGCAATGGTGTGTTACATCACATCCTCATTCTTGACTGATGACTTACTTGGTTATAACATTTTAGGTTGTCCACAGTTTCCCCTCTGTACTATAAATGTTCCGCTATCTTCAGGATATTTTTACTTTTGACAATATGGCTTCCATTGTAAATGCCATTTCTTTCTAGTTAGGTTATGTTTTAACTGCTCCTATTTAAGATCATTATTTTTCTCTTTGTTTAAATTCATCATGTATGTGTTATATGTATATGTTATTTTCCCAAGACTTGATGTGTGGCTTCAATGTAAACAGTCATCTTTCTTCAATTCTGGAAAATTACTGGCCATTATTGCTTTTTCCCTCTTTTGGAATGCCTATCAGATATCTGTTGAACCTTCTTATATAAAACCTCTGAATTTGTTGGTTACAAAACGCAATAATTTTATTCTTGGCTTAAGCCAATTAGAATTAGATTTATTACTGAAACAGGAACACTCTTACTTTCTCAAAAGCAAAGAAAAAGGTGGTGCCTGAAGCTATTTGATTAACTGTAACTAGGTATCCTTGAAACTTAAACTATTTCTGAACTTTCTATGCAAGTCAATAAATTCATTTACTTTTTCTCCTGTAAATCGATTACAGGTGGATTCCTGGCAACTGCAGCGGAGTCCTGATTAATATAAATGTCTACGTGGAGCAGCACTATGCCAGGTGCTGCCAAATCAGTGGTATTCAAAACAAAGTCTGTGTCTCCAATAATCACAGTATTTACACTCATTCCATTCTCTCTTCATTTATTTGTTCTTTCTTCCTTCCCTTTCCTCCCCTACCCAAACCTGGAATGCATGTTTAAACGTTACAATTTCTTCACAGTTGACTTTTTAAAAATTACTTATTATTGAATTTTTGGCTGCATTGTGTCTTCATTGCTATACTTGGGCTTTCTCTAGCTGCGGCCAGCACGGGGCAACCGGGGCTACTCTTCCTTGTGGTGCATGGCCTTCTCATTGCAGTGGCTTCACTTGTTCTGGAGCACCAGCTCTAGGCGTAGGCTTCAGCATTTGGGGTTTACAGGCATAGTTGCCCCAAGGCATGGCGGATCTTCCCAGAGCAGGGATCAAACCTGTGTCCTCTCCATTGGCAGGTGGATTCTTAACCACTGGACCACCAGGAAAGTTGATTTTTAAAACCACTTTTGTAAGAATAAACCTAGCTATAGGCCACCACGATCTTTCCCTTGTTTTGGATACATACTATATTGGTATTGATTTAAATAGGTCTTCCAGTGCTTCATGAAATCTTTCCCTATAACCTATCCATTAGCTCCTTAAGGCCCAAAGTTAAGCCTTTTACTTTCATTTCCCAGAGCAGAGTCAAGAATGATTCTGGGATTCATCATGTTGCCAACTATACCCACAGTACCTGGCCCCTGTGGATCTGTGGATCTCCTTCCTGTGTGGGACAGGGGAAACAAAGATATATACCTATCACTTAACCAACTTAAGGACTTCGGAAGGCATACTAAAATATAAATACGTTAAGGTGCCATATATAGTTCAGAGGAAGGGGAAATCATGCCTGGGCTACGGCACTCAGAGGAGGTTCCAAAGCCCCGAGATACGAACAAGGCCTTTCCTGAACAGAAAATGAAAGGCAGGCGCTAAAGGTTTGAGACAACGAGTCTGAGGAAAGGCACAGTATTGCTGAGGCAGGCTGTGTCTGCAGCAGTGGGAAGTAAGATATTGCACACTCAGGTTAGCTCCAGGACAAGGACAGAATCTAGCTCTTAAATCAACATAACCCCTTTTCTCTTACAATCAAGATCGCTGCAGCTGAGCCATACTACCTTGATAGGTCCCAGTTTGGTTATTAATTTCTTAACCTCTGAGGATATGCCTTGTATCACCTTGAGTTCAAATGGGTGAAGGGACCAGTTAACTGGAATGAATGCAGGAGGAAATAAGTAACAGGTCCTGTGCTTAGAGACCAAAACTTGCGGCTGCAAACGGAAAAGGCAGCGCTGACCCCCGGACCTCTCTCTGAAATCCTCCTCCTCCATCAGCTGTTCCTCCAGGAGCAGCCGGAGTCTACAACCCGTGAGACTATCTGGAGAAGCCTTGGGCCTTCAACTTCGTTAAAATCCACAAGAGGTGTGTGCGGGAGGTGGGGGCAGTGGCGGGCGCGGAGGGGTGATAGTTGAGCGGAACTAGCGATAATCCCAGAACGCCCAGCTGAGTAGCGCCTCAACAGCCATAACCAGCTTGGCCGCTCCGAGCGCGGTTCCACGCCCCGCCTCCTTGCTCCGCTCCGTCCCGGCGACGTCCACGGGGCGGGGTTTCCGCTTCCGGTGGCGGATTGTTGACGCCTGCGGCTGCTGCGGTGGCCACTGGGCCGTTGGGGAGGGGCCAGTAGGGAAGGGAGACGGCGCAGTGACAGGACCGCCGAGGGTGCCGCTGAGGCGACGATGGCGGAGGGGCCAGAGGAAGCCAGAGGCCGCCCTCCCGGGCAGGACGACGGCGGAGGGAACCAAGAGTCCGTTCCTTCCCTAAGAGGCCTTCCTGCCGCCGCCGCCCCCCTGTCCCGGGACGGCCCGCAGGCCGAACCCCAGGCCCCGGGCCGGCCCCCAGCCTTGGGCCTCGCGGCCGCGGCTGAGAAATCGGAGCCGCCGCGCGAGCTCGAGAATCGCGGGGAGGCGGCCTCCGGCTCCGACTCTGGCTCCAGCGCGGGGCTGCAGGAGCCGGCAAGCTGTGAGGCGTCCGAGGCCGCGGCCCCGCCGGAGAAGCCGGCGCGGCTGAGCGCCCGCGAGTACTCCCGGCAGGTGCACGAGTGGCTGTGGCAGTCCTACTGCGGCTACCTCACCTGGCACAGCGGCCTGGCCGCCTTCCCCGCCTACTGCAGCCCCCAGCCGCCCGCGCCCAGCTGCCTCCCGGCCGCCGGAGCCGCCGCCGCTCCCCCGGCAGCCGCGCCGCCGCCCCTCCAGCTGGGCTATTACAACCCCTTCTACTTCCTAAGCGCCGCGGCAGCCGGGCCCGAGCCGGGGGCGTCCGCCGGTATCACCACCCCGGCTCCGGTCGCCGGCCCGGCAGCCCGCGCCCGTCACCTGCAGCCGCCGGTCCGCGCAGCCGCGGCCACGAGGGTGGGACCGGCCGCCGCTTCGCGAGCCCCGAGCGAGACCGGGCGGCAGGCAGGTGAGAGGCTCTTCGGGGCACGTGCTGGGGTGGGAGGTGGGGGGCGGGAGCCCGCAGGCTCTGCCCTGCACTTGTCGCTGCTGCTGCCATTCGCCGTTGTTTCGCCGCGTCTCTCAGTTCCCAGGGTGTCCAGCGAGGCCCCACTTTCCTCTTCCTTTAGACCTGGCGCTCCGGATCCATTCCCTTACTCCCCGGACTAGTCGCTTCCAAACGTCAAGAAATGTTTGCTGCTCAAACCACTTGCTGTTACCTTGCTGTCCACTTTCTGGAGTGGGACCCAGGCTTAATTCTCAGATGGCAAAGCCGGTTTGGGGGGAGGGGAGGTGTTGGCCGGTAATGCTGGTAATAATCCAGACATGGATTTATAGTTTATATGATAACTTTTATAAATTAGCGACAATGGAACTGACGGATATTAGAGATTTTCATGAATTCAAATGGAATTATGAACCTTGGCTTAATCCTGTATATTGTCTTTATTGTCTCTTTACTTCTGTATGGATATTAGAGTGTTTTGAATTATTGACACCTTTTAGTTTATTTTTATTTTATTCAGGTAATATGGGACAAGTTGCCTGAATTTGATCCAGAATTTAGGATGGCAGCTTATTAATCACTGAATTTGTTAAATACATAGAAAGCCAGACAAATGAATAGGGGTAAGATGAGCCGCACAGGGTTTAATTTTCTGTCATAAGCTTGTAATTATTCGGGTTCTCATTTGAATCCCTGGTGAAATGTACTGACCACTTTAAATAATGAAATTTACCTGTGAAATAATTTTTAAACATTAAGGGGTAAAAACAGCTTTAAATTGCTATGAAGTAACTTTGCTGTGTTTTAATAACATGCCCTATTGAAGTCAATACCAGTAGTTGTTTCAAGGTTATACAGATTTTTTATCAGTAAGTTGTACCTTGACTTTACATTCCCCATTCATTGCCTAGCTTGGGTTACAAGGGAACGATTAGTTTTCTTAACTTTTTTTTTTTTTAATTTACAGGCAGAGAGTATGTTATTCCATCCTTGGCCCACAGATTTATGGCAGAGATGGTGGATTTCTTTATTCTCTTCTTTATAAAAGCGACCATTGTCTTAAGCATTATGCACCTGAGTGGAATAAAGTAAGTTAAGGCCTCTTGCAGAAAGGTTTTAATGTCTACTGTCTAGAGGTCTTGTTTTAAGTTTTTTTCCATGCTTGCCAGTGATTGTACGGATAACTTGTTTGCCAGGGTCAACAATTTCTTTATAGGAACTTTGTCAGATTTACTTTCTTGTTGGTTCTAAGAAATAACCACAAAAGAGAAAAACAATAAATACTGCAAGATGTGGGAGAATTTCACCTATAAAAGTAGGTAAAAGCTATCCCCAACCCTGGTTTGATTTTATTCAGTATTTTCTTAGGCTAGGTGCAAATTTTTCTCTTATAATTGTTTTCAGAGTGGAGTACCTAAAGACAAAGGCATAAACTGTTAATAATCAGCTAGATGCCATTTCCAAATGGGGCTGCCTATATACTTCAGGCAAGTTCTAAATGAATTGCAAAGTGAGCCATTTATTTGAATAGTCTTCCTTTCAGAATAATAGTCATAATAGCAGTTATCACTTGGTAAGCACTTTCTACGTGCTGGGCTTTGTATGGATTTTTTTTTTGGCCACACCACACAGCATGGGAAAGCATGGACTCCACTGGATACAAGGCGGGGGGGGGGGGTTCCTGTATGGATTCATAAGCTTGCTACCACTATTAAGTAGAGATTAATACCTCCATTTTATTGAGATTGAAATTTGGACTTAAAAAAGGTTAAGCCCAGAATTTACAAAGGTAAATTTACAAAAACAGAGTTAAGTTCAGACCCTGATAGTTCAATTTCAGGGCCTTTGTCAGGAACCTGAATGGTTACCATGATTATATCTCTCCCTCCCTTAGCCCTACACATCCAGTCAAGTACTCTGTCAGAATTTCAGTTTTCATCATTATTGCTTCTCCCTGGTCCCAGTCACATCATCACTTGCTTGGATTGTAACACAAGTCTTCTAACCGATATCTCAGTTTACCATGTCCTGTCTTACATCTAATCTCATAAATTCTGATTCTGCCACTCTGCCACCTTAAAATCCTTCAGTAGTTTCTCATTGTCATCATAAGTCTTAATGTCTTCATATGTTTTAACAGATACCCTTGTTTCTTAAACTCCCTTCCACGATGGCTCAGCAGTAGAGTCTGCCTGTAATGCAGGACATGGGAATGCAGGATCTTCCCGACCCTTCTTCATGTAATGCAGGATCTTCCCGACCCTTCCCCTGGGTCGGGAAGATCCCCTGGAGGAGGACATGGCAGCCCACTCCAGTATTCTTGCCTGAAAACTCCCATGGACAGAGGAGCCTGGCATGCTGCAGTCTGAAGGGTCAGAGTCGCACATGACTGAGCATGAATGCTTTATTTCCTACTCACTCACTTCTCACACAATATTTGAGCCACACGGAAATGGCTATAGCTTCCATCGTACTCTCCAAGTCCTTCTCTCATTAGTCCTGCTCTCTCAAATGTTTCCCTTGGGCGGGGCCAACTTCTTTTCATCCTTCAGATCTCAACTTAAATGTCATTTTTTCGAAGCCTCCACTAAGATGTGTTCCTGGTATGTGTTTCCAAGTACCCAGTGCTTCTCTGTTATACCCTTTCCCTACTTCATTTACTTGCCATTTTATCCCCAGAGCTAGTACAGCGCTTACTCATGGTAGTCCTACTTAGTTGTTGAATAAGATAATGTTTTGTGAAACTAGATAATTAGAAAAGATTAGTTTGTGATTTCAGTTAGAGTTTATGGCTTACACTGATGAAAAAATACCAGTGCAACTGCTCTGGTAACACATTCTCCATAACCCAAAACTGTTTTTTGTAGGGATATCTCTAAGTTTGCTATGCATTATATAATAGAAGAAATAGATGAAGACACATCAATGGAAGACTTGCAGAAAATGATGGTTGTGGCACTTATATACAGATTATTAGTTTGTTTCTATGAGGTAAGCTACTGACTTCAACAAATATTTAATGATATAATTTTAGATTATCAGCCCAAGACAGAAATATTGTAATGGAGATTTTTAATCTTGTATTTGTCAGATGTCTTTTTTTCTAAATTTTAACATAGTACCTTTTCAAGTTAAAATTTTCTGAGGGGAGAAATTTTTAAATTTCTTGGTAGTACATTTCAGTCGTTTGTCCAAAAATATTTTAAGTTGGTTGTGGAACATGTAGTGTGTTTTCCCATAGAACCAACTTACTGAAAAATATGGCTTATAGAGAAATAACTGCAATAGACATCTTGTGGTATTAGAGGATGTTAGAGACCTACAGAAATGCATTAAAAGATTAAACTTTAAATATTTCTATGGAATTCTTCCAACTTGAAAATGTTAAAACATTAACCATATGACAGGAAAAGAATATTGGTATAGTTGAGCCAGTAAATTATTTTACAATTATCCTTTCCTTAGATAATTTGCATTTGGGGAGCAGGTGGAGCTACCCCAGGGAAGTTCCTACTAGGACTTCGAGTTGTGACATGTGATACATCAGTGCTTATTGCACCAAGTCGGGTTTTAGTGATTCCGTCCTCAAATGTTAGCATTACAACGTAAGTTCTTTTCTTAATCTACTATGTACTTATGAATTACTGTACTTAAACGTTATCAAATGATATTACTTAAAAAAGTGTTTTTAGGATGTTGGTTCTTCTTGGCATATAATAGACTTACATTTAATAAGTTTAAAACAAAGTTTGAATGTTTTTCAATAACATTTATTGACTCCTTTTCAGTATACACATCTTCAAGGGTAAGCATTTTATGAACTGGAGGCCACAATAATGAGAAGATTGGGGTGTGCTGCTCTCTGTATCAGTGCTCTAGGCCTACCTTTGTTTATGTTCTCTAGGTCAGTAGTTACGGAGTTTAGTTAACTATTCTGCCTTAAAGCTTCCTTTTGGTAACAGTTGTGAGTACCCTATCTTAAATAGGCAATAGGAGTTTTGACATGCTCCTGCTTTTCAGTGAAAGAGGTTGTAATACTCAAAGTATTCATGGCTAGCTGTTGGCATCTGGCTCTGGGGTAAGGTGTCAGTCAGTCGTGTCCGACTCTTTGCGACCCCATGAATTGCAGCACGCTAGACCTCCCTGTCCATCACCAACTCCCAGAGTTCACCCAAACTCATGTGCATCCAGTCGGTGATGCCATCCAGCCATCTCATCCTCTGTTGTCCCCTTCTCCTCCTGCCCCCAATCCCTCCCAGCATCAGAGTCTTTTCCAGTGAGTCAACTCTTCGCATGAGGTGGCCAAAGTATTGGAGTTTCAACCTCAGCATCAGTCCTTCCAGTGAACATCAGTCCTTCCAGTCTCCTTTAGGATGGACTGGTTGCATCTCCTTGCAGTCCAAGGGACTTGCAAGAGTCTTCTCCAGCACAATTCAAAAGCATCAATTCTTCGGTGCTCAGCTTTCTTCACAGTCCAACTCTCACATCCATACATGATCACTGGAAAAACCATAGCCTTGACTAGATGCACCTTTGTTGGCTAAGTAGTATCTCTGCTTTTTAATATGCTATCTAGGTTGGTCATCTGAGGTTATTGATATTTCTCCCAGCAATCTTGATCCAGCTTGTGCTTCTTCCAGTCCAGCGTTTCTCATGATGTACTCTGCATATAAGTTAAATAAGCAGGGTGACAGTATACAGCCTTGACATACTCCTTTTCCTATTTGGAGCCAGTCTGTTGTTCCATGTCCAGTCCTAACTGTTGCTTCCTGACCTGCATATAGGTTTCTCAAGAGGTGATCTGGTAGTCAAGGCTATGGTTTTTCCAGTAGTCATGTATGGATATGAGAGTTGGACTGTGAAGAAAGCCGAGTGCCGAAGAATTGATGCTTTTGAACCGTGGTGGTGGAAAAGACTCTTGAGAGTCCCTTGGACTGCAAGGAGATCCAACCAGTCCATTCTAAAGATCAGTCCTGGGTGTTCTTTGGAAGGACTGATGCTAAAGATGAAACTCCAGTACTTTGGCCACCTCATGCAAAGAGTTGACTCACTGGAAAAGACTCTGATGCTGGGATTGATTGGGGGCAGGAGTAGAAGGGGATGACAGAGGATGAGATGGCTGGATGGCGTCACCGACTCAATGGACGTGAGTTTGAGTGAACTCTGGGAGTTGGTGATGGACAGGGAGGCCTGGCATGCTGCAATTCACGGGGTCGCAAAGAGTTGGACACCACTGAGCGACTGAACTGAACTGAGGTTGGTCATAACTTTCCTTCCAAGGAGTAAGCGTCTTTTGATTTCATGGCTGCAGTCACCAACTGCAATAATTTTGGAGCCCCCCAAAATAAAGTCTGACACTGTTTCCCCATCTATTTGCCATGAAGTGATGGGACCAGATGCCATGATCTTCGTTTTCTGAATGTTGAGCTTTAAGCCAACTTCTTCACTCTCCTCTTTCACTTTCATCAAGAGGCTTTTTAGTTCCTCTTCACTTTCTGCCATAAGGGTGGTGTACAGATAGTGATAATGGAAGTTGTGGCGGTGAGTAGATGGTCATCAGCTGAGCAAAACAAGGTTCTGACTGGAATTGCTGCCAGAATGATTCAGAGTCAGATGGTTATATAAAGAAATACAGAGAGACTTTAGAAGAAGCCTGGTGTTTGCTGTTATCTTCAAAATTTCCTTACTTTTGTGATTCTCATATCTTGGGCTACTACTTTTACTGAGAATCAATATTGGCTAATATTTGTTGAACACCCTGTAAACCAGGCACTGTTTGGACACAACTAATAGTTGGTAGAAAATGAACCTAAAACCAAGTCAGTCTGGATTCAGAGCCCACATTCAGCTGCTTTGCTATTCTGTAACTGTTCAGTGCACTAAAAGGTAAAAATCTAATGATAGTAGAATAATTTCCCATTCTAAGCGCCTACTGAAAGGTTTTTAAAGCTTTCCTTAATCACAGGACAACAGGGACTTCTGTGGTGGTCCAGTGTTTGAGACTTCTCACTTGCACTGCAGGGGGTGGGTGCAGGTAGAATTCCTGATCAGGGAACTAAGATCCCACAGCACAGCCAAAAATAAACCACAGGACCCCGCAAAGAGAGTTGATAAACCAGTACAGTAATTTGAAATGCTGGCGCTCCTCACAGAAGGTAGAAAATAGTACTGTACTAAACCTACTCAGTTTAGAAGACAGTGAAAACATACAGAAAATAAAGATATTAAAAGTAGTGAGTGACCATAGAAAAGGTAAGTAAAGGGAAGTTACTCTGTTCTTTTGGCAGAATACTAGAAAATACTGTAAACTTTTAGCTCATATTCTCAGACATTATTGCTTTTCATGTGAAAGTTCTAAAGTCTAATTTTATGTTATGAAGTCTTTACAGCTGGCCCAGGTGGTTTGATCATAATAAGGCTGCTGCTGCTAAGTCGCTTCAGTCGTGTCCGACTCTGTGTGACCCCATAGACGGCAGCCCACCAGGCTCCCCCGTCCCTGGGATTCTCCAGGCAAGAACACTGGAGTGGGTTGCCATTTCCTTCTCCAATGCCGGAAAGTGAAAAGTGAAAGTGAAGTCACTCAGTTGTGTCCAACTCCTAGGGACCCCATGGACTGCAGCCTAACCAGGCTCCCCCGTCCATGGGATTTTCCAGGCAAGAGTACTGGAGTGGGGTGCCATACTTGAAAGTAATTTAGATATAAAAGGTTAAAACTCTCAATTATACTTTGAATGTTTTAAATACATTTTGAACTTGATAGTCTACTAATCTATGATTTTTTTTTCTTTTTTTTGCTTTAATTTCTTCAGGTCCACTATACGAGCTTTGATCAAGAATTTTTCTATTGCTTCTTTTTTCCCTGCCTTCATCACACTGCTGTTTTTTCAGCATAATCGAACAGCCTATGACATTGTAGCCGGAACCATTGTAGTAAAAAGAAATGGGGTCAGATGATGCCCCCAAAAGCCGTGAATTCCATATTCTCTGGAATAATGACAAGACTAAATTATGTGTCAAGGCCATCAGTGTCCCTGGGTTACATTAACTGATTTAAAAATTAAAGCAGTCGATCCAGTGTGATGCAGGTGACTATGCTGAAAGTATTGATGTTACCTGAATGCCAAAGAACTTTTCCAGAAGAAAAACCTGTTGAGTCCAAGTGTTAAAATCTGTATATCAAACAGAAAGCAAGTGGTGTCATCATCAACAACAGACAGTATATACTTAAGATCTAAGGTGTTAAAATTTGCTGAATACACTTTCAGCTTTGAAATCTCCAAATGAAACTTTAAATTATTTTGGTTTATCCCAAAATGATGGAATACGTCCAGTTGTGTTTTGTAAACACATTATTCTTTTAGTTAACAGTCTGGAGGAAATTTTCTTCTTTGCTTTTTGCGGGGAGGGAGTGGGGACACACACTTTATAATCCACTTAGCTCCCATCCCAGGAGGTGGTGAGTTAACTACAAGGGGAAGGTTGAGGCCAGCGGAGCAGTTCCCTGATCTGAAATGTTTACACCTGTACTGCAGTTTACCGCAGGAGTGATGACTTAACAGCTACTCTTAATGCCTACACGTGTATTTCAGGATAAGTATTGCATGATGAAAAAGTATTATGTCATATTGCTATCTTATTTTTTTTTTAAGAAAAAGGTAAGTTAGTGATTGCTTTTAATGGGGTGGGGTGGGGGGGTAAATTTTCACTGTAAATTTAAATTGAAATTCATGTGCAGATGTTTTCCGTACCCTAAATCGAACTATAAATATGTGGGGGAAAGTTAGTTCCATCAAACTGTGGCATATTTACTGTAAAACAATACTCCCAGTATGTGCACAGCATGAAGTATTAGTGCTCCTCAGTGTTCTGAGTGTAACTTCTCTTTATATACAGGATATTCACATACTAGTTTTAGTTTATTATACTCCATAACTTTTGAAACATCGAGGAGTTCAGGAATCCTGGCATTTCATGATTAAATATAGTAGCCTATGAAATACTTAGCAGTCTTCCCATTAGGGACTGTTCTCTAACAAGAGTAGCATGTCCAGACACTGTTCTAAGTTCTTTGGTTCTGAGGGCCGCCAGCTCACGTGGAGTCTGTCAGGGATGACGTTTTGAGGGAAATGTGTAATACTGTGTATTGTGTCGCTGAATTGTGTGTGTGCTTTTGTTAGATGGCCCAGTTAGCTGTGCTGAGATATATCTGAACTAAAAGTTTTCTTTCTTAGGCATTTTCTGCATTTCCTCTATTTTTTCCCCCCAAAACACTAAGCTGTACTGAACAGTTCATATCTCAGATGCTTACAGGATCAATGGAGGCTTTATTTTGGTCATAATAAATACATTGCTATATTACTGTATCAGTTTTTAAAGTGGGTCTTTTTGACATTTAAAATGTATTTTCAGTTTATAGAAACCTTAACAATGTCCTTAATACTTCTGATTGTAAAATTTCATAAAACATGGATTTAATATAAAATTATTTTAAAAAACATCACAGAAAGCCTGTTAGTTAAATATGTTAAATTACTAAACAGATCATTTCACTTGTCGTTTCTGGGAAGATAAAGTGTTATGGCCCTTCACAGTAAACAAACCAAAACCATCCACTAACTTTGTTAAAGCAGATTATTAGGAAATGTTACATACTTGGTTACATAAATGGTTACATACTTAACTGATTAGTAGTGTATACATTATTGACATATACACACCTCTTTGTCCTGGATTGGGAATTCGAGTTGAAATGTACTCTTACATATAGCTGTGGAATTCATCTTTAATGTATACTTTCCTCTCAGATAACTGGATGGTTAACTACCTGGGCTATTTTTACTTATACAGTAAAACAAAAGTAAATACATAGTCCAGTTTGATTTATACATTAAAATATTGCACATCTGCTATACACAGTTGATTCAGATTAATATCTATATAGATGCATTTAGAGCTATCTCAGGATTCAAGTTAAACTATGTAGCCCTACAAAATAAACATTATTCCTACTCTGCCTTTACATGAAAATCCAAGTCTGATTATGAATGTAGGACTTAGGGAAATTTTGGATTCCCAAATTTGAGGGGAAATAAATGACAAAATGGGGAAGGTTTTTTGGGGTGGAGCCCTCTTTATTTTCAGTATACTTTATTATACTTCATTTATAGAAATGCTGACTTTTCTGTGTAGAGCCTCATACTGCAGCTCTACAGCCTAAAAAGGCAAAAAGAAAGCTGTCTTCATAGTATAAATATTATTCATCACTTGTACAAGATAATAAAGGAACAAAAATTAGAAGTCATGCTGAGAATACAATTTCAATGAACATACCATACATAAAATGACAAAATAGGCAGATAATTTAGGCATCTAGAAAACCTACCCATTACTAAAGCAGCTTGAGTAGCCCCAGGACCTTGAGAAAAATAAGTGTATGCCGGGCTGAGGCAGGTGAGAATGAGTGGTGGCAAGCAATGTGCTTTTAAATCCGTGACTAAGAGAGAAAGCCAGTACTTTCTGTGATACTCATGTGGCACTGGTTCAGAAGCTACTGCTTTCTACCTAAATAGTCACCTCATTTCTCGCCAAATATTTAGGACTGAAAAAAAATGCATTATATTTGAGAATTTTGTTTAAATTTGTATGTCTTCAGTATTTGTTTCAAATGACAATAAAAGTTGTTTCAACTCTTAAGGATTTTTTCCCTTAAGTAACTTGCTTGGGTGTATGGAGGCATAAATAGTTCCAGCAAAACAAAGACAGGAGTTGAAAAATTGTTGCTACTTGGGGATCAAGGGCTTTTTGATGGGAGCATGGGTATTAAATATTTTCCTTCTATACTTATCTCTATGAAAATAGGCTATTCTTCTTTTTAAAGAATATTTCTAAATAATGGCAGTATTCCTAAAATCTGGCAAGTATTTCAAGTACTTGCCACTTCTCACCCCTCTATGCCAAAGGCCAAAATTTATCAATATGTACTTGCCTGGGTAAAATTCATCTCAGATTGTATGCGTATTTCCTTGCAGTTTCATTTATAGTATGGTCTGACCCACAAACAGTAATCTGATGGCCTGTCTACTAAATAAAAATTCAGCATTCTATTTTTAATAATTGATATGCCACCACTTTGTATTGTCTCAATAAATACCTGGTCACCAATGCTTTTGTGTTTTGCCTGTTTCTTTGAGGTTTGCTCTAGAATCTCTTGCTTCCAAATACAGCTGCTCTAGCATTCTCTGCCTTCAGGAGATGAGTACTTTCAGAAATAGAAGTCTATCCAAAAAAAAAAAATCATCCACTTTGAGGTATATTCTTTTAGCAAGTCACTCAAGTTAGCTGTAGATGACTAAGCTTTTGATGTTAAACTAATCCTGTCCATTCCGTAAAAGCTGTTAACCATTCCAGCCACCATGCAAGATATTAAAGACCCACGTGACACACGAGGAATAAGAATTCAGTCACAGCTAGTCAAGGAGCTGGGCAATTTAATCTTATTCCAGTCTTATGAGCATTCCCAATTCAAACATTTACAACAAAACTAGACTGACAGGATACAAAACAGGTTCCTCAAGAAATAAAAAGATAATAAAAGGTAAACTTAAATGGAGTTAAACTATAGTGTGGTCTGAGTCCTGTAGACAACGTGCTGTTAGGCACCCAGCCACTCCACTCTGAACTACAGTGGATGTCAGAGATAAGTTTCTAAAAGTCACCCCACATGAAAAGGAAAGGAAAGCTCTGACATAAAGCTGTTGTGTGTAGCCAGACTCAACACATTCCATTTTTCTCAATTTTACTATACCAAGTTTGTCAGTTTCCAAGACAGGGCAGGGCCAGCACCTGACATACTAATATTAAAGAAACTGTAAGTTCTTGCCCAGGTTAAACCAGGAAGTTCATGGACTGGTTATAAATTGCTAACATTAGTCCAACACTTTTATCTCAAGTAATAAAATCCTAATTACGTGAATAATTCTAAGAGAAATTCATAACATATTAGCTAAAGACTTAGACTTCAGTTGTCTGAACTGTACTTTCTCTTAACATCTCAAACTGTAAATTACTTAAAAAACCAAAAAACCAAAAAACGCTAGAAGTGGCACGCCTGGACCTCAGGCATCCCAAGTCTTCCAGGCACTTATTTAATGATTTTTGAACACTATCTGAACCCAGTGAGTACATGCATCTCTGGTGCATAGGTCTGAGAATATACATTTGCAACACCCCACCAGACATACTGATACACATTCAGTGAGAACAACCTGACTCTTGCAAATCAACTGAATTATATAAACATACCTGATTATTCAATCTTTCTGCATATGGCTTTCTTACCGTCAGATTGTTTTCAGTTAAAAACAGTTCCTCATTGATCCAGCATGAAAAGTGGGCTATTTATTTTCTTTCCATAACGTTTCCCCATGTTCCACAAACAGCACTTCACTTTCATCTGTGTATGGAGTTTGGAACCCAAGGCTGCTATTACAGCCACAAGGAGTGGGTCTGCAGCCTGCACCAAGCTGATGAAGAGATACGTTGGCTGGGCTTCAGTAGGGAAAGATATGTGGTTGGAACTGCGACCAGGAGTGTATTCTATAGCTGCCATGTGCAGCCTGAGAGTTAAAGCAATAGAGGTGAAAAAACAAGTCCCAAGTCCCAAACAACTCTAGCCCTAGAGATCTCAGTTCTGGGGGGGGGGGATAGGAGACTTAATTTTTATAACTCGCCCTGTTTGGTTTTTGGTTACTAGCTTTAAAAAAAAAAATGAAATATTTCTGGTACATTTTTAATGAAAAATCTTTCCCAGAATAGAAAGCTTAATATCCTCATCCATATGGGTCTAAAACAATGACTAAGAAGGAAGGAACATGCAATTTAGTTAAACATTAACACCCCACACATTTCCAAATTACTCCGTTAGTATTCACCATCATCTTCTGCCTTCCAAACAGGTTCATGTCAAACATTTATTATTTAATAAGTTGAGAATTATAAATAGAAAATTCCTACTCCAAGCTAGCACGTGATGATGGCCTAAGACATTTCAGTAACAGAAATCATTTCCCTGGAAACACAGAAAAGCTCAAACATTTTAAAGTACTGATTTTAGAGTCTAAGTACAAGTTCAGTAAAATAAAAGTCACCATAAAATTATATGTTCAAATTGAAGAATAAAGTTATCAAATGCTCTCCCCCAAGAGCTCTTTTATGGGCCATAACAAAGAAATCTACTTCTTAAAAAACAAAAAAAAATCCATAAAACAATCCAAAAGAAATCGCACAAAAGGACCACTGAAGTTTTTGTGGGCCACTTGGGGTATGTATCTCCAAAAATTCAGTCAATAAACACTGTCTAGTCACCGATGAAGGAAGATACAAGTACAAACAGAAATTGTTGTTTCCATTTATTTTCTACTTTAAAAAGGTATGTCAATTTATATGCAAAGTAGGCATGATTCCTAGCACCAGACAAAAATGCAGCGAGCGTACCTTCAGACATTTCCCTTTCACTTAGGAGCTGTCCAAATCACTTAAATGTATTCTTTGGAATTTCTCTAACTGACCACTGTTAACTTCTATAAAAAGATTCCCTTCCACTAACACTTTTACCTTCACTATAATTTAACACTAGAGCAAAAAGTATTTCATAATTTTTTATTGATGGCATTTATCCCATGGTTTAACATGTTAATTATACTGTAATAAACATGGCTTTAATATTAAACTTTTCCTTATTATCCAAAGTCACCACAGTCCATTTCAGTAAATATAAAAATATATGCTTAATACTTTGTACAATACTGGTTTTTGGTCCAAACAAAAACTGGATCAGAAAAGCCAATAAACTCACTTTAAGAATCCCCAATTTTTTTTTTTAAAGATTTCCAAATGGATTTAGGCAACTTTGAATAATGGGATTTACATAATAAAATCTGAGACAAGACTAAACAAACAAAAAAATTTCTAACACAAAATTAAAATTTCAAATTCACAGATTTATGTTATGCCAAAAAAGTACAGAAACAAGATTGTATTTACACAAGTTTCATAATAAAATAATGAAAAAGGCAAGACAGGTGATAGTCAGAAGAATGACAATATAGAAATAGCATATAATTATTAAATGGAGAACGAACTAGATCTAACAAGTCCTTAGCATGGACCACTCTTTAATCAGGCTTCCTCTATCAGAAAATTTTAGTGCACGATACACCCAACTCACTCACTTCACACATACACCAGCACAAACTCAGCATAGAAATCATTCATTTCAACATTCTCTAGTCTATACAGAATTCCTCAGATATAATTACAATTGCAATGCGTTCCATAAACGCATATCAACGCGCACGGTGGTGCAGACGAAGAGGTTCTATACAAAGCCATTCTCCGAGCAGACTCGATGCCTGGGTTCTGCCAGCCTATGCCAAATCAGTGAATAATTTGCTGGATCATAAAATAATTTTGCTGAAGAATCAATCACCAGTCTAGCTATTATTTTTTTAAAAAGGGGGGTAGGAGAGGTGAAGTTGGGCTTCTATAAAGAAAAAAGGAGGAAAATTCCCAAATTAAAGAAGTCCTTAGGCAGATCTGACTTCAGATAACCCAGTATTATAGTACAATCCAGTATCTGAAAGCAGTGCACCAGCTGTTAACAGTGTGTGTAACACACCATGACCTTTATTTCTTGCGTCTAACAGCAGTCTTTATCTTTCGACCAGAAACCGAAGTTCCAGAAGAAGAGAACATGTTTTTCCCATTTGACCTGCGAAAAACAAAAACTCTGTAACGTGACATGATGCTCACATAAAATCTCACAATCATAACACTGTGTGACTGGTGATGGGGGGTGGGGAGACAGTGTTACAGGAAGCACACTGTTACACCGCATACCTACACCTATATACACACACACACACACACACACACCCCCATGCTCTTTTGCTTGATAGTAATATGGTAAATTGGTGGAGAACATACTTGATTTTACCTCAATTATACTGCACCTGGAGAAGGCAATGGCACCCCACTCCAATACTCTTGCCTGGAAAATCCCATGGACGCAGGAGCCTGGTGGGCTCTAGTCCATGGGGTCGCTAAGAGTTGGACACGACTGAGCGACTTCACTTTCACCTTTCACTTTCATGCATTAGAGAAGGAAATGGCAATCCACTCCAGTGCTCTTGCCTGGAGAATCCCTGGGACGGGGGAGCCTGGTGGGCTGCCGTCTGTGGGGTCGCACAGAGTCGGACACGACGGAAGCGACTTAGCAGCAGCATACTGCACCTTGGTGATTCTAAACACATACACACGCACATATCTCAACAGAAAGTTCTCTTACCCCACAGTAAACGCTGCTGAAGCCTGGCTAAACTGAAAGCCGCCTGAGCCAGAGGGCTGGGCTGAGGCCGCGGGTGTGCTGGGACTCGCACCAAATGTGAACACTCCTGACGGATTGTTGTTGGTGAAGTTGAAATTTGTCGCAGTGCTGCTGCCAAACTGGAAAACGGAACCTGAAATCGTTGAAGCAGAAAAACCTCATTAAGGTAAAAATGATGGTTTTCTAGTAATGACTCTTGACTTTTACATAGAAAAACATGTGAAGGGTTAAGTTCTCCTATGGTCACTTAAAAAAAATTAAGTAATTTCTCTATAGACAAAATATATATCTGACACCCTCCAACAAGTGACCCAACTCACCCGTGACCAAGGGGAAAAAGGACTGAGTGGACTTCTGACTGAGATTGTACAACCAACATATTGAGCACTACCTTTTTCAAAACTTATGTTAAAATCGCAGTAAGGGGAATTTACAAAGGTAGGGAGAGAAAGAGACAACAGAACAAAATTTAGAAGCTGGAAGCACAACGGGAGCCAAATACTAAACTGGTAGCAAGAGAAAGCACAGAAGGCATTCCATTTACACTAACCATCTCCACAAGGTTTAGGTTCCAGGTACTTCTGGAAGTGAGAACGAAGTCTGCTTCCTAAACAGTTACTCTACCATCCTGCCTGTTTTTTTTTTTTTTTTCCCAGTAACTGTTTAAGAAGCAGATACCCAGATCAATCCCTCCCCAACAAACAGGATGAGGACTCTCCTCCTCTACCTAGCAGAAGTACAGACTTCTAGTCTCTGGAGAGGCCTCTGGACCGGCGGGGCCCATCACACACAGAGGCAAGGATACCTACTGAAAATAGAAGGACTAGGAGCAGGCTGAGTATAACGAATGCTGAGAACTGCAGCCTTCCGCCCTGACTCAGCTCCCGAAACACAGAGGCTTCAAGAACCTTCTCTTGGGAATGTGACAGCCCAAAAGGAGAAACCTAAAGATACTAACATTCAGCTCTTGGCAAGAGGACAAGCCAGTTAGAGAAACCTACAATGATATTAAAATTAAACCCTTTGCCCAATGGGCAAACAACCTGAACAGACATTTCTCCACAAACAACACATGGGCATATATAATAAGGATGCTCGACCTCAGCAATCATCAGGGGGAATGCAGATCAAATCCACTAGGAGATATCATCTCTCAGAACAGCTATCGATAAGAAATAGCAAGTGCTGGCAAGGATGCGGAGAAAAGTGAACCCTTGTGAACCGCTGGTGGAAAGGTAGATTGCCATAGCCACTAAGGAAAACAGTATGGAAGCTTCTCAAAAAGTTAAAGAGAAAACTACCATATGATCTAGCAATCCCATTCTAGGTATTTACCCAAAAGACTTGAAACCAGGATCTCAAAAAGATATCTGGACTCATTCACTGCAGCATTATTCACAATAACCTAAGTAGAAACAACCCAAACATCCCCAGACAGACGCACAGATAAAGGAAATGACGTGTCCACATAAAATGGAATATTAATCTTGCAATTTGAAAAAAACATGGACACATCTGGAGGACATTAAGTGAAATAATGCATGAGTTCACTTCTGTGAGGAATCTGAAATAACCAAATTCACACAAGTTGAAAGAACAGGGGCTGCAGGGAGAGGTGGGGGTGGGGAAAAACGAAGAGGCGCTGTTCAGAGCAGGTGTAAAGTGTCAGTTATGCAAGATGCTCAGATTCTAGAACTCTGTCATACAACACTGTGCCTACATTACCAATACCTGTGCCTTTGCTGATGAGTAGACACAACTCATGTTAAACATTCTTACTACAATTTAAAATAAACAAAACCCAAACACTATGAGTAAGAGGCAAGAAGCACCAGATATCTGACGAAAGTATTTCGTAAGAAACACTAAGACTGAAGCAATAATAAAAAAAGCAATTTGGAGAAAACAAAGCAAAAGCTATCAAACGGAAAAACAAAACAAAAACTCACTGTTAATATCCTCAAGGGATCAATAGATAACACATATAAAACAAAAGCGGAAGGATATAAAAAAGAACATCGACAGAACAATTTCCACTAAGAAAATAAGCAATAATACATGCAGAAGTAAAATCTCAGCAGGTGTGTTTCAAGATAAAATTGAGAAAATCTTCCCAGGAAATACAACAAAAAGTGGGAGACAAAGGGAAAAAAATGGAAGGTAAAAAAGAATGAGGTGCAAAATCTCCAAAGAAATAATTCAAGAAAATTCCCATGAAAGCAGCTTATAATAAATAGGACACACGGCCTTCCTAACATCATCAAGGATAACATGGATCCAGACCAGGAACATCCTCATAAGCAGAGCACTGGAGGCAAAAAAGTACTCTAATGATGCTCCAGAAGGAAAAACAGACCAAAAGCAAAAGTAAAGAGACTGCAAGAGCAACTAACTCTGGGAGCTAGAACATCCGCAATGGGAAAATGCCCTCAAAATCATAAAAAAAAAAAGTAATTTCCATTCTAAATATATATTGAAACAAAATCTTACCCAACATGGGGGCAGAATAAAGATCTTTCCAGAAATATAAGGTCTCAAACTTTTCTTCCCTGTGTCCTTAAGATATCATGGGAAGATGTATTCTCCCAAAACAAGGGCATAAGGAGGAAAAAGATATGACACTCAGGAAACAGATTCCTTTAAGAGGAAGCTAGAGGGAATCTCCATTAGAATGGTCATTAGAATGGTGACTTGGCATCACCTTGACACCAAAATCAGACAAAGATATCACAGGAAAAGAGAATTACAAGCCAGTATCAATGATGAACATCAATGCAAAAATCCTCAACGAAGTATTAGCAAACTGAATCCAACAATACATTAAAAGAAGTATATACCATGATACCCAGAGATGCAATAATTGTTCAATATCCACAAATCAATGTGATATACATCAAAAGACTGAAGAATAAAACAATATGATCATCTTAATAGAAAATATTTTTGACAAAATTCAACATCCATTTATGTTAAAAACTCTCCAGAAAGTGGGCATAGATGGAACATACCTTGACAAAATAAAGGCCATTTTGACAAGCCCATTGTGAACATATTTAACAGGAAGTATTTCCTCTAAGATCAAGAACAGGACAAGGATGCCCCCTCTCACCACTTTTATTCAACATAGTTTGGGAAGTCAACCAGAGAAGAAAAGGAAATAAAAGGAATCCAAATTATAAAGGAAGAAGTGAAACTATCACTTTGCAGATGACATACTATACAGAGAAAACCCTAAAGACACCACCAGAAAACTACTAGAGCTCATCAATGAATTAAATAAAGTTGCAGAATCAAAATTAACATACAGAAATCTGCTGCATTTCTATACACTAACAATGAACTATCAGAAAGAGAAATTAAGGAAAGAACCCCATTCATCATCACATTAAAAAGAGTAAAATACCTAAGAATAAACCTATCTAAGGAGGTAAAACATCTGTACTCACAAAACTGGAAGATACTGATGAAAGAAATTGCAGGCAACACAGAGGGAAAGACAGACTAAGTTTGTGGACTGAAAAAACTAATATTGTTAAAAGGGCCATACTACACACAGCAATCTATAGATTCAATGCAATCCCTATCAAAATACCCATACCCTTAACATTATTCACAGAACTAATATTTTTAAGATTTTTTTTAATATGGACCATTTTTAAAGTTTCTATCAAATTTGTTACAATATTGCTGCTTCTTTTTTTTTTCTTAATGCTTTGTTTTTTGGCTCCAAGGCACATGGGATTTAAGCTCCCCAACCAGGGATCGAACCCACACCTGCTGCACTGGAAAGTGAGGTCTTAACCACTGGACTGCCAGGGAAGTCCCTAGTAATTTTTAAATTTGTATGGAAACACAAAAGACCCACATAGCCAAAACCACCTTGAGAAAAGAACAGAGCTGGAGGAGTCACACGTCCTGGGTTCAGACCACACTAGAAAGCTATAGTAATCAAAACAGTACAGTATAGGCACAAAGAGTAAAGACACACAGACCAAAGGAACACAGCAGAGAGCCCAGAAACAAACCCACACACTAATGGTCATTAGTATATGACAAATGAGGCAAGAATATATAATGGAGAAAAGAGTGTCACTCCAATAAGTGGTGCTGGGAAAACTAGATAGCCACACGTAAAAGGATGAAATCAGAATGTCTCCTCACACCATATACAAAAACATAAAGACCTAACCATAAAACTCCTTGAAGAAAACAAAGGCAGAAAACTCTGATATAAATTGTAGCGATATTTTTTTGGATCAGTCTCCTAAAGCAAAAACAAACAAATGGAACCTAATTAGACTTCAGAACTTTTGCACAGCAAAGAAGACTATCAAAATGGGAGAAAGTATTTGCTAATGGTATGATAAATAAGGGGTTAATATCCAAAACACATGAACAGCTCACCTAACTCAACATCTATATAACAAACAACCCAATAAAAACTGAGCAGACTTGAATAAACATTTTTTTTTCTGAAGAAGGTACCCAGGTGGTCAACAGGAACACGAAAAGATGCTGAACATCAGAGGAATGCAAATTAAAACCACAATGAGATATCACCTTTCACCTGTAAGAACAGCTATCATCGAAAAGAACACAAATAACAAAAGTTGGCATAGATGTAGAGAAGAGAGCACCCTCATACACTGTCAGTGGGAATGTAAATTGGTGCAGCCACTAATTATTGCAACAGTAAGGCAGTTTCTCAAAAAACTAAAAATAGAGCTAGCATATGACCCAGCAATTTCACTCCCAAGTACGTATCTGAAAAAAAAACCCAAAACATCAATCCCAAACAATACACGCATCCCAATCAATGTTTATAGCAAGATTAAGGAAACAACTAAAGTGTCCATCAACAAATGAATGAATAAAGAAGATGCAGTGTGTATGCTTTGGAGAAGGACGTGGCAAACCGCTCCAGTGCTCTTGCCTGGAGAATCCCAGGGATGGAGGAGCCTGGCGGGCTGCACAGGCTATGGGGTCGCACAGAGTCTGACACGACTGACTCGACTTAGCAGCGGCAGCAGTGTGTGTGCTTTTGCGTGGCCTGGTAGTATCCCAGCATACACACAAAAAGAATGAAATTTTGCTATTTACAACAACACGTAGGGGCTTGAAAGGAGTATGCAAAGTGAACTAAGTTAGAGAAAGACAAATACTGTATGAAATCATTTATCTGAGGAATCCAAACAATGTAACAAGCTATTGAATATAACAAAAAGGCAACACACTCATAGACACACAGGAAGAACTTCTGGTTGTTAGTGGTGAGCAGAAAGGGGGAAGAGGCAAGACAGGGGAGAAGTTAAGGGGTACAAACTATTCTGTATAATGTAAGCTACAAGGATATATTATACAACATGGGGAACGTGGCCAATATTTTACAGTAACTATAAATAGAGTATAACCTTTAAAAATTGTGGATCACTATGTCGTACACTTAAATAATACTGGTCATCAACGAGATCAATACAAAAGCAAAAATAAAAGCCAATAAAAAAACTTAAAAAAATTATGTGGTAAAATTTCAGATACTGAGAAATAGCCAAAGTACTTGAAAAAACAAAGTAGTTATATACAAATGGGAGAAGCAAATATTAACCATGAGAAGAAATCACTAAGGCTAGGAAAAACAAAATGTTGTCTGGGAAAGAAAATCACAGTATATCATACAATGTTTGCATATTTAGCATAGTGATCTAACCACACAGTATCGCTCTATTAGGACTGAAGGCATTCCTAGCTGTGTGAAAGAGAGCTAACGTCTTCAATTTTGTATTGAGGGGTTGGGAATCATTAAATTCTGATTAAAATGATTATCATGTGTCACAGAACAGAAGAAATTTTGCTACATGTACTAGCTAACAAAACACTAACATTCAAAATACATTAAGAATTTCTACAAATCAATAAGCAAAGCAAAACAACCAATTAGTATTAGGGCCCCAAAAAATTACAGAAAGAATTCACAAAAAATGAAATCAAGTAGCATCCAAATATAAGGATCTTCATTTAATGCTGGAACGATGTGAACTGGCACAATCCATCAGAAAGAGTGCGTATAATCTTGCGATGTACTAAGATGCACGCAGAGCTGCATGTCCTGACAGCTAAGAACAACTCAAACTTTGATCAACAGGATACGGATGGTCCAGTGGTTAAGAATCCACCTGCCAATGCAGGGGACACGATCCCTGGTCCGGGAAGATACCATGCGCCATGGAGCAACTAAGCCCGCACTCCAGAGCCTGTGCTCCACAGCGCGAGAAGCGACTGCAGTGAGGAGGCCGAGCCCTGCAGAGGAGCCTCTGTTCACTGCAACTAGAGAAAGCCTGAGCGAGGCACCGAACACGCAGCACAGCCAAACATAAATAAATACATACATACGTAATAAACCAATCATTTATTTAAAACCTGCACCTACCTTGTTAAAAAACAAAACAGAGTGCTTAACTGTGTTGGGAAGAGAGTTGGGAATGCTGTTTATAGGTAAATCTAAACAAACACGTCTCTATTCTGCCAAGTACAAGAGATCGAAGAAAAGAGATGTGCATGGTTTCAAAACTCAAAGAAAAAAAACTGTACTGAAGACATACAAAACTCAAGTAGGGATACAAACTACACCATTACTGCATACTTACTGGAATTAGGAGCTGTTCCAGAGCCAAATGCAGACTGACTAGGCTGCTGCCCAAACACAGGAGGCTGTCCACTGCTTGACACTGTCCCAAAAGTAGGTGGTGCAGGCTGAGAACCAGCAGAAAATAATGCCCCTGAAGATGGTATAGATCCAAAACCTGGGGGGTTAGGCTGGCTGGCACCTTGACTTTGTCCAAATGTTGGGGTCTGGTTAGCACCAAACGCTGGACTGGCAGATGGTGCTGAAGCTCCAGTGCCAAACACAAAGGAGGATCCTAGAGACCCAGAGACACACTTAAATCACCACGGATGGTTAAATAGAGGATAATCCTCAATTGTCTGTAAACTGAAATGCACATATCAAGATTGTTTGCAGACTCTTACCTTGCTGAACAGACCTTATCAGGACAAGTTTTGAATTACTGATGAAGAAAATACAATGCTTGCTACCATTATTTAGTAAAACCATACAGAATCCAAAAAAACTGCATTTAACAAGATTCCTATCTTGCAGCCAAAAATGTTCAGGTCTTTAAATATCTAAGAAGACAACTGATCTCCTATCAGAAAGGCAACATAGTGCAGATACTGACTATTCTGTGATCATGTACCACTGCATAAAGAGGACTAACGTCTAATAAAATAATCTTCAGTGTCTGGTTATTTACAACATTAAAAAACACTTGAACAAACTAAAGACACTCTTAATGAGATGAGAAAATTGCTTCCAAGAGTTCCTTTCAGTTCAGTTGCTCAGTCGTGTCCAACTCTTTGTGACCCCATGAACTGCAGCACACCAGGCCTCCCTGTCCATCACCAACTCCTGGAGTTCACGCAAACTCATGTACATCGAGTCGGTGATGCCATCCAGCCATCTCATCCTCTGTCGTCTCCTTCTCCTCCTGCCCCCAATCCCTCCCGGTATCAGGGTCTTTTCCAATGAGTCAACTCTTCGCATGAGGTGGCCAAAGTATTGGAATTTCAGCTTCAGAATCAGTCCTTCCAGTGAACACCCAGGACTGATCTCCTTTAGGATGGACTGGTTGGACCTTCTTGCAGTACAAGGGACTCTCAAGAGTCTTCTCCAGCGCCACAGTTCCAAAGCATCAATTCTTTGGTGCTCAGCTTTCGTCACAGGCCAACTCTCACATCCATACATGAACACTGGAAAACCCATAGCCTTGACTAGACAGACGTTTGTTGGCAAAGTAATATCTCTGCTTTTGAATATGCTATCTAGGTTGGTCATAACTTTCCTTCCAAGGAGTAAGCGTCTTTTAATTTCATGGCTACAGTCACCATCCGCAGTGATTTTGGAGCCCAAAAAAATAAAGTCTGACACTGTTTCCACTGCTTCCCCATCTACTTCCCATGAAGTGATGGGACCGGATGCCATGATCTTCATTTTCTGAATGTTGAGCTTTAAGCCAACTTTTTCACTCTCCACTTTCACTTTCATCAAGAGGCTTTTTAGTTCCTCTTCACTTTCTGCCATAAAGGTGGTGTCATCTGCATATCTGAGGTTATTGATATTTCTCCCAGCAATCTTGATTCCAGCTTGTGCTTCTTCTAGCCCAGCGTTTCTCATGATGTACTCTGCATGTAAGTTAAATAAGCAGGGTGACAATATACAGCCTTGATGTACTCCTTTTCCTATATGGAACCAGTCTGTTGCTCCATGTCCAGTTCTAACTGTTGCTTCCTGACCTGCATACAGGTTTCTCAATAGGCAGGTCAGGTGGTCTGGTGTTTCCATCTCTTTCAGAATTTTCCAGTTTCTTGTGATCCACACAATCAAAGGCTTTGGCATCGTCAATAAAGCAGAAATAGATGTTTTCTGGAACTCTCTTGTTTTTTTGATGATCCAGTGGATGTTGGCAATTTGATCTCTGCTTCCTCTGCCTTTTCTAAAACCAACTTGAACATCTGGAAGTTCATGGTTCACGTATTGCTGAAGGCTGGCTTGGAGAATTTTGAGCATTACTTTACTAGCGTGTGAGATGAGTGCAACTGTGCAGTAGTTTGAGCATTCTTTGGCATTGGAATGAAAACTGACCTTTTCCAGTCCTCTGGCCACTGCTGAGTTTTCCAAATTTGCTGGCGTATTGAGTGCAGCACTTTCACAGCATCATCTTTCAGGATTTGAAATACCTGAACTGGAATTCCATCACCTCCTCTAGCTTTGTTTGTAGTGATGCTTTCTAAGGCCCACTTGACTTCACATTCCAGGATGTCTGGCTCTAGGTGAGCGATCACACCATCGTGATCACTGGGTCGTGAAGCTCTTTTTTGTAGTTCTCCTGTGTATTCTTGCCACCTCTTCTTAATATCTTCTGCTTCTGTTAAATCCATACCATTTCTGTCCTTTATCGAGCACATCTTTGCATGGAATGTTCCCTTGGTATCTCTAATTTTCTTGAAGAGATCTCTAGTCTTTCCCATTCTGTCGTTTTCCTCTATTTCTTTGCATTGATCGCTGAGGAAGGCTTTCTTATGTCTCCTTGCTATTCTTTGGAACTCTGCATTCAGATGCTTATATCTTTTCTTTTCTCCTTTGCTTTTCGCTTCTCTTCTCTTCACAGCTATTTTTAAGACCTCCTCAGACAGGCATTTGCTTTTTTGCATTTCTTTTCCACGAAGTGAAGTCGCTCAGTTGTGTCTGACTCTTTGCGACCCCATGGACTGTAGCCCACCAGGCTCCTCCGTCCATGGGATTTTCCAGTCAAGAATACTGGAGTGGGTTGCCATTTCCTTCTGCAGGGGATCTTCCCGACCCAGGAATCGAACCCAGGTCTCCCACATTGCAGGCAGACGCTTTAACCTCTGAGCCACCAGGGAATCCGCTCTTTTCCATGGGGATGGTCTTGATCCCTGTCTCCTGTACAATGTCACAAACCTCCGTCCATAGTTCATCAGGCACTCTATCAGATCTAGTCCCTTATATCTATTTCTCACTTCCACTGTATACTCATAAGGGATTTGACTTAGGTCATACCTGAATGGTCTAGTGGTTTTCCCCATTTTCTTCAATTTAAGTCTGAATTTGGCAATAAGGAGTTCATGATCTGAGCCACAGTCACTCCCAGTCTTGTTTTTGCTGACTGTATGGAGCTTCTCCATCTCTGGCTGCAGAGAATATAATCAATCTGATTTCAGTGTTGACCATCTGGCGATGTCCATGTGTAGACTCTTCTCTTGTGTTGTTGGAAGAGAGTATTTGCTACGACCAGTGCATTTTCTTGGCAAAACTCTATTAGTCTTTGCCCTGCTTCATTCTGTACTCCAAGGCCAAATCTGCCTGTTACTCCAAGTGTTTCTTGACTTCCTACTTTTGCATTCCAGTCTCCTAGAATGAAAAGAACATCTTTTTGGGGTGTTAGTTCTAAAAGGTCTTGTAGATTTTCATAGAACCGTTCAACTTCAGCTTCTTCAGCGTTACTGGTTGGAGCATAGGCTTGGATCACCATTATATTGAATGGTTTGCCTTGGAAACGAACAAAGATCATTCTGTTGTTTTTGAGACTGCATCCAAGTACTGCATTTTGGACTCTTCTGTTGACCATGATGGCTACTCCATTTCTTCTAAGGGATTCCTGCCCACAGTAGTAGATATAATGGTCATCTGAGTTAAATTCACCCATTCCAGTCCATTTGTTTGCTGATTCCTAGAATGTTGATGTTCACTCTTGCCATCTCCTGTGTGACCACTTCCAATTTGCCTTGATTCATGGACCTGACATTCCAGGTTCCTATGCAATATTGCTCTTTACAGCATCGGATCTTGCTTCTGTCACCAGTCATATCCACAACTGGGTATTGTTTTTGCTCTGGCTCCATCCCTTCATTCTTTCTGGAGTTATTTCTCCACTGATCTCCAGTAGCATATTTGGGCATCTACCAACCCGGGGAGTTCCCCTTTCAGTATCCTATCATTTTGCCTTTTCATACTGTTCATGGGGCTCTCAAGGCAAGAATACTGAAGTGTTTTGCCATTCCCTTCTCCAGTGGACCACATTCTGTCAGACCTCTCCATCATGACCCACCCATCCTGGGTGGCCCCCAAGGCATGGCTTAAGTTTCACTGAGTTAGACAAGGCTGTGGTCCGGAATTATATTAAACTCAAAATGTACTTCATTCCACAGTGAGTAATTACAACATCCCAGCTAGAGACGACCTAAATGCAGCCATGCCTTCTTGTGATATTATATGCTAAGAGATCATCTACTTATAATGAAAGCCAATTCAACTACAACATGTTTTTGTCTTTAAACATACCTGCAGAGCTAGATGTGGTTGTAGCTCCAAAGTTGAAGCCAGAGCTTGCAGTATTATTACTGCTGGCTCCTGTGCCAAAGACAAATGGGGCGACAGCTGTACCCGTGCTTGATGTGGTTGCTGGTTTGCTCTCTTGAGAAAACAGCAAAGACTGAGATGTAATAGATTCGGCAGCGTTTCCAAAGGCAGAGCTGCTCACGGGATTGCTGGCCTGTCCAAACACAAAGGCAGCCACAGGTGCGCTGGAGGACGAGGTGGAACTACCAAATATGCCACCACCAGCTGAAGTGGCTGGTGCACTTGAATTAGAGGAACTGCTGTTCAAGAAACTAAAAACTGGCTTGGCCGCACCTTGATCTGTAAGATGGAAATTAAGAAACAAAATTCCTTAAGAACAATAACAGAAGGCATTTTTTTCCTACCCCAAAATCTTAGCATCCATTAGCAAATAGAATCATTACTGCTTCTGCTGCTGCTGCTGCTAAGTCGCTTCAGTCGTGTCCGACTCTGCGACCCCATAGACGGCAGCCCACCAGGCTCCCCCGTCCCTGGGATTCTCCAGGCAAGAACACTGGAGTGGGTTGCTGTTTCCTTCTCCAATGCGTTAAAGTGAAGTCGCTCAGTCATCTCAGACTCTTAGCGACCCCATGGACTGCAGCCCACCAGGCTCCTGCGTCCATGGGATTTTCCAGCCAAGAGTACTAGAGCGGGGTGCCATTGCCTTCTCTGAGAATCATTAAGATTTTAATATGTGAGTTCATCGAATGGAAATTTGTTAAATTTTGATATAGTCAAACACATAAAACTATTCATATATATATACATAATATTTATGTGTATTTGCAAAATATACATTTATTTTTAAATACTCCTTAAATCCATATCTCACTGGACCACTCTCTGAATTTGCTGTCCAGACTAGTACACCCTAGCCTGCTCACTAAGTTGTAACTCTACAACATACTAAACTGCCAAACCTCTACAGCTACCATTGCTGGACTGTTTCAAATACTGCAGCCTTATAGCATCGCTGGATATTAGTAGGGCAAACCTGACGGTATGTCAGCCTTTCTCTCCACAATTCAAGTTTTCCCTTCCATATGAATTTTTAGAATTATTTTCACATGTTAAGTTCACAAAAATTCCTCTAAGAACTGAAATTCTATTGGGGCTGAGGTAGAGGAAAGGATATTCACTCAGGAACAAGTATAAAATACCTCATTTATGTTCTCTTATTTATCATGTTGCAGGTTCTGCTGATATTATAAAACACAAATTGGAACTGTTAGAAAATATAAATGGGATATGCTACCAAACTATTCACTTTTGGAGGAAAGCTATTGATTCTTTATATGGTGACCCTGAATCCAGCTACCTTTAGTAGACGACTTTTTTAAAAAACTTGTTCCAATAATCTCTCAATTCCAACACTATCTACTAGACAGGGCTGGTCACACTGCAGTATGGGCACCAGTATAACTGACAATAAATCTAACAGGTCACTTTCAAGTTGCTTAATAGGATGTTGAAAATGTATGTTTCAGTGGAAATAGTATAGTGATACTAGGATTAAATTTGATTAGACCCTCTCATTTTTATTCCTTCTAAATAATAATGGATAATTTAGTTTTTGCTTTCTTTGAAGGGTGTTTAAGTAAAATTTTATAGATAAAAACTGCTCGTACCTAGGTGCTGAATTCCATACAAATATTTTCAGGTTAATTTTCCATTTTCTTGTGTTTCCAATTTATTATTCAAAAGTGTTCATAGGTATTCAACTTTTGATTCTTTGCTTGTCTGAAAAACATCTGTATGCTGCTCTTACAGTCTGAAAGTATTTGACTGGTTAACAGAATTCTCAACTCAAGACCATTTTTTCATTTTGAGGTCACTGCTCTACTGTTTTTGGCATTCCGTGTTACAAATGAGAAGTCTGATGCTAATCTGATATTCTACTTGTGGCAAACTCTTTTCTCTGAAAGCATTCAGGATTTTGGCCCCGGTGTCCTAAAATTTCACTGGTCCTTCGCAGTGAACACGTCGTTTTTAAGACCAGTGTCTTTCTCTACATGTGGGGAATTTTCTCCTGTTGCTTCTTTGATATTTCCTTCATACTGTCCTCATCTTCTACGCACTCCTATTCCAATGGAACTTGTGGATATGGCTTAGATCAATCTGTTCTTTTACATTGTGTTCTGGGAAATTCTAGTTCACTAATCCGATTATCAGCTGTTTTTTTTTTCCCTTCCTGCTACTCAGTCCACGCAGTGATTTTATTTCACCAACTATGTTTTTGGTTTTCTTACTTTTAAAAATGCTATTTCATTTTTTTCTTTGCAATTTTAGTTTTCATATCCACCTCTTGTCTGTCAGAGATTTATTGTATTTGTTGTCTATGTTCCTTGAATGCCAGCTGAAGACTGGCTATTGCTATTTGTATATGAAGGCCTGTACATAAAGATTTTATTAGAAAGTTATTTCCTGAGCTTAAGGAAAAAAATGAATAGTGTGTGTCAATTCTGATTTTAAAAGCTCAAACAGAAGGGAAAAAGTCACAGACAAATATGCAAATATTGTGGGCTTTCCATCAGAGCTACATCTCTCAAAATCAGACATGCAGATAATTTCGTCAGAATCACGGAGGGTGGAGGGGGGTTGGCGGGGGTGGCACAGAGCAGCTAAATCGGAAAGTCCTCTACTCCTTCCCAGAGTTCTGTGACTGGGACTTTCTCAACTATGTCCAGTGTAAACCACCCCTTGACTCGCTGCATTTGTCGACACCTTGTGAAAAAAAAAAAAGGTTTAATGCTTACCAGCTGCAGTACTGGTTTGAGCGCCAAAAGCAAAAGCGGGCTTTGCTGGCTGCTCGGATTCCTTTTCAGATGGTTTCACCATGCTGAAACTGAAGGTTGACTTGGAAGAGCCCTCGTCTTTGGTTTGCTCTGAATTCCCAAAGGAAAACACCGGTGGGCACTTTGGCTCTTCATTGTCAGCTTTCTTCCCAAACACGAGAGATGTAGAAGTGACAGGCTCTTGCTGTTTCTCTTCTGTCCTTCCCAAAACAAATAATGAGGCTGATGGCAGAGGGGCAGGGTCCACGCTGCCAAAAGCGAACCCTCCTTTGGTAGCAGGTGTTTCTTCCTTTTTTGCTTCTGAAGTCTGACACGTGAAAGGAGCCACAGACACACTCTTGGTGTCTGTGGTTCCAAAACTGAAGCCACTCTTGCTCTCAGAGGTCACCGCGGTGTCAGCAGCAGCAGCGGGGGTAGGGTTAATGACACCTGAACCAAAGCTAAAGCCTGTGGATGAAGATTTAGGCAGTTCTTCTTTCTTTTCTTGCTGCCCGAGACTAGACACCCCAAACTGAAATGGAGCTAAAGGAGCTGGATTGCTTAAACCAGAAGAAAGTCCAAACTTAAAGTTATTGTCATTTTTACTGTCTTTTTTGACTTCTTCAGGTTTAGAATCAGATGAAACTCCAAATTTAAAATCTCCTATGGGTTTAGAAAATTTGAAGCCTTCACTCAAGGGGTTTGCAGACCCCGAATCTGATGACACGCCAATTTTGAAGCCTCCTTGATCTCCAAATTTAAAGTTCCCAGTGTTGGCTAACGTCTGAGAGGGCCCAGAAGAGGGTGATGGAATGCCAAACTTGAAGGATGAGGTTGCTGCGTTCGAAGATGAGGAAGATGTGCCGAAGCCTTCAAAAACATAAAGACACCACACAGACACTGGATTAATATCACTAAATACCATTCAGTCAAACAAAATGTCAACCTTGACAAGCAGGAGGAGACAGGAACAGCTCAGACCAGGCCTACTTCAAAGAGCATTAGTTTAACAATGACAGTGAACATGAACCAAGCTGGCCCTCCTTCAGCGTAAGTACATCTCAAGCCTCACAGGCACATCTCATCCATCATCTTGAGCCTCACAGGCACATTTCATCCATCAGACTGACAGAGATCAGACAAGTTTGATAAATCAGTGCTGGTGATGAGACTAGGAGTAACGGACAGTCTTGATATGGCATGTGGATGCATAAATCAACACAAAGTTGGTGGGAGGCAACTTGTCAACAACCCAGCAAGTCTATAGCTGAGTCTATTTGAATGACAAACTCACGGTATGTAAAATGCCATACGCCACCCAGGCAGCTGAAATGAAGAACTAAGACACGTCCGAGCGCATCTGTGGTAATGACAAGGGTGCAGAAAGGTGATGGTGCCTACAACCTTTCCCAACAAGGCAGAGAGAAGTAAAAATACAGAGAAGTACATTTGCTTGTGATGTGCATAAACAAACGTTGAAAGAGATACAATAAACCAACCACAGATGACTACTGCCGTTGGCAGGGCAGGAAGGATGGAAAATGAGCCAATGAGGACAAGAGACAGACCTTTCACTGTGAGTCCTGTCGTTAACTTGCTTCTTAAATCTTGTGAGTAAATGTGTTATTTACTTAAGAATTCAAGTATTTAGCATGAAAGAACCAGAATTGTATGAGTGGAAGCAGTATTTTAAAAAATACAAATACTATAATGACAAGATCAAAGTCTTGGTTTCAGAATGCCTTTCTGCAGCAGAATAAACTAGAAATTAAGCACCTGACTGACTGGCTCCACAGAGATAATGAACGGTACCAGGATACTTAAGCACTGTTCCCACTTACCCACATGTAACTTAACAAGTGACAGCCAAGCACTTGTAAAAAGCATTTGTCTTCAGATTTCCTTTCCTTTAATGGTTACCCACCCAACTTTCTTTCCCTAAGAAACTTACTTGAAAAATTACATCAGCATCTCAAGAGCAAATGGCTACTATCCACATGGGCTTGAAAATGCCTTATGTGACATCAGACAGAAAGCGAAAAAATAAAGAGGTCAAAGACAATATTAACTAATCATCACCTCTGCCTCAAAGGAGTTCAAAGGCACTTCTGCCTCAGAAAGAAGGTTTAAGGTATGGTGATTACTACCAGTGGGGAAAATGAGAAAGAGACCGTGAGGCAACAGTTACAGAATGAGTTCTAGCGACCTCCTAAAATCCAAGTGCAGTGTTCTTCAAACCAGCTGTAACCCTTAGTCATGTCATTACTTCAGTGGGCTGCAACAAGCATTTTCCTTCTCAAAGGAAAACTAGTAAAATACCAAATGTATATCCTCACTCCTGACCACCAAATAACTCAACTACATGGTAATTCAGAGATAGATTATGAGCTGAAAGTCCAGGACAACACCTCATTTTACAAGAATTTTCAAGAAAGAATGGTTTTAAAAACAAAGCTGTGCAAACATTTTACTTTATAAGGAGGCACTTTACCAACACCTCACCTGTAAACTCGGGCTTTGTGTGTGCCTTTACAGTTTCACACGCTATACATATGGTAGAATCTGCTTTATTCTTCACTAGACACACTTCACAGTTCCAGCTTCCCTCAGGTTTCTTGAACTTGTCCAATCCTAGGCAGCCTCCAGATGACAGGGAGACTGGGGGGGCCGTGCCGCTGCTTGAAACAGGTACTGAACTTCCTAAAAAACAAAGCAAAAATACAATAATTCTAATTTACATTATGTCATGATCTCCATGACACCACGTAAGTCCAAATGAACGATTTTTATCAGTGTTTCCTATTAAGATAAGAAAATGCCAGAAATATAAACATCACGTTTTTAAAAACGGTCCAGACATCTCAGATTTCTTTTAGTCTTATAAATGAGCAACTCACACTCACCTTGCTCACTGATGAGTGCCCTCTTAACCCCAAGGTTGAATAGCCATGTTTTTTTTTTTTTAAACTGATGCTCACAGATCAGAGCATAAAAGACTAAATTTTCCTTAATAATGTTTGCCAAATTTTGTTAAGCATCACAGATTATAAAACATAAGTTATAAATCGTAGGGAAGAGCCTAACACATAAAATACAGTCATGGCCATATTAATTTCAAGATTCCAAAGCACAGATCTCTGACTCTGAAATGACCATTTCTGCACAGAAGTGTTCTACTATCCACTTTGCAACTCAAGTAGACATGACCTACTATGTTCAAGGCATTTCTGTTAAAACGTAGCCATTTAATAAACATTGATTAAGCACTGTAATGTTCTTAGGTTCTGGGAATATCAAGATGACTAAAGGTGCTTCTGGTCTAAAAAGGGGAAAGTAAAACAAACGTAAATGCATAGTACCATCGCCAAGATGGAATGATAAACGATCTAAATAAGCGCACAGAGAAGACACTACTACGAGACAGGAGGATTCGGAGAGGTCCTATTTACACTTTTAAGCAGACGTAGTGATTTCGTGGGGAGAGGCAGCAGCATAGGAGGGACGGCTCAGTAAGGCGCAGCTGCGTGAAGAAATGCAGGGTTGCGAGTAAAGCCATTCGCTCTGGAAGCCCCACTTCTCTCAATGTCCTCCGGCTGTTGTCACTTCTCCCAGTTACCTGCTCTGTGGTTTATCGGTATGTTTTCTTCCACTTTGCCAATAAAATCCTACCATCTTTGGTCCACTGCCCTCTCACAAGGTCTCATCTACCCTGATGATTTTAATCACCAACAAAATCTTTCCCATTAGCACCCAAGACCCATACTTCCGGGCGTCAGTGCCGTACTACCTCTTCGATGGGAGTTCCACTACGCACCTGGCTGGCCTGGTGAGAAGACAACTCCTCCCTGATGTATCTCTGCAATCTGTTTCATTCTCTTCCTCGGACCCTTCTGCTGCTCTTCTAGGGGACAGCCTTATTGAGACTTCTGGTTTGGTTCCCTTGAAACCCATCCTTGCAAGAAGCAACCAGTATTACGTGGTTCTTGTTTGGTTCTTGTCTTTCCTCTCAATTAACTGTTTCGAAGTTCTGTTCTTGCTACTCTCTTAAGCTAAGCAGAGTTCAGTTTTAGGCTATCCTCTCTGTTTACTCCACTCACTCACCTTACATCACCTCTTCTCTCATCATGTATTTGAAAATTATGAGTGAATGATTCCCAAATCTGTGTCTCCAGTCCAGAGTGTCTATAATCAGTTTTATATCTTAAAAAGTCTTCTCACACATACCTGTCAACTTCAGCAGCTTGAACTTAATGTATCTTCAACTCAATACATTATTCTATCCCCCTCCATTTGATTTCATTAGTAGATATCACCACTATCTCTATCTATATTATTAACTTCCTAATCTGTGCTCTGGTCTCCAAATTTTGTTGCCTTCAAATCCATCCTCCAAAAAGCCACCAGATGATTGAACAAAAGTACAAGTTTGACCCATCAACTCAATTAATTTTGCTCTCAGACATCCATCAACAGCTTTTTTTGTTAAAGGGACAATGAGGATGACAGATGGGAAGAGAAAGATATTTCAGAATAAAGACTCTGAAATCTTATTCCTGTAGAGATGTCTAGCAGGAATCAAGAAATACAGCACACCCCTTGTGTTAGGATAGGGTTCTAGGCTATGAAAAGCTTTTCACTGTAGACACAAAACCACGCATCCATCAATAATGCAATAAGAATAGGAAGTATAATTCCCAGGACACTCATAACATGTTTTATTTAGTATCTATGTTACCATGTATCTGTACCAAAGAATAGCATTACAAAAACATCAAAGAGTCAAATGAATTAATTCCAAATGAATTAAAGATCAGTGTAAATCTTCAGTAACTCTTTCAAAATTGAACAGAGAAACAGGAAAAATTCAACTCTAGCTCCATTTTTCTGTCTGCCCAATAGTACTTTTTCATTAACGATTTAATAATTTCTGATCATTGCAGGGTCTCTGGCAGATAGCACATACAGGTACAGGTATCATCATTAGTGCTCAGCCACACTCTTCTGATAACGCAATACTGTCTACTGCTTAATGAAACTAGCTATGGAAATGATCGCTAGCCATCCTCACTTCCTCTTTGAGAAAAAGAGACAGAGTAGTATTTTATTCTGTGTAAAGGTCTGAGAAAGAGTGCTCCGTTCTAAGACCTTTGCACCTGTATCAGCCAACTTTGAAAATGATCACGAAGAGCCAGAAGTTTCTAATAAAAGTGCACACAAAGAAGAGGTCAAAGCAAATGCTGGACTGATTAACACACAACCTAGCTTAAGAGAACATGCAGTGCCAGTTCCAGGCAAGTCATTTTTATCTCAAGACAGTTTGGAAAATTATGACATAGGAGGAAATGCTTGTCCTGAAACATCTAAAATACTGAGGTTTGTTCTTCGCTGTTTTACAGAGAATAGAATTAAAATGTTCTATTAAAGTAATGAACAAAATTATTCCAAACAGCCATAAACGTACCTGGTTTCTCAGACATACAGGACACACACTTATTGTCTTCTGCATTATTAGAAACACAGCACACTGGACACTCCCAAGATCCCACGGGCCTTTTGAATTTATCTGCAAATCCTAAGGCACCAGTGGTCACAGTGCAGCTGGAGGAGGAAGCAGCCACAGTTACAGCACTTTCTGAAGCCACTGGCAACGTAAGGACTCGCTTAACACCAGTTCCCGGTTTCGGTGTTTCACAAGCTACACATTTTATCGCTTCAGGTTTATTCTGCACTAAACAGGTATCACAATCCCAAGTTCCTACTGCTGGTTTAAATTTGTCTCCAAAGCCTGTCGTCCCTGGTGTGGAAACAGTCAGTTTGCCGCTTTTACTTGGTGTCCCAGTTGCAGTCTGTTTAGCAGAATCTTTTGGTAGCAATTTTGTTGCTTGGCAGGCTACGCATTTGTTGTCTGTGACTTTGTTCTGGAGTAGACAAGTATCACACTGCCACGACGACCCAGCTTTTAAACCTTCCCCAAACCCAGTTCCACTAGAAGAAAAGCTGCTTATTGCTGGTCTTGTGTGAACTACCGGGCTTGTGGTGGCAGGTTGAGCAGCAAGAGAATCTGCCTTCGGTGATGCGAAACCTACAACCGGGGGGAAGAGGGGGGTGGGAGGGGAAAAATTAGTTAATGTTTTGATTACAATGTCTCCCTGTTTACTGTTAATAATTATTAATAACATTAATTAATATTGGGCTGGACAAAAAGTTCATTTGGGTTTTTTCCGTAAGATCTTACAGAAAAACCCAAAACAAACTTTTCAGCCAACCCAATAATGTGATACGCTTATAGCTGTTAGTAATATTATTCCTGGGAGAAAACATTTTTTACCTTAATTACAGAATTATTACAATCCAAGAACTACTTGCGAGTTTTCACCTAAGCTGTATTTCTAGTACTAATTACATAGTTAATAACCGACAACCCAGTTAAAAGTCTACAGAAGGTGTTTTGTTTATAGTGTATCATCCTCCTCTAGGAATTTTAGTTTACTGTAGTTCAGTCAACACCTAATTTATGACTTGGGGCTTCCCAGGTGGCTTTGACGGTAAAGAATCCGCCTGCCAATGCAGGAAACCCTGGTTCGATTCCTGGGTCAGGAAGATCCAGGAAGGGAATGGCTAACCACTCCAGTATTCTTGCCTGGAGAATCCCGTGGACAGAGGAGCCTGGCAGGCTACAGTCCATGGGGTTGCAAAGAGTCAGACATGACTGAGCGACTGAACTGAACTGAAGGTATACACGTACAATCATGAAATAATGAGGAAAGGTTTTGTGGTATCATTTAATTGATTCACTCAAGCTATACTTTATTTGGAGAAACCACCTTTCAATCCTTTTACTTTGGACCAATTAACATTTATTCTACATTCACCAAAAAACCCTCTAGACTGTAGCATCAAAGTAAAGAAAAAGAGAGGAAAAGATGATATACAAGGTTGTTAGAGGTTTTTAGTGGCACCAAGAAATAATCCAACCTAGAGCTATTTTTCCCTGAAAGACAAAGCAATTCCAAATGCTTCAGTTACTCCCAACAGACAACAATGTACTGTTTTGTTAATGATTAACCTGAGTCATGAAAGTTGGCAAAATTCTAACAGCAACCACTTCAAGGTGTTACAGTTTTTTCTTTTTGGATTTTTAAAATTTCCCTCAAGAGAACATATAACTACTCCAAATTTTTGCTTTCTGAAACAGTTTAAAAGAGGGAGTGGGCATTATGGATCCAGGCAGAGTGAAACTTCTATGATGATAGACTATAATATATGCATTTGATGCTACCACTTGGTTCATCCCAGCACAGGATTCTGGAGCTCTGCCTATAGCATAAAATCATCTATACTGAGACTCCAGTAAGCAGTATACTAATCTATGAAATGGGAGCTACACCAAACCTCCCCAACCCCCAATCTCTCTATATCTTGTAGCAGCCAACCTTATTACTGAAACTCCTATTCACCTATACATGAACACATGTACTGGATAAATCTAAACTCTTTCGGAGCTACTACATTATCTTATAAATCCTTTTATATTCTTATTGTATACATCCCAGTTGGAATTATGCTATCCTCTGATTTTCAAACTGAAAACCCATTCCTATTTGAGCACTTACTTCTATTCATCATCTTCAAATATTACCCACCAGCATTCATATCTTACTTCTTTTCCAGTACTACCCTCCCCCCGCCCCCACACACACTGTGTTACAATTAGCCAATGTTTTCTTCCCACTTGGCTTTGTTATATACACACCACAACTGGGGAGTAATCTGAGGACAAGGCAGTTCAATGCTCTCAGAGAGAGACATGTCCACGTATATCATCAAGTTTATCTACTTTTTCTAATTATTGGCCCATCTCAACATGCAATTCACATTTTTTTTCTTCTATACTTGCCTCTTAGAGATTCCATTTTAATGCAGTCCTTGAATTCTAAAGGAATAGTTTCTAAGGTCTTTTGCCTAAAAAATTTACACCTGAACTATCACTACATTCAAAAGACAAGACACCATTTTTTAAAAGCCTGAAGTACAACAAAGTGTAACAAAAAAAACTGAGATGAAATCATGATTTTATAATTAAGATTTCTGACTATCTCAAGGGCATCTCACCAGGGCTCTTCAGAACATCTAAGACACTTCCTTCTTTCAGGGTTTTCGCCGCTCTGAAAGGGCTCTCGCAATCTTCATCTTGCTTCTTCTTATAGCTTGTACTGTTCACTGCAGTGGTATCTTGAGCTGTAATTTTTGTAATTGTAAAAGATATTACGACAAGAAAAAGCAAGTTACATGCATTAGAAAGATCTTTCAATCAACTTCTAAAAAAAAGAAAAAAAATTACCATAACCCAAAGGTAATGAACAACAAAGGACTGTACATCTCTCCTCCAAAAGAGTAAACAAATATATATATAAACTATATATAACCTATAAATGAGTCAGTTATACATCCACTATAATGATAAGAGTCAATGAGTTCACCAGTAATCAAGAAAATCAAAACAAATCTTACAGAAGATATGGCAACTGGGACAAGCTCAAACACTGTATGAAATATGCCTTGATTATACAGAAACTTTAACAATTGATTTAAAAACAACATTCAGACTTTCCTGGTGGTCCAGTGGTTAGGAATCAGCCTGCCAATGCAGGGAACATGGGTTCAATTGCTTGGCCCAGGAAGATTCCACATGCCCTGGGGTAAGTAAGCCCACGAACCACACCTACTGAGGCCTGCGCACCCTCCATAGCCTGTGCTCCCCCAAGAGAGAAGCCACCAAGACAAGAAGCAGAGAGCAGCCCCTGCTTGCCGGACTACAGAAAGTCCATGTGCAGCAAAGAAGATCCAGTGCAGTCAAAAATAAAGTTTTTTGAACTTTTAAAAATGTTTAAAGCTTTTAAAAATGATTGTTTAAGTCAGATACTTCTTCTAAAAATTCACCCTATGATTGAAAATACCTGTCAGTTATTATGCTGAAAACCTGAATGATAAATACGTGATAAAAGGGTCTAGCTACATAAATTACAGAACACTGACATGATGGAATGCTATGCAGCCACAAAAATCATTCTCAGAAGAACAGTTACGGGAAAGAGTAGGTTAGGAAGTCCAGAAGATTGTGCCTGTTTACATCTAGAGTAATGCTGTTACTTTTTATGTTTCCCAAACTTGCTAAAATGAACATATACTTAAAATAAGTATAATATTCTTATACTTAAAATACTTTACACTGTGAGTATGATGATCATTTTGTCAACACATTTTTAAGGGGGAGTGCTTCTGTTTACAGATGAAGCATCATTTGAAAATTACCTGGCAGTTGCATCTGCGTGTGTGAGCAGAGTAGCGAAGGTAGGAGAAACAAGACTGGTCGCAAAATGGCAAAGGCTGAAGCTCAGTGACGTGTATCTGGGGATGCAGTCTACTACTCTATTTCTGAGAACGCCTGAGATTTTCAAAAGTATGAATAACCAGGTTTTTTTAAGTTTTCACCAATTTAGTAATAATGGGTAAAGCAGTTCAAGAAAACCTATCTACCCTTACTTCACATCATGAGCAAAAATTAATTCAAAATGGATTGATGATCTAAATAAGAGAACTAAAACCAAACTAAACTTTTCTTGAAAAGAAAACCTAAGAGGTACATCTTCATGACCATGACAATGAATTCTTAGGACACCAAAAGCACAAGAAAAAAAAACTAAACTTCACTAAAATTAGAAATCTCTGCATCCAAGGACATAAGCAAGAAAGTAACAAGACAATCAACTAAACAGGGAAAAAATACTTGCCAATCACATATCTGATAAAGATCTAGTAGCCAGACTATACAAAAAGGCAAATAACTCAGCAACACAACGAGAAACCAATTTTAAAAATGGGCAAAGGACTTAAACAGACATTTCTCCCAAGAAGATATGTAAAAGGCCAAAAGAACATGAGAAGATGCTAAACACAAAGTCAAGTTTTTTAAAGCACAAGCCATCCATCGTCCTTGCTTGGTCCTGCAATAAATCTTTCTCCATTAAAAAGAAAAAAGAAAGCTAAACATAGTCCTCAGGGAAATAAATGCAAACCAAAACCACAATGAAGCATTGCTTCATACCCACTAGGACGGCTATCATCAAAAAAAGGAAAAGAATAAGCATGGTGAGAACATGGAGAGTCCTACTGGTGCGAATGGGAAACAGGCTGGCTGCTGAGAATAAGTTTCATTAATTCCTCAAAAAGTTAACTGTAGGACTACCATCTGACCTGTCAACTCCATTCCTAGGTACATCCTCTAAAGTACTGAAGCCAGTATTGAAACAAATACAAGCACATGTACTTTTATTAGCAACACTATTCACAATAGTCAAAAGATGGAATAACCCAGATGTCCACCAACAAATAAACAGGTAAGTTATGGTGTATCAAAAGAGCGCAGCATCTTTCAGCCACAAAGGAATGATGCTAACAGTATACGTTACGACACAGATGAACCTTGAAACGTGAGAAGCCAGATGCAGACAGTCACACTGTGTGATTCCAGAACAGGTGGATACACAGAAATAGAACATGGATCACTAGCTGCCAGCAGTTAGGGGTACAGGAAATGGAGACAAACTGGTTAGGTTTAGGATAAACGTGTTTTGTACTAGTTAAGGTGGTGACTGTACAACGCTGTCCATGTAGTAAATGCCACTGAATGTTTCCCTTTAAATGATCAACTTCGTTCCTGTCATTGTTTAGTCTCTAAATCATGTCTGTCTCTGCAACCCCATGGACTGTAGCCCGCCAGGCTCCTGTGTCCATGGGGTTTCCCAGGCAAGCATACTGGAGTGGGTTGCCATTTCCCTCGCCAGGAATCTTCTCAACTCAAGGATCGAACCTGTGTCTGCTGCCTCGGCAGGCGGGTTCTTTACCACTGAGCCACTAGAGAAGCCCATGATTACATCTTATCTCAATTTCACCTCAATAATAAAAATGTGCAAAAACCAAAACACCATACCTACTTCTTACAACTGTGTTAAAACAAAGAAAAATCGGCTTTTATGCATTATCACATTCTATATTCCTTTACAGTCAAAATTGAATTGCTTTTAGAATTTAAGGTAAATTTTAAGGATTTCTTCAAATGTACTCAGAGACGGAAAAAGATGATAATGTGAAAATTAGCTCCTATCATACAGTAATTAACCATGACTTCCACATTTTCAATCAGCTTTTCAATTACCAAAGTGGTAAGAAACAGAAGTGTCAATGTAAGAACAATTCTATATATACTACTTAAAATACACGTCTTATAAACTCTTGAGTAATTTCCCCACATGTAATGAAACATAAAAGTTTTAACAAACTGTTACTCATTCAGGGATCATTAGTAAAGCATTAGTAAAAATGGAAGCATTTTAATGCCTTTCCCTCATAACCAGGCATGAAAATGCAATTTATTCTTTCTTGAATTCACAGTAACATTAAAGAAAGAAAAATCACATGTTAAGTACACCCAAAATATACTTGTTACTTTCTCGTACACAGGGCTGTTTTATTCAACAGAAGTTAGGACTGCAAACATACCAGTAAAATTCTTATTCTGTGCTACTTGCAGAACTTATACTCTTGTCTTCCAGACCATACAAACCAAAGACCTTCTCAGCTTATGGGTCCTGGTTCTTTGATATTCTGATTTAAAAAAAAAAAAAAAAATCTATCTATAAGGGAAGATCTAGTTTTTTAAGATTCCCAAACTCAGCAGATAGTCAACACTTCTGAATAAGGCAACAGCCCCATAACTGATATCTCAGTCCATAATACCCCTCTCCCACCCACACCCCCTCAACACACTGCTGTTACTCCAAGGAACCATCTCACACCGCGCCCTGCACAGTATAAAAATCATGCCGTGTTTTCCTATCATTCAAATTAAAATTCAGTTATTTAGCGTAGCACTCAAGAATCTTTAGAACTTAAAGCTACCTCTCAATCTCATGACAAATTAGTCGCTATTTTCAAAGTGCATCAGACTTCTCCTCTTGTTCGCTTGTATTTGCTGTTTGTTGGGGGAGAAGCCGTTCCTCTCAATTCTTGACCTGAGCAGTTTAGCCCAGATGATTCTTCATTTCCCAAGCACCCAATACTTGAGAGCACACATCATGACCACCACAGCAAATTCCTATGGTCTATTTATCTATTCAAATCGATAATTTTTTGAGAAATAGCCCATTTTTTTGAGAAATTATGTACTACTACTGTCTGCAGAGGCTAATACAATCCTTATGCATAAAAATGCTTGTGAACTCACGAGAAACTCTGAGATGGAATCCACTGTAATTACAATGTGGAACACCCTTGAATTTCTTGTATTGAGATTTCACTTATAATAAACTGTCACTTTTTTGGGATTAAACAAAGACTGGATAAATTTGCTATTGTGACCATCCCCTTCACAAGCTGTAACTTATTCACATTTAGGGAGCTAATTATATTCACATAAAAGCATTTATAAGAATGACCAAAGGTAAAATAAGTAATTTGAAATATTAACCAATTTTTATGTAAAATATTATGAGAAAAAGTGTCTTACCTGAACTACCTGTAATTGGTTCTGAAACACTACTAGAGCCAGAAAGTTCTGTTGTTTTTGCCACAGGCACACTAAATGTAAATCCAATCTGTAGAGAGAGAAGTTGTCCTTTAACTGTCCATTTAGCTTTAAACAATCTATCAAATACAAAGCTCTATTTCAAGTCCAAAAAGTATACTGGATTTCACATATTCTAAGATTCACAGTTTTTCCTATTTTAAATCTCTAAAATCGGTGTGCTTCTTATAATGAATGGTGTGTCTTTAACAAGAGCATTTTAAATTTCTAAAGCATTTTTTCATTCAAAGCATTACATAAAATAATAATGTGTTCCTGATGCTCACTTTTGGGTTTCTAAATGCCATTTCCTAATAAAAAGTATGAGACTTCATGGACATTGAGTAGATTTCAGGCATTTGGCAGGGAAATTACAAAATGATCTGGAACATCTAGTTGTAACAGAAAACAAGGACACAGTAAAAAAACAGAAGGTAACATGTCTAGTCAAGGCTCTGGTTTTTCCAGTGGTCATGTATGGATATGAGAGTCGGACTGTGAAGAAAGCTGAGCACCAAAGAATTGATGCTTTTGAACTGTGGTGTTGGAGAAGACTCTTGAGAGTCCCTTGGACCGCAAGGAGATCCAACCAGTCCATCCTGAAGGAGATCAGCCCTGGGTGTTCTTTGGAAGGACTGATGCTAAAGCTGAAACTCCAATACTTTTGGCCACCTCATGCAAAGAGTTGACTCACTGGAAAAGACTCTGATGCTCCGAGGGATTGGAGGCAGGAGAAGGGGATGACAGAGGATAAGATGGCTGGATGGCATCACCGACTCGATGGATCTGAGTTTGAGTGAACTCCGGGAGTTGGTGATGGACAGGGAGGCCTGGTGTGCTGCAATTTATGGGGTCGCAAAGAGTCGGACACGACTGAGCGACTGAACTGAACATGTTAAAATGATACACATGCCAAACAGAGATGGGGCAACTAGAACATTAAACTTATGTACTATTTTCTTTTTTAAAAAATATTTACGTATTTAGCTATGCCAGGTTTCAGTTGCGGTATGCGGGATCCAGTTTTCCAACCCGGGACAGAACCTGGGCCCTCTGCACTGGGTGGAGGGGCCACAAGCTGGCAGGCAGAGTCCCAGCCACTGACCACCAGGGAAGTCTCCAACTTATATACCATTCTTACTCAAAATATTTACTATGAAGAAACAAATATATAGTGGCACATAAAACCTTCCAACTTTTCTAGATTAAAGACAATCCAAGAGACATGCTAACTAAATGCAATATGACTTAGTTGCTAAGTCTTAACTGTAACTGGATCCGGTACCAAGAGAAACAAAACAGCAATTAAATGAGAGTCTGAGGCTGATGGGTAAATCTGAATGTGCACACGATATTACTATTAACATCACGTTACATTTTTTGGGTATGCAAAGAAGTACCTTTTTTCTTAGGCGATACAAAGAAAAGTAAGGGTACCAAAATATCTCCATCCTAACTTTCAAATGGTACATGAGAAGATACATACATATATACATACACATATATTTTGTGTATAGATGTTCAAAGTTTTCTGTACACCGGAATTTTTTTGGTAAGAAAAATGGCATTTCTTACCACCAATGGTATCTTAGAGCTTAAAAATACAGTATGCCTTTGGAATCAATCAATATGAAATACTCTTTGCTTGCTACTTACAGATGACGGAGGTAGTACATCTGACTCAGTAGATTTTACAATTGGAGATGAAAATCTAAACAAGGGGCTGCCAGTGCTGTTTGGAGAGGTCACTTGTACCTGGTTTTTCAAATTATTAAAGAAATGACACAAAAAGCTTTTTAGAAAAAGAAATTGGCAGTGAAATAGACCTTAAGCAAATTACAAAGAAGCCAAAAGCATTTTTTTTTCCCTTTTAAATTTAAAAAATCACTTTTAACTTCTGAAAACTACTCAACATGTAACTGTTGTTAAGATTTGGCTTCCTCTTCGAAGAGGAATGTACATGATCTTGGAGGGAGATAATTACTTAAGGGAATAAAATAACATCTATAAGAAAATGTTCAGAAAAAGTAAAAGTTAGGAAAAAAAGCATACAAATTTTAGGAGCATGTTAGTCCTAAAGATGTTAATCCTACTTGAGAAATTTTTTTAAAAAGCAGAAATTCATTATTAACCAAAAATAAATAAAGTATTTTAAACGGAAATTTTGTTTGAAAACAGACTTACAATACACTCTTCCTCTAATACATTCACAAGAATTGAAGAATGTTCCCATTATGAGGTACCTTTTCTTTAAAAGCCAATGCTATTTCCGTTTTTCTCAAATTTCTGAGTTGTTAATTCCCATAGTGAAAATTAAGCACTGATTTAATCAGATTAGCTTTTTTAAAATAAAGAAAAAACAAAAAGCACCTCTATGGTACAATGGTTTTTTTACCTTATTTGTTAATGATTGTGAAGGACTAATGGGTGATGGAGAGGAAGTTGTGATCACAGAAGAACTAAAATTGAAGGTAGGCAGTGAAGAACTGGTGATGGGTAGAGAGATCTTCGGTAATACTGGTACTTCCACTTCCTAAAACACAACATATTTTATAATGACAAATTTCATCTTTTGTCATTCTGTTGTATCAACGTATTTTCAGCTAGAACGGATATAGTTACATGCAAATTCAGAATAAACAGGGATGAGGTAGCATATGCAGTGTTAACCATGTAGGCTCTTGAATAAGAAAAAACTAAACAAGATTTGAATCCCAGCTGTGCCACCATCCAGAAATGTGACTTTGTGAACCTATCTGTCCTCAGTACCAATTTCCTAGCTGGTGAAAATGGGAAAAAAAAAAAAAAAACATATCAGAGTTGTGGTTTAAATACGAAACAAAGTCACTTTTGGTCTTGGCATGTAACATAAGCATTTGATGAACATCAGTACTGATGAGTTTGGTGAACTGCTTCGGTTTTTATTTCAAGGTAAGCAAAGATCTCCACTAGTCTCAAATGACCCATATTAGAACAGACAAAAATTGAGTTCCACTTCCGCTAATGGTGGAAGACCTTGTATTTAACCAATGCTCTTACAAGTAACAATTATAGGTGCTTGACAATATATTAAAAACAACCATCTGAAAACATCAGAAAGCAACCAAAAGCAAGTAGATATTGGAGGGAAGAAGATACTGGGAAGAAGGGAGGAGTTTCTTGTCCTCTTTGAGTTGGTGCCAGTTGTACAGCTGAAATTCAGAGAAAACTGCAAATCTGTTGATTGAGGCATTCAAAGGACAGACTAGGGTGACCACAGTAGCTAGAAAATAAGGGGAGATGAAGTGCCACAGAAGGGGAGTCCCAAGTCTGCATATAAACTCTCCAAATCTCTGGCAGAGCAAATCTGTGTAAACTACAGGTGTATAATAAAGGCACTTAGATAAAACAAAACTAAAACCTGCTCTACAGGTTCTTCAGGGTGTAGGGAAATGACACCAAATGGAAATTCAGATTTCTGGAAGAAGTGGAGAATATGTGAGTAAACATCTCTTCCTTTTAGTTTCTTTAAAATACACATTAAGTATGTAAAGCAAAAATGTATTGTGGATTTACAGCATATCTAAATGTAATATAAATGATATACAGCATAAAATACCAAGGAAAAGGGGGTGGTAAATCAAACTATAAAGTTACAAGATTCTTAAATCTTATAGGAAATGATCAATATTAACACAAAGTAGAATTTAGAAAGTTAAAGACACCATAATCCCAAGAGGACTGTGTAAATTAGGAGAAGGGTCAGAGATATAAAACCAACAAAAAATGGAATGCTAAGAAATATCCAATTAACCCAAAAGAAGGAAGCTTTCAAAAAGAACAAGAGAGAAATTTAAAAATGGGGAAAATAGAAAATAAAAAAGGTAGACCTTAATCCAACCATACCAGTAATTATGTTATTTATAAGTAAACAGGCCAATTAGAATATTTAAAAAAGGGCAAGCAAGACTCAATTACATGCTGTCTGTAAGAGATTTACTTACATTAAACATAAAGACAGATAAATAGATTGGAAGTTAATGGATGGACAAAAATTTAACTTGCATATAGTAGTAACCCTAAGAAGGCATATTTTAGTATCAAAGTGGCTGGCTATATTAAATACCAGATGAAGTAGATTTCAAGACAAAGAATATTTCCAAAGACTTTTTTAAAGAACATTTAGTAATATTAAAAGGGGCAAACTATTGAGAGGCCACCTTAGATAAGGTGTACATACCAAAGAGGGCCTCAAGATAAACAAGCAAAAAATGATATAATTAACAGGAAAAAGACAAATTCACCAAGTAAAAACTGCCAACTTTTAACTCGTATCTCAACAATTCACTAGACACATACCTCCCTTCCCCACTCCCCACAAAATTCAGTAAGAACAAAGATGATGTTAGAATTAGTATCAGTCATCGTATCTGACACTCAGCAACCACAGACTACACATTGGTCAAGACTCAACAAGCAGACCATGTGCTCGGGTACAAAGCAAGTCTCAATACATTTCAAAACATTAAAATCATGACTAAATCCACTTCTAAATAATCTATGGACCATATACGAAATCAAAAAGAAAACTAGGAAAATCTTCTCAACAGAAGCACCACTATAAATCTTCCAGAGGAAAACACAGGAAGACTTTTTTTGTAGACAGGGATAGGTTTCTTAGTAAATATAACGGGAAAAATGTTTAAGTTCAGACTTCATGAAAGTTAGAACATCTGCTAATCAGAAAATACTGTTAGAAAAAGGAATAGGCAAGTCAGACTGGGAGAAAATGTTTTAAGACACGTATCTTGACAAAGTACTTGGATCTAGAATTTATAAAGTTCCTACAATTCAATAATAATAAGACAATCCAATTTTTAAAAGACCAAAAGTTCTAAACTAACACTTCTCAAAAGAAGATATTATGGCCAATAAACACATAAACAAGAACAAAATATTAAGAGGGAAAGGCAAATTAAAATTACAATGAGACATCGTCATACACAAAGCAGAATGGCTAAAATTTAAAAGATGACAATCAACTATTGATAAAGATGTAGAGTAACAAAAGCCCCACCCACTGCTGTTACAACTGCTTTGGGGAAAACAGTCTGTGAGTCACTTAAAAAGTTAAACGTATATCATACAGCCTCAGAACTTCATGTCTACCTTTGCTGTCTACCTGAGACTATCCCAACATTATGTGAATCAGCAGTATTCCAATATAAGATGAAAAGTTTTGGGGGAGAAACCCCACAGGCTAGGCAACCAATTTGGGCAGCCACAAATTATTAGTATCTCTTTCCTCAGAAATGTGGAGACCGTAACTTGAGTGGAACAAAGCAGGGACAGACAGGTTAGGGGAGGCATCCTGGGGTGCAAAACCAGCAGTTGGCAGGAATAGAGAGGGGGGTCCAGAGAAGGGAGAAGGTGATAAAGGCGGTTTGATTTTCATAAAACTCCTCACAGTAAACCAGATAGTAAAAGTCAACAAATTTTTAACCCCCCTCCAAATGTCTCAAAGCAGCGAAGTTATATTAAACACATATCTATCTGCAAGACAGCTAAAACTGAGCTATATAGATCAGTCTAAGCTACAGCTGAAGATCCTAGAAACCGTATCTTTAAAAACAGAAACTAAAGGGAAATAAAACTCACAATCTATCACCTGGTAAACAATAAACCAAGCTAATGCTTTCCTCTTATCAGGATAAACTTTTAAGAAGGTGGGGCCACACATTTTACTAATAAATATAAAATCTTTTCTAAAGAATTAACTAATCCTTTATTAATGAGATACTCACTTTGTTATGTATACACAGGCAAGGCAAATAACTCGTTTTCTAAATGTAATGAATCAAATCAATATAAAGAGTTTCAAGCAGAAAAGAAAAATTTGCTAAGTACAAAATTTTATATGCTACATGATCAACTTTATTTTTAAGATGTTATAATGCAGTAATACATTCCCTCCCTTCCCCACACTCTAGTGCAGCAACAAGTAGAACCTAAAGGCAAAGAGTCTCAAGACCCGTAACTGAGCCAAGGTCCCCAGCATGATCTCAAATATCAGAACCCAACAGGCATATGGCAGAAAGCCCAAACTGCTAAAGTCAAGCTTCTGACAAGTCAAAGAGGCACAAGCCCAGAACTCTTATACTGGAAAAGGGGAGATTAAAAAAAAAAATCATGAAAAACACAGACCTCTCACTCTAAGCAAGGCTGCAAAACAAAATACCAATAGATACAAAGGACACACACACACAGAGCAATTTCAATCAAAACATTAATTTCAGTCAACAGAAACTGTTACAGAAGACCTCCTACTTAAAAACCTAAAAACATACTCCTAATTCCTCATGGGTCAATGAGAAAGTCACAAATACAATTTCAATTAGAAAAAAAAGCACAAATCAAAGTACGATGTAAATAACTTCAAAGACTGAGCTAGGCTGAAACTGATTTACAGAAGACTGAAATGGACCCAGATGCAACTCCACGTAGTTAGAAAATATATAGTGCAACCTAGACAGAAAAGTTAATTTAACCAATCTCCAGTTAGTCCTTATCATTTTCAAACTTTCAAGTTCAGTATACATAAAGAATTCTTCCCAGTAAAAGAACCCAAAGGGGGAAAAAAGTGCATCAAGAGAAAACGCAAAATGGCCAAGAAACTCACAAAATGATGTCTCCTCACCCTAGTAAAGAAGGAAATGCAAATTAAAAATCCAATGGCATACCACTTCACATTCATAACATTAATATTAAAAAGAAAAAAAATCAAGTACTGGTAAAAATACAGGAAAACCAGATCTATCTACTGTTATGTGGAAGCATTAAACTGTACAACTACCCTGAAGAGCAATAAGGCAAGACGTGTTCCATCCCCTACAATCCAACAATTCCATTCCTAGACAAGTAGCCTGGAGAAAGTACTGCATGTGTGCTGGGGGAGATGTGCATATATGCTCACACTGGCGTGTACAGGAATCAACCCAAATGCACCCTGCAGAACGGGCTGTGCTGAGTCTTCACACTGGATAAATATGTAACAGGGAAAACCTGCTATTTTTTGCAAAACTGATAAATTTCACAAATAATAAGGAAAAGGCCCATGAGACAAACACGTCATGTTTCAGGAACAGGCAAAACCTAACTACATAATAGTATTTCAATGGTCAAATAATTTCAATTGCAGTAGTTTTATTTGAAAAATTATGGCTTTAGACTAGTGATACCCAAGAAATTTAAGGTATTAGATTAGGTCACAGTGAAGATGGTTTAAAAAGCCTGATAGTTTAAAACACACACACGCTTTTAAGGAACTGTTTCAATGGCAGATAATTCCTGTGCTGGGTCTCTCCTAACCGCATCCTTCCAAGGGACCTCCAGGTGTCCCCTCATCACCGCATCAAAACTTCTAATAATGAACTTCAAGGTATTAAGATACTTCAAAATACATGTTCAAGAGTGTAACCTTACCTCCTTCTCTTGAGGTTTAGATGCCACAACACGTGTTCTCTCTCGCCTCATCTTGCCACCTCCACCACCTACTCCAGGAGATATACCATTGGCTGCAGACATACTGAAATTTGGATAAGAAAAGCCACTAGGCAAAGAAAAAGAAAATTAAAACAAATGATATATTACTCTGGTCCATAACTTGTTAATTAATACTAAAAAAAAATCGATCTGCCAACAATTAAGAAAATAAATTTTCAGCTGAATGTGATTTTAAAAGCTCACAGATTTCTATGTGTAGTTTTCTATGTGTGTAGATTTCTATGTGTGGTTTCTATTTCTTTAAACTTTTTAATCTTCGAGAAGGCAGATACATATCAAATATAGGCCTTACAAAAAATATAAAGAAGCTTCACTATAAAGATGACATTACCTTTCTTGTTGCTCTCTATTTTGTCCTGGTGTTGTATTTTTTTCATAATCAGTCTAAAAAAAAAAAAGAACATATTTACATAGCTGCTTATTTAATTTTAACACCACCTTTTTATCTGTGAACTTTAATATTTGGAAGCAGGAATTTGACAATTGTTTAGTTAATGAATTTTAAAATCTACAACTTATACCCTGTCACCTGAATGATGACCAAGAGTTACAGTGAGATTATATACATAAACTGATAATAAGCACAACTGTCTTTTAAACAAAACTGTAGCATGCAAATTTAATACACATTATCAACCACACAAATACTTTTACTTATGGCCTATTAAATGTGCAATCAAATTTACACGGACGGTCCTTTTGAAATGATTCTCTGCAACTTAAAGAGTTCTTCCATCTAAAGGAATCAGGGTTCCTTGGAGAAATGGCTGATTTCAGGGCTGGGGCTGAAAACTCACAAGATGAGCCTCGGTTGTTTTACAATATTAAAAAGCAACTAAGTGGTTGGAAAATGATGTGAAAATATTAAAAGGACATGAGCCAGTTCAAAGGCCAAATATGGGACAGTAAGCATCAAAATAAATAATGCTAGTAAAAGATTACAATCTTATCAAATTTAAGAATTTACACTGACTTAAACAAATAAATACAGAGAAATACATACATAGAGAAAACTTCCTACAGTAGAAAACCAACTTCATAAGGGTAGAAGAAACAGTAGAATTAGAAAACCACCATTTGGCATCTACAAATACAAGATTCAGGCAAATATCATCAAAACTGCTAACAGTGGTGGGTAAAAAGGATATTTACACTCTCAAAGTTATCTTATTAGTTATAAAAGGTACAATACTAGCAACTTCACAGTGAAGAAATCCCATCGACACCACCTAAACTGCTGATCACAACATCAGTGCGGGACAAACTGGCAGAAAGTGCCCTGTAATATGATACTGAGAAGAGTTCAGAATTTGTTCTGTGGTATTACTACCAAAGGTGCCTAACCAGAATCTAATCATGAGCCAACAAACATCCTTGTACTCCTTCAGAAATATCAATGTTATGAAATACCAAAAACCAAACCCCCCAAAAACCAAAAAACCCATTCTAGACTAAAGGCGATAAAGAGATTTGACAAATTTAAGACATGATCTTCCATTTTTGTTCTTTTGGGACAACTGGCATCTTAACAAAATTTGCAACTAACAGTATTGTACTGATGATAAGTTTCTTTCTGGTCTGGGTAACTTCTTCAGGTATGTGAGGGAATTTCTTGTTTGTAGAAATACAGAAAAAGATAAAGCAAATGTATTAAAACGTGGACTTCTTAAGATTTTTCCTGCAAGTCCAAAATTATGTTCAAATTATTTTTTAAAAGTCTGATAAAGCAAATATGACAAAATGTTAAAGACGGGTGAGTCAAGTTAAAGGAAATAGGTAAATACCGTACTATTCTCTCAATTTCAGTTTGAAATTTTTCAAGAAATTGAGTTGTCATGAAGATTCAATAAGCTTAAACCAACAAAGGCACAAATAGGAAGATGTTTTATAAATGGAAAAAGAACACACTTTAGTTAAATGACACAGGAAAACACACAGACCCAGCATATGAGACCAAGTAGAGGACAAATGATTGGGCCTTTTCAAATACCAATGTGCCTAGCAATTCTACTCCAGGGTGTAAGACCCAAGGGAAACAAATATCGATGTCCACAAAAAAACTGGCACTTGTATCAAAATTCATTGCAGTATTCATTACAGTGAAAAAGTGAAAAGAACCCAAATGTCCCTCAACTGATGAATGGATAAACAAAATCGCTACATCTAAACAATGAAATATTATTCAGCAATAAAAAGGACTGATGGTCTGATATGAGGTGAACCTAAAAACATTATGCTAATGATGAAAATGTGAAATAAGCCAAACACTAAGAACTACTTATTTTAAGATTTCATATATATGAAATGTCCAGATAAGTAAATCTAAAGAGAAAGATACACGGCTGCCTCAGGCTGGAGGTGGAGGGGTGGGAAGTGATGACTAATGGATATGAGATGTGGGGGAGAGGACGATGAGAATGTTCTACAACTGACTAGTGACAAAGATGAACTGTAAACGCACTAAATCCACTGAGCTATCAACTTTAAGGTGAACAGCAAGGTATGAGAATCATATCTCAATAAAGAAGTTATATAAAAATAAATACAGTGTGGTGAGGGTAAAGATTTGAGGTCTAGAAAGACAAAACCATAATTAACACACTTGTTTGGATACAGGCTCAAAAAAGCAGCTATAGGGAACTCCCTGACTACCCAGTGGTTAGGACTAGGTACTTTTACTGCCAGAGCCCCAGGGTTCAATCCCTGGTTGGGGAATTAAGATCACACAAGCTGAGCAGTGGCAAAAAAACAGCAGCTATAAACAACATATGAACTAGATTATTAGATAATATTAGGAAGGAACTGACATTAACTTCCTTAAACATGGTAACATAGGAGATATTAGTGTATCATATAGTATACCAAAGTACTCTGGGTGAACAGTCATGATATCTGAAATTTTCAAACAGCTCAACAACACAGACGAAACACACAAATAAAGGTAGTGTGGCAAAATTATTTAATATAAACAATGCTTGCTAGTAAACACTAATTCAGGATATGACCAAGGTGTCAACCATTAAAAGCCATACCAATTCATAATCACTAATTCACAAACTTTATGCATTATCTAGTTGCTAGACTGCAACAGTAAATTATTTGTACTTTACAATGTGTTCTTATTCATTTTAATTAATACTCAAAGACTAGTGAAAATAAACACATACTCACACTGTACTCTTTATCTATTCTTTGATTAGTCTTCCTTAATTCACCAGATGGAGTCAAAGATGGTTTAAAATAAACAGTTCGATTTGCTGCTATGGAAACTGGCTTTGGGATCATGAGTCTCTGAACAGGGGGGTACTGAGAGTCCACCTTACAGAGAGGCAGAAATCAAAGACAAACTTATTTTCATATACCAGCCATGCATGTCTAAAAATAATTTGACAATAGTTAATATAACCTAGAGACTATGAGTACCTAGTTCTAGAGAAATATACAGTGGGTGCAAACAAACACTAAGAGGAAAAACTAAAAGTAAACGAATGGGTATTAACATTTATATTATTAATTTATGTAAGTACTAATTTATTTAGACATATACCTATATATACAAATACTTTCAAAATGGTTTCACTATTTTATTCTAAACTTAATGACTTTTCACACACATGTGACACACACAAGGGAACTTCTGCAGAGCATTTTGACTATTCTAAGATTTTACAGGATGAGTTTCAAATATATGAACCAAAATTGATTTTGCCACATTTTCCCCAAATTACTATCTATATTTTCTTCAGTTATAAACATTTAACTAGCTATGAAAACATGAATTGCTTAAAATGTGTGCAAATCTCTCCAAGTAAACTTTCCTCCACTGTTATTTAAAAACCAAGTCTTTACAATTTAAGTCTAATTAGTAAAGCACAGTGAAGAATTCCAAATATTAAGATAAACTGGCTTCGTTATCAAAGAACACAAGTGTTATGTCAACGTCTTTTGGTACACTGAAACACAGCAAAACTCCAGTTGGTGTGAGATGACTATAAAGCCAAGAGCTCCTACTTTGTCCAAAGATTATAATACTATGAATACAGTCCTTTCATCCAGCAGCAGCTGTGAACAATGTTGGTTTCCAGGGCAAAGCCTCCATCTAGTCACTAGATCTTCCCTAAATCCTCATCACAAATGTGATCCTATAATTCAATGAAAGTCTATTCTGTAGACTGTTCTGATTGCAACTGTGAAACCTGAACAGCAATACTGTATCCTGGCCTTTATATTTCCTAGCATTCGCTACCAAAATTTTACTGAAACCACTGTTGTCGTTGTTCACTTGTTGTGTCAGACTCTTGCAACCCCATCAACTGATACTATACTCAATCACTAATAAAATTTTTGTTGATGAGAACTTCTCTTAATGACACAATTTTAAAATTTTATTTCTTTTTAAACAATCTGATATAAATGAGTCACCGAAAAGCAGATAATGGCTTAACTTAATCCCATCACAGCAGCCAATAATGAATTCCCTCTTGCCTTATTACAAATGTCTGAAAGGGAAAGTCTCAGTTGTGTCCAGCTCTTTGCAACCCGATGGACTATACAGTCTATGGAATTCTCCAGGGCAGAATACTGGAGTGGGTAGTCTTTCCCTTCTCCAGGGGATCTTCCCAACCCAGGGATCGAATCCAGATCTCCCACACTGCAGGAGGATTCTTTACCAGCTGAGCCATAAGGTAATACTAAAAATTGAGAAACAATGCTATCCCAAGAAAAAGTTCAATTAATCTTTCCTTTTCTGCATCAGAACTGCAGTAAAATAATGGTCATTTACCAATATCTTGAACACAGTTCCTATAATTAATTCAGAGATTTATGATAATTTTAATCAATTACTCCTGAGGGAACCTGGTGGTGTAATAAATGCTTTACAAGGAATGATGTGGGAATCTGCTTTCCCTTAAGGGCACTTAGCCATAAATATAACTGACAAAAATTATACCTCTTTAACCTTAACTATCAAGCATTTTTATTTCTCACAATAAAACCCCAAACTAATTTTAACCAAATAGAATGTGATAAAAAGGGTTATCAAGATATAACTGTATTATATTTTTCATTAGCTCTGCTGTCTTGGCTGACTGATAGAAGAAGATATGCAAACTGGAAATCCTATCACACATAACTGATTTGACATAATGTTTATCAGCAAAGTTTACAAAATAACTATGTTCAATGAGAACTTTAGTTCACTGAACTGCTAATTAAACATGTCAAGCTCTGTTTAAGCCTATCTTCATTTATCAAAAGCTAAGAGTTACTCATATAAAGACTGCCAGAAATATACAAAATAGTTAACTAATAAGAACCTACTGTACAACACAGGGAACCCAAGACTCTGTAACAACCTATATGGGAAAAGAACCTAAAAAAAGAGGGAATACAGGTATATGCATAACTGATTCACTTTGCTGTATACCTGAAACTAACACAATATTGTAAATCAACTATAAAAAGACTGCCAGGATACTGAAAATGGAAATGCCAAGACATAACCAATATATCCCACCTACTACATATACAGCATGTGCTAAGGCCCTCACAAGAAGCTGCAAAATCCAAGTTTAGAAGGCTTACCTTTTCCCTTTTGGCCTGAAGGTCTGTGGTGGTATCCATCCCACTCCTATCAAGAGGCTAAAGAAATAAAATACCATTAGAATGGATGGGAAACTGAAAAATATGATATCACCAACATGTGAAAATGTACCTCTTTAAAGATTTAGAAGTCCACTTACAGAATTCAGAGGAGAAGAAAAAACAGATGGAATTCTTTTTGCATCCTGTTAATGTTGAAATAACGAAATTAAGATTTCTCACTATGCTTAAATTTTGCTATACTCCTGAATTTAATTGTGATTTTAAAAACTTACCGCTAGAGGACTTGACATCTTCTCTAAGGACTGCAATATCCTCCGAGCTGTTGAACTAGTGACACCATAGGACTGTGCGTTGGGTTGCTTAGCTTTCATCTGTCTTCTGACTGGTGCCTATAGTGTAAACCTTGAGTTATTTGCTAGAACTTTATACTCTAAAGCACAAATTTCAGAGAGTGAAAATAACTATGAAACAGAATTTTATGTGCAAAGTGAAAAAGAATTAACTGTTAACAGCAACCTGTCTTTGGGTGGTATCATTAAGCTCATGTTCAACTTTTTTTCTTTATGCCTTAACTGAAAATTTCAATTCTCTGAACCCTGTGAGGAGCGAGGGAAGTTTGGAGAACTCAAGAGTACCTGATTTCAGGACTTACTATAAAGATACAGCAATCAAGACAAAGCACAGTGTTGACAAAAGGACACACACACACACACACACACACACACACACACACACACACACACACACACGTCAAAAGAATAGTAAGTCCAGAAATAGAGCCACATATACGATCAATTCATTTTCAAAAAAAGGTGCAAACACAATTCAATGGATAAAGCACAATCTTATCAACAAACAGTACTAGAAAAAAATGGACATTCATTTCTTTAAAAGAATGAATCTTGATCCACACTTCATACTATACATAAAATTTTAACTCGAAATGAATCAAAGGTCTAAATTAAAATCTAAAACTATGAAGCTTTTAAAAGAAAACAGAAGAAAATCTCTGTGACCTTGGGCTGGGTAAAAATTTCTAGACATAACACCAAAGGCATGAACCATAAAAGGAAAAACAACAAAAAAACAAAAACCTGATATGCTGAATGTCATCAAAAGTAAAAACTTCTCTTGACAAGGCATTGAGATAAGCCACAGAATGGGAGAAAATATCTGCAAAACATATATCTAATAAAGGACATACACCCTGAATAATGAATTCTCAAAACTCTTAAGAAAAAAAACCTTATTTAAAAATGAGCAAAAGGGATAGACTAAATTGCCAAAGGGGATTAACAGGTCTACACTTCCATATATAAAATAAGTCACAAGAATGTAACGTACACATAGGGAATATATTCAACAATATTTTAACAACTTTGTATGGCAATGGATAGTAACTGGTCTTATGGTTATTTCATAATATATAAACATATCAAGGCATTATGTTGTATACCTAAAACTAATATTTCATATTGTAACTCAATAAAATATTTAGATTTTTATTAATGGGCAATAACATTTGTACACGTACTTCACCCCAGATATAATGATGGTAAATAAGCACCATCATGGTCATTAGTGAAAGTGAAAGTGAAGTTGCTCAGTCGTGTCCAACTCTTTGCGACCCCGTGGACTGTAGCCTACCAGGCTCCTCTGTCCATGGGACAGAGTACTAGGCAAGAGTACTGGAGTGGGTTGCCATTAATGCAAAACCACAGTTAGTTAGAATTATCACTACATGCCTATTAAAAAATTGATGACAAGTGCTGACCGTATGGTGAGAATGCAAAGGGGTAGCACCCACTTTGGAAAACACTCCGGTGGTTTATTATAAAATTAATGCACATACCATGTGACTCAGCAGTCCAACTTCTAGGAATATACCCAAGAGAAATGAAAATTAATGTTCATAGAAGCCAATGGCACCCCATTCCAGTACTCTTGCCTGGAAAATCCCATGGACGGAGGAGCTTGGTAGGCTGCAGTCCATGGGGTTGCTAAGAGTCGGACACGACTGATCGACTTCACTTTCACTTTTCACTTTCCTGCATTGGAGAAGGAAATGGCGACCCACTCCAGTATTCTTGCCTGGAGAATCCCAGGGACGGGGGAGCCTAGTGGGCTGCCGTCTACGGGGTCGCACAGAGTCAGACACGACTGAAGAGACTTAGCAGCAGCAGTTTTAGTCACAATAGACAAAAATTAGAAATAATCTAAGCATCCTTTTACTAGTGAGTAGATAAGCAAACTGTATTATAACTGCAATAAGAAGGAATTAACTACTGATATATGTAAATACAGACTGATCTGCATAATGCATAAGTATATTATGCTAAACAGAATAAGCCACACTCAAAAATTACACAGTCTATGATTAAATTTATGACATCCTGGGGAAAAAAAACAAAACTACAGGAAAAGAAAACAGATACTGGTTGCCAAGAGGTGGAAGTACCAAGAAGGGTTGACTACAGAGTTGCACAAGGTAATGTTTTGGTATGATGGAAATGTTTATTCGTATTTTGAGTGCAGAAGTAGTTATTCAACTGTATTTATTTAGTTAAAACACAAATACTGTGATAAGGGTAAATTCTACTATATGTTACATACACCTCAACTTTTTAAAAAAGGAATTAACTACCACAATTTCTAAAACACACACACAAAAATAATGGATAAAATGTTCACTTTGGTCCAAAATATTATTATAGTTCCTAAATGAAAAGAATGTAATCCACAGTTATCATTTCGCCAAAGAAAAAATGGACCAAAACTTTTTTTGAGTGACAATAGTTAACTTATTTTTAAAAGAAAAAAAGGTATAAACCCTTCTATTCAAACCGACCTGATATGGTGTGTTTCGTAGTTTAGACTGTCTTACAGCGGCTGCTGCCCCACCATATGTTGTTTTTCCAGGGTAAAAAGGAGAATCTCCAAGTTGACTTGTTTTAAAAATTGAAGAGTTCCCAAGTGACTGCACAGAAACATAACGATAAATTATAAGACAAGCACTCAAAACTAATGTGGTTAAACCAAATCAAATTAGGACTCACAGGAGAAAGTGCTCCAAAGGCAGACAAGTTAAATGCTGGTTTTTTTGAGCTGGTGGCAGTGTGCTGTGAGAATGAATGAGAACGTTCAGCCTCTGGGGACCACAGAGGTGGCACTGAAGTGTTCTTTGAAACAGCTATATCTGAAATAAAAATATGCAATGCACAGTAATAACACTAATAACAATGCCTATGTTTTTATAAATAGAAAATGAAAATGACAGCCAAGTTAGAAAAAAATTATCCCATGAAATTTATTTTCAACTACCAAAATTATTTACTACCAAATGCCAAGAATACCTTTATCAGAAGCTCTTGAAGAAAACCCACTGGTGGTTGAGATGTTATCATCATCATGCTGAGAGGTAGAATCTTTAATTTCCTTTACGAGGGAAAATCCAGAACTGCCGATGGGGAATGCCGAAGATGTAGAGGGCTGACAGTGTAACGCAGGAGAGTCCAACATGGAGAAATTCAAATGGCTCCGATGAAGAGAAGGCCTTGTTAATACATCTGGATAATTTGAAGCGGTACTAGTTGTTGAGGGTTCTAAAGAGAACAGCAATAACATTATTAACACTCAGTTTAGAAAAAGCAATATACTATCAAAATAAAAGTGTTTGTTTCAAGAAAATATACTATATAATAAATATAACTTTCATTCAAAACACTGAAGCCTCCTGTGATAAGCACAATTTAAGATATTCTTTACCCAAACCAGGTTTTCGACTAACTGAAATTAACTTGCCTAACCTATTGCGAAAATACACTTTAGTGATCAAATATAAACAAATTTGGCAAAGAAGCAAAATACAAAATCAACATGCAAAAATCAGTTTTGTTCTATATACTAACAATGAAAAATAAGAAAGTTATTCCATTAACAGTAGCATCACAAAGAATAAAACACTTAGGAATTGACTAAGGAAGTGAAAGAACTTGCATGATGAAAACTACAAAACATGGCTGAAAGAAATTTAAGATGTAAATAAATGGAAAAACATCCCATATTCTTAGATTGAAAGACCTAAAATTGTTAAATGTCAATACTACCCAAAGTGATCTGCAGAGTCAATGCAATTCCTTTAAAAAAAAACCCAATGACCCTTTTTTGATGAAATAGAAAAATTCGTCCTAAAATTCCTATTGAATCTCAATGGACCCTTAATAACCAAAATAATCCTGAAAAAGAACAAGAATGGAGCTGTCCCACTTCCTAATTTCAAAAAATTATTACAAAACAGCAATCAAAGGCATGGTGGTGGCATACAGACAGACATGTAGACCAATAGGATAGAACAGAGAGCCAAGAAATAAACCCTTGCACACACGGTCAAATGATCCCTGACAGAGCGCCAACACCAGTCAATGGAAAGAACCGTCTCTTCAATAAATAATTTTGGGAAAACTGGATATCCACAGGCAAAAGAAGGAAACTGGACCGTTTCCTACACCATACACAAAAATAAAACTAAATGGATTAAAGATCTAAACATAAGACTCCAAAATATAATGTTTACAGAAAAAAACAGAAGTTTTAAGATGCCGATCTTGGCAATGATTTCTCAGATATGACAGGCAACAAGAGAAAAAAGACATGTGGGACTGTATCAAACTAAAAAAACTTTTGTGTTTAAGTTTTTAAAACTAAGACATGATAATCAAGAGGGAAAAGGCAACTTAAGGAATAAAAGAAATAGAAATAAAAATAGAAAATGTTTGCAAATCATATATATGATAAGGTGTTAATATCCAGAACATATAAAGGACTCCTACAATAATAAATCCAGAGAAGGCAATGGCACCCCACTCCAGTACTCTTGCCTGGAAAATCCTATGGACAGAGGAGCCTGGAAGGCTGCAGTCCATGGGGTCGCTGAGGGTAGGACACGACTGAGTGGCTTCACTTTCACTTTTCACTTTCATGCACTGGAGAAGGAAATGGCAACCCACTCCAGTGTTCTTGCCTGGAGAATCCCAGGGATGGCAGAGCCTGGTGGGCTGCTGTCTATGGGGTCGCACAGAGTCGGACACGACTGAAGTGACTTCGCAGGACAATAATAAATCAAATTATCTGAGTAAAAATTGGGCAAAGGACTTGAACAGACTCTTGTCCAAAGATGATACACAGTCAACAAGCATATGGAAAGATTCTCAACATTTCTAAACAGAAAGATGCATATTGAAACCAGTGAGATACCACTTCACACTCTTAAGGACAGCTACTATCAGAAGAAATTAAAAACAGAATTACCACATGACCCAACAACTCCACTTCTGGGTATATATCCAAAAGAACGGAAAGGAGAGTCTCAAAGAGATCTGTATAACCATGTTTATAACAGCATCATTCACAAGAGCCGAAGTTGGAAGAAACCTAAGTGTCCATCAACAGATGAATGAATAATGTGGTAAATACATACAATGAATATTACTGTTGTAAAAAGGAAATAAATTCCGAGACATAGAACGATGTGAATGAACTCTGAAGACATTCTGCTAAGTGAAGTGAGCCAGTCACTGAAGGAGAAATATTTATGATCCTACTCATTTGAAGTATGCAGTCAAAGTCATAGCAAAAGTACAATGGTGTTTGCCAGGGGCTGAGGGGAAGGGAATGGGAATTAGTGTTTAATGTAATAGTTTCTTACCAAGTTTGCTCAAGTTAAGGAAGAAACTGGCAGGAGCTCCGAAATCTACCGGAATTGGCACTTACACCTATTGGTATCTAAACATTATCATATTTCAATTATCTCCAGAGTCAGGATTCATATACACATAGGCTGAAATGTTTCTTATAGCATGAAGTATTCTAATTTTGTAGCAGATCCTAAAGGTGCTTTTTACTGACCCATTCTCTCACCCCCGCAGCAGTTTATCCCATAGGATATTTTCAAGATATTGGCAGACATCTACTCAATCTAGTATATAGAGAAGCCATAGAGAAAAAGCAATCTAGTATGATACACTTCTACTGGAAGGTATGCTGCTAACAGCAATGCCAGTTTTTTAGGTTTACAAAGCTTCCTTACTCTCTAAACCAGGCCCAATAAAGGACACATTTGGGGATAGTAAGACTAAATTAGGTCATGTCATCTACAGATTCACATCAGCCATAAATGCTCAGTTTCTGAGAGTACACCTATGATATCACAGTATTAATCAGCCAGCACAGTCTACAATTTCAGTCCACTGCTGACCAGCATGTTTGATGCACCATTGTGGGCGTCCCCCTCTGAGGTTTGAACTCTTACTGAATCAATAAAAATCTATCCTGTACATTATTTGAGGTTCTCCTCACTGATTAATGCCATTAACTGAGTAAAAGAAATCTAGACACCTAATGGCTCACCATCATTAAAACACGCAATACAAGGAGGTACATAAAAGCAGAAACCTGCAGACAACAGATATGAAAGAGGCTGCAGATTCTGTAACTGCTCATACTGCACTGTGCTATTTGAAGGATGTACAATATTCTCCTGCTCCAGTTACTATTAATATATGAGTTACACTGGTAATTAGTAAGCAACATGCAGGATTGTTACATCTAATTATTTTAAGCTTTCAATAATTTTACACTACTTTAAGAGCAAGTATGTCTAAATTGTTTTGAGAACGCACTGTCAAATTTAAGAATAATGTTTCACAGAGTAAACAAATTGATGGCACTTTCTAATAAGATCTACATTCATCACACAGGAGAGTTATCAACTGATACTGTAGTCACACATTATGTGGCTGTAAGTACTGAATACTTAGAGAAAGATAGAGGCAGACTGCCAAAAGAGAACTACCTAGAACTTACAGATTTTAAGACAGGAGCAGGAATCAGCTCTAAGACAAGACAGAGGGAAAATGCCACCAGGTTTCTGAAGTTAGTATCAAAAGCTGCTCACAACTTGCTTCTAAATCAGAGGAGTTCGAATGAGAAGGTGGGTGAACAGATGTGGGAACAAGGAAAACAGTGTCAGCCATAAGCTGGCTGTCCTTGAAACTGGCTAACAGGTCCGAGGGGTTTACTGTATTATCCTCCTCCTTCCTTTTGTAGTTTGAAAATTTCCACAATAATTTAAATTTAGAAATTATTCACAAAGGTGTGTGTACTATGTATAGACATAATAGAAAGCTACTGTGTAAACTTAATAATATAATGAATAAAATCCAAGTGGGAATGAACCTTGGCAGACCACTGCCATTATTTCAACAAAAGTACAAACACACAAACAAAAAGGAACCTCACAGCTGTACAATGAGACACTCCATTTATCTCACACCTAAACTGAATTCTTCAAGTCAGTTAATCCCCACAAGCATTAGGATGGAAAAAGCTTCAGTCACGACAGATACATGGTGGTGCACGCTCCAAGTCTCTAGGCAAAAGAGAGAAGCTGGGGTCCCATTCGATATCAAAAAGGACAATGACACAGAAGCAGTCACTCTAGAGACCTACCGAGTAAAACCTCCAGATGGTTGCTGGTAATATATTAGAAAGAGATCTTGAAAAGTACAGATATTAAAACTCCCTAAGTTACTCTAATAAAAAAGACTAAGCCAAATTGAGTATCACTAAGAAAACTTATGGCAGAAAGTGAAGAGGAACTCAAAAGCCTCTTGATGAAAGTGAAAGAGGAGAGGGAAAAAGTTGGCTTAAAGCTCAACATTCAGAAAATGAAGATCATGGCATCTGGTCCCATCACTTCATGGGAAATAGATGGGGAAACAGTGGAAACAGTGTCAGACTTTATTTCTGGGGGCTCCAAAATCATTGCAGATGATGACTGCAGCCATGAAATTAAAAGACACTTACTCCTTGGAAGAGAAGTTATGACCAACCTAGATAGCATATTCAAAAGCAGAGACATTACTTTACCGACTAAGGTCCGTCTAGTCAAGGCTATGGTTTTTCCAGTGGTCATGTATGGATGTGAGAGTTGGATTGTGAAGAAGGCTGAGCGCCGAAGAATTGATGCTTTTGAACTGTGGTGTTGGAGAAGACTCTTGAGAGCCCCTTGGACTGCAAGGAGATCCAACCAGTCCATTCTGAAGGAGATCAACCCTGGGATTTCTTTGGAAGGAATGATGCTAAAGCTGAAACTCCAGTACTTTGGCCACCTCATGCGAAGAGGTGACTCACTGGAAAAGACTCTGATGCTGGGAGGGATTGGGGGTAGGAGGAGAAGGGGACGACCAAGGATGAGATGGCTGGATGGCATCACGGACTCGATGGATGTGAGTCTGAGGGAACTCCGGGAGTTGGTGATGGACAGGGAGGCCTGGCGTGCTGCGATTCACGGGGTCTCAAAGAGTCGGACATGACTGAGCGACTGAACTGAACTAAAGAAAACTTAGATTTGCCACTTCTCCAAAGTAAGAGCCCCTCTTTCAGCCCATTTCACACTCACTAGTTCTGACTAAAAGCAAATCAGGCAGGAAAATAAGTTACTAAGTATACCAAAATTAATAGGCACATATTCACATCAATTATTGAGGCAAGACAAGACTTAAGTTACCAAAAATACTGCTGTGTAACTGGAAATCAAAACATGCAGCGAAAGAAAAAAATATATAAATTGAAAAAAAATATATACTTGAGAGATAAAGTGGACCTCAAAATTTAAAACTCTTGTGCTTCAAAGGACACCATCAAGAAGCTAAAATGGGAGAAAAATGTTTGCAAATCATGTAGAGATAAGAGACTTATATCCAGAATATGTCAAAACCTCTTTCAATTCAATTATAAAAAGAAAAATAACCTGGTGAAAAATGGAAAAGGGGGATTTGAATAGCCCATTTCTCCAAAGATATATAAATGGTCAGTAAGCACATGAAAAGATGCTCATTATTAGTGATCAGGAAGATGCAAATCAAAATCACAATGAGATACCACTTCACATCTACCAGAAGAGCTATATTTGAAAAAAAGAAGGAGAGAAGTAAAAAAGATATTGCATTCTTCACACACTGCCAGGGTAAAGAAATTGCATTCTTCACACACCACCGGTGGGAAGGTAAGATGGTATAGTCATTTTAGAAAAACAATTTTTTCCTCAAAATGTTAAATTACCAGATGACCCAGCAATTCTACTCCCAGCTACCTGCCTAGGAGAAAACACATCCACAAAACAACGTGCACAGGAATACTCAAAAAAGGAGTGTTCTCAATACTGCAAAAGTAGAAACCACACAACCGTTCATCAACTGGTAAATGGATAAATAAAATGTAGTCTATCCAAGCCATGAAATATATCTGGCAATAAAAAGGAAGTTCTGATACATGCTATAACATGGATGAACCTCAAAGCCATCATGTTAAGTGCAAGAAGCCAGTCACAATAGATCACATATTTTATGATTCCATCTGTATCAAACGTCAGTCTAGACAAATCTATAGATACAGATTGGTGGTTGCCTGGGGCCAGAGGGACAGGGATGGGTAGTGACTACTAATGGGTGTAGGATTTCAGGGGAATGGGGTGGGGAAGGATAATTAAAATGTTCTAAAATCGACTGTGAAACACTCTGTATATACTAAAAATCACTAAACAACAACAAAATCACTGAACTATACACTTTAAATGGGTGAACCCGTTTATTGAAGTACATCTCACTAAAGCTATAAAAAATACATGAAGTGCAATGACAGAGTACTAGTCCCAAATATGTCACATTCGTGCTTTACCTGAAGCTATTAAATATTTGCAAACCCCAGAAAAACACCTTAAGTAAATCCAAAATGCATTTAAAACAGGGCCGCTCAGTCTAAGATTAAGGAAACAGCCCAGCTGAGTGGGCTACAGCAAACGGGAGCCAACCATAGCTTCACCACACCCGAACCCACGTGCTGGGGGGCCTTGCCACTCTGCTCCTAGTTCCAGGACCCATTCACATTCACTCTTCAAAACCACTTAGGAGCGCACAGAGGAGAACAGATTATCTTGACCAAAATCCCACAACTAACAATCGGTGGTGTGAAAATTCAAACCCAATGTCTAACAGCAGAGCTGGCGCTCAACTGATATAGTATTTCAACCTCCCTTAATAAACAAAAAGCTGCTAAATTAAAAAGATACCAATTTGAAGGTGATCCTCACCCTCCTCCAACATGGTTTCTGTACTACACAATTAAGATTACCACAGCTAGGCAATATAAAAATATTTTAGATTAAGGCATGAAAACCTATCATCAAAACAAAATATCCACATTCTATTTACCTTCTGTATTACTGCCTGTTGGCTCAGGAGTGATTCTCCCATCATGAATGTTCGCGCTCTCCTCATCAGAGTATATATGGTCATCTTCCCTATTTTCTGGCCATTGCAGCACCTCTCTTGTGTCTGTTGAGCAGCTACATACATCTTCGTTCTTGCTGAAATATCTCTGTAGCCATCCAGGCACAATATTCTTAACAGATTCTGTAACCCTGCTAAGAATGCCCTGTTGAAGAGGAAAACACGGAAAGCAGTTTAGAAATTTATCTTTAAAAATAAGTACCTATATACAGAAAGCCATACCGAGCAAAATATAACTATTTCCAACAAAGTTTCCTAAATTTAGTTACTTGAGTTAACACTGACATAATGTATTTTACAAATTCTATAGACTTTATGAAATTCCTACTTTTTTCTTTCTTCTACATGCATGTGTCCATGAGCCATAACTGCCCCAAATGACTCTAATCCTTAAAAAACCCCAACAGGCTTTTAACTAAACAATATAAATTTTAGATTTAGTAGTAAGATACGTACTAAAATGCTATAATCCCAGACAAAAGGTAGCCATCTTGATCCCAGCATATTAAAGCAATATAAATACCGTCAACACCTTCCTCAAGCAAATATTTTACTATACATTCTTTAACAACAAAAATTTAGACAAATAAAAAGGCAGTAAGACAACAAATGCAACATAAAAAAATCTAAGACTTTCATTGATGGTAAAATTTTGTTATATTAAATGTTGTCTAAAAACCAAGAATTATATTACAGTAACTTTTAAAGGGAGAAAAAAGATGTGGTATAACAATTATCAGCATTATTAATGTTCATTATAGCTTTGCTATGCATCAGACACTGGTCTCAGCAGTTTATACACATTATTCAATTTAATCTTCACAACAATTTTATAAAACTGCTTTTAACAGTGCCACTTGATGAATGAAGAGGAATAATGAAGTAACGTGCCCAAGGTACAAACACAACTGCTGCGGAATATCTAGCATGGACTTTGGGGTCAGCAGGCTGTACTCTGATTTACTCTCGGTAAAATAAGAATAACACCCTTTCCTACTATTACTTGATAGGAATTATAAAGATCAAATGAAATAATGTGAAAGCACTTCTCAATTTACTAAGTATTAACAGAAACATACACTGATAATTTCATTCGTAATGAGACAAAAGGCTGGCAGAAACAACCTGGGGTGAGGTAGCCAGGTTCAGGCAACAGTCCCTTTCACAGAACAGGATCAGAAAGGGGAAAAAATGAGTCAGCAGGCACAAAAACAATAAAGTTAAGGTAGTATACATAAAGCTTGAAAGCAAACCCAAGACAAAGAGGACTTGAAAAATCCTGTCAATAGAAAAGATGGAAGATACCTCTGATACAGGCACTTGGACAGTATCTTCTGATTATCTGAAAAGGTGTAGGGAACAACTAGGAAATAAGCAATTATTTTTGCTCCAAACAGACATTCGGAACAGATCTGGAACAGATCTGTAATGTCAGCTCTCTAGCAACACATGAAACCGACAGCCATGGAATACTACTGAAAAACACGAAGCCACTGCTCCCCTTTCCTACGCTGGTGTTACAGAGCACCAGCTTTTCTGGCAAAGATTCTACACCTACTCCAAGATTTGGTATCTATAAAAACACACGTTTATTATTTTGCTATTTACATTTAAATATTTATTTACTCCTCCATATTCCAAAATACTTGGAAGTGCTTCCAAGATATAAATTTTCAGAAAGGCATACTTTAAAAAAATATATGTATCTACTTATTTATTTGGCTGCACTGGGTCTTATTTGTGGCATGCAGGATCTAGTTACCTAACCAGGGATTGATCCTGATATCAAGCACTATAGGAAAAATTTGTATAATATGTAAAATAAGTCTTGGGTAGACTTCCTCTAAGGTGTTTAGCTACTAAAGTATTAAGAGATTCCTGTGATCTCTACTCACCTAAGGAGGCAAGTACATCACAAATTAAATTAACACCATCTGTAACCAAAGGTCACTTATGTGGCAGCATTAGGGAACCCGCCTGCCAATGCAAGAGACGTAAGAGGCAGGTTCGATCCCGGGTTGGGAAGATCCCCTGGAGGAGGGCATGGCAATCCACTCCAGTGTTTTTGCCTGGAGAATCTCACAGAGGGTTATACAGTCCATAGGGTCACAAAGAGTAGGACACAAACAAAGCGACTTAACATGCACACATGCGTAGGTTTTGTTGAGAAAAGATCAGTTAAAATTCAACAGTCAAAATAGGTATCACTGAAACTCATGAATTTTGCTTGCAGATCCTCTCTTTCCTAAACTAAAATGTAACCAATTTATTTAACCACAGCGCAGAGCAGCTTAGTGTAAGATTACAGTGAGAGAGAGAGGGGAATTACTAGCAGCACAATGAAAGAAAGCACGATGTGCTTGATAGAAATAACAAAATAAAGATGCTAAAATTGACCTGGAACCACTATCAGAAATATTCCCCATACTTCAATATCCATCTCCAGGGTAAATGACCCTAAGTCATCAAGAAAAGTTATAGTAACCTCAGTAAACCCTAATTCTCATGGGTACCAAGATGTGGTCTCTTCACCATTTGTATCAGCATCTTCGCAGGCCGCATTCCAGCCCGGCTAAATCCAGGAGGTAGGACTCACCTGTTTTAACAAACCCTCACAAGTGATTCTGATGTATGCTATATTTTTGAGAACCACCAATCTAGTTAAAGAGATTAGGAAATCAAATACATTTCAGGAAATCACAATACAATTACCTCTACAAGAGGTGAATAAAATTATGTATACTTAAATCTTAATATTCAGTTACCTGGAAAATGTATACGTGGAGCACTAGTCAGACACTAATTAAAATATATCAAAATACTATGTAACCAATCAGAAAAACAAAGCCTAGAGTAGACAGTGCTGATACTATGTGGCTTACAGAACTATTTCCTGAGCAGTTCCCAACTTTAGCCATGGTTTTTACCTGTACTGTTACTTAACGGTTTTCTATCTGTGTGTGTGTTTGTCGCCCAGTCACGTCCAACTCTTTGTGACCCCATGGACTGTAGCCCACCAGGCTCCTCTGTGGAATTCTCCAGCGAAGAATACTGGAGTGGGTTGCCATTTCCTTCTCCAGGGGATCTCCCCAACCCAGGGATCAAACCCGGGTCTCCTGCATTGCAGGCAGATTCTTTACTCTCTGAGCCACTAGGAAAGCCACCAGGAAGTTTATTTCTCTTAATAAACAGCTCTTTCTACACAATAAAATCTACCAAATCACAGATTGGATTCTGTACCAGTCCTCAACTTGCACTTCCCTGACACCATCTCCTATGACTGTCTCAACAAAGTGGCTCATGAAAGATTCTGGAGGTCATTAGCTCTCAGAGGATGGAAGGAAAGTGAAGTCTCTCTTCCTGGGCTCTCTCTGCTCAAACACCCCATCTTTAAAACTACAGCTCCAGCCAGCCAGCTCTTGCTCCACGCCAGTTACACGGTTTCTTCCGTTTATCTGTCTAGTCTTAGCGGTGGCGGCAGCTTCCCACTACTGCTAAGTCTGAGCATCCTGCTAGCCTCTATGTATTCCTTTAACCACCAGCATTTATCTTTGAGCAGACTCTTAAAAGAAATTTCAGCTGGAGTTAACTGTTTCTTGCTGGGTCCTTAACTGATACAGCAGTGTACTTTTGTTAAATTTGTTTTCTAATTAACATGAAAATTAAAGTCAGCCCGGTCACTGGATTCATCTTCTTTAGCAACAATGGAACACATGTGCCACATTCGGGGAAAACACATTTTTTTGGCCGTAGGTTGGTATCTTAGTTCCCAATGAAAGTCAAAGTCGCTCAGTCCTATCCAGCTCTTTGTGACCCCATGGACTATACAGTAGGTGGAATCCTCCAGGCCAGAATACTGGAACGGGTAGCCGTTCCCTTCTCCAGGGGAATCTTCCCAACCCAGGGATCGAACCCAGGTCTCCCACATTGCAGGCAGATGCTTTACCAGCTGAGCCACAAGGGAAGCCCTTAGTTCCCAGACCAGGGATCAAACCTGGAACACCAACAGTAAAAGCACTAAGTCCTAACCAGTAGGCAACCAGGAATTCCCCAGGAAGCACTTATTACCTAAAAGTTACATCCAACTTTTATCTCTATAAAACAGTACATAAATGGACCAGGGAAGAGGCTTATCCTGATGAATATTTTAAAATCTTATCTAACTCACAGAGGTAAAACCAAACATTGTTTTACTTCATTCAATTAATTTAATCAATACTTATTGATCATACACTATATGTCAGGCAAGAACACTGGGGATAAGGCAGGGAACAAGTTCCTGCCCTCTTGGAACTTAGATGCTAAGTTACGGAGACAAACAAGTGTAACATGTAATGCACACGATATGGTGATTTGGTGCTATGCACAACAACAAAGCAGAAAAGTAAAATGGGGCAGCTGTTTTATACAGGCAAAGACCTGATAAAAAGTGAGGAAGGCGCCTTGCACATTTCTAGTAGAGAAGTACTATAGACTGAGGGAACAAAAAGTGCAAAGACTCAAATGTAGACATGTCCTTGGCACATGCTATCCAAGCTTCCAGTGACCTTGTTAATAAATGCTTAATCTAATAGACTTGAAATAACTACTTAAATCCTTATTCCCCTTTGATCATTTGGGTGTGTGTGTGCATGCACGTGTGTGAGAGAGAGAATCCACGTGCAAACCTTTTGTTCTAAAACCTAAAATAGTGGTCCTCAAACTGGAAGTCTTCAGACCAGCAGCCTTGGTGTCACCTAAGATCATGTTAGAAATGGAAATCTGTTTTAACAAGCTCCTGAGGTGATTCTTATGCAAATTAAAATTTGAAGAACACTGTACTAAAATCATCTGAAAACTCAATTACAGGTTTCCCCGCTAAGGCCATGATAAACATAACCATGAGAACAAGCTTAACAACAAAGTTGACTATTTCTGACATTATCTCAAATGCCATGCCACTTTTATCAATTTTCAAAACTATCTACTTTATAGTATGAATTCTGAAAAATCAAACATAGAAGAGAAGTAAAACATAAAATAGCATACTTCTGAATCTATTTTATTCCCAGTTAAAGACAACTTGTGCTTTATTGACTACGCCAAAGCCTTTGACTGTGTGGATCATGACAAACTGCAGAAAATTCTTAAAGAGATGGGAATACCAGACCACCTTAGTTGCCTCCTGAGAAACCTGTAAGCAGGTCAAGAACCAACAGTTAGAACCAGAGATGGAACAATGGGCTGGTTCCAAATCGGAAAAGGACTATGTCAAAGCTGTATATTGTCACCCTACTTATTTAACTTACATGCAGAGTTCATCAAGAGAAATGCCAGGCTGGATGAAGCACAAGCTGGAATCAAGATTACAGGGAGAAATATCAATAACCTCAGATATGCAGATGACACCACCCTTATAGCAGAAGGCAAAGAGGAACTGAAGAGCCTCCTGATGAAAGTGAAAGAGGAGAGTGAAAAAGCTGGCTTAAAACTCAACATTCAAAAAACTAAGATCACAGCATATGGTCCCATAACTTCATGGCAAACAGATGCGGGAACAATGGTAACAGTGAGAGACTTTACTATTTTGGGCTCCAAAATCACTGCAGGTGGTGACGGCAGCCGTAAAATCAAAAGACGCCTGCTCCTTGAAAGAAAAGCTATGATCAATCTAGACATCGTATTAAAAAGTAGAGACATTACTTTGCCAACAAAGGTCCATCTAGTCAAAACTATGATTTTCCCAGTAGTCACATACAGATGTGAGAGCTGGACCATAAAGAAGGCTGAACACTGAAGAATTGATGCTTTTGAACTGTGGTGTTGGAGAAGACTCTTGAGAGTCCCTTGGACTGCAAGGAGAGCAAACCAGTCCATCCTAAAGGACATCAGTCCTGAATATTCATTGGAAGGACTGAGGCTGAAGCTTCAACACTGGCCAACTGATGAGAAGAACTGACTCACTGTTAAAGACCCTGATGCTGGGAAAGATGGAAGGCAGGAGAAGGGGATGACAGAGGATGAAATGGTTGGATGGCATCACCGACTCAATGGACATGAGTTTGAGCAAGCTCCAGGAGTCGGTGATGGACAGGGAGGTCTGGCATGCTGCAGTCCATGGGGTCGCAAAGAGTCGGACACAACTGAGCGACTGAACTGAATGACTTAACACATTTATTTATAGTAAATAATCAACTAGCAGATACCAGAAGTTTAAAGAACAGCTCCTGCACTGCTGGTGGATTATTCACTGTCTGAGCCACCAAGGAAGCCCTGAAGAACTGCTAGGGACAAGAAATCTGATCACGCAGAGAACAAGGCAGACAAAGAGCGAGAAACCCTATCTACCATACAGATTTGGAGACGCACTTCCTTGGCTGGCAATTTTTACGAATTTCAGCCACTAATGGAAAGCAGGGGAAAAAAAAGAGCTAGAAAAAGGGAAAAATCGTTTTCTTACCAAAGGTTTCTTTGACTGTATTACCAAATAAGGGCCTTCTTATTGAGATAAAGGTTATTATTTCAATAACCTTTTCCAGAGTTATGTCGGTAAGACGTTTCAGGTCTTTCCAGGAATGGGGCAAATCAGCTTCCTGTATGGACCCAGGAGAAAGAACGTTTTGTGATACAAAGATACTCTCTCTCTTTTTTTTTTTGGCCATGCAGTCTGGGTTCTTAGTTCCCTGACCAGGGACCAAATCCATAACCTCTTCAGTGAAAGCTCAGAATCCTAATCACTGGACAGCCAGGGAATTCCCTGTCTTGTGATATTAAATACAAACAACCTAACCTTGAGGTGGAAACAGAAGTACATGGAGTAAAGGTCTGATAAGCAGTGAATATTCAAGCCCAACTTTACCAGAGTAGCTTTCTCTCCACTTTCAGAGGCTTCATTATAACTTGATGTAGTTTCCCTCAAGAAAAGCTTCTCTGACCCTCCAAATCTAGGACCATCACTCACTCACATGCACCAACAGGGCCCTGAACGTCCTAAGTGGAGGTGATCTGTCAAATGGGATGGTGACGACAATCTCTCACCTCTGCTTAGAGGATCAGCTCTGTGCAGGCAGCAGCAGGTCTGTATAGTGCAGATTAGCTGCCGCATGATTTTAGTTATCTGTGGATGCGATACTCAACCAACCTCTCATTCCCACATGCGATATGCTGTGGCAAGTTTAAAAAAAAAAGGACATTAGTAATCCTAGAATTCAAAAAATAAATAATACATTTGCTTGGTATAACAGTTTCGGTTTAAATATTTTAGTTGCCACGCTAATAGCCCTTCCTCCAAAAAAACAATTTGTGAAACTATCCAAGAGCATGGGAAAATCAAACCATCCTTTGGAATGATAAATAACACAAAGCCAACTAAATGAAGAGAGGCAGAAAAGTCAAAGAAAAAATTAATGAATGGCTTAGAAAAAGCAACAAAACAGAGTATTAAAATCTTAAAAATACTTCTTGTAGCCCCAAAGCAAAGTCTACACTGCTGCTGCTGCTACTGCTGCTAAGTCGCTTCAGTCGTGTCCGACTTTGTGCGACCCCATAGACGGCAGCCCACCAGGCTCCCCCATCCCTGGGATTCTTCAGGCAAGAACACTGGAGTGGGTTGCCATTTCCTTCTCCAATGCAGGAAAGTGAAAAGTGAAAGTGAAGTCGCTCAGTCGTGTCCGACTCTTAGCGACCCCATGGACTGCAGCCCACCAGGCTCCTCCGTCCATGGGATTTTCCAGGCAAGAGTGCTCGAGTGGGGTGCCACTGCCTTCTCCAAAGGTCTACACTAGATGATCCTAAGTAATGAAGCTGAATTCAAGGACTACAGGAGCAAAACGTTAAACTGAGACGGGTTACAACGATTGGGTTTCTCCCCCAAGAACTAACAATTCTTCATTTGGCAAAACAAACCACAACAAAAACCTTAACAAGATGCCACTGAGATTTAGAACAAGTACTCAATTTAGGGGCCAGAAGTAAATTCAGTTCAATACTATACACTTCTATTAAGTACATTCAATTTGTAAGGTACTGTGACTACATTATGTGAGATGTTGGACTGTGAAGAAAGCTGAGCGCCGAAGAATTGATGCTTTTGAACTGTGGTGTTGGAGAAGACTCTTGAGAGTCCCTTGGACTGCAAGGAGACCCAACCAGTCCATTCTGAAGGAGATCAGCCCTGGGATTTCTTTGGAGGGAATGATGCTAAAGCTGAAACTCCAGTACTTTGCCACCTCATGCGAAGAGTTGACTCATTGGGAAAGACTCTGATGCTGGGAGGGATTGGGGGCAGGAGGAGAAGAGGATGACAGAGGATGAGATGGCTGGACGGCATTGTTGACTCGATGGACGTGAGTCTGAGTGAACTCCGGGAGTTGGTGATGACAGGGAGGCCTGGCGTGCTGCGATTCGTTGGGTCACAAAGAGTCGGACACGACTGAGCGACTGAACTGAACTGTGACTACATTAGCTTTTCAAATTATATTTAACCTGAGTTCAAGGGTTAATGAAAGAAGGCTGAGGTAGGGCACAAGGCTCTTTTACAATCCAAACACAGAACTCATTTGTAATGAAAAAGAAATTCTTTGCCTATATATCTTCTCATCAATTTGCAATCTCAGAATAAGCAGAGACACTCTCCATATCAGCACTACATAGCCTTCCTTCTTACATCTTGCTCTGTTCCTACTAGTTTTCTTGATTTCAGTTCTACTCAACTGTTTTCTTTACATTATCCTCTATTAAACAGTAGAATTCCAAAAGACACAGCTGTGTATAACGGACTTTTGGACTCAGAGGGAGAGGGAGAGGGTGGGATGATTTGGGAGAATGGCATTCTATCATGTATACTATCATGTAAGAATTGAATCGCCAGTCTATGTCTGACGCAGGATACAGCATGCTTGGGGCTGGTGCATGGGGATGACCCACAAAGATGTTATGGGGAGGGAGGTGGGAGGGGGGTTCATGTTTGGGAACGCATGTAAGAATTAAAGATTTTAAAATTAAAAAAAAAAGAAAAAAAAATAAACAGTAGAATTCAGTTTATAAAATCTCTTTTCTCACATAAACTTCACTGGATCTCTCACTATAAATATCAAACATAATCTTCAGCTTGAAGGTTCTGGGGCCCTATTCTCCCAGAAAACACTGTTGTTTGGTTTTTATCTGCTCTTTGGGCTAGATTTTGCTGAAGTTTGCCAATGACCCTTAGTTTTCTTCCAGGGGTCTGTGAACTCTCTCCTTACTCCCTCAGCTCCCATGTCACTAGTCTTCCCTTTCCACTCTTTTTGGAAGTTTCATTTCAAATAGACTCCCTAATCAGTTTTCCCCTTGCTCCATCCAACCCCAAGTGAAGAACAAGGGCTAAGAACCAAAGACTTCATGTGAGACTTGAATATCTAATTATAAAATATCTTTAACACTAAATAGTAAAAACCTAAATGCTACTCTAAATCTTTCAGTTATTTCCAGTTTTTAATACATTCATTCTTACATTACTTACTTCAAAAATGTATCTATTAGAAAGTACTCAAATTCTAATGCAGTAATATTGAATCTGATTTCAATAATCTGAATTTAACCCAAGCTGTTATTTGTCACATTTTACAACCTATAGTTAAGCTTTCCCTATCCAACAAGTCTAAATCTTTCCAGCCACATAAATGGATTTCCATCCATTCTTTATATATTTCATTTCTCTTTTCAATGTCAAGTTCAGTTTAGTCGCTCAGTCGTGTCCGACTCTTTGCGACCCCATGAACCGCAGCACACCAGGCCTCCCTGTCCATCACCAACTCCCAGAGTCCACCCAAACCCATGTCCATCGAGTCAATCATGCCATCCAACCATCTCATCCTCTGCAGTCCCCTTCTCCTTCTCTCAATCTTTCCCAGCATCAGGGTCTTTTCCAGTGAGTCAGCTCTTCGCATCAGGTGTCAAGAGATTAAGTCAAAAAACCTGAGCATACAAGTTATTCTAGCTAAAAACAATTTATAACTGACCACAATTTTCAACCTCCTTTAAGGCTCTTTAACACTAATTCAGGTAGGAGAAACAGGACCTGGCTTAGTTTCTTATTTTTAGAGATTCATATTACAGAAGCAGAATTAATAGATAATTAACAGTAATCTAACAACAAGGGCAAGAAAAGGATTCCCTACAAGACCTTCCAAATCACCAACAGGAGACCCAATAAAAGCCTAAGGCAATTTAACCCACTGCAAGTTATCCCAAAAAGATACTGTCACTTTCTTTTCACAATCTATTTGGAAACTGGATGTAAAAGTGTATTAAGTCACAAGCAAATGGGCAGGGAAACTGAAATATATTTAGACAGAAGAGGCATTCTATCACTCTGTTTCAAACAGTAAACTGTATAGTAAAAATTGTATCTGGTGGCAAGACTTTTCAACTGGGCTTCCCAACACCGAAGAATCGTTCAAAAATATATTATAACCATGACCATAAGCTAAGTAGCTACAAGTAAAACGTTTTTGAAAACACAAGGTCATTAACATTACATCTTTCCAATAATATTCTGTGCCTAATGAAATGGTTTTAATTAGTGACATCAGACCACTTTATTTCAAACTAATAGGTAATTGCCCCAAAGGGCTTTCCAGGAAAGAGAGACATTTAGGCTTTTTTTGTCATGAGAAAAATTGGTGAGTAAACTGATAAAACTATTTCACAAGGGCTTCTCATCACAAAATTTTCTACTATGCATTAAAAAGTATGTGGATTTATTTTCCTATACACTTAAATGACTGGCATCTATGAGGAAAATGTTAAAAATAATAAATTTTTAAATAGTTTACGGCTGTTTAAAGGTTTGGCCTCATACTCAGAAAACAAGTCGTAAAATCCAATACAAGCCTATAAAAGATTGAATTTGGGTATATAAAAGAAAGATACCTCTACTAATCAGAGACTAAACATTTAAATCAAAAGGTTCTATTTAACCACAACAGTTTCCAATGAGTCCTTACTATATATGCCAGGCCCAGTTCTAAGAGCTTTACTTACATTCTCTCACTCAACCCCTCACAACAGATTTCCACTTTACAGATGAGTAAATCAAGCACAGAGAACTTTCCAAGTCCTGGCAGAACAAGGATTCAAACCCAGATGCTCTGAGTGGATTACAGCACTTTTTTCTAACAACTATGTCCATTTGTTTTCGCTGACAGTATTAATTAAATATCTAGGATAAAGCAAATAAAGATAAAAGTCAAAACAACTCAGGGATTTCTGGGATGAGTTATGTATTCAATCTTTCAATATCCCTCCTTTTCAAAACTGAGAATGCTCTTCAGCCATCCAATACCAAACAGGACATAATTATCTGGGACAAAATACCATACAGAAGCTACCAAAACAGCAAAAAACCACACAATCTTATAAACCAATGCTAGGCAAACCATAGTCTGTGGCCCAGATTCAGCCCTCAGCCTGTTTTCATACAGGCCTCAAGCTAAGAATGATTTTTACATTTTTTAGAGTTATAAAACAAACAACATGCAGGAACAAAACCTAAAATATTTATTATCTGGCCCTTTACAGAAGAACTTTATAGACTCCCGATCTAAGCTACTGAATAGATAAAGGAGCTTTCGCCACTCCCTGCCTCCAAAAAAATAGCTAAATGCGGAAACTGACTTGAAGGACAAACTGCCTCTAGGAAGATAAAATGAGTGGATTCCCTTAGCTCCAAACCAGAAGACAAAACCTCTGAAGCACACTCCCCAAAAAAGGGCAAAAATAAGTAGTCCCCCTCTCACCAGGAGGTGGCAGTAGATTCTTCAAGAGGCAAGGTTCTGATTTGCCCATGGGCTCAAGCTTTTTGTGGCGGCTATTAAGAAAAGCAGCTTGACCTCTCCAGAGCTCTCTTTCTGGACCTGACAATCTGCACAAAAAGGAAATGGGAAAGGAGACTGAACAGGCAACAAGAACTAACCACATACTCCTTAGGGACCTGTTCACTCCCACTAGAAAAATGATACCATTTCCTAAATGCATCTGGGCTAAAGAGTTAAGGGGTAGGGAAGAGGGCAGGTGAAAATGATCAACTTAATCATTCAGTGCTGTTCTTCACATTCGATTAAGTTACCACCCTTCAGTTAATTAACTGACAATGAATTTTTCTCTCCACAACTTCAAGCAAGATGCCATTTTAAAGATCAGAAGTTAAAAGGAAAAAATGTAAACTTTAGATATATCTCAGCAGAGCTAAACCAGAAGTCAAAACAGGAAATTGCAAGTCAGTGGAACACATGCGAAAGTCACAGGTACTGGGTTGACTACACAAGCCAGTTATCTCGACAAGCAATGGCAAAGGCCCACTAACTGAGCCAGATCTCTCATTCTTTCAGTCCTCAACTGCACAACCAAAAAACTTTGTTTTTGCTCAGAAACCAGTGGACGTTTAATCAAAATACATTAGTATATAAAACATGCCATGTCATGAAGCTCCATGCTATTCATGATGACTCAGCAGCTGCTGCTAAACAGAGGTGACAGCCTAGGATAGCTGACAGCAAGCAGGTGGTCTACAAGTTCACAGAAGTTTTGGTAAGGACTAAAGAACATCCTTATTTTAAGATTTTAAAAAATCCTCAAATATTCTTTTGTATATGCGTGGATACTTTTCTTTGGTAGTAACTGCCAATACTAATTGTTGTTCAGTGGCAAGTCGTGTCCAACTCTGCAACCCCATGGACTGCAGCACACCAGGCTCCCCTGTTCTTCACTACCTCCCGGAGTTTGCTCAAACTCAAGTCCATTGAGTCAGTGAGTCATGCTATCCAACCATATTAGCCAATACTAATAATACCTGCAGAGTTGATTAAGAAACTTCCAAACACCTTTAATCTCAATTCAAAAGCTACAAATGTACTTTTTCAATTAAATGGCTGTGGCAAAAAGCTGAATACTTTAAACAGGGGGAAATGATAAACTACCAAACTTTAAAATAAAACTGCACAGTCTGAAATCATATCAGCTCTAAGACAATTTGGATCACAAGTGTTATGCTGTTAAGGCATCATCTCCCTCAAATTAGATTTTTATCCAAGTATATTTAAAAATAAGGTGTGACTTTGGCTTTTGCCACCTGGAATATACGAGCTCCTTTCTAAACTCTGTCCAGACCATCCTATGATCTGTATTTACATTTCATTTTTTATGTAGTAACTTTCTCCTAAGGAAAGCACTATTTTTTTCAGAAAAACCAGAAAGCACATGTGTCAAACTTCCTCGCAACAAAAGGATTAGGTCAAAGGGCCAGGCTTGTGACCTGAATTCTAATCTTGCTCCTCACAAAGAAAATTTGAAAACCAACCCTATCTGGGGGAACACTGGTGGGAGTTGATAGTAGCCAAGACTTGTAACCATTAGTAGAGAGCTACCTAATACTATAAACTACAAATTTCACTATTAAGAAACTTCTCCCAAATCTTTACTTTTAAAATTCTGTTTTTAATGATACAATTTAACAACAGCACCAAACATGTTTAACTGTTAAATATTTATCATCATCTGGAATAAAGCAATCTAGAAGTCTACCTTTTATAGTATGCAACAAGTTATCAGACCCTTTTGCTATACTTTTTATAGGTTTAAGGCCCACACTTACTTCCTACCTTACTATCAGTGAAAAGTTTTATAAGTGACTTTTATTAGGTTTTCAACATTTTCCCACTCAATCCCCCGTTAACAAGCAAAACTTAAAATACTGAACTTTCTCAGAATCAAATATCTGAGGATAAACTCCTATTTTTATAATTTCAAACACCCACGAGTGCACAAGGTGGTTAAATTTCAAGACCACCAACATTCCTGTAGTGTCGAAAGTACCTAAACTTCTAGAATACCCATTGCAATATTAAAATATTTTGTGCATGAGATCAGAACTGGAGTCCCAGTCAACTGTGCATAATGGCCAATTCTAGGCTCCAAAATAAAACGCGCGGGTGTGTGTGGAGAGAGGGGGAAAAAAGGTTGGACAAAAGTGGGGAGAGAAGAGTCTCGCGACGGAAAAACAGACGTAAGTGCGGAGAGGGACTTTCAAAATGCCCCAGTGCCACTAACCATATCCCGGTTGAAGAAAAAAATAAATAAGCCAGGGCTCTTAAATCGGGGAGGGCCACGGGGAGATGGAGAATTTAAAGGATGGAGAATAAGTTATTTCACTTTCCCTGTAACAGCGCCCCCGTCAAGCCCCAGGTAGGTCTTGGCGGGGTGACGATCGGAGGAGTCCTTGGGGCAGCCCCCCTCCCCGCACGCGCTGAAACGCGGGAGACTAGAAATCTGCAGGGGGGGTGGGGTGGCCCTCCCAACCACAGCTTTTTCCCTTTTCCCTTGAGGGACATGAGTAATTAACCACCCCCCCTCCTCCAAGCTCCTAATCCCCGCCAAAAAAAAAAAAAGGGCAGAATTCTGGGCCCACCGTGGGCCTCGTACTTGTGTTCCCGCCCTGCGCCCAGGCCCGGGGAAAGCCCCGGGGCGGAGAGGGCCAGGGTGCGGGGCGGGGGGTTGGTTGGTGGAGAGAGGAGGCCGAGCCACACGTGTGCGCCGCAGGGCTGGCCGGCCTCAAGCCCACTTCCCGTCGCCGCCCCGGCGGCCTCGGCTCCCGCCGCCTCGCCCGGGGCCTCCCCGACGCTCCACGTGGGGCGCCAGGGGCGCCAGGGCCGTCCCCCCCTGCCCCCCCGCCGCCCCGAGGGCCCGCGAAGGGACCCCCCTCACACAGAGCGCCGGGGCTCCCTTACCTGGTGCTGCGGTCGCCCCTGCTGGTAAGGCTTCATCGGGCCCTGGTGGCAACGCCGCGTCCGGATCTTGCCGCCGCCACCGCCCCCTCCTCTGCCTCCGGCTCCCGAGGCCATGGCGGAGCCTCCGCGGCTTCCCCCTTCGGGGCGGGAGAGGCAGAGGCGGCCTCAGAGGACCCCCGCCCCCCGCCTCGCCTCGCCCGGCCCCAGCCCCCAAGAGTCCGCCCGCGCTGCCCTCACAGCGGGGGCCCAGGCCCACCGGGAACCGCGGAGCGGCGAGCAGGAGCGGAGAAGAGAATGCGCGCTGGCGGCAGCGAGGTGGGGGGAGCGGGGCGGGGAGGCCACAGAGGCCGAGGAGCTGGCTCTCCGGTCCCGCAGGCTCCCGCGGACCCCCGCCTCTGTGTGTGTCACCGTCTCTATGGAGATTTCCCCCGCAGAGGACAACGCGAGCGGCCCCCGGCGCTGCTTGGGCCTAACTCGGCCGCCGGCTGATGGGGATTCTTCTTCCGCACGCCCCAGCCGTGTAGCTGCCGCAGTTGAAGCCGCCGGCGCCGCCCGCCTACCCCTCCCCTTTGCGCACAGCGCCCGCCCCGCCGCCGCCGCCGTCGTCGTCGTCGCCGTCGTCCCTGCAGTCGCCGCTGTTGCGTCTATTGCCGCTGCTAAGGCCGCCGCTGCGGTCGCGAGCCAGAACACCGTCACTCGTCAGCGCCCGGCGAGCCTGCGTCATCACGCTGCGACCGGCTGATAGGTGAGGAAGGAAGGAAGGGCTGGTCGAGCCCGCGCTCTCGGCCGCGCGGGCCGCTGGGAAATGTAGTTAACGGGAGGAAGGCTAATTCTCGGAAAGGACGCGGAAGGAGAGAGGCACAGTTTGCCGCAGAGGCACAAAGCCAGGGGGGTTCCGTTCCTTTTCCTGTGCTCGGCTATAAACGTAGACTTTGAAAGACGCATTTAACACAGAAGCAGTAACCTCCTTACTCTCCTCCTTCCTCGTGGTTGGTAAAGAGGACAGAAAGTGAGCAGATAGTTAAATCAGACAGGAGCGAACATTATCTTATAAAAAGAAAAAAACCGGTTGAAAAAAAACAATGTTCATGATCTTTAAGCCTAAAGCAGAATTAGAAGAACATACAGTGTCATTAATGTTCCATTGTTACATAAGAGCTGTTGTCAAAGAAGGCGAATTCTGGTTCCACCACTCTAGTTTGACCTTGGATAAGTCAAAACCTTCCTTCTCCCTATAAAATGGGAACTTTAATATCCACCTTATAGAGCTGTTGTGATCACACGAGTGGAGCACTTAGTATATTTCCTAGCATATGGGAAATGCAGTAAATGAGTACAGTGACTACCTACAGCAGTCAGCTCACATGAGAGGTAAAGGATATATTAGCAGTAATAAAACTGTACATATATTTGCCCCAAATAGAGGACGAATTTAGGAAAGTGAGTAAGCGAGCTAGGCTCAAACACTGAATCCACAAAGTATAGATATTTTAAGAGTTGACCGTTAAAAAGATCTTGGTGCTCAGGTGGTCTAGACCTCATTCAACGGACAAGACAGGGGTCCAGAGAATTCAGGTGGCATATTGGAGGACCCTTACTGGGCAGACAAAGCCAAGACTATAACTCAACTCTTCTGTAAGAGTTCAAACAAAGTAACCAAATGATTAGCAAGAAAGTCTACTACTGTGAAAACAGGCTTAATGGTCCATTTGGCTTCCCTGGTGGCCCACACAGTAAAGGATCTGCCTGCAATGCAGATGACCAGGGCTGAATCCATGGTGGGGAAGATCCCCTGGAGAAGGAAATGGCTACCCACTTCAGTATTCTTGCCTGAAGAGTTTCACAGGAACTGGGAGGGCTACAGTCCAAGGGGTCTCCAAGAGCCAGACATGACTATGCAGACAGACACACACTTAATTTTAAATCCATCACTCAGTAGATACGTAGTCTTGGGAAAGTTATCCGTCTCCTAAGTTTCAGTTGCCTCATCTACAAATAGAATGAGTATTAACCTCAACATGTTGGTGGTTCTATATAGTTCATAAAAACTGCTTAGAAAGCATCTAATAGCATCCAGTTATCAGATAGAAATAATTAACTGTAAGACTGTTAAACCAAACTACCACCAAACTGCGTGACTCCAATCACTATATAAATCACATAAGTCAAAATGTGAAGCCAAACCTACAGTACCTTGAAATCTGTCGTACCTTCCAACACCTAAGGAACCATGCCATATCAAGCATAGGTTTACAGAACAAATGGCATCTCTGACTAAAACCACCAAGACTATAAAAATTTCCCAAATATGATGGACAAAACTAATCTACCTCCTTTTCGTGCTTCAGTGTCTTCCCCCTAAGGCACTCTCTTCCCCCTAAATCTCTTCCTCCTAAAGCACTTCATCTTTCTTCAGTACAATTATTTGTCTTCAAGATTCTTAGCTAGGAAATGTGACAAGCAGAGTAAAGTAATTCATAATAAACTAACTTCTAGGAAAGATGTGTTCAGTTCAGTTGCTCAGTTGTGTCCGACTCTTTGCGACCCCATGGACTGCAGCATGCCAGGCCTCCCTGTCCATCAGCAACTCCCAGAGTTTACTCAAATTCTTGTCCATTGAGTTGGTGATGCCATCCAACCATCTCATCCTCTGTCATCCCCTTCTCCTCCTGCCTTCAATCTTTCCCAGCATCAGGGTCTTTTCAAATGAATCAGTTCTTCGCATCAGGTAGCCAAAGTATTGGAGTTTCAGCTTCAACATCAGTCCTTCCAATGAAAGATACGTACCTGAATCTTTAATTGCACTACACAAATATAAGAGATTGAACGTAGCCACATCCCATTTACCCTTTTCACCCCCCAAAGTCAAGATTTCTAGCACAGGAGATTGGCTAGGACTCAACAATCATTCCTTTGTTAGGGGCTTGTTATTTGGTATATGGGACAGCATTTCTGGGTTTTCCCAAATGGTGAAGTGGTAAAGAATCCGCCTGCTAATGCAGGAGACATGAGTGACATGGGGTTGATCCCTGAGTTGGGAAGATCCCCTGGAGTAGGAAATGGCAACTCCAGTTGCCAGTCGCTCCAGTATTCTTGCCTGGAAAATTCCATGGGCAGAGGAACCTAGCAGGCTACAGCTCACTGGATCCCAAAGAGTCAGACATGACTGAGCGAACACACACACGTGCACACAGCATTCCTATCCCAGCTCTGAAAGAAAAGGACATGCAAAGAATGGGGATAAATTCAGATAAAACTTCAGGATATAAGATTAGCAGGATTTAGGGAGATAAATCCACATTCCTCTTTAGTCTTGATCTTAATTGTTTATCTCATTTTATGATAAGTTTTTGAAGTTAAGCAGATGTGAGGAACAATAATGCATTAGTCCCAGATTCAGGTAACTGAGTTACTAGCAACTTTTCCAAGCTTGAGAAGAAATAAGAAACAAAAAGAAATCTGTATTTTTTTTTAGAAATCTAAATTTAGAAATCTAAATTTCTCACTGCCTGATTTTACCCAGAAATAGTATCAGCCTCAACTATGGGATGAAATAATTTCTTACACGTAATTTGAGATTCTAAACTAACATTGTTTCTGTGCTGAAATTCAGTTTGGAGTCACAAATCAACAAATCTAGAATTCTTCACATATTTTTGGTAGAGAACTTATTGTTCAGTTAGGAATTACTAGAAGTAGAATAAGTTATAACAAATATTCTGATTATGAAACAAAAAACTGCCCACCTTCAAACATACAAATAATTATTGAACATTTCTCTAAGAGACACTCTATGTAAATTGGGGAAAATATCAAATGTCATGGAATAATAATAGGGATTCCTGAATTCCTTCTAGCTATATTAGGAGTTAAGTTTAGGGGGAAGGGAATAATTATTATTTCGAACTTTCAATTAAACAATTTCTAGAAATGATAAAACTTAATCTCTATAAAACCTGATTTTCTGTAGCTCACAGAATTGGAAGCTATCACTTGTAGATTTTCTGTTTTAAAGTAGCTATCTTCTTTAATCATACTTTATTCATAACTTCTATTTTCATCAGTCTTTTGGGCTAGACAAAACTGAAATGGCTGTCTCTGCGACGTGATCTTATGTTTTGGGTTGTTTCACTGCTGCTGATGCTGCTAAGTCGCTTCAGTCATGTCTGACTCGGTGCGACCCCATAGACGGCAGCCCACCAAGCTCCCCCGTCCCTGGGATTCTCCAGGCAAGAACACTGGAGTGGGTTGCCATTTCCTTCTCCAATGCAGGAAAGTAAAAAGTGAAAGTGAAGTCACCCAGTCGTATCCGACTCTTAGCAACCCCATGGACTGCAGCCTTCCAGGCTCCTCCATCCATGGGATTTTCCAGGCAAGAGTACTGGAGTGGGGTGCCATTGCCTTCTCCGTGGTTGTTTCACTGGGTGTATTTTATTAGAAACTAATTTCTCTCCTACTAGGTTTTAGACTTCAGGTTTTTTTCCCTCACTGCTATAATCTGAACACACAGAACAGTGTTGACACATACCAGCAACTCTACATATACTGTGGCTCATTTGCCCAAAATCCAATTATGACCAATGCCAACTGTTTCCATCTTATTGTAATAAATACAATGATGAATACAGCTAAACTACTTTCTATAACCTTCCCTAGCTTGCATACATTCTTTTTCGGTATATCATAACACATTAATATTTCTCAAATTCATTCATTTACACATGATAAAGCATTCATGAACATTATGAACAGATCCCTATGAAAAAGTTATGCAGGAATTATTATCCTCTTACCTTTGCCAGCACTCTTGTCGTTTTCGTAGCAAATTTAGGAAGCTACCTGATACTTAAGTTTGGGGTTGTTTTTTTCTTAAGATTTTTTTTTCCAGTTCAGTGGAGAATTCCACACTTTAGAAATTTCTATCTCTGATGGCCTTCACATTGACTAAAATGTTTAGCTCCTCAGTTCAGTCACTCAGTCATGTCCGACTCCTTGTGACCCCATGAATCGTGCCAGGCCTCCCTGTCCATCACCATCTCCCAGAGTTCACCCAAACCCACGTCCATCGAGACGGTGATGCCATCCAGCCATCTCATCCTCTGTCGTCCCCTTTTCCGCCTGCCCCCAATCCCTCCCAGCATCAGTCTTTTCCAATGAGTCAACTCTTCACATGAGGTGGCCAAAGTACTGGAGTTTCAGCTTTAGCATCATTCCTTCCAAAGAACACCCAGGGATGATCTCCTTTAGAATGGACTGGTTGGATCTCCTTGCAGTCCAAGGGACTCTCAAGAGTCTTCTCCTAATACTGTCTTATTGCATAATGAGAATAGATATTTCCCAAGTGTATGATATGATAGCCATTGGAAAGACAAGACTCAAATAGCTGGCTTAGGATCGTTTGGAAATTACAGGATTGCCATCATGGCATGGGGATATGAGGATATATTGAAGGAAGGGAGTGAAGAGTACATCAACAGGGGCATTTGACTGTGAAGGCATTGTACAATAGACCTCCAAATCACAGAGAGAAGCCATGTTAGGAATATCAGTAGAATTCAATGTGTTTGTTTCTAGGAAGGATAAAGAGGGAAAAAAAACCTGCTATTCATATTCAGATCAAGTGGCAGAAACTGAAACAAAATACAGAAGGATAGGAATTCCTTCTCAATTAGTTGAAAACAAAAATTAGAACAACTTTCAGTTCAGTTCAGTTTAGTCGCCCAGTCGTGTCCAACTTTTTGAGACCCCCATGAATTGCAGCACGCCAGGCCTCCCTGTCCATCACCATCTCCCAGAGTTCACTCAGACTCATGTCCATCGAGTCCGTGATGCCATCCAGCCATCTCATCCTCGGTTGTCCCCTTCTCCTCCTGCCCCCAATCCCTCCTAGCATCAGAGTCTTTCCCAATGAGTCAACTCTTCACATGAGGTGGCCAAAGTACTTAAATCTGGATCCAGTTTTTTTCACCCAAAACAGATGGTGTAATGTAAGAAATCTTAATTTATGACTACCTATTACTACTATGATAACCTATTACTATCCCTCTCCCCCAAGAAACATCTTTATTTTTCCTCATAGAATATGGTATCTGTCTGCCAATTATAAATTAGCAAATAGATTGCTGACCTTTCTTTAAGATAAAGAATGTCCACCAATTATAAATGAAATACAATTTGGTCTACACCCAACGAGGATTTAAAACAAACAAACAAACAAACAGCATTTCTATCTTCTTCAAATGGCAAGAAAATTCTAGCCAAAGGAGTATTTAGAAATGACAGTTACAAGAAGTTAGAAAGGTATATATTTAGCCTAGCTACACAAAATGTGGTATTTGCTATGACATGTATTGAAGCAATTTATTTTATTGAGAGTAATTTTAGATCTCTCTCTATGATATTCCACAGATATTTCTATGTGATAATTATTACCAAGCATTTTATTAGATAGAAAAATAAGGTTAAACTAGTGGGGATTTTTTTCCAAATGTATTGTGATGATTATAATGAACTTCAATCTCAGAGGGAGAAACTCAAAAAAGGGGTTGGAATTCTACAAAGGTATTGGAGTTTCTGTCTGTATCTTAGGGACAGAGAGGTCACAGCATCAGGAAGAAATTTAAAGATGTACATTATTATGGTCTCATTAACTTACTGTGTTCTTTGGCTTTGGGGAGTAAAGTAATACTTAAGACTAAACAAATTAACTAATATAATCAAGTTTTGATTAACTATCTGTATCACTTAATTCCAACATGCCAGTTAAGATATTTTATTCTTCCTGAATGCATATGTCAATGTATAGTAGTCTTTAGCATATACATGTTTATGTATCTTCCAGTAAAGTTGAAGCCACATTTTAAATTCATCAATACTAAATGGAAATCCAGTTTTACTGAATGAAATTACCAAATTCAGGAAGACCAGTCCCATCCTAATCAACAAAGATTAAACATACATACATTGAACATACATTATTGACCTATAGGCAAAAAGTAAACTAGGACAAACAACTGAGATCAAGGCTAAAGAAGGATATAGATATGTTTAAACAATTTATGCACACAATCTAAACATTAACACTTATTAAGAACCTATAACAACCCACTCCAGTATTCTTGCCTGGATAATCCCATGGACAGAGGAGCCTGGCCAACTGCAGTCCATGGAGTTGCAAAGAGTTGCACACAACTCTAAGCACACACACGCTAAGTGTTCATTTCGAATCTGAGCATTTAGTATATATGTCCGTGTATAAAACATTAAACCACCTCTGTCCATGTAGTACATTATACTTTATCATCTTAATGAATTCCCTTAAAACTTACTGTATTGTGCTCTTTTAACCGCTGATACGTAACACTAATAATTTACCCCCAAATTCTACATTCTAAATTCTAAACACCTGCTACTGAATTCATCCAATACAATAAATCTAATGGCTTAGTTTAATTTTTTAAATATAATTTCTTAGTTACATTAGAAAACTGGATTCATTATTAAAGTTGCAGTCCATGTAAAACAATAATGTTTGCAAAATTCAGTTTGCTCACATTGAGACCAAGCTTTTTTATTTTTAAAAAGCATTTGTAGAGGATGCTGGAATTTTATAGATTTATTAAGACCACTTTCCAAGAATAGTCTACTAATCATTGTGTTAACAACCCTACTATACACGTCACCCCCCCATCACCAGAAAGGCACTACCTCCCCATTTAAGGGTGTCTCTGGCTACTCAGGGGCTAACAACACGGTTCCTTGGGAGCTTGTTAGAATAAAGGATCATCCCAGGCCTGCTTAATCAGAATCTGCCTTTCAACAAGGTCTCCAGGTGATTCGTATGCACAGAACATCTGAGAAGCGGCACTATTTTAAGAATTAACCATGCTGCAGAAGTCATAAAGCCCATCTGAAATGTTAGCAGTCTTTGAGACTAAACATCAGATATAAAATATACTTGAGCACTTTAAAGGGCACCTTGTAATTCCCACTATCCTTCTTCATTTGTACAAATTTTCTTTTAGAATTAATTCATGAAAAACAAAAGACATGGACAGAGAGTAAACCATCTTAAAATTCAAGAAGCTGTGAGCAAAGAGAAATTCTGAAAAATATCAGACTACTTCCTCAGAATTGCTGTGGCTTTTCTCTTTTCCAAGCACTCACAAAACTAATTTTAAGGTAGAAATTCTAAGAGGGAATATTCTTGGGACTAGGTGAGCGTCTAATATCTAAAATGCTGTATAAAAGGTCAAGCAACATGGAGTAAAATCTTTATAGACGTCACTTTCCTAAACTGTTAGGACAGGAATGATGGCAGCTTTCTGCTTAATAAATCATAAAAGCAATTCTATAATTACCTACTAATAGCCTGATTTCTTACCTAGGTGCTCTGAAGTCAAAACAAAATTCAAATACAGTGTTTCTCCAAAAATTACTTCTGGGGGAAAAAAAAAAACTAATAGTGGATTTTTAGACTAAATATTCCTTCCCTGACATTAGTCATCAAAAGTATTCTTTGCACAACATACCTACAGCTCTTAACTCTCACAACAGAGAAGGCCTAAAAAGTTGTGAAATACAAGAAACGAAAAATCGTTTTTTAAAGGGCTCACACACACCTCCCCTCCTATAGGCCAAACGTAAATACATTTGTTCATAAGAACACTTACGCATCAAAACATAATGGAGTATAACCGAAGTTTATGCGAAGGGCAGGCTGAGGAATCCCTGCTCACCATTAGCCTCCAGCCAGCTATTTAAGTAAGAGTTGATGAACCAGCAGCTTGAAGCACATGTAGATTTTTTTTTTTCCCCTCTTATTTAACATCTTTACCACAAGGTGGGCAGAAATGAAATTAAGCATTTTTAATTTTCATTAGCAGCTTTTTTCCAAAGGAAGCTAGACTATTAGCTGAAATGAAATTCTGAATTTAGTACATTCTTAGTGTCTATAATACTACCATAAGTAGCAGAGCTGGTTCAACTGACCAGACATAATGGTTAACGAGATGATTTTAAATCCAGTACCTATAACCCGAGGCCTGTCTTCAAATTATCTCACCTTGTTTGGGTTCATTATAAGGAAAAGAGAATACCACGAGTCAGCACAAATGTGGTTCTTCAAAACCAAAAATCAAAAAGAACTCATCCAACATTCTCCAAAGCAAACATGAGTGGAGTTATACTATTCTACATACAATATTAAACCGGCAGTATTGTCAAACAGAAGGCAACTCTGCAGCCATGGAGCAAAGCTGGTTAAACAGACCCATCTCTGGTTTGGGAAAGGTAAGGCCTACGAAGGTCTGGATTCAGAATTAGAGCATCAAAGCACATCCAAAGTCTCCACCAAGGCCCTCACCAAGCCAACACACAGCTTCTACCAGCCATGACGAGATCCAAGCCACAGCTCGACACTTTAGCGCTTTTTCACTTGTGTGGTCCTCACATCTTACCCTTTCTGTGAGTCAGCACGTAACTCCTAAGCACTTCGTATTAGAAGCACCTGCTTTTAGGCTCATGCCTTTCCGCTGAGGTGCTGGGATCAATGCATGGTCTTAGCTTTGTAGCTGCTAATGTGAGAGTATAACCCCCTTTACTTCCTGACTAGGTAGTGCCATGCGGAACGGCAGTTACTCTGTAAACTGGTAGAGGGGACACAAATCTACAAAAGGCCACTAGGAGCGGACTGTTGGGAAGGAAAAGCCATTTTTCTGTTTTCCCTGCCGGCCCTTGTGCACAGGCCTCTCCTTTCTCTCATCATCAGGGCCTCACCTTTGCTACACTTCATCAGATAACCGCTTCTTTTTCTCAAGGTTTGCTTTGAGTTTACAAGCAAACCGACTTTTCCCCTTCCTTTGCTCTATCATTAACTTTGAAACAGCATTTTTAGAAAAGTCTATAAGACCGAGATGGAAAAAAGGTACAACAGTTCTTAAAAGCTTTCTAAGTTCAAGCTAAAGAAAACTACAGTGGCCAGTTCTACATCAGATCGAAACAAGCCAAGTCAGATCCTTTGTTTAGATTTTTTTTTTTCAGCAGCTTTCACCGACAACTTCCTACCTGTCCCAGCACTATAGAAAAAAAGAAGGGGGAAATGTTTAAGGGGTGATGTAAGAGAGCAGAAGGGAGGGCTGAGGATAGAAAGCGGAGAGCAAATTGTGAATTCTGACAGTCACGACAAGCAATTTCTGAAAACTCGCCGTCAAAAGTTCTGCTAGGTCCGAAGCTGACCTGAACTCACCTTTGGTGGGTTGACCCTCTGCAGATCAGTCTTCTGAATCTACATTGACTCCTCATTGACCCAAATTCAAACGCTATAAAATAAATGAAGGAGAGATGAGGGGTACCTTGCAAGAATGGTGCTTCAGACGTGCGGAGGATCACTTACTAGTGTCGTAAATAATGAAGGACTGATAAATAATACATTAGAAAGAAAAGACCCTCCGTATTGCCACATCATGGTGTCCTGAGTTCCGTATCCAGAGTACCAGGTGCAAATTGGCTACATGTTTACTAGAAGGCTGAATGCATATTCACAGAGCGTTTGCAGTTCGTTATTTCCCTCAACCACTTTTATATGAAGGAATTTTTTTCGGTGTATTTCAAAAATACTTTACAATCTGTAAAAATAATTTATTATTATTAAAGCACCTCTAAACTCCCCTTTCTTTTTGTTTATGTCCCTGGTGGCTCAGACAGTAAACAAAAAAAATCCATCTGCAATGCAGGAGACCTGGGTTCCATCCCTGGGTTAGGAAGTTCCCCTGGAGGAGGGCATGGCACTCCAGTATTCTTGCCTGGAGAATCCGCATGGACAGAGGAGCCCGGCGGGCTACAGTCCATGGGGTTGCAAAGAGTCAGACACACTGAGCAACTAAGTAAGCACACTTTTTTTTCTCTCTCTTAAATAATTAATTTTAATTAGAGGCTAATAACTTTACAGTATTGTGGTGGTTTTTGCCATACACTGACATGAATCAGCCACGGGTGTACATGTGTCTTGCATCCTGAACCCCCCTCCCACCTCCCTCCCCAGCCCATCCCACAGGGTGGTTGGTCCCAGTGCACCGGCTTTGAGTGCCCTGTTTCGTGTGTCGAACTTGGGCTGGTGATCTATTTCACATATGGTAATATACATGTTTCAATGCTATTCTCTCAAATCACCCCACCCTCGCCTTCTCCCACGGAGTCCAAAAGTCTGTTCTTTATATCTGTAAGCACAAATTTTTTGGCTTGTAGAATCTTAGTTCCTTGACATGGGATCCAAGTGGGGCCCCCCAGGGATCAAACTGGAAAGTGCAGAGTCCCAGCCACTGGACCACCAGGGAGTGCCCCCTCCCTTTCTTTTTAAACACAGCTTACCTCAGACCATGTACTACTTGCTGTGTCAGAGGTAAACAGAAAAAAAAAACTCACTTTTATGCAATCAGATGAAGATAGTACTCTCCCTCGGGGATTATACCAAAATAGAGACTGTGAATCACAAGAGAAGAATATATAGCCTTTAAAACCAGACTTTCAGAATACCATGTGACAAATATTTACTATATTCTGAGCCATATGTTCTGCAGATAGGAACATGATGGTGATATAGGTCCTGCCATTTAGGGACAAGTAGAAATGGCTATACTTTTACTTTATTTTTAAGTGTTTTGAATAAATACTTATGCAGACAAGTTTCCCTTTGGAAATTTGTATTACATAAATGGCTGTACGTTTACATTCTTTACTTTAAACAATTTTTGGTCAGAAAAAAAGCTACACTTAAACCAGCATTGGATGGCCTCATTGACTCAATGGACGTGAGTTTGAGCAAGCTCCGGGAGTTGCTGATGGACGGGGAGGCCTGGCGTGTTGCAGTCCATGGAGTCACAAAGAATCGCACACGACTGTGCGACTGAACAACAAACCCAACGTTGTCCTCACTCCCTGGGCTTCGTGGAATTGTGATCAGGACGCTGAACTAGGGAATGTGTTAAGAGTGCTATTCATTCATTTATTTTTTAAATTAACCATTTTATGTATTTATGGCTGCTCAGCTTCTGGGATCTTAGTTCCCATACCAGGGATGGAACCTAGCCCCGCTCCAGTGGGAGCACAAAGTCCTAACCATTGGGCCACCAAGGAATTCCCCTATTCCTTGATTTAGATGTAGATAAATTCTTTAGTATAACAGACAAGGGTAAAAGAAAATACTATAAAGTGTAAACTGTAGACAGATACTGAGGTTGCAATGGGACAAACTGTGTGACCGAACAATTGCAATATCCAAGTAGGATATTCCAGAGGGGAGGCAGAGACCAAGGAATGTGATTGAAAGTTTCTTACACTCTTACTTAGACTTCCCTGGTGGCTCAGTGGTAAAGAATCCACCTGTCAATGCAGGAGACATGAGTTCAGTCCCTGGGTCAGGAAGTTGCCCTGGAGAAGGAAATGGCAACCCATTCCAGTGTTCTTGCCTGGGGAATTCCACGGACAGAGAGCCTGTTGGGCTACCGTCCATAGGGTTGCAAAGACAACACTTAGCGACTAAATGGCAACACACTCTTAGTTAGTAACTAAGTGCGTGAAATAATAGCACTGAGGTGAATCCAGGGCCATGCACCTCACTGTGTGCTTTACGTGCATTCTTTTTCATCCTTAAAGCGTCTTGTAGGGAGTCGGCTAAAAGAGGAGGGTTAAAGTACTTCACTGCAGATGGTGACTGCAGCCATGAAATTAAAAGATTCTTACTCCTTGGAAGAAAAGTTATGACCAACCTAGAGAGCATATTCAAAAGCAGAGACATTACTTTGCCGACTAAGGTCCATCTAGTCAAGGCTATGGTTTTTCCTGTGGTCATGTATGGATGTGAGAGTTGGACTGTGAAGAAGGCTGAGCACCGAAGAATTGATGCTTTTGAATTGTGGTCCCTTGAGAGTCCCTTGGACTGCAAGGAGATCCAACCAGTCCATTCTGAAGGAGATCAGCCCTGGGATTTCTTTGGAAGGAATGATGCTAAAGCTGAAACTCCAGTACTTTGGTTACCTCGTGCGAAGAGTTGACTCATTGGAAAAGACTCTGATGCTGGGAGGGATTGGGGGCAGGAGGAGAAGGGGACAACAGAGGATGAGATGGCTGGATGGCATCACGGACTCGATGGACGTGAGTCTGAGTGAACTCCAGGAGTTGGTGATGGACAGGGAGGCCTGGTGTGCTGCAATTCATGGGGTCGCAAAGAGTCAGACACGACTGAGCGACTGAACTGAACTGAAAGTATTTCAGTCAAAGTCATATACTTGGTAGTTGACAAGATGGGCTCAGGTCTGACTGATTTCAAAACCTACATTCCTTTCTTTAATCCAGGCAGCATTCTAGAACTTCCCACTTCTAGAATGGGCAGGTGCAAGGAGTGAAGCCTGAGATGTTTATGAAAGCTGCTCAGCCCACTGACATTCCTGCCTCTTCTCACCAACGTTTGTCCAGCTGCTGCTTCTCAGCCAGGGCTTTGGCAGGGCTCCTGGAGTGAAGTGAGAGCTCGGCTTACCAGATCAGGGGGACAGTGTCAGATGTCTTAGTGGGCCCCCTCACCTGTGAGTTCCCTTCTTTGTAGGGTTCCCAGACAACCTAGAAGATGCCCAGATAAATATGCATTTTAGAACAGCAATAATTTTTTTTAGTATAAGAATGTCCCAGTTGTGGAAATATTGCATGGGACAACTTCTTTGCTAAATTTGGCCACCCTGCTTTTTGACCCTATTTGGAAGTCTTGAATTAGAATTAGAAAGAGTTGCATGCATGCTGGAGTGACTTACAACTCTAAAGATTACAACAGGTGACCTTCAACTTAGAATTCCAGTCTATGGACCGGAATTGTAGGAAACTCTACAACACATCATACCTGCCCAATACCTACCCAGGATGTTCAGTGGTTTATCACGGGATGCTGCTGTTATTCATGTGATTAGCTTCTGGTGCAGCAGATATGTCTTGACATGAGTCAGACATAGGTATGAGTCAGACATGACTCAGGTATTCGAGACATGTAAATTCCTATTTCTTTAACTCAACAAGATTCTGTTCCAAAACCCCATTTTTTTAGAGGTAGCACAAACATAAACTCTCAAGTCAGGTCTCAACACACTGCCTTTTCCTAGAGTTGCTCCTAGGGTACATGTCCTGCTGTAGGGGCGGGGCACCTGTTTGTTGATGTCCTCTGGCCCTGCAAATTGTTGCCAAGGCACCTTGTCTTCCTGGCCTTCCGTCCTCTTTGCTGTCCTTCCTACTGGGCTGAGATGCTCAGGGTCACCCATCCCTCTCCAGGGCCTCCTTGCACTCCAGGGCCTCCTTGCACTCCAGGGCATCTGCTTTGGGGTGGGAAGCCTGATGCTCTTTGCCATCAAATCCTACTATCTCAGGTTTTGCCTTCTCCCCAGGGGTCTTCCCCTAGGGAAGGGCACATCTTTTCTCTGGAGGACTCCAGGCATTCATGTCCTCTTGTTTCCCTTCCACCCTGTGAATACCCTCTGCCTAGACCATCTTTTTCTGGGCATGGCCCATCCTCTAGCTCTCAATATTTTTCCTGTGTATTCGATTCTCTTAAGGATCTTAGGTTTTTGGAAGACATTGGAAGGTTATTCCTTTTCACCCTTACTTATTACCACCACCATGCCAACAATGAATACAAAAGATTTTGCTTGGAAGGGAGAGAGAGGATAAGGCTAGAACAGAGGGAAGTATTTTAACCAACTGACTTTAAACATCCTCAGGCCCCATTCCTCCTCTTTTTCCCCCCCTAAGTGAGATCTTAAGAATTAGATCCTGATTTGTTTGGACACAAACTTTGCTTTTCCATGGGAGTCCCCAAATATGGCATCAATATCAGATGGAAAGCATTTAAAACATGGATTGTCAGTATCCCACCCAGATGCATAGCATCTCTAGGGTTGAATCTAGGAAGGTGTATTTTTAAAAACTCTGGACATTTTTCTTACATGCTCAGTTACTCTCATCCACTTGCCTGCTTCTGGGAACAACTCCCCCATTTTTCCCACATCTGCCTTCTTTCCCTTTCTTTCTTATCCCTGGTGTGGCAACTTCCAGTTAAAGGTTCCTTGCATAAAACCAAGATCTAGTGTGGAGTTCTGTGTCCATCTTTCAAAGTGAAGATAACCTAGAAGGCAAGAGAATGTTCAAGAGTCTTATCTTCTCTTATTTATCTCTTATCCCAGTTTTCTCATCCTTCAGTGTCCTGTCCATGTTTCAAGAAGGGAATCTTAGTCTAACCCACCAAACAGGATCATCCAACAACATGTTTCCATCCATCTCAAATGCAAAACTGATAGGGGCAGAATAAAGGGGAAAAGTAGATGATTAAATAGTTAATCCCACTAGGGGATTGTAGGTAGAAAAAACATGGGAGACCCCTGTAATTAATAATTACTCAAGAGAGCAGTTTTGCTTAACCACAAAACCAAGCAGGCTTGCCTAGCCACAAAACGATGCAAGAGAAGCCAAGACCCCCAAACAATAAAACCCTGCTGATGGGAGACCCACAACTTCCCAGTGAGCTCAGCAAGTTAACGACCCCTAGGATGTACTCTCCAGGGAAGGCAATGGCGCCCCACCCCAGTACTCTTGCCTGGAAAATCCAACGGACGGAGGAGCCTGGTGGTCTGCAGTCCATGGGGTCGCTAAGAGTCGAACACGACTGAGAGACTTCACTTTCACTTTTCACTTTCATGCATTGGAGAAGGAAGTGGCAACCCACTCCAGTATTCTTGCCTGGAGAATCCCAGGGGTTGGGGAGCCCGGTGGGCTGCCATCTATGGGGTCGCACAGAGTCGGACACGACTGAAGTGACTTAGCAGCAGCAGGATGTTCTGTCTAGGGATGTTGTGTATTGCTGTTTAGTCGCTAAGTTGTGTCTGACTCTTTTGCAACCCCCTCATCTTATAGCCTCCCAGACTCCTCTGTCCATGGGATTTCCCAGGCAAGAATACTGGAGTGGGTTACCATTTCCTTCTCCAGGGAATCTTCCTGACACAGGGATGGAACCCGTGTCTCCTGCATCGGCAGGTGGATTCTTTACCACTGAGCCACCAGGGAAGCCCAGGACACGCTGCCTGCACACATGAAAAGCAATCATTTGTGGATCTGGCTTGCCCCTGAAGGGACAAGAAAACTCCCCTGCTCAACCTGGAGGAGGAGCTGATGGTGGAAGCATGATGTCTACTCAAGAAAAAGAAGGAAGTTCTTCTCCCCCTCCCCACATTTTTTATTGTAAAACTGTAGCCAGGTAAGTTCCTGGGACACAGCATTTCTCACCCACCCACCTGTCAGCCTCACAAATGTCCTATTCTAATAAATCACTTCTTATCTACCACTTTGCTCTTGCTGAATTCTTCTCTGCACTGAGACATAAAGGACTGTGGTACCAGAGCTCTTTGGAGCCTGGTTTCAAAACTATTTCCCAGAGACCTAGATGCTGCTTGGTTGTTAGAAAGAATCATCAGCAGATCTAAGCATCCCAGTTTTTCACAGCTTGGGGATACTTCCAGAAGAAAGGCTTATACAATTAAGATGTAATCCCAAAACATGTAAATTACAAAGGAAGGTTCTTTAAAAATTCCTTGTATTGATTTGTTTAAATTATTGTTAAACATTGTCAATTTATTTGGAGAGACCAGTTCACCTTTCTAAAAGTGAATACGGCTAGTTAGGACATGTCAGGTTGGCAATATCATTGGCCTATTTTTTTTCTACAGTGAGATTAGGAGTATTGAACTAAGTTGGGGCTTTTATAGGATTACATCCTAGGGAGTGATAATAGACACACTAACTGAAAATCGTTCACAAGTAATGTTAGGAAGCACTCACTCCCTAGGATGGTAGTTGATATTTGTAAAAGTCAGCTATGCTTATTGACTTGACTCAACAAAAAGTCATGTACTGTTACTATGACATCAGAATATCACTCCACATTAAATAACAGGACAAAGGTTCTGAAAAATGAGGAGGGTGGGCAGACTGAGCAGAAGCAGAGAAGTGAATGTCATCTAAGTAGGTACCCACGATTCCTTTTTCTTAGGAAAGTAAATTTACACTGAATATCTCATCCCAGGTTTAAATTATTGAGAAATGTGTCCTTCCCTTTAACGCTGACTAAGCAGAGCCTTCCCTGGTAGTCTAGTGGCTCAGACTCCACGCTCCCAAGGCAGAGGGCCCAGATTCAAACACTGATCTGGGAGCTAGGTCCCACAGAGCGCAGCTAAAGACCCCACATGTCACATCTAAAACCTGGCACAGCCAAATAATTAATTAATTAATTAAAATAAATTTAAAAAGATTAAGAAATGACAGAAAAACCCAACTATTGTATGATTTCAATTATCAATGGAATCTAAAAAATAAGTGAATTAACAAAATAGAAACAGTTATGTATAATAGAGAACAGTTAGTGGTCCCTGGAGGGGAGGGAAGAAGGGGGAATTAAACAATAGGACAAGGAGATTAAGAGGGACAAACTTCCAGTTGCAAAATAAGTGAGTCCTTGGTATGAAATATACAGTATGTGGAATACGGTCATTCCCCAGAGGATGAGATGGTTAGATAGCATCACCAACTCAATGCAGATGAATTTGAGCAAACTCCTGGAGACAGTGGAGGACAGGGGAGCCTGGCATGCTACAGTCTACGGGGTTGTGAAGAGTCAGACACGACTTAGTGGCTGAACAACATCTTTGTATGGTGACATATTGTAACCAGAGTTATGGTGGTGAACATTATGAAATATCTAGAAAAAAATCACTGTGTTGTGTAACAGGAAATAACGTAGTGTTGTAGGTCAATTATACTTCAAAAACAAATACATATACAAACTCAAAGGGATCAGATTTGTGGTTACTAGAGGTGGGGATAGGAGTATGGAGAGAGGGGGAATTGGATGCAGGTGGTCAAAAGATACCCCAAACTTCCAGTTACAAGATACATAAGGCCCAGGGATATAATGTACAACATGATATATATAGAATACACTGCAGGTGGCACTAGTGGTAAGGAACCACGCCCTGCCATTTCAGGTTAGACATAAGAGATGCTCGAGCATCCTTGGGTCGGGAAGATCCCCTGGAGGAGGGCACAGCAACCCACTCCGGTAATTCTTGCCTGGAAAATCCCGTGGACTGAGGAGCCTGGTGGGCTGCAGTCCATGAGGTCGCACAGAGTCGGACACAACTGAAGTGATTTAGCACATAGGTTATATAAGGCAGTTGTTAAGAGGATAAATCCTAAGAGCTGTCATCAGAAACACACACACACACACTTTTTTCTGTTTCTTAACTTTTGCATCTATATGAAAGGATGGATGTTCACTAGACTTTGTGATAATCCTTTCATGATTTTATTCAAATCATGGTGTACACTTTAAATTTACACAGTGCCATGTATCAATCACATCTTGATAAAATTAGAAGAAAAAAAGTCGATTAAGCAGCAGTATCTGTTCAAAGCTGATTGATCAGGAAATATTATAACAGATACTATCTACAGAGCACGCTGCTAGATGCTGTAAGTAAAGGAAGCTAGCCTTCCTGCACAGAGTATCCAATTCTTTCCTAAAAGGTAACACAGACGTGGAATTAGGAACCAAAGAAATCAGACCTCACAGGTTGAAACCAACCATCAGGTTTTGCTTAAGCCAGTCTCACGAATGGACTTTCGTCAACTTCGTAAGTGTCCGTTGTACTGGGGCTTTATTGTTTACAGAAATGAAGATCTGTGCTTCCTGAGGGGTGGAGAGTGGCCCTGGCTGGGGACAGCTGCTGTCTCTAGTGGGAGTTGGGAGGAAGAAGGCCACTTGCTGCTCCTTGATGAGCTCTGCACCTGCTCTGGGGACTTGGCCTGGATGGACCTAACCCCAGGGAGACTTCACCAGCAAGTCTTGCCAAGAAGTGTACTCTTTCTCTCAATATTTGCGTTGTTTTATGTATTTACACTTTAAATATAAACTTCGCTGTGATGGCTTGTCAGATTTTGAAGCATTTTCCCCATTCTGTTATTTATTCATGTTTTTTTATTGTGTTTCATTATAGGAAACTGAGATCCACACTGGTTAGGCTATATACTTGAGATCACAACTTTGTGACTTAGTAACAGGATGGATATCTCCTGACTCAAATTCCAGTGAGTTTTACACTTTTTGGGATATGTTCTTACTTTGTTTTCATTGACTAATTAAAAAAAAAACTCTTATTTGTCATCAGTGCAACAAAGGATTAACAGAACTGGTAAGTTTAATGCTTGTGCAGTCCATAGGGTTGCAAAGAGTCAGACATGACTGGGCGACTAAAAGAACAAATATTGTGATTATGGATTTATTTAGATTTACTCTTACCATCTTGTTTTGTTAATTATCTACCCTGTTTTTTTCTATGTTGCCTTTCCCTTCCTTTCTTGCTTATTAATGGATTAATGGCTTTGTTGTCTCTGCCTGTCCTCCCATCTGTTGGTTGGAAAGCCGTAACATTTCCTTCCTTCCATTTTAACACAGATCATATGAAATCGATCAGTCTTTCCTCTTCCAGGACATAGAAGCATTATAGAATGCTTTTACTCTAATCACTCCTCTCAACTGTTGACGATACCTTTTTCCCACATCATTTTCACACTTCCACACAAGTTTTGTTTTGTTGATGCCTTTTCCTTTGTGTTGTTTTCTAGCCATACCACGCAGCTTGTGGGATCCTTGTTTCCTGACCAGGGATCACACCTGTGCCTCCTACAGGGGAAGCAGGAGTCCTAACCACTGGGCGACCAGGGAATTCCTTGTTGATGCTTCTTCAGATTTAACCATATATCAGCCAGTTTCTTTGCTCATCAATTTCTTGGCTTTTATTCCTTCCTTCCGGTTTAATTTTCTTCTTCTTGAAGTACTTCCTCTAATCGACTTTCAGTGGGATTGTCTATAGGTGGTAAATTCTGTGTCTTGGCCTAAAATGTTATTATTTGCCCTTGTTTTTGAAATTATTAACAAACCAGAAACTGAAGCACAGATTGACTTTCTCTCAGAATTTTGAAGCTATTCCACTGCTCTCTTCATGAAAGAGCATGAGTTTTGGAGATCCAGTTAAGCACGGTTCAGATAGCTAAACACAGCACAGGGGCCCCGGAGCAAGGGTATGACCAGTGAGTGTAGACCTGAAAATGTGCTTGGGGTCAGGTCAGGCAGGGTTAACCTAAATCCAAAGATCTGGGCTTTTTTTTTTTTTTTTTTGGCGGGAGGTGGCGGTTGCCCCCCACTGAGAATATAACTCACCTCTTGAAGTATTAGTCGTTCAGTCGTGTCTGACTCTTTGCAACCCCATGGACTGTAGCCCACCAGGCTCCTCCGCCCATGGAATTCTCCAGACAAGAATACTGGAGTGCTTAGCCATGCCCTCCTCCAGGGGATCTTCCCAACCCAGAGATCGAACCCAAGTCTCCTGCATTGCAAGCGGATTCCTGCAATTCTGAGCCACCAGGGAAGTCCAGAGCTGGGCTTTGACATCAAACAGACATCAGGTCTGGAGCTACCATTCACCTGCTGTCTGACCTTGAGTGATTTTAAACTAGAATAAGCTTATTTCAAGTTTTTTAAGTTGTTGGTTTTTTTATTTCTTGATGAATGATCCAACCTATCCCTTTGCAGAATCATCAGGGATGTCCCAACCTTTAGTTAAGAGCTCTGTTTCATTTCCTTAGAGACTGGAGATCACCAATGATGGAGGTACAGACTGCAAAGTCTCAGACTAGGAGAAAGGAGGAATGCCACCCCGCCTGTAGTTTTCCCTTTTCCACTGGAAAGTCAAAAAACTGGGAGTCAAATATAACAGGGCAACCACTATACGGTTCTTCTGGACAGGATTTGGGGACTGACAGCCTGCTTATGACCATCTGGCTGGATCTGAAGCTCACAGCTCCATCATTTTTTGGCCCTTATGATCTTGACAAATCCTTAACCTAAGACTATGCTAGGCCTCTAGACTAATGCATTTAATGTTTTTTTTTCATCTACAAAGTAGGGGGTGATGACAGTATCTACCTCACAGGGTTGTTGACATTTCAGGAGACACTACATATGAAGTCCTTTATGCTCCTTTATGCTCAGTAATGATGCAATGGGGATGTTTGTTAATATTAAACAGAGGTATCATTTTGCCTACAAATCATGGTGCCCTCTGGTTCTCCACTGTCTTTCAGTGCCATGCCTTCCTTCACAGAGTGGTGGGTAGTATCCTGAACACAGCTTGGCTTTCAGACCTCACCCAGGTATATAAGTAACCTTGAGAGCCAAGTTTCACTGAATGAGGAAAGAGTTGTTTTAATTCCAAGAGCCTTCCTTTATGTATTCAAACCCAGGAAGTCTGAGCATTTTGTTATAGAGTGTACAGAGAATGGCTCTGTGGTATAAAGGCGGTTCCTGTGAGACAGGAAAGGAAGGAGAAAGGAGGAATTAGAAAGGGGACGTGAGAACAGACAGAGGCAATTAAATGTTGAGAGCACTGTGGGGATGCCTCTTGGTCTGTGAGAAGAAACTCAGCCCGCCAAGCCCTCGGGATAAGACCTTAGGAAGCCGGTAGACGTTACAACAGCATGAGAGGGAGTTTGAGACCCGTGAGGCTGATGTCTGCTCCTCCCTGTTGGCGCCCTCCCAGCCTTGCCTTGGATGGAGGGAAGCGATGGGCTCCAGAAAGCACCCCGCTGGTCCTGCTTGTGGCACAGGTGGTTTCTGAAAGACACCACGAGTGATGCAGAAGCATTAAGTCACTGTGAGCCTTCCCGGCTCACCCGCCATGCGTGGGCATGGCACAGGAGTGCCCGGGCAGGGGCTGTGTGGCGGACAGCCCAGCCCCTGGAGCAGGGAGAGCTGAGCCTCACATGTTCCAGGGCAAGGCCAGTGGGGGAAGCAGGCCAGTAGAGGGCATTTGCCAGGTTTCCTGCGAACAACCATCCTGCAGAAAGTCTCTCAGAGGACAGACCATCGCTGACGACAGCGGTGGATGAAGACAGAAATCTGTGCCCCAAAATTAAAATAAAAGCTACTCTTCAGCTGGGGTGTGGTGGCCCAGATGGTAAAGAATCTTCCTGCAATGCAGGGGACCTGGGTTTGATCCCTGGGTCGGGAAGATTCCCTGGAGGAGGGCATGGCTACCCACTCCAGTATTCTTGCTTGGAGAATTTCATGGGCAGAGAAGCCTGGCAGGTCACAGAATCAGACACTACTGAGCAACACACACACGCACGTGCACGCATGGACACACAGACACACAGACGCACACACGCACGCACAGAGCTGGGGCCAGCAGGAGGCAGCAGAGGGCAGATTATAGGCACCTCTCCTGGCTGGCAGAACAGCTAAAGGTGCTTTTAGACCCATCTGGGAAGGCAGGGTCTGGGGACACAGAGAGGGAGAAACAGCCCTAAAGCAGTGTTTGAGCTGACTGAATATTTACCCTACTCTAATTTTAAACTGGAGAGGGAAATGGCAGACCACTCATTTTCTTGCCTGAAAAAAAATCCCATGGACAGAGGAGACTGGTGGGCTACATACAGTTCATGGGATCACAGAGTCAGACACAACTGAGGACACAATTTTAAACAGGAAGAAACCACACAGCATTCCTTTTCTACATATCTGTACCACTTTTTGTTCACCTTTTACTTTTCTAACCTGTTTTTTCTTTAAATGATTTTTTAAAGTCCCTTTATTTAAAAGTTATTTTTTTTCCTCCCCAGTCATCCTCTTTTGGATTTAAAGTTTTATTTTACAAGCTTCAAGAGCCTTGAACCAACCCCTTTGCATATTTCCAAACATTTGGATATGTGTGTCATTTTCATAGTAAAATAATCCTACCTTTCTCAGTATCTTCACACACACACACAAAAAATTCCTAGATTCATAAACTTCTTTTACTGGCAGTTTGATTTCTAAAGCTAGTCACGAATATTGCTTGCCTTTATAACTAATGTATTTGAATTCCCCAAGATTCATTTTCTATTTGGAGCAAAGCCATCAAATTTATTCATTGTTCCTCTAATGAAGCAAATCTGAAAAGAATCAAAGGTGAAAATATAACTATACATAGAAGCATAATTAATAGTTCCTGATTATTTGCCAGGAACTATCTACCAGAAACATTGGTAGAGCAGTATGATTGCTGGCTATAAAGGATATATTCAGATAATTCTAGTATTTTCCCTTTTTATTCCATGTGACCTCATTGTTTATAAATGAGCTGGATTCCCACATTCATTTATAGGTTCCAGTTAGCTTCGCTTTGGCCCCGTGGCCTCAGCCATATACCTCTGAACAAATTACGGCCATTTTAAAATATGCCTACAAATTTTTAGACACTCTCTTTTCAAAAGGGAGAGTCTGGGAATTCTCTGGTAGTCCAGTGGTTAGGACTCCATGCTTTCACCACAGTGGGGCACGGGTTCTATCTCTGGTCAGGGAACTAAGATCCCATAAGCTACACTGTGCAGCCAAAAAAAAAAAAAAAGATGAAAAGACACGAAACAGCCCACTTCCCTACCCTGGATTCCTGACTCATTTAAAATGAATAGAACATGGTACGATTGACCATCTATGACGTCTGAGGCTCCGTGGCTTGTGTTTGCTCTTCAGAACTGCTCACTGTGGGGAAGCCACCGTTGCACCATGTGGTAAGGACACTCAAACAGCACAGAGAGGCCTGTGCGGTGAGGAAGACCAGCTCACAGGCTGTGTGACTCAGTCACCAGAAAAGTGGGCCTCCCAGCTGCAGTCGAGCCTTTGGATAACTGTGGCTCTGGCTGACACATTGATGGCAACCTCCCGAGCAGGTTAGAGGCAGAACCACCTACAAATGCCCATGCCTGAATTCTAGACCTGCAGAAATCAGGAGATAATAAATTTTTATTATTTTAAGCTGCTGAGTTTAAGGGTAATTCATTTTGCACTGGACATTAATGCACTGGCTTTGTCACCAAGTATACACCACTACATATAGAAGAACTGGAAAAAATATTGGTAACTTGGGATTCTCATACCGTTGTTAAGACGGCCTTGGATACAAGTGGTACTGAGGTTAGATCCTAAACCATTCTCGGTGAACTGCTCTCTTCTTGGGTGTTGCTGTGGCTAAGTACTTTAACTCCAGTGTTTCTAAGTAGCTTGGTTTACTTGTGGTTAACTGTACACTTGGTAAAGATTATGCTGATTCAACAAATGTAACTAATCAGTCACATGAAGGTGGGGCTTTTGTCTCAGATTCATTCTCCAAGGACTTTCAGTCAAAGAAAATTACATCTACTCTGCTGCGACAGTTCCCCAAACACATGCTAGATTAAGAAAAGACAAACAATAACAAACCTAAGGACATCCCTATATGATTTGCTTCAGGTATGCAAAGTTGTTATAAACACCAATGTTCTCTGGGTTTAAAACGTAAACAGTTACAAGTGTTTTAGGTATCATGAAAGGGTCAAGTTGGTCTGTACTACTCTAATTCCAAACCAGACTGGACTTTCCCCCTGCTTCAAGTTGATCTTCTTCCCCAGACTCCAGTTCTAACTTACCTTTTGTTGTGTGTGAAACATTTATTGTTCTATTAATCAGCATCTCAATGTCTTCTTCATAAATACGGTTCCACGATTTGAGAGTTCCTTTCTCGGAAAGGCCACCTGGCGATGAGATACCCACAGGAATAAGCTCCAAGATGGTGGCTGTGACCGGCTGGGCTCAGATTCGAGACGGAGCCATCCCAAGCATCTTCTTGAGCTCCAGTCTTAGAACTGAACACAATGATCCAGGCACCCCTCACAAAAGGGAGAATAATTTGTCTTTCTAAAAAATACACAGAGGTGAGTGTGTGCCTGAGAACATCAGGAAGATGAAGACTAAGTTTTATTTCAACTTAAATTAACTCACAGTGTCCGCAAAAAAAAAAAAAAAAAGACTATTAAGTGGCACTGAAGCCTACAATTATATTTCCCCTCAGCTCAGGGGATTGGAAACAAAGGATAAGCAGGTTGATTGGAAGATTTTAGCTCCACTCCTGTTAGCTCCAGTTCATACTGTATTAAAGGGCAGAACTTGCCTCCTGACATTTTCGTGGTATCTTCCACATTCCAGGTTCCCCCGCCAGCAGGATGCTGTCCACCCCCAGCTGTCTGGGCATGAGAATAGACTGCCTTTCCTCCAGGTTAGGAGAAACCCTGAGACAAACCGCTATACATTACAGACTGACTTCCTGTTTGTTTTTTAATTCAGGAAGTAGGCTCAATATTACAGAAAGACACCTGTGCTAGGGCAGTAAGTTCAATTTTAATACAAAAATCTCTGTGTGGTTGTGTACTGGTAGCATCCTTTTCTACTTTTATCTCTTGGTCTAGAATAAAAAAGCAAGAACTCTTACTCCATTACATCTTCTTTTAAGACTCTTCAAATGTACATGACCAGGAAGCTTTACTTTTAAAAAATAAAGAGCAACCATGTAATTAGTTGCCTCCCCCCAGCAACACAATTCTAAAGCTGAATATTATAATTTTTAAAATAAGTATTGGCTAGAAAAGGTAATTTTTAGAAGACCGTATCTAGTCCTTAGCTACCCTCAAGGTATATTTTTTTCTTTATTTCTTCTTTCTTTCTTTCTTTTTTTCTTTTCTTTTCTTTCTTTTTCTTTCTTCCCACAAGTTGGTGCCTTAGAAATACAAAGCTAAATGTTTGCTATGATAAAATGTGTGTTCAAACAATGATAAACAAATGCGATGACAGCAGTGATACTGTACTTTGGAAATGAACTGGTAAACATAGGCCTATATTTAACTATCCGAAACATCTTAAAACTAGTGCGCCTTCCCATAGCCAATGAGAAATGACAATGTCCACGATCAAATACCACTTATCTCATACTAGTAAAGGCAGTGGTGACAATTAGCCTCTTTTGGCTTAAACTGTATTTGTGGTTGTCATGATTTAAACATTAAATAGCTGCTTCCTTCCCCCAACTCCCATTCTACAAAATGAAAATAATTTGAATTTTCTTCCCCATCTACTTTCTCCTGGAAATCTACAAAAGTCATGCTCTGTCCAGAATAGGCTAGAACTAGCTCCTGATCACATCAGAAAGGCTCTTGTGAATGGAAGTTTTTCTGAAAGGATTCTGGAAAACCATTTTTAGATAACAGCCCGGGGTGGCAGGCCCTGCTCCTTTTTAAGTGCCGGAGTGTCGGGACCTCGTGTAACCCACCTCGGCCTGCCTGCCGCAGTGGCTCCTTGCTAATGTCGCTCAGTCCAGACCTGGGACTCTCGCCACAGCCCTCCTCCTCTCTCCTCCCTTCGGAGGCTTGTCCCTCCACGCCACGTCACCAGACAGAGCACCAGGAGATGCTGATGGAAGCGTGGGTTGAATCCTGGCTTTGCCGCTTGCTCCCTGTCGCCAGCCACTCCACTTCTGTTTTCCTTTCATCCAGCACTTAATAACAGCAGAACCCATGGCATCCGCTGCTGTGAGGATTAAGCAAGATAAATATCAAAAGGTGGGAACAGTGCCTAGTACATAGTAAACCCTCAATGAATGTTTGCTGTTACTATTATTATTTAAGCCACAGGGACTTGCATACAAACAAATTTGGAAAACTGATCTGAAACTAGTGGCAGTGTTATTAAAGACAAACAATGGATCTTTTAAAATCAGAATTAGACAGTCTGTATTCTAAAACACACACACACACACACAATCTGTACCAATTAAATACAATAAAGTTGAAAGGGGATATAAATTACAGTCTTTCTCTTTTTAAACAGTCAATAGGAAAATACTACAGTCAGCTCACTATACACAAAAATCATGAACAGCAGCTTCGCATTAAAATCTCCAATATCTTACTCATTTACGGATGCTACGAACTTCAAGGGAAAAGGTACAGCAGGCTGTACGTCCTCGCTTGCTCCCACGACACATTTATTGCTATACATCTTGACCAACTGTACAAGCATCTACACAATAGGTACAGAGAGTACTTTTGTAAAAACTTCTGCACACATAATTCTCAGAGTCTCCATCGGTAAAAGAATTTTACCAATGAAGACACACAGCAGAGCCATCTGTCTTCAACCATCTCCTGCGAACACTGTGAAGCGGGCACCTGTGGACTTCACAGCTCCTGTCATCCCTTCAGCGTCTTCCAGAAACGAAACAGAACAACGGCAGAACCACACCACAACAAAAACCTACCAACCCCAAACAAAACCACAAAGAGACGAAAATCAAAACCCACCCCCCCAACCCCACTCTTGGTTTGTCCCTGTGTTTTCTGTAATACTGCTCTCTGCATCCCACCTGCCTGGCTGGGCTGGACCGAGGGACAGGAAAGACTGGGATAAGAGCCCCAGTCACTGTTAACGGTTCCCGAACCGCGTCAAGTCAGCAGGCAGCGGACCAGGTGGAAGACCAAAGAACGGAGCCATGAGATTTTGCAGTGTGCTTAGGAAACACGGCAGAGAACGGCAGCACGTGGCCTGGGAGCCACAGGGCATTGGCACCGAACTTGCAGTCAAACACGCATGTACACATCAAACAAGAGTGGACAGCAAAAAACATTCAGTCTTAGGTAAGTTCTTTGGTTATAAGGAACAGCATTCTGCAACCTCTGCTGCAAAGAGGGATTTGCAACCTCCTTCTCAGGCAAGACCATCTCTTTCATCTGCTTGTGTTCTGAGAGATCGCCCGAGCTGCTTTGTAAGAAAGCCCAGTACCTTACGATTTTCTACGAACCACTTTTATCCATTTCAGTGTGCAGTCCTGTCTCTCCAGACATACTATAGATATACATTTCATATACATAATTTATATTATTTATAAAAAAAAAACTAGAGCATTGACTCCAGATTCTACAGTAAGAACTGATTAAAATTGTACAAGAATAAAGTCTAGTTGAATCTGTGGAGGTTTCTACACCGTGGGGGTGTGTAGTGAGTGCAAACAAAAATACTGTCACTTTGTGAAGCCAGGATTTTCGGTTCTCTGGAAGGAAGCAGAGGCTGCTGAGTCACCCAAGTGACAAAGTGCCACTTCTCCCGGCTCGGGAGGGGAGAGGGGAGGAGGTGGCCCCGGAAGCCGTGGCTTCTCCGTGCTGGTGTGAGGTCCGGCCGAGCTGCAGTGTGTTTGATAGATGGGCTGGTGCTCTTGGAGGCGACCGGAGCAGAGATGCTGTGGCCTTCGGAGGAAGTGCTCAGTGCCTCTCACCGAGCAGTGGTGCTCCCCTGGAATGCAAAAGCAGGTGAGTGCAAGCTCCGGTCCCCACCTGCCCTCCCCACCCAGGGGGACCAGCCCCTATGAGGGGCTCTTCCTAGAGGATACCACAGGATCCAGTTTACTGTGGAATCCAGTTCTGGAGCTTATACTGTACCAGGAAGACTCAAGCTCCAAGGTGAAGCTTCTAGGAAAAATAATGACCGCAAGCTCCGGAGAGAGAGTGAAAAACACGTCACTGCTGGGTCCACACTCGAAGTCAGACCAGGGTGAGCACAAAAGTCAAACCTGAGGACTTCAACAGTCCTCAGGTTTTAACAGTTAAAACTATGTTTTAATCAGAAACAACTGATTAAAATCAAGATAACAAAAATACTGAAGCAATTAAAAAAAAAAAGATAAAACTCACCATAGTTCCAACATTACCCTGATGCCATAAATATTTTTGTAAATTTTACTTTTAAACCAAGATCTTTGGCAGGGACATGCTATTCTGGAGCAGAACTCAGGTACCGCTCCTGCTGTTGCTGCTGCTGCTGCTAAGTCACCTCAGTTGTGTCCGACTCTGTGCGACCCCATAGACGGCAGCTCACCAGGCTCCCCCGTCCCTGGGATTCTCCAGGCAAGAACACTGGAGTGGGTTGCCATTTCCTTCTCCAGTGCAAGAAAGTGAAAAGTGAAAGTGAAGTCGCTCAGTCGTGTCCGACTCTTAGCGACCCCATGGACTGCAGCCTACCATGCTCCTCTGTCCATGGGATTTTCCAGGCAAGAGTACTGGAGTACTGGCTTCTAAATAATCAAGGCAACGAGTCAAGAAATGGGGGTGGCGGTGAGGGGGTTGCGGTCCCCTTCCCTCTTCTCTAGGCTATGCCTCAAACAGTGCGGCCCTCAGACAGCTTACCCCATGTTCCTCCAGCAGAGGGTTTGTGAAAAGCTTCTCCCTCCCCCAACCTGGTACTGAAGCACAATCTGAGGTGTGCAGGGCAGCCACAAATGGGAATCTGTATTTTTTTTTTTTTTTGCTGCTATTATAATTTTCTTTCTGTATTTATTTTTGGCTGTGCTGGGTCTTCGTTGTTGTGTGGGCTTTTCTCGAGTTGCCGCAAGTGAGGGCCACGCTCCAGTCGTGGTGTCTAGGCTTCCCGTGGTGGCGGCTTCCTTTGTTACAGAGCACGGGCTCTAGCACACTTGGGTTGCAGCACTCTTGGCTCCTGGGCTCTGGAGCACAGGCTCAATAGTGTGACACATGAGCTTAGCTGCCCCACGCATGTGGCATCTTTCTGGGCCAGGAATCAAACCCATGACCCCTGCAATGGCAGGCGGACTCTCTACCACTAAGTCACCAGGGAATAGTTAAGTCGCACAGATTGTCCGACTCTGCAATCCCATGGACTGTAGCCTGCCCGGCTCCTCTGTCCCTGGAATTCTCTAGGCAAGAATACTAGAGTGGGTTGCCATTCTCTTCTCCAGAGGATCTTCCCGACCCAGGGATTGAACCCGGGTCTCCTGCATTGCAGGCAGATTCTTTACCAACGGAGCCACCAGGGAAACCCCTGGGAATCTGTATTTTTACGAAGTATCTTCTCCCTACACCCTCCAGGGGGCCAATGCACATTTAGGTTTGAGAAGCACTGTTCCAGACTGAAGAATTAACCTGGACCACATTCTTCCTGGACTTCTTAGAAAAAGGACTGAAAAGCTGATGTATCAGCAAAGCAGATTCTGCTTAAGATCAGTGTAAAAGGAAGCTGAAGATATTGAAACAAATCAATGTTTAGCTTGTTAGAAAAGTAATGAGTAACTTTATGCTTATGTTGGGCAAAGAAGTCTTTTTTGAATTGTAAAAGAGACCACTCTTTGGTATTTGCAGTTAATTTATGAATACGCTATATATTTGACCACATACTGAAATTTTAAGGGCTAATTCAGAAAACTTGGGGGAGAGGGCAGGGAATAGCTCCAAGCTGGGTGGTTTTGCTTCCTCCGCAAAACAGAGAGACTGAAGGGCACCCCGATCATCTTTGCCTTCACCCAGCGCCATTCTAGTTCTGTCAGGTCTTTGCTTTGCTAAGCCTGGTGCTCCCACACCCTTTACATGGCTGTGGCTGGGGTCCTGGGTGAGAAGGGACGGTGGGACTCAGAAGCACACCATCTCTTATTTGCATAATTCACTGGTTTCCTTGGGAATATTAGCAAGACCCCATTTCTTTTTGTTCCACTATTAAAATTAAATACTGTAAAAAACCAGCCTGGGTAATTTCCAAAGCCCAAACTTTAATTTCTCAGGGAACCCACCTCTGTTTCCTCAACACATTTTTTATCCTATGGGCACCAAACGTCTATATTTTATCAAATCTGTGAGGCATACCTTCCCCCTGCCTGCACTTTATAACTCTGAAATTGCTGATATGGTTGATTTTAATTGGAAGTATTTTTTTTCTTAATGATACATAAAATAACAGTGTATCTTGGGAGTTCCCTGGCAGTCCAGTGGTTTAAGACTCTGTACTTCCAATGCAGGGGGCATGGGTTTGATCCCTGGTTGGGAAACTAAGATACCACATGTCTCACAGTTTGGCAAAAAAAAAAAAAAAAAAAGTGTATCTAATAAAAGAAATCACTGATTGGATGAAATCTACCATATTTCATATCAGAATCCTTTGAGATAGCCAGGAATTAAACATCTCAGGGAATGAATACGAAATCAATCCTTACCCATGTGAAAGCTTAATTCAACAGGAACCTATATGTCAGGTAAAAAAGCCACGGGTCCTATGTAAGTCATAGTTCTCCTCTGAAACTAAGAAAGTAGATTTATAGACTTGTTCCCCCATAGCCAGCTAGCTGGGCAGCATGTGAGCATGGTCCAAGAGGGCTCATCTACCCTGTCAGAAATACCTGGATGAATCTCTCCTACTAAGTCACTGTGAGGAAGGGCCTCTGGGGGTTGGGGCATAATTAGCAGCCATCACTGATATCACCGAACCCAAAGGACCACCCCTGGAATTTATCACCTGGTCATTCTCTGCCGAGGAACATAGCTGGCCAGAGTCCTGTGGCCCATGTGAGACACTCCTACTGTCTGCTATATTTGGTAGGTTCCTCCTACTCGAAAGTTCTCCAGCAGAAGAATCCGTCAAACCATCAAAATCTTTCCCATCTGACACACCCATAAACTCTGTGAAAGAGTGATCTTCAAGGATGCTTGTGGTGTGTTCCACAGTCACCTCCCTGGGGCAGAATTCCCTGGCCGGCTGGCCGTTTTTGCTGGAGCAGGCATCCTGCTCTGAACACGAGCTGGTCCTACAGAGGGTTCTGGAGTTTTTCTCTGGGATGCTGGGGGACAATGGGCTCCCTTTGGCTAAGGCACTGTTTTCCTTGAGTGGCACCACAGTCATCTTATCCTTTCCCAAGCCTCTTTCTAGTTCTGTCAACTCTTTGTTTGAGGATGGTCTGAAATCCTGCACAAGGGATGGTCCGGGATGCTCGCTGGAATCTGTGTCCTTCGTCGGAAGGGCCAGCTGATCTGAGCTGTCACTGGAAGGGACCACCATGTCAGACAGGGTGGCGTTGGAGGCACTGTGGGAAAAGTAGCCACTGGTGATGCTGCTGGTGGTAGGGCTGCGGGACACCTCCTTCTCTAGGACCTTTGAGTTCGTCAGATCGCCTTTAGAAGAAAACCACTCTCTGTTCTCCAAGCTGGCATTGTAAACGCTGAAGTCAGCGAACTCCACAGGTACATAAGGCTGTGAACTTATCAGCTTCCGGCTGAGACCTTCTAGATCATTTTCCTCCTCCTCAGAGTCCTATAGAAACAAAGCAAAAGTCAGCCATGAGCTCCTTATAGCGACTGGATGGTTCAGACAAGTTTTAGATACTCTACTGTTAAAAGCACTTGCCTTCACATGTTTAGGATTTTTTCCTTTTCCTTCCTGAGTTTGGTTAAATCCTGTCACCTGTTTGTGGACACAAGCACCTTATCCTCAGAGATCTATGAGCATGAAACTCTTAACCATTGAGGATGAAGGAGATTTATTTCTTCGGTGCTCACTCAATGCTAATAATTAGAAACCTTTCCTGCATTAAGGACAAGGATGAAAGGAAGTGCAGTGGACTTTTGATTAGCTCCTCATGATTAGTTTCCTGTTGGAGGTTTTCCCTTTTCTAATTAAATGAGTAGAGGGACTGCCAGAGGCAGGGAAGAGCTGCTGTTTTATTTTTACAATCCTCACCTTGGGGAGTAAAGTACAGAAAAATAAGATGATTTGCAAATGGTTTCTGGGCTATATTATGAGAAGGAAAAGCAGGAAATAAAGGCCCTCACAATAGCAAAAGGGCAAATAACACAATTTCAACAGTCATTCTCAGTATTCCACCGAACACTGTAAATCTATAAAATACTAAATCTGACAATGACTGTTTTCCAGGGTTTTTGAGAAGCAGGGATAGAGCTTTTGACTACAAGGTGAGGAAGATAGTAAGAATTATATGAAAATCTCCTTTGTCAAACAGCTTTAGGATTCTGTTTATAAAGGTTGGTAAATATGCAAGAGTAGGTATCATCAACTTCCAGTCTCTCTTCCCAAGTGAATGATTCTTTTATATTAGGTGGAAAGCAATGTAGAACACTTTCCAAATAAAAAATAATATTCCTATCTTGTTGTTGTTCAGCCGCTAAGTCGTGTTCAACTCTTTGGGACCCCATGGACTGCACGCAGCATGTCAGGCTTCCCTCTCCTCTACTATCTCCCGGAGTTTGCTCAAGTTCACGTCCATTGAGTCAGTGATGCCATCTAACCATCTCCTCCTGTGTCGCGATCTTCTCCTTTTGTCTATTACTATCTAGTCATTTCTAACTAACCTTATAAACATCTGATGACACGGCAAATATTCCTTTTCTCTTCTAAAATGTGACTTTCGTTCAACAAATATTCATTAAGCATCCTCTACGTGCCAGGCATTGCCCTAAGACCCAGGAATACCAATGCTGAGCAAAGACAGGTATGGCCCCTGCCCTCAGGGAGTGACAGCAGCGGGTCCTTGCTCTTAGGATGCCCCTGGACACTGCTGGGTGGATGACATTTCACTCAGTATCACAACAGGGTGACTGTAAAGACCTGTAAACATTTCCCTCATTCATTTCAAGAGAGCGAAGAAATTGGGGAGAGAGAAGGATAGGGAGGGGAGAAGAACACACTCCACAGACACGGCAGATGGAATTCACAAACGAACATAAATATCATCCACTGAATTTCACAGCAACATTCCCTATCTCACAAGATGCTAAATACCTAAAAAATAGCTTACTGTGTTTTAATGCCTCTTAGATTTTAAAACAGCCTGAATATAAATGATTTAAAAGCATCACTAGTCTTCATTCCTTGGCTGTTAATCAGAGGTGACTATTACATATCAGTGATAAAATTCCAGAAATTGGCAAACCAAATTTTTGGCAATACTAACCTTGCTATCTTATTTTTAACTACATTTTAATCAAGTGTTAACAGCACTGTTTCAATGGGGGGTGGGGTAGAGAGTTCTCTCCCCGAGGGCTAGGGGAAAACGTTTGTAAAAAAGGGCACAAATTGGACAGAACTGTCTGAATCTGTACCCTTCGCTCTATTTTCTAGATTCTCTACTTGACTTGATTCCCAGATGGCTCAGTGGTAAAGAATCTGCCTGTCAATGCAGGAGACACAAGGGATGAGGGTTCCATCCCTGGGTTGGGAAGATCTTCTGGGGCAGGAAATGACAACCCACTCCAATATTCTTGCCTGGACAAGAATGGACAGAGGAGCCTGCAGGGCTACAGTCCATGGGGCCACAAAGAGTCGGACACAGCTGAGCAACTGAGCTCACACACTACTAGACTTGTTCAGATTCCAAACTGGATTTCAAGTGTTTGTTTCTCTTATAATTCCTTCTAATTGCAGCTGGCAAAGAAGCGTAATCCCCAAGCCCAAGAATACATGATGCAATTGATTACTAAAAAGTTAGTTGTTGCAACGAAAACCAAATTTGAAGATGAGAATTAAATAATCTGGGTCCCTTTTTATGCTTGAAGCAATTTCTTCTGAACACTGAGGAAAGGTCAACCTAAAATATAACTTTGCTGAGTGAAATATTCAATCACAAATTTAATGTGTAGAAATAGGTATACATATGTTAAAATCAGAAAGATAAACGATTTAGAACGACCTTAATAAGACTGAAGGGTCTACGAAAACAAACAGGGCTCAGGACAAAGTCAGGCATTTGGGGTGGGGTTGGGAGTGGGGGAGTGACCTAAAGAGAAAGGCTAAAGGAATAGGAACACCTAGTTCCAGAAAAAATAAAACTGAGTAGAGATTAATCATTTTCCAACATGTAAAAGGAGACGGAAAGTTTATGAAGTTATGGTTTCCAAGGAGAAAAGAGGACTTAAGTGGCTTAAACTGCATTTTAAAGGAATTTGGTTAGACAGACTTTTTTTTTTGGCAGTATCTCTTCACTTTGTATATTTTATTAAATTTTAAATGGAAGCATAGTTGATTTATAATATTGTGGTAGTTTCTGTTGCACAACAGAGTGAATCAGCTATACATACATACATACATATATATATATATACACACACACACACACATTCTTTTTTATATTCTTTTCTATGATAGGTTATCACAAGGTACTAAATATATTCCCTGTGCTATATAGTAGGACCTTCTTGCTTATCCATTTTACATATTAGAAAAATTTTATGCCAGTGATATTATTTATCATTTTACCTTAAAGGAGACTAAACTAAGCACCTCCCTACTATGTCTTTAGGACAGAGTGAAAACTCGTCCTAAAAGTAGGACACAGAGTCAAGCTTCTCTACAGCTGCAATGTTCATGATTTGATTTTTTGAGATTCTGTTTGTGTAGCTGATATTTACCTCTAGACAAAACACCTTGATTTTAAGGAGGAATCAAAACTCACATTAAAGCAGTGACCTTCTGTAAGGACCTTCCCCGATTAAAGTCATTTTCACTCCCATTCTCATCAGTTATCCATCAGAGAGATGGTCTGTGTTTTCAGAAAGGCTCCATCAGCCAAGGGGCCCTGGTACTTCTGTCCATGGTACTAAGGGGAGGGTGGACCCTTTGAAGAAACAGCAGCAGCAGGGCGATGAAACTGCCCTGTGACCGGGAGCCCCGGGAGTCACTGGGGTCAGCCCCATGCTACTGATGGATGGGCTTTTGTTCCCATGTTCTCGTTTACTGTGAGACCTTGGGCAAATCACTCAGCAAGTCTTGCGTTTCTTTCTCCGTAAGATGAGAGACAAAAGCCATATGCTGTCTGTGCAGGACCCAGGAGAGGGAGAGGTGACTTTCTGTTCTTCCGTCTACTGTGAGACTTTAAAACAGAGACTGCAAAGGTGCCCTGTTACTTTTATGTTAGTCACGGAAGACACAAACTGCATTTGTCTATCTTCTCAAGTTGATGAGACAACAAAACATTGCTTGAAGAATCACGCACAGCTGTATTTACTGTATTTTATGTGAAATGACAGGTTACTTTGGTAATTGGATGGGCTGAAAAATAAAAGGAACAATGTCCTGATATTGCTTCTCAAACATGATTTCAAACTCCTTTGATCAGAATCAACCACTGATTTGCCCTCTACTTTTCCAACAGTGGAAAAGGAAAGAAAGTAAATAGGAACTCAGGAATGAAGCAGTTTATATCCACTTATAAGAGGAAAAATAAAATGAAAGCTTCCCAGAGAGAAACTAGAACCTCAGTTAAAGCAAGCAGTACCCTTAAAATCTACCGAAACATCCTGGAAAAGCTGCTATCTGAAATAAATCAAACGGTTCAATAGTTTCAGAGACGAAGAGTGTGCGGTGAGCCAGATTTCTAAGAAAGTAGATGCAAGTATCTCAAGTAAGACCCCAGCAAGAAAAATGGCTCCATCGAACCCTTATTACTAGTTTCATGGTGTGTCTGATCACAGAGAATCTAAGTGCTGATCAAAGCTTCTTGGATCAAGAAAATCTGGTTCTATCCTATTCTCTGCTAGCTAACAGTCCTGAGATGGGTTTTATTTTAAAATAATAAAAGGAAAGTGAAGAAAATAACTACGAAGCAGATTGTGAACTGTGAGACTATCTGCAGGGCAGCCCTGAAGGGCCATCCAGCAATTTCTTGATGGTGTGTTCTACCAAAACATATGGTTCAAATAGGTTACAATGTAGTACCCAGGCACCATGTAGATGGGTGCCATGTCAATAAACAGATAGTCAACCAGCCAGAGAACTGAAGGAGTAACAAAATTAGACCCTGGCTCCTTTAACCTGGGCCCTCCCAGGTGGCACAGTGGTAAAGAATCCACCTGCCAATGCAGCAGATGCAGGTTTGATCCCTGGTCGGGAAGATCCCCTGAAGAAGGAAATGGCAACCTGCTCCAGTATTCTTGCCTGTCGGGTTATAGTCCATGGGGTTGCAAAGAGTCAGACACGACTGAGTGACTAAGCGCACACACACACTCTTTGGCCCACGCTGCAGCCCTTATCAGTTAAGCAGGGGAGGTCAAGTGTGTGACTGGGGAGCTCACTAACATTGGCGGAGACAAGGAGCAGCTGTTGGTGTGCACGCTCTTCTCCAGCAGGGATTAGGGAGGGAAAGAGAGAGAGAGACGGAAGGGGACAATGGTGCCTTTTCTTCTTTCCTCAGTGAACATGCGGAATGATCATTTCTCATGATCCCTGAGCGCTCCAAGCATGCAGGAGCCTGGCTTGCTGCACATCCAGGGGGAGGTTCTAGTTAGCATCACACCGTGTGCATCAGCAGCATCTTCTAGAATCTAGAGGTTCAAACAAAAGACCCTGCGCTGATGACACTCTGGAATGAATCTGAGATGGTGTAGCCAGGGAAGGCAAGGGCCCACCCCGCAGAGCCGACCACATGCAGACGAGAGCAGCAAGCAGACCTGCTCCATGCTGCCTCCCGTTTTCAAAGCCTGGGAAACCACAGGAGAATGAAAGCTGAGGCACAGAATCTGAGAATTCTCTCCAGGCCCCAGAACATACACTTCCGTTTTTAAATTAAGGTAGTGCTTATGATCCCCAGTGCCTAGGATGTAGTGTTTTAAAAAGCATTTCTCAAATTTGAAATGTGAAAACCGAGCGCTAGGGAATGAGGTTTTTCAGATAGAGTTTCAACCTACCCGTGGTAAAAACAGAGAAGCCATCCTGAAAGCAAGACTGACACCAAGGGAGCTGGAATCTATTTTGCCAGCAAATGTAAAGAGGCTACCTGAGAGGTCCAGATGATGAGGATGGCCAGTGATGGATGGCGGAGCAGCTACAAACTACAGGATAATCTTGGCAACAGCATCAGGCAACACAAGAAAAGCTATCACACATCCACACCTAAATGCATGATTACTTACTCCAAGTAAGTGCAATTCCTCAAGGTAGATTAACTTCAGAATCTGGGCAATGTGTACAGGCTCAATAGAAAGATTCAATATTAGTTCAAGTGATTGTTACACATTTGAAAGACTAGAATCATTAAAGGTGCCTTTTTTTTTCTAAGCAAATTTATACTAAGCAAAATAATAATAAATCAGTAAATGGAACACAGAAAAATCACAGGTCACGGCCACATTCATGCAAAATTTCATTACTGATGGTCACATGTGTAAGAAGAAGAAGAGAAAAAAAAAGCCAAGACTCAATACATCTCTTAATTTCTTCTAAAGTATTTGGATGATTGTGAAAGGGCCTTAAACCCACCACCAGGCAATAGGACAGAAATGGTTCCAGGACTTACAATCTTCTTCTCACGTTTGCTATTGAGTTCTACTGGCATGCTGCTGCCATTGCTTCCCGAGGGCACAATGCAGCCAGGATTATGTGCCTGAGATGGAGACATGCTCTGCAAAGGTTAAGACACACAGATGCATCACACAGGAGACGGCGGTGGCCGAGAAACACCTTAAGTACGTACGTGCACGTTAGAAAAGCAACGCAAATACTTGTATTATGTGTGAGTAGTACAGCCAACAGTTCTGCAGGCTTGAGGTCAGCTACTGATGAAATCTCCCAAGACTACATAGATTCTATGCAAACAATGTAACTGGATTTATCACATTAAAAAAAAGCCTTTTCTATCGGCAAAAAACCGAGGGAACACCTCTTTCTCATTTGAAATACTCTGAAAAAAGCCATAAGAACAAGGAAAATAATAGCAATAACAACAAACAAGAAATTCTACTACGACCCTGTGTGCTTGAGAAAGAGGTTATTTATTCCTGAACAGGATCCATGGGGTGATAACCCATACATGCCAACCTGTGGCATCTGACTGTGTTAATGCAAAGCGTTACTTCTGCAGGGGCACAGCGTGTCCATTCTATTGTACACGGTACAGACAAGTAAAGCATTTACCTCCTGGCTTAGAAGAGGCCTTGCTTCAAGCGCTATCCTTTTCTTACGCTCCTCTTTTACAGGCATTAGGGGCTTGAAAAACTTTGGTGGCTGAGGAGAGAATGCTTTGAAAGGGCTGACTGTTAAGGCATGAGGATTCTCTGATGTACAACCTGGGGAAGACAAAAGGCACGGGTTTACAGGCACAGAGCACTTTAAGCAACCCACAGGGAGCGAGGCAGGGACGGAGCCAGAAGGAATATCTGGCGGAACAAAAGAATTAATGTGTGAATGCAGCTGACCTTGAACATCGCGGGTCTGAACTGCATGGGTCCACTCACACATGGATTCTTTTTCATTAAATGTACAGTCGGCCCTCAACAGCCTCAGGGTTTTGCCTCCGAGGACTACGGAGGACTGACTATGGGACTTGTACACAGGGGCTCCGGGAACCAGTGGCCCTCAGATACCGAGTGATGGCTATATTTGATTGAGCATTAAAACAGGTTGGCAAGAATGGAGATGTATCTACAAAGGTAAAAAGAATCGTCGCAGGCCTGGACAGCAGCAAAGAAATCAGAAACCAAATTTTCTACCTTCTTGTCAAGATCCAGCCTGAGCATCACTTCACAGACCAACTTCAACTCACGCTGATTTTCTATTTCTCTGAATTCTCAGAGCCCATATTATCTGTAAACGCATTTTGGCACTTTCTGATTTACTGGCTTATTTTCTACATATCTCATCTTCACAGCTGGATTTTAAGATCTTGGCATCTTTTGGTTTCTGTCCCTGCATAAGGCAAGGGAGAGACTCAGTCTTAACTCAGTAACTGAGTACTATGTAAGTTCTCTCGCAAGCCACTGTTCCCTGAAGCCACCTTGCTCCATATGACTAAGGAAGCACAATTCCTTTTTTCTTGCTTTTACTCACTTTTTACTTTTTGGGGCCTCTATTTCTCCTTCTATATTTTTCTCTTCAATTCACTATTGAAGGTACAAAGGAACATAGTAGGTAAAATATAAGGTATAGATAAGATAATAGAGCTGATTGACAAATTCTAAGAATGCTATTCCTTTCAGGGCACTAGGAAATTACATATTTAGGCAATAATGTTGTCACTGACCAAATTCATTTCTGGTATCATTTTTTAAATTTCCTTAGGAGTCAGAGACATATTCTCTTAAAAACACACTTTGATTTGATTTGAGCACAAAACCATGATGGAGGTGGATATGCTTTTGGTAAAGAATGAAATCTAACCATAATGTAATACTAAGATTTGTATGTGTCTCAAAATTGATTTCAAATCAGGAAATGGTACATGAAATGTGATTTGAAAATTACAAGTGCCACACAAAAAGCCTATTATTAATTGGATGATATAATGGATATAAAGAAAAGAAAATCAAATAAGTGAGCAGGATATGTTCTATTCAAGAAGACACTTTTGGATCATCTAGCAAACTAGAATTTCAGCTTTCTATCTTATTAAAGCCATCTAGAAAAGAATTTCTCCCCACGCCTTTCCTAAGAGATTATAAAGAGATAACACAGAAAAAAGTATTTCACCACTACCGTCTTTACTTCTTCGAGGTGAATCCCTAGGCAAAGTTCCATAACACGATACATCCTGGTAACTCGGGCTGTAGTCAGACATGTCTAACTGGTTCTCTGGCCAACCCTACAAGGTAGAAACATGGGTTTACTGTAATTATGTTCCTCTAAAATGAGAAAAGAAGCCTGATTGGAATTTTTTCCTATTTCTTTTTATGGCAGTATGTGCTCTTCTTTTTTTAAATTATAAAATAGGTCTAACATGTATAAAAGTATGGAACGATATGACAAGTGCTATTGTAACCAAGTGAAGAAATGTTGATAGTTTATTCTATTCATTCAAGATTTAATAAAATCATTACAGATATAGTGAAATCTGCTTTTGGACCCCTATAGGACTCATTATTTTTTTTTAATATAAATTTATTTATTTTAATTGGAGGTTAATTACTTTATAATATTGTATTGGTTTTGCCATATATCAACATGAATCTGCCACAGGTATACACGTGTTTCCCATCCTGAACCCCACTCTGGCCTCCCTCCCCTACAGGACTCATTAAAGCTCCACTTTTATAAATCTGTTATGTACCTAAGACGACCAGATAATTTAAAGATCAACCTATAACACTTGGGAGTGAAACATTTCCACTGATAATTTTTCCTAGGTGGCAGGCATAAGCTTGGACTGCCCCAGGCAGATTAGGTGGTATGGTTACTCTCCATATACTTGATATGTAAAACTTGCAAGCTGGCAAAGATACTGGTATACTAAATGGGGAAACCTCCTTTTTATCATATATACTTAGCTAATCTTACTTCAGCTTCTCAGGAAATATCATCTCTAAGAACTAGATTTTAAAATGCTTGAAGGCATAATCTGTTTTGATATTTTCTGAATCATCTATAGTCCCCAAAACAATAATTTACATATGAATAAGATAATGCTGTACAATATCCTTAATTTCAAGTTCCTAATTTTCCCCATTTGAAATAATTTTGATTTTGCTATGGTGGATGTAGTCATTTAGAGTTAGATCCATAAACACATATTTATTTGATTATGTACGCAATGATCCTGATATGGAACATATCCTGCTAAGTAACAATGTAATACTCAGAGTGCATAGCAATTTCACATCAAGTACTTGAACTTGGAAATGGACACGTGGAGACAATGATCTGCATCAGTTTAAGGTGGGGAGTTCAGAGATTTTAAAAACACCAAGATAACTTAAATTTCCAGACTTAGATCCCACTAATAACCTGGCCACGCCCACAGGCACACACCTTATCATCATCGTCAAAGCCAGAAAGGTCTGGTCGACTGGAAGAGACCTGTAAGAGATGAATGGTTTCATCAGTGTGGTTGATATATTTAACATAACTAATTAGATAAAATATCACATACAGTTGAAGGTTGTATGACCATCTCCTTCCCCTCATTCTTTCTCCTAATATTTATTATTTCCTTATTTATTTGAATTTATCTAATTGTGCTGTAATATTTATCATTACCTTTAAAAAAGTATTCAGATTTTCTTTTTCTAACTTAAAATATTTTATCCATAAATATTTCTCTATGACTCTCTAGAAGATAAGGAATTCCTATTCTCTTTGTGAAATCATAATATCTCAAAAGATTAAGCAATTCCTAAATAGTATCAGATATCCCAGTAGTGGTTAAATGTCTATAAACACTATCACAGCTAATTCTGAGTCAGGATCAAAGCAGATCATCCATTGCAACTAGATGATATATATTATAAGTCTTTTTTAATTTGAGCTTTCCTTTTTTTCACCCTAACAATAGCTCTAATACATTTTTTTCTACCATCTAGCATTCTGCAGTACAAATGAAATAACAGGAAAACTAGGGCTAAACATGGAGAAGGAAATGGCAACCCACTCTAGTGTTCTTGCCTAGAGAATCCCGTGGACAGAGGAGCCTGGTGGGCTGCTGTCCATTGGGTCGCACAGAGTCAGACACGACTGAAGTGACTTAGCATCTATGCATGCGTTGGAGAAGGAAATGGCAACCCACTCTAATATTCTTGCATGGAGAACCCCAGGGACAAAGGAGCCAGGTGGGCTGCTGTCTGTGGGGTTGCACAGAGTTGGACATGACTTAAGCGACTTAGCAGCAGCAGCAGGGCTAAGGAACTCCCTCTTTAACTGCATCCCTCAAGTATTGGTATACGTATCATTGGCTTTTTTTTAATCAGTCAGTTCTAAATACATCCTAATTTCCATTATGATCTCTTCTTTGATGCCTAAATTAATTAGAAACTGTGTCCCACCCCGCCAATTTACAACTTTATGAGTCTCATCAATTAAAAAAACTGAAATGTGGTCAGAAAAAATGATCTGTTTGAAAGTGATTATAGGGATTTGCTTTTCAGACTACTGTAAGGCAAGTTTCATGAATGTTCACCAAGGGGACTTCCCTGGAGGTCCAGTGGTTAAGACCCCAAGCTGCCAATGCAAGGGCACAGGTTTAATTACTCGTCAGGAAACTAAGATCCTACACGTCATGCAGAATCAAAAAATATTAAATAAATGTTCATTGTGTTTGTAACCATTATCTGGCAATTCTTGAGAACGGGAAAGCAAATCAGTTTTCCTTGAGAGGATCTGTCTTTCACTCTGCTGCTTCGAGAAGGAGGCTACTCTGAAGTGGTCCACGCACTCCTCTGTCCTTTCTTCCTATGACAGTGTCACTTTCCACTAGATACAGTGTCTGTCAACTGGGTTTCCTCGCTGAAATGGTTTGTTGAGGAAGGTCATCAACATAAACAGCCGGCACCACGGGAGGGTCTATGTGGAGGTGCTTGGCGCCCTATCACACCGATAGTGAGATCCTTGGGGCAGCTAGAAGCGGGCACAGAAACAGACTGGAGAGCAGTACTCCGAAGTGCTGGCACAGGATCTCTGACCCCACCATCTTTAAACCAGCATGCAGTTCACATCCCAAGAAACTTCTTCCAAGGACATGCAACTCTAAGTGGAGAAATTTGCAAGACTGCACTAAAAGCTTGGGGCTTCCCTTGTGGTTCAGATGGTAAAAAATCTGCCTGAAATGTGGAAAACCCAGGTTGGATCCCTGGCTTGGGAAGATCCCCCGGAGTAGGGAATGGCAATCCACTCTAGTATTCTTGCCTAGAGAATTCCCATGGACAGAGGAGCAGGGCGGGCTACAGTCCATGGGGTCACAAAGAGTCGGATACAACTGAGCAACTAACGCAAACACACACACACAGACTCCAAAAGCTCAGTCCTGTTACTCATAACAGTTTGTGGGCAACATACACACACACACACAAACTCTGAAAAGCTCAGTCCTGTTACTTGTAATAGCTTGTGGGCAACATATACACACACATACACACACACAAAGCTCAGTCCTGTTACTTGTAATGGCTCTCTGATGGGCATCCCTAGAGCAGAGGAGCAGGCTTGGCACCCTGGGATGCCCACACCTGAGCCAAATGTAAACCTCCCCGCTGATACACCCTGACCTGATTCCCCTGACTTGCCGCACCCCAAACCCTGAGATGAGTCACTTGGACGACAGCCCCGCCGCGGGTGAGCTCACATTGTGAACGTTGGGCGTGCTGAGGCTTCGCCGCAGGTGCCGAGCTTTGGTGGAAAGTGCTTCTTTGACCGTCACCGCCTGCAAATTTGAAAATGACATTGATTTTTCTTCCTCCGATGACAAAAGGAATATATGTTTATTGTGAAAGATTTCAAAAGTATAGAAATAAATGTCATTTCAAGCCTATACTACCAGCCCTCCCCACCCTGTATTTACAAAACTGGAATCTTATTGTTTTCACTAACATTTTTTTTTGCTTAATTTATGAAAAATATTTTTCATAAATAAAACCAGGAAGACTGATGAACTGAAGGTATTTTACGCTGTAGCTTTACAAACAGGTGGGTAGAGAAAGCACGGATGAAATACCACCAACTATATATGTTACTTGTGAAGCTACAATCAACTTTCATGCAGCTTGTGTTTCACTGTGCCACAGTTTGGGTGGGACTTCCACTAAAGGAAGATTTTTCTGAGAGATGCCAATCTTGGTCCTCTTTTTGCTCAAAGCACACTTTTTATAACTTCTACTGCCTCTATCGAGTGACCCCTCCTCTGGAGTTTCATGACCTAGTGGATTATTTTCACCTGGCAATATCTTGCCACAGAGGTTAACCTTGGTCCAAACACTAGGGAGAGAGAGAGAATGTGGTTAAGGATGTGGACTTCAGAGTCAAGCGTTCTGGGTTTGTACCAATTCTTAGCTGGGTGCCCTTGGGCAGGGTGGCTCACTGCTGTCAGCCTCAATTTTCTCATTTACAAATGGAAATGATGACAGTATTTACCTTGCAGGGTTGCTTACTTATTTTTTAAAAAATTTTATGGTAAAGTCACATAATATAAAACATACTATTTTACCCATATTTAACTGTACATTTCAGTGGCACAAAGTACATTCCCATTGTTGCGCAACTCCCACCATCATCCATCTTGAAGATGAAATGATGGGGCTTCCCTAGGAGGGGGTCAGTAAAATGCACTCATCTGAATTCGTGTCACTCTTTTGTCAAAGAAACTATTTTGTGTAATGAGATGGCTACTCAAGTCTTCCTTCTCTCGTGGGTTGAGAGAGGTGTGTTGGTAAATAAGTTCATCTTTATCCATTTGGGGTGAAGGCTGGTGATCTCTCAGATGGTACAGAATCTTCCTGCAATGCAGGAGACCGGGGTTTGATCCCTGGGTTGGGAAGGTCCCCTGGAGGAGGGCATGGCAACCCACTCCAGTATTCTTGTCTGGAGAATCCCACGGACAGAGGAGCCTGGTGGGCTATAGTCCATGGGGTTGCAAAGAGTTGGACACGGCTGAACGGCTACCACTGTCGGTTTTCACTTGCTGGTGATCTCACCCTCTGGTCCAGCCCCTGCAGTTACTTGCCTGCCGGAGTCGTTCCAGGCTCAGAATGTTCTCCACCTGCAGCACGCCCCGCGTGTACTTCTCGATGTACGTCTCTCCATCCGACGTGCCTTCATTCTCACTCCTCGCGGCCATGAGAGCCAGCGTCTCCCGGTCCTCAATCTCCTCTGTTGCCTAAGGAGACAAGCAGGCACCTACATTACTTGCAAGGATTGTAAATATTTGTAAATATTGTTACAAAAATATTTACAAATACAAATAATTACAAAAATAATATAAAAAATTACAAATACTTGTAAATATTGTTACGTGAACAATATTTCTCTCAAAATTGTGGTGAGAAAATGGTTTAAAAGTTTTGAGACCTAACTCGTTCTCCAATACTCAGATTCTGACATTTCAAAAAAGTAATACGTGCTTTTACCTTTGGTATGTTGGACACTATTTCATAGGTTACACCACAGGAATAAAATATATTCTTCAGTGATATTCTCCTCTTCAAACTCTGGGTGAAACTCTGGTAGAAAAGGAAAGCTGAATTAAGCGATGTGGAAAACATAAGCTATTTAGTATTATATAAATTATAAAAAAAAAATCAATGACTATATTTTTGATACACACACACTACAAAGTAAAACAGAAAAACACTGAATGGAAAAATCTTTGTCCTCAATCCTGAAGGATGGTAACATCCAGCTATTAAGTCTGGGGATTAGATGACAAAATTTGCAGTCAAACCAGGACTTTCTGTGGTTGCTTCTCTTTACTGTGTGCATGTTTAGCTGCTCAGTTGTATCCGACTCTCTGCGACCCAGTGGACTTTAGCCCACCAGGCTCCTCTGTCCATGCAATTCTCTAGGCAAGAATACTGGAGTGGGTTGCCATTTCCTACTCCAGGGGATCTTCCCCACCCAGGGATGGACCCCAGGTCTTCTGTGTCTCCTGCACTGGCAGACCAATTCTTTACCACTGAGCCACCTGGGAAGCCCACGTTATACATTAACACACTATACATCATCATGATATATAATTAATATTGCCTATCAAAAGTTTTACCACTGTTTAAAAAAAAAAACCTGAAAGTGATTTTTAAGCTGTACATTTTCTTCAAGAAAAGAGATTCTTTGCTTTTACTCCAGGGGAAAAAGCACATTTGGAAAAGTTTCTCTCTTAGGAGAAATCTGGGATTCACTGCTTCTCTTTCCCATCCCATCTGCTATCTTTCTTCTTGATGCTGTCAGGGTTTAATCAGTCCATCCTGGCAGCATCAGAAGTCAGCTCAGAGCATCCGTTCTGCTGACAGTGCTTCTGAGATGCGATCTGGGGAGGCGTTAGCAGACGGACTTATATGCAGCCTGCCTTTGTCCTGCTTTTGTCATTAACCTGCTTGAGCCAGGTACTTAACCTTTTTCAAACAGAGAAATGTCATAACTTCACTGCCTCCTAGGGTTATGGGTCTCAAACTGGTCAAGGTGGAAGAGTTCTTTGCTGGATGACATTGAGTTCTGCTATCCTCAGACCCTGTCATCTTAGATAAATGAGAATCAGATTATAACCTGGTAGCGACTTGCACAGCCACTGAATTAACACCCCCAAACACCACTCTGTGATAGCAAGGAGCAAGAAACTTGGCGCTCATACAAAGGTGGCGCTGGCGGTAAAGTGAAGGGAGAGTCGCTCAGTCATGTCTGATTCTTTGTGACCCCATGGTCTATACATTCCATGGAATTCTCCAGCTCAGAATACTGGAGTGGGTAGCCTTGCCCTTCTCCAGGGGATCTTCCCAACCCAGGGATGGAACCCAAGTCTCCCACATTGCAGGCGGACTCTTTACCAGCTGAGCCAGCAGGGAAGCCCAAGAATACTGGAGTGGGTACCTTACCCGTTCTCCAGCAGATCTTCCCAACGCAGGAATCAAACCAGGGCCTCCGGCACTGCAGGCAGACTCTTTACCAGCTAAGCTACCAGAGAGCTGTCAGTAAAGAATCTGCCTGCAATGCAGGAGACATAAGAGATGCCGCTCCATCCCTGGGTCGGGAAGATCCCCTGGAAGAGGAAATGGCAACCCCCTCCAGTAATTCCTGATTGGAAAATCCCATGGGCAGAGGAGCCTGGAGGGCTACAGTCCATGGGCTCGCAAAGAGTCAGACATGATTGAGTGACTAAACAACACCATGCAACGGCAGAATCAGGCCCTGTTACTACCTGTTTGTTGTAAATGTTGGCTGCAATCCGTTTTCGCAAGACCAGCTCCATAGCCGCTGGGTGGCTGAGCTGGACCGTGGTCTTCACTATCAGGTAGATCCTCTCATTCTGTGGGGTGACCCTGTTCAAGTGAACGGAATCATGCACTGAGGAGTCCCAGGAGGCTGTGGCTGAAACCTAGGGACCCAGGAAGGAGGGGGACATGGAGATAATACAGCTTAGCTGTAGCAGTTATACATCATGAGCTAGAAAACCACATGCAACTCTATTGAATCACACATGCTTCCCTTTGCCTTTTGGATAACACATCTATTCTACCTTTTAAAGTTCCCAGTCCACTTCTCCAAAAGCCCAGACCATAGCAGCTTAATGGGCAGACAGACCCACAGGCATGGGCATTAATCTGAAGCCCTTTAAGAGACTCTTAAAGGCCCATTACCTCCTCGTCACTGTGCTTTATGATGGGCAGGTAGAAAAACTGGCTGCCGTGCTCCTTGGGGAGGATAGAGTTCACTCCTGATGCATGGGGGCCCACGAGCTGCTCATTGGCACTGAGGTCATCCGCTGATGAAGTCCAGGGTTCAGATACAAAAGTGGGGGAAACATCAGATTTCTTTTAAGCAAGCACCCCAAAATTTTAAATATGCTTTTTACAGATGAGGTTTATAGGTAATGCTATTTATTTATCTTTTTCATCCCTTATTCTGCAGTTAAAACAGTGATTCCAGTGCCCACAACAGCTTCTATCCTTTACAAAAACAACTCTGGGAGCCAAAAAGGTGTCTTTGTGACTCTCCTATAAAATGGACTAAATATATTCCATATATAGTCCTAGGAACAAACATTTTCACCATGGAAACATACCTTACAATTGTGCGACTTTCTGATGTCAATTCCTCTTATAACCTAGTGTTAAGTTTATGGTCCTACTTATGTAATTTACACTAGAGATTTGTTGGAGAAGGAAATGGCACCCCACTCTAGTACTCTTTCCTGGAAAATCCCATGGACGGAGGAGCCTGGTAGGCTGCAGTCCATGGGGTCGCTAAGAGTTGGACACGACTGAGCAACTTCACTTTCACTTTTCACTTTCAGGCATTGGAGAAGGAAACGGCAACCCACTCCAGTGTTCTTGCCTGAAGAATCCCAGGGACGGGGGAGCCTGGTGGGCTGCTGTCTATGGGGTCGCACAGAGTCGGATATGACTGAAGTGACAGCAGCAGCAGAGATTTGTTTGGTTACATTACCAACTTAGAAACAAAGTTCTGTGCGTTTGGGAGAACTCTGATGACCATCCTCTCCAATGCCTTACCCAATGTAGGATTCACTCTTTACAGATCTCTGGATACAGTTATTCAGCCTTTACTTGTATAATGGGGAACCTCCAATAATGGGGAACTCATTGCTTCCTGAAGTAACAGTCTACTTCTAGGCTTTTAAAAAAATTGCCTGTATGAAGAGACAAAGCCAACCTCCCATGTGTTCATCGGTTACTGGTCTTCCCTCCAGAAGAGAGGTTCTTAGGCTGTGCTTTGGGAATCCCAAGGGCGCTGCAGAAGGGCCTGCCTATCCCTAAACTCAGCAGCTCTACTCTTATATTCCACATGTGGGGTTCCATTTACGAGTTCATATTGAAAATAGATTTTGCTGCTAAAACACATGGAAAACACTTGTCCTAAGTTCACCCAGGTTCAATCTAGATGCTGTGATAACAGACAACCCTTCATGTAGCGTTACAAGTCATTATGGTCTAGAAACACCACCCCTGGTGGTGGGGAGCAAAGGGCACCAGTCAGAAATGCAGATTCCTGAGCGCCGGCAACAGAGAAGTATTCAAAACTGTACGGGTGATGACTTTCTCATGTAACTTCCATGTCTGTTACTGTTTCTGAGCAATAACTGAACTACAGTTTTTGTATGCAGCTCTCAATCTCTCGAGTGCTTTTTTTTGAAGAATAAATTTCTACATCTGTCTTTTAGTGATTCTATATGTCATGGTTTTATACATTTGGTTGTTACCTCGATAAGGTATGTGAGGGATCAGACAAGTCATTTAAGGGCTAAAATGCTGTGTGTTTGATTAGATTGCAAACCTCATTCAGGGTGACAAGCCTTGGAACAACAGGTTTCTACTTACCATTCAAATCAAGGAAGAGAACTGGTATGTGGGTTTCCATTCCAGGTGGTGGGATCCTAAATTTAATAACAATATTTCATCATAACAAAATACGTGTTTTGCCTTTTGTCAAATAACTAAACATCACAGAGGCAGGGAAGCAGAAGAGAACCATTGTGGAGATAGATACAGCTCTTACAAATGAAACATTCTCACAATTCTTATCATCCTTATTTAACACAAATCATGGGATTTGTGTGATTTCTATAAAGAACTACCAGTTATATGAATTACATGTAATTAATTGAAACAAAGATTATTTGAAGTCTTTCTGAGAATAATTCTAGTGATGGGAAGAAGAGAAGTGACTATTTTAGAGGTGGTACAGAAAGCTGGATTGATTTGCCTAGCTTCTTTTGAGCATCAGGACTGACTGAAAATCAACTGACTAATGGATCATTGTTGATGTAGTACTTAAGTGTTGACTCTATGCTAGTGACCAAACTAAATAGGCATGAAGACAAATAAGAAGACATTTCTGCCCTTTTCAAGTATGCTCTAGAAGCACCCTTCTTTTAACTCAAGATATGAGAATTTCTTGACCACAGCTGTGAAATTACAAGGCCCTTGCTCCTTCGAAGAAAAGCTAAGACAAACCTAGACAGTGTATCAAAAAGCAGAGACACTACTTTGTTGACAAAGGTCCATCTAATCAAAGCTATGGTTGTTCCAGTAATCATGTACGGATATGAGAGCTGGACCATAAAGAAGGCTGAGTGCCGAAGAATTGATGCTTTTGAACTGTGGTGTTGGAGAAGACTCTTGAAAGTCCCTCGGACTGCAAGGAGATCCAACCAGTCTATCCTAAAGGAAATCAGTCCTGACTATTCATTGGAAGGACTGATGCTTAAGCTGACGCTCCAATACTTTGGCCACCTAATGTGAAGAACTGACTTATTGGAAAATATCCTGCTGCTGGGAAAGACTGAAGGAGGAAGAGAAGGGGATGACAGAGGCTGAGATGATTGGATAGCATCACCGACTGAACGGACATGAGTTTGAGCAAGCTCCGGGAGATGGTGAAGGACAGGGAAGCCTGGTGTGCTGCAGTCCATAGGGTCGCAAAGAGTTGGACACAACTGAGCAAGTGAATAACAACAATGAGAATTTCTGGAGATCAGGAAGTTGTGTCTGAGGTGCTCCTTCTGGGGAACCGAGGAGCGTGGTATCTGATTCCTGGCCAGTGATAAGTGATCTCTGGCTTCCTGAGAGAGGACAGTGGTTGCAGACGGCAAGGACAAGAGGGACAGGAGCACTGGGGCTGGGCGGCCCTTCCCTGGGCAGCTTGGAGTACTTAACATTTTCTGTGACAGTCTCAGCAGGTCACTCGCCTGACCCGCCCCAGGCCACCACAGAAAGAGAGGGGGACTCACCAGTCGGCAGGCGCCCCGGGGATCCCGCTGCCCGGCGCAGGCACCAGCACAGCGTTCCTCTCCTCCGTCAGCCCCACCCACTGCTCCACGAGTCGGGCTTCCCGCTCCACGTCATCCTCCGTCTTCTCTGCGGGCAAAACGGGGGCATGAGCACCGAGGGGGAGGAGGGACAATTTCTAAATTTAAATTGGTTTGTACCGGGTGGTATCCACGTGTGGCTTAACCATCCGGGATGTCCCCCTCAAAAAGGATCTGAGGCTCTGAAGTTTAAGCCTGCGCAGCTCTTGGAGGCTACAACACCGGCCTAGCAGAGCCTCAGCCAGGAAGAGTGGAAAGAACAGTGGAACAGGAATGAGAAGACTCGGGTCTTTTTAAGAGCTCTGTCATTTGGGAAAGTTATTCCACAGGTGGGTCTTCATTTCCTACTTTGTCCAACAGGGATCCTACAAGTCATGTCGAGTTCATGCACCTGTCAGAAGGATCCAGTGGAATAATAGACAGGGCACTGCTTTATGAAACCACACATCATTTTACAGAGGATTAAACACGGTCTCCTGCACTCTGCAAAATGAACTTATTCTCCTTCATACTTGTAATGCAAGGGATTTTATTTGATCTATTTTGCAATCCTCTTAGCCTAATTTAACTCTGGAGTGAGTTTGTTTTTTTAAAGATATGTTGAAGTTCTAACTCCCAGCACTTTATCATTTTTTGAAAAAATTAATGTATTTATTTATATTTGGCTGTGATGCGCCTGCATTGCTGTGCTCAGGCGCTCTCTAGTTTCCGAGAGCAGCGGCTACTCTAGCTGCTGTGCCCAGGCTTCTCATGCAGTGGCTTCTCTTGGTGTGGAGCACGGGCTCTAGGGAGCTCGGCTTTCAGCACTTGCGGCTCCCGGGCTCTAGGGCGCAGACTCAGTAGCTGTGGTGCTCAGGCTTCGCTGCTCCGTGGTATGCGGGATTTTCCTGGACCAGGGACTGAACTGGCGTGCCCTGCATTGGTAAGCAGACTCTAAACCAAGGGACCACCAGGGAAATCCAAAGTGGGCTTTCATTAGCAGGCTGAGCACATACAGAAACTGACACCAAGATGTTTTGCTGAGAGAGGATTTTCGCTGACTTCTATGTGAAGTGGACTCACATTCAGAACATGTACTTTGGTAGAGAATCAACCTCATTGAGTGAAGCACACAGTCTGGATGAGAAACTGGCATTTTAAAAGTATATTTCTGCTCTAGAATCCAAATGGCTATTGGCCGTTGGAAGCAAATGGAATCCTCGAAGTTGGGTAGTGGTGAGCAGAGCCGCAGGCTGACTTCTGGCCACCCTCAACAAGCTGAGCACTTGGTTACCGACCAGTGGTAGCCGGGGCCCACCTGCCACGAGTCGTGGGTTCAGAAGGGACCCTTTCACTGCAGTTCCAGGATCTGAGCCTGGAATACCTCATATGGACATGTTGATATTGATGGCATTTGCATTCATCAAAATGAAAACTGAATTTAACATTTAATGTCATAGTCCACTCAAGTAATGAAACTTACTACTTTCAAATTTAAGGCCTCTTTATTTTATTTTTTTTTTTTTTAAGGCCTCTTTAAACCAACCTTGCACAACAATTCACTAATATCTACAATTGTGACAGGGTCAAAAATCTGAGATACTATTGTGTAGCTAAGGGAGGAAAACAGCCTACCCCCACTGTCCAGTGAAAAGGCAACTCCCAGCCAAGAGTAACATCTCATGTACCTTTTTTGTTGCTGACTTTTTTAATCTGTTCGTCTAGGTATTCTCGCCGTTTAATGAGGGCATCCGACCACCTCTCTCTCACGCAGTTTAAGTCTTCTTCCTGGCATCAGGAAGGGAAAACATTTTCCTGTAAAGTGCACAGATAACTCCTTCTTTTTTTTAACAAAAGGTGTTTCAATTGATTAGGAAACTTTTCATTAGGAAAGGCCATTAAACGTTGCTGTGTGATTAATATGCAAGAAAGCACAGAAGCCTTAGGAACCCTGCATGCTGATTGAGGATCCTGATTTTCAGAAAATTAGAGCCCCTGGACTTCCAAAAGGATAATTATACTTAAAAGCAAGAGAAGCTCCAACTACACCAGCTGTTATACAATATGTGCGTCTATGTATTTAAGTTGTAGCTGTTCGTTTGAAGAGGTTTGTGATTCTAAGAGGAAGGGCACCAGAAACAGACCCTCAATTTCAAAACAGCAAATGGAGAATCACATTTTCACCATTCATAGCTCAATGGCTTGGGTAACGTGTATTTTCTGAAAGGCAGAGAAGAGATCAGCAGAGAACCTCTCGCACTTGCTGCAAAGATCTTACCTCTAACTGCTACCATGAGGCTAACCAAAAATGCCCCATGCAAAAAGCCAACATGCAGTCAGCCATGCTGAGAAATCCCGGAAGCGGATGCTGGACCTGACTGTGAACCACGGGGCAGGAAGTGCACAGCCAGCCACAGGACGTTAGTTAATGGCATTGCTGAGATTCAAGGGGATACTGGTATTTACCCTAAGATTTGTTTTCACTTGTTCGTTTTCTTTCTCAGTAAAACTACGAGGCAGGAAAGACACCTACCAACCCTATTCAGAAGGCTTTGACTGCCTAATTCCAGTCTAACCCATAAGATGGTCCATTAAGAACAGACACCTGAGGACTTCTGAGGTGTCCCCTATGACGGACCCACCCTTTACTTGGAGGAAGGCACACCAGAAAACATGCTCGTGACATTTATGTAGAGAATCAGCACAGAGACTGGGAAGTGACCCAGAAAGCCTCATCTTGGTTTGTCACCTTGACATTGCTGTAATCCCACATTCCACTGACTGCAGGCTGGTCAGCACCAAGTACAATTTCACCTGTGCACTTTTTCCTCTAGATTTCCAGAAAGATTTAAGGCCGAGAGTTAAATTCTCCAGGTTATGAATAATTAAGGTTGGCTTTACAGAAAGAAGAAAACTGGGTAAACAAAACCATGTGCTTAAAATGTCTCCAGTTTTCCTATCCGGCAAAAATCTTTAAAAATCAAATGGCGTGTTAGAACAACATGACTCACTTGGATGTAAGGTGCTAACTGCAGGTTCACATAGGAAACACAGGTCTATTTAAAGATTATGGATGGATAACTACAGTTCTTAAGATCAGTTTAATACAGTGATAGTGGTATTGTTTAGAAAGGCTTTACAAGCTAGCAGTTCGAGATGGCATGGCAAAATTGAAGTATCTGCATACACATATTGAACTGATGGGGAAATCTGTAGAAACAGGATTGTGTCCCTGATTATGCTGAAAGCAAATCAAAAGCGAGTGAAAACGGCATATTCTTGCTCTACGGTCCTTCCTCCTCCCTGCCCTCGGCTTTGCGGATGCTGGCAATTAGCAGCAGCTGTGCCCCATGCCACAGGATTGACAGCAGCAGTAATACCTGATAACTATCCATATCATCACCATCCTCATCATCTCTCTGGTAGGAAAAAAATAAACACAAAGGACATGCATTTTGGTTCTCAAACAGCACACAAGGAAAACAGATCTTTAAGCTTAACACACGCATTACAAAGGACAGCACACACAAACAGCATTGGCATAATAAACATTGAACGGAATCTCAAAAACGGGATTTAATTCACTTGCCTATAGTTAACTTAGCGAATTTAAGATTTTACTTTTTTTCTTTCATCAGGAAAGCAGTCATTTAAAAATAGGAACTGTCTTAGATTCTCTTAGCTGGGGACAGCAACGAACCCCACTGGGTCAAGACTTACCCCACTGTTGTGCAAAGTTGCTGTTAGTTTTTGGGTGAGCTGTCAATTGAGATTTAGAGTGGGCAAAGTTAGAAAGGACTCTGGGGAGTTTCTTGCTCAGGCTCTTGGTTTTAGCCATGAGGCAGGAGAGGGAAATGGCAACCCACTCCAGTACTTTTGCCTAGAGACTCCCATGGACGGAGGAGCTTGGTGGGCTATAGTCCACGGGTCGCAAAGAGTTGGACACGACTGAGTGATTTCACTTTCACTTTCAGCTGCGGCCTGAAGGATGAAATGATTGAACCCAAGGCTCACACGGATAGTGGCAGGGTCAGGACTGAGGCCAGGTCTGTGCCCTTGACCTGGCACCACACCTCAGTTACTGTGACATGATCCCAGGGGAAAAACCACTGAGAAGCTAAGGCTCCACGTACAGTCAGTGTTCTGTATCCACAAGTCCCCCATCTGGAGATTCAACCAACCACAGAAGCTTCCTCATACAGAGGGAGGAGTGTACTGGGCCATTTTATGTGAAAGACTTGAGCATTCTCGGATTCTAGTAACCAAAGCGGGGTTCTGGAATCAATGCCCCTGGATACCAAGGGAAGACTGCAGAGATTCTATATACTAAACCACTAGAGTAAGAGTTTATGACTACGTGGGGCTAGCCTGGTGGCTCAGACGGTATAAAGAATCTGCCTGCGATGCAGGAGACCCAGGTTGGATCCCAGGTGGGGAAGATCCCCTGGAGAAGGAAATGGCAACCCACTCCAGTATTCTTGTCTGGAGAATTCCATGGGGTCGCAAAGAGTCAGACAGGAGTGAGCAACTATCACTCACTCGTGGTAAGAGCACAGCCCATGATTTTGGATACGCGGCTCTATCATCCACCACTGCAGGACAGACCAGTATTCATGTACCAGTCAGGTGAGAAAAACTAAAACTGCCCTAAACCCAAGACGACACTTTACAATAACTACATAAAATATGCATTTTGGCAAAAACATTTGCCAAACAAAATGATTGTGTTGAAAATAAAAGGGTTTTCGTTGAGACAGTTTTCCTTAGAAACAAGGAGGGAAAGGGAATTCGCTGGTGGTTCAGTGGTTGGGACTCTTGGGCTCTCACTGCTGAGGGCCTGGGTTTGCTCCTGGGTCAGGGAACTAACATCCCAGAAGCTACAAGGCCAAAAAACAGAGAAAGAAACAAAAATAAAGAAATCCCCATTTGTAGAGAATATCCATCTCTATGGAGGGCAGGATCTGCTTAAAATGAAACATCCTTCTTTCATTTTTCTGTGGTTATTAGAGGGTTAATGTTAAAAAGGAAGTGGGGTGGCCTGGTCACATAAAAGACTATTTGTTCCAAGCACTTTAAAAAATATATAATCACACTGTTTTCATATTGAAGTATACTTCAAAATATACTGCTTTTCAAAAGTGCTTTAAAAAATACTGTCAAAATTATTCTCTGTGTACTTTAAAACAAACTTCAGGTTTAGTTTGGTAACCATCATTTTCATTTGGATAACTCTAACTTATTAAATGCAAGCCCAATACTGAAATAACTTTCCTCGAATTAATTCCCCATACTAATGAATAAAGTACAAACAGCCCTAATTTATCATTATTTCTTAGACCAAGGAGATACTTCTATTCACTGAAAGCCAGCTTGAGCTTTCATGATGGAGAACTATTCTGAAATCAGCTTTTTCTGGATTGGCTCCAGCTATCACATCAAAATAATTCTAATGTCCTATTCCACCAACAAAAACGGTACTGGACATGACCTGCAGGATGGTGCAAAGAAAAACAAAAGCTCTAAAACAGTCACTGCTTAAATTTGCATGGCAGGTACTATATTCTTTGAGGTTTTAACTCAAGAGGTATAGCTGCTTTAAAAAGTGCAAATAATCAACACTTTTATAAGTGTTCCTTTGGGCTTCCCTTGTGGCTCAGCTGGTAAAGGGATCACCGACCAGGGACCAAAACCCGTGTCCCCTGCTTTGTAAGGCAGATTCTTAACCAGTCAACCACCAGGGAAGTCCTAGAACTCAAAGTTTAAATGACTCGGTTAAATCAAACAAAACTAGGTATCCTCACTCCAAGTCTGAGCTCTTTCTACCAGGCCCTGTAGCTGCCCTCAAAGTTAATGGCCAAGCGAGGGACAGCCTATTAATAACATCTACTCCACACACAAGGAAAAGTCTGGTGGAGAAGCCTCCCCAGAAACAATAGACTCCAGCCTCATAGCTCCATTTACACTCTTCCCAGGCTTTGAGTCTGAGGCAGTTTTGGCCTGGGGTGAGTCTCACAAAGTTGTGCCTTCCTTTTGGCCCAACAGTCCAATTCAATGTCCTTTGTAGCTTTCGGGAAAGTCTTTGCTGCCATGAAGCCAAAAGGAAACTGCGTTGGAAGATGACTCATTCTCAGGATAGTCTGGGCTTCTGCCCAGACTCTACAGAGAAACGTTTTTCCCCCTCATAACACAGAGCATGTTGCCTTCCCCTGTGCCAGTGAGAGAACCAGGGTTCAATGATCCGATTCTTCCAAGTCTCTAAATTGCTGCTGTTTAGTTGCTAAGTCGTGTCTGACTTTGCGACCCCCATGGACTGCAGCCTGCCAGGCTCCTCTGTCCATGGAATTCTCTAGGCAAGAATACTGGAGTGGATTGTCATTTCCTTCTCCAGGGGAATCTTCCCCAACCAGGGATGGAACCGGGGTCTTCTGCACTGGGAGGTGGATTCTTTACCACTGAGCCATCGGGGAAGCTTGTCTCTAATTATAATTGATAGCAAGCCAGGGACTCAGTGAAGGACGTGAGTTCTTTCAGGCCCCTGGGGACAAGTCCCTGATCTCAAAGTTTATTGTGATTGGCAAATGTGATGAACTCTTAGATGGTTCCACCTTTTAATTAAAAAAAAAAAATTAAAACAGAAGATTTAGCAAAAGGAGATTTAATGAACATAAACGATCATGAGGACAACTTTCAATTTTTAAAAAAAAAAAGGAAAGCTTTCAGAGAGCTGGTTAATTATGGCAGCGTCTGGGGGCAATTTTATATTAATAAAAGTGGAATCAGGCCAAAGCCAGCAATGTCACATATCCAACATAATTTGGGCCTGATGTAAAATAAAACCTGCCTAAAGTAAACGAGCACAATAGTGTCAATGTGTGTTTATAAATAAAATTATTACTACGCAGCACTAAGCCAATATGGTATTTTAAACCTAGTAAAAGGCAACGGATGGATATATGAATGGGTGGGGGTGGGGCAGATACATGGTTAAGGCAAAGAGCTTAGTTATATTCCTAAAGAGGACTGCCTTAGTTCTGTATTAACCAATCTTTGTTGAACTCTATTTCAAACCTGTTGGTCTCACCTGGTAACTGTCCAACCCTCTCTGGAGCTTGGTTGACCGGGCAGTGATGCAGCCGATGGAGATGGACAAGATGGCTTCGACCATGAGTGGCAGTGTCCCGGAATGCTGGACAGGCTTCACTGTGACTTGGACTCTCCGGGAATGACCCTGCAGAGGCGGGGGTGCGATGCGGAAATGGGTGCCAGGAATGGGAACCGGGAGGGACAGGCGAAGAGGATAAAGGAAAGGGGGGAAGAATGAGGGAACAGAGAGGCAAAGAACTAGAGAGCTCCAGAAACTGTCTGTGATGGTGGGACAGGGAGAAAGCATGAAGCAAGCTGAGGCAAACCGGGTACCTGTCTGAGCTGAAAGACGCCGCCCGTGTTGACGTCCTTGGCCTGGTGAAGCTCCACGGCGGCGTACTCCCCCAGCTCATTCAGCTCCAGGATGGAGATCCACATCTCTATTCTGCGAGTAACTTCGTTCCACCTGCAGAAACACGTCCCAGCAAACAACCAAGTCATTATTCTTTTAACATTTATTTATTCTTATTTATTTGACTTTGCTGGGTCTTAGTTGCAGCATATATGTGTGTTCAATCTTGTCCAACTCTTTGCAACCCTATGGATTGTACTGCCTGCCAGGCTCCTCTCTCCATGGCATGATCCTGGCAAGAATACTGGAGTGGGTTGCCATTTCCTCTTCCAGGGGATCTTCCTGACCCAGGGATCGAACCTGCATCGGCAGGTGAGTTGCAGCACCTGGGCTCAGTAGTTTCACAGAGTCTCTATTTGTGGCTCATGGGTTTAGTTGCCTCTCAACATGTAGGAGTCTTACTTCCCCGACTATGGATTAAATCCACGTCCTCTGCACTGGAGGATGGATTCTTAACCACTGGAGCCTCAGGAAAGTCACATCCATGACATTATTAACCAAACACATTATTAGCAATAGGAAGAAGCCCCTAGTCACAGAGCATCTATTATGTGTAAGGCACTGCGCTATGTGTATCACAGATTATTTTCCTATTTAGCTCTCAAAACAACCTCTTATGGTGTAGGTTCTTTTTATTCATTGAGGTGTGACACAGTGAACTGTCTAGCTCTCAGGTGTAGAGCTGGATGAGTCTTGACAAATGCACGCATCTGTGCCCCTTGTCTGCCCATGACCACAGCAGGTTTGCTCAGGCCTCTTCCCACTCAATTCCCATACCATTCGCAGTAGCCGTATAACCTCAGATTAGTTTTATCTGTTCAAGAACTTCATATAAATGGAATCATGCAGTAGTGTGCTCTTCTAGCTCTGGCTTCTCTGATTCAGTACAATGTTTGTGAGATTCGTCCAAATGGGTAAGAGTGGGGCAGAGTCCTTTTCCTTTTTTTTGTTGAATAATATTCTATTGTGTGTCTACTAACACAGTTCATCATTCTCACACTGAAGGACATCTGGGTTGTTTACAGTTCGGGGGACATTATGAATAGAACTGCCATAAACATTTATGTACCAGGCTGCTTATGGACTTACATTTTCATTTTTCTTGGGTAAATACCTAGAAGGAAGATTTCTGGGTCATGGGAGAGGCGAAGAATCAACTTTAAAAGATGATACCCTCCTGTTTTCTTCTATAAGCTATACAGTTTTATCTTTTACATTTAAAGTCATGATCCATCTCCAATTAGGTTTTGTGGAATCAGGTGAATTAAGATCAAGGTTGTTTTTTCCCAAGTAGATACCCAGATGTTTCAGTCTCGTTGAAAAGATGTTCCTTTCCCCACTGAATTTTTCCAAAACCTGGTAGTTCCTTTCATCATTCCCATTTCACAAAGCAGGAAATAGGCTCACAGAGTCCTAATTCTCAACCACTGTCCAAGTGCAAGCCTTGACCCTGCGTCTGAAGCCCTCAGCCAAGCACACACCTGTCATGCAGCGTTCTCGTCTTAGCATGCAGGGAATCGACTTCCCAGATGGAGCTGCCATTCCCGGTACACCGGTGGCCCCACACTTCGATGGCCAGTGCTCCATCTGAAATGAACTCCAGGAATTCTTCTGTTACGTTGACCACGTAGTCCTGGGATAAGTGGGGGAAACAGAACAGGACAGGAATTATGCAGAAAGGAATCTGTGAAATTCACTTTACACAGATTCACTGTACACAGATTCACTGTACACAGATTCACTTTAGAGTATGTTAGCTTGATCCCAACCTTAAACCCCATCGCTGCTGCTGCTGGACAGAAAACGGCAAAGAAACCAGCATATTAGATGGGAAGGAATACCCTGAGATAACTGAACTGAGTTCCTTTCTTTAATACAAGAGGACACTGAGGAAAGTAGCCACCCATGTCACACGGCTTGCTGTTGCAGAGCTGAACCTGTCCTCCCTTCCTTGTGGTTCGGTCTCTTTTCCCCAGACTACCCCTACTTTCAACTGGAACAGACCAATTAGCACAGCGAAAAAAAGAGGAATTTATGATTATTCCTTGCTATGGCTTAGGAGACTAAAAACAGAATTAAATTTTATATGGTTATCTTCACCAATCTGCACTCTTGCTTTTAAATGCTCCCACTCCAACTTTTCAAAAAAGGTTTCTCTCTTTATTTATATCAGTGCTCAGGCTTCTCACTGTGGTGGCTTTTCTTGCTGTAGAGCACAGGCTCTAGAGTGCATGAGCTTCTGCAGCTGTGGCTCCCACAGTCTGGAGCACAGGCTCGGTAGTTCTGGTGCGCTGGCTTAGCTGCTCCTCGGCATGTGGGATCTTCCCGGGTCAGGGATTGAACCCGTGGCTCCTGCACTGGCAGGTGGGTGCGTTACCACTGAGCCACCAGGGAGGCCCCTCCTACTCCAACTTTTCGCCAAGAGATGAGTGAAGAAATAGACACTGAATGGACAGAGCAGTAAAGCAAATCACCCAAAACAAAGCAGCAGGCAAGGAACCACTTTCATTTCCTTCCCATTAGCAGGAAAGGGAAGGAAATAGAAGGGCTGTGTTGTGCTGAATTGGTTTAACATTATACTACCTAACTTCTTATTTGGAGATCAGTTCAGTTCAGTCACTCAGTCATGTCTGACTCTTCACGACCCAATGGATTGCAGCATGCCAGGCTTCCCTGTCCACCAACTCCCAGAGCTGGCTCAAACTCATGTCCATTAAGTTGGTGATGCCATCCAACCATCTCATCCTCTGTTGTCCCCTTCTCCTCCTGCCTTCAATCTTTCCCAGCATCAAGGTCTTTTCTAATGAGTCAGATCTTCCCATCAGGTGGCCAAAGTATTGGAGCTTCAGCTTCTCCATCAGTCCTCCCAACGAATATTCAGGGTTGATTTCCTTCAGGATGGACTGGTTTGATCTCCCTGCAGTCCAAGGGACTCTCAAGAGTCTTCTCCAACGCCACAGTTCAAAAGTATCAATTTTTCAGCGCTCAGCTTTATGGTCCAACTCTCACATCCATATATGACTACTGGAAAAACCATAGCTTTACTAGATGGGCCTTTGTCAGCAAAGTAATGTCTCTGCTTTTTAATATGCTGTCAAGGTTGGTCATAGCTTTTCTTCCAAGGAGCAAATGTGTTTTAATTTCAAGGCTGCAGTCACCATCTGCAGTGATTTTGGAGCCCAAGAAAATAGTCTCTCACTGTTTCCATTGTTTCCCCATCTATTTGCCATAAAGTGATGGGACTGGATGCCATGATCTTAGTTTTCTGAATATTGAGTTTTAAGCCATCCTTTCACTCTCCTCTTTCACTTTCATCAGGAGGAGTTCCTCTTCACTTTCTGCCATAAGGGTGGTGTCATTTGCATATCTGAGATTATTGTATCTCTCCCGGCAATCTTGATTTCAGCTTGTGCTTCATCCAGCCTAGCATTTCACATGATGTACTCTGCATATAAGTTAAATGACAATATACAGCCTTGACATACTCCTGCCCCAATATACAGCCTTGTATATTGGTATATTGTATATTGGTGACAATATAAAGCCTTGACGTACTCCTTTCCCAATTTTGAACCAGTCTATTGTTTCATGTCCGGTTCTGACTGTTACTTCTTGACCTGCATACAGATTTCTCAGGAGGCAGGTCAGGTGGTCTGGTATTCCCGTCTCTTGAAGAATTTTCCACAATTTGTTGTGATCCACACAGTCAAAGGCTTTAACGTAGTCAATGAAGGAGACGTTTTTCTGGAATTCTCTTGCTTTTTCTATGATCCAGCGTATGTTGGCAATTTGATCTCTGGTTCCTCTGCCTTTTCTAAATCCAGCTTGAACATCTGGAAGTTCTTGGTTCATGTACTGCTGAAGCCTAGCTTGGAGAATTTTGAGCATTACTTTGCTAGAATGTGAGATGAGTGCAAATGTGTGGTAGTTTGAACATTCTTTGGCATTGCCTTTCTTTGGGATTGGAATATTTGAAGATAGAGTCAGAATTTTAAAAGGAAAATAAATTTACAGACCAATTAGCACAAACTACACATTTTAGGGTGAAAAAAAAACTCCAGGTCACATAGTGAGTCCAAGGCCTCTGATGCTAGTATTTATTAAGCCAGTTGTTAACTAGGATGTATCTTAAATCCAGGTTTCGCCCTTCTAAAGGAGCAACTTTTTGGCTATAGAGAAATATGAGGAATATTTAAAAGAATATACAGAAAACAACAACCGCAAAAGATTAATAAAGAATTGACAAATGGACTTAGTAAACACAGCTTTAAAAAAGTGGGCTACTTGTCTTCATAATAACAATGACTTGATAACTGATGAATTTATTTGCAAGGCAGCAATGGAAAAACAGACATAGAGAACAGACTTATGGACATGGGGAGAGGGGAGAAGAGGGTGAGACATATGGGTAGAGTAACATGGAAACTTACATTACCATATGTAAAATAGACAGAGAGAGGGAATTTGCTGTAGGTTTCAGGGAACTCAAACAGGGGCTCTGTATCAACCTAGAGGGGTGGGATTGGGAGGGAGATGGGAGGGAAGTTCAAGAGGGAGGGGACATATACACACCTATGGCTGATTCATGTTGAGGTTTGACAGAAAACAACAAAATTATGTAAAGCAATTATCCTTCAATTAAATGCATATATTTAAAAAGCCAAAAAAAAAAATGACTTAATAGACTTTACATATGTTAAATTTTACAAGTGGTGTTTTCTAGGTTGAACCAGAAAAAAAAAGGGCACAATTTTGAAAAAAAAGTAATCTCAAGAATCTATTACAAATTCTCCATGGAATATAATTGTAATATATAGTGGAACTGTATGTAAAAAATAAAGTACACTTGGAGGTTAAAAAGCCTAATAAACATATTATGTTTCATAATGGGGGAAACCTCTAAGTTACAAGTCGACTTCTGAACTGAGCCCTGGCCGGCAGCCTCCCAAGTAGTTCATTTTGCAGTGGCATTTGTACCTCACAGTGAGAGAAGGTCACGGTGTACTGGGCATCCTTGGACTGTGGGGAAGGCACCTCAGGGTCCACGACAGGGGCGGCCACCATGGATTCACACTGGTCCCAGAACGTGTATTGACAGAAGACAAAATTCGAGAGGTTTAAGGGCAGCCCAGTTGCTTCTTTAATTTTTACCTGAAGAAAGAAGAAGAAGAAAAAAAAAATGCAAATATAACTCTCATAAAGAAAACAAACTATGCATGCTTTTCATAGGGATGAAATAAATCAGTCATCCATTTGACATCTGAAGTACTCTTGCCTGTGAGATTCCATGGACAGAGGAGCCTGGTGGGCCATAGTCCATGGGGTGGAAAAGAGTCGGACATGACTGAGTACACAGGCATAGAAGAGCATTTGTAATGAAGTCTGTACCACAGATTTGTAACTACAGTATATGAGCATGGCAACAAATGCACACATCACTCTCAAACTTTTCTAATGACTGAGTTGCAGATACAGCTGCAACCTTTACTAGAGTAGCATGATTCACTAAACAACAGACGCTCCTTGCAGCTCACATACATAGAAACTTTTGAAACTTCACACAACTGTCATCATAAAGTGTGCTATACTTCTGGAAAAAGTAGTATCCATCAACACGTTTGCTGTCAGAAATGTTTAATGCAGGGGCTTCCCTCATAGCTCAGTTGGGAAAGAATCCGCCTGCAATGTGGGATACCTGGGTTCGATTCCTGGGTTGGGAAGATCCCCTGGAGAAGGCAAAGGCTACCCATTCCAGTATTCTGGCCTAGAGAATTCCATGGGCTGTATAGTTCATGGGTCGCAAAGAGTCGGACACGACTGAGCGAATTTCACTCACTCACTCACTCATGTTATATGCAAAATGCCCAAGATTTTCCATCAAATTGTTTTGAATGGGAAAGGTCACTGATCCTAGCCTCTGCGGCCCTGCCCTCTCACCCGGCATGTCAGTTTCTTGACTCGGTGAATGATTTCCCCAGTGCTGTCTACGACTTCAAGACTCCCGCTTTCACTGGAGTTCTCCGAGGAGTCGTCCTCCACCATGCGCTCCGGGACGGCGCCTGTAACTCGCATCACTTCCACGTGGAGACGCCCTGCAACCTGGGTCAAGGAACCAGAGCACCGTGGGGTTAAAAGGCAGCCTGTGGACAAAACCAACCTGAGATGGAAAGCATGCAACCATAACCCCGAGTGAGCAGCTCCACTGTGACTACCAGGCCACCTCCAGCAACAGGAAACTTCCAGAGCTAGTCCACTCCATCACCTGCTCTGCAACCACCAGGCTTTACTTGGAGCGAAATCTGCCTCCCGGAATCATCTTCATTCTTACCCTTCTTATAGGACAGTTCACGAACAGCACAAAGGCAGCTAACACTTGCTACTTGGAGTCATTTATTTCCCTTATTCATATATTCATTCACATACTCATCTGATCAAACACCTGGCATCGTGGGGAACACCAAGAACACGTCTTTATAGATACGGGCTCTGCTGTCTGGATGCTCACAGTCAAACAAGGAGACAGAGAATTAAAAATCCAGGAACAACAGTATAGACTAACTGCTCTAACAGAGATATGTGCGGGTTGTCACAAGATGAATTTATCCACTCGACAAATATTTACGGAGAAGTGACTGGATGCCAGGGAAGGACTAAGCACTGTGTTTACAAGAGCAAACCAAACAGTCAGACCACTGGGCTCATACAGCCTCTATCCTCTTGGGAGCAGAGAATGTGAACAGGCCTCACATGGTGGCTGGAAGCAGGGGGAGGGGTGAGACCTACTCCAGGAGGGAGGACAAATACAAAGCCACTAAGTTATAAGGAAACAGTTCCTTTAGGATGGTTTTTCTAAAAAAAAAAAGGCGGGTGGGTGGGGCTTGAAGTCTCCAGAATATCTTAGCGGTTTCTCTGGATCGTTGAGAGTTTAGCAGGGTCTCTCCTGTAACTTGTGGCACAGAACTGAAACTGATGGGAGGAATGACCCCGACCTTCGCAGACCTGGAGTGCGGTAATCAGCCAGGTTTATCTTGGATACCACACTTTAAGGCTGTAATGACAAGTTGTGAAGGGGACACACACGCAGGGGGTGCTGCTGTCATCTTAAACAGTGAGGCTCATTCTCAAAGACAGCTCAGATCACCTTCTGCAGAGCAACCGGCCCTGGCACCCAGGACCTGTGAGATATTAGTCGATGGTATTTGACAAGTGAGACAAATGTGGAGGAAGGAGTATGAGAAAGGGAAGAAAGGAAATATGAGAAATCAGTTAGAAGACGGTACTTCTTAAGCTTTTTACTCCTAATGTTTTTTGAGAACCTAATGCATTTTTAGTAAAATTTTAGGGGTATCAATGGAACATGCAAAGCCCACCATGGACCCTAGCTTAAGTAACCCTGACTAGGGACTGAGCTACTAGGTCTCTTTGCCATTGGAGTTGTGCCCACTTTTAACATGGGAAAAAGCAACTTAGCTCACTAGTCTCCCACACCATAGTGTTCACAGGGGGGTTACACATGTGGGAATATGAGACATGTATTTACACATCACAGCTGGGAACCTAGGGTTTATTTTCTGGGTTCACTTCAGGCAGAGTGGAGCCCTATCCTCAGCCTGCTCTAAGAACCACGAACCATATGTAAACTACATTATTAGTGGGAATTTGCTGTATGATGCAGAGAGCTCAAACTGGTGCTCTGTGACAACTGAGAGGGGTGGGAAGGGGTGGGAGGAAGGTTCAAGAGGGAGGGGACATATCTATACCTACGGCTGATTCATGTCGATGTATGGCATAAACCAACACAACTTTGTACAATTATCCTCCAATTAAAAATAAATTTTAAAAGTAAAATAAAAATGTAACTTAAAAAAAAAAGAAGCATGAAAAACAACTTAGTATTTCCAAGTTTGCATGTTATTAAAGAGCAAATTACTTTTAAATTTAGTAGCATCATGAAATATTGATGCTACTAAATTTAAAATGAAGACATTCATTACTGAACTGGGTAATAAAAAAAAATGTTTGAACTTGAACATTTTCTGAAATGTTTCAGGCTGACAAAAGGCCAATATAATGAAATAACTGAAATATGAGAGGTTTTTTTTTTTTTTTTAAGAGGTGGTAACAATGGAATGGTTCAGCTTGTTTGCTTTGAATATTTCAGATTTCAAAATAATCCCCTCAAATTATATCTTATAAGGGCTTCCCTTGTGGCTCAGATGGTAAAGAATCTGCCTGCAATGTGGGAGACCTGGGTTCAATCCCTGGGTTGGGAAGATCCCCTGGAGAAGGGAACAGCTACCCACTCCAGTATTCTAGCCTGGAGAATTCCATGGACAGAGGAGCCTGGCAGGCTATACAGGCCATGGGGTTGCAAAGAGCTGGACATGACTGAGCGACTTTCACTTTCACTTTTATATCTTATAAGGACCACTTAGGGGTCAGGAAGGAGCTAAAAGGTATTACGGAGGTAAGAGATTAAAAGCGAAATCAATGTGGGGCACAGAGCCGAATCTGGTTTCCAGAAGATTTCTAACTTGATTAAAACAAAGAAAACCCTTGTGAACCACAAACAAAAAACATGTTCTAATAATCTTCTAAAGCCATGAATTAATGTTGATAGTTCCTATTGATATTAATAGGGAAAAAAGAACATGATCCTGAGGCTTCACCCTAGTTTCTGGATCTAAACCAAGAACATAACTTAAATCGAGTTAAAACAACAAAAACCACACTTGGGCCATGGTCATTTTTCTCCCAGCCTGGCTTGTCCTTACCTCCCCCTGTTGGCTGATGATAGGAACTGCATACTGAAGCTTCACATCACAGAAGAGACACTCCAGGAACACGTTCGCGACGCCAATCAGGTTGTGATTCTCTTGGGCTTCATAGAAAGGGTCACCTCGTTTCCCGCAGAGTCGCTTTGCCTGAGTGGCAGGACAGGTTGGGGGATTGGGGGGAGGGGGTGAGTAGGGAAAGAAAACATCAACCTAATACTATTTAAAACCAGCTATTTTAAAATGTTTCAAAAAGAAAGCACTTATCCACATTGATTAAAAGTAAAATCAGAATCATGTCATACAAATAAAACAAAACTAGCACACGGGAGGGGCTTGTTAGGGTGATAACTGATGAAAAGGCGTGGAAAGCCTTTCTATCAGTTATAGCCCCACCTACCACACACCCCACCCCAACCCTCCCCCTCTTCCCTGACACACCCTACCTGCATGGTTCTACTCCCTGAGCTTTGGTTCATTTCCTTCGTTGAGTCCTTTTTTCCATTACTAACGTCCGAACAATGGACCATGCTCTCTAAAATTATTCTTAGCGTGCACCCAGCCATGCATACCGCTAGGAGAGCAGGAGCGTATGCTAATGAACACAAAACCCATGCTGGCCCATCTAAGCTGATTTTTAACACCACCGACAAAACAGCACAAATTCACTTTTCCCACTTCATTTCACTTGAAATGTACCAAAGATGCAGACGGTGCTAGGTGTTCTCTTCACGTAGTTCCTATCTGTGTGAGGATCACATATTTTATGACCCATCCACCTGACTTTCACTTTACATTTCTAATATAAATGTCCCCAGCATCACTACAGATACTCAGTGATGCACATGTGTGTGTTCTGACGATTGTGTGTTAGTCACTCAGTCGTGTCCGACTCTTTGTGACCCCATGGACTGTAGCCCACTAGGTTCCTCCATCTGTGAAATTCTCCAGACAAGAACAGTGGAGTGGGTTGTCATTTCCTTCTCCAGTTCTAATGGTTAAGTCACTCATATTCTGTCCTTTTAATGCAACCAAACTCCTTGACATTTTATCCCTTTTACCTCAGGAATCTTTTCCTTCCATTCTTGATAAAGGTCTCTCATATCAATTAATTTATTCTCCAGCTTCTCAATGGTCCACACTTGGGTGCTCTTTCCTTTCCTCCTCACCTGAATAGCTGGCTCACTCACTATCGCTCCTCTCTGTAGGATATAGGAAAACAAAGACAAAAAAACCAAACACAGCAAATCTTGTTATAAGGTTTTTGGACTGCTGAAGCAATATGCATTATCACCAAGTAGAAAGTTTGAAAAAGACACATAATGTATACAAAGAAAGATGAAATCCACCATATACAGAATATTCTAGTTTATTTTCAATCTTCTTTGTAGGGCCGTGCATGCACGTTTTATTTTTAATCACACTCAGAACCAAGCAAAAATACAAATTTCCCATCCCAATTCTTTCTCCACAGTGAACCTTTTTGTGTGGTTAAATATTCTTCAGGAGCAAAATGTTTAATAGCAACAAAGTGATCTGTTATGGGGATGTATCACTCATTTGATTAATTAGTCTACTGCCCAACATCATGGCTGTTTCAAATGTTTGCTATTACAAAGGTAACTATGATAAGCATCCTTGTACAAAAGCACATAAACCTTTACAAACACTTTTGTAAGTACGAATTTAGAGTAAATTTTGCAAAGGAGAACTACTTGGTCAAAAGACTAAAATGCAAGAAGGCTGATGAGATACTCTCTGACTCATTTCTCACTCGTCGCAGGGAAAAATGAATGGAGGAAAAATTACTTTTCAAGGTTTCTCCCTAAAGAAAAAAATCTTGAAGTTTTAATGATGGAAACTTCTGAGTGGCTGCAAAGAATCCTTCTGTGTATATAAAACAGGGACCATAGGAGTTTTCCTTTCTTGTCACTCTCTCTAAATGGTACTATTATAAGATATTTACATATCCCCCACTTCAGGAGGCATTTATATGAGAGAGAAAAGCAAGAGGAGTTAGTTATATCCATTTCTAGTTTTCTTATTTATTTCTGGCTGCACCGCGTAGCTTGTAGGATCTTAGTTTCCCAACTAGGGAGTGGACCCTGGACCACAGCAGTGACAATGCAGAGTCCTAACCACTGGACCACCAGGGAATTCCCAAGTTGCAATGTTTTAAAGAAAGCATTTAAACTAGCAACTCTTTCAGCCCTCCAGATTCTCATATTCTGATCATATATACCCACAGAGGTTTCTAGAGGGGGTCTTTTAAGAACAAACCCTCCAGCTCACGTCAGGGTCTCTTCACAGATGTTCTGCGGATGTCAAGGTGATGTTCTACCTCTCAGAAGCTACTGCTGCCCCTCTTGCCCTCCTCCCCTTTGAGAGCATTCTTACCTTCCTGTTGGCACTGAGGTTCGCAGCAGGGATCTGCAGAGTCACCTGGTAGTCGGTGAGCTTGCTCATCTCCTCGGCTAAGAAGTTTGCCTCTCTCACCAGGGTGTTGGCTTTCACCAGCTGCTCCCGCAGTTTTGCCAAACTTTGGCGAAAGAGTTCATCCCTGCAAGCAGCAGAGAAGGAAGTGAGCACATCCGGAAGAAAACTGCAATCCTGCTTTCCAAGTGAGTCATACTGTTAGAAAATAGTTAAGAATCTCCTCTCAGACAATTATCTTTCAACCTATTTTTGCCAATTCACCTCTTATCCTTCCCTCTTCCCACGGGGGTTCCATGGGTTATCCACTGGTAACCAGGGATGAGAAGCAAATGTATGGGGTAACTTAACTTCCAACCATGTTTTACATTATATAATATTTGAAAAAGAATAGATTTTGATATGAAAATGCAAAAAAAAAAAAAAAAGCCCAATAAAACATTCCTTTAGGAAAAAGAAATCATTATGACTTTTGTAAGCTTTACAGTGGAGGAGATCTAGAATAAGGAGAAAGTGTTTTATGTGATTTCTTCATTTGGTAAATGTGAGAAGTATGTACTTTTGGGGCAGCAGAAGTTTGCTTTTCAACTCTAAATGATAGTGCTTCTTGATAAATGTGTCTCTAACATCCTGACTAGATCCAAACCCTATTACATGTTTTCCCGGAGCCACATCTTTTGCCTCCGTAGTCTTTGTCATGTAGCTCAGCTGGTAAAGAATCCGCCTGCAACGCAGGAGACCCCGGTTTGATTCCTGGGACGGGAAGATCCGCTGGAGAAGTGATAGGCTACTCACTCCAGTATTCTTGGGCTTCCCTGGTGGCTCAGCTGGTAAAGAATCTGCCTGCAATGCGGGAGACCTGGGTTCGATCCCTGGGTTGGGAAGATCCCCTAGAAAAGGGAACGGCTACCCACTCCAGTATTCTGGCCTGGAGAATTCCATGGTCTGTTCCATGGGGTCGCAAAGAGTCATGGAACTGAGTCACATGACTGAGTGACTTTCATTTTCAGTCTTCGTCATAGTTACAATTTTTCACTTATTTGTATAATTATTTGACTAATAACATCCATCTCCCCTATGAAGCTTTAGTAAGCACCCCTAGAGCAGGGGCCATGTCTTTTTTGCTTGTCACTACACTTAATTCCTGGCCAAGTACATGGCCCATCATAGAATATGCAAAAATTACCCACTGAACAAAATAAAGAGTATAGCTGACCCTTGAACAACATGGGTTTGAACCGCACAGGTCTGCTTAGATATGGAATTTTTTCTCTATGATCCATGGTTGGTTGAATCTGTGGATGTGGAATGTAGATATCAAGGACCAACTGCAAACTTACACTCGGATTTTCTGTGGCATGGAGTGTCGACACGCAATAAATGCTTAAGAAATGTCCAGTGCTATTATTATTACAACAGAGGAGTTATTAATGGACTGTCAACAAAGCCTGGCCTTTTCATTTACTGAATGCATGACTGAGAGGGTATTTCGACTGATTAAAATAATATTTCCCATGACTTGGTGCTGTTGGGATCATAAAAAAGCATCATTCCTAGACTGTGGCAAGAATACAAGAGAGCTTTGTAATAATTTACTATCTTTACCGTTGTTACCATTTCCTCCACTGCTGCCTCAGTTCTGATACAAATATTTTAAAGTTGTAAATTTAAAAAATTCACAGATTTCTTAACATTAAAACTGCATTTACATTGATTCCAAAGTAAGAGAAATAACAGAACAAGAAATGCTTTTTATGCTTTGAGTGAGTGAAAGTCGCTCAGTCATGTCCAATTCTTTGGGACCCCATGGACTGTAGCTCACCAGGCTCCTCTGTCCATGGATTTCTCAGGCAAGAATACTGGAATGGGTTGCCATTTCCTTCTCCAGAGGATCTTCTGGACCCAGGGATCAAACCCAGGTATTCTGCATTGCAGGCGGATTCTTTACCGTCAAAGACACCAGGGAAACGTGCTTTTATGCTTTAGAACTATTCAATTGTTCTTTACTTCAAAATGAAACTGTGATATTCTAACTTGGCACCATTTTTACTGAAGGGTAAGGGGGCAGGTGTAATCTTTAACAACTGACATCACAGTAAACATACTTGAAAGTGAAAAAGTGAAGTCTCTCCGTGTCCGACTCTTTCGGATCCCATGGACTGTAGCCCACTGGGCTCCTCCATCCATGGGACTTTCCAGGCAAGAAGACTGGAGTGGGGTGCCATTTCCTTCTCCAGGGGAACCTTCCTTGAAAGACAAGGCAACCACTAACAATTCAGACATGGAAGTAAGATTTCCCTCTTTGCTAGGCTTGTCCCCCTTTGACGTGCCTTACAACGGCCTCCCCTGAGGCCCCGAGGCCTTGCCCCAGGCCCCCGGGTCCCCTTCCTACCTCTCCTCGGCCCACTGGGTCACCTTCTGCTGCGCTGTCTGGCTGCTGTAGGCCAGGCGGTCGGGGCCGCTGATCTGGGGCTGCCTCTCCGGGGACAGCTGCTGGCGGAGCTGCTCCAGCTCCCGCTCGTACATGAGTCGCTGCTCCTCGAGGGCGCTTCGCTTTTCTTCCAGGTACTGTTTCTCCAGGACCTGCACCACGTTCTGAACTGGGTCTGGTGAGCCAAGAGACAAGGCAAGGGGCTCTTCAGTGGTGACTCAGACAGGCAGCGCCCCCCAACCCCCAGCAAGGCTTCTAACAAGAACCGTCTCCTCCCTGAGATGGAGCCCTTCAGTGCGCTTGTCTGTGAGCGGCCGGCCGGGCCCAGTCAGGTGGAATTCTCTCCATTTCCTTTTTCTTAACATTTCAGATTAAACACCTTGTATGGAAACATTCCTCACATCTATTATTACATTCTTCAATTTGATGAGCTCGCCCTGATGTGTAGATAGGTGGCTCAACTACAAAAAGAAGAGGGTAGAGGAAAAAGGGATGGTATTCTATCCACCGAGAAGAAAGACTCAATGAAATCTAAGGTGATTTCAAAGACAGAGCCACACAGGATTTGATTTTATGTCGTCACTTTTTAGGTGCATTTACCATTGGTTTTAGTTGACAAAGGGTTTATAGTTCCCATTGACAAAGGGTTTATGGTTCCAATTTGGCTAAAAATTTGTTTCTCCTGAATTCCTCTAATGTGGGAGGAAACTTACAGATCACAGCATCTGTTTGAAAATATGAATTGAGTATATGGTCTGCCAATTTCTCAGGTGTTAATAGCCAAGAAAGCAATTCACTTACAAAAACAAGTCTACTTCTGCTTTTTTGCTTTTGCAGATTGAAAGATGACCAACAGACATGTGTGTGAACAGGTATTAGAAATACTAACAGATCTTGTTTAAAGGGGCCCTGACTATGACTAGGGGTGGTTATGGTGTAGGTAGGACTCAATCCTAAAGAGCTGATTGGTTGTCCCAGGACATTAGCTCGGTAACAGCTGATGACCTGGATGCAGTGGACAAAGACTAAGGAAAGCACAGACCACGTGTACAAAAGAGAAAGCTATGACACATCCAAGTGAGGAGGCCATAATAGGGAAACAGTATGTTAGACAATCTGGATGGTAAACAAAGAAATTTACCCTAACGGTAAATATTTCCTTGAAATACATAAGACCTAGGAGATTTACTTGTATTCTCAGACTAGCCTGCGATTTACACACTTGCCTATTATTCAGTGCAGTGTCCTATTTCTACAAATTGACTCTCATTTTAATTTCTGGGATAACAGAAGGAAATTAAGAGGACTATTCACATCACCTGATGATGGATACCGACTGACTAGACCAGAAGACCCTATCAATTTGTGAAACAAGCATTCATATTTTACTGGTTTTCTATATGAGATGAAGGGGGAAAAAATAGCACTTTAGCTTAAAAAAGGTTAAAGAATACAAAACAGAGTAAAAGTAATTTTAAAAATCACTAGATATGCACAGTATAGGTGAGCTGTTTTAATAAAAACGATGACCACAACAGCAATAATAATGCTACCATCTGTTGGCTTATGTCTCAGGGTAGAGGCACTATAGGCTTTGCATGCATCGTCTCATGAAAGCCTTGCAACAAACCTCGGGGTGGGCAGCATTCCCATTTTAAAGAGGAGACGACTGGAGCTCAGAAAAGTTAAGTGGCCAACCTAAGATGGCACAGCTAATAAGCAAAGCAACAGAGCCGGGTTTTGAACTCAGACCAGAATTAATTATCTGGGGTAGGAAACAAACTTAATAATAAATTATACTCTTACCTCCAATGTTTTCCTCAGAATTAGTACTCTGCCAAAGAACAGATGTTTAAAAAACACTGTTCTTTGCTGATGTAAAATTCTAAAATTCTTTTTTTTTTTTTCATAGCAGAATACTTTTCTTCAGAGTCCTGATGTAAGAGTCCCTGAAATGCATCACCTGAAAGGCCAGTGAAAAATGGACTCCAAAAAAAAATCCTTCTTACACAAAGACAGACCATGGCTGGGCAAGACCTTTCCCATAGTGAAACTGATATACTCCAAAGGATTAGATGGCATGCTGCAATTCATGGGGTTGCAAAGAGTCGGACATGACTGAACGACTGAACTGAACTGAACTGAAAGGATTAGAACTTCTGATTCAGCCTTATAACCTCTGGAAGAAAAATTGTGAATAATATGGTAATGTTTTTTGAGAGAGTTTTTAAAAATTTTTACATTTAAGGGCTAGAGAAGAAAAGTTCTCTCAGAATTATATATATATATATTTCTCAAACAGTGAGATACATATATTTTCTATTTAGACTCTAGGTGTCAAAAAGAAAGGACAGGGTCCTCACCATCCATTTATAGGGCCCTAACTTAGTGTGTATGAACCTTTTTTCAGAGAAAGAAAACTGGAAAAGACACCAATTATTATTATTATTTTTTTTTTACAAAATCATAATCTAGGGCTTTGGCTAAAAGACACTGAATAAGATGTTTAATTCTTATTTCTACTTGCTGGTCAATGGTGTGTAGAAACACACATATCCCAACGCACAGGTGATGTGACCGGTCATGACACAGCATTCCTACTGCTCACCAGGCCTTCTCAGGAGCCACAGATCAACACACGGATGCGCCAGAGAGCAACTCCAAGCATCCTTCCCCTCGCCTGCCATGGACCAGCCCGAAAGCCCTGCTCGGGGACTCCAGAGGTGGCCGGGATACACAGAGTCCAGGAGAGGTACAGAGGCTGAGGTTTCTTTTTACCTCTGATCCCAACACAAGTCTGGAAACACTTTTATCTTAGACATATCTGATAACATTTTCTTTCCTAATTAATTGACCTGTTTTAAGCCTTTCTCACTATACAGCATATTCTTTTAATTTTGGCCACACATCAAGGCTTGTGGGACCTTAGTTGCCCGACCAGGGCTCGAAGCCAGGCCCTTGGAGGGAAAAGCATAGAACCCTAACTGCTGGGAATTCCCTATACAGCGTATTCTTTTTTGTTTGTTTGTTTTAAAATTCAAACCTTTTATTTTGTATTGGGGTATAGTCAATTAACAACGTTGTGACAGTTTCAGGTGAATAGCGAAGGGACTCAGCCATGTCTGTACATGTTCTCCCTATATCGCATACTCTTAAAAAGATCATTCTAATCGGCATGTCAGTCTGACTCTGAGATATGGGCAAGGACAGAAACCAAAGATGATCTGGCCTGTTCTCAAATCACCAGTCCACTATCAGAAGAGTGTTAACAGTTTCCTTCATTTCCCTATCACTTTCTTCCTCTTGAATGAACTGTTTTAAAACTCAGTGAGCCTGGAGCCTCAGGCCAAGAAACCAAAGGGGTAAGTGTTTTAGGAGAAGAGAAAGGACCTCTTTTCCTTTGGGCATAGCATGCTCCCTTCTTCCTTACTTTATTCTCTGCCTAGTATATAACTATGCAATGAGCGCAAACTTCCTTGTTTGTCCTGAGATGGGAAAGAAAGAGGGTGATGGCGTAAAGGCTGAAGGGCATTTACGTGACCCAGAGGAAAGTGAAGGTGAAAGTCACTCAGCTGTGTCCGACCCTTTGCGACCCCATGGTCTATACAGCCCATGGAATTCTCCAGGTCAGAATACTGGAGTGGGCAGCCTTTCCCTTCTCTGGGGGATCTTCCCAACCCAGAGATCGAACCCAGGTCTCCTGGATTGCATGTGGCTTCTTTACCAGCTGAACCACAAGGGAAGCCCTGGGACCCAGAAAATTAAAAAAAAAAAAAAAAAGTGACCCAGAGAATTAGAATTAATTCATATATCAAGATGCCTAAGGCACTGAATCAAACGGCAGAATAGATCCTTCAAGGGAAAAAGGAACCTTTTAATCCCAGATGGAATAAGCTCTGGGACCCTTCACCAGCCCCTCAGCTCTTCTTTACTTTAGAGCTGCCACTGACTCTGTGAAAACAGTTGTTGTCGAGAAAAACATATTATGGTCTAAAAATACTAGGCTTGCTTTTACTCTTAATTCAAATGAACTGGGTTTTAGACCATTAATTATTCTAGAGATTTGAAGATACGCTATTTTACTTTATCACTGGGATAATGCAGGTGACTATTTACCCAGAAGTACCATATCCTGAACTCCTGTGCTGTCGACAGAAATAGAAATACCAGAGACACTTCCTGCTGTCGGATACATGAGGAAAAGGACAGCCACCAGCTTCTAACCATTGGGAAGGCCATGGAATTCGGAAATGGGGAGGAAGCGGTCATAACTGAAAAGGGAACGTTCCTCCAACAAGAATTCAGAGCACCTCTGCCAGGCAGAAGACTGCGGTGTCTTCCCCATCATGTCAGATCTGGCCAAAGCATGAAGCACAAGCGCCGACAAGCAGCCCTGCTAAAAACCAGTCAAGCTCCCTCAAGCTAAAGCCAATCAGTTAAAACCTTTATCCCAGTGTTTGTGGAGGAGCTTCGTCTGAAACCACATGAGAGGGAAGAGTATCTTCAAATAGGACCACCAAGGGGACGACCACCAGGCAGACAGGCTTATGATCGGGAAGCCACCTAAGCAGTAGAGGTGAAGAGTATGAATTCTGTCCGGCTGCCAGCATTTCAGCATCGTATCGGAGCACATGGGTGTGCCCTACAGGGGAGCCCCACTTAGCAAGGGCAGTGGCTAAAGCATAGTGACAGGGAAATATTACTTTTAAATGAATGAAATCAACACTAGAGATCAAAGTCTGATCTAGAACACAAATGGATACTTACATTAACACCATGAGCCAGGCCACTGATGACCACCTGCTCTGGCTAAGAAGACTGGAGGGATTAACAAATACTACACACTCATTGGTTATCCAGGGGGATCATACATACATATATATATATATAAATATATGACAAGCAGGTAGCGATTGGAGAAATTAGCAGTGTGTGCCATAGGATGATAGATAGATGATTAAATGGATACCACTTAGATACTTCGCAGAGTTGGAGAACAGAGACATCCAGAAGTCTATAACTGCATCTAAAGAAATAAGCTCTCTTCTAATGGGCGTTCCTTCACCTGGAGTTTGGAACTGCACGCTCCTGTCACACCCTGAACCTACTGGGGCTTCCAAACAACCACTCAGAGGAGACTTGCTGCTCAGGCATGTTGTTAAATGACCCACTAACGTGATTCTGTCTGAGCATGAAATGTCTGTCGGGACTCCTCCCAACTTGGTGAGCAAGTGGCAGAGTGGGCTGGAGCTTGAGTCCCGGCTGCGGTCCTCCCTGTGCTGCGCTGTCAAAAGCCCCTGTAGTTAATCTTGAATCTTTTTTTCTTTTTAAAATTTTTGGCCACAGCATGGCACGTGGGATTTTAGTTCCCCAGCCAGGGATGGGACCTGTGCCCTCTGCACTGGAAGGAAGAGTCTTAACCATTGCCATGGAAACCCCTTAATCCCTAATCTTAATGGTGCTCTTTTCTGTTATTCTATACCCTACATAGTAATACATTATACTTGTTTTTTCACCTGGCCTTTTCTTGATACTTCATTTTTATAATTAAAAAGAGGGGTCCTTGAAGCAATCCAGAAATAAACAAAAAAGGTCAAAATCTTTATTCCTGCAACAGAATACCCAATTTGATATGCCAGAAATCTGACAATTCTCTAGCCACGCTCAAATTCCTCTCGGAGTCATTTAAAGAGGAGAGAGAGAAAGTAACTGTTTAGAGTCTCACCATTACTATTCAGCGTTTTCATGATAACCTCCATCTGCGCAAATTCGTAGTTATAGTCTGGTTCTGAGGAAGCTTCACTGGCCGCATCCAGGTCGTGCTCCGGCGGGCCTGTCTCTTTTTCAAAGTCTTTCAACCAATCTCGCCGTTTCCTCTTAGGCAAATTAATTCTGTGGGGTTTTTGACCGTTAGAGAAAATCAATGTGTTTCACACTCGGGTAACAGAAAAGATGGGTCAGTGAACATAATCTTGAGCACAAAGCGCTTACCTGAAGAAGTGGTTGTTTCCCCACAGGATTCTGTCCCCATGCCACAGCTGGGTGGGGCTGCACACGAGGGTGCCATTGACACAGGACCTGGGGGACACGGAAGTGGGGGATATGTCAGCGGAACAGTAAAGAGCAGAAAACTCCGACCCAGGGGCGCAAGAGGTAAGCGGGGGAACGCTCTCTTAATAGACGTAATGTGTCATGCAGTGTCCTTTATTATTCTAAACGCTGAATGATCCTTCTAAAAATTCAGTTTTTCATTCTCACTATGAGTGAGTGAAATCGCTCAGTCATGTCCGACTCTTTGGAACCCCGTGGACTGTAGCCCACCAGGCTCCACTGTCCATGGGATTCTCTAGGCAAGAGTACTGGAGTGGGTTGCCATTTCCTTCTCCAGGGGATCTTCCCAACCCAGGGATCGAACCCAGGTTGCAGGCAGATGCTTTAACCTCTGAGCCATCAGGGAAGGAAGCCACCATTCTCACTAGCCATATGTCAATTCTCAAGAGCCCCACCTCAATGTGTGTGTGCGCCTATTTGCGACCCCATGGACTGTAGCCCCTCCTGGCTCCTCTGTCCGTGGGATTTTCCAGGCAAGGATAATGGAGTGGGTTGCCATTTCCTGCTCCAGGGGATCTTGCTGACTCAGGGACTGAATCTGTGTCTCCTACATTGGCGGGTGGATTCTTTACCGCTGAGCCACCAGGAAAGCCCACATCACCTTGATAGTGGCTACCAAAATGGTCTCAGCAGATAAAGAACCTTTCCGTGGTCTCAGAAAGTTCTACTGGGCAGTGTTATTCTAGAACAAAACCAAACACAGTTCCAGAGTAAATCAGAGAGAACTATAATAATATTTACTTCTTTTACTTATTACTTCTGTGATCATCTGTATCGTTAGATATGCTATTCTAGGTACTTGCTTATACACACACATACATACACACACGAACATACACATGAACATATCAAGCTCTTACTACAATAATGTAAAAAAGAAAAAGTTACGGAAACTGCTTGGTTTGGCAATGTACCCAAGCCAAGAAATTAGCATAGAAGTAATTTCCACTTGGACACATGCCAGGGGTACATGGAGGAAGCAAATATAAAATCTCTTTGCAGGAAATTATGTAGCCTCATCCAGGCCACAATACTCCTACAAACCGCTGAAGAGGAACAAATCTAAAAAATTATGAACTGCTTCAGGAAGCAAAGTTATCAGCAGATACAACAAACAGTTGGACTGAAGCCCCAACAACATCAAAGAAGAGCATTTCCAAATGAAGGCAATGAAATAAGAAAAAACAAAATTACTAAAGCATACAATGGAGTAAAAACAAAATTCTACAAATAGAGACCAGGCATATCTTAAAAAAGACTTCTTAGACTTCTACAAATGAAACACAGAGACACTGAGATTAACACTCAATAGACTGTAGTTAAGACTTCCCTGGTGGCTCAGATGGTAAAGCATCTGTCTACAATGCGGGAGACCCGGGTTCAATCCCTGGGTTGGGAAGATCCCCTGGAGAAGGAAATGGCAATCCACTCCAGGACTATTGCCTGGAAAATCCCATGGACAGAGGAGCCTGGTGGGCTGCAGTCCATAGGGTCGCAAAGAGTCTGACACGACTGAGCGACTTCAATTCAATTCAACTCAAGCTGCAGGTAAGACATGCGAAGCGAGACTTGGGGAAGAGTCAGGAAAATAATGACTATCCCTTCACCCCAAGTCCTTCTCTTGCTGTCTCCAATCCCATTCCCATCTTTACAATCAAGATTCTCTGCCCACTTCCTCGCCTCCTAGTCTTCCTTCTTTGTTTATTTTCCTTCCGTACCCACAACGGCCTGGTACCCAGACATCCACTGGCTGTTGATGTCTTCCTAACTGCTATTTCCCACAGAAGCTCTTTAACTTCTATACTGACCTCTTATTTAAATGTTCTCTTTCCTTGGATTCCATCATCGTACCTTGCCTCTCTGACTCCCTGTCTCAGCCCCCTTCATGGATTATCTTCAGATCATCCCACAGACACTGGTTTAACGCTTCCACTATTCATTCTAGATCCACTTTCAAAACAGGCAACACATAACACCCAGCTCTGTATCTTTAGTGTAGGGTCTACAGCGCTAAATCCAACGTGCACCTGGAAATCTTCACACTGATATCCCAAGGACAGCTCACTCAAAATATCCCAAACTGAACTCATTACTCCTCATTACCTATCATCCTGCAAGCCTGTTCCTCCTCTAATATACCTGATCTTGATTTAGTAGCACCACTGTTTATCTCATTTCTAAGACAGAAACTTAATAGTGCTGACTCCTTTTCCTTTACTGAGTTCCTATGCTGTCTCTGAGCACATCACTAAATCTCGCCAACTCTTACATAATTCTAAAATATAGTTTGTTCTTCACTTCTTTTGCTACTGTGCATTCCCAAGACAAGAGCATATCCTAAGTCCTGCAACCCCCACACACTTTTATAGTGATCAGATTTGCAGGTTATAAAGATCACTTCAGACGGAGCACATAGCTTCCTGTAAAATCACTCTTGTTTCTATACATCCTCCTCCACTAGGCTTTGAGTCACTATACTTGGACACTCCCAGCACAGAGCCTAGAGCAAGCATACTGAATGAATGAACCGCTGCCCTCAGGGTATAGGAAAGGAGGATTGGGCAGGGTGCGAAGGGAAGAAAAGCAGGGTAAAAAGACTTGGAGGTAAAATCAGGTATGAGGAAATCTCCTGAATAAGATCATTTTCAGATATAGAGTTGAAAGAGAAAATGATTAAATTGTCACGTTGTGTGTGTGTGCGCGTGCCTGTATGTGTACATACACACATAATTTTGTCAATTAAAAAAGCAGGAAAAAAACTCCAGAGCTTCTAATGTGGGGTACAGCACAAAGCTCAATTTTATTTGAACTTGGAATAAATAAAAATTAAGGAATAATATCATTTTATCATTAAATATGTTAACAATATATCAGTTTAACACAAGACCTACAAATTTCAGGAATCATGTTTGTTGGTAGTTTCAGTCTCAGGTTTTCATCACTTGGAAATGTATATGGCTGATATTAACAGAATAATTTGACAAGAATGCAGTTTTCTTCATAAAAATGTATGTTCTGAATTATAATGCTGTGTGTTAATGAATACTGTTTTAAGACTTCATTTTATATGTGCTTATAAAATAATTGAAGACATCATTTAGTATAAATTAAAAAGTAGATATATTACCCTGTCAATTCTCAAATTTTTACATATTATAGCTTAGCTTAGGAATTCTTCATATAATGGGGTTATCTGATTAATAACTGCTTTTCATATAATGCATTATATGGGTAACAGCTAACTTTATTCAATATTTATGTGTGTCAGGCACTGAGGGAAGCGATTTGTATGTTTTGTCTACCTTTAGCCTTATTTATCACATGAGGGAATTGAAGATTAGATAAAAGAGGTATCTTATCTAAGATCACCCAGCTAGTGAAGGCAGAATCAGCCACACGGAAGCTGGTGCTCTAAATTTTGCTTACACAGCTCTCTACAAGCAGAAAGCAAAAGCTAGTGTGGCCTTAACTTTGATAACTGAACAAACAGAAAGGGGCAGTCTACTCCTGAAAATGAGGCACTTAAGCCATTTAAGGCACTTCTTCCCTACCATCTCTTTATTTTTCTTATTTTAAAATTAATTTTTATTGGAGTCTAGGGCTTCCCAGGTGGCTCAGCAGTCAAGAATCCGCCTGCCAATGCAGGAGACAAGAGTTTAATCCCTGAGTCTGGAAGATCCCTGGAGAAGGAAGTGGCAACCGAATACTCCGTATTCTTGCCTAGAAAACTCCATGGACAGAGGCACCTGGTGGGCTACAGTCTATAGGGTTTAAGAGCTGGACAGGACTTAGCTACTCAACAACGACGACGACAATAGTTGCTTTACAATGTTCTGTTAGTTTCTGCTGTATGGCAAGGTAAATCAGCCACGTGGATACATATATTCCCTCTTCCTTGGATTTCCTTCCCATTTAGGTCCACACAGAGCATTTAAGCAGAGCTCCCTGCGCTATGCGGTAGGCTCTCATTAGTTATCTATACGGTACTTTTCTTACCGTGCATTTTCTTTTGGAGTGAGGCTGACCTCTCCATCAGAGCCAATGTCGATCTCACAGTGCTCAGGCTGAATTCCTATCCCAAAGAGCTGGATGTCCTGAGAGGTATCGGCACCTACCCTGGTGTGGTCCTGGTAACAGATTGTTCAAGAAAGAAACACTTTTACTTGCAGGTAACTCAGTAAAAGTTTATCACAGTCAATTTGAATAACCCAACAGAACATGGATAACAACATTAGGTGAATCAGACAGGAGATGTAAGATCTGGTGGATTGTAGGTCAAAAGCTTACTTCAACACTCTAAATTTAAAACATGTTTAAACACTATAGAAAACAACAAAACAAAACCCTAATCAACAGTGATTAGCTATTATTTTAGAACATAAAGAAGTCAGATTTCACAATAGAATACTTGGAGCTCCAATTTTAACTTGATGACTATTTATGTGATCATGGCGAATCCATTTCATTCTAAGCCTGTTTTTTTTATTCCCTGCAAAACCAAAATAGTATTATTATGATCTAATGAATAGGATTCTTTCTCAAGAATCACCTGAATTAACAGTGAAAGTCTTTGAGAAAAGCTATACAAACTCAAGAACCACTGAAAATAGTTTCATGGAAAATCATATTTTCAAGTACACAACTTTTAAAATGATAAACAGTTGACTTGCTAATACTAAATTACAGAGTATTCATGCTGTGGGTTATACAGTGTACACGTTAGCATGATTCTTAAGTACTTCAAAACGCAGACATGTGAGGACTGTGATTCCTGGTGATTGGGCCCAGTGTGCAGCCCCTTTGCTTGTTCTGTTGCTCTAAAAATCATGCAGTCTCTGTGATAATAACACTTCCCTATTCAACAGAGAAAGGGCAGTACATGGCCTTTCAAAATTAAGATTTTAGAAACAATCCCTTACCACTTCATCCTTTCTTTAATGATTAGATCTTAGTCTGTGAGTGGACCCTCAATAAGTCAGGGGCTATTTGTATCATATTTGTTTCTGGAAAAGGTAGAATAACAAGGATTCTAGAAGACTACGGCTCCTTTCTTCACCTCAAGCTTATTCTCCACTGTATTCTGCATATTCATGAGGCAGCTCAGAAGCCCTAACGAAGGAGTTTGACAACCGCTGCAGCGACCCCTGCAGTATGGTCAGTGACATGACCTTGAGGCCACAGGGCCAAACCCCAAAGCCCACACCCGTCTCCACACCTGAGGGTGATCATGGGACCAAGAGTTACTTCCTGAGGATGCAGGTTTAGAAGGGATGGACATGGAAGAACCCTAGGGAAAAACCCTAGCTGTGTAATTTCCCATCAGAGTCCGCTTCAGGCTTGTGCTGACCTCAAGATCCCCTTAGGATTACTCAGACGCATAATGGTGACTCTCCAGAGCTTCTCAGAATCCTGTTGCCATAGCCAGAGATCACCTTGACACCTTTGGTGGTCCCCCTCCCCCTCTGAAATCAGCCCAGCTAGGCAGCCCCAGTATAATATCGGCTGGTCCAGAAGTTTGTTGGGGGTCCTTCCATAACATTTCATAGAAAAGATGTTTGGCCAACCCAATACAAAACAGCTAGTTCTTGCTCAGTGGTAACTTGACTGAACTACTATTCCTCTTACTTTTAATGAGAGCTAAGCTGGATACAAAAAGCAAAATCATGGGGACAGGTACCCAGACCCAAGTGGGATTGTACATGAAGGAATAAGGGTGGCAACTATCTATTATTTTTACTCTCTTACCTTTAAATAATAAACCAGGAGTTCGTTGAGAGCAGGATCTGCGTTCAGGTTGACCAAGTAGCACTTGTCATCTCCCACCTTGATACCAGAAGTCTCCAGGGAAATCCCCATGCTTTCAAGTTGCCGCTGCCTCTCCTGTGCAGAGACAGACAAAAGCAGGAAAGCTCTGTTTGTTGCTCGAGTCAGGAGATGTACCTATGGAAAGCTTAAGTCACTATTTCTGGGGACAATGCCAGGGAAATGACACATTCTACTCAGCTCAACCAAGTTTCTGAGCGTCCTGTGACATCTTGTGTCAGTGTCACAGGAGCACCGAGGGTGAACCAGGTACCGTCCAGCCCTTAAGGGGCTTCCAGTCCAGTGGAGGGGTTAAGACCACACGGCTAGAAATGAAAGAGGAGAGCCCCGAGCCTCTGAAGAGGAACCCCGTGCTGCAGGGCTTCAGAGGAGGGAGACTGTGATGGGTTTATAGTCCAGAAAAGGCTTCAGGAAGAGAATACATTTGAGATGGTTCTTGAGGCACAGGAAGAATTTCAAGAGGAAGAAACGGGGCAGTTGCAAGATAAGGGCAGAGGAAAGTATGGTAAGGACTCAGGATGCACTGGATGAATGCAGGTGTCAAGAACCCCTAGCCCAAGGACCCTAAGTATAACACAGGGGGCTCTGCTCAATGTTATGGGCAGCCTGGATAGGAAGGGAGTTGGGGGAAAATGGATACATGTATAAGTATGGCTGAGTCGCTCTGCTGTGCATCTGAAATTGTCACAACATTGTTAATCGGCTATACTTCAATGTAAAATAAAAAGTTAAAAAAAGAAAAGAATCCTTAGTCAATGTGGGAAAGTAGTGGGAGATGGGGCTGGAAGAGCAGGCCTCTCCTTTTTGCAGAGGGCCTTGAATTCATTCAAGTCATTCATGAAACGTTTTTTGTGTTAGGTACTAACCTAGGGCTAGGAATACAAGAGCAAGCAAAACAAGGTTACTTCTTTCACCAAAAATTATATTCTAGTGGAAGGACACAGACCATAACAAAATAGTGAAATCACTCAGTCGTGTCCGACTCTTTGCGACCCCATGGACTGTAGCCTATCAGGCTCCTCCATCCATGGGATTTCCCAGGCAAGAGTGCTGGAGTGGGTTGCCATTTCCTTCTCCATAACAAAATAGACAAGTAAAATACAGAATTTCCTAAGGTGATATGTGCTATGAAGAAAAATAAAGCAAAGTAGGAGTTATAGAAAGTTAGGTGTGTGCTTGTGATATCTACAAAAAACATATAAGCAGAAGGCTGGCCCAGGTCCCAGTTACTGATTTCCAGCTACCTGATTGGGGTGGTTCAGTGCTTACAGGTGGTCAATGAGATGAAAACGTCATGAAATGCACAGTGTAGAATTCATATCTCACACATACAGACACTCACACATGTGTGCATGCTCAGTCCTTGCTTTTATCTCAAATCAAGTTCATAACAGCATTTTCTAATGAGCCAAAGAATCAAACACACTGAAAATCCTATGATGTGCTATATATTATAAATTCTCTGCCAATGCTTTGCCAGGTGATCTGAAATCACAGATTTTGGTCTAAAACGTGAAAAGCAGGACACAATTAAAGATGATTCCTGTACCATGCCTGCACAAATTCTGAACTCTCTTCTAGCAAACACAGGGACCAAGCAGTAATTGATACAAGACAATGAAGTCAGTGTCTAAAAATGGATTTTTGTAGGCTCTAGTTCAGCAGAAAAAGCTCCTTAAGGCTTTTTGGGGGGGGCTGTCTCAGGTCTTAGTTACAGCATGCAGGATTTTCAACTGCAGCACATAGGGTCTAGTTCCCTGACCAGGAATTGAATCCGTGTCCCTGCATTGGGAGCATTGAGTCTTACTCAATGGACCACTAGTGACATCCCCTTAAGACTCTTCGAGGATGACAAGTAGTTTTACATAAAAGATGGCAAATGAAGCAGAATCACTATAGCACAGGGAACGATACTCAACATCCTGTGTGATGAGCCATAATGGAAAAAAATATTTTTAAAAAGAATGTCTATATGTGTATAACTGAGTCACTTTGCTATATGGCACAACACTATGTCAACTGTACTTAAAAAAAAAAAAAAAAAAGAATCACAATATTTTAGGCCCGGGTTATTAAGCTACCTGTGCAATTTCTTCTGTTTTCCTGAGCTTCTCTTCCCAAGTCACCGTTAGTTCTTTTATCAGCTTTTCAGACTCTTCAAGCTTCTCTTTCAGTTCAGGGGCCTTCATAGCCTTTAAAATGAAAGCAGAGATATCTGATTTTCTCATTTTTTCCACCATTATGTACAAGACAATCCCTTATTGTAGTCCTTAAGAGGTTATCAACTGTCTGTTGGAAGCAATTAAGCCACACACTGTCAGGGTTTTTTTTAGATATTTCTTAATCAAATGATGTGAAAGAATAAATGGCTGCTCCTCTTAACACCAGAAAAAGAAATTCCAGTGCCCTGAATTAAATTGATATAAATCATCCCAGAGTAATTTTATCCATCATACTTAAATTTCACATTTAAAGACCTCAAAGATGCTAAAGTTCACCTTCAAAATAGCAAAGTATGAGAACAAATTACTTGACTAGATTTCTTTTTCAATAAAACAAAGACCAACACAAATCACTAATAAACACATCCCAGTTATATTAACCTACCAGGAAAGGTGGAGACTCTTCTCAATCATTTTAAAATTTGAGTCTGGGCCATTTGAACTACTTTCCTTACTGATGGTAATAAATTTAGCATGCTTATTACTCACTTGGAAATAGGACATCTGGTTAAAAGGGCAGTAATTTCCCTCTGAATTTGCTCAGTGAGAAAAATTAAGAGGTCTAAACATAGACATGCAGCTTAAGAAACCTCGGGGGGGCCTTTTCTTGGCCCCCCTATGTTTTTATGACACTCTGTAGTAACATGAGGCTCTGCAAAGGATAACCCTACAAACAAGAAAGATGGCAGAACTTGGACTAGAAGCTGAAGTGGTGATGATGTGGCTCTGGCTGAGGATGTGTTAACTGTGTCTCACTGTGTTAATAGAACCTGAGAGTGACAATTAGTGCTGGGCCCAAGGGGATGCACATGAAAATTCTATGTGAAGGCTGAGGACCAAAGAACTGATGCTTTTGCACTGTGGTGCTGGAGAAGACTCTTAAGAGCCCCCTGGACAGCAGGGAGATCAAACCAGTCAATCCTAAAGGAAATCAACCTGAATATTCATTGGAAGGACTCATGCTGAAGCTAAAGCTCCAGTACTTCGGCCACTTGATGCGAAGAGCTGACTCATTAGAAAAGATCCTGACGCTGGGAAAGACTGAAGACAGGAGGAGCCAGGGACAACAGAGGATGAGATGGTTGGATGGCATCACTGACTTCAGTGGATATGAGTCTGAGCAAACTCCAGGAGATAGTGAAGAACAGGGAAGCCTGGCATGCTGCAGTCCATGGAGCTGAAAAGAGTCAAACACGACTGAGCTATGGCGTGAACCTGCTGTGGTTCCTCTGGTCTACCCCTTTGGCCAGGCATTGTTCTGGCTACCAGGCCTGGATTACAGGGTCACAGCAGAAATGCAGATTCAGAGACAGGAGGGAGGACAGAGATGAGCCACCTACAGACCAACTCCAGAGTCATCATGCGCCTCCGAGGAATGACTCTGATCACAGTTTATCAGCATTTTAATTTTCCAGGTGTTCTACTACCCTTCTTGGCATCAATGAAAAACAAATTAAGCTTGAGGCACTCAGTGATGATTAGAATGATAATAAAAAAGAGCACCATTTACTGAGCACTTCCCATGGGCAACTCATTGTGCTAAGTGCTTTCCAGTATCGCTATTGTACTAGGGATAAACACAATTAATAAAACATGCTTCCTGCACTTGAGGAACCCATGGCCCAGGAGAGAAGAAGGACATGTAAGCAAACAGTTACAATGCAACTCCATAATCAGCAGTAGATAGAATCTTCAGGTCCCTAGCTCTGACTTCCCTTTGTTTGTGGGGTCAGAAGACAGCAGTGTGAAGGAAGGTGAACTCAGAAGCCTTGGGTACACACCCGAGTCCTGGCAGGCAGAAGCATGTAACTGAAGTTGAGGCACTTGGCCCCCATCTCAGTGCTGTTCCTAGTGCAGTGAGACAGTGCCTCCCCTGGCAACAGCTATTGGGAAGTGGGTATGGTTATGAAGTCTGGGTAAAGCCAAGGAAGATGGTAACAATGTAAAAGTGATTTGGTTCCCTGTCAGGAGTTGATACAAATGAACAAAGTACAAAATGAACTACTCCTAAGACTAATTATTCTTGACCACCTTGTCTGCCCCACTTAATAAGGAGATGATACAGAGCTAAGCTGGCTGAAAATGGCAAGGCCACGTGGAAGTTGTCATCTACAATGTTAATCAAAGCAGCACCTTTGGGTCTTAGGATTTCACACTGGAAGAGTGTGAAGGGCCAACTGACTGCCGGAAACAGGCCGTGGCAGCAACTCTCTTAACTGTCTGCCTCCTCGACCGTCAGTGCCTGGGATGCAGCCTTGCATTTCATGCTTGTTGTCCTCCCGGTGCTTAGCACGGAGAAGATGCTCATCAGCTCAGCACTGCTGAAGGACACGAGGGGAGCTGAACTGCAAGCGAGCTCATCTTCAACACTCAGACACCGGGAGCCAGGGAGCGCCGGGCTCGCCGTACCTCAGCCTGTGAGAGCTGCTCCCGCAGTTTCTCCACCTCCTCCCGCAGTTCCCGGATGACCTTCGCGTTGGGGTCCTCATTCACCACGGCATGGTTCACGATCCTTTTGGCCCGATCTGCGTATCTCAGCGTGGAGAGGGTCTCTTCGTAGTTGTCTGCTGCTGGGCTAATGGTGGCGATCATGGAGGTCTGGCTGTTGCCCCCCAGATTGTCCTGCAACATATTTCAAATAGCATCTTAGGAAACAGGGCCTGTTCCAGGCACAGGGCAAGAGGGAAGCGGCAAATGCGTGCAGATGATCTTCTCTGTGAAGAGAACCTGATGTGGAAACGGGCTTGTATTTCACAAAAAATTCTGTGACAAGAGGAACAGTGATCTCTCTCTATTCACATCAAAGCACAATGCCTGTCGAACAGCATTATAATGGAAAAATGGCAACAGGAATGAGTCTTCGTCCTTGCACGTTTAGGGATCATAGCAACGCTACTGTCAGAAGTTCGCTGTGTTGTCTTTGGTTAGCTTTGCACACATCTCTCAGCTGTCACCACTGAAACAACTAATTTCTAGTTGGGAAAGAACACGAGAGCAATGAATTACCTTAAGCAGCCAAGTGAGGACTGAGTCGCGATAAGGCACAAATTTGTTTTTACCCTTGCCAGCTGCCTGGTCAGCCAGCGATGAGATAACCAACCCCAAGGTTGTAAGTGATCTGCCAAGAGAAAAAGAAAAAAATTAGTTTTATGGAGAATTTATTTTGTTTACATAATAATTCTTCCAGGCACTAAGTATAAAATTACGCAAAACAGTAAGTCCCTGAAGTTGATCTCATCAAGTCTACATTCCCGGAGAAGCTGAGAAAATGAAAAACAAAAAGTAACTCCCTTAGTTTAAAAGAATGAATTTAGAATCCCTGTAGAATCTATTTTGTTCAAGAGACAGGAGCTGTGAAACATTTCAGAACCTGGAAACATACATTTAAAAGATTCCTCGAGAGAATTATAATTTACTCTGAATATTATGTTTAAAGTCTCAACCATCTGCTCTTTGAGTCTAACCAGGACTACTCTGGCCTCTGATTTTCTAGGAGTAACCAAGTAACTTGTAAAGCATACTTCCACCATAGGTTACAAAGTATATCCTGTTTATCTGCTTAAAGCTGGCAAGCTTTTTTCAATGTGGAGTTACCACAGTTTAACAAAAACAAAGAACCACCCAAACAGAATCCTGGAAGCCTTCCCAGGCCTACTCAGTCACAACCAGTTAAAGGTATCTCCAGGCAATTCACATGCACATTAAATTTTGAGAAGTGATGGCTGAACATACCCAAAGGGATGCATACATTCAGGTGCCAGGCCTATGAGTCTCAAAATGGTGCTGGGACCAGCAGCATCAACACGACCTGAGATCTTGTTAGAAATGCACTATCTCCAGACCCATGCAGACCTACTGAGTCAGGAAACTGAGCTTCAACAAGCCTTCCAGAAGATTCTAATGCAAGTAGAGTCAGAGAACCACTGGTCTAGGCTAATGAGCTTCCCCTGGTGGAAGTGAAAGTGTTAGTCACTCAGTCATGTCCAACTCTCTGTGACCCCATGGACTGTAGCCTGCCATCCCTCCTCCATGGGATTCTCCAGGCAAGAATACTGGAGCGGGTTGCTGTGCCCTCCTCCAGGGGCTCTTCCTGACCCAGGGCTTGAACCCACATCTCTTATGTCTCCTGCATTGGCAGGCAGGTTCTCTACCACCTGTGCCAGCTGGGAACCTCCACTGGCGGTTAATACATAATCTCTGTCCTTGGAAAAAAGATCACCATAGAAACAACAGATTCGTGGTGTTGAAGAATGAAGGACAGCCTCATATCATAGTTAAGTACCAACGGTTCTTTTAAAAGAAATCAACTGGACTCCAAATTTAGCAGCCAGAAAAGATCAGTCTCAGGACATCTCTTGGGACTGCTAGGAAGGTAACATGATACCCCAAAGACAAAAGGTTTTGTAAATGATAAAAAAATTAAATGCTACTACTTATTTATAAAAACCAGGAAGATCAGCAGGGGACTAGAGGTTAGCAAGTGAAAGACAACATTGGTTTCTTCCTAACATTAACAGTAGATTTCCATTAAATAAGCTGAAAGGAGTAAAACCATATTTCCCACAAAATAAAATTCTCCAAAGGTGAGTCACTGGAGAAGTCACTGAAATACAAAGCAATGCCAAGAGGCAGAAAATGAGCCAGAATTTTAATAACTAACACCCATTACGGCCAAGTGACATAAAGATGTACATCATAATTGACCAATTTAAAAGTTAAACAAATCCACCCCAAGAGAAACGAAAACATATGTCCATATGAAAACTTGCATCTTCATAGCAGTGATAGTCACAACAGCCAAAAGTGTGGAACCAGCTCAAATGTCCACTGAATAATGAAGGGAAGAATAAAATGTGATGTGTCCTTGCAGTGGAGAAGTATTCAGCCGTATGAGAGGAATGAAGTTCTGACATGTGCGATAACATGAAGAACCTTGAAAATGATAAGAGAAAGAACCCAAACACAAAAAGCCACTGTCCTGGGCTATATAGTGCCCCTCACCATCCAATTCATGTCCAGCAGAGCCTCAGGTGTGTCCTTTTTTGAAAATAAGGTCCTTGCATAGTTATTGGGTTAGCCAGAAAGTTCATTCAAATAGGGACTACGTTGTTAAATAAAGTTCTTGGTGCAAATGTCTCTTACTTTTCTTAAAGCTGAATGAGGAACTTCCCTAGTAGGACACTGGATGAGAATCTGCCTCCCAATGCAGGGGACATGGGTTCAATTCCTGGTCCAGGAAGGGAGGTCCCCAACCAATGGTTAACAATTTTAAGAAAGAAAAATGTGCATGACCTATATGAAATAGAGGAAAAAAGAGTTCAATATAAGGCAAAAACACATTTCTGCCTAGATAAAGAATACAGGGCATTTTTCCCATTTTGCAACTACTGAAATGGAATTCTCATTTGGAAGCAATCCTTTGGACTGTTCCTAATTTTTAATACCCAAATGCAGCAGAAATTGCTTTAATTCATACCATCCATAAAGAGCTCAGTGACTCAAGGGTCAATATCAGCAACTCTGAGGTTAACAGTGGTCCTCCAGCTCTATATAACTGAACAAGTTTATATACAAGCTCTATATAACTGCACAAGCCAACAAAGGTCCATCTAGTCAAAGTTACGGTTTTTCCAGGAGTCATGTATGGATGTGAGAGTTGAACTATAAAGAAAGCTGAGCGCCGAAGAATTGATGTTTTTGAACTGTGGTGTTGGAGAAGACTCTTGAGAGTCCCTTGGACTGCAAGGAGATCCCACCAGTCCATCCTAAAGGAAATCAGTCCTGAATATTCATTGGAAGAACTGATGCTAAAGCTGAAACTTCAACACTTTGGCCACCTGATGCAAATAACTGACTCATTGGAAAAGACTCTGATGCTGGGAAAGATTGAAAGCAGGAGGCAAAGGGGACAACAGAGGATGAGATAGTTGGATGGCATCACCGACTCGATGGACGTGAGTTTAAGCAAGCTTTGGGAGTTGATGGACAGGGAAGCCTGGCGTGCTACAATCCATGAGGTCCCAAAGAGTCGGACACAACTGAGCAACTGAACTGAACCGAACTGACAGCTCTATATAACTTGCTCAGTTAGAGAAGCTTATCACTCATAGAGGCCACATTCTTTACCTAACAGTGTACACATCCTCAAAACAAGAACTTTATCTAAACCTATTATGGTTTCCTTGGAACAAAAAGAAATAAGCTGCAGAGTGAGTGGGACTCAGTGATGACTGAGAGGTCACCAGATCACCAGTGACAAGGGGTCCATGCCAACACCCTCTACCAGGTCCCACCTAGAAGCAGTGATCTGGGGGCTTCTAGAATCCTAAAAACCATTTGAAAGTTTAATGTCTGAAAGTTGAACACCAGGCTTACATATTTTAAAGGGAATTTTACATCCAGGGATCTTAAAATATAACAAAATCACTAATTATGGATCCTACTAGTCCTGTCGTCATAGCCTGGAGGCAAATGAACAGATCACAGATATCAGAATGGGTGGGAGTTTCTTGGTCAGTTTTAGGGGCTGAAAAGGAATCTTTCTAATTCTAGCAGATCACTGTTCCTTTTCTGAACTTGCTGGAGGTATAGATAGTGTGCGTGCGTGCGTGCTCAGTTGCTTCAGTCATATCCGATCCTGTGCTACCCCATGGACTACTGTCCGCCAGGCTCCTCTGTTCTTGGGATTCTCCAGGCAAGAATACTGGAGTGGGTTCCCATGCCCTTCCCCAGGGGATCGTCCTGACCCAGGGACTGAACCAGCATCTCTTATGTCTCCGGCATTGAGTGGCGGATTCTTTACCACTAGCGCCACCTGGGAAAGGTGGAGACAGTGAGGAAGCTCCTAATTGGTAAATCTCTCACCATAAATTCTTGGCCACGGTGGTGGGGAGGAGAAGGGAGAGGGGCTGGCTGGGGAGAAAGGAAGACTTAAGCCAGGAGATAACATCTATAAACAACTATCTACAACAAGGGAGAATTCGGGACCAAAAAGAAAGTAAATAAAACTTGGGTGGATCAAAAGCAAAATAAAGTAATTCACTGAAAAAAAATTGTCATATTCCAACTTTTTTTTTGCTTTTCTTTCGTCTAGTCAAAGCTATGGTTTTTCCAGTAGTCATGTATGGATGTGAGAGTTGGACTATAAAGAAAGCTGAGTGCCGAAGAACTGATGCTCTTGAACTGTGGTGTTGGAGAAGACTCCTGAGAGTCCCTTGGACTGCAAGGAGATCCAACCAGTCCATCCTAAAAGAAATCAATCCTGAATATTCATTGGAAGGACTGATGCTGAAGCTGAAACTCCAGTACTTTGGCCACCTGATGCAAAGAACTGACTTTGCAGTTTAGTTTGCTGGGAAAGACTGAAGGCAGGAGGAGAAGGGGACAACAGAGGACGAGATGGTTGGATGGCATCACCGACTCAATGGACAAGAGTTTGAGCACGCTCCGGAAGCTGGTGATGGACAGGGAAGCCTGGCATGCTGCAGTCCATGGGGTCGCAAAGAGTTGGACATGACTGAGCAACCGAACTGAACTGATACCTTCCTTAAACCTAGTTCCCTTGAAACTCAAATCATCAGATTCCTTCCTATAGGAGTAGATATGATGTGATGTGAGTTACCAGTATTGTCTATGATGGATTTCAAATTTATTTTATCATGTTTCCAGTTACCTTTTTCTAAGATCATAAGTGTAGTACTTATGAAACTTTATCAGAGCCAGGTGTGTATTTCTCTTTCTATAGACTGCAACCACCTCAGTAGCAGAGATGACTGTGCCTTGCTTACAAAAAGCACGCATTCAATATTTGCCACGTTACAGGGAATCTAGAATACACTGAAGAACAGAACACAAACCTCTTTCTAGAAAGGACTAACTTAATGATGGTTTTGGTATACTCTGTGGCTATTGGCCCAATACCCATTTTCCCTTTTCTCACTTGCTAACAGACACTTGAATATGCTGGGAAGCACATGTCAAGCTAAGAACTCTACAGAGTCCTCTGCAGCTTGGAGAAGCCATGAAACACAGTTCTGGCCAATGAGAGGCAGAGAGGGAGACATTTGTGGGAGGGGCTTTCAAGCAAGTTATGATTCTGTGGATAAAAAAGCACATATTCAGCTTATAGAAGCTAGAGGTCCTTTCCTCATCTTGTTTGGAACAAAGATGTGGATACGATGCCTAAAATGGTAGAGCTGTCCTGGGGTCAGGAGAACCATATGAACACACACTAAGGTTAGTACAGCTGTGTGCCTGATGGCATTTCTGAGGTGCTGGACCAACCTCTGGACTTCTTTTTAAGTAAGAAGGATGAACTCATCACTTGGTTGTCACTGGAGTGGCAGTTGCTTGCTGCTGCTAAGTTGTTTCAGTCATGTCCGATTCTGTGCAACCCCATAGATGGCAGCCCACCAGGCTCCTCTGTCCCTGGGATTCTCCAGGCAAGAATACTGGAGTGGGTTGCCATTTCCTTCTCCTTCTGTTGCTTGCAGCAGAATGTAATCCTTGGCTTTTACAGAATTAGTTGAAAGGTGATCAAGTTAGTGGCACTGAGTTTAGCACTCCTCCCCAGAAAGTCCCCACTCCTTACAGGAAAGGAGAAATGCAAAATGTGGCAAATTATGGGGAAAGGACAGCACCATCATATGACAGGACAGGAAAGAAAACTGTGACATCTATAGTTATGGGCCTCATTTCCACTCACCACTGTTATCCAGTGACTGATGAAATCATTAAATTCAACGTTCATCCAATGAGTGTCATTCCCAATCTCATTTCCATTCCAATGATTGTGCTATAATTAAAAAGCCTGTCCTAACATTTCCCAAAACAGGTTCTTTTGCACATTTGTTCTGGACACATTAAAATGTTATACCTAGAATTCTGACATCAAGTAAAATCAAGAATGATAGAGTTATATGAGATTCATTGCAGGTTCTCAGAGCTTTTAGCACTGGGAATCTCTGAAGGAAGATTTGTTGTTGTTTTTTAAATATTAAAAAATAATAATTTTATTTATTTTTGGCTGTGCTGGGTCTTCGTTGCTGGGCGGGCTCTTCTCTAGTTTCGGAGAGTGGGAGCTACTCTCTAATTGTGGTCTGTGGGCTTCTCATTGCTGTGGCTTCTCCTGCTGTGGAGTACGGGCTCCAGGGCGTGTGGGCTCAGTAGCTGTGGCTTCCTCAAGAGCTTAGTTGCCCCACGGCATGTGGGATCTTCTAAGACCAAGGAGCAAACTCGTGTCTCCTGCCTTTGCAGGCAGATTCTTTACCACCGAGCCACCAGGGAAGCCCTGAAATATTTTTTAATTTATTTGGCCACTCTGAGATCTTCAGTTGCAGCATGTGGGATCTAGTTCCCTGACCAGGGGTCGAATCTGTGCCCCCAGCATTGGGAACATAGAGTATTAGCCACTGGACCACCAGGGAGGTCCCTCTGAAGGAAGGTTTTAGAAACTAATCTTTCTCAAAACTATTTATCTAGAGGTCATTCTCTCCCTAGAGCTACCTGAGGAACTAGTATTTCACAAGAATTCTTTGAGAAAGCCTAAAGTGACAATGGCACATTGCCCCAAAGATGTGGCTACTACCTTCCCAGGAGCAGATCTTTGCTGTGTCGTTCATGGGTCTCTTTGTGTTAAGACATGTGGATATCTTTCTTCACATACAGGGACCATTCGATGTACAAGTGGTAAACTAACAAGTACCACCACCTGCCCTTGAATAATGGACAGAAGGCAGGCCACTTTTACTCTTCCGAGATACAAGCTCATGTCGAGTTATGCAGGCAAAACCCACTGACATGAGGTTTCCAAGATGAAATCAGCAGCTTCATGGAGGGTACTCAAGAAGAAAAAAAGGAGGACTGAGTCACATGAAACATTAGAAACACTGTACTTAAAAGTTATGACAACATAAATTATAAGACAGAATCCTAGGGATAACATATATTAACATCCCTCGAACAAGTGTTCAGTAGAATCCATTTTTTAGAAATGTTTGGTATATACTCTATTAACCGCAGTAACTGAAATAGAAAAAAGACTGGGAAAGATACTCATTAGATGAATACTGTTGGCATTAAAGGTTGGCTGTTGCTGAGTATAAAACAGAACCATCTTTGGTGACATCTCTCGGGGTATGAGAGTGTTCCATGATATAAGTGAATTCCCAGAGAAGCTGAACCAGCCAGGCTCCGGCAGCAGGGAAAGACGTTGTCCTTCCACCCTCAGCAGAAGGGCGAACAGAGGACAGTCCCAGGTGTGTCCTCTGCGAAGATGGTCTCCAGATGACCCCTCCCTCCCCAGCCCTGAACAGGCCACGGTGGAGCAGCCACACAGTGCCTTGGCGTGCCACGTGAAGGAATAACGTGTGCTGTAAAGCTCTTAAGAGCTTAAGGAGAGATGGAGCTCTTAAACCCACAGCCCATTACGCAGACACTAATGTCTATGTGAAGTCCCCACCAGGTCTGCTTAAGAGGATTATTTGTGTTTCATCCAAAGAAACCCCAATAGGCGGCCGAGAGAAAGCTCAGGAAACATGTCAGAGAGTTCCCCCAGTTTAGCCCTCCACTGGGCACTGACATTAAGGCTTAGAAAGCCATTTGTGGAACTAATGCGCAGCAGTTTTGATACATTATTTATTTTCATTACTAGGACACACTTACAGAGAGCTTCCTACGGGTAGGTCTGTTCTAAGTGGCCAACAAGTCGTCACTAATTGAATCCCCACAAAAGCCCTACTCCGAGTGTTTCCTCATCTACATTTAACAGGTGAGGAAACTGAGGCACAAAGGGGTCACACCCTTAGTTTCTGTAACTAAGAAACTCCCGTATCTCCTCTGAGAAGCCTCTCAAATCTTCCGGCCATGTTGTCATTCATGTCCCCACCACACCTGGTGTGTTAAGTTTGATGGCACTTAACGTATTAATATCACTCCCTCCTCCCGCTCCTCCTCCACTCTGCCACCAAAGATCTCCTTCCCCACTGGACCTTGAACTTCCTGAGGCCAGGGTCTCATCTTAGTCACCCCTTTCTTCCTATGCCCAGTCAGTGTTTGACACTTATTTGCTAGACGGAGCAAAACAGTACAGGTCCATTTATCTCTTATCTGCTAGCCTTAGGGCCACGTTTGTTTTGAAATTCAGAATGTTCGGGGATTTTAGGAAGCTCAATGCATACACTTTTACATATGACCACCAGGGGGATCTGGGACAGCAGCCCATAGTAAAATCCATGAACATTTCTACAGCTGAACATATGAATGGCCACACTAAATGAGTACATAAAGCCCGTATGTGAAGATAAAGACCTCATCCGAGTTCAGATGAGGGTTCACCAACAAGTGAACTACAAAGAAAACAGGAAAAGCATTTGGTTTTCAGAGCACTTTGGCTTTCCTGGTGGCACAGATGGTAGTCTGCCTGCAGTGCGGGAGACTGAGGTTCGATCCCTGGGTCGGGAAGATCCCCTGAGGAAGGAAATGGCAACCTACTCCAGTATTCTTCCCTGGAGAATTCCATGGACAGAGGAGCCTGGTGGGTCATGGGGTCACAAAGAGTCAGACACAACTGAGTGGCTTCACTGTGGATTTTGGGCCCACAGGTAGTTGTCTTTCTATGAAGGTCTCTAAGACAGCTGCGCAGACCTCACAGCATGGTCATCCTGTGAGATGTCCCATTAAACCAGTGACCACGTGGAGAGCCGGAGGACACCTGGTGGAGACCTGGATCCGTGGTGGGCGCCTGGCATACATGGACCCACTCAGGGAGCTGAGAGAAACAGGTGGAGGGATGAAAACAGCCCTGACTGAGCTTCAGGGGAAAGGGTTCAGATGCAGCTCCATTCCCTTCGAGCCAGCTATTTTGGGAAAAGCACAAGACCAACTTGGCAGACACCCATGGGCTGGTAAATGTGTCCTAAAAAAAGACAGTTTCATGCTTCAGTGCTGGGCGATGGCATACTTCTAATGTGCCTTTTGCTTTTTCACATAAAGTATTAATAACTTACTGTATCTCAACCTATTTGTTCCTCTTCGAGGGCAGTGATGATGCTATAACAAATAATCACAGGGGTAAGTGGCTCAAAGCCACACAAATCATCCTATAGTTCTGGAGGCTGGAAGTCCAGAACGGGTTTCCCTGGGCTAAAAGTTGCCTTGCTTTTTCCAGCTTCCACGGGTGCCCCAGTCTCGGCTCATGGCCCCTCCCTCCATCCACATGTGAGCAGTGAGCTATGAGGTTTTTCTCACCCCACATCACTCTGACACTGGCTCTCCAACGTCCTTTCACTTGTAAGGAGCTCTGTGATTACAACAGACCCACTCATCTCACATGCTAGCAAAATAATGCTGAAAATTCTCCAAGCCAGGCTTCAACAGTATGTGAACTGAGAACTTCCAGATGTTCAAGCTGGATTTAGAAAAGGCAGAGGAACTAGAGATCAAATTGCCAACATCCGTTGTATCACAGAAAAAGCAAGAGAATTCCAGAAAAACATCTATTTCTGCTTCACTGACTACGCTAAAACCTTTGACTGTGTGGATCACAACAAACTGCGGAAAATTCTTGAAGAGATGGGAATACCAGACCTCCTGAGAATACCTGCCTCCTGAGAAATCTGTATGCAGGTCAAGAAGCAACAGTTAGAACCAGACACGGAAAAACGTACTGGTTCTAAATTGGGAAAGGAGTATGTCAAGGCTGTATATTGTCACCCTGCTTATTTAACTTACATGCAGAGTACATCATGTGAAATGCTGGGCTGGATGAAGAACAAGCTTGAATCAAGACTGGCAGGAGAAATATCAATAACCTCAGATATGCAGATGACATCACCCTTATGGCAGAAAGTGAAGAAGAACTAAAGAGCTTCTTGATGAAAATGAAAGACGAGAGTGAAAAGGCTAGCTTAAAACTCAACATTCAGAAAACGAAGATCATGGCATCTGGTCCCATCACTTCATGGCAAATAGATGGGCAAACAATGACAACAGTGACAGACTTTATTTTCTTGGGCTCCAAAATCACTGCAGATGGTGACTGCAGCCATGAAATTAAAAGACACTTGCTCCTTGGAAGAAAAGGTATGAGGACCTTTTTAATATGCTGAGACATATTAAAAAGCAGAGACATTATTTTGCCAAGAAAGGTCCATTTAGTCAAAGCTATGGTTTTTTCAGTAGTCATGTATGGATGTGAGAGCTGGACCATAAAGAAAGCTGAGCACTGAAAAATTGTTGCTTTTGAATGTGGTGTTGGAGAAGACTCTTGAGAGTCCCTTGGACTGCAAGGAGATCAAACCAGTCCATCCTAAAGGAAATCACTCCTGAATATTTATTGGAAAGACTGATGCTGAAGCTGAAGCTCCAGCACTCTGGTCACCTGATGCAAAGAACTGACTCATTGGAAAAGACCCTGATGCTGGGAAAGACTGAAGGCAGGAGGAGAAGGGGATGACAGAGGATGAGTTGGTTGGATGGCATCACCGACTCAATGGACATGAGTTTGAGCAAGCTCTGGGAGTCGGTGATGGTCAAGGAAGCCTGGTGTGCTGCAGTGCATGGCGTCGCAGAGAGTCAGACACAACTGAGTGACTGAACTGCGCTGAACTGATCCAAATATTCTTCTCATTGCAACATCTTTAACTTAATCACACCTGCAAAACCCCTTTGCAGGTAACGTATGCACATGTTCTGGGAATTAGGACTTGGATGTATTTGGGGGGGGCAGGGAGGCAATATTCTGTCAGCAACAAAGTTCCTCTTGCATCCCCACATCTAATGTGCCAGACACATAGCAGAGGCCTGCTCAGCTTTTATTTATATTATATAAATGTATATGTCCAACCATCTATTTCCTCGTCTTTAAACAGAGACAATAAATACATATAATGAACCTCACTTGAAATAATGCATATGAAAGTGTCCCCAAACTAAAAAGAACTCCAAAAATGTAGGTACCTCACAGATTATCAGTAAGGGATACATATATCCATTTGTGAAAGAGCCAGGATATAAGGAAAAACAGCAAGATGCTAAGAGAAATCCATTCAATTCATTAAGTCATAATGGAAAAGAGCCAGTAGCTGGAATATCTAAATCGTGTTATATGTGGCTTTGATGTAGTCCAGTTTGCGACACTATATAATTTAGTGTCCAAATTGGGGGAGGGGGGCACTATTAATATTTCCTCTGGGACGAATGTATCAGTCAGGACTCTTCCAGGCCAATACAACACTTGGGCAGCTCAGTGTGTGAGCCTTGGCTCTGGAGCCAAACTACCTACAACCAAGTCTAAGATCCACACTTACAGTACTATGACCTTGGACGTATTATTTAACAGCTCTCTGCCTTGGTTTCCTCGTCTGTAAAATGGTGACGTGAGGCTCAGATGAATTATTACATACAGAGTACACAGTACTGTGCCTAGGATACAGTAAGAGGTCAACAGGAGTTGGTGGTCCTTACATGTCAAGGCCAGCCATACTCTAAGTTTCCATGAATTCAGAGAACTCCCAGTGTGTTCCCACAAGCGCAGCCACAGGCAAACAGCTGTCGTGGCTGAGCGCCAGTAAACAAACCTCCAGGAGGGGTGACAGTCTTTTCTTTGGTGCCTGCTTCCTCACACCCCCATTTCTGTTTCTCCGTCCTGGTGCTTGCACTCATTTATTGTTTTCTGTATTTTTAAAACTTTTTATTTTATATTGGAGTATAGCCAATGAACAATGTTGTGATAGTTTCAGGTGGAGAGCAAAGGGACTCAGCCATACCTATACACGTATCCATTCTTCCCTAAGCTCCCCTCCCATCCAGGCTGGCACATAACACTGAGCAGAGTTCCCTGTCTTGCACCTATTTTAGAATGCAGAGCTGTATGCCAGTCTGGGCTCCTACAATGCTTTGTCATGAAGCAGAGCAAAATCCTTTGTTATCAGAGCAAGAGACAGAATGACTGGGAGTTGACCCTCTCAAGCAGCGGCCTGTGCAGTGAGCACGGCTACATCCGTTTGATAGAGGGGGTGATATTTCACCGCTACTTTTGCAAACTTTTGTGAGATTACAAAGTGCTAGTGCCATTTTGCAATGAAAGCTGCACAAAGATGTTCCTGAATCTATTACCTCTTGTCCCCTTCTGTCCTAAACAAAACCTCAAGTTACTTCTTTTTCATTAATTTTTTCTTGGAGTATAGCTGCTTTACAACGTTGTGCCAGTATCTGCTGTACGGCAAAGTGAATCAGCTATACGGTATACATATAAACCCCAACTTATTATGTCCCAAAAGAAACATACAAGTACAAACCATGTTTCTTTCTGCTGAACCTGAAATAATGATTATGCTGTTTACACAAGCTATAAAAATAATAGCTAGAGCCATTAATATTTCTTCAGTGCATACTATGTGTCAGGCATTGTTCTAAGCACATTCCGGGCACTTAATCCCTAACAACTCAATGAAGCAGATACTGTTATTGTCCTCATTATACAGATGAGAAAAATGAAGCGCACAGAGGTGCATTCACTCACTCGGGATACATATGCGTCTAGTGAGTGGAGGAGAGGCAGGAATGAACCCAGGCAGTCCTGCTCAAGCATACACGCCTAAAAGGGCGAACTCTGCTCCCTCTCATGCTGGGGAAGACAGACAGATGCCCGGTTTATCAGGGCATCGTGGGACAGCACATCCCAAAGAACCAGTCCTTCGGGACTTCCCAATGGCTAAGAGTCCACCTTCCAATGCAGGGGATGTGGGTTCAATCCCTGGTCGGGGGAACTAAGGTCCTACATGCTACAACTAAGACCAATGCAAACAAACAAATAATTAAAAAAATAAAAGAGCAAATCCTTCATCTGCGCCTTTGCTGTATCTTCCACGTGGAAAGCCTTCACCTCCTGTCCACTGGGCCAGCTCCTACACACCTTGTACCCCTCAGCTCTCCTTCAGCCTTCACCACATCCCTGGGCACGCTACAGGCACTCAAGGCAAAGAATGAGATTTCAGGATGGCAGTTATTATATAACTGTTACTTTTGGGGGGAAGTTATTGTTTTTGTTGTTTAGTTGCTAAGTCGTGTCCAACTCTTTTGGGATCCCACGGACTGTAGCCCGCCAGGCTCCTCTGTCCATGGGATTTCCCAGGCAAGAATACTGGAGTGGGTTGCCATTTCCTTCTCCAGGGGATCTTCCGGATCCAGGGATTGAACCTGCATCTCCTGCATTGGCAGGTGGATTCTTATACCACTGAGCCACCAGGGAAGACAAGTATTAGCCTTATGAAGGGATTTGAAGTAGATTTTCTCTTTAGAATAAGCTCCTAGAGTTAGATCTAAGATATGATTTGATTTATAAAACTGCAACTTGCATTGACCTAAGATTAATTACATTATACAACGATATTCTGGGTGTTTGTATGGACAGCGTTGGACCCCGGCTGCCTCGTGCGGTTTCACTTAAATAAACCTCATGCATCTCAACAGAGGCAGGCTGATGTTTTTCTTCAACCCAGTTCACTAAAGCTACACAGACTCTGAATCACCTGTGATCAGAGCCACCTGACCCCTGATAAGGGGAGCAGTTGCCTCAGACACACAGGAAGCCGGTGGGACGTTTACCGTGGGGATCGCACAGGCCCCTTACTTGTTAATGTTGCTGCCTTCTTTCAGGCGCTCTCCCGCAGCTCCGGTTTTAGACACTCTCTCGCTGCCCGCCAGGTCCACCAAGCTCACCTTGCTCACCTTCTCCCCTGAGTTCTAGTTGTGGGAGACGAGAGAGAAACAACAGACACACGTTGAGTGCAGAAACCACACAGACACCTATGTAGACGTCAGCTCCACCGCTGAAGCCATCCTGCTTTAAGGAGGCAAACTTGAGAAGATTTTAAATGGTAAGAAGAGTTCTTTGGACTAGCAGTTTTAGGGTAAAAATTAAAGTTGGTGTGGCAGCCTGGGATTCTATTCTGTAGCTGGGTAGTAAGGGCACTGGCCTTTCCAGAATATATTCAGAAAGCTGGAGCTTTTATGCATCTATGAGAACATTCCAGGACATGAGGATTCCTGCACATTCAGGTCAAATACCTCACTTTTTTTTTTAATAGGCTATCTTTAGGCTGAATGTCGTGGTTTCCTCTTTCATATTCTTTAATGACTATGAGGTAAACCCAGCTGTTTCTAGGGGAATTTCACTATGGAAGGATACATATTAAAAGCGGTATGGTGAAAGCATCATGGTCTTTAGACAGTTTATACAAGGATTCCAGTTTTTTAACATTATACATAAAGTTGTTGCTTTGTTTAGTCGCTAAGTGGAGTCTGACTCTTTTGCAACCCCATGGACTACAGCCTACCAGGCTCCTCTGTTCATGGGATTTCCCAGGCAAGAATACTCAAGTGGGTCACCATTTCTTTCTCCAGGACACCTCCTCGACCCAGGGATCGAACCCACGTCTCCTGCACTGGCAGGTGGGTGCCTTACCATAGACCCACCAGGGAACCCCTACATATATAAAGTAAGACCTAACAAATGACATGATGTAAGCAGAGTAGCTGATCCAGGAAGCAGAAGAGCTGGCTTAACGTTCTTGGGAACGGAATCCAGCCATGGTGAGCCCCTTCACCGTCACCCAAAGTTCTACCCGATCGCTCACCCCAGACTGCAGGTCGTACAGCGTCTGCGTGATGACGATGTTGAACACAGCGTGGGAGCGGCTGCTTTCTTCATTCATGTTGGTTGCAGCTACCGTCCGAGACTTGTTTCCCTCAGACATCAATGACTCAATGTCCTAGAGGCAGGCACAAGAAAATCACTATGAGTGAAAAACCTCTCAGAACAGCATCCTGCCCACCCGCGGATGCATTCATTATGATGCATTCCATCACCACCCTTGCACGTAAAACTCCCACCTCTCTTCCACAGAGCCCGGCTCAAACTCGCACTCCCTCCGCGCTTTCTAGTGGATGAAATGTTTCACCCATTCCTTCCAAACTGCAACTGTCTTCTTTCTCTGTTAAGTACCTATTTTTCCCTCTGCAAGTTCCTAAGGAGAAAAGAGCTAACATTTACTGTGCTCAGATACTCAATAGCAATGATGACCTTATTTTATTCTCTCTTGCACAGCTCTCTTCTGTATGATTAGTAGCCTCCCTTCTCCAACAAGGGGCTTCCCTGGTGGTTCAGATGGTAAAGAATCTGCCTGCAATGCAGGAGGAGTCTTGGGTTCAATCCCTGGGTTGGGAAGATCCCTTAGAGAAGGGAATGGCAACCCACTCCAGTATTCTTGCCTGGAGAATCTCATGAACAGCGGAGCCTGGCGGTCTACAGTCCATGGGGCTCCAAACAGTTGGACATGACTGAGTGACTAACACTTTCACTCAGTGAATTTCCAACACTGTGGCTCTCCCAGGACAGGAAATTTTCCTTATTCAACTCTATGCAACTTGCTTTAGAACACCCAGAACCTAGGACTCTTAAACAATGTTTGATGAATGTTATAAAAGAAGTATTTACCTGATTATACACAGAGAACACTGAAGTTCATGGAGGTCAAATAACTCTTCCCACATCTAATAAGAGGCAGTTGTTTGCTTTTTAGTCGCTAAGTCATGTCCGACTCTTTTGTGACCCTATGGACTGGAGCCCAACAGGCTCCTCAGTCCATAGGATTTCCCAGGTAAGAATACTGGAGTGGGTTGCCATTTCCTTCTCCAGGGGATCTTCCTGACCCAGGGATCAAACCCACATCTTCTGCTTGGCAGGCGGATCCTTTACCACTGAGCCACTTGGAGAGCCCAATAAGAAGCAGAACTGGATACAAATCACGGATGTCCCAGCTCTTGCTAATAAGTGACAGGAGGAGACGGTCACTGTTCCCAGTGACCCTGAGCCAGGCATCTAAGCAAAAGTGCTGACTTTGCATTTTCCCGCCAGAGGGGTCTTTGTTGATTTCCAGATCTCACTGATGACAGAGTGATAACTGCCCTTTATTTCTGATTTAAGCAGTACTAAAACTACCTACATTTAAATGGCTGAAGAGAGCTACCTTGCAGATTAATTTTAGTTCTACTGAGTCTAAAGTGATGCAGGGACAAATAACACAGAGATGGCACTTCTAAGTAGATGGATGTGTTTACTCATTTGTTGTTTGGTAACAGATAGCGGTTTCTTTTATGGGATTCCCAAAGCAATGACAATAAAAATACAGACAAAATATCAAGCCAGGATGTGAGAAAGCACAGAAGTCAAGGAGTAGGAAAAAGAAACAGATCGGTCAACAGAGGGAGATCAATTCAGAAAAACAGAAGAATCAGAAGAGTGAAAAGCAATGCAAACTAAGATCGGAGATGCTGTCAAAGAGAAAGGGTTGAAATAACTACCAAATAGTGTTTACATCTGTCCAGAAGGACATCACTGGCAACCTCAGGGAGAAGAGTGTCAATAGAGTGTTATTCATGAAAATATTCAGCAACCTCAGAATGCTGGACCCCCAGCAACACTGCAAACCCTTCAAAATCAAGCAGCTTGAAGACCGTGATTAAAAGCCTTTATTTTCTGTTTGGGGTGGTTGATACTGGGTTTCTGAGACCATGAATTGTAACAATATGCTATAAAACATTCACATAAAAATATATTCAACATGATCTATACACTTCAATTTACTGTCAGCTTTTAATGTCTTTTTTTTTTTTTTTTAATGACACTTACCTCAAAACTAGTGACAGCCAGTTGGGATAAACCATCTACATATGGTCCCAAAACTTTATGCTCTCGAACTTTAAGAGACTGTCTACTCCTTCAAGAGAAAGGAAAAAGGAATGAATGAATCATACCCAACCTGGAGCTTTTCTCTCTTAAAAAAAGGTACTTGAAAAAGCACTCAGACATTAAGATTGCAATTTCAAAAGAATTTTTCTTTTAATGATCAAAAACTATTCTAAAAGATACTTTACTTGGATTAGCAAAACAGTATGCCTTATGAGACATGCCTTTTATACTCTGATTTCTATTTAAAGTAACATACTATTTAAAAAATTCTATCTCTACTCCCAAACTAAACAACCAGCACACAGAATACTAGGTTAGGGTAACCTGTTTTAGTAGATGAACTTTAATTTCACATGGAGTGGGGAGAGGGGAGCAAAGCAAAGAATAAACAGAACTGAATTTAACCTTCAGGCTATTTTATAAGTAAGCACATTCTCAATAAGTAATGTCTTACAGTTTTAAGCAAGAATTGAACAATATTAAAATGTCTTCCTTTTAAGTTACCTTTTATGCTGATCTGTACTGACCATTTTATACAAAGAATGATGTTACAGGAGAGCAGTTGTTTGTAGTTACTGATATTTATCCTATATTGAGAACCGGCTCTGCTGGTCAAGATTTTAGGACTCTTGAATTTTTAAATGGAAAACCTGGTTTGGGACCCACTTGAAGAGCTTATCAACAGACAACTGAGATGAAAGGTAAAACTATATAATATATATTATGGCCATAATGCATTATGTCACATATTTCATGGCATCAGATACTGATCACTTTTTCAAATCAAGAGTCAATGCCTAGCATCACTCAAGTGTGGAAAGAAGAAAGTAACAATGAGCACATCCCTAAATCTAGACCTTGCTCCCTAAAAACTTCTCAATCTTAATCTGAATCTTAATCTCACAACTCCATAAAGTAGGTTTTACTAACTTTATTTTAAGCTTGAAGAATGCAATGACAATGAGCAATTTTGTTGTATTCAAAACAAGGGCACACCAAGTGCACAATTTCAAGAGAGCTGCCTAGCTGCGCATGCCTCCAGAACCTGGCTCACTCTGTTTGCATAATCAGAGATTATCGCTATTTGTGGGCAAGAAAAAGTAAATCAAGCACAATATTAAGTCCTTCTGATGGTGTCTAACATTTGGGATTCTTGTATACCACTGGGGGGAGTATAAATTGGTACAATGATTTTGGGGAACAGTTTTGCAATACCGAAGCTGAAGGTTCCATAGCTTGCGACCCACAATTCCACTCCTAGATGCATTGCCTAGGAACTCCTGCATTTGCACACCAGGAGGAATGTACAGGAACGCTCAGAGAAGGACCATTTTTTCATGGTAAAAAATGGAAACCACAGAAATGAGAGGAGATAGAATAAACAAATTATGGTGTCTCATACAATGGAATACCAAAGAGCAGTAAAAATTAATGAATTACTTCTTCATACATCAGAACAAACAAATCATTGAGGGGGAAAGTAGCAAGTCATCAAAGGACACATGTATTAATGAAGCCATGCACAGGTAAAAACTGTGCAAAATTATGCATAGACTCTTAAAGAGAAGGAAGATAATGAGCAACATAAAAACATTCCATTTATTAAGCCAAATGGTGAGCAGAACAGTCATTGATTTTTATTATTCTTTACATCTTACATGTATTATAAGTGTTCTTTCATATGCATTACACAGTTATTAGCTAAAAGTAAAAACATTTCTGATGACTGGGTCACTTCCTTGCCATCCCTAATTTTTATCTTATATCTCTGAGTATATCCTTGATTATACAGCTGCTGAAAGCATTTAAAAAAATATTTTTAATAACATGAGAAAGTGTTCATCATATTATATAAAAAATTCAGGCTACTGAATTGTATTCAGAGAAGAACCTCAACACACACACTACATATCCACTCCATAGATCTGAGACACCAAAATGCATAAGTGTTAACAGCAGTTATTTTTGAGTGATGGGATTTTAGGCCATTTTTATTTCTTCTTACACTTTACCTACTTTCTAAATTTTTATATATATTATTCTTAAATCAATAAAAATTTTAATTAAAAGATAAATGGCCCTTTCCTTCCTGTATGAATCAAACTCATCTGGTTTTTATCACCTAGCTTTTAAAAAATACAGATGCCTGGGTTTCCTCCTGGGTCTACTGAGTCATCAGCCCTAAGGGACTGGCTCAGGCCAGTGTCCCATTAAAAAGCCTCCGAGTGATTCCAATGTACATTCCCGGAAGAGAATGGCTTGTCTAGCCCAGGTCACTCACAGCCTTAGACCGCTTTACCTCCAGTTTAGAGCAGATGGAAATACCACTGTGTCATTCTTAACTCAACAAATAAATATGAATAAACCATAGTGGCAAAAATACCAAAACAGTAAAAACAGTCGTCTAAATGGCCTAGGTAAGCAACTTTATACATGAGCGTAGGATAAACTATGAATCCTGGGTATACCGACAGGCTTTAAGAAGCTGATACCTCACAGTAAAACGATCTAAAACGGGAGTGGTGACCGAGGGCTTCAAACACATAAACTCACTTGCAACTTTAACTTCAGGATCATTTAAAACTACTACCCCTGTTACAAGGTTCGTGTCAACCACTAACTTACCCTTTGGGGTCTAAAAGATCCCGGACTTTCTCATTATAGATTTCCATATAGGATACTTCCACTTTAAAGGTCTGTGACTCATTCTGCTCCAGAGAGATCCTTTGAAATAAAGCACAGCAGAGCCTTGGGATGAGCCCTCGCTGCTCAGCATTGCCCATCATGGAGAAGGATTTTCCTGAGCCTGTGGAGAAAGGTGAGCAGAAAGAGAGGAGGATGGTAGAGGAGGCAACGTGTAACGCTTCAAACGTACAAGTGTGTCCTGCACATTGGCCAAGGTCACACAGGAGAAGGAGACAGACAATCTGGCCCCCAGAGCCAGGCCCTCGGACACCAGAGTTACTGTTCCTTCTATTACATTCCTGACCACCAGTCTGACTTTTACTGTGAGACCCGGAGAGTGTCTCCTTTACAGATGGATGCGTACTAATGTAAGCACTACAAATATGTAATCTTCAAAAGTATAGTAAAAAGGAACTACTGTATAGTACAGGGAACTCTGTTCAAGATTATGTAATAGCCTAAATATGTATAACAATCATTTGGCTGGACACCTGAAACTAACACTGTTAATCAACTATACTCCAACATATGACAGAAAAGTTTAAAAAGTGTGTAAATATCAACTATACGTCAAGTAACATTAACATATTTGACCCACAAAATATTTCACACTTTTGAAAGTGCTTTGCTATATATTCTCCTTGATGTCCCATGATGTGACAATATGCAGTATTGTTATCATTTAATTAATTTATTCCAACTTTATAGTTGAAATAATGGGTGGCTCACAGTGTTAATTGCTGAACCACTAGTATAGTTTTGTTTAATAACCTATCATCACTTCTATATCCTGTAAAGTCCTCTGTATAGGATGATAGATACTAAGAGTTTTTCTACAGTTTTTCACTATAACATTTGTACTAAGAAACTGGTAATTATTTTCCTAGCTCAAATACAGGTTAAAACTATAATTTAGGAAAATGACACTTAATAGTTTGAAACTAGCATGCTCACTAACACTTAAATTACTTCATTCCACAACTGTTGAACCTTCAAAAAGACTACTTTTGATCATTTAATTCAGCTAAACCTGTGAAGTCAGAAGCATTTCTCTACGGCTTTCCAAAGTGTTTTCTATTTCTATGTTTTAAGAAATGTACATTTAATATCACTGACTGTAAAGAAAAGCAGCTACTTACCTGTCTGTCCATATGCAAAAATGCAAGCATTATACCCCTGAAAGGCTTTCTCAAGAATTCCTTCCCCAAGGCACTTGAAAACCACTTCTTGACCTAAAAAAACAAAAATAAAAAGACTGATTTTTCTTGACATATCTGTATTAGTAACTGAGCCCCAGTCACTAGCAACATTCTCTCAATCCAAAAAAGACGTTGAGTGTATTGCATACCAGGGCTGTGGATTGAGAGCATAATGAATGCAATTTTATTATTTATTCTTCTACACCGTAACTCAGTACCTGGGACGATTTATCATTCTACCCACCACTTCCCTCTAAGACATTTCTCTGTTTCCTGTCCATTGTCTGTGGGTCACATCGAAGCATCATTTGAATTCGGTTTAGCTCCTTTTCCTGAGTTAGTATGAAAGCGTCATTCAATATAAACTGCCTTGTCTCCCCACCTGGATCCTGAGTTTCTGATGAGCAGGAACCATGTCGCCCACATCTTGGTATGTGTGTGGCCCGCTGCACCTAGCGTGGTGCTAAGTACATGCCACGTGCTGAGAAACCATTCATCGCTGGTAGAGGAGGTGTGCTGAGCACAGGTAACCCACAGGTGTTCCCATGGGGGTTAGGGAACAAGTTCTCATCTGTGAGTCTTTCTACAGCTCGCTGCGACTCCTAGGGGTGTTCCGTCATGGACTATTTATGTCATGTAGTGCCCAGCTGAAGAGTAAAGGTGTGAAAATCTTTTTAAACATTTAATGAGGCATTTACCGCCTTTTAAAATGGATGTCTTTCTAACATGCAATCCCCACCATCAAGAAAATTAAAGTGATTTTCTCCTTCCTCTGTGCAGAAATTACTGGTTGAAGTACCTCTTTCCTTTACTGGAGCCCCTGACTGATGTCAGTCCACAATCTGTTTATCTCTGTAATCCTAGTGCCTAGTACGAAATGCTTAATAAATGTTTGTCCAGAGAATTAGTCAGTTTAATCATTTTATCCAAATGACAATTCCTTTTACATTTGGAAATAATGCAATATAACATAAGCTCTTGGGGGTATGTTTTTCTTTCATGCATCTGATTTTAGCAGTCTCATTATATTATGACATATCACAGCTACAGAATGGGACTCAAATTAAAAGTGTAAACATGAAACAATATTTTCAATCATCAGGTTGGCAAAACACACACACACACACACACACACACACACACAACACACAACAATATCCAATATAGCTGAACTGAAGAAATAGGTATTTTCATAAACTGTTGATGGGAGAATGAATGAATGCAGCCATTCTAAGCCATTTCTCACAGTACCAAGAAAAAGGAATATTTCCTGGCTCTCTGGCCCACTATGGGGCATCTGCCCTAGAGACCCACTCCCCAAGAGACCCCAGTAAAAGGATGTTCACACAGCATTATTTATAATACTGAAAGTTAGAATCAAGTTAAATGCCAATTAGTAAGGGAGTAGTAGATACATAAAATTTATTTTATATGATGGAATATTTAAACACACCATCTTAAAAAAACAAGCAAAACAAATCTATGTGTTTAAGCAATGCTAGAATTCAAAAACATTGTTTTTTAAAAAGTCGTGCTCAGACTGTACATATAATGTAAAAATTTATGTCCAATAGTATGTATGTGTGTTCTCTATGTGTGCTAAAGTTAAAGAAAAAATTGGATCAGAAGAAAATATACCAAATTTATATAAACTTAGTTCTCAACTTCTGAGTTCTACAAAAGAGGCATTTAAAACATGTTGGTGGAATATGTGGATTTTTTTTTTTTTTAGAAGATTATAACTGTAAGGGGCTTCCTAAAAATAAGGGTTAGGAAGACTACCTAAGGACTATTGTACATGCACATACACAAATACATGAAGAATAAAGTACTGTCAAAATTCTTATCCACTAAAGACACATTTCCAAAATTGCCTTTATGTTATAGTTAACTATAACAGTCTTGTGCTCATTAAGAAAATATCTAGAAACTGGAGCCTATTATACAGAGTGAAGTAAGTCAGAAAGAAAAACACCAATACAGTATATTACTGCATATATATGGAATTTAGAAAGATGGTAATGATGATCTTATTGCGAGACAGCAAAAGAGACACAGATATAAAGAACAGACTTTTGGACTCTGTGGGAGAAGGCGAGGGTGGGATGATTTGAGAGAATAGCATTGAAACATGTATATTACCATATGTGAAATAGATCACCAGTCCAAGTTTGATGCATGAAACAGGGCACTCAAAGCTGGTGCACTGGGAAAACCCTGAGGGGTGGGATGGGGAGGGAGGTGGGAGGGGGGTTCAGGATAGGGGGACACATGTATACCCATGGCTGATTCATGTCAATGTATGGCAAAAACCACTACATAATTAGCCTCCAATTAAAATAAATTAATTTTTTAAAAGAAATTATCTCACCCACCTTGTTGCCAGTCTTTCATATCCATTGATATTTTTTTCTCATATATTTGCTCAAAGGACTTTCCTTATTCCACATGTATTCCCAAGGCCCATGCCAAAACACAGGCTTAAATCTGGACCTGAGCCCTTTAGTGCAGAATTACACTACACCCCTGTAGCGTAGGGGAATGAAACACAGCTTCTGCTCAGGCTTGTGCGACCTGATGGTGGTAGCCAGGACCCAAGTGCCATCGAAAGCCTTCAAAAAGCACCACTTTCTTGGCACAAACAGATGAATGGAGCAGTCTCGTTTGATCTTCCACACTGGTTAATCAGCCCCGAGAAAGGGAATCGGGTGAGGGTGGGGACAAGATGCTTTAAGACTTGGCTGGATCAAACATCCTGACCGTAATTCATGATTTTGACTCATATTTAGTAACTTGAAAAAATAAAAAAGCAAGAACTTGACTCGATGAAAAGGACTTAACTGCGGAGAAGCACTGTGGTCAAAGAGCTTTTACTCTGGTTTCACAGCGTTTGAAGTCATTAACTCATCAAGGATTTATATCTGTTCTTTTATCAGGGAGTGAGATGGAATACTTTCTGGTTTCTGCTCTGATGCTGAGTAGGCTGGAATTATGAGGGATTATTTTCTCAATGTTTTTTTTCAAAGCCAGGTCACGAGGTTTCATTTACCGTGGTAGGAAAGGCCTTTTTAAACCAAAGATCATTCACAGAAAGGACAAAAAAAAAAGAAAAAAAAACACCCAAGAATGAACGCTATATAGAGAGCTATATGAAATAGGTTTATGATGAATCAACTGATAACAACAACTCAGGGTATGTAAACTCAAGTTGCACTAAAAATAACAAATGATAAAAGAATGTTCCAGGTAAAAATACAAGAATAAATTTCAGCTTGACCTATTTCTAAATTATCGCAAATATTAAACAGGATATGAATTAACCTATTTAACCCGTATTATTGTTGCTATTTAGTTGCCAAGTTGTCTGACTCTGTCCGCCAGGCTCCTCTGTCCATGAGATTTCCCAGGCAAGAATACTGGAGTGGGTTGCCACTTCCTTCTCCGGGGGAAGAGGTCTCACCTACCAAGGGATTGAATTCGTCTCCTGCTTAGCAAGTGGATTCTTTACCACTGAGCCGCCAGGGAAACCCATTAAATCTATATACCTTTATTATTTATGTTAAGAAAAATTAATTTTTTTGTCAACTGCTCTGTTTGCAGTACAATTTACACATTCTATCTATATCACTGCATCTGTGCAATACCCAGATATGGTAGGTATGGATTGTGATCAATAAGGAGATGAGGGGGCCACTAAGAAAGTGGAAGTCATTTTCCCAAGACATGGCCACCAGAGAGAGGCAGGACCTGGTATACGGGTGATGACTCCCAGATGGACCGAGGCCCATCCATCATCAGTGACTCAGGCCGCATGACACTGGAAATCAGTTACTCCCATCTCTGGTTTCCATGGTAATTTTTTTTTTAAAAAAACTAACTCTCAGAACCCATTACACTCCAGTACCTTTCCCCCACATCTTTCTACACCACTGAATTATGAGCTCCTTTGAAAACAAGAGCTGTGGCATCTTAGCAGAGTACCTGGCACACGTATGCACTCTCAATTACAGAATTGTCCCTGGTGACATTGCTGTTCTCAGATTAATGTGTATTTTTTTTTTCAGAGAAAACTTTTATTTAAATACATTATAAACATAGCGTAAACAGATCGTATTTGGAAGCTGAAAAGCCTTCAGTGCTACCCAGATCCTTCATCGTCCGTCTAATGTGTATTTAACTGGGGGCCCCTTTCCTCGTGAATGACGGCAAAGGTTTCAAAATACTGTTTGTTGAACTTAAAAAAGTTAATTGTAGGATTTACACTTTGGTCAAAATACAGCTGTTTCTGAAATTCCAATGAGCCCCAAAGACCACAATTGTCTTTGTTGAACAAGGTAACAAGGGTGTGAAAACACACATGTCAACGTCATCTGTAACTACCAACTGAATAATTTTGACAAAAATTACAGATTCTAGTGACACCCACATTACCTCCTAGTCATTAAAACAAAATCTATGTGACTGAAAAAAATAACTCAGTCTTTTTGATGTCCACTAAATGTTTACGTAAGTTTTCCAAGAAGTCAAGTTCTTTTAGTTAAGTACTTAGTTACATTTGACAGACAATGTAATTCAGACTTACTGTATTTCATAAAGTTTTGGTTATAACTAGGAAAGGAAAAAAACTGGGAACACAAAATGGAATATGAAAAAGTAGAAAACAATTATACTCTGTTTCTGAAAAGAATCTTTCTTCTTTCTGTCTTTAAATAGCTACCCCCAAAGCACAATTTATAAAAGGGTAAATACAAAGAACCATATTGTAAAGTCCATGGATTTTTACAAATCTAAGCAAGGCTGGATTCTAGCAAGACTAGAATCCATTTTATCACTATGGCTTCATGTCTCGAGGGAAATTTAAGACAAGAAATAATGAACACTTTCCCTGTTCTACAAAAATACATCAACATTATATTTTTTAATAGCCCCACTTAGTTTCTGCTGTATGCTTTACTGAGGCAGTTTCCTATTAGAGATACTCAGGTTGTTTCCTTTTTCTTTTTTTCTGCAATATTTATCCTTACATATTTATCTATGTACACTTTTCTATTAACTTTACTAGGCAAAACTCCAAAAACATTGAATTACTAACTCCTCTAGCAATGCAAGAGTCTTTTTTTCTACAACTTCAACAATGCTATTATCATTCTTCCTGATTGTGATTAACAGAAAAAGCAAGCTCCTTGCTTTGTTAAATTAAAATTTTCCTTTCCTTAGTTTATTGTCCATTTGTATTTACTCTTCAGTAAATTGACTGAGTCCTATGTTTACTTGTATAAATCAATTGGTTTAGTAATTGCTTAAGTATTCATTCAAAAATGCCCATCATTTATTAAGGATATTAACCTTTGGTCTGTCACATGTTGTACATATTTCTCCCAGTCTGTCATTTACCTTTCAGTCTTATGTTGTTCTTTGTCATACAAAAGCTTTTGGTCTTTCACATTCAAATCTCTTCTTTTCCTTTATGATTTTCGTTTATGGTATACATTACACTTTCAAAATCCTTCTGGATTATCATTGCCTCAAGTTACATAGCTATTTACGCATCTCTTCTTCTAGTCTTATTTTGTTTTTTCCAGTTTTACTTCCAAACTTGAATGCTACTTATCAGCTGTGTAACCTTGGGCAAGATCTCCTTTATTAATAAAACGGGAATAATACTTGTTCTCTTTCTGAATTGCTGGTGTGATTTAATAAGGCAGTACAGTAAAGCACTTACCAGAGTGTCTGGCCATTGCAAGTCTAGAATATATTTTAGCTAATATCCATAATTAATATCATCTCTTAAATTTTTAACCAACTAAAACCAATTTTGGTATAAAGATAGAGGTACTCATTTAATTATTTTTCCTTAAATAGCTCCTCCATCTTTGCAACAAATCAGTGAGACAATCCAATCCCATTTTCAAGATAAAAGACACTTATTCTTAGAAACAAAAATTAGGAATCATTTGTTGCTATTTCTCTAGCGCCTCTAGGGGTCCCACTTTCAAAGTTTTATGATGGTGTACTCACACGTGAGAGAAAAAAGGGAGCATGTGAACAAGTGTGTGTGTGTGTTCTGGGTCATAATGAGAAGAGGAAGAAGGAACAGTATCATTAATTATTCAGAGCTGTATATGCCAACCCAGGTTGTCCAGCGGAGGAAAGATATTTACCAGTTTTTAATAACATTAAGATATCTCAGAAAGGTACAGGGAAAAAAGCAACTTAATAAATCATATCAATAAAACTAAACAGAAGTATTCTCTACAGAGCTCCCCTCTTTTTTTTTTTCTTTTTTATTCTGGTGCCTTGTAGCTTGATGAATCCCTGCCTGGGGTTCTACTTAATCAATTCTTTGGTTTGGTGACTGTCAATCACCACTGGTACAATAAACAAACATTTAAAAAAAACCAAGACTGTCTCCCAAAGCCTAAAAATTCCACGCAGGTGCCACACACTCTTCTGCCCTCCTCAGCATAATCAGTTTTCCATGACACATGAACAGTGGCTACACTTCACTCTGTGATGGACAGAGAATATTAACCATCAAAGACCCCTTACACAGTCGAGTAAGGAGAGTCTGGTTTATCCAAAAGTCTGAAGGTGTTTGTTTTTACTTTGTTCCTTTCTAAACACAGGAATCCCTTTTTTTCAGTACAGGAAAAAGCAACTTGTCCACTGCTTTTAGAAGCTTAGTTAACTAACAAAAAAAAAAGGAGCTGCTTCTGCTGGATGGTGGGAATCGGGGAATCCATAAAAGATGCTCTGCTCCCACCCTTAATGTTTCCTGACTCCAGTTCACAAATGGAATGAAGTGCCCTTGTCTAGGAGAATGCGTGTCAGCCCAGAAAGGAAAGCCAGAAGTCCCGATGGAAGCAGAAGGATCTATGAGAATTTCTTTCTGTCCCAGACATACCACGCGTAGGCACAACTTGGTCAAACCCAAGAGCCTGTGGCTTTTCCGCAGGATCCCTGCCCAACAGGAGACAGCCACTCTGCCAATGCCAGCTCCACGTGCCAGGTGCGGGGAGTCCACGGGGCAAACCTGACCTCACTTGTTCAGAACCATGACCAACATGCCAATTTCCTCTGTGGGGCTTATGATTAGACGCCTATAGCCGTGTGGACAAGTCTTAAAACACAGGCATGCCTGCAGCAACCCACAACACAATGTCAGAACTGTAGAGAGGGCTCCTGATTGGAATTTCTGCAAGCCAAGTCACAGAAGACCTGACCCACCCAGCCCTGAGTCACACGTGGTACAGACCTCTCCACTGCTAACACCCTGAGTCTCCACACTTGTGCACAGCCTGTCCCTCCTGGGAACAGCAGTAATGGCCTCAGAGCTACCAGGCATGTGCACTGGGAGCTGAGGAAGCAAGGGAATTCTCTCTATAGCAGGGCCCTGGTACCAAAGTACAGAGGAAGAGAAACCAGGGGAGTGGAAAAGTGCATACCACACATACGCCAACTCTGCACAGTGGCTACGCTCTAGGAAAAGCGAGAACAAACTAATAGGGCATGACCTTGGGACTTCCTAGTGGTCCAGTGGGTAAGACTATGAACTTCTAGTGCAAGGGACACATGTTCGATCCCTGGTCAGGGAGGTAAGATTTCACATGCCAGGCAGCGTGGCCAAAAAACCCCCAGAAACTCAAAAAGGGCACGTGCATGCATGCGTCATCACTTCAGTCGTGTCTAACTCTTGCAACCCCATGGACTGTAACCCAGGAGGCTCCTCTGTCCATAGGGCTCTCCAGGCAAGAATACTGGAGTGAGTTGCCATTTCCTTTTCCAGGGGATCTTCCCAACTCAGGGATTGAACCCGCATCTCCTGAGTCCCGCACTGCAGGCGGATTCTTTACCACTGAGCCACCGGGAAAGCCCCGAAGAGGGCACAATCTTGTCTCATTCACAATCTGCATGAATCAAGCCAGCTTCACATAGATCAGGGCTGACCAAAGCACTCAGTTTGGAGATCCAGGGTTGGACACAACATAAGCACAGAATATTTCTAAAGTAGTGACCTAGAAGAGCAGTCAGAATTTTAACACCATTTTATCACTTTAAACAGAACCTCCAGTCTTCCTTCTTTCTCCCATCTCTTTTCTCACTGGAGTTAGAGTGAAAAAATAAAATGCATATATTTATGACCTGGAATTCCTGGGCTTGCGCGTTTGGGAGGGTGTTTTTCCACTCCTAACCGAGGCTGACAGCCCTGGCAACTGTGACGAGTCTGGACTTGGCAGGTGGCACGGCTCCCAAGCCAAGCACCTGGACGGGGTGAGAGACGTCAGGCTCCACACACAAACCCGAAGGGGCGAGGGCTGCATCTCGGTAAATCTCTCCCCCAATTAGCACAACTCTCAGAAACGGTCACAGGTAGAGGCCTTAAACCTGGTTGACATTAAATGACCCCAAACTACAGACTTTAGATAGAGGGACTAGGGCTTTCAAGGCTTGACTCGGTGACATGAGATTTAAGTTTTAGTCAACTACAGAAGGTTGCCCTCGAGGGGCTGGGTAAGAACCAGGACCCTGAGAACCTAGGCCTGGAGCGTAAAGGTCGACGCGGGCCGTTTTCCACAGTGGCCCCTGGGAGCGGCCAGCCCCGCAGTCCGCAGCAGCCCTCCTCACAGCACGGCCTGGGTGACTCACCCGGACAGACGTGCCCAGCCCAGCGACAGCGCTGGGGCCCGTCACGAGCTGGCAGTGAACTTCAGTGCCTTTTTCTGTCGCCTGGTAAAGTGGCTGAGTCATGGAGGGAGGAGGGTCAGGCATCGGCGCCCCGGAGGAAAGACCCGTGGGGCCTGCCTCAGCAGAAAACGCATTTTGGAGTTATTTTCAGGAGGGTGCTTTCACATTCAACAGCTGCTGAAAAAGTCACTGTGTTTCATCCCCACCTGCTTGACGGTTTGCCACAGTCTCTGACACAGAGGCAGGTCTGACTCAGTATCTCTTCTGGACTGTGGGGTGCATGGGACTGACAGCACTTGAGGCGAGGGAAGAAGAAAGCCAAACCAAACACAGGCAATCAGGATTCCAGAGAACTTCCGACAGGAGGGAGAAGGCGAGCAGTATTATTCCTGGCTAGATGCCAAGCCAGAACACTTCAACAGTATGATTTCCTAAGCACAGCCTCCTGCTGGGATGAGAGAAAAGAGTGGAGGGCCCAGGATTGCAGCAGAATCCGCAAAGTCCTCACACGTACTTGTTATGGACCCAAATTCACCTTTACCACTGCATTCAGCTCTCCTACAAGTAGCAGGGCCTCTCTGAACCTCAGTTTCCTCTTTTGTAAAATGGGGCCAATATCAGATTCTATTGATTGGGCATTTTGACAATTAAATGATCTGCTGCAGGTAAAGGAATGAGCGCAGTGCTGGGAACCTAATGCTCAGGATTCTATTGTCTGTTGTTATTATTATCCACCCCATAAACGCACCCAGCTAAGTTAAGCAATGTCTCTGGGTGCCAACAAATAACTCTAGGGCAGGGTTCCCCAACCTCCAGGATCTAATACCTAATGATCTGAAGTGGAGCTGATGTAACAATAATAGAAATAAAGCACACGATAAATGTAATGTGCTTGAATCATCCCGAACTCCCCGCCCAGTCCATGGAGAAATTGTCTTCCATGAAACCAATCCCTAGGGTCAAAAAGCTTGGGGACCGTGGCCCTAAGGAATGTGTATGCATGCTCAGTTGCTCAGCATGTCTGACTCTTTGCAACTCCATGAACTGTAGCCCACCAGGCTTCTCTGTCCATGGAATTATGCAGGAAGGAATATTGGAGTGGGTTGCCATTTTCTCTTCCAGGGCATCTTCCCTAGCCAGGGATCGAACCCACATCCTCCTGCACTGCAGGTGGATTCTTTACCTCTGAGCTACGAGGGATGCCCCAAGGAATAGATGTGGACAAAGAAAGGAAAGCGGAAGAAGGTAGGGTTGGGTGGGATTAAAAAATCTGGGAGTAGAGATGAAAAAAAAGAATACACATATACTCTTTTAAAAAATTTAACAGTATCAGCCTAGCCTACTCCAAAAAATTTTTCTTAACTGACCTTCACTTACCCAATTTTCTGAATTAACGAACAGTCTCTCTTCCCCAGTAAAATACACTGGGGCATGCCTGCTGCATACTAAATCATCCAGCTGGTAGACAACTCTCTAGACTCCCACCAGATGAGTTATGTTCTTACAAAGGGTCAGTTGTGTTTGCTCCTAGACTGGCTTATATCAATTGCACTTCTCCACAATTACATAATTAACACATGCAAAAAGGGAGTTGCTAGTTTTAAGAAAACAAGGTTGGATGCTTAGGGACAACTTGATAAGGGCGAGTCACTAAAACTGTCAAATTAGGAATGGGTGAAAATTTGGAAAAGACAAAGAAAAATCTAGAAGGATTCTACAGTCAGATTGTTTCATAAACATCTTTTTAAGATGGCATGCTCCACTTCCAGTGAATCTCTAACTTTTCACATAGTCAAGTACTACTGCTTCTCATAATCACAGGGAAAACTTCCACAGTTTTGACAAACTTAATAGCTAACAATTATTGAGTATTAATTCTATGATGCAAGGTACTTGCTGAGGATTTATATATACTTGAATATTTTTTAAAAAAGAATACAATACACTACAATGAATACTTTGGAACTCTCCTTAAAAATTGGTTTTATTTTGGCTACTGTCACTTTTTAGAATGTAAATTTTGATGCACAGTTGAATAATATGAAACAGGAATCGTTTCTACCTCTGAGCACATAAACTTTCCCATCAAGAGAACAGACTCAGACATGGCTACTCTCCCCACAGAGATTGCCCATGGCTAGGGGGCACTCAACCGGCCCCTCATGGTACAAAGAAACATTAGTAGAACAAGAATCAGATGAAAAACATTTGTCCTGAATTGCAGGGTATTACAAAAACTGAAAACACAGGCTTCAGCAAATCTGAGCAACATACCATATGGTGAGAACTGTTATCTAATTTCTAAGTCAACAGTTTAGACTCTCAGGTCAGGAAACGTTCATGTCCACACAGATTGCCCAGAAATGCCATCACAGACCAATTTCTATTTGGTATGAAGATTTATAGAAAAACAGGTTTATGAAAAATATTCTCCTAATAGGAAGGAAAGTGAAACCAAGGTTACTGGAAGTCATTGTTATTTGCCAACCTGACACATTTTAGGCGTATGATAAAAAAATGTGTTGGTTTATGGCCAAGAAGTCCTTAAATGAAATTAGCAGTGATTTAAGCATTTACAAAGACCTATTATCTGTTATGGTGCTCTAAAATTTCACTATAATAACCTTTTTTTAATTACTGAAAATAATGGAGAAGTAATGGTTTTCTTAATAATGGGCCTTCAGCAGATCACTTGCTGACTTTTTAATCCCAAGTGTGGATCTATGTTTATGTATATATATTTATGGGCTTGGGAAAGGGAGGAGAATTGGGTTTACATAGAAATGCCATGTTTTGAATGCCTAATTCTGCAGGTTACTTGTTTTTTTCTTAAGCCCTGTCACAAAGGTTTTTGCTTAAAGATTTGGAACAATGCACAGACAAGCATTATTATGACTCACTAACCAAAAGGTAGTAATAAGCGATAATATAATTAAAATGTGCAATGTCTCAAAGCATGATTCAATGCAATTCAAACGGCTTAACAAACAAGCCTTTGATTTGCCTCTGAAAAGTCCACTGCAACAGCTGTGCGGCCAGCATAAAATGTCTGATTCATGTTTAACCCGAGAGCTGGAGGAGATCTGAGACCATTCTAGGCTATAGATCCTCCCTCTACAGATGAAGAAAAAGACACTCCCAAAGTTTAGCAGTTTGTGGCAAAACCAGGTCTCATAGATACCAGCACATACAATGCATTTTCTCTCCAAAGGACTGATGCTACTATCCTTACTACTGCTACAGTGAGACAGTGATAAAGATAATGATAAATATTAAGTGAGCTTTTCCTATGGTTTAAGGTACTTTACATGAACGGGTCATTCAGTTCTCAAGTCAACCTATGGGAGCAGGATTAATATAATTATATAACCTAAGAGGAAACAGAACTCACCTGACCCGACACAGATAAAAAGGTGCTGGAGGCGGGATTGGAACCCAGGCAGTTTGATTTAAAAGCCCACATGCTTCCACCACTCCACCCAACCCAGTGCTGTGCCCTTAAACCTACTACAGAATTACAGATTTCTACAGCAGCCTGAGAGTGGAAGCTCTTGCTTGGTGTAGTAGCCTTTAATAAATAGAGTAACATAAAACATAACTTGGATTTGAACATTGACACACCCCATGAAATCAAGAGCCTCCCTTTGCTCTTTCAGTCCAGGCACTCATCTTGCTCCCTCCCACCTCCTCTCTGGCCCCCGAGTTTTGAGAGCTGCCTCAAGAGCTCTGATTCAGTATCAATGATGCCATTCTTTATTGAGCCTGACAAATAGGTCGGTTTCAGGAACTACGTGCTTCCCCTTCTCCGTTTCCTCTATGCCCAATCAGAGAATGAATGCTTCTATCTTAATGTTTCCATTCACAATTAAGACGGAATTGCGTTTTTTTTTTAAAACTAAACAGAAAAGAAATCAAACTATAATTCAATATAAAATAAAACTTGACTATATGGTGGAAATCAATACGATATTGTAAAGCAATATCTTCCAATTAAAAATAAATATTGAATTTAAAAAAAAGTAAAATTAGTATAGAAACCACTCAACTAATCTACTAGCAATATATTTAGTAGGCAGATTATTTGCAATGAGTATCAAAAAACCTAAGAGAGTGGTGAGCAAGAATTTTACTGCTGAGATGGTCACAGCATTTGCACAACAAGAATGTCTAAAGAATAAGAAACTTTCTCCCCACACTCTGTAAATAGATGCTACTCTATCAATCAAGAAAATCCTATTTCAGGCTAACTGGAACATGGAATTTACTGTGATCATGCAAACAAATATTTAGTAAAGTTTAGGCTATCAGTATGTTTAGAAAGCATTTTTATCTATTTATATATTCATCAACATACTATATGTAGTGAAAAGCTACAGAAATCTTGGCTTTCACATTTGAATTTTATCATCTGTACTTAATAAAGTTATTTCCAGTAGGAAAAAAGTTTACATTCAGAGGCATAAGTGATACATTGCAGAATACCAGGATGGTCTCTATGGGTAGTTAATGGAGGACATGATTGTAGAGATGTGAAAAAGGAAGAGAAAAACAATTTTCCTAAAACATTTATTAACCACATCACTCCAACAGCCTTTTTTTTTTTTTTTTTTTTAACAGTTCTTAGCCTAGATTTTTAAAATTTCCTGTTATCGGGCTTCACTCAACATGTACAAGTAAGTCTCTCACTGACTCCCCATAAGATGCATCTTCTGCTTGGACCGGTGTTACACACCATGCTCACTTCCACTTCTGCACCCTCACTCATGAAAAAGCCAAATGAAGTATTTGCGGGCACCTTCCACTGGCCAGCTCATGCAGTTACCTACGGAACCCGCATAACAACATCTAAGTACTATAACTGACATGCTTCCCATTTTACAGAAAAGAAACTATAGCTCAGAGAGATTAAATTGTCTAAGAGAATCAAAGCAAGCGCCCTGAGACTTAAACCACCGCGGACTTCAGAGTCCACAGGCTTTCCTTGACCCCATACGCTTCTTCTCGTCTGGATGCCCTCCATACTGTGCGTGTGCTCACTCCTGCCCGACTCTTTGCAGCCCCATGGACTGCACCCTGCCAGCCTCCTCTGTCCACGGAATTCTCCAGGCAAGAATACTGGAGAGGGTGGCCGTTTCCTCCTCCAGGGGATCTTCCCCACCCACCCAGGGATCGAACTCACATCTCCTGGATCGGCAGGTGGATTCTTTACTACTGAGCCACCTGGGAAGCCTGCCTTCCATACTGCCCTTTGGTTAAATCTATGCTAAACTTTTATGTCCAGTTACAGTCCCAATTCCTCTATGATTTCTTCCCAGGCCACTTCAGTCTTTTCAGATTTTGCCTCTCCTTGGGTTTTCTATAGTACTTAAAACCTGTAATATTTTGAGCTTAAATATTATCTCCAAATGCCTGGAGATTTTGTTTGTTTGCATTCTTTTGCTTTCCAACTTAGGTTTTAATTTCTCAAGGGCTTCCTTGGCTGCACACACAGTAGGGGTTTAATGAATATTTAAGGAACTATTCTGAATCTTTCTGGCTTCCTGGGTTAAATAAGAAGAACAATCACACCGGGCTGGAGCACAGAATGGATGGTAGGCAGACCGGGAGCAGCGGGTAGGGAAGGTAGATGGGGTTATATATTAATAACAAAGGACCTTAAATGTCATCCAAGGAGTATAGATTTTATCTATAAGTGATGAGGAGTCCTCTAAAGTATTTGAGAATTTCGTAAGAGTTTCAATCCAGGGAGCTATATCGGACTACATCCAGAATAATATCAATTGAACAGAATGAGAGACTGTGCTTTGTATAGCCATAGCATTTGTCCTCATTTGCTTCTGTCACAGTACGAAGTGTTTTATTTAAATCCAAAAGCACACACCCAGAATGAAAATACACACAGCGCTAACAGTCAAGGCAGACTCTGTAGAATATATTATCTAGCATCTCAAAGGACTAATAAAAAGACAAATTAATTACAGCCAACATTAAAAAATTATTTATTCACATTAATAAAATACACTGCTGAAGTTGCAGGAATGATGTTTGGGAAGAAGGCTTATTTACCCAATGTGAGCCCCGGAAGGAATTTTCCAACTTCAAGATTAACTTTTGAAAAAGCTATATATCAAATAATTTCTCAGCAAATTTTCTTTACGTGGCAAGGAAAAGGTTATCAAGAAACAAAATTTCCTACAAGCAGATGACTGCCTTTGCCTTCTAATCTTTTAAGATCTACAGCCTCTCCATCATCCTCTTGCCCTTTCGTTCAGTAAATGGAAAAATCAGTCAACTGAGATTCTTTTTTTTGAATATTTATTTATGTTTGTGTGTATTGATTTAGCTGCACCAGGTCTTAGTTAGTCATGTGGACTCTTAGTTACGGCATGTGGGATCTAGTTTCCTGACCAGGGATGGAACCTGGGCCCCCTGCATTGGGAGCTTGGAATCTTAGCAACTGGACCACCAGGGAAGTAAGTCCCAGCTGAGATTTTCATAAGTAGAAGTAAGGAGAAATGCTCATTAAGACGATGTATTTAAGAAAAGGGGTCACAGTCAGAAGGAGAGGAATGAAGACCTCCTCCAGTAAAACAAGTGCTTCCCTCTTGAGCTTATTTTAACTCCTAGGAAAGGTAAAGATTCACCTGTGATCACAAATAATAAAATTGTTAATAGCAGTCATTTGTATTTAACGAAATAGGGATAAAATGCCTCAAAAGGAAGGAACAGTAGCAAAATGTGGGGCCAGGAGGCCATGTTTCCCTGAAGAAAGAAGAGCTTCAGTTCACATCACCACTGACTACTCTAGAACACTCAGGACATGAGAGGGTCCTGAAAACCAACAGCATCTGTGCTTTGCTTGTTTAAATGAGCAGAGCATCCTTTACAAGTCCGAGATGAGGGAAGACAGGACACATTCAACCTCCTTTTCGTGTGATAACCACAATACAGCTCGAGGTGTTTCCCCGTTATCTCTAATCCTTGGAACACCTCTAAAGATACTTCATATCCCCTTTACAGGTGAAGAACCTGAAGCTTAAGGAGCTTGGGGGCAGGGAGGGGGAACCTGTCTTCAGTTTCTCAGCAAGTACACGGCTGAGCCAGATTCTGAAACCAAATCTTACTGGCTTCAAAGCCCACATGCTAGAATTGGAAAGAATGAGTGCAAATTTTATGGAAAAAACAGAACCCCGGAATAATTAAAGAAAACTGACGTAACGGAAGAAGAGGCCAGAGGCTCAACATCAAGTAGAGAGAGACAATCAACTTACCAGCATATTTTGTAGTGTTAGATTCATCCATGGACCAAAAGCAATAATCAAATGCAAATACCTGGATGAAAGAACAGAATATTAAACTTAAAAACTTATTAACTTCCACGAGTAAATCAGACTGAAAAAAAATTCACTGATGAGGATGCCTGCTTCTGTCTGATTTAAAAGAACAAACAAAAACCAGAAGTCTGATGCTTTATTAACCCTGAAGTTTCTTTCAGACTAAACTGGCTATTTTCTTGTATTACAAGAAATACAAGGTTATTTTCTTGTATTAGAGTAAACTGTATAAGAAAATTGCTACTTACTCCATATTCAAACAAACAGACCTCTTGGCCAAAGTATTTTAAATTATACATATAGTGAGAAAAGACAATGGCTCCTCTCCCAAGTCTGCAGTTTCAGCAGATGCAGAAATGGTGGACCAGGTAGACCTTCTATGGTGGACCTTCCATGGCTTCACAAGAAACACTAAAGTGATCAACTTTCACGGAAATCAGTCCCACCTAACTTTCCATGACCCCATCATTTCTAGCATAGCTAAAGGTTTGTCAAAACTTCCCACATTTCCAGAAATCTTACACTCCCAATCCTGGGCCAAGTATTGTTAATATATCAATTCACTCTTGCATGCTTTAGCTTTTTGTATAGTTACTGAATGCCTGCTATGTACTAGGAACGGTTGATGCAGCTCTATCAGTTCAGTTCAGTTGCTCAGTCGTGTCCAGCTCTTTGCGACCCTGTGGACTGCAGCACTCCCAGCTTCCCTGCTCCATAAAGACACACCTCTAACCGCTGTTTTCCATGCATATGACCATCACTCATGTTCCAGCCATCTTTACCACATGCACAGGGCAATGCTCCCCAAAGTATGCACCACGGGACAGCAGTTTCCTGAGATAGTCCACGAAATAAAGATTACACCATGTTGGAAATGGTACATATTTTCCCTGTTTAAGATTTTCTATGCAATTCTCAATATTAAAGGTGCTGAAAAGTCTTCACCAAATAAACCCATTTTTTAAAAATTCATTTTTATCGGAGTATAGTTGCTTTACCATGTTGTGTTTCTACTGTACAGCAAAATGAATCAGCCATACATATATGGGGATATATATGGGGACATATATCCCCTCCCTTCTGGACTGTCCTTCCCATTCAGGTCACCACAGCACATTAGGTAGAATTTCCTGTTCTGTACAGTATGTTCTCATTAGTTATCTATTTTTCAGATAGTATCGACAGTATATATATATTAAACATCAATCCCAATCTCCCAATTCTTCCCATCTCCCCTTTCCCCCTTGGTATCCATACATAAACTCATTTGATTGTGTAACTTTATTTCTCCAATTTCTTTTGATGAGGAGACCCTTTCTTGTTGTTTAGTCGCCAAGTCATGTCCAACTCTTTACGACCCCATGGCCTATAGCCTGCCAGGCTCCTCTGTCCATGGGATTTCCCAGGCAAGAATACTGGAGTGGGTTGCCATTTCCTTCTCCAGGGGATCTTTCTGACCTAAGGATGGACCCTGTGTCTCCTGCTTGGCAGGCAGATTCTTTACCACTGAGCCACCTGGGAAGCCCAGCGACCCTCTCTTGAGTAACAGCCATTAACGTGCCCTGAAGCTAGCATTTCTCAGCATCACCCTCCTATTCCTCAAGCTAACTGACTCAGGTGACTCAGCAGCTGTTTTCTTGGCTGCTTGTCCCAGCCTTCCCCGCTCCCCCATGCAACTCCAATAGTAAAATTCAATCCTCCTGTGGACAGAGACTCTTGAATGTTTAATCATTTCCAAGGAATTGTAAACACTGGGCAATCAGAAACAAACACTTTGACCTGGCCCTAGAAACTGGCCCTAAGGGAACTTTCCAGCCTAAGTCTCCCAACAGCCATATGCTTCAGCTGAACTTGTCCGAACCTCGGAGTTACTAGGTACAATTCCACCCCTGTCATTTGCTTCGTTTCCACCCTTTAAAATGCTTCATACTCCTTAAGGCCCATGCCAATATATTTTTCATCCAGGAAGCATTCTTTGGTTAAACCCAAAAGGATCAGCTTTCTCTTCTCTGAACTCTCACAACACTGTTAAATCCTATTTCTGTGACTCCCATCACAATTATTTTTTCACTTACCATGTATATGATCTGTGCATAGGTTTTACCTCCACTGTTAGACAAAGGTCCTTGAAAGCAGGAACCATACCTAATTATTTGTATCATGCAGTGTCCACAGTAGTTGCTTTATAATTATTTATTAAATGATTACTGGCACTGAGACCTTGGAAGAGAGCAAGTACCTTCCACATCACCAAAAGACTAAGTTACACTCTGAATAGTTTCAGCCCCACCTGTACTTCAGTGGTTTTAAATGGATTCAGGTCCACACACAACTTATATCATCAACCTCAAATCCAAATTCAATTTTGTTATGTATACAAACATTCACTCTGGTCTCATAATAACCAAGGTTAAAATGAACAGCTATGAAACAACAGTTCCAGCCAACAGAGTGTGAAATATTTACTGCAATCTAGGGCTCTTCCAAAGACTTGAGAGACCACACAGGCATAATCCAGTTAATCTTCCTGCCTCAAGGCAGGACAGAATTTCAACACTTCTCCTGAGAGATGAAGATCTGTCTTGTTTTTAAACATTTCCAGAAAAGGAGATTCCACAACCTCCCTTTGATGGCATCTTTATAACACTTAACTTTCAATTCCAGGGTATTTTCCTTTCCTTTTGACTTAAGTCAACTCTCCTGACTTTAAATGGCCAACAGAGGCTCCTTTCCAATTTCTAGATACTGTTTCCCTCGAGACTCCAATGAATTCCTCTTAGTAGCTGCTACATACAGTGAAATCACAATTTATCTCCTGTATGCTAATTTTTCACACCTACCAGAAATTTCCTGATAACAGTTTGCTATTCTGCATACAAGATTAGAAAGCTATATTCACAGTAATGTCACTTGAAATAAAATGAAATCCATTCTAAAACTGGGGGTCTACCCTTAATAATAATCATTCCAAATTCTGTGCCAACTTTCATTTCTAACAAACTAGTTAAGAGTCTAAAGGTGTTTTTGATCATAAAAAGGAAGATGAAATTTTCATTTTAGGCGCTTGCCCCCACTCCCAAATTCAGACAAATGTTAAAAACGTTTTCTCAAAGGGCTCTGATAGTACTGGCAGACACACTTGTTCACTGCCTGCCAAATACTGGCCTCTCCCTAGACTGAATTATGTCTCAAATTTCAAAACCTGTGATCACAAGCATTTTAGAATAGGCACGCCTCAAGCCAGTCACGGAGTATGGGTTATGATTCTACTCAACATTTATCATAAGAAAGTTAAGCCCAGAAATCTGAAGGATTTCCCTAAAAACTCAAAGCAACTGGAAAGATTTTTGCTGTCATTTTTTTCTTTAACAAAGGCTGCCAGTGATTCCCCCGCCAACCCTTCTATGAAATTCCATAGCACTCTACATCTCCCACAGCTTTAGTTCACATGTCCTGTTTCACGGCTTAGTTCTTCTTGTGTGGGTCTCAGCTCCACTTAAAGGCAAACCTGTTGGGGCCAGGGGCTTTGTCTTATGCTAGTGTCTGGGTCATACCTCATACAGAGCAGTCACTGTACATAATATTTTCTCAATAAATAAACATAATACCAGGAGAAGAAGTTGAAATGCAGACAAGAACACGGAATGGACATGAGGAACTTTTAGGAAAAAGTAGAAGTTCAAACTGCAAGACAGATTTTTAGATGTTTCATTACTTTCAGATGCAGGTTTTTGGGGAACTTGTTGCCTTTAAAGGTCAAATACAGATTTGGTCACTAGATGAGTCCTCTCCGGCACCATCATTCCAGGGTTCACGAGCATAAACTAGTATGACCACATCAAGTATAATTATTTGTTGTGAGAATAATTATTTGGTATGACTTATGAAAATAGTATGTAAAGTTTAAAATAATTTATCTTAGGTAGCATGATCATTTCCCCTGCTATCTTGTTAGTACTATAAATAAACTAGTGTTCACAAACAATTATCTTTCTTTTCCTGGCTTAAAAAAAATTAATTATTTAACTTAATCACAAAGGTTTGTAACAAAAGAGGACTTGGTTTTCTTAGGTCTTAAAGAAATTTTGATTTTCTCACACAGAAACCATTGACATTTCCAGTTGCCAATGGGAAGGAATAGTTAGGGAGTTTGGGATAGTCATGTACACACTGCTGTATTAAAAGAGGATAACCAACAAGGTCCTACTATATAGCACAAGGAACTCTGCTCAATGTTATGTGGCAGCCTGGATGGGAGAAGGATTTAGAAGAGGACGGATAGATATGCACGTATGCCTGAGTCCCTTCACTGTTCACCTGAAACTATCACAACGTTGTTAATCGACTATACCCCAGGACAAAATAAAAAGTTCAAAAAAAATCATTGACATTTCAAAAGAGATAACTATTTTCCTGAGAGTTATTCTTTGGAAACTAACCACTTCAAATAACAAGGAAATAAATCACTTTTTCTGAAGCCAGCACATTATACTAGAGAAATATATTTATTCAAGACTTCTAACTAATTTCACTAGAATTCCTAAATATTTATTTTACCTATTCATTATGAAGTCACTGGCATCTTGAGTATAGGAGATGGGGGACTTTTTAATGCATACAACTGACCTCTCCCCCAAAAATCAAATCTGTATAAACCAAGTATAATTTTCATATTTCACCAATGCCAATCAACACTGTGAACTTTTTTGGTAAAGCAACCCACATTTTCCAAGAGCCTTCAGCTAGAAAAAGAACCAAAGGTACAGATGCTCCCCAGTTGTTTTTAAAATCTGAAAACCACTGTCTTCACTGTTTTCAATGAAATGTGGCTCCACCTGCTTGGAATCCCACTCCCTCCTCTTAGTTTCCAGCTCGTAAAACTCAGACCAGCATTTAATTCTCTGAAACTTGATGGACACATTGGTCCCACTTTCAGCACACTTCCAAAAATGTTCACTTTGCATCTCTGTGAACCACTGAACATCCTGTAAAGTGATCACAAGCTGTTTTCAATAAGGCAGATGTGGTGGGTGATACACACTCTGAGGCAAACATGCCTTAGGACACAGAGGCAGGATGCACCGCAGAGAAACTCCACTCTTATTGAAAAGTCTCATTTCACTGGCATGTCAGCAAAATTCAAATTGCCATTTTAAAAAAAGAAAAAAAGCATCTTTTACGTTCCTTGAAGAAAGAGAGGGCATCAGGGTTCTAAGAAATGTGACCTGTAATCATTTTTCTGATCCATAAATACCAAATGTAAAGGTACTTTCAACTGCATACCTCTTTCTACTTGCACACTTTCACTAATTGCACACTTTCTCCAATTATAAAACAGGTGATCCAGAAAGCATTCAACCAATGGCTAATTGCCACTGCTCTCGGTTTGAGGTACTACAGGGAACTCAAAGACACGTTAGGCATGTGTTTCTGTCCTCTAGTTGCTTTTGGTCTAGTTATAAAGACAAAACAAAAGAATTCTTGAAAACCAAAAACATGGTTTTTTTCCCCAAAATAATTTTTGTACTTTTCAACTCCTCTCCAGGCAGAAAGTGATTAACCCAATACTTTTCTCAAGATAATTTAATTTTAGGCAAAGAAACACCTCCAAACATACATATCAAAGTTTTTGCAAAATGCATCAAAGCATACTCCCTTTCTAATTTCTCCTTATTAAATTATTTTAGCATCTTCTCAAATGTCACACCCTTATGAAACCTTTCTTAAGGACACTATTTCTTCTTACTCTGAATTTCATACCTCTCTGGCCAGACTGTATGTGTTAACATGTATAAGAGAGTCCCTTTGTTCCTCTACATTACTAATTCTAAGAGGTCAAGACCTTGGTTTTCCTAATGACTTTACAGCCCACAATCCCACCAAACAAAAATACTCTGAGAATTTACTTTTTAAAGCAACTTCACAGTGAATGGCCATTCACTTAAAGATGATCTTGTAAATCTGTGTTGTCACACACGACAGCTGCTTAAATAAAACAGGCCACACTGGTGAGTAGGGTAGTAGATTACCCAACAGTACTTGGTCAAAGCCTGTTCCCACTCAACTGTGAAAGTGACAAGACCAATGTCACCCTACAGACATGATCTGTGTGTTTACTGCATTCCCACTCCTTTCCCAAAACACAGGAGCAAGTTCCCCTATTCACCAGCATATTATGTCAAGAGTCAGGCATCTCTCCAGCTCTGAGAGGCTCCACCAATGACCAAGAAATCTTCTGGGTGGATGAGCACGGTGGGAAGTCCAGGGGTAAAAAGGAGAAGGGAAAACGTGGAAGTCTAAGAAAATCTCCCCTCTGACAGAGCCTTGGCTCTCTTCACCCCCTGGCCATTCTTCAAGACCTGCCCAAATGTCACCTCCTCCAGTGCGTCCTCGACTTCCCTCCTCTGTGCTCTTTCAGCCAATAGCTTCACCTCTCGAATACACAGTCCACCGGAATAAGCACACATTTTATATTAAATGAGGGCTGTGGGCATTTAAGCAAAGTGTCTACCAATACAACGCATGGCGCACAGTAAAACTCAAGTCTACGGCAGCTACTGCTATCCGTTTTGACAGTCTCTATGGACGGACTTCTCTCCCAGTTAACAGAACAGCACAGTTTCCATTTACAGAGTGTTTATTATACAGCAGGCACCATCCTAAGCGTGTTACTTTCTCATCAAGCTTGGAGGTTTCCTGAGCCAGGTTACTGTGCTAATTCACTTCTTTAATCCTTACAGGCACAGACACAGTAGACCGGTGCTCTGTATTTGCTGAGTCAAATAAAGAAAAATGAAAAGGCAAAGAAGGTTCATACGGCCATGAGAAGAGAGCTGCTACAGTTCACCGAGTTCCTCATCAAAAGGATCAACACAAGCCTCACTGTGTACTTCCTAGCCCCCAAGTCCAGAATGAAAAGGGCTTCCCATAGGGGGAAAAAAGTCCACTCTATGTGGGCTGGCTGGGCTTTGCACGAAGAAGTGTGTCTCTCTGTGCTCACACGATCCTGCCATCCTCCTCTCCGGGTACAATTCACCCACTGTTCACATCTGCAGACTGAGCTGCTTGCTACTCACAGCTTGTTCTGGCTGCTGTCGACTCTGGAACTGCACCTGAGATCTCTCCACAAACCCCATTTCTCCGGTTTTATAAATATCGGCGAGCCCATGTCCTGTTGGTGGTTACTTCAACTGTTCGTTTGAAAGAGTACAATGACTATGAGAGACGTGGTGTGCCAAATGTGTTCACATGTCACCACACTATTGGAGAACCGAGCCAGACCAAAAAGAATTAAAGCCCTGCATTCGTGCCATGTCGACATGATGGTGTTTAGCATGATCTGTTTTCCACCACTTACCACGCTGTACATGTTTAATCTTCCTCACCATACTGGGAGGTCCAGAGAGCAGGCACCACTAGTTAAATTGCCTCTTGAGCCCCACAAATTCTTCACACTGTACTTTCCACAAACGTTCTCAATTATAGTCATTAATAAATGACATTTGAATGAATAAAGTAAAAATGCCTCCTAGGAAAAAATGCAGTGGGGTAGGGCTATGCTGCCATTCAATTCATACAGCTGCAACACTCATGGGCTCAGATATAAAGGCAGAAATGTAAGGGGTGGCAGCAGAGTGGCTGCATTTAACAGGGTAAGAGAAACTGAGCAAAAACCTCAGGATGGATACTAAAAAGAAGTTCCATATTCAGCTATGTGTTTGGTCTGAAACAGAAATATGATCCAAGCTACAAATGTAATTTAAATTGGTGTCTGTAGGCACACTCAAAAGTCAAGAGATAAAGCAATTTAAATAATGTTTTAATTTAACCTAATACACTTTTAAAAATATTTACTTCTTCCCTCATACCAAGTCTTTGATGTCTGGTGTGTATTTTTACACTCACAAAAATCTCAGTTTTGACTAGCCACATAGCACATGTTCAAATGCTACGTGTGGCTAAGTGGCTGCTGTACTGGACAGAACAGGTCTAGAACTCACCTCATTTCAGGCCACCACTCAGTTTTCAGAAATGCACAAAGTGAATGATGAAAATGATGGTGGTCACAGACTGCAAAATGAGTCTGAATGAAACTGCACTTCAGATGGCATAAGCTGTATAGAGTGATTTCTCCCTCCTTATTTCTGAGCCTTTTTTGGTAAAGTCAGGTTTTTTGGTACGGCAGTATGACCCTTGAAAGGATACTGCCTCCAAAAAGTAACAATTTTATTTTGTTATGCTGTCATTTTCTCCTGTTCAAGATTTTGCCAACAAACTTATGTAATTCGAAGAGGGGGGTAAAAAAGAGGGATTAAACACCCTTAAATTCAATAGTTCCTAACAGGGCTTGTAAATAAAAAACAGGAAGATCCCTTGGAGAAGAGCATGGCAACCCACTCCAGTATTCTTGCCTGGAGAATCCCATGGATAGACGAGTCTGGTGGGATATAGTCCATAGGGTCACACAGAGTCAGACACAACTGAGCTACTAAGATTTTCACTTCAAAGTGAGTTTAATGAGTAAGATCAAATTGTTCAAAAGACTCTTACATTAACTTATAGAGATGTTAAAATGATGATCATGGCTTTAAAAATGAGCAAACGGTGTAACGAAGAATGTGATTGTAAACAAAGTGATCTTGCAGATATTAACTTCTGCTTCAGACTCTTCCTTCTTACTCTTTCCTGTTTTCTTCACTCCATAAAACCCCCAAACCAGAAAAACCACTTTACAAGACAGTAGCAGCAATCAGAAGGCCTAGAATTGCAGCCCAAAGCTCTTTCACTGGATGGTCTGGGCCAATTCACTCCTTAAGCCTCCATCTCCTTAGTCTCAGACTCTGAATGGGCTCAGTTCAGACATTTCTTCCAGCTCCAAAGTGCTCACTTGGCACATGGATAGTCCTCAACAAATACTGAAGGGTGAAGAAGAAAACAGAAAAAGGAGGAAGAATTCATTTGTTTTTCTCTGCATGTGTTTCCGTGTAGCTCCCTGGGAAAGTAAGATACTTGTGCCAGAGATGACAGAGGCATGAAAAGCGAAGTGTCCGAGAACATGTCTGACATTCAGAGGGCCGTCAGGGAGACCTGGAACTGGGCTTTGAAAGGCAAAGCTCCTATGACTGGGACATTTTCCTGGTTTCCATCAATAGAGCGTGCATAACACATATCTAGACAAAGATCTTCACACACATACAATAAGGAAAAACACACCTATCTCAACTCTGAAAATTCTGAGACAAAGGCTCTTTATTTTAAATTAACAAGGAGGCATAAAGCAGGTGTCTCTATGTTTGTCTAAAAGCTTATTTTTCTTTTTAAGGGAAGTAGAAGGCAATGGCACCCCACTCCAGTGCTCTTGCCTGGAAAATCCCATGGATGGAGAAGCCTGGTGGGCTGCAGTCCATGGGGTCGCCAAGAGTCGGACATGACTGAGCGACTTCCCTTTCACTTTTCACTTTCATGCATTGGAGAAGGAAATGGCAACCCACTCTAGTGTTCTTGCCTGGAGAATCCCAGAGACGGGGGAGCCTGGTGGGCTGCCGTCTATGGGGTCACACAGAGTCGGACACGACTGAAGCGACTTAGCAGCAGCAGAACATGCTCTAATAAACATTGCATGATATGCTACTGGTGAAAGGATTAAATGGTATGCACTAGGCCCATGCCGAAATAAATGTTTCTCTACTCTGGAGTACAAATTTACAAAATGTAACACCAAAAAGAAAATCCAAATAAGTAGTACAAAACAATTTATACAAGGATACATTTGTGGAAATTTCTCTTTCTATTGTACATGCACGTGCAATTTGAAAAAAATGTTCAATCTTACTCTCCAGTTCAACCAGAAGAATATTTTTTCCTTGTCCTAATACAACACTAGAAAAAATAACTTTTAAGAACAAAAGAAACACAATTCGGCGAGAATAGTTTAAGTGTCCTTGGTGTCACCATGAGCAGCAGCACCACTGGGGTACCTGAGACAAATCCATGGGATTTTCCAGGCAAGAGCACTGAGTGGGGTGCCATTGCCTTCTACTTTCCTTAAAAAGAAAAATAAGCTTTTAGACAAACATAGAGACACCTGCTTTATGCCTCCTCGTTAGTTTAAAATAAAGAGCCTTTGTCTCAGGTTTCTCTTCTGAGTTTTCACTGACTCTTCCCCATCCATTCCCGAAAACAGGATGGGACCCTGCTCACCCCTATTTTCTCACGTCTTCTATCCTACTTAACCCTTTCTTCCTTGACAACATAATCAATCGCTCTTCCTTTACCTCCTATCTCCTTCCCATCAGGATGTACCTGACCTTTCTAGGGCAGACTACAAACTGTGAATTACCTGCTAGGCGTCTCTCAGATGCTTTGCCATCATTTCTAATTCAATTCATTCTAAAACTGTGCTCTTTCACTTTGCCTTGCTCCAAACCAGATCTTTCTTCTTCAGTTCCTGCTGAATTTTCAGTTACTCGGCTTCAAACTCCAGACTCATCTCTGCCTCCTCTTGCGGCACTGTCTTCTCCCACGTGCTATCAGCATCCAAGTCCTGGACACTTTCGCTCTGCAATGTTCTGATCATTCTTCCCTTCCTCTTCTCTCATGGCACCGCACCAATACAGGCCCTCACTATCTCTCATTGTATTGAAAAAGAGGTAATGAATTTACCTTGTCCCTGGCTCATTTTATTGAATACCATCCTTTTCCCACCCACTGACCAAACCCAATTTATTTTAAGCTCTGCTTTCAGATTAACCTGAAAGGGAGTTTGAATCAGGCCACTGTTTTGTTCAAAACAGAGACACGGAATGTATCGAGATGCAATCCTGGTATCAAGGCCCTCCACAGCAGGATTTGGTTTCAACCTCCTCCTCTTTTTTTTTTTTTTGGCCATGTCACACAGCTTATGGGATCTTAATTCCCTCACCAGGGATTGAAATCATGCCCTTGGCAGTGAAAGCTCAGAGTCCTAACCAGTGGACCGTCAGCGAAGCTCCTCAACCTCCTTCTAGCTGTGTCACCCAGGATTCCCTTCCAGGGACCAGTAGTCCAACTCTATGCGATGTCATTCTCTGAATACAGTTGATATTTTCTCCATCTCTTGGCACATCTGCCTGCAATCCTATGGTCAACTATATCTGAGATGCTAATAAAAAGGTATTGTTCATTTTCAACTAAGTATATCCCTAAATATCTAATGTTTCTGAAGCTACTGTAAATTATTGGGTTGCTGTTCATTTTTATTTTCTAATGGCTCATGCTATTTTAAAGGGTACAATCTGTATTTTGACCTTTTTCCTGCCACCCTACCACTTGTAAGTTCTAGAAGCTTATTCAGAGATTCTTTAATGTTTATCAAATACATGACCTTATTGTCTACAAATAAAGATGCTTTTGCTTCCTCCATTCTGATCTGAATTTCTTTTCTCTTTCTTGCCTAATTACACTGGCTAAGAAGTCCAGTCAATGCTGAAGAGAAGTGGCTAAATCCTCACCTATTTTGCATCTTTGGATGGAAAGTGTTCAGTCTTTTACTATTAAATATGATGACAGCTGTATATGTTTAATACATGCCCATTACCACCTTGAGGAGGTTTCTACCTGCTACAACCTGCTGCAAGTTTATAACATAAACAAGAGTTGAACTTTGTCAAATGCTTTCCACATCGTTTTTTCTATTTTATTCTGTGAATAGCAAGTACATCTATTTTTTTATAATTAACACTTTATGTTTTAAAGCAGTTTTAGGTTTACAGAAAAACTGATCAGCTAGTGCAGAGTTGCCATATACCCCCTCTTCGCAAACACCCCCTCAGCAGTTTCTGTGGTTACTAATAACTTGTATTAGTTATGCTATATTTATTATAATCAATAAACCAATACCAATACATTATTAACAACTAAACGCCATACATCAAGGTTCACTCTTTTGAGTTATACAGTCCCATGAGTTTTGATAAACACCTAATGGCTTATATCTACCTTTATAGCAGCATACAGAACAGTTTCACTGCTCTAAAAATCCTGTACTTAACCTATTTATTCATCTCTCCTCTCCTCTCACTCCTCCTGGCAGCCACTGATTTTGCCCCTATTTCTCTGAAGGCATCCAAGTTTGCATTAAATTTTAATTTGGATTTAAAGTGGATCTGGCATATTCTAAGTGCTGAATTAAAGACAGCTACTATTAATAGAAACAATGAAAATAGCATAGCATTCTAAGAGTACAGTTCCAAAGATAGATAAGAAGACTGTGAGACTTCTTTCCGGTATAGCAGTTGGGTAGGAACAGTGATAACTCAACCAAATATTCCGAGAGACAGCCCCTCCTTTCTCCTAATCACACCTCTACCTTAGAATATTTTTAAGTAAAACGTGCAAAATCCTCACACATAATACAAACAGAAAATACAATAGGGAAGTGATTATTATTTACCATCATCATTAGGCATGATTTCAATAATCGTCTGAACACAGACTACCGGAAAAGGCAGATATTACTCAGGAAGACACAAATTAATGTAATGACAAGAAAATCCAAATTGCTGGTGAGATTTGTAAGGTCCAATGGGCACTTTCCCTCTGGGGACAGGCCACAGAAGAGGATCAGGATTACAACCCAGCAGGGCATTTGGGTCTCCTTGAGAACGGAACTAGGACAGAGTGTTTCCTCTGGCTCAGTTCAGTCGTTCAGTCTTGTCCGACTCTGTGCGACCCCATGGACTGCAGCACGCCAGGCCTCCCTGTCCATTGCCAACTCCCAGAGTTTACTCAAACTTATGCCCATTGAGTTGCTGATGCCATCCAACCATCTCATCCTCTGTCACCCGCTTCTCCTCCTCTCTTCAATCTTTCCCAGCATCGGGGTCTTTACTAATGAGTCAGTTCTTCGCATCAGGTGGCCAAAATATTGGAGTTTCAGCTTCCGCATCAGTCCTTCCAATGAATATTCAGGATTGATCTCCTTCAGGATGGATTGGTGGGATCTCCTTGCTGTCCAAGGGACTCTCAAGAGCCTTCTCCAACACCACAGTTCTAAAGCATCAATTCTTTGGCGCTCAGCTTTCTTTATAGTCCAACTCTCAAACATAGCTTTGACTAGATAGACCTTTGTTGGCAAAGTAATGTCTCTGCTTTTTAATATGTCTAAGTTGGTCATAACTTTTTTCCCAAAGGGCAAGCATCTTTTAATTTCATGGCTGCAGCCACCATCTGCAGTGATTTTGGAGCCCCCCAAAATAAAATCTGTCACTGTTTCCATTGTTTCCCCACCTATTCTCTGGCTTAGTCTTTAGCAAAGTGGTTCTGTCCACCAGTGAAGGGAACACATAATTTAGCTAAACTTGAACCTTCTTTCTACTAAACTGGTGAAGTGTCCTTCTGGTACAATAGGTCTTTCTTTTTTTTCTTCATTCATTCAACAGTCATTGTGTAGATGCCATGTACAGGTTCAAGTATAGGTTTTTAATATTTTGCCCGGTCTTAGCTGTCAGTTCTGCAGAAGTCAGAACAGGACTTTCCATCCTATGTGTCTGACAGACAGTTTCTTCTTGCTTTTATGTTACACTATGCACATGTTCTGTACTCCAACCCCATTAGAATGCTAGGATCTGGTCTGGTTCACGCAGCACTTGGCCCCTGCCCAGAATATTTGTTAAATGAAACCAACTTGTCTTCTTTGATGCTTTTACTAATTATGCATGTCAAAATCTCACTGTCTGAAATAAGTAAAAGTTCATGCTTATATAGTCATCATTAAAAATATGTTTCCCATTTGCTTTCAATATTCACAGTTTCTGCACGAAAAGACCTTATCTATCATAGCGTCTTTTTAAAAAATTTCAGTTTGCTATGTCATTGATTTGAATTTAAGATGATCTTCATACTTTCTAGATGTGCCTTACGGCATGTGCATGCGCACACACACACAGTGTGTGCTTGCATGTATATATATATTTACATTTAATGCCATTCATTTAATCTTGGAAATTGCATGACACTTCATAGGAACTACTACTAGAACACCTAGTGAAAGCACGAAACTCTCATATATCAGGTAGAAGGCGATGGCACCCCACTCCGGCACTCCTGCCTGGAAAATCCCATGGACGGAGGAGCCTGGGGGGCTGCAGTCCATGGGGTGGCCAAGAGTTGGACACAACAGAGCGACTGCACTTTCGCTTTTCACTTTCCTGCATTGAAGAAGGAAATGGCAACCCACTCCAGTGTTCTTGCCTGGAGAATCCCAGGGACAGGGGAGCCTGGTAGGCTGCCATCTCTGGGGTCACCCAGAGTCAGACACGACTGAAGCGACTTAGCAGCAGCAGCAGAAAGTAACCAGAACATTTCTGTATATAAAGCAATTAGTGATTTTTTTAAAATGTGGTTTTGTGCCTCTTTTTCATTTCACTGCTTCTCCTTCATTAAGCAACCCTATGTGGAACTGCTCAGGATTTTAGTGCCTTTTTCTGTAAGGAGAGAATTAAATACATCACAAGGTTGGCTGTCTGTTCTGAAACCTTTAGGAACCAACAGCAAGGGAAGAAAGAGCTACTTAAGGGGAGCTCACATCTTTCTGAATAGCAGAGACATTTTTGGTTACACTTTTGCACATCAATAGGGGCTTCCCAGGTGGCGTGGTAAAGTACCCGCCTGTCAGTGCAAGAGATGCCTGTCAATGCAAGAGATGCGGGTTCAATCCCTGGGTTGGAAAAATTCCCCGGAGTAGGAAATGGCAATCCACTTCAGCATTCTTGCCTGGGAAATCCCATAACAGAGGAGCCTGGAGGGCTACAGTCCAAGGGGTCGCAAAAGACTCGGAAATGACTGATTCACACCCACCACGTCAATGATTGCTCAGGAATAATCTTCTAATTCCTCAGATTTGGCCAGGAGGCGAGTGCTTATATTTCTAAACATCATACACTGCCTCTTTCTTAAAAGATTTCATATTATTTGTTCAATGCATGGCTTCTTTACTGGAGCTGGAATTCTTAAGGCCAAGGACAATTGCCATACTACCATCAATAAATATAAAGGATAACATTTAGCATTTTAGGGAGGTCTCAATACTCCAAAAGCTAAGTTAGATTTTCCTTCATAATCCCAGAGATAAGGTGAAGGTGAAGTCGCTCTGTCGTGTCCAACTCTTTGCGACCCTGTGGACGGTAACCTACTAGGCTTCCCCATCCACGGGATCCTCCAGGCAAGAATACTGGAGTGGATTGCCATTTCCTTCTCCAGGGGATCTTCCCAACCCAGGGATCGAACCCAGGTCTCCCGCATTGGAGGCAGACGCTTTAACCTCTGAGCCACCAGGGAAGCCAATCCCAGAGTTAAGTAAGTCTAATCTATCCTGGATGTCTTCCCTTTACCCAACGTGTCTTAGATTCTGACCATATAATATATGTGGGTGTAGCCTGACTTGATCCCGTCTCAAAAACCAAACCAGCATCACTGGTCAGAGGCTGGTTGCATTTGTCCTTCCTTTTGGTACTAAGGGTCCCTTGGATAACCAATAAAATACTCACCAGTAATAGAAATCAGCCTTCACTCATTCAAGAGTTGATCATTCAGCTGACGTCGTGCTTCTCATTGTCTTCTTTTTCTACCTACTCTTTAATTCTCACTGGCACACATGCCAACAAAGGCTGGCTGAAGCATGGGGGCTAGTTCTAATTAGTGGGCTTTGCAATTGGCTAGAAACTCCAAAGGGGCACATAAAGTTGGCAGACGTCTGAAACTCTAAAAGTTTGGAGAATTTTTCTGATGATGTCAATGATTACTAGGACACAGAAAAGATAGTTTTTCCAGTCAATAACCCAGTTACCAACCTACCATGATGTTACCATTTTTGTCTTCCCATTTTCTAGGTGGTGATATTATATAGTTTTGCATTACCCTATGAAGGCTTCCTTCATAGCTCAGTTGGTAAAGAATCCGCCTGCAATGCAGGAGAGCCCGGTTCGATTCCTGGGTCGGGAAGATCCGCTGGAGAAGGGATAGGCTACCCACTCCAGTATTCTTGAGTTTCCCTTGTGGCTCAGCTGGTAAAGAATTCGCCTGCAATGCAGGAGACCTGGGTTTGATCCCTGGGTTGGGAAAATTTCCCTTGGAGAAGGGAAAGGCTACCCACTCCAGTATTCTGGCCTGGAGAAGTCCATGGACTATAGTCCATGGGGTGGCAAAGAATCGGACACAACTGAGCAACTTTCACTTTCACTCTCCATTACCCTATCAGTGAATTATTGTTATTACCATGTTATTTCCTCTCTCTGGGCCTCATGTCATCATCAACAAAATATAAACAACAGCCAGATAGGTTTGTTCTGAAAACCCATGCATTAGTTCCAAGGATGAAATAACGTATGAAAGTGCTTTATAAGATGTAGAGGACCAACATTACCAACATTAACTGTTCATGGTTTAAGTTTTACATTAGAATGCTGAGCTGTCTTCTCAAAAGCAGAGGTGTTTCAGAGGGGTCACTGTGATAGATGAAATTCAAAATTTTGGCACACTTGGCCAGCATGCATACCAAATTCCGTGTAGGTGCTTACCTTGGGAGGTTTCCTGAACGATGGAAACAAAAAATTTCAGCAGCAGAAGTAGAGACGGTTGTCCACACAGCAGCGATACATCAGAAGGAAGTAATGAAAGAAAAAAAAACAAGGCAAACTCAGCATCTTGATTACATGATCTAATAATATATGCTCTACTTCACAAAGATCAGAGCCAAATTTACTCCACTGCCTGAAGCAATAAACTCTTATATTCGCTCAAAAACACAGTGTGGGCATAATAAGTTTCTTCCTTGGCTTAATAGAATCTATCCAGTCATTCAGTATTTTTAATGATTATAAAATAGCCAACAAAAAGAGCATCAGAAAAAAAAGAAAGAAACATGCTGCAATCATATTGCTTGTGGTTAAATACCTCAAAATCAATTTTCATATTTGAATTTTTTTTAAATTGACATATATATATATATATATATATATCTCCTTTGAAAAATAATCAATATGGGATTTCTCCCCCACTTAGAAAGCATTGTTTAGATGACAATTTTCACATATTTCAACTCTGAGTATAAATTTAAAAGCAAATTGAATCCTTATCATCAACCACACATGAATTTTTTTATCATTCAATTTTGCATTAAAAAAAAAAACCCTCTGCATCCAGTAAAATCTCTGAAAAGGAAATAGTTTTCAAACTAACAAACCATTAGACTAACTTCGGTAAATGTTTTGATTGTGTACAAAGTTAAGGAGCTGAACTATGATTAATATGGTATGTAATTCTATCACAGGGGCTTGGCCTTCTGGATGTAGTTATTCTTAACCAGTCTCCAATACCATCTCCATTAACAAAATGATTGTTAAAAAGAAATGGGGGTTTTTCCTGTGGCTTTAACCTTTCTTCATAGGGAATAGAACCATGAGAATTAAAAAAAAAAAAAAAAAGATTTTCCTGGGCAGAGAGTATGGGAACTAAAAGGTATAGGCATGAACAGCACATTGCCCTTTCTCCATCATTGTGTTCAACTGCAACCAAGATTGCTGGCAGAAACATAAATAACCTCAGAAATGCAGATGACATCAATCTTAAGGCAGAAAGCAAAGAAGAACTAAAAAGCCTCTTGATGAAAGTGAAACAGAAGAGTGAAAAAGTTGGGTTAAAACTCAACATTCAGAAAACTAAGATCATAGCATCTGGTCCCATCACTTCATGGCAAATAGATGGGGAAACAGTGGCAACAGTGACAGCCATTATTTTGGGGGGCTCCAAAATCACTCTAGATGGTGACTGCAGCCGTGAAATTAAAAGATGCTTGCCCCATTGGAAAAAAGTTATGACCAACCTAGACAGCATATTAAAAAGCAGAGACATTACTTTGCCAACAAAGGTCTGTCTAGTCAAAACTATGGTTTTTCCAGTAGTTGTGTATGGATGAGAGAGTTGGACTATAGATAAAGCTGAGTACTGAAGAATTGATGCTTTAGAATTGTAGTGTTGGAGAAGACTCTTGAGAGTCCCTTGGACTGCAAGGAGATCCAACCAGTCCATCCTAAAGGAGATCAGTCCTGGGTGTTCATTGGAAGGACTGATGCTGAAGCTGAAACTCTAATACTTTGGCCATCTGATGAGAAGAGCTAACTCATTAGAAAAGACCCTGATGCTGGGAAAGATTGAAGGCAGGAGGAGAAGGCAATGACAGAGGATGAGATGGTTGGATGGCATCCCCGACTCAATGGACACGAGTTTCAGTAAACTCTGGGAGTTGGCAATGGACAAGGAGGCCTGGCATGCTGCAATCCATGGGGTTGCAGAGTCAAACAAGTGAGCGACTGAGCTGAACTGAACTGAACTGTGTTCAATATCTGTCCCAGAACTATGAGGCCCCCAAATAAAACCCAGAGCTCAATATCAAGAAAAGAAACTCCATGGATTCCACGATTAGGTAGATAACCCTAACCTTTAAATCTACGGAAAGAAAATCATGACCTTTCTTCTAATGATGAAGGTAAAGAATTATCTTCTTGAAATTCCATGAATTAGCTAAAAAGAAATGAATCCTTATATCATGACCGCAGGCAGCGACAAGAGGAATGTGATTTTTGTCTTCAGGTTTCAGAGGGAAACTACCTAGAAAAACTGGTATCTCAAGCTGCTATTAAGAAGTTTCAACACTCTGTGCATCTATCCTTTTAAACAAGACAAACATTCATGGATGTTGTTATAACAATGCATGCATGTTTTTAAATATAAGAGAGCCATGGGTCTCTGCTCTGTACATAAAACTTGAGGTTTCTTCCAAGAAAATTTCTTTAAGTGGAACAACTGCTCTAAAAGGCATCTGTTCTGAACAGGTAGAACAATAATAATAATAATAATAATAAAAACCTCACTCACAGTACTTTTGATAAAGCCCTCTCTTATATTGCCTGCTTTATTTTTTAAAAGCCATTTAAATCACGGCTTTATTTAGCAGGGTAAAGAAAAGCCGCTTGACTTGGCCTACAATAAACCAACCATATGAAACAGCATGGGACAAATTAGTAAAATATATGTTTCACGTTAAGGCTACAATGAACCAAGGAATCAAATGGGGGTGGAACATGCTCACAGAAATCCCAGGGATTTCCCCAGGGTTCTCCTGTGCTTCACGACTGTATAATAATCATCACCAGCAGCAAAGAGTAAGTGCTGGTTTTTAGCCAGTAGTACGCTGACCTCCTTTGGCATCCAATAATAAAGCGATCCTTTCCTTATTGACATTTCAACACAGTTTTCTTTATTCCTATTAGGAAACCAATCCTATTTCAGCATTTTAAGTACTTTGTAAGTGTATCTCTTTGTCTTAGAAAGAAAGCACATAATATGGGAATGCCAGTATAATTCAGCTACCTTCCTTTATGTTTCTAAGGATGGTCTGTTAAGAATAAATGGAGGGACTTCCCGGGTGGCCCAGTGGCTAACACTCGGCACTCCCAATGCAGATGGCCTGGCTTTGATCTCAGGTCAGGGAACTAGACCCCACATGCCACAGCCAAGACCTGGCGCAACCAAAACAAATAAATAAATATCAAATATTAATAATAAAAAATGGAGACCAGGATGCAAGGGGAAAAGGCAGGTCACTAAGTGAAACTGCCACCACCCAAATTACTCATCATTTAGTTTAGATCAAGGATCCTGGCTGCAGAAGGAAAAGTAAGTCATTTGGTTTATCACAACTGTACTTCATTCACTGATAAACATTTCTTGAGGTTTGAATTAGCTGATAAGAAACTAAGCATCCTAATCCAGAACCATAGTTTACTGCCCCATTTCCAGAGGCTCTGTATCATTTTCTGGTAATTGCGAAGAAAAAATTTTCCAACATGAGTAACACTGATACTATAACCAAATGCAGCAGGTTATCCTTCGAGGGGAAAAAAGGAAAAACTAATGTGATATTGTAATGTAAAGATAAAAGTTTTCTCTCATGTATCTATGAAAAAAGATGAATATAAACATCTATCATGAACATAATCAATATTAAAAGTATATATTTTTAAGTTACAGCCTTTGTTGGTTATATCAATAAAGTCTTAACAAAGAGTTCCTTCTAATTCTCAATTAGGTCCAGGTGATTGCTGGTACCTACGTGGTTCCTTGAGGGAAAGACGCAATATTCCTGGCTAAGCAAACATCCAATGAACTACAAAGAACACCCCATCAAAGAGAACTCACTGACTGACCTGCAGACACAGGCTTAGAGAGAAAATAAGAACGCGTGGTTCTACGCTGACTGACGCTAACTCTACTTTGTAAACACCGAAGGTTCTTTCCTCTCTCAGGATAAAAAAGCTGATGGGCCTCTTCAAGGTCACTCACACTTCATGCACTCCCCACACAACTCTTATAACTTCCATGCCTTTCACTCACTTGGTCTCTCCCTTCTGCCTGAGCAAATCGCCCCTCTCCAAAACCCAGCTCCAGGCTCCACTCTCAATTCCTCACCAATTGTTTGAGACCATGGCCTTCACCAGCTCTGATAGCTGAGGATTCCTATGGTCAACAAAAGAGCCTAACATCACGGCCACGCATAAAGTCCTATCACCTTCAGTGGTCCTGTCTGAATTCGAGTCTTGTGCATCCTTAAGACTTAAACTCTTGAAAGCAGAGGCCGTGCCACATACTACTTGCATGATATCTCAGACCCCAAGCCCACCCAGTTATGTAGTACTGAACTCACAGGAAGAACTCAGAAGTAAGTTTGTACACTTGTGGCTTAAACATAATCTAGATGTGAAGCCTTTCTTTCATCATCACCACAATCTCACAATTCCAAAGTTTGGGGAAGGTGTCAAGGACTGTCAGAAAATGGAGACCATTTCCTATGTCTTATTTAAATAGAATTATTTCTCTAGATGAGCATTTTACACAGAGAAGTTCAATGGGATGTTAGCTAGGATCAAGTCCTCAAGAGCCTCAGAAGTCAGCTAGACTCAGAAATGCAGGTTCAGTTTGAAGACACAAGACACACACACACACACACACACATACATGGATATGGGACTGTAAAGATAAGCTGGACCTGTATCTGGCCAGGTCTTGAAATGAGGAGTGGGTACTGAATTTAGTAGGCTATATAAGAGTTTAACAAGAGAGTTAAATAAATAAAGCAGTATAAATAGCATATTACAATGACAACGATCCTATGTAGCTGTCATTCTTTCTTCACACCTTACACCAAAAGATGATGCTCGGGGCAAGGAGTCTTTTGTCCAGTATTTACAGCCCATCAACTACAGAGTGAGCTACTTACAAGTCAGATGCCCCCAAACTCCAATATCCACAAGCCCTAACCCCAGTCAGCACTGCAAGAGACACGAATGATGAGTGCTTTCTTCAGAAACAGAAAATTCTCTTCCATGTGCTAAAAAATATTTTGATTAATTGTTGGAAATTGCCAATCTACATCGGAAAGATACAGAATTAAATGATATTTTACTCTTAGAGACTACTCTAATGACGTATACTTTATAAAGCCCTTGATTTTCACCTTCCCCTTGGAGAACTAAACATCAGAGTCCAAGTAACCCTGTTAAACCGGCAAGCATTTACTGAGTACCGATCGCTACACTGAACATCATAGGTGCTTTAAGGGATAAGAGAGGAATGAGGCATAGTCTCTGACCTCAACACCTTGTGAGAGAGACAGATACATTCATGAAGAACTAATATCCAGTAGACTGGGATGCCTGGGATGGAGCACAGACAGAAACAAAGAGTTATATTCAAGTCCACAAATATTTAACACATACTGTGTGCTTTGCTGAGAAACAAATTAGACATGCTGCCTTTCAGACATCAATAAATGCAACTTATACACACAATCATGATACAATGTGACGTGCACAACAGCCCCAGAGGGAAAGATCACCTGGGGAAGAAGGGAAGTTTCTCAGAGAAGGAAACCCATGCACTCGTATCTAGGAGGCGAAGAGAGTCACCCAGCTGACAGGGTAAAGAAATGGCCCTTCAATAGGAAGAACCCTGAGTGCAAAAAAGTACTGGAGCACACAGCCTGCTCGAGGACCACAGCATTGTGCGAGCTCAGTAGTTTGTCCACAGAAAGGGACTGGACACAGGGTTGGACTGTGTTTGATAAGTGGCTATAAAGGTTTATCTTCCACCATGATTTATTAAGTGTAGTTTGAAAATAAGTTCATATACTTATATACCAACAAATGAACACATTCATATATACAAAACTATATAGCAAGCACTTCTATGAGTTATAAAAAGCAGATCCAGCGAAGTTGCTCAGTCGTGTCTGACTCTTTGCGATCCCATGGACTGTAGCCTACCAGGCTCCTCCACCCATGGAATCTTCCAGGCAAGAGTACTGGAGTGGGTTGCCATTTCCTTCTCCAGGGGATCTTCCCGACCCAGGGATTGAACCCAGGTCTCCCGCAATGCAGGCAGACACTTTACTGTCTGAGCTACTAGGGAAGCCCAAAAAGCAGATAAGGTTACGTATACATTTTGAAGAGCCCTTGACACCCACCACAAGAAGAATGCATATGGCAAAAACATTAATGAACTGGTTAATTCAAACAGATTGCTACAATAAAATGCAAAACTTGAGGGGAATACATGAGCATATCCACAGGAACTATTAACTCAACCTAATGATGTTCATTCAATATGTGTGTGTGTGTGTTTCCAGAATTAAAATGGATACACAAAGCAAATGGAAAGTTTAGCAAGTTGCAGGGCATTATTTGATGGAATTACTATCCACTGATAATAGCCTTCCTGCCTTTTTTCTTCTGGTACTTGTCAAGGAAAATGCCTGAATTATTCCCCCTGACTAACGAGACACAGCCAGCTACTGCTGTGGGTGACAGGCCTCTGAGAAGCCCCTGGCCGTCTCTGTGGAGAGTTCTCTGAGCCACTGCACAGAGCTCCAGCTTCTCATCACCATGGATGCAACTCCCAGCGCAGGGAGCCTGGCAAGAACTCACACTAGATTAACCAAAACAAAGTTAAGCAGAGAAAACATGGCTCTTGTGCAACTTTCTTGCTGTGTCTTCAAAAGGACCATGCAGAGAAGCTTAAAAAAAAAAAAAAAAAGCAGCAGTAAGCACCAATTCTTGATTTTAAATCAAGAATCAGGCCCCTCTGTGAGGCCATTCTCAGGCTAGTTCTCAGCTGCTACTACTAGACAGGACCTCAATTAACATGCTGTCTGGAAGAAGCATACATCTTATCAGTTTTACTTGTCTTTCAGGATTAATTTTCTACTTATGTGAGAATTTGTACCTAGATAGCAAATACTTCCTAGAGGAGGGCATGACAACCTACTCTGGGATTCTTGCCTGGAGAATCCCCATGGACAGAAGAGCCTGGCAGGCTACAGCCATGGGGTCGCAAAGAGTCGGACACGACCGAGCGACTAAGCATAGCACAGCATATACTTATGATATCAAGCTTATAACTGCATGAACAATATTTACATTTCCTACATTAGGGAGTCAGAACCAAACATCACGCTCCATGCCACAGCCTCATGAAAGCAGAGCTGTAGGCTGAGCAGTAGAGACAGGTAACAGCCTTTTCTGAGAGCCAGTCGAGCATGGCAGCTAAGAGCAGGGAGGCAGAAACCAGATGCCGCGGTTCTATTCTTGCCACTACCACTTTCCAGTGATGGAATTCTCCCACCTCCAGCCATTTATTTTACCTATTTAGTCATTTATTTTACATAATCTCCTTTCTTCCATCTGCCATACCTACAGCTGCACTGCTGACGCCAGATGCTTGTGGACTTTGCGAGCCTGTAGGACCCCCCTCCTTGAGGGCTGTGGGACCAAGACATCCCTGACTCAGCAGCCCACATGTGCTGAAAGAGGTCTATGCAGAACCATTAAGTTTCAAGGTCACACTGAGTTGAATCATGACGGCAGGAAAATGACAATTCAGCCTCCACTGTGGACAGCCCACTAGGAACAGTTTGACTCCAGAGCCCAGGTATATCTAAAAACATTCAAGGCAGGATGCATGGGTCGATATTAAATTACATCTAACCTCAGCACTAAAAAGAAACGAGCTATCAAGCCAGGAAGAGACATGGAGGAAACGTAAACGCATATTACTAAGTGAAAGAAGCCAGTCTGAAAAGGCTACATACTGTGTAACTTCAACTGCATGACATTCTGGAAAAGGCAAAACTACGGACACGGTAAAAAGATGGGTGGTTGCCTGGGTTTGGGAGGGTAGGAAGAGATGAACAGGCAGAGTACGGAGGATTTTTAGGGCAATGAAAATATTCTGTGTGATCTAATGATGGATATATCTCATTATACATTTGCCCAAGCCCATAGAATGTACAACACCAACAGTGGACCTTCCTGATGGAAACCACAGACTTTGGGCAACTATGACGTGTCAGTGTAGGTTCATCGGCTGTAACAAATGTACCCCTGTAGCGCACAACGTTGATGATGGAAAAGGCTATGTATGAGTGGAGGCAGGGGGCACACAGGAAATCTCTACCTTCCTCTGAATTTTGCTGTGAACCTTAAATGGCTCTAATAAAAGTTTTTACTCAAAAAGATTTTTTTAAGCTAAGCTGAAAATAAACAAACCCCCTCAAAAACATAACAAAAACAAAATAACAACAACAAAAATAACAACATCTAACCAGCATTGCATGTGTAAACCTCCTTACAATGCCTATCCATCCCAGGGCATAACTGACTATGCGTTAAGTCTAATGCTGATTCATGAAGGTTCAGGATTCCTAACACTATAGGCACCTCGAGGGCAGCTGCTACTCTCCTGGGTCATATTTATTACCCCCACACCACTGAACAGCATTTTCTTCACATGTTTTATTTACATCATTAAAAACAAATAAACCTTGCACCCACGAGGCAAACTTGCAACATAAACCCAATGAACACTATTATGGAATCCATGAGAATTAAATGTTCCCTCAAGAGTGTATAAGAAAGTGATTATTTACAGAAGATATTTAGAGATTCAAAACAACAAGAATGTCCAAGAAAATCAAGTGAAGAACATGTCTTTTGTCTAAATCAGAGTCTCAGACATGAACAAGAAGCATGAAGGTTTGTAGATCCTCCTAAGAGAACTCAGAATTATCAGTGAAAGTGCAACGGTGGTGCTCCATTTGCAACTTGGTTCTTTCCTTCAAAGGACATCAAGAAAAAAGGAGAAACTCTGTGAGACTAAACTAGTTATCTCAATTGGAACAAGCCACTGATAAAGCCTCCATTATTAATCCAGTTCTTGAATGGGCCAGATCAACCCTGAACTTGTTCAATCACTAAGTCATGTCTGACTCTTTGTGACCCCATGGACTGCAGCATGCCAGGCTTCCCTGTTCTTCACTGTCTCCCAAAGTTTGCCCAAACTCATGTCCCTTGAATCACTGACGCTATCCAACCATCTCATCCTCTGTCATTGCCTTCTCCTCCTGCCTTCAATTTTTCCCAGCATCAGGGTCTTTTCAAATGAGTCAGCTGTTCGCATCAGGTGGCCAAAGTATTGGCGCTTCAGCTTCAGTATCAGTCCTTCCAATGAATATTCAGGACTGATCTCCTTTAGGATGGACTGGTTTGATCTCCTTGCAGTCCAAGGGACTCTCGAGAGTCTTCTCCAGCACCACAGTTCAGAAGCATCCATTCTTCGGTGCTCAGCCCCACAGCGGGATGTGGTGGCCAGCACCTCATGGAGCTACCCCTGGGTTCAGTGATGCTGGCCCCAAGGCCAGCAGAGACTGACCCCAGAATACTTTGCTCCTGGATTTTACTCCATGGGAAGGAGGGAGAACAAGGAGGGCAGTGATTTTATTGAGCATATCCTGGTCATTGCACAAGGCCTTGACACTTTATCTATTCACTCAATCCTCACCACAATAGGAGTTGGACTGTATTACTTCCATTTCTCAGATGAGCAAACAGCCTACACAGCTAAGTAAGCGGCGTGGCTAGGATAAAGACCAGGCAAAAACTAGGATTAGGATCTTTTGATGAATCCCTTTAACCCTACATCTAACCTTATAACTAAAATGGTATGCTGAAAACAAATTTCCTACCATTCTCCTTGTTTAACACCTGCAATAACTTCCAATTGCACTTGGAATAATGCCAATGAGATCTTTAATGTCATCGATAGGATCTGGCCTCTGTTCACCTTTCCATCTTTCGTCTCCTCCTTTCTACCCACCGTGAACTCATAAAACTCTTCTCTGACTCAGAGCCATCACCCACGCCCCTCTCTCTGCCAGGAACGTCCTTTCCCTTGACTCTTTTTTCACACTAGGTGTGACTGTCACGTCCCCCGAGAGCCCTTCCCTGACCATCCCATCTGGAATTCTCCATCAATTTTCTTCGTGGCATCCATTGTACTTTGCCAGCATTTTATTTATTTATTTATTGATAGATTTATTGTCTGTCTCATCCACTTGAAGCTGAGCTGCACTAGGGCTGTGCCCAGGTCTGCTCTGCTCATGATCACTGACCCTGCGCCTGGCACATGGTAAGTACCTGGGCTGGTCACAGACCCCTGCCTCTTCCCACTCTTGGTGCCCCCCAGGCAGAGGCTGGGTCACAATTGTCCTGGCTCTGTCCTTCCAGTCTCTACAGCGCCTGCTGCACAGGACGGAACATGTGTTTACCAAAGACATACACACAGGCATTAAAAAATAACCTCAGAACCACGTTCAGAAAGTAGGCTGGTTGGTGTCCCACAAGGCCATTTATGATGGTCACACTTGAAAGGAAGCCCATTTTTATGCAAATAACTGGGTATGTTTATTTTACTACTGTAGAAAAGTGACTGTTTTGGTTAACCACTAATTTGAAAGCCCTTTTAATATGGATATGTTTACTGGCTTATTTACTGGCTCACTGGTAGCTCTTAAAGCAGCAGGTACTGGGCAGGAGGCTAATTTCAGACTCTGGGTGTCGGGAGGTACGTATGTCATATGTTGGATGAACTGGCTGGACTGCACGTTCTCTGGGGCCGCCTTCCTAAAAATGAGAGGCACCTCCCCCAGAGAATTGGCATCCAGGACACCTGCTCAGAAGCTCCCCCTGCCTGGGGACCCCTCCCTCCCCATGACCCTGCTCCCCTTCTTGGGGAAGCCTTCTTTAACTTTCATGTTAGCTGTCTGCACCAAATCACCTCCACTGTCTCACAGTACTTGGTTCTGTTTTCCTCAGTACCTTGCACCGCTTTAAACCACCTTGTTTATTTACCTACTTACTTATCTACAGACCTTCTCCCCTGGACCTAATGCTTATAAGATTCACAGAAATAGGGGCTTCCCTCTAGCTTGTCCCCAGTGCCTAGAACATTGTCAGGCACCATAAATATAAGTGAATGAATGAATATATGAAGACACACCACCAGGTCACTATTAATATTAATAGTACCATTCGAGACAACGGCAATGTTTCCCTGAGCAACTCCATTCTTTTGGGTTTGTCTGAAGACCAATCAAATACATATGCAGTGCTGCATTTTCACAAAAGCTTTACTGGGGGAAATTTCAAACACACACAAATGGAAAGGGAATAAGTGTAATATAGCATCATGGAACATCACACCACATCCACCATATAACAACAGAGCATAACAAGCCCATCCTTGAGAAGTATGCATACACAGCCAGTCTTGTGTATATAAGGAATAGCTGATGCTCCTGAGATAAGGCTATTAGAGAATTTTTAAAGTTCTGTTAATGTCTAAGTCAAGGAGGATTCACACACAGATTGGAGAAACAAACAAGTAGATTACAAATTTCCAAAGGTTTTACAGGGAACTGAGAACAGCAGGTACTCCCTTCCCAGGGACCTCAGTCCTCCTGTGTCCAGAGGGAAGCGTAAGAGCCCCAGAAATAGATGTTTGACAGCCCCAAGAGGTCAGCCATGCCTCCACTCCTAACTCATCCATTCTGAGGCTGCAATATTCACCCCCATCTGTTATCTCGCTTTCCTGCATGCAGCAGACAGGACAGCCACTACACAGGGCAAAAGGGAGGTGGCAGCAGGATGGGTCTCCTGACAGCCCATCACTGTGAAAAGAGATGGGAAGTTGAGAGCAAGCCAAGCTCGCTTCACCACATGGACAATAACAGCTGCTCGTGATCACGTCCAGGCACCTCTGGCCTCTGCTTAGGACAGAGTGCAAAACAGGGCAAAATGGTTAAGGTCTGGTGTTTGAAGGAAGAGGAGCCAGTTGGCTGGAAATTTTACTCACATTAAAATACTTATGAGTAAGAAAATCTGAGCAGCAGGAAGAACTGAAAAAAAATTTTTTTTAAATCAGGATAAGAAATATTTTAAATAAGGACTGGACCCAATTTTCAGTTATTCAGAATTGAGCTTCTCTGCTTTGAGGTTTAAAATTTTGGTGGAAAAGGTGTAATTAGATGCAGTTTTCATTTCAGTCTCCATCTCTTTAATACATTCAAAGTCAAGGGGATTTAGAAAAGTAACCAACAGAAGAAAACATACTCTAGACAAAGCCCCAAACAAAATCTATCTAATATACCCCGATCAGCAGAGCGTGTACCTGTCATAAAGCAAAGTCTTTTAACAAAGGATAAATCAGTGTCCTCAACTTCACCTTCACTTCTGCCCCCTTACCAAAAAGGAAGGGAGAGAGGGAGGCATGGTGGGAGGGAAGAGTGGAAAGAGGGTAGAATTTTTGATTTACCATCATCAGGAAGATCAATCATTTCATAGTGTTTTTACATACAAAATCTTTCTCTGCCTGGAGACATTTACAAAAAGATAATTTTGGTTTGGGCCCTTTCTGTTACTCTCCTACTTTCATAGAATATAATTCCAAGGGCAATGAATATCCCTTAAAACCTAAGACTGTATTCTTCTTGTCAACTTACAAAATTCCTTCTTTGCCCTACTGTCATTCACACACCCACACACACATACACACAAAATTATTTGGCCTATACATTCTAAATCAAATGTAAACTGAAAATTAGTTTGCCCTTAACGGTTCACATTCTCCCTCAAGATAAATGGACTTATCTTAAGGTACTAAAAGATTCCACTGCAATCCTGAGATCTAGGTAAAAGAAGCCAGTGTAAATAAATGGAAAATATATTAACGATGTCTTTCCCAAACAGTATTCAAGGGAGGGTTACTGCTGTGAGATACACTAAGACAGGGGTGCATCAGAACATCTGCCAATTTCTGATGAGAAACAAGGTGGGCACGGAGCGGAAGGAAGGAGAAGGCCCTTAGGAAGCCAAGCGCAGGAAGAAGAAAGCCTCAGTACCTTCCTGTGCCCTGAAGACTAGCCTCCTTCTAGCTGGAGCATCTGGTTTCCTAGCTGTTCCCCACCCCCAAAACAGATCAGCCCTTAAAAGGAGTGTGGTGAACACGCGGAAGGACTCAGACACAGGGAAGAAAGCCTCGGGAAGATCCTGCAGAAACAGGGCTGTGATTCCAGACCGAGTAAAATCAGGTCAAGAGCTAACAGCCCCTGGAGAAGGCAAAGCAAGTCCGTTCTCTGGAAAGTCTCCAAAAATGAGGCCTTCACCATTCCCACAAATGAAAGCAAACCACTTGGGAATTTGGCTAGAAAGGGGTCAATCTTTGAAGCTTTCTATGGCGAGCTGACTTGCTGAATTTGGGGTCCATTCTGCTTTCCAGGGGACTTCCCCAGTGATACCAGTGGAAAAGAGCCTGCCTGTTAATGCAGGAGACTATAGAGATGCAGGTTCGATCCCTGGGTGGGGAAGATCCCCTGGAGTAGGGCACGGCAACCCACTCCCGTATCCTTGCTGGGAGAATCCCCATGGACAGAGGACCCTGGTGAGCTACAGTCGATAGGGTTGCACAGAGTTGAACATAACTGAAACGACTTAGCACAGCACAGCACATTGTTTTCCAAACCCCAGTAAAGAAAGAAACCTGGAGAATGGAAAAATACACAGTGGTGATCCACACAATGTGATCCTTTGCAGCAGGGCAAGAACATGAACTACAGTCACTACACATCAATCTGAATGAATCTCAAAAACAAATGCTGAGAGAAAGAAAAAAGTCCCCCAAAATATTCAGCATAATTCCATTTCTATAAAGTTCTCCAAGAAGGGCAAAACTAAACAAAGTATTATCTGGGGGATACAGAGCTAAAAGTAAAACTGTTTTTAAAAAACGAAAGAAAAGAGCTAAGGAATAATAAACACAAAAATCAGGAATGTGGTTATTTTGAAAGCAATACTGCTTTCTATCTACTCGCCTTTTCTTAAGCATGGGTAATCTGTTTCTTCAGATGAATAGAGCATATGGGTGTTCATTTTTATTATTATTAGTCATCATGTGTGTTTTATATGCTTGGTGGATCAGGCAGTAAAGAATTTGCCTATCATGCAGGAGACCCAGGTTTGATCCCTGTGTTGAGAAGATCCCCTGGAGGAAGAAATGGCTAACCCCTCCAGTATTCTTCCCTGGAGAATTCCATGGACAGAGGAGCCTGGTAGGCTACAGTCCATGGGGCTGCAAACGGTCGACATGACTGAGCAACTAACTCATACACAGATATGATACATTTCAAAACTTAAAATAATTGACTTTCCTTTTTTCCTATAAAAGAAAAAAAGTTTTTTTTTTTTTAAAAAAGAAGTTGTTTTTTTTTTTTTTTTAAATAAAGTGGATGAGTCAGGAGACTCATCAACCAAGGTGAGGTCAAAAACACCCCAGGAATTCAATCAGTCTTTGTAATTAAAACAGGAAATTCCATGACATCTTCCCTGTACCAGAGACTTGGAGGCTGCCAGATGCAAGTCCCTGTGGTTTTTTTGGTAGTTGGCAGTCTAGATTTTTTTCATGCTTGTGGAAAGACAATATATGGTGATTAGGAGCAACCCTCCTCACATAAGTACTGCATTAATAGACAACTTTTCAGGTGAACCACACAGACAAATGACAAGGGACAGCAAAAAGGCAGGGGACCAAAACCTTCCTCCGGTTGCACTTGAAGGTTCACATAAAAGCTCTTTAACTCTTTCCCAACACACCCCAATTTTCCAGTCACCTTTCACCAGCATCTGAGCTGGGAATATGCCAGCAGTCTTGGTGTCTGATCTCAGATGGGTGGGGAGGGCAAAACTCTCAAGAATGTTTCCCTGAGATTCATCCAGCGTAGCAGCCCCAGGAAGATACTAACCGGTATGCACATATACACGTAAGCACATTACACACAGTAAGCAAGTTGGGTCAGCCACATCTCAGTCCTACAGTATCTTCAGCAGCTTCTTCAACAGCTGATACATGGAGGTGCTCAAACGTTAAAATAAGATTCTAGGATTTTTAAATTAATTCTATTTAAAACTTTTTAAAAACTCAGGATTATTGAATAAATGTTTGTTAAAACTAAAAGATGCTATCGTGAGCAGAGATTATATTTCTAGTTACATAATATCTGAGATACAGTTTACTAACATTTTAGAAAAGTCACACCCATAGGTTCCAGCAGGACCTGTATTTGGTCTGGCATATTTTCCTGCCACTAATTACAACACTTGTTAGAGCTGCTTACAACAGACATTTTGGGGATTTTCTGCACGACTTCCAGTCTTGGACTTGAAGTAAGTTATACTATGGGTCCAGAGGATGCACTTCAGGCTGCTAATTTACAGTTCAGTGTATAAGTGTGCCTCGTTCTCCTTTTGTCTAATTTAAAAGCTTAATTTTCTCCTTGTGTTAATCAATAAAAGTACTTTTATAAGATTTTTCTTTTTTTTTAGTCCTTCAAGTAATAGGACTTGGCAGGTAAAATGAAAAGTCTATAAGCAATAAACACATTTCTACTAAGGACAGCATCTCTTAAATAAAGCTTGCATTTCAGGGGATTAAATATTCTTTCTTTGCCCAAAGAAAAAATTTGTCTCTGTTAGAGACAACAGATCAAGGACAAAGAGTTATAGAAAGGGCAGCACTGTGATCTGAGAAGACACGGATTAGAAAGGGCAAGACAGAGAAAAAGACCCTTCAGGGAAGACTATTAAACAGCAAAGTCTCCCCGTGTAGATGGAAATATACAGAGCATAATTATTATTATATTTTGTGTACAATGTTTTCTCATGTTATTGATTGTAGGTGGGTATGATATGAACATTTAGCAACATTTAGTTGGTTCAGAAGTGATAGCAACAGGAGACGTCCCTGGTAGTCCAGCGGTCAAGACTGTAAGCTTCTAAGGCAAAGGGTGTGGGTTCGATCCCTGGTCAGGGAACTAAGATCCCACATGCCTTGTGGCATGGACAAAATAAATAAATAAATAAAACCAGAAGTAACAGCAACAAATGCCTAAAACCTGGGTTAACTGACCTCCCCTACACCTTATGATGTGCAATATCTAAGAAGAAAAGGGACAGATAGTCTTATAGTCTTAAGAAAACGTAGTATCTCCTCACTGCTGCTGCTGCTGCTGCTAAGTCACTTTAGTCGTGTTCGACTCTGTGTGACCCCATGGATGGCAGCCCACCAGGCTTCCCCGTCCCTTGGATTCTCCAGGCAAGAACACTGGAGTGGGTTGCCATTTCCTTCTCCAGTGCATGAAAGTGAAAAGTGAAAATGAAGTCGCTCAGTTGTGTCTGACTTTTAGCGACCCCATGGACTGCAGCCTACCAGGCTCCTCCATCCATGGATTTTCCAGGCAAGAGTACTGGAGTCGGGTGCCATTGCCTTCTCCATTATCTCTACATAGGATCTCCATCTAAGAATGGAATTAAATTCACTCCTCCCCAAACATGCCTTTCAAAAGAAAAAGAAAAAATCAATAAATGCTTCAAATTCACTGACCAGAAACCAGGGAGGAGGAGATTCCAGCTGGAGGGACTGATAAGAGCAAAAACAGAGGCAAGTCCACACTTGGGGACCAAGATGTTAAGTGTCGCCTTCAGGACATGTTCTGAAGTTAGAGCAGAGGGATGTGTGGATGAACCAACGTGCAATGTCTGGGAAGAGAGGAACTGATGAGACCTGTGCCTCCACGCGTTAGACCTGTGCAAGAGGAAGCCCGGGATCGTCTCTTACTAAAATGGGAAGACTGTGAGAAGAGATGAGTTTGGTAGGTAAAGCAGGAGTCTGAAATGCCAATCAGACATCTAAGTGGAGAAGGCAGGTGGGCAGTCTAGATATACAAGAGGTCAGAATAAAGACGATCCTCCAAGCTTCGGACTTGGATGACATTATATTCTATCTTGTGTAGATGGTTTCTCCATCACTACAGAGAGACAGTCTAGCGAGTGTTTCACATCAGAAAACAGAAGAACGTCCCAGACACTGAACTTAGAAGAACATCTAAACAACACATCCCTGGCGGCAGGTCCAGATCTCAGACAGTGTGTGCGTATGTGCCCACGGCGTTCAAGCAGAGTTCATCATCTCAGCACTCCATTAAGAAACAGGTTCAATTGACTGCAGTCATTCATGGAGGGTAGACATAGAAAGACAAAAGCAAAGTGTTACGTCTTAGAAGGGCAGGGGACACTTATTAAAGAGATACTTAGATGTCAGTTTGCTCTGGAAATGACTTACTTAAAGTGACTATTTGGCTAGGAGAGAGGCAAATCAGAAGGAAACCTGTTGGCTAGTATAAACTGTGACATTTACAGTGATTTCAGCTCCAAAGCTGAAAGTGATTTCTACCTGCCCCTAATCCAACTCTTATGAGAATCTGCTGTGCCCATCACACCAGAAGATGCAGGCCTGTTTATTTCACCCTTGAGTAACCTACTCATCTTACAATGAAGACGTCAGACAAATATGGAATGGAAGTGGTCACTATGTCCAAGTTTCTATTAAAGAAAAGAAAGACATTATCTTTTGTTAAACTATAAGGCTGCCAAGAAATTCAGTTCTTAAAAAGTTCCGTGAGCTCCTACAATTTGTTTATCTCCTGGTGCATTTCTGAGAACACAATTAGACATTTTTTCCCGGTATTCAAAAAAAAGTTTAGCTAGCTGCTTCTTGACTAGACCATATTCCCAATCCCACACTCACTGAGAAAGCGGAGGACTAATAAGAAGGAAGCTGATAGTTTCTGTGATGTAAAAATTACCTATAATTTAAATGCATAATAACTAGAGAATGTTTAAGTAAATTCGGGAATATTCAGACGAAGACTGCCTTGTGGTCAGATCTGAAAATGGTGTCTTAAAATGTATTCAGAATCCAACTTCTGGGTATGAACCCCAAAGAACTGAAAGTAAGGACCCAAAGAGGTATTTACATGCCCATGTGCATAGCAGCGTTATTGGCAACAGCCAAAACATGGAAGCAACCCAAATGACCATCAGCAAAAGAATGGATAAACCAAATGAGATGTCTCCATATAAGGAAAGATCATTCAGCCTAAAAAGGAAATTCTGATACATGCCACAACATGGATGAACCATTGAAGGCCTTATGCTAAGCAAAATAAACCAGAAACCAAAAGACAAATACTGAAAAGAGTCCACTTCAATACTTGCAATACTTCCAATACTCAGGTTCACGTGGACATAAAGCAGACTAGTGGTTACCAGAGCCTAGGAGAGGAGGAATGGGAAGTCGCTGTTTAACGGGAACTAACATGGGTTTGGGTGAACTCCGAGAGTTGGTGACGGACAGGGAGGCCTGGCATGCTGCGGTTCATGGGGTTGCAAAGAGTCGGACACAACTGAGCGACTGAACTGAACTGAACTGAAAGCTTCTGTCTGGGATGATGAAAATGTTCTGAAAATGGTGATGGCTGCACAGCAGTGTGAACAGACTGAAAACCACCAAATTCCACACTGAAACAGTTCAAATGACAAACTTCATGTCATGAATATTTCACCACAATAAGCAATCTAACCAGAGTAATAGATAATTTCTTACTTTCATAATCACTGAGTTCAGAGACGGATAAGAGAGCAAGATTTTCTCCTAGAAGGAACAGGAAGGTGCCAATCCAGAGGCATCTGGCCCAGGCAAGAAGACTCCTGGTATAAACAAGTCACGTGCACCCCTGAAGCACTGGCACCCCAACCTCCAAATACCCCGGGACAGATCCCGGCGAGCAGTGACAACATTTGAACTGTTCACCATCAGTAGCCAGGTGATAAGTGAAGACAGACTTAGAAGAGAAAAGCCGCTCGGAATCATCCTGTTAGGTACACTGGGTAAAAGTGCAAGCTGTAAGAAAACACAATACATGAAAGCTATAAATCTTCCACAGAATTTGAGGCTTCTACTTCCCAGGCTGGTTTAAGCATGAAAATAAGTCAGAGTCAGGGAGACGTTGATAGTAAGTTGAACCAACACATCTCACCTTCAGATTTTGCCAAATACGATTTGATGAACCAAAATGAACAACACTTGTGTATGTATATGCTTCTTTACAGCTTGGGTATTCTGTGTAAATGTACTCTTGGAGCTTCATTTTTATTTGAAATGAAGTAGAGTTGATGTAAAATATTAATGTAAGTTACAGGTATACAATATATGCTATTGTGTCCTCGGTCACTAAGTTATATCTGACTCTTTGCGACCCCCTAGACTACAGCCTGCTAGGCTCCTCTGTCCATGGAGTTTTCTAGGCAAGGATACTGGAGTGGGTTGCCATTCCCTTCTCCAGGGGCTCTTCCCAACCCAGGGATCAAACCTACATCTCCTGCACTGGCAGGCAGATTCTTTACCACTGAGCCACCTGGGAAGCCCACACTACATTTACAGTTGTTACGAAATACAGGCTGTATTCCCTGTGCTGTACAATACATCCTTGTAGGTTATTTTATACACAACAGTTTGGACCTCTTAATCCCCTACCCCTATACTGCCCTTGCTGTCTTCACATCTCTTATTCTTCAAAATGTTTGAAGTGCTCCAAACCAGTCTTGGATGGAGCTCAAAGGAACCTTTTCACACCAGTTAGCACAGATAACAAGAAGCAAGATGGTATCAGGAAGCCTGGGATGGTGGTGGCAGGAGGGCCAGGTAGCTAAAAAGCTGGGGATTCGGTGAAACAAATTATTAGCTGGAAAAACCAGTTTGCTTGCTACATCAGAGGCCACCACCAAAGGATACTTTGGGAAACAAGCTACAGTGAGTTCTACTTCACTGACCAGAATGCTACTCAGGGAGAGGAAAAGAGAGTCCAGAGTTCATTTTATTCTGCTATAGACAGTCATCCCTTAGTATCTGCAGGGCACTGGTTCCAGGACACCCTCCAAATATCAAAATCTGCAGGTGCTCAAGTCCATCCCTTATATAAAATGGCCAAGTATAGTCGGGCCTCCACATCTGCGTGCTTCAAGTAGATGGCAAAGCAACAAGAGCCTCACTATAAATACCTTCTCTTTGCTGCTCTGTAGCATGCAGTCCAAGACATCTTACTATTACAACAGTATGAAGCAAGAACTCCTTCCCTGCTCCAAGTAAGGCCATGTGCGCTGAAGGGCAGCAGATCGTGCCACCCCAAAACATGTTTCTTTGGCATGAGGATTATTTTGAGAAATAGCAGATGTAGGGAAAGCTCAGAAAACAGAGACGTTCCTCTTTTTTCAGGGATATCTACATTTATAAAGGAAGTTACCATTGTTTAAGATTACCTCTTTCACTGTACCAGGAAGAGAAGGATGACTTTAAATCACAAGAAACTCAATGGAGATGGCACGATCTTCAGCCTAACAAACCTTCCTCTTTCTTGTTTATACTGTTCTTTTCCTGGTAACTTCACGTAACCGCCCCACCACACACACGCACACACACACACACACACACACACACATATACACCCTTTTCTTTTGTCTTTAGCGGAAGATGATATTTAAGGTATGTAACTCAGGGAGTTACTCATTCTTCCTTGGGTCTTCTCATGTATGCGTGCGTGTGTGCTAAGTCACTTCAGTCGTGTCTGACTCTTTGTGACCCCATTGACTGTAGCCCAGCAGGCTCCTCCGTTCATGGGATTTCCCAGGCAAGAATACTGGAGTAGGTTGCCATACTCTCCTCCAGGGGATCTTTCCAACCTAGGGATCAAATCCACGCCTCCTGTGCTTCTGCACTGCAGGTGGATTCCCACCAACCCACCTGGGGAAGCCCCTTCTCACGTATACACGTTTATAAACTTGTGTGTTTTTCTCTTGTTAATCTTTCATTACAGGGGGTTTCAACCATGAACACAAGAGGATAGAGGGAAAATGATCTTTCCTTCCCTACTGTGTTAAATACCATCATAAGATAACAAAAAAAAGTGATAATATTTTAAAAGACATTAGCAAAAACACCTAATAGAGGTCACATCAAATCCTAAACTTCAACTTCAGAACAATTTGAGTCATGCTAATATTTTAAAGGTGAACTTATTAATAGAAAGACCAGTATGCAATGGAAATGCTGAGGAAGAATTTAAGGTAAGATCACAGACACTATAAATAACATAAAAGCTAAACAAGATGACAAACACTGCGGGAGCATTCCAGAACAAGCTATGTCATAAGCAACAACTCCAACAAGAATTTCTCCAACAAGTAGAGGAGCTCTTCAAGAAAAAGGTGTAAGACTCCCATAACTAATGTTCTAAATCATTAACTGCTTTGTAGAGTTGAGAATCATGTATGTTTTAGACTAAAAACCATACTCCGGTTGCCTGGTTTTACCTTTTTGTCCTCCTTTTCCAGCAGGAATGACGCCCTGGCATGTGCATGTCTTCACCAACCTTCCTGACAGCAACAACCCCATGACTACAGACCACACACAGTCAACAGAATACAACTGAAGGACAGCCGATGAGCAGGAAGACAGTTACATGAGACTCACTAGCCCTTAAGACAAAAAAAAAAGGAACTGCACACGGTGCTAGAGTCTGCTGGCAACGCTTAAAAAGATGGCACCACTGTTGAAGTGCATTCCCCTTCTACTCTGAAGGATAGAATGAACTGGATAGAATGAATTAAGAGGTACCACCAAACTTGGCCAGGTACTGTGGGAACCAGAAAGCAGAGCAATCCCTCCCCCCCTTTCTTAAGAATTCACAATTTTGACATTTTCATCAGTGCACATCAAATCATTCTGGAACATTTGTTAATACTTAGGAAGTGGACGGATGAAGTGTCAGCTTAGCTGAAACAGTGAAGAACAGTACGAACTCATAAGGGAGGGTTCACAAAGGCTTAGTTCCCTAGCTTCCTAAGACAGGGAGTGAACAATGAAGTGACAAATTCCTCAGGTGAGAGATCATTTTTTTTATATATAACAGATTTATGGATTTCCATAGAGACTGTAACTACTTTAACTTCCTGGAAACATCATAATTGGAAAGGAACTTAACAGTGTTATCAGGAAAAACACCCTTCAGAAAAGATCTAGCTTGTTCTAAAGCTGTCTGACTTCAGAGGTCATCCAGAGGTCAATCAGTGTTACTGCCAGATGGGCCAGGCAGGACGGAGGGTGGACAAGTACCTGGATCTGCCAAGCTGAGTCACAACCTTCTCTCAGACACAAAGACCACAAGCTATGTCAGCTTCCACCAGAGACCCCCGGGCTGGGGAAGAGAAAGGGCAGTGCTGGTCTCTCTGTTCAGACCACACCACTGCCTTAGGTTGTAAAACACTTTTAACCAGCTTTCCCGACAGCTGACTTACTTGATCATGGTAACTGCCCAGGGTGTTCACAGGGCCGATATACCCACTGACCTACTAGGGTTTAATCCAAGGGGCTCAGTAATGCGCCTACAGTTTGATAAGAGTTGGACACAGAAACTAGTTCTCCAGATTCTAAGTACTGTGTTTTCTCAGCGAGTCAACATCTAAATATATTTTCAATTAAGAGAGGTCCTTTCTAAAACATCAATGGAACTCATATAATATGTGTCATACCCTTGCCATTCTTTTGTGGCAAAGCACTGCATTCTTGAGGCTTTGCTTTTCATGTCTACTGTTATGCACATATTATTTTTAAAACTGTTAAGGGGTGAACTAGGGAAGGCCTTTTACATAATGAAGTGATAGTTCAGTCCCGGGGGTTTTTTTGGTTGGCAGCTGGTTGATTTATTCTGAGGTCAAGAGAGTTAACATGATCATTTGGGTCTCAACTTATTATGGTTGTCTTAGACAAATTTCTTACTCTTTTTTCAGATACTGAGGAGACTTTCCTCTTCCAAAAGCATGTCAAATGTAATTTGGATTCATGAAATAGGATCCCATGGGGTCGCAAGAGGATTGATGTGGCATAAAAGGATCTGATATTCTAACTAACTGAGCCACTGAGGACCTACTGAACATGTCATATTTCACACCATGACTGGGAAGAAGAACTCCATGTGACAAAAATGCCCCACTAATCACATCTTGGGAAGACAAAATAAAAACTAGGGACATGAAACACTGAGTTCTAGAAACTTTTAAAAAATAATGGCAGAGGTATAATGGAGAATAGACTGTATGTGTGCTCATCAGCATAGAAATACTAGAACTTTTAAGAACACTGTAAATGCTGTTTCTTCTGATGATAACTGTAATAGTCATGGGGGGTGGGGTGGTAAATACAGAAAAGCATAATGATAAAAATAAAAAGCCCTTGTAATTCCATTACCCAGAAATGAGGTCTGCTGTCGACATTACGGTACAGCATCCTTGAAGACTTTTTTCTATGCTTCTCTTTCCCACAATAGCTCTCAAAACGTGGTCCCCAACTAGGAGCATCAGTGTGTGAAAACCTGTTAGAAAAGCAAATTCTCCCAACCCAGACCCACAGAATAAGAAATCCTATGTATAGATCATTCTGATGTGTGCCAAGGTTTGAGAATCTCTAACTTTGCCGACTAAGGTCCGTCTAGTCAAGGCTATGGTTTTTCCAGTAGTCATGTATGGATGTGAGAGTTGGACTGTGAAGAAGGCTGAGCGCTGAAGAATTGATGCTTTTGAACTGTGGTATTGGAGAAGACTCTTGAGAGTCCCTTGGACTGCAAGGAGATCCAACCAGTCCATTCTGAAGGAGATCAACCCTGGGATTTCTTTGGAAGGAATGATGCTAAAGCTGAAACTCCAGTACTTTGGCCACCTCATGCGAAAAGTTGACTCACTGGAAAAGACTCTGATGCTGGGAGGGATTGGGGGCAGGAGAAGGGGACGAAAGAGGATGAGATGGCTGAATAGCATCACTGACTCGATGGACACGTGTCTGAGTGAACTCCGGGAGTTGGTGATGGACAGGGAGGCCTGGCGTGCTGGGACTTATGGGGTCGCAAAGAGTCGGACACGACTGAGCGACTGAACTGAACTGAACTGAACATAGGCCACGTATACAGACACACACAACACACAGACACCTTTGTCTCCCCAAAATGGGGTTGATATACAGATTATTTAAAATTTTAAACCCATATTAGACTTCTACTTCGTAAGCTACCTAAATATTGCACTCCTTATGCCTGAATGTCTTCTGCCTCAGTGAAAAATATCACAAAATGGTTCATGTAACAGATGCAAGTAAACATCAGAGTCACCCAGCCTAAAACACTGATGGCTGAATAATAAACAAGTCAGTTAGCAACGTGGGGACCTAACAAACTCCACTTTTAAAAAAATCCCTAAACAGTTTCATAAGGTTTTTAGATCTTTTCTTTTTTATTTTTTAAACGAAATAAGTAACATGTGTAACAGCTTCTCTATCCTGTCCATGACTCTATTTTGGGGTTACTTAGAAACTTACTTTTGTTTTCCAACATCCCAGGGTGAGAAGCAGCTCCCTGACCCGCCAGTCTGCACACACGGGAACTGTCACCCAAATATTGCTGGTGTCGCCTCTGCCCACCAGAGCAGACCACCGCAGCACAAATTCCAGAAAAGCACCGCAAGCTCTAGAAGCCTGTGTTCAGGCCAGGGTTCTTGAGTGAGATAACCAGGCAAGGGTCAAAGCAAGAAGGAAGTCTGTGAGAACAGGAAGAAAAGAAAACCGGAGCAAGCAGCACCAATATCCAATGAGGATTTTGCTCAATTTCGCCAAGTTATTTCTCGAGTCCTGGAACGCATAACTTTTGAAAAATCTCTGCCAGCCCCCGGGAAACCACAATAGAGGAAAGCAGAGGAAAAAGGCAAGCTTTTTATTTGCTCAAGGTTATCCAAAAAGCCTAACAGGGAAAAAAAAAGATTGCATGGTAAGATAAGAATATCTGTACTCCGTCCTTGAGGTGAGATGAGGTGAAGTCGCTCAATCGTGTCCGACTCTTTGCGACCCCACGGACTGTAGCCTACCAGGCTCTTCCATCCATGGGATTTTCCAGGCAAGAGTACTGGAGTGGGTTGCCATTTCCTACTCCAGGGGATCTTCCCGACCCAGGGATCGAAACCAGGTCTCCCACATTGCAGGCAGACGCTTTACTGTCTGAGCCACCAGGGAAGTCACTCTGTCCTTATTACTTTATAAAACACATAAGCTCAGTGACCTTGGGCACGTTGTTAAATCTCTCTGGGCCTCAGCTTCCTCTCCATATGATTGGAGAAGGTGACCTGAAGAGCTGACAAGTGATGGCCACAAAGGAAACCCAAGACAGGGCTATGAGTATAACAAGATTTGCAGCCATCTGTAAGAGACTTACTAGCTCGCACTCTCTCCCCTCAATAACAAAGAAAAGAATCCATTCTGAGTACATTCTTCTTTGTGAGAAACTTCACAAGTAGAGCTCGACAAGGTGTTGCAGGCATAGAATCAAAGGCATGGTGGAGATCAGCTAATATGCAGACTGGAGCCAGAATGCCCAGACCGGAGAGCAGGATTTACCCCTTATCAACTGGGTGAACTGCCCAAGTCACCCATCACTGAACCTCGGTTCTCTCCTTTAGCAAATGGGACTGACAGATTTTTGTGAGGATTAAGTGATTGTGCAAAGTACATCAAATGACTTCTTATCTATATGTTTTAGCTATTAGAATGATCAACAATATTGTTCGTAATACTACTATGTTCTTAAGAGGTAGAAACTATGACGCAGCTATGGGCTGCAAGCACCACTAAAATATAGCTTGTGCCAGAAACCACATAATATGTACTCAGATGACCTGGGACCACCAACAAGGCAGACAATGGATTGGGTCAGTTAGTCCTAAATCCTACTGGAGACTACCTACTCCATTTACGACAGCACTGTTTTTCAAAGGGCAACTTGTCCACGCGCATCTAGAGATCCAAGTGACTCAGAGATTTGGGGGAGAATGGATGCATGCGTATGTATGGCTTGGTCCTCTTGCTGTCCACCTGAAACTATCACAACATTGCTAATCGGCCATTCTCCGATACAAAACAAAAAGTTAAAAAACGAAAACAAAGTAGCTCAAAGAAAAGATTCAAGGCTATAGGTCAGAAGAGAAACTGAGTTCAAAACCCAGCACCTCCAGTTCTGAGCTGTGTGGCTTCCAACAAGTTGCTTAAACTGAGAGTTACAGCCCGCACCAGGAAGGTGAAAGCAGCCCGCATTAGGCAGAGATGACCCAAAGGGAGTGGAGCGGTACTGATCAGACCCAGGCCAAACCACAGAATCCACCGATTCGCTCAGAGGTCACCCTCCTTGAAAACCAAAACCATGCACCGAAATATGTTTTTGTCGTTGGGTTACAAAAATAGCTATGCTTCTTCTGTCTTAAATGGTTTACTGTTTTAATTGCACGCTTTGTTTCTTTAAAAATTAACCATGTCACGTGTATTAACAATGGCAATTTGTATTGGGTTGGCCAAAGGACGTTATGGAAAACCTGAACCAACGTTTTGGCCAGTCCAGCGGTATCACAATCCATAGGCCGGGGCCAAAATGAATGGAGCCACCACCCTCCATATCAAGTAACTAGGAAACAAAAGACAGAACCAACTTCCCCTGTGAATGTTTGCCCCATCCATAATCTGGTTGGCTCTTCTTATCAGGCAGTGATATGACATGATGAAGAATTTCATTCATGGAAAGCCATCTTATTTGATTCTGCAATAAAATCATTTTATTAACGGCTATTTTTCAGGCACTAGGCAAATGTCACACACAGTTTATGAAACGAAGGCTCCTGAAAACAACTTCCAGCAGCAACCCCTGGTAATATAAGCACAATATAAGGGTAGAAAATGAATGACATTGGCCACAGGGAGAATCGCTTTGAAAGAGTGACAGAAAGTTAAAAGAAGGAACCGTAATAAATAACCGAAACCAATATAAATAAATTGGAACCATAAAAATAATTAGGCCCTTGCCCTGGAAATAAACCCATGTTTATAATACATTTTATGTGAAAAACATGAAAAGTTCTGAGCAGCTACTTCCTGAAATTAATCACAGAAAAAAAAGCAGAGGGGGTGGGGGGAAATGGAAGAAATTTTATACTTTTCTTCTTAAGAGAGTAATTCAATCAGGTTTTCCAACCTCATTTTTTACCCTCAGACATTTTATGCTATTAAAATGTCCTTTTAACTTGATGCCATGGATAATAAATGGTATACTTCCCCTGCTTAGGGGAGAGGGATGCTTTAAAAAAGCAGGGACTACCTTCCATTTTCTTGTAAATAAGAATAACTATTATCCTACAAAGCAGATTTTTAAGGAAATGATCATCCATGAGATTAGTAACTTCGTAAATGATAAAATCCCACTCATGGCCTGTCTAAAGTTCCTGCTTTAAGTTCCAAAAACATCTTTAGAGTTAGTTGTTTATATTCTCATACACAAAACACATCAGGCTGAATTGTGATACGTCAAACAGAAAGAGCAGCTATGAATCTCCGAAAACAGCATAAATTAATCCATAAACTACAGACAGCTGTGCAAACAAGCACCCTTACCAACCCTCAGAGCAGTGTATCTGCACTGGTCCAGTGCGGAGAGAGTTAAAGGTGGGGGCTTCCCTGGTGGCTCAATGGTAAAGAATCCGCCTGCCAATGCAGACAAAGTGGCTTCAAGCCCTGGTGTGGGAAGATCCCTCACGCCACGGAGCAACTAAGCCGATGCACCACATCTATTGAGCCTGTGCTCTCAAGTCCGGGAGTCGCAACTGCTGGGCCCACGAGCTGCAACTCCTGAAGCCCTTGCACCCCAGAGCCTGCGCTCTGCAACAAGAGAAGCCACTGCAATGAGACGCCCGTGCACAACGAGAGAGTAACCCTCACAGCAAGAGACCCAGCACAGCCAAGATTAAACTATTAAAAAAAAAAAGACTGGGTTAGAGGAAATTTATGAGGGCTTCCCTGGTGGCTCAGATGGTAAAGAATCTGCCTGCAACACAGAAGACCCAGGTTCAACCCCTGGGTCAGGAAGATCCCCTGGAGAAGGCAATGGCAACCCACTCCAGAATTCTTGCCTGGAGAATCCCATGAACTTAGAAGCCTGGCAGGCTACAGTCCATGGGGTCACAAACAGTCAGACACAACTGAGTGACAAACACTTTTATTACAACTCTACAGTGGAGACTATTAATCACTATTGAAATCTTTATACCAAATCTTGAATCGATCCTTTTTGAGTTCCTATTAAGCTTAGAAAATGAAACAAAAATCAAACAACTTGGATGACTTCACATGTTTTACTGTGGAAAAAAATAATAAATGCTTCAAATAGAAAATATTATTGGTGAATTTTTTTGATCACGTGCCATTTCCTCCTCACTCTCCCACTCCAAGTCTCATCAAGGAATCACAAAAGCACATTAAATAACTTTTAAAAAGTAATGCCATTTATTTTTAAATCTTTATTGAAATCGTGTTTATTTACAATATTGTATTAGTTTCAGGTGTATGGCATAGTGATTTAGTTATATATATGTATGTACATACATTATATTCTTTTTTTAGATTCTTTTCCATTATAGGTTATTACAAGATATTGAGTATAGTTCTATACAGTAGGTCCTTGTTGGTAATGCTATTTGAATAAGCAGAATAAAACAAACAAAAAATTGGGGGCCGGTAAAGTAGGAAATGGCACCCCACGCCAATATTCTTGTCTGGACTATTCCGTGGACAGAGGAGCCTGGTGGGGTCAAAAGGAGTCAGACACGACTGGGTGACTGAGCACACACATGCATACAAAGTATACACTTGGCCTAAAGTCTCCAGGACTCATGGAATGAAGAAACTAATGAAATGAATGGGAGCTGAAAAGGGGTAGAAATTAGAATGATCAAGCTGGCAGTTAAGATTTTCATTTTATTTATTTCCCGCATGGGGGAAGAACACTGTGTACATTTCCAAAATGAACAACATTAGCAAATTGTGTTTCTAAGTACTGGTAAAATACAAATTTCCAACACAGAAGTAATGGTCCAAGTTCTCTCGATCCATTTTTACCTTAAACACAAAGAATCAGAAACGCCTTTCTTCCAATGCGAATTTTCAACCAGTTCAGCCTGCCCGCCGAATGCCTGACTAAAATCCTGGCGCTGCTGCTTTCTAACCACATTGATCTCCGTCAGCTCGTGGAGTGCCTTTCCAATCTTTCAGCCTGACTTTTATCTTATTACAATGCAATGTAACTATGGAAACATAGGACTTAAGAGCTGTATTTTCTCATACAAACAAAAAGAGCTGCTTTTTTATCACTGAGTTCCATGTATATTGTGTCATTTAGGGTCAATTTCATCTTTTTAAAAAAATGGAGGCAATAAGCATTTAGGTGGAAAAAAAATTTTTAAGGGAAAAAATTTTAAATAAAATCTAGGGCAGATTTTCATTGTAAGTACAAAAGAGGCAATATCTTGGTCACTACTGCCTAATGGCCAGAGGGTGCTGCCCTTCTTCAAATCCTTAAGTGACCCCAGTGGGGTCAGAGCAGAGTCCAGACCACAGCTCCTACTCCCTGGCAGGTGGTCACACAAGAAACCTCAGCCAGCTGCTTACTAAAGACGAGGCTGAATACCACCCCATTCCTAATTTAAGAACTCTGAACTCTCCCCATGGTACATGCTTCCACAGCTAGAATGTCAAATGAGATATTCTGGCAATATTCTAATATTCAGTATTCTAATAAACACAGACTCCCCTATAATGTCATAATAGAAAGACAACATCTAAAAATAATACTCTTGTGCTAACTGCTGCACGTCATAAATATGGCCAATGTCCAATGTAGAATGTGACCCAGTTTTTTTTTTTTTTTAAAGCAATACACAAATATAAATATATCCATCTCCCAGGGATCAGAACTCCTCACCTTGCAACCAGGTGGATCCTGTATTGGCTTATCAGCTGCAACACACGGAGGAAGTTCCTTTACACCTTGAACTTCAGGCTTCTTACACTCTAAGGGTAACAGCACCTTCACTTTTTGGCCCCAAATAAGTACTCAATAAATGAAAGATTAGTTTTGCCTGTTTTTGTCATTTTCCTCATTTACCTGGGCAAGATGAAAGGCCATTAAAAGGCCAAAATGCTAATGGTGGTTCTCCTTCACAGAGAGGGGACTGCAGATACTTTTTCCTTGTCTTGTCTCTGCTTTTCCACAGTTCTCAAATTCTCTACAATGAGCATTTTAATGCCTTAGTATTCTTTTCTTTTAAGACAGTTACTCTCCTGAGTAAACTTCACAAGCAGATGCTAAAGAAACATTTATACTCTTCAGGAAAAAAATTTCCTGCTTAACCACCTCCTGTCCTTAGCAGATAATTCTTGCTAAGTATAGCCAGTTTGAGACCCAAGGCAGGAGGAAGCAGAAAATCCCTGAGTCCCCAGGGGCTCAGGGAAGGAAATTCAGTGCCCCTGACCCCTGGCTCAGTTGCAGCTTTGCCTGAGGAAGGGGATGTGGAATACCTGGGCATACAATCCTCCCAACCACCCAACAAAAGCAATTCATCTTGTATCTTTCTGTCCTCATGAAGTGATCAGAAGCTCAGAAGCTCTGAGGATAGGCTATGCAGAATATGTTTTTAAAAGCACTCAAGTGATTTGAACATATAGCCAGGTATGGAGAATTAATACCTTAGTAGGTCCATGAAGCTCCAAGCACCAAGTCCCCAAGGGAGAAGAAATTGCAGTTCTTTCAAAATCCAGGACTCTTGCCCTAATCTACAGAAGAGGGGAAGGGGGACGGAGGAAGACTACCCTTGACAATTTCATAAGATTATCTTGTAAATAAAATTTTGTTATCTTCTTCAATTTATACAGGTATAACAAATACTGGCTCATTTAGAAATTCAAAGGTTAACTTCTACCATACCGGCTAGTATAAATGAGGCTTTTAAAAAGAGAAATTATTCATTTCCAATCCAATTTCTGAGTTAAGACAGAATCTGGTGGTTTACTTGGCTTTAAAGAGATCTTAAAACCACATGACCTCTACTTTTTAAACCTCACCTCCTTTCATCTTAGTGCACTGACTGTGCAGAGGTCATTCTTAAATGAAAACAGAAATTTCCTCCAATGAGAATAACACAGAAGCCCCTACACGACCAACACAAATGAAGACGAACAACTAATCGTGACTTATCACTTACGTAAAAGTCAATGATAAATCGACACTATTAGAACAGTTGATCAGACATCACAGGAGAGAGCTGGGCCGCCTCTTCATTGCCTGTCTAGAAAAACACCACTGTTCGCCCTTTACTCACACACTCGCAGCACTTCCGACACCAGATCTGTGCGTTTCCCTACCACACCATTCTGACACTGTCTGCCTGGAGTGAGCATCAGAACCCTGCAGTTAAGGGCTCAGGTCCACATGACTGCCCCCCGCCCCCCGCCACTGCTTCAGACTCCAGATGCAAGTCCAGGTTATCACCTGTGCTTCTGAACAACCAGCTCTAAACCAGGGGTTCCCAACCCTCCTCCTCAGGCTCAGTTATTGGCCAGAACAGCTCACAGAGCTCAGGGAAACACACACCTGGTTCATTAGGTAATAAAGGGTATTATAAAAAAACCACTGCAGATGGTGACTGCAGCCATGAAATTAAAAGACACTTGCTCCTTGGAAGAAAAGTTAAGACCAATCTAGACTGCATATTAAAAAGCAGAGACATTACTTTGCCAACAAAGGTCCATTTAGCCAAAGCTATGGTTTTTCCAGTTGTCATGGATGGATGTTAGAGCTGGACTATAAAGAAAGCTGAGAGCCAAAGAATTGATGCTTTTGAACTGTGCTATTGGAGAAGACTCTTGAGAGTCCCTTGGACTGCAAGGAGATCCAACCAGTCCATCCTAAAGGAGATCAGTCCTGGGTGTTCATTGGTAGGATTGATTTTGAAGCTGAAACTCCAATACTTTGACCACCTGATGCAAAGAGCTGACTCACTGGAAAAGACTCTGATGCTAGGAAAGATTGAGGGCAGGAGGAGAAGGAGATGACAGAGGATGAGATGGTTGGATGGCATCACCAACTCAATAGATATGAGTCTGAGTAAACTCTGAGAGTTGGTGATGGAGAGGGAGGCCTGGCGTGCTGCAGTCCATGGGGTTGCAAAGAGTTGGACACAAATGAGCAACTGAACTGAACTGAAAAGATATAGATGACAAGCAGATGAAGAGGTACACAGACAGAGATCCACAAAGGTCATAAGTGTGGGAGCTTCTAGTCCCTGTAGAGTGGGGACAGGCCACTCTCCTGGCACACGGATGGTTGTTCACCAACCTGGGAGCCCTCTGAATCCCAAACTTTTGGGTTTTTAATGGAGGCTCCATTGCCTAGGCATGATAGCTTATTAACTACATTTCCAATCACCTTTCAGAAGTGGGGAAAGGTGTTGAAGGATCCAAGTTTCTATTCTATGGTTTGGTCTTTGTTGTGAACAGTCCTCAACCGGGAGCCCACCAAGAGTTCCTTCATTAGAACAAAAGATGTCCTCATCACCCAGAAAGCTCCAATGGATTTAAGGAACTCTGTGTCAGGAACATAGGCAAAGGCTATTTACACAGTTCTTATTTCACATTGCCCTACATTTTCAGTAAGCCAGTGAGATGTCTCTGCACCCCACCCACTCCCCCAAACACAAGCCTCACATCTTTGAGAGGCTTAAATATAAGCACTGTCCTAGGCTTCACAAGCATGAGCAATGTTGTAACTAGAGAAAGGAGATTTAAAAAACTGAAGATGGTACAGAAAACCCTGAACAAACTTTTTGGCCAACCCAATACAACATGCCAGGCCTAGTGCCAAGTATCATCTCATTTGAGCACCATAATCCCATGATGTTGCTACCACTACCCTAGTTCACAGAGGAGGTTCATGAAAATTAACAAACCTCCTGAAAATCAGCAAGGCAACAGTCTCAACTATATTCACAAGTAAAATTAATGAGCAACACTAACTAGCATGTTAAAAAGCAGAGACATCACTTTGCTGACAAAGGTCCATATAGTCAAAGCTATGGTTTTTCCAGTAGTCATAGACGGATGTGAGTTGGACCATAAAGAAGGCAGTGTCAAAAAACTGATGCTTTCCAACTGTGGTGCTGGAGAAGATTCTTGAGAGTCCCTTGGACAGCAAGGAGATCAAACCAGTCAACCCTAAAGGAAATCAACTCTGAATATTCATTGGAAGGATTGATGCTGAACTGAAGCTCCAATACTTTGGACACCTGATGCAAAGAGCCCACTCATTGGAAAAGACCTTGAGACTGGGAAAGACTGAAGGCAAAAGGAGAAGGGGATGGCAGAAGATGAGATGGTTGGATAGCATCACTGACTCAATGGACATGAGTCTGAGCAAACTCCAGGAGAGAGTGAAGGACAGAGGAGCCTGGTGCGCTGCAGTCCATGGGCTCACAAAGAGCTGACATGACTTAGCAACTGAACAACAATAACACTAACATACTATTTTTAAAAAACGTTCATTTTAAAATGCATAGTAGGGTTTCTATGAAGCAGATGTATGTATTACCTTTAAATGTGTTTTCATTTCCTTAGGGGTAAAAGCAAAACTAAAGAGCAACAACTGGAAAGTTTGTTAGGGGAAAAGAAAAGGGAGTCAGGATTTCACATAGGCCACCAACAACCCAAAGCCAAGAACAGCAATTCGATGTCTCCGGTAATTCCAAGAGCTGTTATTGCTGGATGGTCCTAAAGTCTAGAGAAAGCACACCCTCAGTGTGGATTACATTCTGATGTATTAATAGCAGTGATCTGTGTTTGCTTTACTCTGTCACCCTTGTAGATGTTTCTTGCAACTGCTGAGCATAGCTCGCAAGAGCTTATTCCATAGCCCTGAAGATAGTGTGTCTAACTGCATGGTTTGGAAAAGTGACAGAAGGTCTCTTCATGCACTTATGGGAAGCAAACAAAGGTGACTTTTAAGTGCAGAACTAGGGTGATTTATTGAGGCCTTTGACAAGTGAAATTAGAGAATTCTAGAGATAGACTCAGCACCTCAATTGTTCCTTAATTATTAGTTGTATGATGTAAAATGGTCAAGAACCTATCTTGCTTTTAAACAGGTGACAATCCAATTAGGAAGCAGGGTACCTGACACACAGTAGGTGCTCAACAGAAGCCTGTGGAAGGAAGGGGTGAGGGAGAGATGGAGATAAAACAAACATACCAAAAAAAAATGGTAGAATAACATAAAATGTGTTATTGAAGTTCCTGAAGTTTGGGGGGTGGAGACATAGATGACAGCAGAAGAAATCATGAATGTCTTCAGGAAGATGGACTATACACCCTGGCCCTGAACGATGAGGGAATTTGTCAGTCTACCGTTCCACCTAATGAGGAAAGGGCTTATTCTATTCTGGCAGCCTTGAAACACACACCTATGACTTGATCTAAAATTAATTTCATTCGAAGAATAAAGAAGCACTAATTGAAATATCTTTCCCTCGAAACCTGGCAACTAAGTCTCACCGAAATGTCAGAAACTGGTACCTTAGTTTCCTGAACTATAATGGATTCAATATGGTACTTTAAAAAAAATATCTCATTCCTCTATCTCCTTGCCATATGTAGGTTTTCCTTAAACCGTTCTCTGGGAACTGAAAGTCTTTCGAATCTAACTCCTGAAGCAGCTACATCTTTAACCAGTAAAAGCACTGCTTTAATATGTAGGATGTACTCAGTTAATTTTTATTTACTCATTCTGTAAAATCAGTTCAATTTAGTCAACCAATCACATTCAATTTTATAGTCTTTACATGTCAAAAACCCTATGATGATAAAGACAAGCGTCATTTCACCCTAATACATATGTGACTCCTATGCAAGCAAGTTGGCACAAATCTCTTCTTCAAGACCTCCGTTATTTGTTCCCATAGAATAAAAATTCAAAGGGAAACAAATTTAAATCTTGGAACAATTCTAAGGTGCTCAGGCTGTGTCCCCCTTCTCCCCTGCCCCTCCCCTCACGGCCCCAGGCATCTGCTACATATTAACAATACTAAAACAACAGAAGATGTCTATAAACATTTCCTGTGAGGAAGACATAAGGCATTCTGGTGCATATCCTAGCAACAGATGTTTTAGTACATCTGAAATCCAGTATCATCCAAATCAGGGATGATAAACCTCACTGTGACATAACAAATAGAAGTTATACTTGATGTGTTGTGATTTATCTTTACTCCTCGAACAGAAGCTTATCGTTCAACTCTTCCACTGTCAATGCCTGAGAATCTAACCGTTTGAAATGGAAATGAGGCTCACGGAGGTTGTACTGGCTAGCATGCTACTGACACCCAAAATCAGAACTATAGCGATGAGGGAGTCCAATCTCATTTCACATATGTGTAAATTCGCTCAGGTCAGCATGGCTGGTCAATGACACACAGGAGCAGAGCCCAGGTTTCTGGACTGCCAGTTGTACCAAATACATACACATAGTACCATTGCAGCCAGAACTTCTCTGGTTAAGGATACAACAGTTTCTGTTAAAGAAATCCTGACCGAACACAGAGCTTGAGTTTCTTCATGGGAGACAGGCAAGGGAAAATGGATGGTTTTATGCACACTTCTTCTCCACTAAGCTTTTAAATATTTTGTTATAATTTGGTGTTTCTTTCAAAGAGGGTTTTAAAAGCCTGGGTGAATTATCTGATAGGTTGGTATGACATCTGTACTCATGGTAGGGATTGCTCTTCAGAAAGTACTCGTGATATTTATCACTCACTTCTGTAGTAGGCATTTTACTAGACTAAGTAATTGCTGTTTGATTTGGTTATGGTAGCAGTAGTGGTGACTGGTAGGAATAATTAATGAGGATAATAATGACAACAAAGTCAACATGACAGAACTCATTGTGCCCTGCACTGTTTTAAGAACCTATGTACATTTACTCCTTTAATCTTTCCTAATATCTTATCTTCTTTTATAAGTGAGGGGAAAATGGGAAGGAAAACAAAGTTATACAGTTGGTAAGTGAATCCTTACCAACAAGCCACAACTTACAAGCCACAGAGTCTTCCAGAATTCTGCTGAGACCCACTGGATATAACATGGGAACAGAAAACAGAGCAAAGCACACTGTAGGACATTTTTTTATTTTTCAAAAATTCCATGAAGTCCTGCCGCTATCATCATTCAAAGTGGTGCTTCTTACACATGACTATGCAACAGATTACCTGTGAATCGTGTGGAAACACAGGTTTCGGCTCATGAAACCTGGGAGTGGGGGCTGAGATTCTACACTTCTCACACATGTCACACTGAGTAATGAGAGATGAGGGCACAGGAATTATTTGCCAAGAAGAAAGCTTTACTGTTAATGGATTTTACACATGGGAAGAAAACACTGTGAGTGAACTTAAGATTCAACCTAACTAGCAGTCAAAACTCAATCATTCACAGTGTATACTTTGTCCTGCCAATGACTATTTCCCCTCTTTCAAGATGCACCAGCAGAGTGAAGGGAGAAATCCCATTTCTCCTTAGCAGACACAGTTGACGTGTTTTCAGAAGCTGCTATCATAGCAGGGACGTATGTAAAATACAGCTGAAGGCATGACTTGGAGTAATGACTGAATAATTAACCTGACATAAAACAGGATTACTTACATTTCAAATCCTACAAGTTTGTTCCCTCTATAACACGAATTCCTGTAGTTGGCAGTTTTTATAATGAAATCTTAATTGGTTAGGATTAATGCATGTGATTCTAAATCATCAAAGAGTCTTTAATTGGTTTTTGAAGGATGGAATCCATTCTGCTACCCAAATACATGACTCTCCTAAAACCCATTAAGAAGCTGATTTGCTCTTACCTGGATTCCGAACTAGCCTGATTCCTGAACTCTGGTCTAATTGTGTTGAAAAAAAGAGGGAAGGACATTCAAATCTCAAATAAAGGATCTTGACCTTCTGGAAAAACTCTAATTTACCAAAAGCATCTTAGTTGTTGTTATGGCTTAACTGGGCCTCTGCAAAATTATTAAGTTGAAGTTCTAATCTCCAGTACCTCAGAACATGACTAGATTTGGAGGTGGGGAGGTCTTTAAGTTAAATGAAATCGTTAGAGTGGGCCCTAATCCAATATGGCTGGTGTTCTCATAAGAAAAGGAGGTGAGGATATGGGCACACACAGAAGGACGACCATGTGAAGACAGGGAGCAGACTGCAGACAGATATAAGCCAAGGAGAGCCGTTTCAGAGGAAACCGACTTTACCCACACCTTAATTTTAGAGTTTTAGCCTCCAGGACTACAAGAAAATAAAGTTCTGTTATTTAAGCCACCCAGTCTACGGTACTTTATTACAGTAGCCCTAGCAAACTAATACATTTGCTTTTTGCTTTCATTCTCAAATCAGAGTGAAACAGCAGAAACTCACTATACTCCTATATTCAGAGAATACTATTCACTTTCTTATTATGAAATCTTTGAAGTTAACCATGGTAAGATTTAGGGCTTTCCAAGTGGCACTAGTGGTAAGGAATGTGCCTGCCAATGAAGGAGACATAAGAGACACAGGTTCAATCCCTGGGTCAGGAAGAGGCTCTGGAGAAGAAATGGCAACCCACTCCAATATTCTTACCTGGAGAATCCCATGGACTGAGGAATCTGGCAATTTACAGTCCATAGGATCGCACAGTCAGACATGACTGAAGCGATTTTGCACAGCACATGAATATAACGCTGGGGCACAGGGAGCCCCTAGTGAGAATTAGAAGGCCTGGTCACAGATATCAAATTATTTGCTCTCTTTCTACCTAACGATGCTAGGTATTCTATATCAGTATATACTTCTGTTCACTGACATTTACACAAAGCCACCAGCAGAACAACCTGCAGCTCACCTAGATTTAAATTTTGGTGCTGCCATTTAATTAGCTGTACAGTCTTCAAATTTGAGCCCCATCCACCTCTAAAATGGGTACCTACTTCATAAAGGTATGATATGGATTAAACGACACAACTGATTTCAGAACAGACGTTGGCTGATCAGCCCTTCCAGTATGTATTAGATGTCTATCAGCCCTGGTTATTAGATTTATCAAACAGAGTCAAAGCTTTCCTCACTTACAGACTCACTTCAGCAGCTGCACAGTCAGTGGAACAAAGAGATTAAAGTGGAGAATCATAAAAACTGATACTAGCACTTCTAAACACATTTATGTCAATTGATGTCATATGTTCATTCATTCCTCAACCTTAAGTTGTGAGGCGAAGGCCATTTCTTTGAAAATGGTCTGCTGAATGAAGTTCTGGTTGTTTCTTCTATGTAAACTACACCATGATTCGTAATCAACTTTTGGCTTGTGTTTCTTTAAAGACACTCAAGAACTAAAAGACCTTTGAAACACAATCTGAGTGCAGAAGCTTCCTATATTTTTATAATCCCTCTTCCTTCCTGTACTTGGTTCAACTGCAATACATTTGGCCATGCCATGCAGGCTGCAGGATCTCAGTTCCCCAATTACAACTGAACCTCTGCCCTTGGCAGTGAAAGCCCAGAGTCCTAACCACTGGACCCCCAGGAAAACCCCCAACTGCAATATTTCTCAGCACAGGGGTTCTCAAACATTAGCATGCTTCACAATCAGCTGGAGGGTTTGGTAAAACAGAGATTCCTGGGCCTTTCTCTTAGAGTTTCTGATTCATCAGGTCTGTGATGAGGCCCAAGAATCTACATTTTTAACAACTCCCAGAAGATGCTGATGCTGCCAATTTGAGATCTCCATCCTTCACAGAATGGGGATCTTTCTGCGTTCACATTTCATTGACCTACATAATATTTTCTTAAATTCCACAACTTGAGGACAAATGCTTGGTAGCTTCCACTGGGAGGGGGAGGCAATGCTTGGGGGTCCAAGCGGAATCTTCATTAACATTATACCTACCATGGACATCAGTTGATTTGTGGTACAGAAAAAGCAGGGAACACCAGTCAATGCTGCAAATTGGGCAAACGGAGATCAGTTAAGAAAACTTCAATTGTACTAAGATGATGCCTAACACTTTCCCACATCCACTTTCAACACATAGGGGGAAAGAATCATGACTTAGAAATATTCTTTTCTAATCATCACATGTTTATTTAAGACTTTTCTCACTACTCAGCATCTCAAGCTATAATTACATTACTATACAGATGATCGATTCAGCTTTCATTTGTAGGTGAAAAAAATTCCCTGTTGAGACTTCACAGGTGAGCCTTACTGTCTTTATCACTGTCATCACCTGAGAAATCACATGGTAACTTGTGATTCAAGACTTTGTGTGACTTTAAGCTTCTTTTAAAACTTCACCTTGTTTTCTAGGAGTTTTGACTAATTCATATACACTGGAGTGCTTCAGATGCAGATCCAGGAGACTGGAACTTCCTTGTGCCTTTCTGGGTTCAGTGCATCCCAAATCTAGTTTCATTCAATTAAACAACAAACATATGCTAGAACACAGATGACCTCCACATCCTTTGGCTCTCTAACTGCACTGGTAAACCAAGAACAGAGTAACCAATTATGACAGCCTGGCAAGATCCCCAGGAAAAAGACTCATTTCCGGTCACACAGATGTGAACCAGAGGCCAGAGGCAAAGGAGCTACCGCCCTTGGTCTCACCGACTTCAAGACTCCCCTGTCCAAACTGAACAGGCACTGGAAGGGAGCAGAACTCAGGGCTGGATAAAAAAAAAAAACCCACTAGAACTTCCAGCCCGCTTTCTGTTCCAAGATTGAAGGAAAACCTGTCTAATTTACTCAGAAAGTACATATCCCATGATTTTTCGCTTCTGGCTTCTCTTATGCTGGTTTCTTATCTTAATCAAAAGAAATGAAAGATATAAGGACTAAGGGGAAAAAGAAAACCCAAAATAGAAAATCATTATTAACAAACAATATGAGCAACTGTAAAGAAAGTCTCAAACCATCTACCAAGAGATATTAGAATTAACGAGAATTGAGCAAGCTTACAGCCTGTAAAAATCAGTATATGCTACAGTCATTAGCATAACAAAAAGACTCAGAAAATGCAACTTAAAATGACCACTTGTGGTATAGGCACACAGCTGAATACTACACATTGAGAATCTATTGTACATTTATAACTAGATGAACACAAATAAAACACTAAGCAAAAGAAGCCAGTTAGAGAAGAAGACAAGCCCTCTAATTCATCTACATCAAGTCTACAAACAGGCCAATCTGACCCACGCTTTTGGAAGTCAAGACAGTGGGCAGCCCTTAGGGGGCTGGCCGTTAAAGGAATATGAGCAGAGCTGCTACAGAATCTTCTGGTTCTTGATTAGGGTGCTGGTGATTAGTTCTAAAACTCAGCAAACTGCATTTATACATACAGAAAAAAAACTGCACATCATATTACATACTGCAATAAAAGTTTTTAAAAGATACCATTTAATAATAGCAAAATAACAAATTTAAGGGCCTATGTGCAAATCTAAGAAAATCCATGTAAGAACTTTATGAAGACTTCTGTAATTTAAAATCTATTGTTAAAGAAGAAATTGAGAAAGACATTATATTCTCGGGTTGGAAAATTCCATACCATAAAGATGTCAGTTCTTTCCATCTTGAGCTATACACCCAAAGCCATCACGACATAATTTCTTTTTGTGTATTTTGGAAATTAAGACCTTGTTCACGTCATCTGCAAATATCTTCTCCCAGTCCCTAGGCTGCCTTTTTGTTTTCTTTATGGTTTCCTTTGTTGTACAAAAGCTTGTAAATGTGGTTAGGTCCCATTTGTTAATTTTTGCTTTTATTTCTATTGCCTTGGGAGACAGACCTACAACATAATTTCTTAATGGAAATCTATAAGGACCAATCTACCCATGAAGCAGAACAAAGAGGGGAAGCTGGCACTATGGTTATCAGTAATTGCAGAGGATGGAGTATTCAGGGAAAGATACAAAGGGCTCTGAAACAGAACCAAGAGCTCAGAAAATGATCCTTGGTTATCTGGAAACTTGATATGACAGAATTAGTAGAACAGGTAGGTGGGAAAAGCTGGGCTATTCAATAAACAGTGCTGGGCAACAGGTTATCTATAGAGAGGGATAATTAATCCTTACCTCATACCATATTTTAAAAAATCAATTTCAAGGACTTCAAAGATTCAAATGTGAAATTTCAACATTTATGGAAGAAAATTCAAGGATATTTTATAGCCTTCAGGCAGTAAAGGACTTTTTAAAACAAGACACACAAGATATTAATCTTAAATAAAGATAAACAGTAGATTTGAGTATTTTTAAAACTAGAGCTTCTTATGATCAAAAGCAGTTAAAACCAAGTGAAAAGAGAAACCACAAGCTGGGGAAAAGATATTTGTATATGACAGAAGAGTAATATGAACAGCCTGAAATAACTTCTAGGACTCGATTAGAAAAAAGGCAAAAAATAAGGAAAGTGGGCAAAATAATGAGCAAGCACTTTAAAAAGAAAGCAAATTAATAGCCAATAAATACTTGAAAAGATGTTCATCATATCAGTCATGAAAGAAAGCGAAAGTGAAAGTGTTAGTTGCTCAGTCTGACTCTTTGTGACCCCATGGACTGTGTCTGACTCCCTGTGACCCCATGGACGGTAGCCTGCCAGGCTCCTTTTTCCATGGGCTTTTCCAGGCAAGAATACTGGAATGGATTGCCATTTCCTTCTCCAGGGGATCTTCTCAAGCCAGGGAAAGAACCTGGGTTTCCTGCACTACAGGCAGATTCCTAACCATCCGAGCCACCAGGGAAGCCATTAGTCATGAAGGACAAGCAAATTAAAACCAAAACTGAGACAATATTTCACATGCTCCAAAAAAAATTTTAAAGTTGCATAATATCAAGTACTATCATTGGCACAAGTAGTATCATTATCCTATACCACTGATGGTGATATAACCACTTTGGAAAAAATGTTACACACACATACACACATCCCACAATCCAGCAATAATGTGCATAGCAGCATTGTTAATAAAAGCCCAAACCTGGCAATGACCCAAATGTCCATCAACAACAAAAGGATAAACTGTAGTATATTCATACAATGGATTACCGCACAACAGCAGAAGTGAACAAACCACTGCTACTTCCATCAACAGGAACAAGTGAATCAAAACAAAGCTGACTGTGGAGATGGCTGCACAATGGTATACATGTACCAACACTCACCAAAAACTGTACATTATGTGGGTAAATTTTACCACATGCAAATTTTGCCTTAATAAAGCTCTCCCCCACAAAAGTTGAGCAAATGACATGGGGAGGAAAGTACAAAGAGTATCAGTCCATTTAGAAAAAGATTTAATTACATGATTGTCAGGCAAACAGAAAATTAAGTCTAGTTACGTCATAAAGAAAATGAAGAGAAAGAAGTACATGAAAGTCAGAGAGTAGCTTCCTTCTGGGGCCATGGAGAGGAATGGGGTGAGGAAAAGTCATTACAAGGGACTTCAAAAGTACAAACTCGGTAGTGAGACTGGGTACTTCAACGTTTTTCTTTACTGTTAAAACCCAACATATATGAATACTGCACTCCTTCACTACACATGCAATGCTTCAAAAACTTTTTAATAATTTACATAATTATTTAGGTAATTTACATAGCTCTGTTTTAGAGAGCTCGACTGTAAAAGAACAAATTTATCTTAGCAAAATGTGATAACAAATAATAATTAAGGCTAGCTACTTTATTTTGTTTCCAGGCTTCTCTGGTAGCTCAGCTATTAAAGAATCTGCCTGCAATGTGGGAGACCTGGGCTTGATCCGTATTTTATTTCCACATTCCCCCTTAATGTCAAAATTTGATTGTTAAATTTTCTAATTTTAGTTATATTCTTAGAAAATACACCCTGAAATATTCAGGGCTAAAGGGCTAAGATGTATGTAACCTACTCTCAAACAGTTTTAAAAATAAATTATATATATGTTTGATATATATATATCTCATATACACAGAAAGATATCACAAAGCAAAAGCAACAAAGGCTTAAAAGGTGGAAGCTGCAAAAAAATTGTTAAATTGATGCCCAAGGAGAGACTGGGTTTCCCTTGTGGCTCAGCTGGTAAAAAAATCCGTCTGCAATGCAGGAGACATGGGTTCGATCCTTGGGTTGGGAAAATCCCCTGGAGCAGGGAAAGGCTACCCACTCCAGTATTTTGGCCTGGAGAATTCCATGGACAGTCCATCGGGCCACAAAGAGTCGGACACGAGTGAGTGGGGGGAGAAAAGAGAGACTAAAAACTCAGCATAGGAAATGTCACTGGATACTGAGGATGCTTTTTTTATGCCTCGATCCTATTCTAATCATGCTGGATTGTAAATAATCACAGAACTATGTTACCTGCTCCCTCCCACTAGTCTTGGATGAAGAGACTCTGGAATGACCAGACTGAAGCACTCGACAGGATGTTAGTAAGGGGTCCTGGCCTAAAACTGTCATCCAATAGTGAATCGCTTTCTTATGACATCACAAGTGCTGGTGCTTTGGATAAGGACATTGTGGATTCACAAACGACTGTTTACAAAGAGCACTGCTTTCTTTGCAGACTAAGAAACACAAAAAGATGTCTGCCAACTTCTGAAAACAGTGACAGGGATCGATTCACGCTCTCCAGCACTGTGGATTTTCTAGAGCAAAATAAGTTATGCTGCCTAAACACTGAAGGGAAACGTTTTTGTTCCCCAACTTGACACATAGTGGATCACAGGTCCACTTTCACAGCACAGAAGGGCTATGCAGGAGATTACCAGCTCTTTGAAAGCAAAAGCTAATGATAAATAGCTTCTTGCTTTAGAATATTACATTCACTATGAATACTCAAGTCAAATGTACACTATACAACACGGCCTAAGGAAAAACAGGACCAGATGAGATGGGGGTGTATACCATCTCAAAGGAAGTGCTGAAACTCACCTACCGCGATACATCATAGCTCATTAGAAATTTACATTAGCCTCCTCTGGGTCAAAAAGGCACTTTGCATAGAAAAATTTATCATGCCCTGGTTTGCCTTAAATATAAATCTTTTAGGGAAATGTCACCAGAGTGTGCCATAGCTCACTGATAGGTTAATTACTAGTGAGACAAAGCATGTGACCAATGGCTTTTGGGGAAGTTCTGATTAATATTTATTATAGTGACCACAAAGGCCTTTCTGCAATGAATGAAAGCCAGCCACAACATTTTAATTCTGGCTACTGAGTGATTAGAGAAATAACAGACAGCTGCTGTTACATTTCAGCACTTTGGTAAAAACAACAATGTGACTAAAGTCTAGAGACCTTGGCTCTCTAAATGTATTGTGTTGTTAGTGAAGCTGGAATAAGAAACCAGTTCGGACAGGGAAAGAAAAACATGCTTCTAAGCACAATCATAACATACACCTGACACCAGTGTCCTTAATTTTCTAGAGTCGTGGAGATCTTTGATATTTTGATGAAGGATATGGACTTTCACCCTTAGAAATTAGACATGCATCCACAAACACATCCGTGTGTGTGTGTTTTCAGTTGTGTCTGACTCTTTGCGAGTGTGTGTGTGTGTGTGTGTGTGTGTGTGTGTGCGCGCGCACGTGCGCACACACCACAACCATAGCCCACCAGGCTCCTCAGTCCATGGGCATTTCCTAGGCAAGAATATTGGAGTGGGCCATTTCCTTCTCCAGGGGATCTTCCTGACCCAGAGATCGAACCTGCATCTCTTATATTATTAGCAGGTGGGTTCTTTATCCTGGAGCCAGCAGGGAAGACCTAAGCACAGTTAAGAATACACTACTGGTGGACTTTAAAAGTAAGCGTAATAATGGTTGTTAGATTAATAAAATTCTCTGATTAACCAAGATGATACAAAATGCAGTCACAAACTTCTTTTAGTTAGCTCCCTTCTTCCTAAACAAAGAATAGCACTAAGACCATTATTAATTACAACCAATTTACTGGGCAATCACAATGCAAGAGCCTGTTGAAAACAAAAACTATTGACCCAAATAGTTTTCCTAGGATATAGTCTGTAGCATACTGCTCTAATTGTTTAACTTAATCCTTGTTCTTTTGTAAATCCTTGTTCAAATGTAAATTACATCTGGCCGAGTCTCAGAGTGTGGGGCAAATGATCTTTTCTGTTGATCTCTGTAAATACAAAATTACAAATCTCTGCTTCCTAAAGTATAAGGGAGAGAGGAGCTATGAGCGAACTGATTCAATTCTAACAAACCAGAAGGGATTTGAACAAATCTGACTGCAAACTTTATTTCTGATTAGAGAAACAGAAGATTTAAAATATAATTACTCAAATACATGTGATATATCAAAATAATTCATTAATGGACTGCCAAATAAAGCACTGTAATTGTGAATTTCACTGGTCAAACTTACTTTCTTACATTCTTTAGGACCACAGATAGTGGAAGACATGCACACAAACACACATTCCTTTCTTATACCCTATTTTCCGGATGAGTGCCCCATGGAATTTTAACAAAAGCATTATTTATTCAACAGTTGACCATCTGCAAAACCACAAAGCAATAACTCTCTCTCAATCTTAGGAATTTATCCTTATTCCTCTAATAATCCTCAAATATACTTTAATCATACCTAACCAAATCCAAATAAAACATTTTAAAAAATACTTATAAAGATTAGAAATATCCCTTAACCATCCACCTAGAAAAGCCTCTAATTACTAAAGGACTTTTTTTTTCTTGATTTTAAATATCTTAAAAGAATACTATTGGCTGTGAATGACTAAATATGTGGCCCATTACTAACTCATGCCTAAGGAGCCAACATCGACTTTCCATGTCTGCTCTGATGCAATTCTCCATACACTTCATTTTTTAAATAACAGCTTTATTGAAATATAATCCATATACCATACAATTCACCAATTTAAAGTATATAATTCTTTGAAAGTGTTAGTCACTCAGTTGTGTCTGACTCTTTGCTACCCTGTTGACTGTAGCCGACCAGGTCCCCAGCCCATGGAATTCTCCAGGCAAGAAACCTGGAGTGTGTGGCCATTCCCTTTTCCAAGGCATCTTCCCGACCCAGGGATCAAACCCAGTTCTCCCACATTGCTGGCAGACTCTTTACCACCTGAGCCCCCAGAAAAGCCCTGGGTTTTGGTATTGTCACAGAGTTGCACAGCCATAACCTCAATTATGTGTAGAACATTCTCAACACCCTCAAAGAAAATTCTATACCTGTTTGCAGTCTCATTTCCTCTCAACTCCCTCCCTCCACCAGGTTTAGACAATCACCAAGCATACTTTGTCTCTATGAATTTGCCTGTCTGGACACTTAATATAAGTGGAATCATATAGTATGCGGTCCTTTATGACTGGCTTCTTTCATTAGCATAGTGTTTTAAAGCTCATGCGTGTTGTAGCACACCTCAGGTCTTCGTTCCTTTTCATTGCCAAGTAATATTCCATTGTAGGGACAGATCATGTTTTATTTATCTAGTCATCAGCTGTAAGACATTCAGGGCCTCATATTCATCAAATCTTTTTCTCTTGAAAAAAATTTTTTTTAATTTTTATTGAAACAGTTGATTTACAATGTTGTGTTAGTTTCAGGTGTACAGCAAAGAGATTCAGTTATATATATATGTATCTATATATGCACACACATATATAGAAAAATATAGTTGATTTATAATACATTAGTTTCCAGTATAAAGCACAGTGATTCAAAATTTTTATAGATTATACTTCATTCAGTTATTTTAAAATATTGGCTATATTCCCTGTGCTTAAAATTTTCTGAACTTATTTACATATATTTTAATTTAAAAATTAACTTTTTAAACAAACTTTAAACTTTAAAAAATATTTTATATACAACTTTTCTGCAAGCAGTTTGATGGCTTGTATTTAAGTTGTAAATGCTCATAACCTTTTACTCAGGTTTCTACATCAAAAAATCTGTTCTAAGGAAATAATTAAGAAGGTAAAGATAAATATAAAATGATGCTCATTGGAATAAATTTGCCCCGTTTTGTACTTTGGTGGAACACAACTCAAGTGCTTCTTGGGTCTGTGTCTCCTGGGCTGCAGTCCTAACAAACCCCAAATAAACTCATTCTGTGGCTTCTAAAGGAAAAATGATGCTCATTAAAGTACTGTTTATAGTGAAAGTCATCCATGTGTATCCATCAATAGGAGAATGAGTAAATAAATTATCATTCTTCCATAAAATGAAACAGTTAAACAGACTGAGGTAGCTGCATATGCATTCACAGAGAAAGGAAGGCATTATTCTGTTAAGTTAAAAAGCAATTTAGAGAACAGTTCATGCAGATGATCTTACTTAGGTAAAAGGGCTTCCCAGGTGGCACAGTGGTAAAGAATCCACTTGCCAATGGAGGAGATGCAAGAGATGCTGGTTCGATCCCTGGGTCGGGAAGATGCCCTGAAGAAGGGAATGGCAACCCACTCCAGTATTTTTGCCTGGAAAATCCCATGGACAGAGGAGTCTGGAGGGCTGCAGTCAGACACATCTCAGTGACTGGGTACACACACAAATACATGTAAACACATGTGCCTGGATACACATCCATAGTCCCTCTCTTTCTCAAAGGATACAAACTTAAAAATGATTGCCTTTAGGGAATAAAAGGGAAAGTGGAGGTTTCTTGTTTATCATTTATTCTCTTAATAACCAGAAGGAAAGGCAAGGAAAAAAAAAAGTTTAAACCCTTGTGCGAGGTAGGGAATAAAAGAGAAAGCGGAGGTTTCTTGTATATCATTTATTCTCTTAACAACCAGAAGGAAAGGCAAGAAAAAAAAAAAAAAAGAAAAGTTTAAGCCCTTGTGCGAGGTATCACTTAATTGAAATTGCAAAAGTTCTTTGGAAATTAGACAATTAGATCAGCAACTCTGAACAGATAATAAACTCCTAAGGTTCAAAGACAACATCTTCCTCTGCTTTTTGAGGGGAGGAGCACTAAGGTCTTCACAAACTCCATCCTTCCGTGGGTTTGGAACAGCTGCTCAATAAACGCAGCTTACTAAACGTGCTACCAGTATTACATTTTAAAGTATACTATATCGCATAATTTAAAATACAGAATGGGAGAAGGGAATGGCAACCCACTCCAGTATCCTTGCCTGGACAACCCCATGGACAGAGGAGCCTGGAGGGCTACAGTCCATGGGGTCACAAGAGTCGGACACAACTTAGTGACCAAACCACACCACCACCAAAATACAGTATCAGGGGCTTTCCTGGGGTTCCAGTGGTAAAGTATCCTCCTGCTAATGCAGGAAACACAGGTTTGATCCCTGCCTGGGGAAGGTTCCACACGCAATAGAGGAACTACACCCCTGCTCCACAGTTACAGAAGCCCGTGCTCCACAAGAGAGAGCCCTCGCGGCAACAGAGACCCAGGACAGCCAAACACAAGTAAAGGAAAACACAGTATTAGGGGTGTTCAGAAAACCTTTTCTTAGTTTTCATTCCAATTCCTTGATTTTGCCTGGTTTTCAACATTGTATCTTCCTTTACATGGAAGACATTTTCACAATAGGTAGAATTTTATTGATTCTATGACCCGAATTTAACTGGTTATAGTACATGCCCCTTTACAAGGACTTTCAAACAATTCTTTAAATTCAGAATCGCTGAACGTGACAGTCAGATGAGGCCTTAGGTCCCACCTCCTCAATCTGGTACAACCTCTTCAATTTACAAACTGGGGCTGTTTTCACTTGTCTAGGATCAGGCAGTCAGCAGCCGAGCCAGAACTAGAACCTGGGTTTCCATCTGTTTTTATTTAAACATAACAAAACAACAACAACAAATCTATTCTACCAATTCATTGAACAGCCACTCTGCTTTCTTTCACCTCTGAACCACTCAGGTAAAGAATTGATTGGACAAAGTTTCATGTGAATTTCTCTCCCTGCACACCAATCTGGGTATCTGGCTAACAAATCACATAGACGCTAAATAAAATCTTCCCTGTAATTTCAGAATATTCTTGAACAAATGCCTTTCTTAAACAAATACAACAATATACATTTATTCAGTGTTTGGAATACAAGAGGTATCCATTTCTGGGTCAAAATTTATCTTACTTCAATACACCAAAGGAACTAACCTTTAATGATTTGGCCATTTGGATGTGATAACAGCTAAAAGGAACATCATGGTTTATTATACCAAAGAAGCTGTGGGCTATGTATAAGGTAGCAATCCCCCATTTACTGCGACTCCTTGCCAAGTCCCAGGAAGAGGTTGCACCAAATCAATATGGTTTATTTCCATGCATTAACCTGTGAGTTAATTTATACCAATTTGGTGTTCACACATCCATATAATTGCTTAAATACATGCAAATTTATTCATCACACCAGTCAACCATTGTCTTTTATATTTAAGATGATGCCACTGATAGTGACTGTTATCCCTGGGCACAGGTTTCTCTGAAATGACCTCCATCTGTTTCAGATCATAAATACAATTTTTTAAAGTAAATATTACTTTAAATCTTATTGGCTAACAATTTGAGGGTGAACAGAAAGCAGAGCAAGCTGATACATAGATTCAGTGCCAGGTGCCATTTTTTTTTTTTCCTTCTAACTGCTCTGGGTCTCCACTGCTTTGTGCCGGCTTTCTCTAGTTGCAGAAATCAGGGGCTACTCTTTGCTCCTCATTGCAATGGCTTCTCTTGTTGTGGAGCACAGGCTCTGGATATGTGGGCTTCCGTGGTTGCAGCACGCTGGCTCAGGAGTTGTGGTGCACGGGCTTAGTTATTCTGTGGCACGTGGAATCTTCCCAGACCAGGGATCAAACCCATGTCCCCTGCACTGGCAGGCAGGTTCTCATCCACTGCACCACCAGGGAAGTCCCAACAGGCACTGTTCTAAACACTCTTCAAGTGTTAACTCTTGTGATCCTTACATCCACCCCAAGTCGGTCCTGTCATCTTCACTGACATGAGGAAACTGTTGCATGGAGAGGTCGGGGAACTTGTCCAGGGTCACACAGCAATACTTGAAAAAAGCTGGGATTTGAACTCAGATAGTGTTCTTGCATGGAGAATCCCAGGGACGGGGGAGCCTGGTGAGCTGCCGTCTCTGGGGTCACACATAGTCGGACACAACTGAAGTGACTTAGCAGTAGCAGTAGCAGTCTGGCTCCAGAGTCTGTGCTTATAACCACTGCTCTATGGGTCCACTGTGAAGAAGGTCCATAGAAATCCAGTTGTGTACACACTCTTTCAAAGACTATCAACCACTCTTTCAAAGACTATCAAAGACTTTCAAGCTATGAGTGCCACCTGCTTATGGTCCAACCTTTCCAAATGAATTAGCACAGTCGTATCAATCATCTACTTCTTGCCTAGCACTGTAAGAACAACCAACATAGAAACATGGAATCCAAGACAGGATCTCAATACACATGAAATTAATCATCTAATTTAGGGAGAGAAGTTATGCCTAAACAAAATAATTAGTGAAAGCAGTGCTGGGGTTCTCACAACATTTGAAGACGTGACATGTATGGAGCATCTAACAGCCTGATAGAGGTTTGTTCTCTCCTGTTCACACTGTCATGAAACTGGCTACCACGATGGCTCCCACGGTTTTTCAAAAAGCTTTAAAGGAACACTCTAAAGTCTTGGCACCGGTCTTATTACAGGAAACAATCACAGAGAGACATTTCAACCATGAAATGTCGCTAAAAACTATCCCCAAGCCCTGCTATTGAAGCAGCCTTCCGTCCGAAACCTGACACAGAAATAGAAAACTCTTTATATAACAGACACCCGCCTCTACAAGCCGCTGCATTTTCATCTAGTTACAATTATACCTTATTGCACAATGAGGGATTTAACCAAAGCACAGTCACCATCCATTCTAATCAACTGTAATTTGTCTTCGTGAAATTGATTTCATCTACTATGTCCAGATGACCCCTCACGTCAACCTGAACTCCTCAAAACCCACCAAAGTGGCTTGCAAAAACTCTTCCCTGGAAAATGTGATCTCTGGCCCCTCTTAGCAGAAAAATTTCTTGCAACTGTTCTTTTAGAAAATGTTTTTTTGCATACAGGGTTCTGCACAGCACACGACTAACTCTAAAACTGGTGAAAACTAGATACATCAGACTTCCAAGCATCTAAAATTATAAAGTAAAATTGCTATAAATATCTTAATACATAGTTTCTTGCTTATAACATTGGTTCTCAAGCTATAAATAGTGAAGACTATAAATGTAGTACAGCTGTTGTTTGAATTTTGAGAGGCAAAGACCACAACAATTGGGTATTCTAACAACAACTTACTTTTTCCAATCTACTATCCTCATAGCATTTCATATTTCAAACTTATATTCAATTGCTTCATCATCACCTTGAATGTATAATGTGATACTTCAAATTAATTCTTAATGTATGACTTATTCTTGTATTTTAATTTCATTTACTCCATCTAACCCATTGTCATGGTTTTAGTCACCCCAACACTAAACTGATTTTCATCCCCTATTTATTTTCTTCAATGTATAAAAATCCAACTATGAACTTACTTTGGCAATGTGAACATTTCATGTATTTATTTCTAAGTAAAAAATGAATAGGCTGATAAGCCACATACAAGTCTTGTTTAGGAACTATACACATCTTACCATTCATTCAAGGTTTACTGTAAGTCTTTGTGCTAAGTACACAATGACAAGTGAAAATGACATGATGCCAGAAGCTCATGAGTGCTTCTAGAGAGAAATTCTCATTTATGCTCACAGAGCCTCATGGAACATTCAATCATACTCATACAAAATCATGTATGTTATGTACATTTGCAAATTGCTCTTTATTAATCATGCTCCATTATGTTTGGGAGCTACAATACAAACAAGAGTGTTATAAAAATATTCAGTTGCCACCAAAAATAAAATTCTCAGAATACCAGATGTTTCTCTGTATGGACACATACAAGTCAAGAGTTGGAAAGCAGGAGAGGAAAGAATGTATTCTTAGAAAAATAAACCAGCTGGAAACAGGCAGTCACTAAACAATCCCAAAATAAGATGATCCCAACCCCTTTGTATTAGTAGTTTTCTCCCCAACAAGCAGAGATATATCCTGTGTGTGCGTCCTCAGTCCTTTCACTTGTGTCTGACTCTTTGTGACCCCGTGGACTGTAGGCTGCCAGGCTCCTCTGTCCATGGGGTTTCCCCGGCCAGAACACTGGGGAGTGTTGCCATTTCTTCTTCCAGGGGATCTTCCCTACCCATAGATCAAACCCACGTCTCCTGCACTGCAGGCAGATTCTTTACTGCTGAGACACCATTCTGCCTGAAGTAAAGAGGACTCCTCTTTAGACAAGACAGGAATTTTCAATGTACACTTATTAAACCACTGTATTCACCCCCAAAATGAATATGAATGTTGGAGACATCTAATGATAGGTTTCTTCATGCAATTAAAAGTTCTCCGTTTCCACCAATCAGCATGACCCCTTCAAGGGCACTTATGGGCATAGTCTGGGAAAAGTTGCATTGTCCATTCATTTTGGATGGCATTTGTGATTCCACAACCAGCAGAGAAATGTTAGGAGTTAAAAGCTGCCAACAGTAGAATCATAAGAAAAGAGTATGAGTCAATGGAAATAAAAAATAAAAAATTCTTCAGAGCAAAGGAAACATTCAACAAAATGAAAAGGATGAAAATAGAGTGGGAGAAAATATTTGCAAACCATATATGGGATAAGGAGTTAATATCCAAAATACATAAAGAACTCATATAACTCAATAACAAAAACCAAACATCTGATTTAAAAGCTAGCTGAGGAACGAAAGGAACATTTTCCCAAAGAAGATATCCCAATGGCCAACAGGTACACAAATAGGTACCAACATCACTAACCATTAGGGAAAGGCAAGTCAAAACTACAATGAACTATCATCTCACATCTGTTAGAATGGCTATCTTCAAGAAGAAAAGAGATAACAAGCATAGCCAAGAATGTGGAGAAAGATGAACCCTTTTATGCTGTTGGTAGGAATGTAAACTGCTGTAGCCACTAAGGAAAACAACACGCAGGTTTCTCAAAAAACTTAAAAACAGAAAGACCATGTGATCAGGCAATTCCACTTCGGAGTATACACCCAACGGAAATAAAAACAAGATAGCAAAGAGACATACGCACTCCCGTGATTACTCCAACGTTGTTCACAGTAGCAGTAATCACGGGAAGCAACCTAAGTGCCAGTCAATGGATGAATGGATGAAGACGATACTGTGTGTGTGTGTGTGTGTAATATTAGTCAGCCATGAGAAAGAAGGAAATGCTCCCATTTGCACAATGTGGGTGGCCTTGAAGACATTATGTTAAATGCAATAAGCAGACAGACAAATAGTGCATGCTATCATACATGCGGAATCTAAGAAAAGCTGAATTCATAAAAAGAGAATAAAATAGTAGTTATCAGGGGTGGGGAAGGATGTTTCAGGATACAAACTTGCAACGAGTAGATAAACAAATCCTGGCGATCTAATGCACAGTACAGCAGCTATAGACAACACCGAGTTATAAACATCAAACTTGCTGAGACTAGATCTTAATTTTTCCACCACAAAAGAGCAATGATAATTATGTGGTAGGATAGAGACAGTGGCTAACACTACAATGTCAGTCATACTGCAATACATAAAGTTATCAAATCAACATGTTGTACACTTTAAACTCACACAATGTTATATGACAAATATATTTCAGTTTGAAAACTTTTTGGGGATGGAGGGTCATGAAAAATAATTTTGGATTTTACTTTGACTGGAAATACTTTCCTAGCATCAGAGTCTTTTCCAATGAGTCAGCTCTTCACATTAGGTGGCCAAAGTATTGGAGCTTCAGCATCAGTCCTTCCAATGAATATTCAGGGTTGGTTTCCTTTAGGATTAACTGGTTTAATCTCCTTGCTGTCCAAGGGACTCTCAAGTCTTCTCCAGCATCATAGTTCAAAAGCATCAGTTCTTCAGTGCTCAGTCTTTTTATGGTCCAACTCTCACATCCATACATGACTACGGGAAAAACCATAGCTTTGACTATATGGACCTTGCCGGCAAAGTGACGTTTCTGCTTTTTAAAGCGCGATCTATGTTTGTCATAGCTTTTCTTCCAAGGAGTCAGCGTCTTTTAATTTCACGGCTGCAGTCACCATCTGCAGCGATTTTGGAGCCCAAGAAAATAAGGCCCGTCACTCTTTCCATTTTGTTCCCATTTATTTGCCATGAAGCGATGGGACCGGATGCCATGATCTTAGTTTTTTTGAACGTTGAGTTTTAAGCAAGCTTTTTCACTCTTCTCTTTCACCTTCATCAAGAGGCTCTTTAGTGCCTCTTCACTTTCTGCCATTACGAGTGGTATCACCTGCATATCTGAGGTTATTGATATTTCTCCTGGTAATCTTGATTCTAGTTTGTGATTCATCCAGCCCAGCATCTCACACAATGTACATATAAGTTAAATAAGCATGGTGGCAATATACAGCCTTACTGTACTTCTTTCCCAATTTTGAACCAGTCAGTTGTTCCATGTCCAGTTCTAACTGTTGCTTCTTGACGTGCACACAGGTTTCTCAAGAGACAGGTAAGGTGGCCTAGTATTCTTATCTCTTTAAGAATTTCCCAGTTTGCTGTGAACTTAACAAATGAATATAACTAAAAACAACCATGATGAACTTCAAAACCAAGACCTCGTCGTTCAGCAAGACTTTCTCCACAAATACAATTTTTCCTTCCATACCCTAAATATACATTTATGAATGTAATCAGGTTGGCCTAAAAAGTAGCCATTACTTTAGAGTAATAACCTTCAATATCAGTAAGTAAGAGGAGAGTCATATCAATTGTAATTGGGAGAAAATAAAAGGATTCTCCCTTCCTTTTCTCAGAGGATATATGAGAATATTGTCTCTCAGGGGGATGTGAGGTTCTCAGGTTGATCCAAAGGGGCCATGGTTTTAAATGTTTGAGAAATACTTTTTATGTCATTGCTCAAGAGAAAAATGTTATCCGCAGAAAAATACGGGTAAGAATTCCCTGGCGAATTCAGGTAAGTAGACTCGTGATGTACTGTCCATCATAGAGCTGTGCCTGAGAAACAGCAAAGCAAAAGTGAAGGGAGCTGGAAAGAAGGCCCTACTGACTCCACCACTAAAAAGGAAGTTCTGAGCACCACAAATCACCAGTTCCCCCACTATGCTGTTAGTGCCCTCTGTCACACTAGACACCTTTGATGCATCAAAATAAAGGCAACTGATAAGCTTTCTTTCAACAAGCTTATAATTTGGGGGGTTTTTTTTAACTATAAAAAGGTAAGTGAACGAATTCATGATAACATGGTTAAAACTAAACAACTAAATATGTGGTCTGTCCACATATTTAATTTGGTGATAAAGAAATACTTCCAATAATGCTAAACATACTAAAACTTGACTATCTGAGAACAGTATTCAAATATTAAAAATCATAGGTGGGGAAGAATAAGGCTTTTATTCTATTTGATTCAAGTCTCCTAAAGGCCATTTTATTGGCCAACATTTCAAGAATTATTGAGAGAAACTGTTCGGACAGAGAAACTCTTTCCCTGGCCCTTACAAAATTTCACATAGCTTTTACTAAGTCAAAAGTTCCATTCTTTTTTTAGAAGCAGGAAGGGAAAGAAATTATTACAAGTGACTCAAAACAAAGTAATTTAACTTTGCTTCATTAGTGAGATATTTTCCAAGCACAACCATCGAAGACATCTGTGATGTTAAATCTTATAACTTATTCAGTAGTTTTATTATCAGGGTTGATGTTGACCTTACTGCTTTATTTTAAATCTACGTTTGTGGTGATAAAGCACACATTAGCTTTTGTCACAGTTTTAGATTAAGGAATAATCACAAGCTCATCAAATAAAAAAGAAATACAACAGTGGGGCTAAAAACTTTCAGATAGGTAAGTAGTATGATCATGGTGGTTCAGTTCAGTCACTCAGTCGTGTCTGACTCTTTGCAACCCCATGGACTGCAGCACGCCAGGCTTCCCTGTCCATCACCAACTCCTGGAGCTTACTCAAACTCATGTCCATCAAGTCAGCTATGCCATCCAACCATCTCCTGTCGTCCCTTTCTTCTCCAACCTTCAATCTTCCCAGCATCAGGGTCTTTCCCACTTGGTCAGTTCTTCACATAAGGTGGCCAAAGTACTAGAGTTTCAGCTTCGGCATCAGTCCTTCCAATGAATATTCAGGACTGATTTCCTTTAGGATGGACTGGTTGGATCTCCTTGCAGTCCAAGGGACTCTCAAGAGTCTTCTCCAATAGCACAGTTCAAAAGCAACAATTCTTCAGTGCTCAGCTTTCTTTATAGTCCAACTCTCACATCCATACATGACTACTGGAAAAACCATAGTTTTGACTAGATGGACCTTTGTTGGCAAAGTAATGTCTCTGCTTTTTAATATGTTGTCTAGGTTGGTCATAGCTTTTCATCGAAGGAGCAAGCGAACCTCGGTCCAGAGTTCTTTCACGCAAAGATGATCATGGAAAGGTTAAAATTAAAATTATCAATGTCAACTCAAAAAAGTTAAACAATCTGCATGTGTAGATTTTTAATTCTATCTCTAAAGTGACTTAACACAGCAAGTTTAATACTTATGAGAAATAACGTGGTACAGCACTGGAATTTGTCTCTAATATTCTTTTCCACTAAATGAGTTTATAGCTTGACAAAGTATTCAAGATTCTGGAACATACTTTTGCCAGTAAGCAAAGTACACTTTGAAAAGTTCTGAAGTGTAGCTGAAAGAACACAATTCAGAAGATTCTTACTGGTGACCATTTGAGCATTTACAAAAAGAAGGGTATGAATAAAACCAGATCTAATCCCAATACGGTACAATGTTTGTTTGTTTCAACATAGATCAGGCACAGACAACTGCATCCTCCCATCAAGTAACTGAGAAATTATCTCAGAGTACTTTTGTTCTTCTCATCATTACTCATCATACATCAGCATCATCCCTCTCACAGTTCTTATATTGCATTAGTGACAATGCACCAATAAAAATAGCTAGCACTGTATTTTCCAGGTGCTAGAAATTGTTTTCAGTGCTTTATCTATTTTAAACAAAGTTGGGAATTGAAGCTCAGTGAGGTTAAGCAGGTGCTGAGATTGACACCCAGGGAGCCCGGATTCCAGAACCAGTGCCACTGATGCCGCTTCATCTATGAGGGAGGGAACATTCCAAATATTCCACAGATCATGCTTGGCTGACTGCGTAGAGGTTCTATTCCCTTTGGTGCTGAGCACTTTCTCGAGGAAAAAGTAGTCTGAGGAGGGGAAGGCTTTGGTGAAGGGAGATATTAAAGCCACATGTAAAATGTCAGTGAGAACTCATTTAGACTAATTCTGAGCTGAAGTTAGCGTTCTGAAATTTTAGATAGCGTCACAGCTGAGAGGCAGTGTGCAACTGCTGTGTTTTCATAACCCCACGAAGTAAGTTCTTCATTCAGCGGTGTAAAATATCATGCACAAGAAAAGGGAATTGCGTCAAAATATTAACAGGATGATGAGCAAATTTCATTTACATCTCTCTAATAGGCTATCTTTTCTAAGCTTTTTAACAATAAATGTGCATCACTTTTATAATTAGAAGAAAAATGATATTTAAAAAGTTCCTGGAGATTCCAAAAAGAGAAGGAAGGATATATGCCTCCTACTTTCCTGCATTTGGAAGCCCTAAGCCATGCAAAAGTCAGCTGTGAGCTCCCAAGAGGTCAGCCACACAGCTCCTTGAGTTAAAAAAACTAATAATAAAAGTAGAACAGATTTATTTGTTACTCTGTCATTTCAAAAGTGCTGTGAGAAAGGAAAGACTGCAGTAGCCCATCCTCATCTTACACTTGATTGCTCAAGGACTGGAAAAACTTGCCTAAAGCAGAGAAAATTATCTGCATTCCAAAGCTTTCCAGAAGCCTGTATGTTCCGAGGGCCTGGATGCCTGGTTCTCTCCAGAGTCAAGAAATACCTGACCATACAGACTGCTGTTGGCAATGATGCCCAGTAACTGCCCTACCTCTCTCACTAGTAAGACCTGCAGCCAGGGTTCTCTGCTGCTCTCAGCTGGCTCGCCTCTGAGCCTTCTGCCTTCCTGCTCTGATTTCTGAAGCAACAAGGCTCATCCATGGGACTATTACTAGTGACTGTTTGGTAATCACTGTAAGATGTATCAAAACTTGTTAATAAAGTGCTTATGTAATAAAGTCTCTATAGACTTCAGAGAGGCAGTAAAGTCTGTAATACCTTACTTAAAATACAAATAAAAACAGACTGGCTATCCCATGTGAGGGCCATTCTGACATGCATTCTTGGACAATATGGTACAAATTGACTACCACCCTCAAAGAACCCCTGGGGGAGTGATAATCTTAGCAGCATCCTTTGGTATGCGTGCTTCAGAGTTAACAACAGAAACACTGCCTTGAGGACAAACAGAAGATGTGGGATCAACCCAACTGCCTAGGAACCAGAGGATGAGGGGCGCCCCTAATCCACCAGGAGAAAGTAGAGGACGTGGGCCAGCAGCCCCTGCCACCCAGGGAGCTGACCCAGGTTACCTGGCACCGGACTCCAGATAAAGTTGGAAGCAGGTACATAGGCAACGCCCCCCACCCCAGTATCTTTCCTTCCTCTCATTCTGTCTCCCCCCACCTCTCTCCCCATAACACTTCCTCTCTTCCCAGATTGACTCACACCAGTGCCCAGTCAGCCTGCTGTGGGACCCACCCAAGTCTGGGACCACATACCACCTCTGGGACAGATAACAGCTCTAGCGCTAAAGGAAGCGAAACGTACCTAGCCTCATGACATGCCCACAACAGGATTCCCTTCTGCTAGTTACCTGTACACAGCTCGCTGCTGAGGCTGCCACGTATGTTGTGCTGCTGACATTAAATATGCAAACTCTGTCAAAGTCTGGGTGACACCTTGGCCGGATCAATCTTTACTTAAGTGACGTGAAGCAGCTATGGGCTTCCCTTGTAGCTCAGTCGGCAAAGAATCTGTGTGCAGTGCAGGAGACCCTGGGTTGGGAAGATCCCCTGGAGAAGGAAATAGCAACCCACTCCAGTATCCTTGCCTGGAAAATGTCATGGACAGAGAGGAGCCTGGTGGGCTGCGGTCCATGGGGTCACAAAGAGTCAGGCACGCTGAGCGACTAACACTGACTTACTTACTTAAGCAGCTATGTTTCTGCTTGTCAGCCCCAGGCTGCTACTGCTAAGTCCCTCCAGTCGTGTCTGACTCTGTGCGACCCCACAGACGGCAGCCCACTAGGCTCCTCTGTCCCTGGGATTCTCCAGGCAAGAACACTGGAGTGGATTGCCGTTTCCTTCTCCAAGGCATGAAAGTGAAAAGTGAAAGGGAAGTCGCTCAGTCATGCCAGACTCTTAGCGACCCCATGGACTGCAGCCTACCAGGCTCCTCTGTCCATGGGATTTTCCAGGCAGTGTTAGTCAAAGTTGTAAGACTCAGGAGACGTATTTGTACTGCCATTATCAGAAACAAACAAACAAATCACAAAACAGTGCAGAGCCTATCATTATGTAACGATAGAAGGCAAAAATTAAAGATCTTGTAGGACCCGACTAGAAGCAACAGAACCACTAGCGACATGACAGACACAGCCTGAGAATCAAATATACAAAAACACTCCACCCACAGACTCATGTACCAGGAGCAGCTCTTCTTGCAAAATGCATATCCATACCTTTCACATGTCTGGTCATAAACATCTAGAGAGCACCTACTATGCACACGGCATGTGCTGGCTGCTAAGGGGAAGGTACAAAGGAAACATCGAAGATAATTAAGACCAGGCGTTCTTCCCTACGCTTCCATCTAGCAGAGGCAGTAAACTGTTTGCACAAATTCTCCGGGGCCATGGAATTGGTTATTAATCTCTTACACTTAAGTATTTCAAAATATTGACTCAGGGCTCCATGACAGAACTCACAGAGCTATAATGAACTGCCAACAAGTGAACACAAGGCACTAGACAAGTATCATTCTGCTTGTAAATGAGCTAAACAAACAAATAATCAAGCAAGTACAGAAGCACGCACGCATGAGCTAACAGAATGTTCACGGTAAGCCAGGTCTCAAATCTGTAGAACACTCTAGAAACTAGTGGGGAAGGACCGGAAGCCTGGAATGACTCTTCACAGACCTACAGTTCCTGAGCCATGTAACCCGAACCCCCTGGGTGCCCTCTTCAGAGCAAGTCTGTCTGGATGCAACCACCCTCCCAAGGGAAGGAGGTGGCAAGTGGTCAGTGTACTTGGACCAAGGTACCCACGTGATTCCTAGACGTGCTGTCTCTTCTCTACCACCCACAGAGCTTCCCAACCGCCAACAAAGAAGACTGGATGGTCTATTTAATGTAAAAATGCCATGCTCCCTCCCAGAAGTCCAGCCCAATGTCAAGGGGATGCAGCCTGCCAAAATGAGAAACAGGTGCCTCAAGTTTGGAAGATTCCACACCCCAAAGATCATTCACTAAGCCGTGCAGGACAGCAAGGAGCCCCGTTAGCATCTATCTGCCGCCCCCATCAGAAGGAGTATAGAAGATTCTAGGCGGCTTCCACCTGACTGGCCTCCATGCTACAGCCCCCGGAGCAGCTGGCACCAGACCCTGGCCAGGGCTTCTGGCCCCACTGATAGTTTTCACGCAGGGACATTCACAGTCAGGACTCCAGTGCCACGTGGCTCTGTGTACTGATGGAACAACCTGCTTTCAGTGCAGAAGTCTTTTTTCAAGAATTAATTTTCTACGTATGTATTTCCTGTTGGCTACGCTGCATCTTCCTTGCTGCACGCGGGCTTTCTCTGGTCATGACGAGCAGGGACTGCTCTCTAGTTATCATGCGAGGGCTTCTCATTGCAGCGGCTTCTCTAGAGCCCAGGCTCCAGGCATGAGGGCTCAAGAGTTGCAGCTCTTGGGCTCTAAAACAAGGGCTCAGTAGCTGTGGTCCAGGGGCTTAGTCTGGAATCTCCCCAGACCAGAGATAGAACCCATATCCCCAGCATTGGCTGGTGGATTCTTAACCACTAGACCAGCAGAGAAAAGTCTTCTTTAAAGGGCTACATTCTGCAAGTGAGAAGCTACAACCAACTGAAGACCTCTCAGGAAAGACAGCTTTTCAGAAACATGAATAAGAGCTTCCCAGGTGGCCAGTGGTAAAGAATCCGCCTGCCCATGCTGGTGACGCAAGAGACTTGGGCTTGACCCCTGGTTCAGAAAGATCCCCAGGAGGAGGAAATGGCACTCCACTCTAGTATTCTTGCTAGGGAGATCCCATGGACAGAGGAGCCTGGTAGGCTACAGGCTCCTCCAAGCCAGGCTTCAACAGTACATGAACTGTGAACTTCCAAATGTTCAAGCTGTATTTAGAAAAGGCAGAGGAACCAGAGATCAAATTGCCAACATCCACTGGATCATGGAAAAAGCAAGAGAGTTCCAGAAAAACATCTATTTCTGCTTTATTGACTATAATAAAGCCTTTGACTGTATGGATCACAATAAACTGTGGAAAATTCTGAAAGAGATGGGAATACCAGACCAGCTAACCTGCCTCTTGAGAAATCTGTATGCAGGTCAGGAAGCAACAGTTAGAACTGGACATGGAACAACAGACTCATTCAAAACTGGGACAGGAATACGTCAAGGCTGTATATTGTCACCCTGCTTATTTAACTTTTATGCAGAGAAAATCCCAGGGACGGGGGAGCCTGGTGGGCTGCCATCTATGGGGTCGCACAGAGTCAGACACGACTGAAGTAACTTAGCAGCAGCAGCAGCTAAGTACATCATGAGAAATGCTGGGCTGGAGGAAGCACAAGCTGGAATCAAGATTGCCGAGAGAAATATCAATAACCTCAGATAGGCAGATAACACCACACTTAAGGCAGAAAGTGAAGAAGAACTAAAGAGCCTCTTGATGAAAGTGAAAGAGGAGAGTGAAAAAGTTGGCTTCAAGCTCAACTTTCAGAAAAGTAAAGATCATGGCATCCAGTCCTATCATTTCATGGTAAATAGATGGGGAAACAGTGGAAACAGGGACCGACTTTATTTTTGGGGGCTCCAACGTCACTGCAGATGGTGACTGCAGCCATGAAATTCAAAGATGCTTAATTCTTGGAAGAAAAGCTATGACCAACCTAGACAGCATATTAAAAAGCAGAGACATTACTTTGCCAACAAAGGTCCGTCTAGTCAAAGCTATGGTTTCTCCAGGAGTCATGTATGGACTATAAAGAAAGCTGAGTGCCGAAGAAGTGATGCCTTTGAACTGTGGTGTTGGAGAAGACTCCTGAGAGCCCCTTGGACTGCAAGGAGATCCAACCAGTCCATCCTAAAGGAAATCAGTCCTGAATGTTCATTGGAAGGTCTGATGCTGAAGCTGAAACGCCAATACTTTGGCCACCTGATGAGAAGAACTAACTCATTTGAAAAGACCCTGATGCTGGGAAAGATTGAAGGCAGGAGGAGAATGGGAAGATAAAGGATGAGATGGTTGGATGGCATCATCGACTCAATGGACATGAATCTGAGTAAACTCTGGGAGTTGGTGATGGACAGGGAGGCCTGGCGTGCTGTAGTCCACGAGGTCGCAAAGAGTCGGACATGACTGAACTGAACTGAGCACACACACACACACAGAAACATGAATGGCATCTTTTTCCCCCCAGTGTACAGGCCTCAAAATGTACATTAATTCCTGAACTACAGCTTCTCTCAACTCCACGCTGCTCAGAGAAAGGGCAGCCTTCGATGTCCTAATGACACGGGGCACCTGTGCGACGAGCAGGGCTGAGGGAGGCTTCAAGCGTGGGGCTGAGGGGCTCCCGCCAGTAAGCACCTGCAGTGCACACATTAAACGTAGGATAACCTTACCTCATTCCACCCAGGGGCCTGGTCAAATAAAGGAGGGGATGCCAGAAAGAGGGAGCTTTGGTCTGGTTGAGTTTCTACATGTCCAAATACCAACAGCAGTTTTCAGTCCCCTCACGAATGCCACCTGACTCCTCCTCAACCAAACCTTGAAACACATCAAGGACCAATCTGCTTGCATGTTCACAGCAGCCCACAGAGCCGAGCACTGTGAACAAGCCGGCCTTCTGCAATGCTTATTTCTGTCTTCACTCAGGGCCTCGGGTTTTGACCACATGGATGGAGGAAGGGCAGAGTGATCAGGAGAACAGATTCAAGGCTTTTAAAGGACTGTACCCTATTTCCGCTCAGCACTCCTACAAGGGCTGATCAATGACATTCCTAGAAAGAATTCACTAAATAAGAGGCTTAGGGAGGAGTTTCCTCGCTAACACTCAGAGCCAGGTCTATCCAGGATCCAGATCTTTCAAAGGCTGCGTTGAAACTGGTCAAAATCAAACCACACTGGCAACTGAAGCAGGCCAACCGCCGTAAGCACGGAACTGATCTGAAATCTATCCACTTTCCATGTTGTCATTAGATCTCTTGTTTCAGAATCCTGAAAACTAAAATGTTCCTCTGCATCCAGAGAGATTATCTGGAATACCTGGCTCTGACTCAGGCCGATCAACAGCCATTTAATCACGAAGGGCTAATCAAGTAAAGGGCTTTATCTTCCCAACTGAAAACTCAAGATATCTAATACATACCTCTGATATTTTAAAAATCATTCCAGCTGTGGAATGGAGCACACGAAGTCTGAGCCTGTCCCCCCTAATCTTGGCCTAATGCTGACCCCAGATCACAGAGAAGGCTTTGGGAAGGGCCTGCAAGGCTTGGGGCCAGGCCAATCAAATTCTTTAATTCCTCCCCACCGCCCCCATCACACTCTCTGCTTCCAGGAGTGGAACAAGGGCAGCAGCCGTGAAGTCAGGAGAGCCTGGAAGACATCAGACAGCACAGCCGAGAGCAGGGCGAGGTACATGGGAGCAACACGCCTATGTTTTCCCCACTTAACAAAGAGATGGGCCTGAGATGTTTTACACACAGAGGGAGAAAGGAGAAGAGTGAAACACACACTTGATGCTCATTCATGTAAAGGCACAAAGTATTTACAACATCAAAATTTTTCTTCATCTTCCTCTTTAGTTTTTGTGTATTTCTGCACACAGGAAATTAGATAATCCGATCAAAACTTCTGAGACCGCTTACATCTCTCCCTTATTAAAAAAAAAAAAAAAGAAGAAACACCAAACATCTGCATGTGTTCAGGTTTCCGTATTTGTACATCTTTTTGGAAAAACATTGAGGACAATGACTAGCAAGTTCACAGGAAACTCGAATGTTTCTATGAAATATCCCTAAATATATTTTCTGAATTTTAGAGTGCCAGTAAAAGGCTATTAAAAACCAAAAGATCACAACAAACAGATAAGTAAGAGAGTTCACGATAAAATATACTCGCTTAAGGCACGCCAGAGAACCAGATACACAAGTGAAACTATTTCTCCACTTTGAATTTTTAACCGAGAGGCCGTGAGTCTGCGTCTCCAGTATGATAAACACTGGAATGAGAGTCGCCCTACGGACTGGGGCGATAAAGTCAGTTTCCTCAGGAAAAAAAAAGAAATTAAAAAGCACAGAAACCCAATACTATTGAACACAACGTTTTGTTAGTTTCAGATGTTCATTTCCTCAGAAGTCAATTTATGACCAGGTAGGACTAACCGCTACAAATCTCTTATACTAACCACAGCCTGGTAACATATATCCAATTAATAGGTATGATCAAATACAACAGGTATTTACTGAGAATGCATTATGTCTAAGGGAACAATGAACTACCTAGAACACAGAGCTGAAGCTGCAGGGTTAGAGCCACAGTCCCATCCCTAGGGCCCAAGGCAGGTCTCCAAACAGGCTCTCCTTTTACTCAGATAGTTTGGTGATGGGTCAAATTCCGGGGTAGGCGCTTTGCCATGAGGTTTCCCCCTCAGATCTTATTCCAGGGCTCCAGGGCCCTCCCATCACCAGCCCTTCATTCTTCCCAAACAAACTTTTACAAAAGTGTCAAAACTGTATCAGGCTTCCCAGGTGGTTCAGTGGTAAAGAATCCACGGATTCATGTTGATGCACGGCAAAACCAATACAATATTGTAAAATAATTAACCTCCAATTAAAATAAATAAATTTATACGTTAAAAAAAAAGAGAGAGACACATTTGATCCCTGGGTGCGGAAGATCCCCTAGAGAAGGAAATGGCAACCCACTCCAGTACTCTCGCCTGGAAAATTCCATGGACAGAGGAGCCTGGTGGGCTACAGTACATGGGTTCACAAAGAGTCAGACACAACTGAGTGTACACAGACACACACACACACTTGCGTCCAGAACATTTTACTTCTCAATGTATTCACATACGATTTCTGGACATATACTCTTTACCCAAATGAATGACTGCCAAATGACCAGACTGGTGAACACTTGTTATAGAGGGAATTTCCCTTTCAATAAAATTCAACACACCCATCCCCAAAGAGCAGGTCTGTCAGCTGAGACACGGCAAATGGCTGATTTGATACCACAAAGGTGGTCTTTCAAACATACACTGCATGGAGTGTCCACATTTAAATCAAGTGTTCGACTCTGCGACCCCATGGACTGTAGCACGCCAGTCTCTTCTGTCCTCCACTCTCTCCTGGAGTTTGCGCCAATTCACATCCATCGAGTCGGTGATGCTATTTCATCCTCTGCCGCTCCCTTCTCCTTTTGCCTTCAATCCTTCCCAGCATCAAGGTCTTTTCCAATGAGCTGGCTCTTAGCATCAAGTGGCCAAAGTATTGGAGCTTGCAGACATACTTTTGAGTCCATCCACCCAGGAGGAGGATGGAAATAATGTTGACCTTTGCCCCAATTCTATGCTGAATTCTCCTGGCTCAAGCCCCTTTATGAATATGCATACACTACCCAAGCCCCCTCACCCTGGGCTTAAAAATTCCCCAATTCTGCTATGGGGGAGCCAGAGCTTTGGGAAAGATCCCTGATGTTCTCCTTAACTGGCTACAAGTAATAAATCCTCCTTCTCCTGCTCTCTCTTGATTGTGTCTTTGGTTTAACACCCACCAACAGGGGAAGCCAGTCTTTTGGGTAACTAATTTTCAGAATCCCTATGGGTCTATAATTTTATAACTCCCATTTTACTGGTGAGGAAACTCAAGCATAGAGGGTTAAAGGACTTGCCAAACATTTCCCAGCTAGTAAGTTGCACAGTCAGTTTCAAATATATGCAGTTTGTCCCAAGTTGCACAGTCAGTTTCAAATATAAGCAGTTTGTCCCAAGTCCTCTGAGTGGCTCTTGACCACCACATCACTCTGTCACAGTACTTGACAGTGTTTTACAAAACTAGTTATTTACACCCAGTGGATGACCACAGAAACACACAAAAGGCAAACACAAGATTTCCTCTCACTGAGTAAAACCTCTGGCTCAAACACAAAGTAATTCACATGCTTATTTATGAATGTTTCAACTTTAGGCTACTTTTTAAATAGACAGGTGAGCTTAGTTCAAGGTATCAAACTACAAAAGCAAAGATGTACCCTGCCATTCAAAAAGTTCAGTTATACACACAAATAGGGAAGAGTCTTTGTTCAATATTTAAAAGGAAAACGGGGGAATTATTTCCACTGCCTAATTCGTCACACACACAAAAATGCATACTAAGCTGTCATTGTAGAGAAGGAAATTCTATTCTCTCAAAGCCAGTAATACTTAGTCTTCAGGAAAAAAAAAAAAAAAAACTTAGTTACCTTACCATGCTAATGTTACCTATTTGTTACAGTAACTCTAGATCAAAAAAAGGAGATGTTTAAAACTGGATAAGGCTGCTCAAATTTAACACCATTCTCTTGATAAGCTTTCCCCACCACTCTCCTCCCTCCTTACTCAAAACATCGCTCTTCAAACGGGTAATTTTAAGGATCTTTCTCGAGGCAATAAAGTAACCATCCCCACTACAATTTGGATTGTGACTACTAAACTTTAATTAACTATATAAATAGAAGTCGTTAAGGATAGAGAACAAAAGACAAAACAAAACAAAAACCCCTAACAGTTTGTTATCCAATTTTAAAAAAGGGCAGTTACAAGTTTAGCTCCAAGACACATTCTCTACTGAGCTGGGATTAGAGACTGGTAGGCACACAAAGCATCGATTCTGAGGACTTGTTTTATTGAACTACAAAAAGTTAAGTACACTAAAGGCTTGTTAATCTGCTCAACGAACCACATGAGGGTTTACTGCATGGCCTTTCCAAAACTGGGGCTGAATCGACTCAGGACTTGCAGCAGAACGCCCGAGCGGTTCAGCATGGTTTGCCCTTTCTGATTTTCCCCACACGAACGGTTGTGGTCATTCCTGGTGGGTGGACAACCTAGGGAGTGTTTTCTTTTTTTTTTAAGACAGCACAAAGAGCCCACAGCAAAGCTTCCCTTTCCTCAAAGCCTTCCTTCCTGATCCCTGTCTGTTTAAAAAACAACAAAAAAAGAACTTCTTCCCTCAAGGGAACCGCACAGCTGCTTTCCTCGGCCTTTTCTAACAGCAGCAGAGCTCATCACACCTACAGACCCGACTCTAAAGGGCCAGACAGAATCAATAACTCCACTCTGCTTTCAGAAGAATGGCTAAGAGGACACAGACCAGAAGGGAAACACACACCCACTCTCCCTTCCTCTCTGTCTCTCTCTCACCCCGTCTCTCTCTCTCTCTCTCTATTGCCTGTTGATCAGAATTCATCTCACAAAGGAAGGTAAGAAATATTGGGGATTAACCATACTTTTGGTAGGGTGACAACAGAAACCCAAACAAAACAAGCCGCCCAAGGAAGTGGTAGGCTAACAGGCTTTGGAAATGTAATTTCTCCACCCCCATATACATACATACTTATCACATAAAACAGCTGTATGCCAGCAAGAATAGCTTTAAAATCACTGGTTTTCCCCAAAAGAACACAACTGTACCAGATGAAAACTAACTGAAAGGTCCAAGTCAGAAGATTTATAATGCCTGGTAGGCACACAAGAAAGCTGCTGTCTGAGCTGAGACAAGACGCTCGTAGCATGTCTGCAAGGAGCCCACGCTCCCCGGCTGGCTGATAACGGCCTCCACTATCTGGAGCTCATGGCTGCCTTCTTTCACTTGACACCTTCCTCTCACACATCAGCTACTGCAGGCTAACTCAGCCTCCCAAGAACAGTGACCTTTTCTCCCTGGTTTTCCTAACACTCTGACAAGAAGTAAATTACAACCCAACCATTTCAGCCGCTGTAAATGTTACCTATGACTCTATTTGACTCAACTCTACATGTAAGTTGGTAAATCGTCTGCCTGCAATGCAGCAGACCCGGGTTCGATTCCTGGGTTGGGAAGATCCCCTAGAGAAGGAAATGGCAACCCACTCCAGTATTCTTGCCTGGAGAATCCCACGGACAGAGGAGCCTGCCAGGCTACAGTCCATGGATTGCAAGAGTCGGACACGACTTAGCGACTAAACCACCACCACCACCTACGTGTAAATACAGTTGAGATAAATCTGAATTTTAAAGCTAAAAAAACCTTACAGGACTTCCCTGGCGGTACAGTGGATAAGAATCCACCTGCCAATGCAGGGGACATGGATTTGATCCCTAGTTCTGGAAGATCTCACATGCTATGGCGCAGCTAAGCTCATGTGCCACAGCTACTGAGCCCGAACACCCTAGAATCAACAAGCTGCAAATACTGAGCCCACGTGCTGTAATGACGGAATCCCATGTGCCTAAAGCCTATGCTAGGCAACAAGAGGAGCTACTGCGATGAGAAGCCTACACACAACTAGAGAGTAGCCCCCCGCTCTCCGCTACAAGAGAAAGCCCACGTGGAGCATTGAAGACCCAGCACAACCAAAAAAAAACCCTTACAGATTATCTAGTTTAGCCTGCAGTTTGACAGATGAAGACTCAGATGGAAAGGATTAATTACTAGCTCAGTGGATACAGATCATGTTAGCAGCAGGACCAGGCAGTATCCAGACTTCCCAACCAGCTCTCACGCCATCCTGACCCTCCACATAAAAGGGGTGCCTGAGATCCTGCAGTGACATAGGAGCTAAGGCTAGGAATGCCATACAATTCCAGGGCCTGAAGCAGGGAACTGTGGTCCACAGGCCGTTCAGTTCAGTTGCTCAGTCGTGTCCGACTCTTTGCGACCCCATGACCTGCAGCACGCCAGGCCTCCCTGTCCATCACCAACTCCCGGAGTTTACCCAGACTAGTGTTCATTGAGTCGGTGATGCTATCCAACCATCTCATCCTCTGTCGTTCCCTTCTTCTGCCCTCAATCTTTCCCAGCATCAGGGTCTTTTCTAATGAGTCAGCTCTTTGCATCAGGTAGCCAAAGTATTGGAGTTTCAGCTTCAACAGCAGTCCTTCCAATGAACACCCAGGACTGATATCCTTTAGGATGGACTGATTGGATCTCCTTGCAGTCCAAGGGACTCTCAAGAGTCTTCTCCAACAAAAGCATCAATTCTTCAGCACTCAGCTTTCTTTATAGTCCAACTCTTGTATCCACACATGACCACTGGAAAAACCATAGCCTTGACTAGACAGACCTTTGTTGGCAAAGTAATGTCTCTGCTTTTTAATATGCTGTCTAGGTTGGTCATAACTTTTTTTCCAAGAAGTAAGCATCTTTTAATTTCATGGCTGCAGTCACCATCTGCAGTGATTTTGGAGCCCCCCAAAATAGTCAGCCACCGTTTCCATTGTTTCCCCATCTATTCGCCATGAAGTGATGGGACTGGATGCCATGATCTTAGTTTTCTGAATGTTGAGCTTTAAGGCAACTTTTTCCCTCTCCTCTTTCATCAAGAGGCTCTTAGAAAGATGAAAAACCTGTGCCTCCCAAGCAGGCAGGTGAAGCCGTTGATTAAAGGATAACCAAGTACCCTGCATCTAGATAACTGAGGCAATTCCTTCCCTCTCTGCCACAATTCCAAGTAAAAACAAATTAAAAGAGGCATTTTGATGAAATACACCTGGCTTGAGAGGTTTTTTAAAAAACCTCTAAATAGGAGACTTTAAAAAAAAAAATGGGACAGTACTTAACTTTGTGAGGCTTCACTTTCACAATCATACATACCCTTGGCACAGGAAGACTCTAGTAAATTTCCATAAGTTGCCTTAATAGGGAAAACACTTAACTTAGTAAGGTAAATAAGGTAAAATAAGATCAGAACTGGGATTCCTTTGGAAGGAATGATGCTAAAGCTGAAATTCCATGCGACGAGCTGACTCATTGGAAAAGACTCTGATGCTGGGAGGGATTGGGGGCAGGAGGAGAAGGGGACAACAGAGGATGAGATGGCTGGATGGCATCACTGACTCGATGGACGTGAGTCTGGGTGAACTCCGGGAGTTGGTGATGGACAGGGAGGCCTGGCGTGCTGCGATTCATGGGGTCTCAAAGAGTCAGACACAACTGAGCGACTGAACTTAACTGAAGGCTTACTGTCTGAGGCTTTCAGATTTTAGTTTTGAGAACATTAATGGTTCTGAGAATGTACATACATAATCACAATCCATGGGCTTTAAAACCAAATTTATTAAACTAGATCAGTGTTTATCAACCTTGGCTACACATGAGACTCAACTGCCAACCAAGTGAGTTAGCCACCTCGGATATTTCACCCGCTCAAGCCCTCTGATGACTACACCCGCAGATTTCTAGTCTTCAAGGATGAGACCCCTATACCGAGGAGCAGAGACAGTGATGTCTACTTTATCCGATTTCCTGACCCACAGAATTCAGGGGCATTAAAAAATAATGTTTTCAGACCACTAACTTTGGGGACGAATTGTAAACAATAATAGTAACTGGGACACCTGGCAAGTGTTTAAAAATCCCAATGCCAAAGGGGCACTTCCGCCCGATGAAGCCAGAAATGCCAGGGGTAGGAGTCAGGCATCAATTTTTAAAGCATGCCAGATGATTCTGATGTGCAACCAAGGTTTAGAACCATGTCCAGGCCTGTCCTGTCCAACACAGTAGCCACCTGCTGTTTAAATGAATGGGCTTCCCTGATGGCTCAGTAGTGAAGAATCCGCTTGCCAATGCAGGAGGCGCGTTCGATCACTGATCCAGGAAGATCCCACGTGCCCCTGAGCGACTGGGCCCCTGCGCCACAACTACTGAGTCTGCACTCTGGAGCCCAGGAGCCACAAGTACTGAGCCCATAGGCTGCAAGTACCGAAGCCCACAAGCCCTGGAGCCCATGCTCTGCCAAAACAGGGTTTCTCACTGTGAGAAACCCATGCACTGCAACTGGAAACTGGCCCCTGCTTGCCGCAACTAGAGAAAGCCAGTGCAGTGAAGACCCAGTGCAGCCATAAATAAATAAATAAAATTCTAAAAGTAAAATAAATTGAATGAAAATGAAATAAAATTTAAAATTCCGTTCTTTGGTTGCACTAGCCACATATCAAGTCCTCAGTCATCATACATGACAAGCGATTACCACAGTGGATAGCAGATGTGTAGAATATTCCCACCATCACAGAAAATTCTAATGGACCAGCCCTGGTTTAGAGCAGTGATTCTCAAAGCTTGGTCCTGAGCTCAGAGCATCAGCATACCCTGGGGACTTGCTACAAGTGCAAAATCTCAGGCCAAGCTATGGCTCAGGACTTTTTGGAGTGAGGCTCTCCAAATGAGCCTAATGCACTCTCCCGTGTGAGAACCCCTGGGCTGTTACCGTCCACACAAAATCATTTTTTCCATGGCCTAGCTCATACCTCTTGATGAAAGTGCAAGTGGAGAGTGAAAAAGCTGGCTTAAAGCTCAACATTCAGAAAACGAAGATCATGGCATCTGGTCCCATCACTTCATGGGAAATAGATGGGCAAACAGTGTCAGACTTTTATTTTTGGGGGGCTCCAAAATCACTGCAGATGGTGATTGCAGCCATGAAATTAAAAGATGCTTACTCCTTGGAAGAAAAGTTATGACCAACCTAGATAGCATAATCAAAAGCAGAGACATTACTTTGCCGACTAAGGTCCGTCTAGTCAAGGCTATGGTTTTTCCTGTGGTCATGTATGGATGTGAGAGTTGGACTGTGAAGAAGGCTGAGCACCGAAGAATTGATGCTTCTGAACTGTGGTGTTGGAGAAGACTCTTGAGAGTCCCTTGGACTGCAAGGAGATCCAACCAGTCCATTCTGAAGGAGATCAGCCCTGGGATTTCTTTGGAAGGAATGATGCTAAAGCTGAAACTCCAGTACTTTGGCCACCTGATGTGAAGAGTTGACTCATTGGAAAAGACCCTGATGCTGGGAGGGATTGGGGGCAGGAGGAGAAGGGGACGACAGAGGATGAGATGGCTGGATGGCATCACTGACTCAATGGACGTGAGTCTGAGTGAACTCCAGGAGTTGGTGATAGACAAGGAGGCCTGGCGTGCTGCGATTCATGGGGTCTCAAAGAGTCGGACATGACTGAGTGACTGAACTGAACTGAACTGAACTGAGCTCATACCTACATATGAAAGCTATCAACTTTGAACTCCACAGTAATGTAAGGGAATGGTTCATGTTGTCATACAATTTCAGAGATGCATTTTTGTGTTGAGTAAGTTCACTTGGGAAGAAACGCCTTGCAATTGGCAAAGGAGTCTTTAAAAGGTTCCAGTTATTTTTATGCTCTCAGTTATTTATAATTGTTAAGAGAAGCAACTTTCAGGTCCAGAAATACAGAAATATGGTTTTAAAGTTATGAAACTCAACAGACTACAGTACTCAACTATTAAAATTATAATTATGAAAACCATGTTGCATGACAAAATATAAATGGGACAAAAGCAAAACACAGCATTTTAACTACAAATATTTATATTTATGGACAAGGACAAAATGAAGGAAGGGGAAAAATAAGAATAATGGATTTGTTAGGTGTTTGGTTGAATAACGACACTTTCCCCCGCCCCCGCTTTTAAATTTCTGCCATGCTTCTTATAAAACATTTTAGATTATCTAAAGAAGCAATCTTTTAAAAAGATACAATTGTGCTTTGATGTGAAAAGTTCACTTCAAGAACAATTTGGTAAAATAGTTCTAGTACTTTATTAGTGACTCACCGAACTGTTCATCTCCTAGTAAAATGAAATCAACAGCAGAAACTAACACAGCACTGTAAAGCCATTACACTCCAGTGCAAAAAATAAAATCGGGGGGTTTCCCTGGTGGCTCAGCTGGTAAAACATCAAATCAAGACTGCATTCAAGCAAATGATGAGGCTTGGACTGTTTATCCTCCTAATTCTGAGGGTCTATGAGGGCCTATAAGGAAAAAAAAAAAAAAACAACTTTTTTTTTTAACCTTAGATCTTACAATCAAACAAATTACTCATTTTTACAATAAAATTTTAGAGATATGAAAACTTGACATTTTTCCATGCTTAGTTTTCATATCATTGTTGGATGGTAAAACACCAAATAAACTAATTTCCAAGAAAGAATTTCTGATATTTTCTTCTTATATTTGCAAAGCTAAATTCCCAAAGATATAATATTTTGTAGAGTTATCTTGAAGAGATAGCTCTTGAATTCCATATAAATCAACTCTTGATTGTTTTCATGTGAATTTTAGTATACCTCCTTTACTGATAGCTCTGTTGTTAGTAAATTTCATTTTTGTTGTTAAGGTACAAAATTCTCCTTGAGGATTTCTATATATCTTGTTGGTTTCTCTGCCATTCTGTTCTCTGCCAGTTAAGGTACAAAATTCTCTTTGAGTATTTCTATATATATTGTTGGTTTCTCTGCCATTCTGTTCTCTGCCAGTAATGTTCTCCAAAGTCCTTTAAATTCTAAATGCACAAACACCTTCTCTGTTCTTGCTCCAGGGAAGATTTGAGAAAGGGTAACTGTGGCTGAATAACTGAGAAACCTTGATGTCTTCAGAAAGCCTACTATTTGGGGAAGATGTTTTCTTATAAATGTTTTTTAAATATAACTGCATAGCATATGTTTCAATTTTATTGAAAACTGGAAACATTTCAAGTTATCCACTTGTCTCTGATTAGATTTTGCCAGAAGAATTCAAGTGGTAGAATGATAAACTGGCTAGTTTGGTATCATTTTGAAAAATCTCCCCAGCCCAACAAGCATATATATTTTAAACTTAACAATAACCAAAACAAAAACAAAAAAAAAGAGAAAAATTCAACTAACATTTTTGCAATAGTAATACAAAATTAGGATTTTCTAATTTTTTTCAACTTTTGTACTGATTACAACTAATTATCTTCATGAATGTTAGTAACTAAGAGTTGCATAAGGCAACTACCACCTTTAATTATAGCATTTATATGTGCTCTTAAGAAAAAACAATTTTATTTCTATTGTTGAAAGTCGAAAAGGGATTTGACAGAACATTTAATAATAATTTTTTTAAAAACAACAAAGAATTTACAAAAATGCTTTCTGTCCACTGGGCACTGTTGAATCTAGGCCCTGAGAATACAAAGATAAATCATATATAGTCCTTGTGCTAGAGAAAGCCCCAGATCTATATATTTGAGAAAAGCCTTTAACATAAAAGACAGACACCAACACTAACAAAACTATGCACTTTAAAAAGAAGAAGAAAGAAAAGGCTACTATATAGAGAAAAATATCATTAGTGTCCTCAGAAAGACAGAAAATGCCACAACTAGAAAATAAGCACAGGATGCTATTTTTTTTAAGTCTAAAAGAGTTCTTGGAAATTAAAAATATGATATCAGAGGAAAAAATTAACATAAAGTTTGGAAGATGAAGTGGATGAAATCTCCCAGAAGGCAGAACAAAAACAATAGATGAAAAGCAGAAAGGAAAAATAAAATAATCAGATGACCAGTTCAGGAAACCCCATGTCTAAATAAGTGCTCCAGAAAAGTATAAATAAAAAGAGAGCATTTGCTAATGAATTAATTCAATCAATTTTTTCAGCACTGAAGGATACAAGTTTCCAGGTCCAAAAGGCCCACCACTGTGATTTCACCAAAAAGGAGAAGAAAGAATATTCTATAGGATTCCAGAAAGGGAAAATCTAGGTCATGTCTTAAGGGCTGGAAATCCAAATAGCTTCAGACTTCTCAACAGAAAGACTGGAAGCAAGAAGACATTAAAGCAACCAACATCTTTAAAATAGAATTTGTCACCCATCCAAACTATTAACGAGGTAAGTGGGTGGAATGAAGATATTTTCATTTTTGAAATGAAAAACTTCACCTCCCAAAATTCTTTCTGGGGAAGCAACCAAAGGACATGCTCTACAAAACTGAGGCAGCAAAGAAAGAAAGAGAAACAGAAAAACAAGAGATTTCGCACAGAAAAGAGTCCGTAAAAGGAATTCTCAGAATGATGTGGCAGGAACCCCCAGGATGACAGCTACATCAGGCAGAGCCTTTATAAATTATAAAACTACTCCACACTTCAAAGTATTTACACTGATTTAAAATATTTATACATATGTATGTATGCAGAACCCAACTTCTTACCCACTAAACTTGTATTTTTCAAATTATAAACTTGTTACCCTTTAGCAGGTTTTGAAGTTAATTTGGTAAGTCACAACCAACGTTTCTAAAATGAAGGAGAACAGAAAGGGGTAGAAAAATAACAGAGATATTGCACATAGTAAATTTTTTCATGAACCTTTATATAGGTGCACACAACGGTGCATAATGTAAAATACATTTTTAACTGTGAACAAAATAATTTTAAGTCATTAATCTTTAGTACATTATAATTACTTTTAGGCTTGTCTTTTAAAGTGAGAGATGACCATCTATTCTAAAACAAAAATGGAAAACGTGGACATCTAATGAAAATATTCCATTATAACATTCTTCAAAATACCACTGATATCATGCATGAAGAATGCTCACTCCTATATTAGTGAAATCTAAATACTCTGCTTTCTTACAATCAACTTTGTAATATTGAGCCAGAGAGAGGAGTAACAACACAGAAAACACAATAAAACTCAAAGTCACCTAGATAATGTAGAATATTACTGCTGCTTTGGTGATGGATCTTTTTCATTTGATATGATTTCAACTAATTTTTCAACTTTCACTCTACAGTTTTACTTGAGGAGAAGAAACCATCCTGGAAACGACTGTAATAGCAGGGGAAACCAGTCTGGGGGAATAAACAATCAAAAACTTGCAACATATAATTCATAACCTGGAAACTATAGACGCAGTCAAATCGACCAAGCTGTAGCTTTCTTCCACTGACCGACCTCCGTGTACCTTGTAAGCTACACTGCCCACCCTACAGTATGGAAAAACTGGGCAAGAAGTTAAAACTTTGATGTTCTTTTACTAAGAGCCTAAATTTATCCAATTTTTCTTTTAACTTAGCTAGGATATATCTGCACATGGCTTCAGTTGCTTACCCTACAATTTACTTACTTTCAGTTACTTACTTTAAAATGGTTTAAAACAATCAAGAACAAAAATTTCTGTACAAAGCAAGTTCCATTACATTCTGATGATAAAACTTCACTTCCTAAAAGCTACAAAGATCAGATTGATATATACATGGGTATATATACATATTTTTTATGGGCTTCCACAGTGGCTCAGCAGTAAAGAATCCACCTGCAATGCAGGAGATGCATTAGATCCCTGGGTTGGGAAGATTCCCCTGGAGGGCATGCAACCCACTCCAGTATTTCTTGCCAGGAAAATGGGGGACAGAGGAGCCTGATGGGCTACGGTGCATGGGGTTGCAAAGAGTCGGACACGAATGAGCACAGATGAACATGTGTATTTTTAAAACCACAACTACCACCCATACTGGATTTTTTTAAAGGAGTCAACATACTGTTATTAAAGGATAGAAAAGATTTTTGTGGAAAAATATATATATATATATTTGTGTGTGTATTTGAAAATATGCATGGAAAATCAATAACTGAGGTCACCTTTTTTGTTTGGGGAGAGATGAGAGGATATTAAGTGTTAAGGATGACAGCAGGAATGAGAGGAAGACTTTGCAATGGACACCTGGTTATACGTTGATTTTTAAACTATTATGTATTTTGGCAAGTTAGGGGTTCTAATTCTGTCCTCCTTCCTGAATTGCCTGGCTTCTGCACTCTGCTTCACATTCTGCACGCACGCACATACAATCAGCCAGAAGTAATCTGTGGCAGGTATGCTTTCAGTTTCTTTGACAAAGGACTTTCTACCGATCTTGAAAAAGTGAACCTGCACTCTTAGCAACCCCCATGGCCAGCACAAATGCCACCTGTCTTTACAAGATGCCAAGACCCCGGGTCACGCCCACAGCTCCTCCTCAGCGTTCCCATCACAGTGCAAACCATCACCATGCAGACATTTGCTGAAGGTCTGCTATGTGCCAGGTGCTGTTTGGAGGTATGGAAGACAAAAGTCAGTAGGACAAGGTTCCTGCCTTCCCAGAGCTCACAACCAAAAGGAGGAAAGGAAGAAGAAACAGGCAATTTTCAAGTGATATGGTAAACATAATGGCAAAAGTATAATCTAAATAATTTACCACACTATATTTTAACTATTTTTACTTCTCTCTTCTCACATCTCTCAAAGGTGTAAGCCTCTGGCATAGGTTCTGGGTCCACAGTGGTCTTTGGATCCCCCGTGCTGAGCATGGTACCTGCATGATCTGAACTTCATAATGAACTTCATATATGTCTCCTGCATTGTAATGCAATGGTATGTTAAGAAACCCATTCATATAACTCTTAATGTTTCAGAATGGTTTATTAACTATCAACTATTAATCTAGACTTCTGTGGTACATTATAATCTTAGAATTTTAGGACCAAAACAAATATCTTTAACCTCAGAAGCCCTGTGACTCTTTTAGACCTTAACATGTAGCCTTGGCTTCAATTCCATAAAGGGGGAAATTATGAAAGCTAAGCCTGTTTCTTTTCCTGGAAACCAATGTACTCTTGCTTGTTTTTACTAGTAGGACTGAAAACTTGGACCTAGTAACTTAAAATTCCAACCACCATTAATACATTAGTAATTTCCTGCAATATTTGGAAAAACAGCTATTTCAATGATAAGGTTTACCAAGATTCATTTAAAAACTCCTTACACTTCAAGCCTTGGACTTCTAGGTAAGAAAAACCCTAGTCTCACCTTGCTCTGAGCTTGATTCCAAAACAAATGAAAAAGAAATGAATTGCAAACATAACATGAAGCATTGTTGCAATTAATCAACGTAGAACCCAAGGGAGAAACTGTTTCTATTTTTAAATGTGCTGTTGCTTTAAGGGAAAATCCACTGGAGAAAGATGAAACCAAGCTGCATAATGAAAATCAAAATGCATTTGATGTCTCCATCCTTGCAAAGACAGTAATCCTAACGTGCAAGCAGTACTGCTGGGTTGAACCCTCCCAGTTTGTCTATAAACTGAATGACACGTACCTAGGCAAAACCCGCAGAAAGAGCCCATCCACCATTCAAATAATTCTGTCAGGAGGTCAGAACATGTTTCAGCACTATTCTTATAGCTCTGGATAACGGGCTATTCCAAGAAGCAAGCATATGGAGAAATCCCCAAATCACGCTACAAATCATTACTTAAAAGATCCTGATTAGTAATGACGGTGGTGGCCCTAAAAATGATCAACTGATTATTTAGCCTTTCCAGCCAAGTGTCTGCAGTTGTAAAGTCTATCCACATTCCACAAAATTAAATCCCTGCCTGTCCACAATGGACAAAGCTTTATAACATTAAATAGTAGCTAATAGTAACAATCCTTATGGTTAAGAGTGGCAAGAAGCAGGTGCCAAACCAGCAAGGAAAACAGAAGCCACAGAAACACAGGAGTTGACAATTCTACCTATTTTGTAGATTGCTTTGAAGAATCTGACCCAGCAGAATTTATTTCTTAAACATGAGAAAATATTCAGTTTGGGTGTGGGGGGGATGAGGGAAAGGTACTGGTGATCTAGGCAGCCAATGTAACCTGTAAATATCTTAATTTACTCAATGAGTTTACTTGCTATTAACATGAAATATACAACTATATTGCTATAAATGGATCTAAAATACTATAAATATTTAAAATGTATCTAAAAATATTATCCAAGGATACAACCATTACTGTTAAAAAGCATTTAACACATTTTAAATATAACAGCTATTTACCTTCACCATACCAGTCTGCTATAGGAAGCAGAATGTTTGCACAATAGATAAAAATTTCTAGCCTCAGCACAAAAAGCAAAAAATTCTCAAATTTACCTCCTGATAATTTCTTCCCCCAAATTTAGTAAACTATGCCTGGACACTGCATGATTATAGAATGAAGGCAGTTGCTTCCTTTAGCAATAAAGTAACAAACCCTACTTCAGAGCTGCTATTCAGTGAGGGAAAAAAAAAAAAAAAGCTCCAAAGAGCAAAAATGTCACTAAATTGTATCACATCAATCAACAGGTAACAGGTGACTTTTGGAAACAAAAACTCACTCCAGAAGAGTTAATTTTTCAAATCTCCCTGGTTTCTCTTTCCTATTTTTCCAAGCTACTGCACTGCTATACTGAATGAATTTCAACCCTTTTCTTCTCAGGGGCTTACCAGAAAAATGCCAAATATTCAAATTATTTTAGGGCATTTTCCCATACTGTTGCGTGGAATAGAGCAGAATTAATAAGGATCCAACAGTTAACACTTTTCAAATGCAAATATGTTGCCATCTAGTAAATGCAGCCCCTCTTAAACATCCCCCCAGTGTCTACACAGCTCCGGGGCACTACTTTTGTCTTCCTGAAAATCAAAATTCGCGCATTACATTCAGACATTATCTCAACCTAGCACCAACAAAATAATAGATCTTAAATGGTCCAGGCCTGAGCCAGCATCGTACAAAACTGTTTTGCTTTACTGCGGTGGGGGTGGAGGGGGTATTCCTCCCACTCCCTATATTACACAAAGTTCCTTAACAAGTGTCTGCCAAATAAAGCCACCAGTGCAGGGGTGGAAAGAACCAGGGGCAGCGGGTTCCACGGTGCCGGCCTTGGGAGGTCATTCCTCGCCTCAGGCCTCAGTTTTCTCATCTGTAAAATGTGGCCGTGGGGACCATCATCTCGAGAGTCCCAGCAGGCCCTCTCGGGGTGTCTCGCCGCGGGCCGGGGACACAGGACTGGTCCCAGCTCTGGCCCGGGGTGTCCTGCCTCTAGATGGGAGGGAACAAGGGAGAGGGGGGGCAGAGGGAGGAGAGAGAGGAACTTGGACTTGCAACAGCTTCAGACGGGAGCGTGCGACAAACTTGAAGCCGTCCTCCTAACAATAGGAAAGAGCACTCCCATTTTCCTGGCTCAAACTTGCAGGAGGCGGCGGGGCTGCACCCGCCCGCCCTCGGCACCCGCTTTTACCTTTCTCCCTGTTTGGTGTTAGAAGGAGGAGGGTGCAGAACCGTTTGATTCCCTTCCATCTCCACCACGCACTTGGTGTTGAGTTCCAGTTCTGAAAGCAAAAGGGGAGGAAGAGTGTTGCAGAGCCGTGCATCCGCGCCCGCAGCCCGCCTCTGCGCGCCCGCGCGGCGCTCTCCCCCGGGAGGCGGCCCGAGCCGGGAGCCGGCGCACCGGGTCCCCGCGGCCGCGGAGGGCGCCGCCTCCTCCCCGGAGCTGCCCCGGCTCGCCTCCCGCTCCCGCCGCCCCAGCCCCGCGGCCCCGCAGTTTTCCAAAGTTGCCCCCCACCCCCCCGCCCTCAGCCCCGATCGCAAAGCGCAAAGGAGCGGAAAGCTTGCTCACCTCGTCGGTTCAGGGGCCGGACCCGGACGGCAACTTTTACCTTGGTATCCGACATGTTGGCGGCGCCCGCTCGGCCCCCAGGCGGCCCCTTCACGCGCGCCCCCCGAGCGCGGCCGCCGCCGCTCCGCCGTGAGCTCCGCGAGGCAGCGCCGAGGCGCGCGGGCCATCCCGGGGGAGCGCGACGCGGGGCACGGCCGGGCCCGGGGAGGGGCGGGCGCGCGGGCGGGCGGGCGCGCGGGGCGGGGCGCGGCGGCCGCGGCGGCGGCGGGCGGGGAGGAGGCCGCGCCGCCCGGGCCCAGGCGCCGCTCTAGCCGCGCCGGCCCAGCCGAGCGCACAGCGCCGCCGCCCCTCGCGGCCGCCCCGGGCCGGGCCGCGCCGCCATCTTCCCCGCCTCGCGGCGCCGGGAGGCCCGGCCGGCCGGCACCCGGGGAGGGAGCGGGGGCCGGCGGGCGGCGCGCGGGGCTGGGCAGGGGAGAGGGGCGCAGCGATCCGGGGCGGGGCGCTCGCTTTTCCCCCGGGGCGCGGCCTGTCCCCCGCGGCCCCGGCGCCGGCGGGAACCCCACGGGCACCGCCTTGAACTCGAGTCACCTTCTGGGGCCGCTGTCACCGCAGCCCCCGGGAGCCCCTGGGCGTGCCGGGTGGGCAGGCCTTACCCACCGGGTGAAATGCGCCTCCACCGGCCGGCCGCCCCCTCCGCCCGCCCCTCACCGCACCGCGCCCAGCGCGCAGCGGCGTTTTCCGATAGTGAACCGAGGCTGGAAGTCAATCCGTGCCTCCACCACCAAATGAGCGTGTTTGCAAAGATTACTCTCGCTTCCTTTCCGGCCCTTGCGCTTCTCCGACGGGAGAGATGTCCAGTGTGGGCTAGGAGGGTCATTAACTGTTACTTAAGAATTTAAGAGCCATGGATTTTGGTCGCGCTTGCCAAAGACCCACCTCGCTGCCAGGGCGGGACTAGGGGGGATCTGATTTATTCTGTGCGGTTCAACAAGTGCTTCTTGGGCGTGCACTTCTAGGTGCCGGGCCTGTTGAAGCGTACACAGAGTCTATAATCCCGAGTTGAGATCAGGGGAAATCTTTCCAGGTCGCTTAAATGTAGAAATTCAATCTTTCATAGGGTCATTCGAAGTTGTCTTGGGGGCCAACTGTGTGCAAAGTACTGTGGAGGACACACAAAAACGCGAATAGTCTTGCATCCAGTACTGCAGACGCACACTCTGTGGCGGGAAAAATAGCACCGAGTCAGGTGTGACGCTAGACTGTTGGCAGATGCCCTGAGATGTTCAGTTCTGTCTCCAACAGGTGCCAAGTAGGGAGGGGCTTGACTCTCTCCCCACCCGAACCCCCATCCTCTGTCATATCATGAAAGCCTGGAATACCTAAGAAATTTCAACTTTATTCTAAAGGCAAGGGGAAACTGAATGGAGACTTTGGGTTTGGAGCCGGGGACCGACTCTAAGACTATCATCAAGATAAGAGGTGATGATGGCTAGAGCAAAGCCAGCGGTGGTAAAGATGCAGGAAGCAGGACGTACTGTGGAGATAAGAGTGAAATAACTCAGCAGCACTGGGATGTGAGAATTGAGGGTCTGGGAGGATGCTGGTGCATGTGTGAGTGTGTGTGTCGCTCGGTCATGTCTCTTTGTGTACCTATGGACTGTAGCCCACACACCAGGCTCCACTATCCATGGGATTCTCCAGGCAAGAATACTGGAGTGGGTTGCCATGCCTTCCTCCAGGGGATCTTGCCAACCCAGCAACTGAACTTGGGTCTCTTGCATTGGTGGCCGATTCTTTATCCTCTGAGCCACCAGGGAAGCCCATGCTGGCCCATAACACACCATAAATAGATAAGAAGTCTTAAGGTGAGAGGGGCATGGTTAATTTGCTATTGCTGGTTAAATAGCTTCCTCTTTTTTTTTTTTTGGTTGGTTGGTTGGTTGGGGTTTTGTTTGTTTGTTTTTGCCAAGTAGTCCTTCTGTTTTTCAACCTTTCCCAACCCTCTTCAACTTGAAAGTCCCTCACCTCCTCTGAGAAGAGTTTACCAAATGTTTCTTCTTCAAAACAGTTTTAACCCTAACTCACGTGAGATTGGGCTTCCCTGGTGGCTCCATCCACAAGGAGTCCACCTGCAATGCAGGTTCAATCCCTGGGTCGGGAAGATCCCCTGGAGACGGAAATGGCAACCCGCTCCAGTATTCTTGCCTGGAGAATCCCATGGACAGTGGAGCCTAGTGCGCTGTAATGCATGGGGTCACAAAAGAGTTGGCCATGACTTAGCATGTCCCTACAACACTTCTACAACCCTCCTCCCACCCTCCTCCCAAATGGTCATCCCTCTGATTGAGTTTGTTTGCTGGCAGAGTGCTCTCTCATGGGTGACCCTAACATTCTACTGATAGAGAAGGGCTCTGTACAGGGCTTCCCTCCTAATTCAGTTGGTAAAGAATCTGCCTGCAATGCAGGACACCAGGGTTCGATTCCTGGGTCAGGAAGATCCCCTGGAAAAGGAAATGGCAATCCACTCCAGTATTCTTGCCTGGAGAATCTCTTGGACAGAGGAGCCTGGCAGGCTACAGTGCATGGGGTTGCATGAGTCGGACTCGACTTAGCAACTAAACCACCATGAAGAATCAAATTTGCTTCCTTGTAAATTGCAACTGTTGATATGCAGTGCCTCCTGGAGCTTCCCCCACTACAAATTAAACGCCTACACCAACAGCCCTTCAGACACTTGAAAATGGCTCTCATGCTCTTCTGAAGACCTCTGTTCTTCAGAACATGCTATACTAGGGACTTCCCTGGTGGTCCAACGGCTAAGACGCCATGCTCCCAATGCAGAAGGCCCAGGTTCCATCCTAGGTCAGGGAACTAGAGCCCACGTGCCAAAACCAAGAGTTTGCAGGCCACGACTAAAGACCCGGCATGCTGTAATAAAGATAGACGATCCCACATGCCACAGCCAAGAGCTGGCACAGCCAAATAAATAAATAAAAACAAAATTATTTTTTTAAAAAAGAATATGCTGTTCTAGTTACTGCGGTTATATAACACATCCTCCCGGCAGATTAGCAGCTTAAAACCATTTGAGAAGGGCTCATCTGGTTCAATCATGAGATTGCAGATGGCAGTCAGGTGGTAGCTGGGAACGTGGGAGTTGGAGCAGCTGGAGCAGGACAGGCATTCCTCTTTCTCTAAATACTTTCAAGCTTTCTCCGTACGGTCTTTCTGCATGGGCGGCTTGCACTTCCTCACAGCATGGTGGCTAGGTTCTAAGTGTGAGCATTTTAAGAGTCGCAGTGTAAGCTCCTCCAGCTTTTATGACCTTACCTTAGAAGTTCTGTAGTGCCACTCCTGTGGTCTCACAAGCCCTCCCCAATCCCAGGAGAGAACTACAGCCCCCTTATCTCAGTGGGGGAAATGTCAGAGTTAATCTTTCAAGATCATGTGATGTGGGAGACATTTGTTGTAGCCCTTTTTGGAAAATGCAATTTGCCACATATTGCATTCTCTCAACTGTGGTGGGCATCCTTCTCTGAAATTAGATTGTAACAAAGTGAGGGGACTTCCCTGGTGGTCCAATGGTTAAGACTCCTCAGTCCCAAAGCAGGGGGTGTGGGTGTGAACCAACATGCCACTCTGTGCAGCCAAAAAAAAAACAAAAAAACAAAAAAAGAAAGATAAGGCTTAGGAATGAGACAAACTGTATTTGAATCTTGTCTCACATGTAGCCTGGAACAAATTTTGAACTCCCCACAACAAATTTTCAGCTGGTTCATGAGTAAGTAAGAACTATGAACTCCTCTCCTGCAAGATGTACTAAACACCTTTTTGAGTAAATGCCCGGCATACAATGTTCACTTTTTCTGAGAACAGCTGTTCCCTCTCCCTCCATCACCTCTTGACTTCTGGACCTCAGCTACCATATTTGTACTGTATAACCCCACATTCCTGGTAAAATTCCTGCCACAAGCTGAATCTATCAGTTTCTTCCCCCCTGGAAATCAAGGCTTGGGATTCAGAGAGTTGTGACTGAGAGTTACGACTCTTGTAATCAAATTGTCTGGTTTGAATCCTGAAACTTCCTTTTCTGAACAAGAAAATCTGTATTAACTATTCTGGGCCTCAATTTCCTTATTGGGATGATGTTGTGGTTGTTTAGTCTCTTAGCTGTATCCAACTCTTTTGCGATCCCATGGACTATAGCCTGCCAAGCTCCTCTTTCCACGGCATTTTCTGGGCAAGGTTATTGGAATGGGTTGCCATTTCCTTCTCCAGCGGATCTTCCCAACCCATGTCTCCACATCTCCTGCATTGCAGGTGGATTCTTTACCACGGTGCCACCAGGGAAGCCCATAAAACCAAGTGTTTACTTATAAAGATTAGATGCATTCCTGGAGAAAAAATTTGGATGATGGTAATTGATGATGGAATAAGTCCCTACTACATAGGGTTGTTATGAGGATAAAAGGAGTTCATATCTGTGTCAGTTTCACCCCAGCATTGTAAGTGGAAGCTGGCACCTCCCTGTAGTCAGCCTGAGGGCTGTGGAGAGACTATTCTTCACGATCACAGGGAGGCCCACAACCGCAAAAGAAGCTGTTGTGCAGGACATTTAGGGAAGTGAGAACTGTTTGGGTTTCCAGGTTTCTAAAACCCTTCTAGGTTCTTCCTCTAGGCTCTGTTAAGCTGAGCTCAATTCCCACTCCTAAAATCTACACAGAGAATAGAATTAACTTGGGAAAAAGTGCAACGGGCTTGAGAAGACAGAAGATGCTCATGGAACAGTAGCAATGGTATTTTGTCCGCTTGGAGAATGTTGACAAGTGACGCAAAATATTGTTGGCATTGACCTGCATCCAGAGAAGGGGCGTATGTGGAGGAAGGACACAGATGATAAACATGATGAAGAATGAAAGGCAGCACAGGGCAGGCAGTGAAGGCATCCTCCCTGGGGTCATGCAGCCGGGGTTCCGATTCCAGCTCTGACATGTTCAAGCGGCAACACCCCAAACGTGCACACTGCCCACTCAAGGCCACAAAGGAGCCTGTTGTCCTGCCGCAGTTGGCTCTTCAGGCCAGTTTGCTATGAAGGGATGAGGTGGGGGCTGTTCCCAGGGCCCTTAGAAGTTCCCAAAGGGTGTGAGGGGTGCTTATGGGAACCCCAACCTCAGGCATTTGGCAGGCGGAAATCCCAGTGGTTATCCGTCTAAGAAGGTGTCGGAGGGTGTAGACCAGGGAATTTAACTGGATGGGCTTATTCAAAAGAATCTGGACTCTTCTATTGCATAAGGCTTTGTTGGATTTTGCTGTGGTTTATTCTCATCTTTGTTTAATTGAAGTAAGCAGCAAAAAAAAAAAAAAAAAGCTGATAAAAGAATGGGTGTGCTTTTCTCTAGTGGCAGCAAGGGGAATTCTGGGACCAGACAGACAGTGTCACACTCTGGAGTCGGTCTAAGGAAAAAGCAACTCAGGGAACAGCAAGGCAGCTCCTTCTTAGATGGATAACCACTGGGATTTCTGTAGTCACGAGACTGGCGTACAGAATTAAAGGTTCATCAGAGAGCTAGTCTAGACTGAGAAGATCCTGGTTGTGGGTCTGAGCTATGCACAGGCTTTGGGGAGCTTTGCTGATTTCTTTTCAAACGTCTCTACAATCCCCAAAGTCCAACATAACCAATGAATGCAGTTACTGCGTCCTCTAGACACATCCCCGTCCACCCAGTCTACGTACTTTACACATATGGTCTTTGTTAGGAAGAGCTTGTTAGTAGGGCTTTACTTTAGAAACCAGAAATGCCCTGGGATCTCAAGAACCTGACAGACACCTGATCACAAACATCCCAAGGACTCTGGAATCATCTGATTTCAAGCTATTTCAGCCAGAAGGGGGCTGCCAGGCTGATGTCAAAACTGCTAATGGCTTAAGTCTACCAAGGATCAAAGAGTAATGATGGCACAAGCAAATACTTAAATAAGAGGCTTTCCATAAATCTGCTTTAACAACAGTGTCCGTCAGCCTAGGCTAAGTCATGCCGTGGTAACCCCACAACCTTTGAATCTCAGTGGCCCATGTAAACAAGGCTTTATGCCCAACTCAGGTGACTTGTCCCCCAAAGCTCGGTTGTGGCTCTGCTCCTGTCATTTTCAAGTCCCAGGCCAATGAAACAGCCTCCACCTGGGACAATGTCAATTTTGCTCAGAAATTATGCATATCATTTCTCAGTTTCCACTGGACCAAGAAACATCTCCATTCATGCACCTTCTGCATTTTGGATTATTAAAGCCAGGAAAGATTCCCACAAAGCTGAGAACCAGATAGGAATGTATTTATACCTGGTGACAAATTGCTTCCGAAGAGAAACTGATAGGAAAAATTACTGCCATCAAAATAAAAGTGTGGCCATTCTAGTGCACCCTTTGTGTTGTCATTTTCTATCAAAGATGCAAAATGTTTTTTTAAAGAAATATATATTTTGGGGTTCATCATGCATCCTGGCTCGCAACTCCTATAACTCTTGTAATTAACTAAGTGATTAGAACATAGGAGCATCTTTCATTACAATATTTGGTTTTAATCCTTCATTCCTGAAATAGCTCCAGAACACTAAAGGGGAAACAAGGTGATTTTTGGAAAGATAACCACAGGATGAGGGTTGGTTGCCAGGGAAACCAACCATGTGATTACAAGACTGGAAATTAAAAGCTCACCCACCCTCTCTACCTCTATCTCAGAGGCAGGGAGGTTGAATCAAACACCAATGGTCAGTGATTGAATCAACTGTCTATATACAAAGAGTTCAGTTCAGTTCAGTTGCTCAGTCATGTCCGACTCTTTGCGACCCCATGGACTGCAGCACTCCCAGGCCTCTCTGTCCATCACCAACTCCCAGAGTTTACTCAAACTCATGTCCATTGAGTCGGTGATGCCATCCAACCATCTCATCCTCTGTCACCCCCTTCTCCTCCCACCTTCAATCTTTCCCAGCATCAGGGTCTTTTCAAATGAGTCATATACAAGGAAGCCTCCATTAAAAAAAAAAAAATGATGGTGGTTGGGAATCTTCTAGATTGGTGAGCATGTGGAGGTGCTGGGAGGGTTACTTGCTGTGGAGAACATGGAACTTCCATCCCACTTGCCACACACCTTGCCCTTGTGTCTCTTTCATCTGGCTGTTCCGGAGTTGTATCCTTTTATGATCAACCAGTGATCTAGTAAGTAAGCTTTTTTCGTGAGTTCTGTGAGCTGCTCTAGCAAATTACTGAACAGAGGAGAGGGTCATGGGAATGTATAGGATGACCTGGACTTGCTATTGATGTCTGAAGTGGGAAGGGAAAACAGTCTTGAGGGACTGAACCCTTAACCTGTGGGATCTGACGCTACGTCCAGGCAGATGCTGTCAGAATTGAATTAAATTGGGCTTCCTTGGTGGCTCAGACAGTAAGGAATCTGCCGGCAATGCAGGAGACCTGGGTTCAATCCCTGGGTCGGGAAGATCCCCTGGAAAAGGGAATGCAACCCAGTATTCTTGCCTGGAGAATTCCATGGACAGAAGAGCCTGGTGGGCTAAAGACTATGGGGTCACAAAGAGACAGACACAACTGAGTGACTAACACTTCTGTAGGGAACCAGCTGGAATCTCCTGAAAACTGGAGAACTGCTTAATATGGGGGAAAACCCTACCCGTTTGGAGTACAGACGTATTCAGTGAGTAGATGGACAACAAAGTGGGTTTTTTCCTTTAGTGAAGGGCTCCAAACCATCTACCACGATAATATTTATATCTCACAATGGTTCACGGTAGCAAATATTTATTCAACATTGACTACCTCCCAAGCACAGGTTCTTTATTTAATTCTCACAGTACCCTCTGAGACACACACTATTATTATCCTGCACTGTATGATAGGTTAAAAAATAAAAGAGAAAATTTAGGTAAGCTGTTCAAGGAAGGGAAGTGGCAGCCTTGGGATTTCAACGCACATACAAATTGAAACATGCATGTGAGTGATTTTCATAAGAAGGATAATAGATTTCCCCTGACTCACCTATATTTTTCTGGCACCAAAAAAAAATGAAATAGGCAATATAAATAATAGTCTGCTACTATTATGATTTACAGTTTAATGCAGTATGTAGCTCCCATAAAAGCATCATAAAACACTGTGGGAGACAGATGAGAAAAATGGGTGATGACGGGGCATTATTAGGAACATCATTAGTAATGATGTTCAGTCTGGATGATGCTTCTGTCAGTGAACAAGCACTGATACTTTTTTTTTTAAGTCAAATTACTATCAGGACAGACTCAAGGCAATGAGAATTCCATGGGAAATGAGTAAACTTACTTGGAGTTAGTTAAAGGCAGCTGTAATCCATTGGTTTGATTGTCTGCCTCTTGGACTGTGAACTCCTTAAAGAATTAGAATCTATGAAGTGACAGGCACTTTGAAGGACCCCAGTAAAGATAGTTATTTTTATCCTTCCTATTGTTGAGTATGGGAGAAACTTGCCCTACCCGTCTGAATGTGGCCAGTCCATAATGAATGAATGGAGTAGTAGGGTCTCTGTCCTTTGCAAAATAGCCTGGAAGTAAAGGCACAGGTTATTGTGACGTTTTCAAATTCTTTTCCCTTCAGAGTCTGTGATCCCTTCTTTTGAACATTCTCAGCATTGTCAGATCTTCACTGGTTAACCTGGTCCTGGGATTTTCCAGCGGGAAGGAATCTTAGAGATCATTTAATCCAGTCACTGTCTTAGAAAAAGTGGCCGCTGAGACATTAGGTGGTGAGACTGATGTTAAACAGCCAGTCAGTAACAAGGCCAGGAAGATGGGTGTGGATTTTTTCCAGTTCTGTTGAGAAATAATTTACATACATCACTGTAAGTTTAAGACGCACAGCATGATGGTTTGATTGACAAATATTGTGAAATGATTACCAAAATGGGTTCAGCAAACATCCACCTTCTCCTGTGTATCACCGGCAGTGTTCACTATAGTATATCATTTTGCATTCCTGGTACTGATTTAGCTTATAAGTGAAAATCTGGACGTTCTAACCACCCTCCTCCATTTCCGCCCCGCTCCACCTCACCCCCTGCCTCTGGTAACCACAAGTCTGATCTCTTTGACTATGAGTTTGTTGTTGTTTTTGGTTCAGGTTTTTAAATCCCACATATAAGTGAGATCATATAGTATGTTTTTCTCTGAGTTATTTCATGTACCATAATGCTTTCAAGGTCCATGAATGTTATCACAAATGGAAGGATTTCCTCATTTTTATGACTAAATAATATTCCTTCACACACACACACACACACACACAATTTCTCCATTCATCCATTGATGAACGGAAACAGCTTAGGTGGTTTCCATGGCTTGCTTGGCTGTTATAAATAGTGCTGCTGTGAATGTAGGGGTGCAGGTATCTTTTTGAGTGAGTGTTTCAGTTTCCTTTGGTTATATTCCCAGCTGGATCACACAGTAGCCCTATTCGCAATTTTTTGAGGATTCTCCATACTGTTTCCCATGATGGTTGCATCAATTTACAGTCCTAACAACAATGCACAAGGGTTCTCTTTTTTTCCACATCCACACTAGAATTTATTATCTCTTGTCTGGTTTTGATGATGGCCATTCCAACAGATGTGAAGTGATATCCCATTGTGGTTTTAATTTGCATTTCCTTAATGATTAATGGCATTGAGCAGCTTTTCATGTACCTGTTGGCCTTTCTTATATCTTCTTTGGAGAAATATTTCTTTAGGTTCTTGGCCCATTTTTAAATTGAGTTATTTGGCTTTTTGCTATTGAGTTATATGAGTTCTTTATGTGTTTTGGTTAGTAACCTCTTACCAAATATGATTTGCAAATTTTTTTCCCCATTCCATGGACTGTCTTCTCACTTTTTTCATAAACAGACCGAGGTTATTTGTAGTTAAGTCTGGAGATAAAATGAGTGAATCCGCTGAGTAATATTGGTTGGTTCAAAACCAAGATATGAGTGAAAATAAACTGTGAAAAGTGAAAATAGTCTGTCTTGCTCTCATAAGAGTTACAGCAATTTCAAAAGAGGAGTCCTCAAAGTGCTAAGATGTCATCAGTGGAACTTGTGGACTGGCTTTGAAGAGGGCTGTCCGCACCAGCCCCCCACAGTCCCTAATATCTTTCAGGATGTTAACCCTTGGCCAGGTCACAGGTTTTTCATCTAAAACTCCTTTTCTGTGAAGTTGCAGGCCTGGAGAGCCTCAGCATCTTACTTGACCTCAACTCTGCCCAAGCCTTCTAACTTGATGTTTTGTAGACTTGCATCAACCCAAGTTCCTCCTCAGAGCTACAAAACTAAGAAAATGATTCCAGTGACACTTTAATCATTTCTCCCAAGGTTAACATTGCAGCCATGAAATTAAAAGATGCTTACTCCTTGGAAGGAAAGTTATGACCAACCTAGATAGTATATTCAAAAGCAGAGATATTACTTTGCCAACAAAGGTGCATCTAGTCAAGGCTATGGTTTTTCCAGTGGTCATGTATCGATGTGAGAGTTGGACTCTGAAGAAAGCTAACACTGAAGAATTGATGCTTTTGAACTGTGGTGTTGGAGAAGACTCTTGAGAGTCCCTTGAACTACAAGGAGATCCAACCAGTCCATCCTAAAGGAGATCAGTCCTGGGTGTTCATTGGAAAGACTAATGCTGAAGCTGAAACTCCAATACTTTGGCCACCTCATGCGAAGAGTTGACTCATTGGAAAAGACCCTGATGCTGGGAGGGATTGGGGGCAGGAGGAGAAGGGGACGACAGAGGATGAGATGGCTGGATGGAATCAACAACTCGATGGACATGAGTCTGAGTGAACTCCAGGAGTTGGTGATGGACAGGGAGGCTTGGCATGCTGCGATTCATGGGGTCGCAGAGTCGGACACAACTGAGCAACTGAACTGAACTGAACTGAGCCCCATTCTAGATGCCTGGGAGAAAAGTTAACTCAGTATACACAATGGAGCATTGGAGCTTAATTCTCTTGCATAACCCAGTGAAGAGGGGTTCCTATTGGCTTTTCCTATAATTACTAATCTGTCAGATTCGGAGATCTGACCAAAGATACAAATTTACCTTGCTCCTGCCCCCAGCTCCCACAAACCCCTGCCTACTTGAGATGTTCAGTAAAGACCATGCTCTTGGTAATGAACAAGTACTGACACATTTGTTTAAAAAGAACAGCTTTTTTTTAGTCATGTTACTACCAAGACAGATAACTAGTTGTTAGCTATGTAACTGTGGATAATTTACTTACATTCTCTGAACCATTGTTACTTCAGTTGATTAAGATAGATATATAATATGCCCTTTGTAGCAGTCTGAGTATTAAGTGTTATAATCCATTTAAAGCACTTAGCATTGTGCCTAATACATAGTAAATATTAAAACATATAAGTATTGATAGTGATTTAAAATAATAAGATTTACTATAATAGTAATTACTTAGAATATGTATTATAAATTCAATAAATAATGTACTTTGAAACAAGTAGAATAGGAAAAACAGATCAGAACAGAAATGCAATAAAGAGTGAAATACAAACTAAAATATAATATGTATAATAAGGGTTTTTATAGATCAGTAAAGTAATTGTTACTAGAATTGTCACACTTACATACTTGAGTAAACTACTAAAAGTTTTTCATATTAAAAGAAAAAAAGACAGGGATTTCCCTGGTGGTCCACTGGCTAAGACTTCACCTTTCAGTGCAGGGGGTTCAGGTTTCTTTTTGCGACCCCATGGACTGCAGCATGGGGCTTCCCTGTCCTTCACCATCTCCCAGAATTTGCTCAAACTCATGTCCATTGAGTCGGTAATGCCATCCAACCATCTCATTTACAGCTGCCTTTCATCGACTCCAAACATTCCCTGGTGGCTCAGAGGTTAAAGCGTCTGCCTCCAATGCGGGAGACCCGGGTTTGATCCCTGGGTCGGGAAGATCCCCTGGAGAAAGAAATGGCAATCCACTCCAGTATTCTTGCCTGGAGAATCCCATGGATGGAGAAGCCTAGTAGGTTACAGTCCACGGGGTCGCAAAGAGTTGGACACGACTGAGTGACTTCACCTTACTTCACCTTACCTTACCATGGGAATGAAAAATCCCTTTTTCCTTCACAAAGATTCAGGATGTGTGCCCATTCCTTGAACTAGGATTCCTAACCTCCGAGGGCCTCCTTAAACACTTCTACACATCTCCTGCAAGAGCTTTGAGGAGTTCAGGTTTCCATATGAAGCATTTGCTCAGGGATGGTTAATTTCCCTTCTCACTTGCTCTGCTTTCCAGGTAGCGCTGCTGGTACAGCTTTGTAATTTTAGAAAGCATTTCCTAAAGACTTTGGCAAAATTCTGAGACAAGTGAGAGAAATACAGCTCTAAAAATGACTGTTCCCTTTTGAATTAAAAAACCCTACATTTTTGAGGAGGGAGTAATGCATTGTGGTGGCCGCGGACAGATGTGTTTCCAAAAATAGGTTGTAAGGCAACACTTGTGAGGCTATTGAGACCCTGGCTGTTTAACTGAATGCTTTCTCCACAGAGCTCTGTGAAGTTCAAGCATCTATTGACCTTGAAAAGGCTCTAGCTGCATATGTATGTATTGACTCCATAGTCTATGAAATCATTATCATAAAAGGTCAAATATCTTCATATATTTGACAAAGGGAGAAAGGAGTGACAATAAATTTTCCTATAAAAGTCTTTCATACAAAACTTAACCAAATCCAGAGTATGGAGCATTTGATCCCAGTTCAAACAAATTGGCTATGAACAGGCATTCTGGGGCCAATCACAGAAATCTCAATATCGATTGAGTATTACAAGATCATTAAGTAAAATGTTTTTAAAATTGTTACTCTTGTGAAGTAATAATAATATTTTGGTTATGTAAATTCTGTCATTTTTTAAAAAGATATATACTTAAATAGTTAAAGGCAAATATGTCTGGGATTTGCTTTAAATTCTTTATCAAATATGTATCACAGATGATTGAAAAGTGACTTAATGCCAGTTAATATAGGTGACTTTATGCTGGGGTTTATTATAATAGTCTCTTGATTCATAATGTTTAAGAAGATTTCATAATAAAGTGTTTTTAAAATAAAAATACAAATTAAAAATTTCTAAAGAAAGACTTTAATACTAGAAACAGATCATTACTCACAAAACAAGTAGATGCATTTTGCAAATGGAGATAATGATGAACCAAAAATAGGTCATTTGCAAACCTAGTGCAAAGCAAATTAGGTTTTTCCATGAACTTCGTCAATAATTCATGATCAGACACAATGACAATATTGAACACAGTAGCATGACCGTGATAAAGAAATCGGAAGGTTAAAGTAATAGAAAATGTCTCACAATCTCCCTGACCATCTGTCTTAAATACCTGCCTTTCTCCAGGCACCTTCTGTCCTCTTACCCTGGGCTGTTTTCTTATTCCTGGGCACCTGTGAACCCTGACCTGGGTGCTCTGCTTTAGAGGACTGCCCTGCTCCAGCCAGACCCCTTCTCATGGCACAAGAAGTCTGCAGGGCCAAGGGTATACGTTCATCAGAGCCTAAACCTTTGCATTAGGGCTCAATTTAGGTTCTTACCAGTCTTTTGCTATTGTGAATGCTCTCAAATATACAAAGGTCTCTAGGAAAAATTCATAGAAGTGGGATTGCTGGTTCAAATGACTTGTACATTTAAAATTTTGAGAGGTGTTGCTCATTGCCATCTAGAGAGGTGATACCAAGTTACAGTCCCTTCAACAGTGCAGAATACCTGTTTTCCTCTACCTTTGCTACCAAAGCATGCATGATATGGCCTTGAAAACGCACCACTCAGACTTTGTGCTGCAGACAATGTAATCTCCGAAGGGTCAGAATCCCCCACTGCCCACGCACGGAGGCCAGGCTTCCCAGAGGCTCCTCCCAGTCGGGGGCTCAGTGCAGCCAGGACCCTAAGGAAGGCCCAGTCCCGAAAGATGTGGGATTGTTCTGCAGGTGACTTCAGCTCAAGGGCTCTCCATCAGCTGGCCAAATTCTCTTAGAAGTGCTAAAGCCTGAGACTCTCCCTATTCCATCCTCCTTCCTCTTTCCCTCTTGCCTTCCCAAGGGTCAGGTGAGCCTCATGAGCTAAAAGGCTCTCTTCTGCCTTCACTGGAGTTCCCCTAATCCACCTCTTGGATGCCTAATCCCATCTTGATCCCTGCTTCTCAGGATACCAGAGTTACAACAGCATGTTGGTCATCTCTGCCAGTATGATAGGTAAAAATCTAGCATCTCAAGAAATTCTGCTTTTTCACTTTTTAGCATAATTTTAACTTGTATTTTTCTTATGAGTGAAGCTGCATGTTTATATTGAAGAACCATTTATATATACTCTTCATCTCCTTTGCCCATCTTTTTTATTGGGTTGATGGTCTTTCTTACTGACTTATAGGATCTCTTTATACTTTAGGGAATTTGGGCCTTTGAAATACAAACTTCAGAAATATTTTTATAGCTTGTCTTCTGTTTTTAAGGATTTTTCCCCATGTAAAAACTACTTGTTATCAAATTAATATTTCTATTTTTTTCATGGCATCAGGGTTTTGTTTCACGTTTTGAAAGTCCTTTGCCACTGAGAGAGGATTTTAAAATTCTACCATCAATGTTTTTATTTTAATATTTAAATCTTTAATCCTTCTTTAATTTATTCTGGTATAACATATTAAATAAGTTTCCAAAATTTTTTTTCCAGATTGGCTACCAATTGTTTCAACACAATATAATCATATTATCTTTTGCCTATTAATTAGAAATGCCAGCTTTATCATATAGTACATTTTCATTTGCACGTGGGTCTTTTTCCATACGTGTCATTTGATTCGACTGATCTGTCTCAGAGTGATGCTTTGGCCTGTATGTCATTAATCTGGTATTATTCAAAATAAACATGCAGATAGCCAAGATTCTGGTAGAAATTTATTCCAATACCATCCAGAGCAATGTATCCAACAGGTCAGTTGTTCTTCGGGGAAAATATACTAAAATCTTCCATTTGCTTAAATCCAGTCTTCTTCATCTTTTGAGACTGAAGTCCAACCCACAACAATCAGTAGTCACTGAATGTGGACTTTTCTACACCAAAATAGCTGGCTAATGTCAGTTTGTCTGTTTTTGTGGATTAATTTTGCAGGTTAGTGGGCTACACTCAAAATTAAGATAAGAAATTGATCCTGCCATTTCTCTTTTCACCTTCTTGGAAAGGAAAAGGAAAGTTAATCACACAGTTGTGTCTGACTCTTTGCAATCCGATGGACTATAGCCTGGCAGGTCCTCTGTCCATGGAATTCTCCAGGTAAGAGTACTAGAGTGGGTTGCCATTCCCTTCTCCAGGGGATCTCCCCAACCCAGAGATCAAACCCGAGTCTCCTGCATTGCAGGCAGATTCTTTACCAACTGAGCTACTAGGGAAGCCCCAGTAGCTTCTTACTTTCTCCTTCACCTTCTTCCTTCTTACTTTCACCTTCTTACTTTCTCCCAAAGCTTGGTTCTTGGTTTTCCTGTTTTGTTTTCCATCAGTTGCCTATTTTAACTTAATCTAGGGACTTCCCTGGTGGTCCAGTGGCTAAGACTGTGCTCCCAACACAGGGGACTCCAGACTGCAAGGAGATTAAACCAGTCAATCCTAAGGGAAATAAACCATGAATATTCATGGGAGGGACTGATGCTGAAGCTGAAACTCCAGTAATTTGGCCACCCAATGTGAAAAGCCAACTCATTAGAAAAGACCCTGATGCTAGGAAAGATTGAGGGCAAGATAAGGCAACAGCAGTGGGTGAGATGATTAGATAGCATCACTGAGTCAATGGACAGGAATCTGAGCAAACCCCAGGAGATAGTAAAGAACAGGGAAGCCTGGCGTGCTGCAGTTCATGGGATCTCAAAGAGTTAGACACAACTTAGCAATTGAACGACAACAAGAAACCAGATGCCACAACTAAAGATCCCATGTGCCACAGCTAAGACCTGGCACAGCCAAATACATAATTTTTTTTTAAAAAAGGGAAAAAACCAATCTATATCTTAACCCAAACCACTCTTTTTGCCAGTACTAGTGGGATTTTGGTTTGTAGGCAACTCAGAGACAGCCCTGAGACTATGCTTTACAGACCTTCAATTCTGGAGAGTGTAACTGACCAGGGACCCCAGCCCTGTGCTCTGAAACCCATTAAAGTGTGTAGAGTTAAGGCGATGCCCCACCCCATGGGCTGCTGGGGACTGCGGGAAGCAAAGATGCTAAGGTGGGCCATTCAGCAAGACAGGGGATGCCTCTCCAGCTGACGACTGTGGTTTGGGGAGCTACGCAATGGTTTGCTGAGCCTTCTTTGACTGCGTGGCAGTTGAGGACACTTCTACCCAATCTTGCCTCCCTCTCACCTTCACTTAGAACCAGACTGGCATGATGGTCTGATAGTCCTCCTAGCCTCACATGGCTTTCTCTTCATCTTCTCTCACACAGGGGGTTTTCCTGCTAAATTTATCTCACTTTAATCCCAATTGGACATCTGACTCTTGGAGGACCTGTGCTAACCCGAGCTTCTTGTTCTTGTAGCCATTAAATGTGTGTATCGGTACTTTCCCTCCATACCCATCATAACTCGAGTTGTATGTTGGATCCTTGGTTCCTGACCCCTGCTCCAGGCTCTGGTCATGCAATAGGAATCACCCCTTTTCTCAGCTGAGCACAGCATCTTGCCTCTGAACTATAGAGATACAGCCAGAGAACATTCAGTCTGTAGGGCCGTGAGTCAGGGCCTTCAGACTTCAGTGGTCACACAACAAGGATGAATGGAGTATTCATCTTAAAAACAAGTGGTGCCTGACTAATAATACAAAGAAGCTATTTCAACCTGGGCTCCATAGGGGCTGTACCTGGAGAACAGAGGTGTTCCTCAGGGCTGAGATCACCCTGTTGTCTGGAGGTGAAGCAGCCCTTATGCATCATCCTGATCCACCCCATGATGAACAGACACACCCTTGAATTTAGTTCAACATCCACCCATCCTGCCTTTTTGAAGAAAGTTCAGTATTTCCAGAGCTATGATGTGATTGCAAACATCCTTCCTATGTCTCCAGCTTCAAAGATTCAGATATTCTGGGGAAACCAAATGTGATCTGAAGGTTGAAGCCCAACTGTTCTCCGAGTTCTGGGATAATGTTATTAGTTTTTCAGCATGAGGTGCTTCCTGGGAGAGCTGCTGAGTCCCAACCTGACCAAACCCTTTCACGTCGTGGCCTGTACGATGCACCATCATTGTGGAATGTCTCTGAGATGACTTCTGCAGGTGAGTCTGCCCTCTGTCTCTGGGGCTAGATCAGTCATGTCTGTTTCATTGCTGATGAAGTACTGGTATGACAGAAGATTTTTTAAATAGTTTGCTTAACTTCTCTGATTAACATTTTACTATCTGGATCCTAGTGGGTCAGTGATAGACATTTAATTTACCACCATTAAAAATTCGCGCTTTTTTTTACTGTGCAAAGAAGAATGTGTTTGAGCAACATATGAGGTGGGGTTCATCTAAGAAAGAATTTAGGGAGGAAAAAATTAAACAATCTCTGATTTGGGGGAAAGCCTGAATTTTTACTAGGTTACCTTATTCGTTTTTACTGAGCTTGCCTCAGAGTTTCCTATCTGTTTACAGACCAGCCTGGTTTGGTATTCGAGCTGAAAATGATGTGCAAATCAATCCCAATTTCTTGTTTCCTGGCCCTTCACACTCCAATGTCAATGGGATGCATTCCTCCCAATTAAATTCTCTAGCAGGTTACTCTTGATATGAGACCTGTTGAGAAGCCAGAGCTCTCTTGCCTGGGACTTGCACCGCTCACTGGCGTGAAGAGCCATTGCCATCTATAGATGAACTTGAGTATTAATGAAGAGACCCCTCCCCCAAAAAAACTGTCCTAGAATTTTAACAATCCACCATTCCATCAATTTAAAAACATTGTAAAGAAGAAATTCTAATAAAAAAGAAAAAAAATCTCCACCCGTTCTCACACCACTTCAACTGCACATCTATTTTCTAATTATGAAACTCATTCCAACCTGTACTGATATATGCATGTTGCTTTCACATAGTTAGATCATAGCTTCTTTCACTGGTTTCAATGTTAGGACAGCTATCACAGTTATCCTTTTCAGTGGCTGTATAATATCTCAGCATTCAGATGTAATTTACTTCATCACTCTGAACTGTTAAACACTTAGGGTTGGAGGGGGTCTTTGGCTTCCCTGGTGGCTCAGAGGTTAAAGCGTCTGCCTCCAATGTGGGAGACCAGGGTTCAATCCCTGGGTCGGGAAGATCCCCTGGAGAAGGAAATGGCTACCCACTCCAGTATTCTTGCCTGGAGAATCCCATGGACAGAGGAGCCTGGTGGGCTACAGTCCACGGGGTCGCAAAGAGTCAGACATGACTGCGTGACTTCACTTCACTTCACTTTTGATTTTTGAAATATCCTATAAATGCCACTATAAGCATCATGACCTGTCACTTTTTCAAAATGTATTTTCCTTGTGATCGAGTCCCAGGAATAGTACTAGTGAGTTAAAGAATATGAATATTTTAGTGACGTTTGAAAGGTAGCCAAACAATCCTCCAAAAATTACAATAGGTTTACCAGTCTACTGGTGTAAATAGCATATGACATATATTTAAGAAGATAAATCAGTATGTGTTGCTATCAGATATAAAGACAAATATTGTCAAGCGCCAATGAGCAGTTCAGGTTAGCAAGACTGAAGAAGGAGCTACGCAAAGAACAGGAAAAGGCTTCGCGGGGCTGCCCTACTCTGTGTTGACTGAGGAGGCTCTGAGGGTAAGAATGTCATGTGTGAGGCTTCCTGGCAGTTTCTTTTTGAAAAAGTTCGGAGTTCCATTGGAATTAGGAGAAGACGATGGTAGCGGTAGCAAAGAAACTCCTACCAGGGGAATTAGAGCCGTGAAATGTAACAGGGATGGATTTTAGATTCAGACAGACATGGGTTTAAATCCCAGATCCATTTTTTCAATTGTATGGCCTTGGGCAAGATACACATCCTTCCTCAGGCTCACAGAGAGCCTTTGTAAGGATGACAGATGGTACATGTGAAGAGAAATATATGATAACTGTCACCACCATCATCAAGAACAGTCCGACCTTATTAGTGGCAGACGATGGAACAACCTAGAGATTGTCACCACTTTCGGTTACAAGGTCGTAAAGCATACAAAAGGCTATCCGTGTTTGTACACATCCTGTAGGTCTAATGCTCTGAGGAAAAGTTTGGGAAATGATAACCTAGTCCATCTTCTTTATTCTACACACCAGTCACAGAAGGCCAGATATGGAATTTTAAACCAGGCCCAACCGCAGTGAGGGGCTTCCCCAGTGGCTTAGCGGTAAAGAAGTGTCGCTCAGTTGTGTCCGACTCTCTGGGACCTCACGGACTGTAGCCTGCCAGGCTCCTCTGTCCATGGGATTCTTCAGGCAAGAATACTGCAGTGGGTTGCCATGCCCTTCTCCAGGGGACCTTCCCAGCCCAGGGATAGAAGCTGGGTCTCCTGCATTGCAGGTGGATTCTTTATCATCTGAGTTGCCAGCGGTAAAGAATCTGCCTGCAAGGCAGGAGACTCAGGAGATGCATATTCAATCACTGGGTCAGGAAGATTCCCTGGAGGAGGGCAGGGCAAGCCACTCCAGTATTCTGGTCCAGAGAAACCCATGGACAGAGGAGCCCCAGCCTACAGTTCACGGGGTTGCAAAGAGTTGGACACGACTGAAGCAACTGAGCACATTCAACCACAATGAAACTCAGAAATATCCAAATTGCCAGGACCAGAACCCCATGGAAAATAAGACCAAAGACTGTGATAAATGTTTTGAGGGGCAAACTGTCCCCTGGTTTGGATGGAAGCAGAGATGTCTGGGCAGCCTCTTGTTTTCCCTGCCAGCAGGATCTGAGCTGTGCCTTGACTGAGGAAGAGCAGTTTCCACTTGGATACCCTCTGGTCCTTGATTATACTTCCCCGATTGACAAGTAGTGGAATGCTTTGTCTTACTGAACCCAAATCAGACATCAATTGACAGAGTATGAGTTTTCCATATCTGTAAAACTGAGATATTGTGGCTGTTTAGTGCTCAGTTGGAGTGACTTCACTTTTACTTTTCACTTTCCTGCATTGGAGAAGGCAATGGCAACCCACCCCAGTGTTCTTGCCTGGAGGATCCCAGGGACGGGGGAGCCTGGTGGGCTGCCGTCTATGGGGTTGCACAGAGTCGGACACAGCTGAAGTGACTTAGCTTAGCAAGTGCTCAGTTGTGTCTGACTCTTGGCGATTCCATGAACTGTAGCCCACCAGGCTCCTCTGTCCATCGGATTTCCCAGGCAAGAATACTGGAGTGGGTTCAGGTCCTTCTCCAGGTTATCTTCCCTACCCAGGGCTCAAAACTGCATCTCCTAAATTGCAAGTGGATTCCTTACCACTGAGCCACCAGGGAAGCCCCAAACTGAGATAAGATATACCTAACTTCCCATCAGAGGATTTATCATGAAACATTTGAGCCTTAAGGCTTATTAGATGGGTCTTTCACTCAGATGGGCCTCTTTTACAAATTTTTGTTAATTTCTATATTCATTCAAATAAATAGTTGGCATCAGTTCAGTTCAGTTCAGTCGCTCAGTTGTATCCAACTCTTTGCGACCCCATGAATCACAGCACGCCAGGCCTCCCTGTCCACCACCATCTCCCGGAGTTCACTCAGACTCACGTCCATTGAGTCCATGATGCCATCCAGCCATCTCATCCTTGGTCGTCCCCTACTCCTCCTGCCCCCAATCTCTCCTAGCATCAGAGTCTTTTCCAATGAGTCAACTCTTCGCATGAGGTGGCCAAAGTACTGGAGCTTCAGCTTTAGCATCATTCCTTCCAAAGAAATCCCAGGGTTGATCTCCTTGCAGTCCAAGGGACTCTCAAGAGTCTTCTCCAACACCACAGTTCAAAAGCATCAATTCTTCGGCGCTCAGCCTTCTTCACAGTCCCACTCTCACATCCATACATGACCACAGGAAAAACCATAGCCTTGACTAGACGGACCTTAGTCGGCAAAGTAATGTCTCTGCTTTTGAATATGCTATCTAGGTTGCTCATAACTTTTCTTCCAAGGAGTAAGCGTCTTTTAATTTCATGGCTGCAGTCACCATCTGCAGTGATTTTGGAGCCCCCCAAAATAAAGTCTGACACTGTTTCCACTGTTTCCCCATCTATTTCCCATGAAGTGATGGGACCAGATGCCATGATCTTCATTTTCTGAATGTGGAGCTTTAAGCCAACTTTTTCACTTTCCACTTTCACTTTCATCAAGAGGCTTTTTAGTTCCTCTTCACTTTCTGCCATAAGAGTGGTGTCATCTGCATATCTGAGGTGATCGATATTTCTCCCGGCAATCTTGATTCCAGCTTGTGTTTCTTCCAGTCCAGCATTTCTCATGACGTACTCTGCATATAAGTTAAATAAGCAGTGTGACAATATACAGCCTTGACGTACTCCTTTTCCTATTTGAAACCAGTCTGTTGTTCCATGTCCAGTTCTAACTGTTGCTTCCTGACCTAGCGTACAGATTTCTCAAGAGGCAGGTCAGGTGGTCTGGTATTCCCATCTCTTTCAGAAATTTCCACAGTTTATTGTGATCCACACAGTCAAAGGCTTTATCATAGTCAATAAAGCAGAAATAGATGTTTTTCTGGAACTCTCTTGCTTTTTCCATGATCCAGCGGATGTTGGCAATTCGATCTCTGGTTCCTCTGCCTTTTCTAAAACCAGCTTGAACATCAGGAAGTTCACGGTTCACGTATTACTGAAGCCTGGCTTGGAGAATTTTGAGCATTACTTTACTAGCGTGTGAGATGAGTGCAATTGTGCGGTAGTTTGAGCATTCTTTTGCATTGCCTTTCTTTGGAATTGGAATGAAAACTGACCTTTTCCAGTCCTGTGGCCACTGCTGAGTTTTCCAAATTTGCTGGCATATTGAGTGCAGCACTTTGACAGCATCATCTTTCAGGATTTGAAATAGCTCCACTGGAATTCCATCACCTCCACTAGCTTTGTTCGTAGTGATGCTTTCTAAGGCCCACTTGAATTCACATTCCAAGATTCCTGGGTCTAGATTAGTGATCACATCATCATGATTATCTGGGTCGTGAAGATCTTTTTTGTACAGTTCTTCCATGTATTCTTGCCACCTCTTCTTAATATCTTCTGCTTCTGTTAGGTCCATACCATTTCTGTCCTTTATCGAGCCCATCTTTGCATGAAATGTTCCTTTGGTATCTCTAATTTTCTTGAAGAGATCTCTAGTCTTTCCCATTCTGTTCTTGTCCTCTATTTCTTTGCATTGATTGCTGAAGAGGCTTTCTTATCTCTTCTTGCTATTCTTTGGAACTCTGCATTCAGATGCTTGTATCTTTCCTTTTCTCCTTTGCTTTTTGCCTCTCTTCTTTTCACAGCTATTTGTAAGGCCTCCCCAGACAGCCATTTTGCTTTTTTGCATTTCTTTTTCTTGGGGATGGTCTTGATCCCTGTCTCATGTACAATGTCACGAACCTCATTCCATAGTTCATCAGCCACTCTATCTATCAGATCTAGACCCTTAAATCTATTTCTTACTTCCACTGTGTAATTATAAGAGATTTGATTTAGGTCATACCTGAATGGTCTAGCGTTTTTCCCTACTTTCTTCAATTTAAGTCTGAATTTGGCAATAACGAGTTCATGATCTGAGCCACAGTCAGCTCCCGGTCTTGTTTTTGTTGACTGTATAGAGCTTCTCCATCTTTGGCTGCAAAGAATATAATGAATCTGATTTTGGTGTTGACCATCTGGTGATGTCCATGTGTAGAGTCTTCTCTTGTGTTGTTGGAAGAGGGTGTTTGCTATGACCAGTGCATTTTCTTGGCAAAACTCAATTAGTCTTTGCTCTGCTTCATTCCGCATTCCAGGGCCAAATTTGCCTGTTACTTCAGGTGTTTCTTGACTTCCTACTTTTGCATTCCAGTCCCCTATAATGAAAAGGACATCTTTTTTGGGTGTTAGTTCTAAAAGGTCTTGTAGGTCTTCATAAAACGGTTCAACTTTAGTTTGGCATAGTAAATTTATATTTTCTTTCTTTCTTTTTTGGCCACACTAGTTGGGATAGTTTGTGTCCAGCTTTAGTAATCTTAGTTTTCCAGACCAGGGATTGAACCCAGGTCACAGCTGTGAAAGCACCCAGTCCTAACCCCTGGAAAACCAGAGAATTCCCCAGTACTGTCTTTCTTGAAGAGCCGCTCCTCCCACTTCTGACCCCAGGCAACCTGGATTCCACACTCATGAGACACGTTAAATGATCCAGCCGGAAGCTCCATGAGGGCTAGAATCCCCTGCACCTAGCATTCAGAGCCTATCAAGAAAGATTTGTTGAGGTTCACTGTTTAGAGATCATGTACATTATGCCCTTGGCAACTGGTCCTCATTACATGTTTTTTGTTTGTTTAATGAGTGTCAAACAGAGGCAGAAAGGAAAATTGTCTCCAAAGGTATTTATATGCAGAACTATGCAAATGTCATTGGTTTTGAACCAACCCACATTATTTATGAAGAATATTCAACATCACAGGGAACATATCACAGGCTGGAAATGGACACTGATCCCTTTGCTCCAGAACGAAGTGGCTCTTTCCTTTGCTGTCACATAGCCTATCCCTTCTCCTTTGGAAGGGAGCTGCTGCAGTCTGCCCTTATTTGCAAGAGCATGACAATGGGGAGTTTGATGCCACGTTAATCATATTCTAAGCTCCATCCAATGCAGGTGAAATCATTAGAACAGCAAACACTCTGGTCTGATGTTCCTTAAGAGATGGGTGATTTTCTCACTCGATGGTGATTAACATTCTTTTTAGTAATGATGGTGAGTCTGGGGGCCTCCAGTGAAGACCATCAGGAGACAGTTGGAAGAACAGGAATAGTGGCATGTGTGTATTGTGTGTGTGTGTGTGTGTGTGTAGCGTGCATGTGTGTGTACCCTCTTTGTTAGAACTGCCTCTGTAAATGGAAACCCAGCTGAACCCTCTGGGAATAGCAATTCAGCACAGCAGTCAGTGCCCGAGCTATTAATATAGCGAGCACTAAAGCAGTGCAGGCGTGAAAGGCTGTGCTCTTTCCTCCTCCGCACCTCCATTCTCTCCAGAATCCTTCCTAGAAGGCACTCACCCTGCTCATCATTATCCTAAAGAATGGCTGGAATGCAAGGCGGGCTGGAACAAAACCCTGCTGCTTATGAGTTCTTAAGGAAACGAAGGCAGAGGGACAGCCCAGCTTATAAACACTGGGGACAAGACGTCAGTGCCATCCGCTGTTGGACTGAAACACTGGGCCATTTATCACACAGAGCCCCATCTGTTCAAGGTGGAGGAATGCTATTTGCTTGGGGAGGAAAGGAAGAATTGATAGCAATATTCCCTAGCTTTTTCATTAGAGGGTTTGAAAAATAGCCTTTCAAGAGAAGGACACCCTTATGTTCCAATTGAGTTATGAATTTAAAAGCATCACTTGGCTGAGGTTCATTAACTAGTTTAGCCAACCCTAGTATGCAACAGGACTCCAGATCTTTCCTTTGAGAATTCTACTCTGTGAATGAGTCCCCTGAATATTTGACAATTTTCTGCTGGCAAGAGAAAAGAGATTTGGCTTATTATTTTATGGTGGGCAGAATTCAAAGGGCAGAAGGAAGGAAAATAATAGTGGCTTTCAATAAAAGAAGAGAACATTTGCAGAAAACATAGCTTTTGCAGGAAACACACACATGATCATCTCAGTCCTCAGCAAGGAGTATTTTTGATGATGATTATCCAAAACTGGGCTTCCCAGGTGGTGCTAGTGGTAAAGAATCCGCTTCCCAATGCAGAAGACGTAAGTGACTTGGGCTTGATCCCTCAATCGAGAAGATCCCCTGGAGGAGGGCATGGCAACCCATTCCAGTATTCTTGCCTGGAGAATCCCATGGACAGAGGAGCCTGGCGGGCTACGGTCCATAGGATCATAAAGAGTCAGACACAATTGAAGCGACAGCATGTAAGCATCCAAAATTAACTAAGTCCTTCCTTTATCCCCAGTTTTCAGAAAACTTATAATTAAGTGCCTTGGTGTAGGCCTTATTATTATCATCACTCTCATCATCTTCATTGTTTTAGTAAGCAAGTTTTTTACCAGTATCTTTCCTTGAAGAAAGCCATCTTACTCTTCTATGTAGTACCAGTGGCGATGCTGATAGAGGTGTCCCCTCCTCCCGGACTCTAAGGGTATATGGACTCTAGCCAGCCACAGTGATAGTCTCAAGGATGATTTGTGACTCATGACCCCAGCTTCACTACTCAGAGTCACTTCTGAAGACAGAAGCTTGTTTTCCTCTGGAGTTGTTGAACTAGAAAGATGTGAGCTTGGAGTGACTGTATGAGATATTTTCTGTTGTGTTTCTGACATCACAACCAAAATCTCTGACAAATACAGTCCATGTGATAGATTCAGAAACAATGTTCAGAGATACCAAAGGATTTTTACTAAGGTCTCATAATGAAGCAAGTATTTAGGTTCTTATTGTTTAACCAAGATATTTCATAACTGAGCAAGCTAGCACCCAGTGTCTTATTCTAATATAAGCAGATTTTCTTGGAAGCTCTGGGAACAGACCACAGTTCACCAGATTTTTAGTTCATGTTGACCTCAAGGGATAGTTCTTGGATCTTAGCATGAATGGTTAAGGCCAGGGATATTTTATGGCTCTGGTGTGAGGGAGTGGTGGAAATTTGATGTGACAGACAGTAGAGCTGTTGAAAATAAGTGACAGGTCCTCTTGTTCGACTGATCCACTTGGATTGGCTTCCCCTAAATAGCTGACTGGCTCAGGGCTGTTTCCCACCTAGGTAGGGGACCCATGGGTAATTGGAGGAAAACAATTTAGATTGGCTTTGCTCAAGCTAAATTCAAGTAGCCCCCTTTTTCCTTGATGCTCTTTCCTTAGGCTTATCTCTCCTTGTCTCTTCCTGCCACTAGAACACTAAGGTTTAGAGAACTAATATTTAAAAAAAAAAAAGAAGAAGAAGTGATATTAAAGTGAGGGCTTGGAGCAGGGATGATAAATGGGTTTGAACTTATCACTGCATTTTTTTGTTTTTGTAATTATATAGAAGGCTATTTTGAGGACCCTCATGATTTAATCTTGCTCAGCAAGAGAAAGCAAGCAACGTGATTAATTAGCAATATATTCAAAAATGGCTACTGTTTTAGGTAGATTCCACAAAAACTGACTCTGAGATTTAGAGACTTGCTTGCAGGAAGTATCCCTAAGAACACACTTGTAAGGAAACGAGGGAGGTAATAGGAGACATCGCAGGGGCCTTGGCCAATTTCATGGGGGAATCTGGAACTGGCTGTCCCAAATCAGCCAAAGTGCCAGGCCTGAACACTAACCCCTTTCCCCAACTCTCCCCAACACTGACCCTGGAGGGCTGTAACCTTGGAGAAGGATGCAACTGTAAGCCATCAGCAGCCAAGATTCCTAGCACTTGGGGGACTGCATGTGTGGGTCCTGAAGGGAGGTCTGGGTAGCATACGATAGTATCCACTGGAGCCACAGACGTGGGAGTGGCCATGTATGTGTGAGATATTGGTTGTTCTGACCTAGGGAAGAAGCACAAAGGACTTATTCTGCACTTAAAGTGTAAGCCTTAGCCAGAGAAGCAAGTTAAGGTGATGTAACCAATAAGATCCAGCCTAGCTCCCTAGAGATCAATACTGAGGTTTGGGATCCAAAGTCATTTTCATCAAGTGTTCCTGAGCCTATGCACATGTGTCTCTTGAAAAACTCATATGGGAGGACAGCTGTTTCATTAGCAACTGGAGAGGGTTTAGGAATCTGGGGCCCTGAGTTCTGGGATCATTTGAAGCCTGGTTGTTCTCTACAATTCTATTTATTCTCAATCCCCTCAACATTCCTTATAGCCTCTCCCAAACTTTAAACTAAAAGAAACTCTGGGCATAGCCTGTCTACAGGGCCAGTGTTAGAATCAGAATGTTCTATAGACCCACAAGTCAAACAAAATAAAGAACACCGTGCTTGTAACATAATATTTTTAAAGCAATAAGGAAGCCGTTTCTAAAACAAGTGAAAATATACTCTTTCTTCAAATAGGAGTACATCTCTAGATTGTTTCTTAACATTTAAGTAACTGTATTCAGTGTTGGCTACCAACAGCCTAGTAAAAGTAAAGGTGCTTGCTTGTGCTCAGTTGCTCAGTCATGTTCAACTCTTTATGACCCCATGGACTGTAGCCCACGAGGCTCCTCTGTCCATGGGATTTGCCCGGCAAGAAAATTACAGCTAATCCATTCTTAACATTTGTGTTTCTATGAGTTAGGGATGTTAACAGGGGTAAGAGTAACTGGGATAAACCAAAATTATACACATCCCTGGGAGTCAGCTTTGACTCCTTTCTCTCCTACCCCTTCTCTCTCATTCCAAAGGAGGTTGGGTGGGAGAAAGTCCTGATTGGCACCATTTGCCTATATCCATGGTGTAAACCCTCTCACCATCAGGACTGATTCCAAGTAACAGAACAGAGTTGGGAAGTGATGTGACTTGGATACTTTGGATGTTAAGAAAGATCCAATAAAATTATCTTGAGAGAAAAAAGAAAAATTTTTTAAAAAGGGAAGAAAAATTATCTTGAGAAAAAATGGGATTTATGATAATAATTCATAGGTGCTGGCCCTCAACCTGGAAAGGAGCCAGGAATGGGGCTGCTTCAGGGACCTGAGCCTCCTTGTCGTCTCTCAGGGAACACGGGGCCCCTCTGTTTCTCTCTCTGTCACTTCTCTTCTCCCCTCTGGGAGTTTTTTCTGCGTCATCGTAGTTTCTACTCCTTACGTTTGGCTTGGCCTCATGGCCACAAAGCAAGTACCTTGGGCATCACTCTCTGCATCTTTTTGGCTTCTGTCCTTCCAGCTGCCAACTCCTGGCTGCTTTTCCGTTCAAATCGGGGGCAGACAGTAGCTGCCTGGCCATGTTCAGGCTGCAAGTCATGGGCCGCTCAGGAACAGCCCACCCCTGTTTGGCTCAGGCACTTCTTCCTGGTCCAACCAGCCATGTTGGAGAGAAGCCAGTGGAAAATATGGCTGCCTGGTTCCATTTGGGAACCAAAACTATGCATACATGCGTGCTAAGTGGCTTCAGTTGTGTCTGACTCAGTGCAATCCCATAGACTTTAGCCTGCCAGGCTCCTCTGTCCATGGGGATTCTCCAGGCAAGAATACTAGAGTGGGTTGCCATGCTGTCCCACAGGGCCTCTTCCTGAGCCGGGAATTGAACCTGCAGCTCTTACGTCTTCTGCATTGGCCGGTGGGTTCTTTACCGCCAGTGCCACCTGCGAAGCCCCCGCCAAAGGCTATGCTGTAACCCTGGATACCTATGAATGTGATCTTATTCAGAAAAAAATCTTTGCAGATGTAATCAAGGATCTTGAGATGAGATCACCCTGGATTATCCAGCAGGTCTTATATCAAATGACAAGTATTCTCATAAAAGATGGAAGAGAAGACACAGACACAGGAAGGAGACCATGTAACCATGGAAACAGAGATCAGGGCGAGGCAGCCACAAGCCAAGGAATGCCTCAAGCCAGAGGAAGCTGGAAGAGGTGAGGAAGGACCTTTCCCTAGAGCATACAAAGGGAATATGGGCCTGCTGAAGTGGGCCTTAGAAAGCATCACTACAAACAAAGCTAGTGGAGGTGATGGAATTCCAGTGGAGCTGTTTCAAGTCCTGAAAGATGATGCTGTGAAAGTGCTGCACTCAATATGCCAGCAAATTTGGAAAACTCAGCAGTGACCACAGGACTAGAAAAGGGCAGTTTTCATTCCAATTCCAAAGAAAGGCAATGCAAAAGGATGCTCAAACTACTGCACAATTGCACTCATCTCACACGCTAGTAAAGTAATGCTCAAAATTCTCCAAGCCAGACTTCAGCAATACGTGAACCGTGAACTTCCTGATGTTCAAGCTGGTTTTAGAAAAGGCAGAGGAACTAGAGATCAAATTGCCAACATCCGCTGGATCATGGAAAAAGCAAGAGAGTTCCAGAAAAACGTCTATTTCTGCTTTATTGACTATGATAAAGCCTTTGACTGTGTGGATCACAATAAACTGTGGAAATTTCTGAAAGAGATGGGAATACCAGACCACCTGACCTGCCTCTTGAGAAATCTGTACGCTAGGTCAGGAAGCAACAGTTAGAACTGGACATGGAACAACAGACTGGTTTCAAATAGGAAAAGGAGTACGTCAAGGCTGTATATTGTCACCCTGCTTATTTAACTTTTATGCAGAGTACATTATGAGAAACGCTGGACTGGAAGAAACACAAGCCGGAATCAAGATTGCCAGGAGAAATATCAATCACCTCAGATATGCAGATGACACCACCCTTATGGCAGAAAGTGAAGAGGAACTAAAAAGCCTCTTGATGAAAGTGAAAGTGGAAAGTGAAAAAGTTGGCTTAAAGCTCCACATTCAGAAAATGAAGATCACGGCATCTGGTCCCATCACTTCATGGGAAATAGATGGGGAAACAATGGAAACACTGTCAGACTTTTATTTTGGGGGCGCTCCAAAATCACTGCAGATGGTGACTGCAGCCATGAAATTAAAAGACGCTTACTCCTTGGAAGAAAAGTTATGAGCAACCTAGATAGCATATTCAAAAGCAGAGACATTACTTTGCCGACTAAGGTCCGTCTAGTCAAGGCTATGGTTTTTCCTGTGGTCATGTATGGATGTGAGAGTGGGACTGTGAAGAAGGCTGAGCGCCGAAGAATTGATGCTTTTGAACTGTGGTGTTGGAGAAGACTCTTGAGAGTCCCTTGGACTGCAAGGAGATCCAACCAGTCCATTCTGAAGGAGATCAACCCTGGGATTTCTTTGGAAGGAATGATGCTAAAGCTGAAACTCCAGTACTTTGGCCACCTCATGCAAAGAGTTGACTCATTGGAAAAGACTCTGATGCTGGAAAGGATTGGGGGCAGGAGAAGAAGGGGACGACAGAGGATGAGATGACTGGATGGCATCACGGACTCGATGGACGTGAGTCTGAGTGAACTCCGGGAGATGGTGATGGACAGGGAGGCCTGGCGTGCTGCGATTCATGGGGTCGCAAAGAGTCGGACACAACTGAGTGACTGAACTGAACTGAACTGACACCTTGGTTTCAAACTTCAGGTCTCCAGAGTTGCAATAGAATAAGTTTCTACTGTTTCAAGCCCCCCAGGTTAGAGTGACTTTTTTATGACAGCCTCAGGACACAAGTACACCCCATATACCCATCATGCAGATTCAAAACTACAATTTTGCCATATTTGCTTTACCTATTCTTTTTCCTTTCTTTAATACTCTCTCTCTTCTGAAATGCTTTAAGGCAAGTTCCAAATATCATGTTTTTTCACCCCTATATACTTTAGAATACATCTCAGAATTTATGGATATTTAAAATTTTCACTGCAATGACATTATAACAACTAACTTAAATAGCAACTAAATAACTAAAAATAAGTACATGGTATCCAAAATGTCTTTTTATTTTGCTTTAACTCAATCACTAAAATACTGTTAGACATTACCCCTCTTTGAATTACTCTTTGTTTTCCATCTGTCTTCTAGAAAAGAATTGCCTAAGATTAAATGCATTATTACAGGTTTGGGCTTGTAGATGTATGGGTGCTCTTATCCACTAAGTGATGAAAAATTCTTGGAATTTTTTTCTCTAGTTAAAAATAAAGATTTCTTTCTTCTTTTACAATATAAGCTTTTGTCCAGGACTGACATTCATAAGTTCCACTTCAAAGTCATACTGGAGGTGGACAAGAATAAAGTCATGATAGAGAAAAGTAATCTGGATTCTAACATCTTTCCCCAAAATGTAGAAGATATTTGCTTTGAAAAAATGAAACAGGGGCAAAAGAAAAAGGTGAAAACCAGGAAGTTACTCTACACTGGATTTTAAATAGCTCTTTCACAAGTTTCTCTTTTCTCTGAAAAACTTTTCCACCAGTTTCAAAATGAAAATTGTATGCTGTGAATACTGGCATTTGGCTATCCTTTCAAGGAGAAGTAGGGTACCCATGGGCTGCATTCCAGTGTCTCTTCCTTGGCACTTTTCCTGTGGTTCTAAAATTACTTTTTTTTTCTAAAGAGATTAATATTAAACTTTTCCTCTGCCCACTAATGAAAGGGATTAAGGGTAAATCATTTCTATGAAATGAGAGGATCTATAAGCATTGAGAGGATATGGTGTCAGAGGTTGGGTAGGATCCTCTGCCTGAGAAGCATAGTCTATATATCCTTGGTGACTATCTTAGGAGTTTCTTCTTGCTAAGGGAGCCCTTGTCAAGATTTACATACTCTCTGGGAAAGTCATACCTTTGCATGTTCCAGGATGTGGTCATGCAAGCAAGAAGATCATTCCTGTAGCTGATGACTACCTGAGAATCAGACTTTCAAAAACTGGGTACTGGATATTTTCAGAAAGATAGAAGAGAGGATTGTGCCATAAGACCTAGAGAAAGGCAGCCTAGAAAACAGAAAAGGGTGAGGATTCCAAAGACAAACCCTCCAGATCCTTCTCCCATTTTTTTTTCCCCTTCAAACCCCAAGTCTTGGGCTTAAAGCTAACTTGGCCATCATGGCAATTGCTGAGTTTCACTTTTCCTGCCTGAAAACAGTGGAACCTCCTCATCTGAAGTGGGTTTAGTCAGATCTTGAGATCTAGCCAAGTGACTCCCCCTCCCTTGCCTTCACTCACATATATTCCATGAATGGCTTTCTTTCAACAAGGCAACTACAACTCCCTCCTCTAGACTTTGAAGCCCTTGATTTATGTGACCTATTTGTGCATGCTTAAATGAAACCCTTGGCAGAGTTGAAAAGCTTGTTCAAATCTCTTCTCCAGGGTAGTATTTTCTTCTATCATAACCCAGTCAAGAGGAAGGAGGAGTGTATCTGATAAGCACACAGTTTATAGCATCAAGGGTTAGGAACTAAGAACGATGTGGATTGAATGTCATCACTTCGCCTCCCTTCCTTGCTAACTTTCTGCTTTAGTGTTCTCAGCTCTCTACCAGAAGGAAGGGTGAATAGAGAGTAGGCATCTTTCTAAGTATAGAGGCCCAGTTTCAGTGACAACATGTAAAATGCTTGGAAGTCATTCCTCCTGTTCTTACAATAAGAAAACAACAAAGCCAGCATGGGGAAAAAAAAATAGTCTTACTTATATAGGAGCAAAGATAGGAATTTTATCTGACTTCATCAGAAACCATGCAAGCAAGGAAAGAGTGGAGCAAAATATGTAAAGCATTTAAAGGAAAAAACCCCACCAACCTACAGTTCCATAGCCAGTGGAATTATCCTTCAAAAGTGACAGAGAAAAACAACTTATTCAGACAAACAAAAAATTCATCACAGTAGACTTGCCTATGAGAGACATTAAAAGTAGTTCAGAGAGAAGGAAAATGATATAGGTCAGAAACTCAGATCTACATGAAGAAATGAAGAATGCTGGAGACGAATAAATGAAAATAGATAAGATCTTTTGTTTTCCTATTCTTTTTTACAGGGTTGTTTTTATTTTTATTTTACTTATTATTTTTGGCTGTTCCACATGGCATGTAGGATCTTTGTTTCCTGACCAGAGTCGAACCCATGTCCCCTGTAGTGGGAGCTTGGAGTCTTAACCCCTAGACCTCCAGGGAAGTCCCTATTTTTCTTATTCTTAATTTATCTACTAGACAGCTGAGCAAAGTAATAGTAATAACAATGTATTAGATGATGATAGCATATAGGTCAGTGAAATTGATGACAGCCATGTTATAAGGGATCGGAGGAAGAAATCAGAAACGCTCGATGAAAAGCTATCTGCACTTTCCATGAATTTGTACAGCATTATTTGAAATGATTTGATAATTTCAACTTCACTTTCACTTTTCACTTTCATGCATTGGAGAAGGAAATGGCAACCCACTCCAGTGTTCTTTCCTGGAGAATCCCAGGGACGGTGGACCCTGGTGGGCTGCCGTCTATGGGGTCACACAGAGTCGGACACAACTGAAGTGACTTAGCAGCAGCAGCAGCAGCAGACTTAAGTTAATTGCAAATATGTACTGCAAATTCTAGGGCATACACCAAGAAAAATTTTTCTGAAAGATGTATAATTGATACACTGAAAGGAGAGGAAATGGATTCACATAAAATGCTCAACTAAACGGCAAAAAAACAAGATAAAATTTTCAAAAATAACAAGTGCAACAAACAAAAAAATGGTGATAAACATGGTAGATATTGATCCAAATATATCAATAATCACCTTACATGTGAATAGTCTAAATAACACCAATTAAAAGATACAGACTGTCAGAATTTAAAAACAAGATCCAAGAAATACCCTTTAAGTATAAAGACAGAGACAGGTGAAAAGTAAAGAGCTGGAGAAAGATAAATCCATGCCAACACTCATTAAAAGAAAGCTAGGGTAGCATGTGAATTTCAGACTATAGAATAAGGAAAATTATCATGGATAAAAAGAAGTATTACATAATGATAAAGGGGTCACTTCTTTAAGACAGATAACAGTCCTTAATGTATATGTGCCTGACAACAGAGAATCAAAATACGGGAGGCAAGAACTGCCAAGAGAAATAGATGAAGCCACTATCATAGCTGGAGGCATCAATACTCTTCCATCAGTAGTTAATAGACCTGGCAGGCAGAAAATCAGAAAGGACATCGCTGAACGGAACTGTACTGTCAATCAACTGGACCTAATTGACATTTACAAAATATAGGCTACCTGACTTAAAACAAAAGTGGAAATATGCAAAACACACTTAGGAAACCAGTAACTTTAGGTGCAATAATATACAAAAGAATTCTTCAATTTGCTGAAGTGTGTATGTCTATTCTTTATTGTACCTAATAATTTTTATAGCTTCCCTTTAAACATTTAAATTTTCCCTTTAAACATTTAAAGATTCCCAGATGGCTCAGTGGTAAAGAATCCACCTGCCAGTGCAGGAGACACAAGGGACAGGGTTCGATCCCTGGGTTGGGAAGATCCTCTGGGGTAGGAAATGGCAACCCACTCCAGTGTTCTTGCCTGGAAAATCCAACATAGAGAGGAGCCTGGTGGGTTACAGTCCACGGGGCTGCAAAGAGTTGGACACGACTGAGCAACTGAGCACACCCAAACCTGTAAATTACGAATCCAGTTAGAAACTTCCTGTATCTTTTAAAATAAACCATCATCATCCCCTCTAGATATTTGGAAAAGTGGACCTCAGAAGCATCAATGGATGTCACTGGCGATGTGACCAGCATACATACAACCTCTTAAGGAGCTCTTGCCAAAAAGCTTGCCTGGTGATTATGGGTTTTTCCCCTTCCTAAGTCTGAAGGAGAGAGTGACAGAGGGGTGCTGTTCTTCCAATCTGGGGGTCCCACTCTTTAGCGGCTATTAGGGGAGAGGGTGTTGAGGCTCGTCCTTCACCAGGGCATCCCTGCAGGCTGCTTTTGTCTGATTAATGCTTGACCTTCATTCATTCTTTCAGTAACATTTACTGAGCACCTGCTGTGGGTCAGGTGCTGCCCCAATTGACCCCAGACACTCAGGTCAACTGATGAGTCATTAACATTACTATATAGGTCAAAGCAATAATGACAGGCTAGAAAAAAATGGAAATTCTCAGCACAAGTTGCTCGCTCAATTTTGCATCGATTATCACCCATATAATCCTTAGGAAGATGGAATAAAAGTCACAGTAAATCAATGCCAGCTCTTCATCTATTTCCTCCCCTCTTCCTGTTCTCTGGGTGCACGGAAGCAGAATCTCTGGTTAGCTAGTTGGGCCTTATTTCCTGAAGAGCTTCATGAAATTTTCATTAAACTCTTAATTAAATTTTCTTTTTCATTAAACTTCCATGAAGTTCTCCCAGCCACTTTGAATCCTTGGCGAGCTTCCTCTAGGACTTAAGGTAATTGTTCTCATTCATTCTTTCATACATTCAGTGCTCACTAGGTACAAGATATGCTGTGCTGGGGATTATACAAAATGCAAAAATAAATAAGCCTCAGTCATTGTCCTTTAGCAGTTTGCAGTCTATCATAATCTTTTCAAACAGTTCCCGCAAAGTTCTTACTTGTATCCTGCATTTCACAAATCTGGTTGCCCACAAGTATGTTCAGTCGTGTCTGACTCTTAGCAACCCCATGGACTGTAACCCATCAGGCTCTTCTGTCCGTGGGATTTCCCAGACAAGAATACCGGGGAGGGTTGCCATTTCCTCCTCCAGGGGGTCTTCTTGACCCAAGGATTGAACCTATGTCCTTTGTGTCTCTTAGCATGGCCCGGCAGATTTTTCACCCCCGAGCCAGCTGTGTGGTGACAAATTTGGTTACTTTTATTCAATTATGTTTTCTTCCTCACTTTTTACATCTTTTGGACGCACCATACATGATGTGGGAATGATATAATTATCTATGTATACTGATAATTTCATAATCATCAAAAACAAAACCCTCCATAGCACAGATTTAAGAATTGAAATGTCTGGATCTGAGCCCCATCTCTGCCTGTGTGACCTCAGACCAGCCACTTAACCTCTCTGAGTCTCAGTTACTTTGCCTATCAAATAGAATTAAATATTTCTACCTTACCTATTGCATAGTTGTGTGTGTGTGTGTGTGTGTGTGTGTGTGTGTGTATCAGATGAGCAAATGTACATGCAATCCTTTTCTACAACATAAAATGATACAAAGATGTAAACTGTTATTAAAACTCTGCAATGGAATCAACTTCAGGGTTTGCTTGTGTGTACAGTCCAAGTGCCATAGAAATAGTAACTAAGAGCAGAATTTGGCCCAGGGCACTTAACTACAGCATTTTTTATTTTAAGGGCAGAAGGGAAAAAAAAAAAATCAAAGACTTTTTATTCAAAGCAGAAAACTTTCAAACTAGTGTCAACACTTGCCAAGGATATGGTTACTGAGTGGCTCTCCTTGAGGGAAATCAGAGCGTGAAGGCCGGCTTCACTGAGCGGGACTGCCAGAGAGAAGTCTTTAATGTTATCATCTTCCTCCTCCACCCGTGCTCAGAATCCCTTATCTAATCAGCTGGAGACACACATCTTAACGGTCAGACAATAAACATGGGATTCGGTCTAAGTATGGATCACGACAGAGGCCAAAACACATTCTGGTCGGGTGGCTATCATCCTGCCCAGAGGATGACACTTTCGCTTTCAGGGAACTATTAATGGAAATCAAACTCCTCTCTCCTAGATTTCTGAAGTGTTTTGTGGTGAAATCTGCCTAACACACAGTGCTAAAAATGACCTTTTGTCCCCAGAACCTAGCAAAGTTTATGCGCAGCTCCTCTGATATGAAACAGGGAGGGCGGTGGGGGGCAGGGGAAGGAAGGACTGCAGCCACTCCGAATTTTTCCAGCCTGGCCTCCGTATCCAGACAACCGGTTCCAGAAAAATAGAAATAGACGGGTTAGTGGAAGTTTGCTTGGTGTAAGAGATGAAATGAAAACTGGTAAAGAGAACTGGAAAACAGTGACTGCTTCAATTAAAAACAAAGAAAAAGGGACCTCGCTGATGGTCCAGTGGTTAAGACTTCACCTTCCAATGCAGGGGGTGTGGGTTGGAACCCTGGCCAGGCAGCCAAGATTCCACGTGCCTCATGGCCAAAAAAACCAAGACATAAAATAGAAGCAATATTGTAACAAATTCAATAAAGACTTTTTAAAAAAGTCCACGTTAAAAAATGTCTCTTAAAAAAAAATAAAGAATCTGTGTATTTGCGGTATTAAAAAAAAAAAAGAAAGAAATCTCAGATCCATTAGAATGGCTACTATCAAAAAACTAGAAAAAAAGCAAGTGTTGGCAAGGATGTGGAGAAACTAGGACCACTGCGTGTTGTTGGTAGGAATGTAAAATGATGCCAGCCCTATGGAAACAGTATGGTGATTCTTCAAATATTAAAACAGAATTACCATATGATCCAGCAATCCCACTTCTGGGCCTACATCCAAAGAATTGAAAACAGGAACTCAAAGTAATGATTGCACACCTATGTTCATAGTGGCATTGTTGATAATAGCCAAGAGATAGAAGCAATGTCCAGGTATCCATCAATGGATGAATAAATAAATAAAATATATGCTAGAGCTATACAATGGAATATTATTCGGCCTTGAGAAGGAAGGGAATCCTGTCATATGTCACAACATGGATGAACCTTGAGAAATAGTATGTTAAGTGAAATATGCCAGTCACAAAAAGACAAATACTGTATGATTCCACTTATATGCAGTACCTAGAGCAGTCATATTCATAGACAGAGAAAGCAGAATGGTAGTTGGCAAGGTCTGGGAGGAGGAAGTAATGGAAAGGTGTTGTTTAATGGGCACTGCGTTTTCGTTTTGCAAAATGAAAATGTTGTGGAGATGTTCTGATCAACAGTCTGAACAGGCTTAACTCTACTGAGCTGCATACTTAAAAATGGTTATGACGGTAAAAAAATTATATGAATGTGTTTTTAACATAATTTAAAAAATTTATTTCCAACGAAAGGAAAAATCTAAATGAAACCTCACTGTCTAGATTAACCTTAACTAATAACCAAGCCCTACGCTTATGGTTTTCCAGGCCTGGAAGGTTCAAACTCTAGAACAGCACCAGTAGCCAACAAATGTTTAATGTCGGGCAAATCATGTCAGTCTTCTGTCGAGAATCCTCCAGTGGCCACAGTCACTTTTATGAGGGCTGGCATCATCTCCCCAGCCTGCACCTCACTTCTCTGCCCTCACCTCCCTTCACAACCCCCTCAGTTACTCCAGCCCAGAGTGGCTGCCTTCTTGTTCTCTGACCCACTGGGCACGTTCTCCCTTTAGCGCCTTTACAAAGGTCTTTATTCTCTTCCTGGAATGTTCCTCTCCGAGGTTCCCACCTGGCTCACTAACTGACTTAGGGTCTTTAATCAAGAGCTCCCTTCTGGAAATCCCCTTTCTAACCATCCCAGGAACTGCAACCCAGTCCATCTCCACCCCAGCACCCGCTAACTCCATCCCATCTGTATTTTTATTTAACTCCCTCCCTTCCATCACACTTACTACCAGGAGACATCTACTGTATTTAGTTCTGTGGTCTTTTTCTCTTCATTGCAATGTCAGCACCACAAGGGCTAGCATTATTTTACTCTTTTAGTCACTGCTTTCTAAAAAATCCTCAGCATCTTGAACAGTGCCAACATATCATGAGCTTCCAATAGACAGTTGTCTAATGAATTAAATGATTGGATGGGATTTCCCTGGTGGTACCATGGATAGGAATCTGCCTGCCAGTGCAGGGGACACGGGTTGCATTTCTGGCCTGGGAAGATCCCATATGCCTCCGAGCAGTTAAGCCTTCACACTGCAGCTACTGAAGCCCATGCAGCCTGGAACCCGTGCTCCACAACAAGAGAAGCTACTGCAATGAGAAACCTGCACACCACCACTAGAGAACAGCCCTCCTTGCCCCAACTAGAAAAAGCCTGAGCACAGCCAAAGACCCAGTACAACCAAAACTACATAAAATAAGAATGTCGGAGTGACCACAGAGAGCATTTGAAGTATAAGGTTACTGAATACTTTCTAATTGTTTATAACCCAAATCTTTTTCCTGCGACCACCATCCTGGGCTTGGGGAGGGGGGCAGGGAATTGCAATGCAAGCTCTTCTTTGTCTTCATTGTACAGGACTTAACCTGTACACAGTAGCAACTGATTGCTGTTTTTCTGCTGGCACACTCTTTAATCATTTCCCATCAGAGATTAAAAGCAAAGGTCATGTTGGATAAGCACTCAATTAAGTCTTTAGATGATGTGTAAACAGACTTCTTAGTCCATATGTGTAATTAATTCTCAAGCTACTTGCAGATTGCTTCAACCCCGTGGTAACGTGATTCCTGATAACTTGCTACCTGTATTCTGTTACGAGTCTCAACCTTGCAGTAAGCCCCCTCCCAACATGTGATTGTGGAAAAGTTTCAAAAGTATGGGCAAATGAAAAGACTGTGCAGTTAACCTCCATATACCTGCCCTTTCAATGCTACTATTAACATTTTAGCATATTTGCTTTAATACTTAACAGTGTATCTCTAATGGGGGGGGGGGGAGAGTACAGGATACTTCATAGATGGCACATGACAAGGTAGGGCTCCTTAGCCCCTCCTCATCTTCAGGGCTCTGGGGTGGAAACCGTGTTGAGGATGGGAGATGCTCAGTGTGTTGGGGAACCAGGGTGGGCCAAGGTCTCCCCAGCAGCTAAGGGCCTCTCTCGTCTTCTCATGTTCTCACTGAGGCTGGTGGCCCAAGGGGCTCTTACTTCTCAGAGGCCATGTGGGCTCTAAGCCCAACCACACTGTTGCTGTAGGCAAAGCCATTGCCATACCAAGAAATGACCTTGACAAAGTGGTCATGGGGGGCAAGGTCAACCCCGGCACTGACTGAAGGAGAGCAGGTGCCACTGTTACAGGAGCCAGCCTGGTCTTCAGTGTGGCCCAGGGTGCTCTTTAGGGAGAACTCTGATGTCTGCTTCACCACCTTTTCTTAAAACATTTACTTATGTATCATATGTATTCATCTGGCTGCACCAGCTCTCAGTTGCAGCAAGCAGGATCGTTAGTCGCAGCCTCTGAAATCTTAGTTGCGGCATGTGAGATCTACTTCCCTGACCAGGTTTTGAACCCAGATCCCTTGCAGTGGTAAAGAATCCGGCTGCAATGCAGGCAATGCAGAAGTAATCCCACTCCGGTGCATGTACACAGACAAAACTATAATTCAAAAAGATACACACACCCCTGTGTTAATACCAGCATTATTCACAATAGTCAAGACAAGGAAAGAACCTAAATGTCCATCAACAGATGAATGGATAAAGAAGATAAGATACATACATACAATGAAATACTCTACTCAGCTGTAAGAAGGAAAGAAATCATAACATTTGTAGCAACGTGGAGGGACTTAGAGGTTATCAGACTAAGTGAAGTAAGTCACAAAGAGAAAAACAAATACCACATGATGTCATTTATATGTGAAATCTAAAATATGACATAAATGAACCTGCCTGTGAAGCAGAAACAGACTGAGAGAACAGACGCATGGTCGCCAAGACGGAGGGATGGACTGGGAGTTTAGAGTTCAGTTCAGTTCAGTCGCTCAGTCGTGTCTGACTCTTTGCGACCCCATGAATTGCAGCACGCCAGGCCTCTCTGTCCATCACCAACTCCTGGAGTTCACTCAAACTCATGTCCATCGAGTCGGTGATGCCATCCAGCCATCTCATCCTCTGTTGTCCCCTTCTCCTCCTGCCCCCAACCCCTCCCAGCATCAGGGTCTTTTCCAATGAGTCAACTCTTCGCATAAGGTGGCCAAAGTACTGGAGTTTCAGCTTTAGCTTCATTTCTTCAAAAGAACACCCAGGACCATCTCCTTTAGAATGGACTAGCAGATACAAATCATATATAGAGGAGATAATAAGATCCTATATTTAATGTCCTGGGATAAACCATAATAGAAAAGGACATAAAAAAGAATGTATATATATACATCCTGTGCTTATCCACTCAGTCGTGTCCAACTCTTTTCAATTCCATGGACTATAGCCCGCCAGGCTTCTCTGTCCATGGGGATTCTCCAGCCAAGAATACGGGAGTGGATTGCCATACCCTCCTCCAGGGGATCTTCCCAACCCAGGGATTGAACCCAGGTCTCTTGCACTGCAGGCAGATTCTTTACCAGCTGAGCTATCAGGGAAGCCTCATATATGCGTATCACTTTGCTGTAGAGCAGAAATTCACACATTGTAAATCAACTACACTTCAATCAAAAAAAAAAAAAAAAAGAGGGATATGGTAACATGGAAAGCAGTATGTGACAAGAAAAAAAATAAGATTTTTCCCATCGGTGGCCCCTCTAACCAGTGTGGATGATTCCTCAGGTCAGTAGTACTTCACATGTGGCTGATACAAGGAAGCCTCAGACCAACCCCTTTGAAGAAAAGTGAAAGTGTTAGTCGCTGAGCCGAGTCTGACTGAATGGATTGTATCCCACTAGGCTCCTCTGTCAATGGAATTCTCCAGGCAAGAATACTAGAGTGGGTTGCCATTTCCTCCTGCAGGCGATCTTCCTGACCCAGGGATCAAACCTGGGTCTCCTGCATTGCAAGCGGACTCGTTACCATCTGAGGCACCTCGGAAGCCAGCATCCCTCTAAGCCTTGCACTAAACTCCATCACCAGCGTGGGAACAGTCCTCATCAGCCTATGTAACAGATGCAAAGTTTACAAAGCTTGAGTTGGCAAGGACATGAGTGAAAAATAAATTCTAGCAAAGCTTTGATGATGGTGTCATTTGCTGGCTGACATCTGAAAATCGTTGGCAGTGTTTTGGGGCATATTTTGCCTTAACAAGTAGGGAAGATGTTTTAATCGGTGCCCTTTATTTATCATTTTTGTCATTCATGTACATGGAAAATTCTAGCATCTTCCACACTCCGTCATTGGCAGCATACCAGACTAGCAACTGTTTCAATAGCGAGAAGTTTCTTCTCTCACTCAGGAAACATGTTTTATTGCTTGGAAGATTGCTCTCCATGAATGTTACCCAGTAAATCTTAATCCAGTTTTATAGATTAGAGCTATCCCCCTCATAACTGATTTTTCTATCATCCCATTTTAAAGGGTTAGTCAGCGTTGAATGAGTGCACCTGTATCTCAAATTCTGTATGACACAGGACCGGGTTTACTCAGGGGTGATAAGAAACAGATGAGTTGTTGCACACAGTACATATTATTATTATTTTTTGAAATCAGAATTTTCAAGTTAACTTCGCCAGAGTGACCTAGTTGCTTCTATTTATTTTTTATTGTGGTAAAATATATGTAACATAAAACTTACCATTTTAACCATTTTAAGTGTACAGTAGCATTAAGTACACTGACAAGTGTTGTGTAATTATCACCACTGTCTATTCCAAAAACTTTTCATCACCCCAAGCAGAAACTCTGTAATCATTAAACAATAACCTCCCATCTTCCAGGCAGCCACCATTCTATTTTCTGCTTCTATGAATCTGCCTCATCTAAACATATAAATGGAATCCTACAATGTTTGTCCTTTTGTGTCTGGCTTCTTTCACTTGGGAAAATGTTTTCAAGGTCCACCCATTTATAGTACATGCTGGATCATGGGTCAGGACTTCAGGATTTCTTTTTAAGGCTGAATAATATTCCATTGTATGTATATGCTATATTTTGTTTATTCATTCATCTGTTGATAGGTATTTGGTTTGCTTATATCTTTTGAGTATTTTGAATGATGCTGCAGTGAACACTGGCATACAAGTGTCCACTTGACTCTCTTCTTTCAGTTCTTTTGGGTATATTCCTAGGAGTGGAATTGTTTGGTCTTATGGTAATTTTTTGTTTTGCTTTTGAGATACCACCAAACTGTTTTCCATAGAAGTTGTTCCATTTTACATTCTCATCAGCAAGGTACAAGGGTCCCAGTTTCTTCACATCCTTGCCAATCCTTCTTATTTTCTGTTGTTATTGGGGTGGTGGTACCATTTCCATCCGAGTGAGTGTGAAACAGTATCTCATTGTGGTTTTGATTTGCATTTCCTTAATGCCTGGTGAAGTTGAACATATTTCCACATGCTCATTAGTCACTTACATATCTTCTTTTTCAATATTGTTTTGGCTATTTGAGATCCTTCTAACTTCCATGTGAATTTGAGGACATCTGCAAAAAAGGCCATTGACATTTTGATTGGGATTGCACGGACTCTGTCGATCTGGGAAGTATTGACATCTTAACAATATAAGTCCTCCAATCTATCTCTCCATTTATTTACATGCTCTTTCCCTTCTTTGAGCAATGTTTTGTAGTTTTCAGAGCACAAGTCTTACATCTTCTGGATTAAATTTATTCCTAAGCATTTTATTCTTTTTGATGCTAGTGTAAATTGAATTTTAAAAATTTGGAATTTTTGAATGTACTGTTTGATGAGTTTTAGTAAGTTTATACTATTGTTCAAGACTCATCATGATCTAGTTTGAGAATACTTCCATCACCCCCCAAAAGTTCCCTGTGTGTACTGCAGTCAATCCTTGCTCTCACCTCTTAATCCCAGGCAACTTCTGAACTGTTCTCTTTCTCTACATTTTTTTCTGTTCTGCACATATAAGCAGGTGCTTATATTTATATAAAATGCAATTATCAATATAGACAATGCAACATCCATCTTAGGACTCAAAAACAACACACATCCTGGCCAGTCTAAATGACCTCATCTCTTATGGTATAAACTAGTTAAATGAAATCTTGGCTCATCCTTATATCTGAAAGACAAGGAAAGGAAAGTTAGTCACACAGTCGTGTCCGACTTTTTGTGATCCCATGGACTGTAGCCCATCAGCTCCTTTGTCCATGGAATTCTCCAGGCAAGAATACTGGAGTGGTTGCCATTCCCTTCTCCAGGGGAATCTTCCCAACCCAGGGATCGAACCTGGGTCTCCCCCATTGCAGGCAGATTCTTTACCAACTGAGCTATTAGGGAAGTCCCACTTATGTTTGAGGAAGATATCAATAGTCAGGCTAACCAGAGCAGGCTCTGAGGGGGTTAGTTCTTGAGAAAACACCAAGAGATGTGTCTATTCTTCTAAGTGTCTGAGGCTTGCGAGCATGCGCTGAGTTTCTATTGGACAAATCTACCGCAGAGAGAGACTCAGAAGGAGAGAGGACCATTACGGTCCTTTCACTTTCTTCAAAACCCCAAATTACAGATGTTGTCCAGCCACCGTTTAGAATCCATTAGAAACTGCTGTGTGTGGTTAGCTTACTAGAATAAAGTCATGCTGGGAGTGAGGTTCAAGAGCTGCAATTGTGTGAAATGTGAGGTGGCATTATTAAAAAGTGAATGAAATGAAAACAGGGGCTGGCAGAGGAGGAGAGCCAATCACGGACTGCGAATACTGGATTCAAACACAGCTCCACCGTCCAAGCCTAAATCCTCTGGATGATGCCCAGGCATCGTAATAACTACAGGGTTTTCTGTACTCCCCTCTCTCCTGAGCCTTTGTTGCTCTTCCCTTTGAATTCCCAAGACCTCACATTTATGTTTTTGTTCAACGGTTCTCCTAAGGAGGGTCGAGCCATTGCAAACAATGACTCAAAGTGCTTTCATTAGCTCAGATAAAAGGCTCAGTTACTTTAGCCTACTTCTTCCTGCCAACTACAAACGAAACAGGAGGCTCAGATGTTACTAGGAGTTGCTAAGAAGCACTTTGCTATTGAAAAGAATAAGACAACCAGGTTTCTTAGAAGACATCAAAATCTCTTCTCCTGAGGAGTTTAGGAATTGTTTAAAGGGTGGGAGATGGGGTTGCATTTTGCCTTGGGATGAGGGCCTGAGAGCCTGGGAATTTGAAATTAACCAGGTAAATATTGAAGCAGAGTTCACTGGAGCTGCTGCTGTATCTTTGTCAGCTCTCAAGGATATGCAAGTATTTATCAAGGACCTACTATGCGGCAGGCACTGTACTAGCTGCTGGGGATACAGCAATGAACAACATGGGCAAAAGTCCCTACTTTTCTTTCATTCCGGTGGGAGGGAGAAGACAATACAATAAACAAAACAAATAAAGGAAATGTATGTGGTGCATGGTGCTAAGGAGACAACTAGAGCAGGGAAGAGAGCGAGTTCTAGGTGAGGAGGGATAATCAATACCTATGACTGTAAATCGAGTGGCCATGGAAGGCTCCACTTAGAACGTGGAAATTGAGTGAAGACTGAAAGAGCTGAGGGAACCATTCATGCAAGCAAATGGGGAAAAAGCAGGCCCAGCGGAAGGCGCAAAGGCCTTGATCTGGGAGCGAGCCTGGTATAAGCAACATCCAGGAGCCAGGAGGACTGCAGGGGAGACAGAGAGGGAAACAGGGAGATGAGACAGGGGGCAACGGGGATGGGGCAGGTCACTGGGGCCTTACAGGCCTAATGGCTTCCGCTTTCTCCCAGAGTGGGATGGGAGCCATCGGAAGCTTTTGAGCAGAAGAGGGACGTGGTCCGATTTAGGTCTTGAGTTTTTGTCTCTGGTTGCTCTATTGACCACACTGGTTAAGATACTTGGCATCCTCCTGGGCACACGGTATGCATTCCAAATTGGGAACATTTACTCATATAACTCTATAGTCCAAAAGTAGCACCTTCATTAACGTGTGGATGGTTTGCGATTGTTCAGCCATTCATTCGTTTACCAAATTTTTATCAACAGGTGCCACAAGAAGCCAGGCACTGTCCATTTTAAGCACTGAGGACTCAGTGGTGAGTGAACAAGCTAGAAAAGTTCATGCCTCAACGGGGTTTTCATTGGAGTGATAGGAGGGCAGAAAACGAACAAATAAATAAATAAACAAATACACATATAATGTCAGGTGGTAACAAGTGCTAAGAAGATAAAGTACATAAAAGGTTACTGAGGGCGGGCCATTTTAAATGCAATGGTCAGTGATGTGCTTCTTTAGCTCAGCAATAGTTGTTCAGTTCTCACTGTATCAATGGACTTGAGTTTGAGCAAACTCCGGGAGATACTGAAGGACACAGAAGCCTGGTGTGTTGCAGTCCATGATGTTGAAAAGAGTCGGACCTGACTCAGCGACTGAACAATAACCCTATGGGCAGGCTCTCTGCTAAGCTCTGAAGCTTTTTGTATATGATCTCTGCCCTCCAGGACCTAGTCTGTAGTGGGCTAAACTCTACGGCGGCCTCTAACATTCCTGCCCTGGTACACACACCCTGCATAATCCTCAAGACTTGTGACTATGACGTGAGAATCACTCCTTTGATTGGGTCATGTCGTATAGCAGAGCTAAGAAAGGGAGGTTACTTGCTGAGTCTGACTGAGTCATGTACGTTCACCCTGAAGAAAAGATTGAAAGTGGGAAAGGGGCTCAATACCAGGAAGGTTCTCTGCTGCTGGTTTTGAAGATGGAGGGAGACACAGGGCAATGGCTTCTAAAAATCGAGAGTGACTTGAGATTAACCTCTACCAAGAAGACAAGAGACCTCAGTCCTACAACCACAAGGAACTGAATTATGTCAACAACCTGAGTGAGGCTCAGAGCAGATTCTTCATCAGCCAAGTGTCCAAATCAAGCCCAGCTGACACCATAATTTCAGCCTTGTGAGAGCCTGAGCTGAGAACTTGGCCATGTTGTACCTGGTTTTCACACTGGCAGAACTGTGGTATAATAAATCAGTATTATTTTAAGTAGCTAAATTTGTGGTAATCTGTTATTTAACAATAAAAACAAAGATAAACTCTAACAAGACTTCTGGTTTCTGGTCCAGCATATAAGAAGCTAAAAGTCACCTCTCTATCCTAACAACTCTTGAGAGTCCTTTGGACTGCAAGGAAATCCAACCAGTCCATCCTAACGATCAGTCTTGGGTGTTCATTGGAAGGACTGACATTGAAGCTGAAACTCCAATACTTTGGCCACCTGATGCGAAAAGCTGATTCATTTGAAAAGACCCTGATGCTGGGAAAGATTGAGGGCAGGAGGAGAAGGGGGTGACAGAGGATGAGATAGTTGGATGGCATCACCTACTCGACGGACGTGGGTTTGGGTGGACTCTGGGAGTTGGTGATGGACAGGGAGGCCTGGCATGCTGTGGTTCATGGGGTCGCAAAGAGTCGGACACGACTGAGTGAGTTTCAGAGAAAAATTTCCTTGTGATTCCAGCAGAAGGGGAAAAGGAGTCATTTTGAAATACACCTGAAACACATTCTGCTCTTAACAAGCCCTGTTCTCGGGAGAAACTACTTAACCAGAGCTAATCTCCTGGGGTTTTATCAAAGACTAACTGATCTTGGGGGAGAAGGCAATGGCAACCCACTCCAGTACTCTTGCCTGGCAAATCCCATGGACGGAGGAACCTGGTAGGCTGAAGTCCACGGGGTCACTAAGAGTCAGACACGACTGAGCGACTTCACTTTCACTTTTCACTTTCATGCATTGGAGAAGGAAATGGCAACCCACTCCAGTGTTCTTGCTTGGAGAATCCCAGGGACGGGGGAGCCTGGTGGGCTGCCGTCTATGAGGTTGCCCGGAGTCGGACACGACTAAAGTGACTTAGCAGCAGCAACTGATCTTGGGAGAGGAAAATACTTAACTAGCTGGCTCGAGCCTTCCACGTGACAGAAGAGAAATACCCAATTCCAGAGCCCACTCCAGTCATCCTGTCCTACTTGAAGAGGAGGCGGGAAACTGAGAATTAGGTGTGAAGTTCACAGTCCAGAGGCTTAGGTGCACTGAAAGACCAAGTCCCAGGACTTCCCTGGCAATCCAGTGGTTAAGACTCTGTGTTTCTACTGAAGGGGGCGTGGGTTCAATCCCTGGCTGGGGAACTATGATCCCACGTGCATGCTACAGACAAAAAAAAATTTTTAAACAGAAGAAAAAAGACTGAGTCCTAATCATAGGATGATTTAAAAAAGAAATGCTCCCCTTTATGTCACCCCTTATCAGCACATCACTGAAGGCCTGTTCATAGGAGTGGTTTCTATTTTAAAACTCAGTACACCACATCTAGCATTGAATGAAAGATTACAAGGCAGACTAAAAGGCAAAAAACACAGAAGAGATGGAACAAGCATGAGATTAGGCTGAGATATCACAGAGATGTTAAAATTATCAAGCCAGGAATTTTAAATAACTATGATTAATATGCTAAGGGGTCTAATGGAAAAAATAGACATCGTGCAAGAATAGGCAGGGTAGGGATTTTCCTCACAGCTCAGTGGTTAAGACTCCATGCTCCCAATGCATGGGGCCTAGGTTTCGTCCCTGGAGGGGGAAACTAGATCCCACATGCTGCCCGCCACAGTGAAGATCAAAGGTCTTGAGTGCCGCAGCTAAGACCCAGTACAACCAAAGAAATAATAAATATGTTTTAAAAATCAATAACAAAGATATTAAAACCTTTTAATTTTTTTCTTCTTTTTCTCCAGGGACATGGTCATTTTCAGTTCCTTGGCACTTCCCCACGCCTCCTGCTGATGCTTCATGGAATTACCTCCCAAATAAACTAGAGTCTCAGGGTCTGCAAAGAAAGTACTCAAGTAGGGCTAGCTTCACGTGTGTGTGACCTATGAAAGACCTTGTGTCTGATTTAACACTCTCCTGTTGCCATCTTGAAATTATTAATAATTCGTAAACAAGGTGCCCCATGTTTTTATTTCACACTGGGTCCTGCAAATTATGTAGTCAGTCTTGACTTAAAACAGTGGTCTAGCCTTCCATTTAGGATTGGGGTCCTTAATAACTGTGTCATTCCTGGGCTCTGCAATTATGATTCATCATTCTGCTACAAAGGCATGATAGAGAACTTAAGAGAACAACTGAATTTCACTCTTCTGTCAGGAGTCACACTTGGTGATCACATAGCTTGGGTTGGGGTTATTCCTTTAAGGTCAAAAGAAAGCTTATTATATTTGTAATGTGTCATCACTGATGCTCCATTGCCCCGCTGCTCATTATTGGAATTCCACAAACTTTTATTTTCCTGCAGAAAAATTTCCAAGGATTTCCACATCTTTGGGCCCTTCCAATCAATTTCTGAATGTGTGGCAGCGTTTCCCATAGGAATAGTCAGTTGGCTCAGACTTCTCTGTTTCCTGTCCTATTTGTATTAATATAGACTTTCAATCCATAAAAATCTGTTCTCATGAGGAAGTAATTAAAAGAAACGTGGGAGATTGTTTATGTGGCACTGGGCCTGCTCTGAATGATGAAATACATTGATTAAAATTCAAGACTTTGGCCAAAAGAGGGAACTCTTCTCATTTGTTGGTTGGCCAGACCAAAGCACTTCACACTTCAAGGGGGCTGTGTTTCGAATGGATGGGCAATCCTCTCCCTCAGAGTCATCCCACCTCCTCAAGAAAGCTTTCTACTTTCCAGATTTAACATCATCAGATACATACCTTACTCTTCCCTCTCATCTCACAATAATCAAATAAGATAGTTTCAGCCTTTTCAACTAAAAACAGTCTCCCAACAGAATGTCTAAACATTAAGGAATTGTTGAGTGCGGGTGGAAAGCTGAATACGAATGCTCTAAACTTCAAATGGAAAAAACAGAGATTTCTGCATGGAGGGAAAGGTAGACCAGATGAACTTCTGCTAATTTCAGCGCTAATAAGCCGGTTAGGGAAACTACAAAGGGCAACAGCCAAAAGGCCTTTGGGGAAATAAAGGCTTTGGGAAAATCGGCTAGAAAACGACGTGCTGATGTAGCCACATGGAAATGGTTGATGGGAATCCCTGCAGTAGACGCAGATTTATCCTTAGTCTCAGCACTATGTTTTCTTCCCTTTTTGGCTTTGCTCATGGTGGCTCTTCCACCAGCCCCCTTCAGCTAGTCACTCCCCCTCATCCCTCCAAGCCTTTCTCTTGATGTTATTTCCTCCAGGAAGCCTTCCCTGTCCTCTCCTGCTGCCCGGTCCTGGGTTGGGCCACAGTGATTCAGCACTGCTCCATAGTGCTCCCCAAACTCACTGTGCGTGGATCTTTGTTCAAACAGGCTGTCTACTGCGACTCCCCCCACTGGACTGTAAGCTCCTTGGGAGCAGGTGTGATGCCTTGTTTATCTTTAACTTTTGCACACAGTTGCAGCTTCTTACCAAACCTTCGTGGGATGCCCATCCGATTGGCTTCACTGCCTGATCTCCTCCCCAAGAACTGTGACCACCGTGACCACCAGAGCCTTTCCAAGGACGAGGATGTGAAGGAAGAGGCACTGACTACACAGGAGCTCAGAAAGTGAACTCTTCCCAGTGAATGAAAACGGCAGCTGGTCAAAGCTCAAATGTGATCTGAAGGGGAACATTTGCTGTATCAGACCACACCCGTGGACTTGGCTCGTTCTTCCTTATTTGAGGGTGTGTCGCTTCCTTTTGTCAGATGTCACACTCGCCCCATGAGGAGGAGCTGTTTGTTTCCATTTTTAATGTTTTGTTTTTACATTCTAAGTTTAACAAAGTAGGTGCCTGGAAGGTCCCTGAGCCTCCTATTGGGTGAAGGGCTTGCATGACAGATATAATGGTCTCTGGGTACAATGGACGTAAATGAACACAGAGTCTGGAGGTAAACAGGACCCAGCCACTCAGTTCATCACTCTCTAGGCTTTCCTGAAGAATGCAAAAGTGAACAGATTCTGGGAGCTGGCAGAGCCATGGGCTTTCAGTTAGAACTGGATTCAAGGAATTCCCTGGCCCAGGGGTTAGGGCTCTGTGCTTTCATTGCCAGGGGCCCAGGTTCAATCCCTGGCTGGGAAACTAAGAACCTGCTAAGTCATGTGTTTCAGTCTAAAACAAACAAACAACAAACTAGATTCACGTTCTAGTTTTCTCAGCTTTTAGGCAAGTCACTTCAGTTCAGTTCAGTTCAGTCACTCAGTTGTGTCCGACTCTCCTCAACCCCATGGACCGCAGCACGCCAGGCCTCCCTGTCCATCACCAACCCCTGGAGTTTACTCAAACTCATGTCCATCGAGTCAGTGATGCCATCCAACCATCTCATCCTCTGTCGTCCCCTTCCCTTCCCGCCTTCCGTCTTTCCTAGCATCAGGGTCTTTTCCAATGAGTCAGTTCTTTGCATCAGGTGGCCAGAGTATTGGAGTTTCAGCTTCAGCATCAGTCCTTCCAATGAACACTTGGACTGATTTCATTTAGGATGGGCTGGTTGGATCTCCTTGCAGTCCAAGGGACTCTCAAGAGTTTTCTCCAACAACATAGTTCAAAAGCATCAATTCTTCGGTGCTCAGCTTTCTTTATAGTCCAACTCTCACATCCACACATGACTACTGGAAAAACCACAGCTTGGACTAGACGGACCTTTGTTGGCAATCTTCCATTGATAACTTTAAATGGTATAATTTATATACAAAATACTTGAAAGGAGATAATCAATCAATATTTCCTCCTTTGTCTCTGCACCTATTTGCCTCAAGGTCACTCACTCAGCAGTCTCTCTCTGGTAACTGCCCTTGAAGACTGTCTCAATTCTCAGTGGCTTAAGAATCACCTTGTTAAAAGGCAGTTCCCGGGCTCCACCTCCAAAGACCGTGGAACAGTGGGCCTGGGTTACAGCCTAGGAAGTGTCATTTTAAACAGCTCTCTCAGGTAATTCCAAGTCAGGTGGCTAGCTGTCCACACTTCTGGAAGCAGTTTGAAAACTTCAAAGTCTTTGTCTTAGCACTAAGATGACTTCCCTTTTCATTGGCAACAGCCTGAAGAAAAACCCCTTTACACCAAAATATTTAATTAGGTGCTCCACCCTGTTGAGGAAGTGCTGAGGTTAAAAAAAAAAAAAAAGACAGTAAGCTGAGGAGGTGTGGAAGTGGTGGAAGAGGGTGGGGAAAGCTGGTGGTTTTCATTGGCCTACAGAATGCTGTCCACACTCCTTGGGGAATGTGAGTAGGGAGCAATTTAGCAGATGGCTTCTGCTGGACCTGGAGACGCAAGAGGTGAGACGGACGGAAGAGCTTCCAGCTTACATCACCAGGACTTAGCATGCATGCTAAGTCGCTTCAGTTGTGTCCGACTCTTTGTGACCCCCATGGACTGTAGCCCGCCAGGCTCCCCTGTCCATGGAATTTTTCAGGCAAGAATACTTAAGTGGGTTGCCATAACCTTCTGCAGGGGATCTTCCAGACCCAGGGATCGAACCCACGTCTCTTATGTCTCCTGCATCGCCACCTGGAGCTTAGAAGTACGACTTCATTTTCATCCTTTATGAACTATAAATTCCCTCTCCATCACATCCATTCAGTTGTAAACATCAGTACTCATACACAGCCCTAAGCCAAACAGAAGAGGCTTTGCTATCACCAGTGGTTTAGGGTTGCCCAGTCCCTGTGGCTTCATTAGAATGGGAAACGGAGGGGTGAGCAGACATCTGCTCAGCCTGCCCCTTGCAAAATCCCCTCTGAGACTTAGAAAATCCACGAGGTCTTGGGCTGCCTCATCTTGCCAGGTCCTCAGGCCGTTTTGCAAAGAACACCTGGCAGGGGTTCCCCTGTGGGCTGATCACTATCTAGGTGCCGGCTCTTGCTGGATTTTCTCTCTCGATTCTTACTTCCCACCCTCCCTCCTCTTCCTGAACACCACAGGCATCTGAAGTTCACTGCTCTTTGAAGAAGTGCAGTACACTGCTTTCAGGGTTCTCCCACCCCATGCAGCTTCTTCACCTGTGTTCTCCACCAAGTCTCCAGTACAGAAGCCAGCTGGTATTCTCAGCTCTGCGTCTATTTGGTGAACATTTTATTTTTCAGTTGTGGCAAAATACACGTGATACCAAATTTACCATCTTAAGCATCTTTAAGTGTACAGTTCAGAAGTGGTAGGTATATTCATTGTTGTGCAGGCCATCTCCAGGACTCTTAGCATCTTATGAAACTGAGACTCTACGCCCATTAAACAACTCCCTGTTCCCCTCTTCTCCCAGTCCCTGGGTACTCGCACTCTGTACTCTGTCTCTAGGGATTGACTGAGACATACAGTATTTGTTCTCCTGTGACTGGCTCATTGCACTCGGCATAATATTCTCCAGGCTTGTTCCTGCTGTCAAGAGTGTCAGAATTTCCTTCCTTGTTAAGGCAGAATCACATTTCATTGTATGTATAGACCATGTTTTGTTGATCCATTCATCTGTCAGTGGACACTTAAGTTGCTTCCACCTTTGGGCTATTGTGAATAATGCTGCTATGAACATGGTGGACAAATATCTCTTCAGATCCTGCTTGCAATTCTTTCGAGGGCTTTGCCAGAAGTGGAATTGCTGGTGGTTCAGATGGTAAAGAATCTGCCTGCAATATAAGAGACACAGGTTCAATCCCTGGGTCAGGAAGATCTCCTGGAGAAGGGAATGGCTACCCACTCCAGTATTCTTGCCTGGGAAATCCCAGGGACAGAGGAGACTGACTGGCTATAGTCTAGGGGGTTGCAAAGAGTCAGACACGACTGAACAACTTACACTTCAATGTTTTTCACTTTTCACGGTAACTCCATGTTTAATTTTGTTAGAAACTACGATATTGTTTTCCACAGTGGCTGCACCATTGTACACTCTAACCAGTGGTGCACAAGGGTTCCAATTTCTCTCCGCTCCAACAACACTTGCTTTTTTCTGATTTTTTAATAGGAGCCATTCTAATGGGTATGAGGTGGTATCTCATGGTGATTTTCACTGGCATTTTCCTAGTGGTTAGCAATGCTGAGTTTCTTCTCATGTGCTTGTTGGTCATTTGTGCATCTTCTTTGGAGAAATTCAACAAATGTTTCTTTGTCATTTGTGAGTTGCCTATCTAACAGCTATTTCCCCTTGTCCTCTGGCTGACCTCTGACTTCACTTCTCCCTGATGTTCGGGGATAAGTCCTGATTCATCTAAGTCAGTGGTTCTCTATCCTGGCTAATCCAATGTGTTACCTGAATGATGCCCTGGAAACCTCTGGATTTGTGATTGTTAGTGGTGTGTCCAAGGCCAAAATTTCTATGTAGAAAAGAGGTAGAAATTGCTTGTATTATTCTATGCATGAAAGAGAACACTCTAGTCCAAGGAAGGAAAAGAAGAGAAATAAAAAGTTACTTGAATGCTTACAAAGTGATTAATAATACCATAAAAAGAGTGTGAGCTAATAGCTGGCCATCTGAATTCGCCACTGTGGCCACGTTTATCTATGATGATAGAAGAAAGGAACGGAGCCATGGTTTTGAACAGACTTGAACCCTGGACTCTCATGGTGAAAGTCTGGTACTCTACCATCCAAGGGTTTTAAGTTTCATTCAGGAGAGACAGAAAACTGGAAACCTTGGACAGGCTGGGCTGTCAGAGCTAGACCACGCTTCCCTGGTGGCGCAGTGGTTAAGAGTCCGCCCTGCAATGCAGGGGACATGGGTTCAATCCCCGGGCCGGGAAGATCTCGTATGCCATGGAGCAACTAAGCCTGTGAGCCATGGGCCGCGACTACTGAAGCCCTTGAGCTGTGTTCCACAAGAGAAGCCACCATCGCTTGCCACAACTAGGGAAAGCAGCAATGAAGGTCTGGTGCAACCATAAGGTAAATAAATAAAGAGCCAGACCAGAACTGAAAGCATCCTGAACTGAATCTTGTAACTGCCTCAGACCTTCCCTGTGGTTCCCAGCCAAGTCCTGAAATCTGGGTCAGTTACAGAGTTTAGATGCAATACTAGAAAAGAAAGAAGTTGAGTTCATAGAACATTCTGAGTCCAAACCACATAGGTCTTTAGAGATTAAATTTAACACCTTGATGTGATACCTGAGCCCAAACAAGTAACTTAGTTAAACTAATGGCCAGCCAGGTAGTACCGATCAGATTACCTGAGGCTCAGGTATATAGCAGAAGTAACCTTCTTTAGCTTCTTCTTTCCTGGATCTGGGTGTTATCAGATCAGGCATTGTTTCTGCTACGGTTTTCTTCAGTTGTACCTGGAGAGGGCCTTCCGAGTACACGCTGGCTATCACGACTTAGTGAGTCCCAGAGGCACGGCTGGTTGATGACGGGTACATGGGATAGTCTGTGGCTGGTTGAGTCTATGCTCCTTCTGGACAAATCCCAATGCACACCAAAATGCTTAAAGATGACACATGGTCAGCTGCTAGCTGACAGCCCTGTGTGACAAGAACCAGCCATAGGAAGGTCTGATTCAATATAAAATAGTAAGAAGGGTATGTATGTCTCTAAGAAAGCTGTTAAAATAGAAAACACAAAAAATCTACTTACTGTCAACATTTCAGAATTTGCTTTCTGATTTACTCTTGCAGATAGTACCAAATTTTGAAATGAACATGGATGAGTATAAAGTTGATCCAAACTGCTCTGTGTGTGCTGTCGTGTCTGATTCTTTGGGACCCCCATGGATTGTTGCCTGCCAGGATCTTCTGTCCTTAGAATCTTCCAGGCAAGAAAACTGGAGTGGGTTGCCATTTCCTACTCCAGGGGATCTTCCCAACCCAAGAATTGAACCCACCTCTCTTGCACAAGCGCCACCTGGGAAGCCCATCCCAAGCGCTACCTGTCAATAATTCACACCTGGCCTTGGAAATGGCTTGGTTTGGCTTTGTGGTCTCCACAATGAAGCCACAGGCCTGAAACGCCTCAAAAAAAGTGATTTGTGTAGGATGCATCACAGTTTCAGAATGAATGGGAAAAATTCTGAGGGACAAATTGTGAGAAGCAGAAAAGTACATGAGGTGTTCATTCAATTGGATCAGCATGAATGTAGGTCCTGATACGATTCATCCTATGGAAGAAGAACGGTACTACTCAAAACTGTACCATGAAGTCTGTAAAGAACCTTGAAAATTAGGGGATTTTAAACCTTAAAACTCTAAATGAAGAGAAATCATACCTATGTGTAAAGGATGTTCAGAATTACTGCTGGAGTTTTGTGGCTACAATAAGGCAGATGATGTGGAAAACACAGAACATTTGAGAAAGATGAAAGACAGTAACACTCAGAGATAGCTGCTGGGGCTCATCAGGGAGGCTGATTCTCCCAGGCAAAGTATAAATGTTGAGACTTCCCTGGTGGTCCTGTGGTAGGGACTCCAGGCTCCCACTGCAGGGGGCACGGGTTCAATCCCTGGTCAGGGCACTAAGATCCCGCAAGCGGTGCCCAAGCAACAGCAGGAACAAAGCAGAGTACAAGTGAAAGCGCAAATGCCACCTTGCACAGAGAGCTACCTTGTCTGGAGACAAAAGGTTGAATGTGGGGCTGGAACTGGCTTGCGGGTGAGACACCTGATGTCTAGAGGGAGCCTCCAATGGCTGGATAATGTGCAGAGAAGTTACGCCGCTGGGCTGTTCCTAATAAGGTGAGGAGAATTCAACAAAGGTGGCCAGTGGCTCTTGTGGCACTTCTGGGCAAGCCCTGCAAGGCCTCAGTATGAACTGCTCTTTCCCACAAGCCCACCTTGGGGCGTGGATATATTGAGATACAGTTAAGTCAAGGCTGATCTGAGTGAGCCCAGGTTGGTCATTCTTCTCTAAACCTGCAAGAGATACTGGCTCATTGGAGCTCTTTACCCCTCCTTCACACTCTTTCCCCCACAAAAAAAAGAAAAAAAAAAGGCCACACACAAAGACTTAGAGAAGGAGAGTTATCACAGGAAAAGCACCCAAATGCAGGAACTTGGAGTGACAGAAACCTGGGAGGGAGGATGAGAATTGAAGGTAAGAATTAGAAAATGAAGACCCAGAAACAAGAACACCAAAGAAAAGGGCAGAATGGAATCATGGGGAGAAAGTGAAAAAGGTGAAAATTCAGGCTGCCAGAACAGTATTTCCAGCAGCAGACCTGGGGTCGGGTAAGTCTGGAAAACACTGTACATTGTATCTAACCATTCCCTTTATTTTGCAATTTATAATGCAAAATAGCTTATTGCTGGCTTTGAGATCTATTGCAATAAAGAAACCCATTTAACTCATAAATTTAATTAAATACAGAACCTCTTTTTCCACATTACCACCTAGTATCCTGTAGGGCTAGAATTATACATTATATGTTTATCACATGCTTATATACATTACAGTAAGATAAGTAAATACCGTGGTTACAAGGAAAGTGTTCACTTATAGGAAAAAGCAGGATAACAGTGGGAAAACCAAACTTGGTTAGGAGTCAGCAGGGCTGACATCAGCTGCTGACTCTCTGATTCTGCATATCTACGTAGAAAATACACTGTGTGCAGTTTATGTTGCTGAAAATCCAAAATCAGAGAGAATTCCAATGGCAGCAAGGTTTAGAATTCCGGTTTTTCTCCTAAAAGATTAATCACTTGTCCAAGCTACTTAACCTCTTCGGGCTTCAATGTACTTTTTTAGAAAGTGAGGGGCTTAGACGTCAAGATTTCTGTTATCCTGTATGTGTGGCGGTGTGTGTGTGGGGGTGTGTGGGGGAGTGTGTGAGTGTGCCAGCTCAGTCGTGTCTGACCCTTTGCAACCCCAAGGACTGTAGCCTGCCAAACTCTTCTGTCCATGGGGTTTCCCAGGCAAGAATACTGGAGCGGGCGCTCGCTTTGGCAGGACATAGAGTAAAACTGGAACAATACAGAGAAGATTAACATGGCCCCTGAGCAAGGACGGCATGCAAATTCCTGAAGCGTTCCATATCTTTTTTTTAAATAATAATACTGGAGTGAGTGGCCATTGCCTACTCCCCAGGGATTGAACCTGTGTCTCTTGCATCTTCTGCGCTGGTAGGTGGATTCTTTACAATGGCATCACCTGGGAAGCCCTTTCTATGATCGTACCAAACTTGAAAACCTTTTGTATCACAGGAGCTCTGATAATCCAAAAAAAAAAAAATCCTTTCAATGGGTAGCAGGTGACTCTCCTCCCACTCCTCAAAAAAAATCAGACAGTGTAAGGACTTCCCTGGTGGTCCAGGGGTGAAGAGTCTGTACTTCAAAATGAAGTGGTCAGGGAACTAGGATCCCACATGCCACGTGGTGTAGCCAAACAAACGAAAAAGTCCAGCAACATATTAGTAGTTTGACACCTCACTCAAAACTCAAAGGAGCCAATCATTTTCTTCTATTGTGGATCTCTGAGTACCGACTGAAAGCCAGCTTTGTGCTGCCTTGACATAAGGTGTAAAGCAAAGTCCTTGTAATATGAATACATGATATCTCCTAGGAGCCTGACCTTGGACTCTCTTGAGGCTCGTTTAGATGAAAGTCATAGACACCCAGGTGGCTCGGTGGTAAAGAACCCACCTGCCAATGCAGGAGATGTGGGTTCGATCCCTGGGTCAGGAAGAATCCCTGCAGAAGGAAATGGCAACCCACTCCAGTATTCTTGCCTGGAGAATCCCATGGACAGAGGAGCCTGGAGGGCTACAGTCTAGGGGTCGCAAGAGACGGACACGTCTGAGCATCTAAACAATAACAACAACACAGACACACAAGTCAAACTTGTTTTAGAACCGTAAACTTCTCAGCTCAGAGAAACAGAACATCCAGGGTGATACCCAGCTTTGGGAATAGAAAAACTGGGAGACCCAACGATGTTACACGGATGTCATCTTCCCCCGGCTTTCAGCTCTGCTTTCTTTTCTGCGGGCGTTGTTGTCAGGCAGGTTCTCCCTACACTCGAGCACAGATGGCTTCCTGCAGGTCTAAGCTTCATGATCGCTAACCTCTGTGCTTAAAAACGGAGGTACTGCCTTACCCCAAAACAGTTCAGGCAAAATAATGATTGCTAAGAGAGGCCGGACACCTGTCAGTGTTCTGCTGCACACGCATAGACTTCTGCAGGCCTCAGAAGTCTGCGAAGTGGGCACTATTAAATTTCCATTTTACAGAAAGAAACTAAGGCTCAGAGAGATTAAACAGTTTATCTACTGTCTATGTGACCTTCAGCAAATTACTTACCTTCTCTGTGCCTCTGTCTCCCCACCTGTAAAAATGCCACTAGCAACTACAGACTGGACAAAAGTTCCTTTTGAGTTTTTCTGTAAGACATTATGGAAAGCATCTTACGGACATACAGAACATCTCACAGAAAAACCCGAATCGGCCTTTTGGCCAACCCAATATTTCCTAGGCTATGATGAGGATGAGATGAGTCTGTGTAAGAAATGCAGGCTGGTGCCTGGTGTAGAGTCTCTGCATCCAGTGAGAAGCTATTCATTCTCGGCACCGTTTCCACTTGGTACTCTCTTATCCTCTGCCTCTGTCCCAGTAATGGTCCAAAAATACTCAACCTCATATACTCCCTGGTCTCTAACAGCATTAGGGAAGACAGAAAGTGTCACCATGGGTCACAGCTAAGGATGGAGGCAAGGATGCCTACAGCAGCCTAGCGAGAACAAAGCTGGGGCCCAGATGTCATACCTGGGTTGGTACCACAGTGCCGAGGGTAAGAGCTCCAAGTCCAGGCTGCCCTTGGAGCCTAGATGGGAGCCAGTAGTGAGGCCTATGCCCTGGATGGCAGACCCCAGGCACCAGACAGGAAAACCTTTAAGTGGAAGCCTCTCATACTGCCCCTGGGGGTCTGGGGCAGAGTGTCCACTTCAGAGTGGACCAACTTCACCAGCTTCCACCGGGTCCGACTTCAGAGTGTGTCCACAGGAGAGCTGCAGGCAGGAGCCGTTCTCCCTGCGAGGGAGACGGTAATGAGTCGACCTGGCTGGGAGAGAGAGCACGGAACCCAAGCAAAGGTCACATCCTGACGGGAAGCCTTTCATTGATGGTGTGCACATGAAGACATGGTGCTAAGCAGTATTCATAAATTATTTGGCATGTTTCATAACAAAGACAGGATCTTATAGACACACGCTCTGGCACCCCCTGCTGCTGCTGCTGCTAAGTCGCTTCAGTTGTGTCTGACTCTGTGCGACCCCATAGATGGCAGCCCACCAGGCTCCCCCGTCCCTGGGATCTCCAGGCAAGAACACTGGAGTGGGTTGCCATTTCCTTCTCCAATGCATGAAAGTGAAAAGTGAAAGTGAAGTCACTCAGTTGTGTCTGACCCTCAGCGACCCCATGGACTGCAGCCTTGCAGGCTTCTTCGTCCAAGGGATTTTCCAGGCAACAGTACTGGAGTGGGGTGCCAGGCACCCCCAGGTGCCCTAAAATACTTTCAAACTCAGTTGTGAAATATCCCATCAAATCAACCCTCAATACCTGGAGAAGCTTTTCTCATATTCTGACCAAGTGCTGGGTGCCTGGAGCCAAAACTCTTCTAATCTTTCATGTTTCTCCATCATGGTTCTTTGAAAGCAGTCCCCGTTTCTGGCCTCTTTTGACATACAGTTTATGAGCCATGAAAAGTAGCTGCAGGTGAAAACCTGCAGCGTCTTTCTCTTGAATAGTTTGCCTCTGTTTGACCTGTTACAGCACAGGAGGGATGTCCCCTGAGTGGCTGAAGCTGGGGGAGGGGAGGACTCGAGTAATCAGTGCCAAGAGGCCCAGCAAGGTCCTGATTTAGCAACAAAGCAGGTGCCAAGCATCGAGAGGTGTCAAGACCACAGGAAACAGGAGGACACTTTCAACAGCAAGCATCTCTGGATGGGGAAGTATGTGTTAGGTCCACGTGACGCCTCCTCCCATAAAATCTGTCACCGGCACAATGATGGGAAAGGACTAAATGTGGGAGAGGATTATAAAATGTTTCACTGTGGGGAGGATTGCATTGTAACAACAAATGAGCTTTGTCCAAAGAGGGCACTTTTGACCTTTTTAGAATACATTTACTACTGTGGTGTTTAGCTAAATGTAAAAATATTAAAAAAATACCTCAAGATGCTCAAAAACTCAGCTGAGCATCACTGACCATCAGCTGTCATCTTGCCTTCTTTACACAGTCCCCAAATGCTGACAGGCTACAGCGACAGAAAAATAGATCCTAACATCAGGACCATGAAGAATCAATACTTAAAGACAAATGTTTACTTTTAGTTTTTTAGTTTGTTTCGGATGAAGTGTCCAGCATTTATGACACCAATCAGTCTGGAATTCTAGGGTTATGTCATCTCTTCCAATATCTGTTCTGTTCTGGCTGCAGGGCCCGTCTCCCCCTCCCCCCTGCCCCATCCCCCCAGCTTGTGCTTTCCAGAGCACTCAACATCCTATGCTGTATTCTTCTGATTAGCTTGTCCATCTCCACACCCGACCTCCGACCATCAGCGCCTGGGAACCTTCACATCCTCACAGCTTTGCACCTTGCTCAACACAAAATGAGCACACAGGAAATGGTCAGTGATAAAATGCTTGCCAAAAAAAAAAAATCAAATAAATTTAAAAGGTTTTTTAAATTCCTGTTCCAGTATGATTGAGTAAGCTCCAACTAGCCCATCTTTCCACAGAAAACAACCATAAACTCTGAAAGGACACACATAAGGAAATTTCTTGGGCCACTAGATTTCACTGGTGAGCTCTATCAAACATTTAAGAAGAAATGACAACACTGTCATACAAATTCTTCCAGGAAATAAAGCTGGAAGGAACATTTCCCAACTTATTTTATGAGGCCGGCACCACCCTAACAATAAAACCTGACAAAGACATAACTCTCCCCTTGTCCCCAAAACCCTTATGAATTAACAGATTTTGTCTATAATCAGAATGCATTTGAATATCCTGTGTTCAGCTTGTACAGATAGTGCTGCTAGCAAATGTAACAAATTCATATAACGTATTTCGTACTGACTGGTCAGAGAAGAAAAGTTACTAATTTTAAGATTTATATTTTAGTGTCCACCAGAGGTGACTGGCACAATTTTTCGGAAATTAACTCCAAAATGTAATGGAATTGGCCTTCCTGTATCATCACTTTTAGTCCGTCCAGATTTATCCATCAGCGGTTTGATAATGGAAATAGATTACACAGCACAGGGAACCACACTCAATATTTTATAATAACCTATAAGGGAAAAGAATCTAAAAAAGATGTGTGTATAACTGAATCACTTTGGTGTGTATCTGAAACAAAAACGATAGTGTGAACCAACTCTGGTGGTGGTTTAGTCATTAAGTCGTGTCTGATTCTTGTGACCCCATGGACTGGAGCCCACCAGGCTCCTGTGTCCACAGGATTCTCCAGGCAAGAATACTGGAGTGGGTTGCCATTTCCTTGTCCAGGGGATCTTCCTGACCCAGGAATTGAACCCTGGTCTCCTGCATTGCAGGCAGATTCTTTACCGACTAAGCCAAGAGGGAACCCCATAAAACTAACTACACTTCAATTAAAAAAAAAAAAAGGCAACCCCGCCACCTCAAGAAAAGAATCTAACTGGATCTCCTTGTCCCTTTTGAGAAAAGCTGTTCATCTGAGGCCAAGTCGTAGCCTAGCTTCCTGATCTAATTGAATATATTTGGCAGGACATTGATGGACAGGTTGCTCTTCATATTGGTGGCACTCCTATCCAACTAGGAAGCATGGTGGCCGAGGGCTAGCTCATCAGCAGGGCCTGTCGGGGAGGGGAGTAGGTTTTCCTTAGAAGGGGTGGTGGGCACGGTAGACAACCATGATGGCTCAGTACCGTCGCTGTGGTGAGTCCTGGCAGCCTCCCTCTCATATTTCCTACATATTCTTCAAGAAAACCCTTCATCTCCTTATCGACCATAGTACACCACCAGGGTGGTGATGGTCTAGCCGCTAAGCTGTGTCCGACTCTTTGCGACCCCATGGACTGTAGCCTGCCAGGCTCCTCTGTTCATGGAATTCTCCAGGCAAGAATATTGGAGTGGGTTGCCATTCCTTTCTCCAGTGGATCTTCCCAACCCAGGGATCAAACCTGGGTCTCCTGCATTGCAGGCTCCTTTACCGACTGAGCTACAGGGAAGCCTCAGAAGCCCCGGAGCGGGTCGATCTTAGTGGAGCGCCAGCCACCAGCCTACATCTCGTCTCTCGGTGGCGGTGGAGGATGGTTAAATTGCCATCATCAGTGGGTCTTCCCCATTTTTCTGAGGTATATGGAATACTTCCTCAAAAGGCACACAATTTGCTTTCAGTGAGGTCTTCGCCCGACTCACCAGGGAAGGTCTGGATGAGGCAGAAACAAGTTGCGATGCTTTGCGTCCCGGGATCCAGAGAGAGTGTGTCTAAGTAGAGGGAAGCGGTGTGACTCTGAACCACAGTCCTCAGGAAACGCCAAGGAAGAAACATGTGAAAATCAAGTCCGGAGGGCAGAACAAGGCCAAAACCAGGAGACAGTCCGAGCCTCAGGAATTGGGCAAAATAAGAACAAACAGAGGGTGACGTGAGTGCTGCTGATTGGGCCTCTGCTTGCTTTTATGGACGCACCAGGTGGCGAGGGGTGGTGGGTAGCGCTGGCCTAAAGGCACCTGATTGAGGGGGATTTTCAGGAAAAGCCCATTCCTTTTCCTTCTCCAGTTATTTGTGCTTGAGTTCTTCTGTCTCTGACCTCTGGAGAGTCATTCCAACTCTCCTCCATCCCCTGGGAACTTCTTACTGTATTATTTTTTTTTAACTTTATTGATTTTTATTGGAGTGTAGTTGCTTTACAAGGTTGTGTTAGTCTCTGCTGTACAGCAAAGGGGATCAGCTACTGTTACATGTATCCCCTCTTCTTTGTATTTCCTTCTCATTTAGGTCACCAGGGAGCATTGAGGAGAGGTCTCTGTGCTACACAGCAGGTTCTCATTAGTTATCTACTTTATACATAGTGTCAATAGTGTATATAGTCAATCCAATCCCCCAGTTCATCCCACCCCCTCTTTTCCCCCTTGGTAGCCATACGTTTGTTCTCTATGTCTGTGTCTCTATTTTTGCTTTGCAAATAAGATCATCTGGAAAATGCCATGGGTGGAGGAGCCTGGTGGGCTGCAGTCCATGGGGTTGCTAAGAGTCAGACACCACTGAGCGTCTTCACTTTCACTTTTCACTTTCATGCATTGGAGAAGGCAGTGGCAACCCACTCCAGTGTTCTTGCCTGGAGAATCCCAGAGACGAGGGAGCCTGGTGGGCTGCCATCCATGGGGCTGCACAGAGTTGGACACGACTGAAGTGACTTAGTAGCAGCAGCAGTACCATTTCTCTCGATTCCACGTATATGTGTTAATATCCAGTGTTGGTTTTCCTCTTTCTGACTTCTCTTTGTATGACAGACTCTAGGTCCATCTAGGTCTCTGCAAAAGGTACAGTTTCGAGGGACCTTTCTTTCTGCTGCAATGATTTCCTTTGGCCCACCTCAGAATCTCCAGTTCCTCTAACAATCTGGTGGTGTTCAGCAGGGTGTGGCTTGAGTGCTTTAACCAGCTTGCTTTAAAGAGCACTGCCCAGAAGGTGAATTTAGCATCTCCGTTACAGGTTACCGAACCTATCCCCTCAGCATGTGCATGCCTGTGGATTAGAAACAGCAAAATTGGTATCTTCGGAAACCCTGCTCTCTATCTGCAGCCTGATCATCTACCAAGTAAAGGTAGCCATTAACAAGATCACTTGTGATCACCTCTCTGATTTGCTCCCACATCATCTTGGGAGCTCACACACCATTCTTCCAGCTGGGTAATCCACATGGTAACAAGGGATTTCTCCATACATGCTGCATATATTCCACACCTGGCCTGAAAGACACACTCAGCTCCAGAGGCAAATATGATACGACTGATGATTCCAAATAAGAGAAGGTCTCTTGGACCTTCTTGGCTCAATGGACCCCAAGGCCTTAAAACGTCATTGTTCCCAAGGAAAACATTTGTAACATCAATCCATGGTTGCCCTATTCACAAATGACTAAGTATGAACCTGTATCTCCATCTGAGACAACTTTTCTTGTTATACAACTCAGCATACCTGTGATGTTGCTGACCTGAGGGTGATTTCTAAGGATAGGGTGACAGTGGGGGAGGTGGGGGCTCTTCCCAGAAGCCCTATTTGGGATGATGTATTCACAAATGGTGGTTGGTCCATGATGCCTGAAATCATATCAGTGCTACATAATGGGAACACTGAAGCAAAATGGGCTTCTGTGGACTGGTGCGGGAGCCTAGCTCTCTCTTTTAGCTTCAAAGAACAGACTACAATCTTTTTCATAATTTGCGGGCTGTTTCTAGAATGTATGTTATATCTATGAAAATGCTTTGTAAATTAGAATCCTATTGCTGATAAAGCATCAGTTATTACCTAAAGCAAACCCTCACCTTTCAAAACCACTATTTCCTCCCCGAGGAAAAAGTTTTGCTACTGCTTCTGAGGTGCTGGCTATTTGGCATTTTTCCAACAGCCCTCAACTCTGAAATGTTATACCAGCTAGACACACAGCTTATAGAGAAGCAGCTACTTCACCTAAAATCTCCACCTATTCACTTAATAGATGCAACCTTAAAGCAGGCATCATCTTGGTCAAGCCATCACATCAATTCAAGAAGTAGTTGAAGTGTTTGAAAGTGAAAAGTAGAAGTGTTATTCACCAAGTCATGTCTGACTCTTTGTAACCCCACAGACTGTAGCCCAACAGGCTCCTAGATCCATGGGATTTCCCAGGTAAGGATACTGGAGTGGGTTGCCATTCCCTTCTCCAGGGGATCTTCCTGACCCAGGGATCAAACCCCTATCTCCTGCATTGCAGGCAGATTCTTCATTGTCTGAGCCACGAGGGATTTGCCAGTGGTTAAATGCCAACTCAGGGTCAAAGGAATTATTTATTGAGTGCCTGCTGTTTGCAACATATGGGACAGATTTAAATAGACAGAGAAAAACCCCATCACAAAAGTTCTTCAGATTACCACTGATCATAAAAAGGCAAGAAAATCATTTCTGCCATGAACTGATTGTGGTGACTTATCTCTATATTACATTAACAGAAAAATCATCCAGCCCTCTAACACAAGTACATGTGTAGAGCACTCCACAGGCGTTCAGAACTTACATCAACACAAGTCTTTCTCTGGGACTTGCCTCCCAGTCCAGAGGCTAAGACTCTGCGCTCCCAATGCAGGGAGCACAGGTTCGATCCCTGGCCAAAGAACTAAGATCCCTCATGCCACGAGGAGGCCCCCCCCCAAAAAAAATTATTTTCAACAAATAGTGCTGGAATAATCAGACACCCTCATATCAAATAAATAAATAAATAAATAACCTCAACCCATACTTCATGTGGTAGACAGGAATCAACTCAAAATGGGACACCCAAAAATATACCACTTGTAGAAGAAAACATAAGGGAAAAAAATCTTAGTTATCTTGATTAAGTAAAGATTTCTTAGAATACACACAAAAAAACCAAATACACAAACCTTTCTCAATCAACCAAGTAGTATTTCCCAAGTGCCTATGGCAGAGGAGTTATAGGCACTAAGAGAAGTGTTGACCTTTTGAATGAAAGTTGATTGCTTTTGCTTCTCAAGTAACTCAAGATCCACAGTAACTTCATCTAAAGAGCCATCAAAGGAATTGTATGTTGAACTAAACTGACGGCCACCACAAAATCCTTTTTCTCTTGAACTCTATGAAGTCTCCTTTCTCTGTGCCTCTAAGTAAATAGCTACTTGTAAATAGAGTACATGTAGCAACAATAAACATATATATTTTTCCACATCTGTTGTCTTATTTAAGAGCAAGGGGTTTTGGAGTCAGAACTGAGTTCCATTTGTGACTGTCAGAGTAAGTAAATGTGACCTTGGGTAAATCTCTTTAGCCTCTCTGGGTCTTAGTTTTCTCCTCCTTAAAATGAGATACATAATAGAAATTACCACTGGGCCACTGAAAGGATTGAAGGGGCGAATATTCACAGATTTCTTAGCACTAGGAATACATAATCCATCAATGGTAGATTTCATTATTATTCTTTAATAATGGCCCCCACCTTTGTTAAGTCTACCAGGCAGTTACAGTCATCTCTGTTGAATAAAAAGATTAAGTTGTTGATCCGGGACTCAACAGGGGCGGCTCCGGGGCTTCTGGAGCAGGTCCCAGAACCCCCACCACGCCCCATCACCCCCAGTCAACCTTGTAGACTTTTACAGAATGGGCCGCGCTGTCCAGCACAAGAAGAGAACTCTCCTTGGTGAAGGTCAGCGCCACGGGATGCGAAAGACCGTGGGTGACGATGGGCTTCAGCACTGGAAACTCCTCGGGTTTGCCTAGACAGAGGACAGCCGGACTGGAAGTATCGGCAACCACCACGTTGCCCTGGTGATCGAAGGCCACGGCGGAGGCGGTGATCTTGGAAGGGAAAAAGAGGCTTAGCCCAAAGGAGTCCACCTGGCCGATGAGCTGCATGCTCGCGCTGAACACCTTCACGGTAGTGCTGCTGCAGGCGCCGGGCCCCAGCGGGTGCTCGAGGACCGCGATGGCCCCGGTGAGCCAGGACACCGCCACCCCCCGCGGGCGACGCAGGTGAGCCTGCAACCTTTCAGCCCTCCGGAGGACCCCTTCGGGAAAATCGACTTCCAGGAGGTGCAGGGACCCCGCCTCCGCGTCCGTGACCAAGACCCCATTCTGCGGGGTGGTCTCCACACCCCACGGCAAGCAGAAGTGGCCTCCCAAGACGAGTTTGATCTGGCCGAAAAAGTCAAATACTTTGAGGGAGCGGTCGCCAGCGTCGGTGACGACCACGTGGCAGTCGTTGGTGACCGTGACGTCAACCGGGTACCGAAGGTCCTGGGCAGCGTCCCCTTTCTCTCCAAACTGATGCGCGCAGCCTCCCCCGGAGTCGAAGACCTTGACTCGCCTCTTGCCGTCGTGCACCACCACGACCCGCCCCGTCTTAGGACACAGAGCCAGCCCGGTGGGGTTGACCAGGGTCCCCCAGCCGCCGAAGGCGTGCTGGCAGGTGAGGACCCCCGGGGCGGCGGGCGCGGCGCGCGGGGCGGCCGGGCCCGGCCGCAGCGCGGAGCCCAGGAGCTCCAGGAAGTGGAGCACCGGCAGGCAGTCGCTGGTGTCGCAGCCCCGGCAGGCCCGCCGGCAGAAGGGGCACTCGAGGGCCAGCGTCCGCGGGTGCGCCAGGGCGGCCACGCAGGCCAGGCAGACCACGTGGCCGCAGGACAGGTTGCGTGGGCGCCGCTGCTGGCGGTGGCCGAACCGCTCGAAGCACACCTTGCACTCAAGCAGGCTGGTCTCCGCCTCGCGCAGCAGCTCCCGCAGCGCCGGCCCGCTCCCAGCGGCCTCGGCCCCCATCGCGCGGCCCCCGCCCCGCACGCCCGGCCGCGCCGTCTGCCCGCAGAGCAGGACGCCGCGCCGGCGCGGCCTGGGGTCACGGCCACGGGGCGGGGCCGCTGGGCCTGACGTCCACTTTGTCCGGCCGCTCGGCCGAGACCTGCCGCCCCCTTGTGGGCGCGCGCGGCACTGTATCCGGAGAGGCGGACAGTGGATTTTAACAAGTTCTAATCCACAGAATAGACTGCGTGCTGCAGTCCATGGGGTCGCAAAGAGTCGGACACAACTGACCGAGTGAACTGAACTGAACTGATCCGCAGAATACTCATTGGAAGGACTGATGCTGAAGCTGAAACTCCAATACTTTGGCCACCTGATGCGAAGAACCAACTCATTGGAAAAGATCCTGATGCTGGGAAAGATGGAAGGCTGGAAGAGGGGGACGACAGAGGATGAGATGGTTGGATGGCATCACCAACTCTATGGACATGAGTTTGAGTAGGCTCTGGGAGTTGGTGATGGACAGGGAAGCCTGGCGTGCTGCAGTCCATGGGGTTGCAAAGAGTCGGACAAGACTGAGCAACTGAACTGAAATTGATCCACAGCCTTGACAGCGTATTAAAAAGCAGAGACATTCCTTTGCCAACAAAGATTCATATAGTCAAAGCTATGGCTTTTCCAGTAGTGATGTATGGATAGATGTGAGAGTTGGGCCATAAAGAAGGCTGAGCACCAAAGAATTGATGTTTTTGAACTGTGGTGTTGGAGAAGACTCTTGAGAGTCCCTTGGACTGCAAGGAGATCCAACCAGCCCATCCTAAAGGAAATCAGTCCTAAATATTCAATGGAAGGACTGATGCTGAAGCTGAAACTCCAATACTTTGGCCACGTGATGCAAAGAACGGACTCACTGGAAAAGACCCTGATGCTAGGAAAGATGAAGGCGGGAGGAGAAGGGGACGACAGAGGATGAGATGGTTGGATGGCATCACCGGCTCAACGGACATGAGTTTGAGTAGGCTCTGGGAGTTGGTGATGGACGGGGAGCCTGGCGTGCTGCAGGCCATGGGGTCGCAGAGAGCTGGACAGAACTGAGCGACTGAACAACAATCCACAGCACGTGGTCAGACCTGTGATCTTCACACCAGTCATGGATGGAGCATCTTCCCTTTACACTTGAGGACACCTATTGAGGACAAGCAGGCTGCCCCCTGGTACCCAGCAAAGTGCCCTCTGATTTCCTGTCAGCAGCGCTGGGTGCTAGGGGCTCAGGCTGGCCAGGTGTGAAACCTAGTCTCAGAGCTCATGACGCTTATGAACTATTGGGAAAACACAGAAGCACGAGGGAAATTAAAACCCAAGTGGATGAGGCAGGTGTGCGCATTTTCTTTTGGACCTTCTATAATTCTCATAGTAAGTTGTTGCTGTTGTTTAGTCACTAAGTCATGTCCAACTCTTTTGCAATCCCATCGACTGTAGCCTGCCAGGCTCCTCTGTCCATGGGTTTTCTTAGGCAAGAATATTGGATGGGCTGCCGTTTCCTTCTCCCAGGGATCTTCCCAATCCAGGGATCAAACTTGTGACTCTTGCATTGGCAGGTGGATTCTTTACTACTGAGACACCAAGGAAACTCTCTCGTAGTAAAGTAGATGCTGAATGAACACTTGCAAAATGAATTTATGTAAGACATCACTTTGCCAACAAAGGTCCCAATAGTCAAAGCTATGGTTTTTCTAGTAGTCATGTATGATGTGAGAGTTGGACCATAAAGAAGGCTGAGTGTTGAAGAACTGATGCTTTCAAACTGTGGTGCTGGAGAAGAGTATTTAGAGTCCCTTGGACAGTAAGGAGATCAAACCAGTCAATCCTAAAGGAAATCAGTCCTGAATATTCATTGGAAGGACTGATGCTGGAGCTCCAATACTTTGGCCACCTGATGCAAACAGCCGACTCACTGGAAAAGACCCTGACGCTGGGAAAGATTGAAGACAGGAGGAGAAGGGGGCAACAGAGGATGAGATGGTTGGATGGCATCACCAACTTAATGGACATGAATTTGAGCAAACACAGGGAGATAGTAGTGAAGGACAGGGAAGCCTGGCATGCAGCAGTCCATGGGGTCGCAAAGAGTTGGACGTGACCGAGCGACTGAACAACCACAACAATGTGAACGAAGGACTGTCATAGGACAATACATGAAATACACAGGTGAATTTGTGTCAGAGGCAAGGACCAAGGCTGGAAATGTGTTCCAGAGAAATGAATATGAAATTAGAAAGCTGATAGTTAATAATCAACTAACTGCATGCCCACCCTCTTGTAAGTGGTTTGCATAGGTTATCTTATTTAAACCACACGACAGTCCGACAGGATGTGTTATTTTCATTACCCTGTTTCTGCCATAGAGTTTGCAGAAGTTAAGTTTCTTGCCCAGGGTCACGGGGCTAGGAAGCAAGCAGGCTGGGTGGGCTTTGAAGCCAGGCAGTTTTCAGAGCCCACGTTCTTAACTGTCCCAGTCATTTTCAATTTTGGTTGCACATGGCAAATACCTGGGTCTCATCCTCCAATGATTAATCTGTCCAGGGTGTGGTCTGGCAGCTGGGATGTTTTATTTTTATTTGGTTGCACTGGGTCTTACTTCTGGCATGTGGGATCTAGTTCCCCCACCAGGGATCAAGCCCAGTTCCCCTGCATTGGGAGTGTGGAGTCTCAGCCACTGGTCAACCAGGGAAGTCCTTGGGCAGCTGGGATTTTTTTAAAGTTCCCTTCGAGCTTATCACGTACAGCCAAGTTTGAGAACCAGTGATACAAAAGTCCCTCAAATGACATCAAGTTAAATTCTTTCAACTTCAATCAATATGGAAAACATAGAGAATATACAATATGTTAAAAAAAAAAATCTTCAAACAGGAGGTAACATAGTCTGTCAGGAATTACTGTGGAACTACAAGCAATCACTTTCAGGAATTCTCCCCTCAATGTCTGCATGAACATTGTCTTTGGCAAAATCACTTATCAGATCATTTCTCCTCATTTAGAGATAATTACCATGATCATTCACCCTCTTATTTGCTAGACTTCTGAGAAAACAGGAAATCTTTATCCCATTAAATCCCCTGGAGGAAGATTTAATGTAAGATAAGAAAGAACATTTTCCTACCATTACAAGGGTCAAAGATTATCTGTGTATTGGGACATAGTAATCAACTCAATATTCTAATTTCAGACTATAATACATTTTCATTCCAAATAGAAATTGATTTCTGCAGTAATCCTTAAGAAAAAACACTCAGGAAACCTAAATTTCCACCTAAAAGTGGAATGTTTTTAGAATTAATGTTATCTAATAGAAATATAATAAGAGCCACGAATATAATATTAAATTTTCCAGTAGGCACATTTTAAAAAGGAAAAGAAGCTAGTGAAATGAGCTTAATTGGATATGCATATTTTATTTAATCCAAAATATCCAAAATGCTATCCTTATGACATATAATCACTGTAAAAATTATTGAGATATTTTACACTTTCTGTTTTATTAGCACTAGTCCAGTGTGTATTTTAAATTTACAGCACATCTTTTTTCAGTTTAGTAACCCCATGCAGCGAGTGATTACGGCGGAGGAACAGTTAGACCTCTAGTTAAGAGATCTAGACCAAGTCTCTGGTATATTACCTTCTCAAGATGCTTTCCAGACTGATTTCGTGGATGTTTGATGTGCCTTTAACTTGTCTCTGCTCCCACATTGTTTTAGAACGAATCCGAAGACCACCACCCCAGCCCTGCCACTCTCTGCGGACTGTGACGGGCAACTCGGCTTGGGGAAGAGCCTGCCTTCTTCTTGATCCTGTGCTGCCCTCGCGTGGCAACCGGCGGTACTGCGCCAAGAGGTTGACGGTGTTCAGCGAGGTAAATCCAGACAAACCTGCCAGAAATCCGCCTTCTTTAAGAATGTTCACAATAATCGGTCTATCACTTGTCCTAGCAGACAGCACAGTGGTTCCGGAAGGCACCGTGGCACATACACACACAATCGACCCTAACCATTTGCTGTCAAGACTCTAATCGGTAAAGTATGGAAATCTAACTTCGTGGCATTTGATTGAGAGCTGAGGCCTTCTCAGTGACACAAAGCTTCAGAACTAAAAACGTGTAGGTTTGCAGTCTTTCACAGCTGGGATACTGCCCCAGCGTTCCTGTCCACCCAACCCCCTCCCCCCACTTGTCCTTCTTCTACTTTACCAAGTGTATGGAGTCTAATTTCCCTTTCTATCTAATCTTAAAATTGTTATCTTCATCCCTTCTTTTTTTCTGAAGAGAGAAACCAAGTTCCAGAAGAGCAGTGCCTAGTGCTCGCCTGTGTACACAGAGGGAGACCAACACGTTATTTTTTATTTGATTTTATTTTTTTGGCTTCACTGTGCGGCATGTGGAACTTCCCCCACCAAGGATGGAACCTTCGCACCCGGGCAGTGGAAATGTGATCTTAACCACTGGACCACCAGGGAAGTTCTCAGTTCAGTTGCTCAGTCGTGTCCGACTCTTTGTGACCCCATGCATTGCAGCACGCTCGGCTTCCCTGTCCATCACCAGCTCCTGGAGCTTGCTCAAACTCATGTCCATCGAGTCAGTGATGCCATCCAACCATCTCATCCTCTATCGTCCCCTTCTCCTCCTGCCCCTCGATCTTTCCCAGCATCAGGGTCTTTTCCAATGAGTCGGTTCTTCACATCAGGTGGCCAAAGTATTGGAGCTTCAGCTTCAGCATCGGTCCTTCCAATGAATTTTCAGGGTTGATTTCTTTTAGGATTGACTGGTTGGATCTCCTTGCAGTCCAAGGGACTCTCAAGAGTCTTCTCCAACACCACAGTTCAAAAGCATCAATTCTTCGGTGCTCAGCCTTCTTTATGGTCCAACTCTCACATCCATTCATGACTACTGGAAAAACCATAGCTTTGACTAGCTTTGTCAGCAAAGTAATGTCTCTGCTTTTTAATATGCTGTCTAGGTTGATCATAGCTTTTCTTCCAACACATGTCTTTTAAATGGATGAACTAATGAACACTTAAAAGGATGCAACATACAGGTAGCAAACCCAATGTTATAACTTTCCTTTGATGGTTCTCTAGTATTTACAGGAAGCACTGTTAGGAAAATAGCATTTATCTAGGAATCATGCTAAGCACTTGCTTATCTCTAAAGTCCATGTTGAAGGGTTTCTCAAGTACCTTATAGAGTACTTGTCACATATATACACATGATTATTAATAAAAGAAATTCCTTGAGTCTAACTCTTGAGTTTCCTATGAAGAATCTTTCCTCCTCCGTGGTGAAGTCTCCATGGATTTCCTGTGTACTTTCCTCCAATACTCCTCCCTTAGAGGGCCCAGGAATAGCACGACCATCTCTTCCTGCTTCCACCCAGAAGGAGCCCCAAAGGGGACAAAGGGTTTGAAGAATGGGTCTTGTGGTCAGTGGCTGACTCCTGTGCAAAGTACCAGGCAGAAGAGGAGGGGAAATGGAGACCCAGCTCAAGCGGTGACAGCAGAGAGGGGGTGCAGGGCGACAGGCCGTGGAGTCTGGGAGAGCTCCAGCAGGCGGGCTGCTGGTTTTGCAAGCGTGGGAAGACACACCACATACATGCAGTTGAGAAGGAATCCCAGAACAAGTCCTAGGACACAGTTGTATCGCACAGCATACCTGACAACGATCAGAGAGGCAGGAAGAGAGCCAGTGGCACAGACTAGAAGCATCTCAGTCCAGGAGGACAGACGCAACCTTTGAACCGAGAAGGAGCAAAGACAGTAGGCACCTTAGCTCGGGCTTGTGAGCGCACAGGAAACAAAACTCGCTACCATTGCCAGCCTGAACCCCTTCTGGGTTGGCGAGTTTTGAGCTTCAGGCCAGCCTTGGGGGACCTCCGTAATAGGCAGGTCTCCGTCACCTCCGTCCCTGGACCCGATCTGGGCTCGGGTGACATCTCCAGCTCTGCTTTCCCCCAAGGGTACCTTGTCCTCCAGCACTCACCCGCCTATCTAATTTCATAAACTTGTGCCGCACCACGTGCTCGGCTCCAGTGGTGAGGGATCTGCGGTGAGGGCTAAGTGGTAAGGGATAAGTGGTAGAGGCTTGAACATTTCGAGCACCCACAGAAAAATGAGCTGGAGCTATATGGTTGGAAATGAGAATCTGGAAATGTCAACGCTTCTCAAATTTTCAAACGCACACCAGTAAATAATTTTAATAATGCACCCCAGCCTACTAAAATGAGCTAAACAAGCTAAATCATTTAGGTATTAGGTGGTGCAGTAAGAGAGGAATGTCTGATTTAACAAAATGTGACTGTTAGTGAAAAATGAAAAGTTTTGAATCTAAAATTTCATAATGAACAGACATGAACCCAGCCCTAAGTACACCTTCACTTCTGAAGACTTCATCATTTAAACAAGAAGAAATTAAGAGAAACCTGCCCAACACAGGAAAAAAACTTCTAAAAATAATTTATTTTTACAGTTTGGGAAAAAAAAATTTTGTTCCATATAGAGTGGTCAATTTCATTAGTTAAAAATTTTTTTTCTTCATTCTGTCACATATAAAATTATATAAGAAGAAAAATGTGAAAAGGAATGCTAGGATTTAGTACAATTTGACGGTTTACAGTAAAAATTAATGTTTTATTATAATGTCTTAGATGGTTAGCTTTTACCTTGAACCCTATTAAAAGTTACATCTCTTCAATGCTTCTAAACTTCAAAAAGATACCATTTTTTCTATTATACTTGTTACATACATTGCATTTCTTTTTTCTTTTTTAATTATATAAGTAATACATGCTGATTGTAAAAAATTCTTACAATCTGTAAGACATACAAGTATAATCTTTTATTCCCAGTCATACGCTCCTTTCCAAAATATGTGCTTTTTCTAAAAAGTCATAAGCATTTTTTAGCAAAGATCTGTGATATGATTTGCGAACAATTTTTTTCCCCAAAAGTCACCCAATTTCAAGCCTTAGCACAATTTTCAATTGTTCAAAAACATTTTGATATTATTTGTTTCTATTTAGGTCTCATTTACTTTTCTGTAAATAGATATAACCTTTCAATAATCTGGTCGATTCCCCAACTTTTATGTCGTTCTTCAAAAACATCAGCCTTCTCTAGACATTGAATATTGCATACTGAACCTGAAACAAAAAGAAAGTGGCAAGTTAAAATTTTATGACGAATACAATCAATTCTTCAAAAACATATCAAGTGATTTTTAAAAACTGTGTGTACTGAAGGTTTTTTCCTTTCTTTTTAATGAAAATGGGGAAATACTAAGAGTACATTTTCTCAACTCTGAAGGTGATTATAATTTTTTTAACTCCTAAGAGTTAAAATAAATATACAATCTCTCTGGAAGAATTGAGATGTCTTTAACATAAATGTACCATTTAGCTAAAAAGGCATATTACAGAGATGGGTCCCTTTTGGGGGGATTAAAATAGTCTCCAATAAAATGGCTTTGGACTTTAAAGTACTTTAGATATTAATAGTTTGCTAACAGCTCAAAACAGTTGACTTTACTTAAAAAGTTATAGCACATATCTGTAACTTACCAAACAATTTTTTAACCTCCTCATCTGTAACGTAAAACGGTGGACCTAAGAAAAAGAGAAGCATGGTGAAGAGTAAGCTCTACAGATCTAATTCTAAAGAGAAACAAACCTTCAGGGCCCACTCCTCAGCTTATTCCCAATGACCTAGGGATATTCATTCCACATACAACTCGGTTATCCAAACAGGTGAGGATGGGACACGTTTTCTGCTTCTTATTTTGCACATCTTGTACTAAAGACCAGCTAACCACTGGTAACGGCAGACGCGCACCTCCAGCTTCTATGAGATGCTGAGTCAGCCATGGGACTTGGGAAAAGGGATGTGAGAGTGGAGTTCATGAACAAATTCCCCTGGGACTTGCTGCTTCCAGAGTATAGATTTTCGACCATGCACAGTCCCTCATTCTACACATTCTGCCCATTTTGCTGCGGGCACTTTAAAGGAAACAGCTTCTTCCCCATTCTAGAAGGTATTCTGAGCCTCCACCCCAGACAAAGCTTGCTCTGTCTTCTTCCCACAGGCCCTTCCTTAGGCCTACTGCTCAGGAAGGGAATTTAACACATTATTGACTGGGGGATTTTTGCTGAAACTAACACCTATGGCTGGCGATTTGTTATGTACGTGAATTTTGAAATGGCTCAGTCAATAACATTCTGGTGGCAGAGTGGTAAAGAACCTGCCTGCCAGTGCAGGAGACATAAAAGACACAGGTTCCATCCCTGGGTCAGGAAGATCCGCTGGAGGAGGAAACAGAAAACTGCTCCAGTATTCTTGCCTGGTAGATCCCATGGACAGAGGAACCAGGTGGGCTATATAGTCCATGGGGTCGCGAAGAGCAGACACAACTGAGCACACACACAACACACAAACGAAAGATGTATTAACATCTCTCTGGTCAGTAAGTTGCCAAATCACATTTGCAGGGCTGACATCTGTCTCCCTTAGTTTTTATTTCCATCTGACTGTTCTCAGACTTAATTATAGCCAGTAGGTCTCATCTTTTCATGAGTTTTCAAGATCTGACTTCTTCAAACAGAAAAAAAAAAAAACACTAACATTAATATGTATAAAACCAGGCACTTTTTAAAAAGCTCCATTAAAAATCAAAACGGGAATGTTTACAAATTCAAAGTATATGCACTTGGTTTTCACTTCTTCCTGAAAAGCCATGACTTAAAAGGTCAAGTGTTAATGTTCAAACACATTTAAATGAATCCAGAAGAAAACATCCCTTTTACACATTCAAAAAATATATAGTTATTTTTAACACGTGCTACAGTCCATGGGGTCACAGAGAGTCGAACACAACTTAGTGACCGAACGAGAACATTTTTAACATGCAATAAATTATAAAATTCCAGCAATTAAAAAGCAGGAATAGTTCAGAGATTTTCCTGCCCACCTCCTACCTTCCCACGTGCACTTCTCACCCTATTTCCTATGAAGACGTATTTGCATTTGTTGGCATCAGCCCAACGCATCCCACCCCCCCATCATGGCTGACACAGACTTCATGTATATAAGCAGGATGCCTCCCATGAGATAAAGTAGGAGAAGATAATGCTATCCCCGTCATAGAAATCAGGAAACAAGGCAACTGGAAAAAGAACAAAAAGGAAGCTTTACCTGCATGTTTAGTTGGATCGTAAGAAAGAACAGACAAGAGGTACTGAAACCCAGGTCTCGTCAGGGACAACATTACATCCGAGTAGCTGAAAAGAATACAAAAAGGCACGCCTTACATTTCTTTACAAAGTCAAGGCCTGTGGAAGACCAGATGCAGGGAGGGAAGCCCAGCTTTCCTTTCATCTGTTACTGAGTTTAATTCTCCGAAAAATCACATGAAGTCGAGTCTTATTCTAAACAGCCAGAAATGGGCTCAGCAAATGATGTTACCCACCTAAGCTGGGAGATAGAGAAGATGGGAATCAAAAGGAGCTCTTGGGACTTCCCTGGAGGTCAAGTGGTTAAAACTCTGCACTTCTAAAGCAGGGGTCGTGGGATCAATCCCTGATAGGGGAACTAAGATCCAAATGCCTTGGGGAATAGACCGTAAAAAAAAAAAAAAAGGAAGCCGGGTTCAGGAAGGAGCCCCTCAGACCAGAAGACGTCAAATAAAGTGGAGGAGAGGCTCCTTCCAGAGTGACTTGGACCCCGGAGGCTGGTCAGCTTTGCACATGTATTTCCCGAAGCACTGTCAGTTCTGGGGCAGTGGTTCCCAGACCAGGCTCGTATCGAGATGACCTGGGCATCTATGGGAAGAAAAGATGCCTGGGCGTCAGTCATCCCAAGACTGAGTCAGTAGGTTTGCTGTGCGGCCGGGGATGCTGCAGTCTAACAAATATTCTGGGTGACGGGGTGGTCGCCAGGGGCTCAGATAAGAGGCACAAAACCATCCCTTTCCTCTTTTTAGCTGGAGAGGTCTCATAAATGGGCTTCCCAGGTGGCGCTATTGGTAAAGAAGCCATCTTCCAAGTGCAGGAGACATAAGAGATGCAGGTTCGACCCCTGGGCCAGGAAGATCCTCTGGAGGAGGGCGTGGCAACTCACTCCAGTCTTCTTGCCTGGACAATCCCATGGACAGAGGAGCTCAGTGGGCTACAGTCCATAGGGTCACAAAGAGTCAGATGCAACTGAAGTGACTTAGCACGCCCACATGCAAGACTGATAAACAGGTCAAAATTCAAGAACATTAAAGTTCTGCAAGTATGGCATGACCCCTAAGTGCTACTGCAACTGTCCTTTGGAGCAGGTGTCCTAGGTGGCAGGCAATACCACTTCCCAGCCGTGTCTGATGGGTTCGGAGTGGGGACCAGATGCTAACAGGGCCCATCAGCAGACCAACCAGGAGGCAGAATGATGAGTTTGACCAATCAGATGACTCCACTGGGAAACTGAGTTAGATCCAAAGGGAAGTTGCTCATAGATGGACCTATAGATTGTCATACTGAGTGAAGTAAGTCAGACAGAGAAGGATAAATACCCTATGACATCCCTTATTTACAGAATCTAAAAAGAAACGATACAAATGAATTTATTTACAAAACAGAAACAGAGTCGCAGTCTTAAGAGAATAAATTTACCGTTACCAGGGGCAGAGGGGGAGGATGGAGGAAGGGATAGTTAGGGAGTTTGGGATGGACATGGACACAATGCTGTATTTAAAATGGACAGCCAACAAAGTCCTACTGTATAGCACAGGGAACTCTGCTCAATGTTATGTGGCAGCCTGGATGGGAGGGGAGTTTGGGGAAGAATGGATACATGTATATGTATGGCTGAGTCCCTCTGCTATCCACCTGAAAATATCGTAACATTGTTAATGGGCTATACTCCAATATAAAATATTGTTTGCTGTTATTAGTGGATAAGTTGTGTCTGACTCTTTGCGACACCATGGACTGTAGCCCGCCAGGCTCCTCTGTCCATGTAATTCTCCAGGCAAGAATACTGGAGTGGGTTGGCCATTCCCTTTTCCAGGGGATCTTCCTGACCCAGGGACTCAACCCGTGTCTCCTGCATCGAAAGGTGGATTCTTTACCACTGAGTCACCAGGGAAGCCCCTAAAATAAAATAAAAAGTTTAAAAGGAAAAAAAAAAAAAAAAAAAAGAAGAGTTGGTGGTTTGCTGTGGTCTTTGAACTAAACACTGAAGTTGCTGTGCCGGGCGGTGGCTGGAGCTGAGAAGGCTAAGGGCTGTGAGTCAGATATGTGTGAACAGGAGTGTGTCAGTGGAGAAAGCCGAGTGCTGAGGCAGGAGGACAGAGGACATGCACACAAAGAGGTGAGTGGCCGTGAGAGAGACAGACAGAGGCCAACAGGCTGCACAGCTCTGGGTAAGGTGCTTTGGCACTTGGCATACGGGTTTCCACCGGGTCCAGCTGTGATGCCGGCCCTGTCCGGAGCCCTGGGAGAAATCAGGGAGGCTGTCCAGGGTGAGGATTAGGAGGTCAGGCTCCACCAGGTCCCCAGGCTCAAAGTCCAACCTCTCCACCTACTGGCTGTGTAAGCTTGACGGTCTTTGCCCCTTTGTGCCTCAAGTTTCCCCATCTGTTAAATGGGGATAAGACTAGCAGTGAACGCACAGGCAGTTGTGAGGATTCAGTGAGCTCACACATAGAAAGTGCATAGAAAGGCACTGGTATGTACTTGTAAGCACCTGTATTAAGCACAGTATGTATTAAGAAGTCAGTGACTTCTTCCTTCGGCATCCATGACATAAACTCCCCCTAAACCTCGAGCTGGTTTGAGCTGGTCGCTCTTCCTCGCGTGTGAAAGAACCAGCCCTAAGCAAACTTCTGAGCAGAAACCGTCTTGTCTTAACGTTCCGATTATCATTTTTAAGAAGAAAGAACTCGCTGTCCCCATTAAGTGATGAGTCAGACGGGTTCGGCAGGGTGTCCTGGGGCCCACCAGCATCCTTCTTCTTGGAATGCAGACTTTCTCAACTCGTTTCCAAAAATTCAGAAAAATGAGAGATATGATTGATGTCAGACAAAGGGCCTAAGAGTCACAGCAGAAAACACAGCAGTTCTCACCCACATGTAATCTCAGCAGGAAGACACCCAGTACTGAGGGCAGGACTGGGATAAAGCACTAAGTATCTTAAATGTAAGATAAAGTCGTGGATCTGTCCAATGGCTCAAAATAAACAGTTATTCCGGAAACAAAGGCCAGTGTTCTCAGGAGTTCTTGGGGCTGTGACCACAGACACTCTCACACACACAGAGATGGCTGAAGGGGAGAAAAGAGAAGAAGGGCACCAGAAACAGAGTCTACGGCCAAACTGGAACTAGATTCTCTAAGAGCTCCAGAGGCGCCTCATGACTCTTTCTTACCATGAGTTAAACAGTTCAGGGGCCACTTGGGAAGGCCTTCGTTTCTAGGACAGAGGAGGCAATAGTGGCTGCTGGGAAACTGCATTTCCCTGGCTTTGAGTCTAATTTGTTCTCAATTATTGACTCAACACATATTTATTAAGCTTTTACTATGAGTTATCAGAAGGAAATGGCCATCCACTCCAGTATTCTTGAAGCCTGGAGAATCCCATGGATGAAGGAGACTGGTAGGCTATAGTCCATGGGGTCGCAAAGAGTCAGACACGACTGAGTGACTTCACTTTCACTTACTATGACACGATTGAGTGATTTCACTTTCACTTACTGTGCGTTAACATTTTATATCTATTTGGGGTTGGCCAAAAAGTTTGTTTGGGTTTTTTCCACAGCAGCTTTCAGAAAAGAACAGAATTAGAAATACAGAAACGACGAGGGCCAATACCAACGTGCGCTTGTTCAGTTATTTCCCCAACATCATGTGTTTTTAGACACAGTAGGAACTTAACGTGTATTTGCTGACACTGGAATGAAAGTTTCCAGTAACAGGAGAGCTGAAGCAATCGTTGAAGGAGGGCGTACAGGGGAGAGGAAGGAACAGTCCCACTAAGGACGGTCCTTCAGGGAACAATGACTTTCAAGCATGTGAGGTAGGGAAGGGTCCCAGAGAAGGAAGAAGAGGCGCAATGTCAGAAAGAAAAGGGAAAAAGACATATTAAGAGGATGTGGCATGGTCTAATTAAAAAAAGATGAGGTGTGGCAACAAGCCTAATTTGTCAAACAATTCACGTTTAAAATCTGAGATTTCATTTCACTGATGTGTAGTCCCAACCCTTTTTGCCACGTGCTATGAGTCTGCCTCCATAAAACTAAATAATTCAATATTTATGTGCTACACCCACATGAGTCTGTGAATGACATCTGGGTTGGAAAGCACACAGGAAAGATCACATTTCACTCAGTACGGCTTCTCATAGTTTAATTTTCTAATAAGACCAGGTACAGATGAAAGGCCACTCAAAATATCCAGATCAAAAGCCCTAATGCAGTAACGGCTAATATTTAAACTGTCATTTAGGGTCGACACAGCACTTTCTGCACGTGTCATTTCTTTCCATTCCCACAACAACCATATGAGGGGGCTGAGGCATGGGCGTGGCTTTAACTATTTTTATTTATTTTATTTTATCTTCTGGCTGCACTGTGAAGCGTGTGGGATCTTAGTTCCTATACCACGGATCTCCTGCAGTGGAAGTGTGGAATCTTAATCCCTGGACCAGCGGGGAAGTTCCTGAATCTCAATTCTGTCATGATGCACTTGCTTGCTACCCTGTGGACATATAACTTTTAACCTCTCTGACCTTACTTTCCTCATCTGTAAAATGGGAACAATGATGGCCTAATACCTCACAGGGCTACTTTGTGGATGAACTTGTTGATAGACATAAAGAATTTCAACAAAGTCTGGCACATGGCAACAAGCCAACAAATATTATTAGCTGGCAGGGTCAGTGGAAGTGAGGAGGGTAGTATGAGTAGAAATATTACAGGTTTACAGAGGAGTAAACTGAGGCTTAGAGGAACTGACTGTTCTGATTAGAGTAACACCGCTGAGAAGTGACAGGGCCACAAGTCTTGCACCTGTGCCCCCGTGGCCAAATCCTATACTTTTTAGACCAAGATACTGTTAGATACAGGTCTTCTAATTCCAAATACAAGAAGCTATTCCAAACTAGTAAAAGTCTAGGAATCTTCTAGAAACCAGAAAAAGTATGAGATACTGAATTAAGGCTAAAAAGGGGAGAGGGGGAAATAACATAATTAAAGAAACCAAATCACTAACCGTTTGCGATCACTTGGATTAACAGCGACTAAGGCTCCTCTATCCCAAATCCGGTCAAATTTGCCAATATTTGCTCTACCAGAAAGAAAAAGAAAAAAAAAAATTCTGTAAGAAAAAACGAATCTTTAACAAGACAGGGTTCCCCACGGTATGTGCTGGAACCTCACCAGCAGTTAAGGAATTGGGATCTCACAGATGCTTTCCCTCAGAATCTCTAGGGATGTGTTGATACGTGTGTACACGTGTGTGTGTGTGTGTATGTGTGTGTGCAGCTGTCCATTTCCGCCTAATTCTAGGCACTGGTGGCAGCAGCTTGGACTTGGGAGCACAAAGGAAGCACAAGGGACAGTTTGCAACAACTCTGCTCTCAGCCCCTGGAACAGGTATCAGGAACTCTCAGAAGAGATCTCCCCTCTGTCCATCTGAGACTGAAATGCATTTCCGTTACAGACACAGGTGTGAAGTGGAAGACATTTTCTTCCCCCTCCTTTTCCCTACCTTCCTAGGATCAAAATAATTTTTCCAGAGCTTAGAAGTTACCCAAGGACAAAGATATCACGTGTGCAGACATGTAGGCTCTAGTAAAAACAGCTGCAGAACAGACTCAAATGAATGCTTCATGGATGCTACTGCAAATTGGATGGAAGTGATAAAAAGATTCTTAACCTACCTCATCACTGTCTAGCAAACACTCAGATTTTTAAAAGTGGAGAGGAAGACATCAGTCCTACCTGGGAAGATCAAAAAGGTTGCAGCAATACAATGAAATGTTCCCTGAAGAACTCTGCAATGAAAAAGTAAAAAATAAAAAATCCATTTTATTAGGAGGTACCTGAATGGTCAGAGAAAAAAAAGAAAAAGGGGACAAAACAAAGCATAGGTAGTAGAGAAAGAATATGTAATTAAACATAAAGGACATAATTTCATGGCAAATCATCTTTACACATCGTTTGTTAAATGTTTATTTTTTAAGTTGTAAAATAAATATGGACCACATTATAAAGAATTTACATAATAAAGAAAAAAACCTGCCTGCCACCATCTGAACAGTGATTTTCAATCATTTCGGTGAGTTCCTCTCGATTTTTTCCCCTCTCACTTCCTGCACCTTGCAACTTTCGCAAATATTTTTTAACTGAAAACAATGGCACTTAGAAAAATTAAAAACCAGTATGGGATTCTTTGGGATCAACTCAAAAAAAAAAAAAGGAAAATCAGATATTGGTTAACCCTGAAGATCAGTTAGCACTTACTTACTCTGGAACTTGTTAAATTTTAGCAAGGTTTCCTTTAGCAGAGTCTTGACATTTTAACTCCCTAAAGATGCGCACACAGATTGCTCAGTTACCAGGCAGACATTTTAAAAGTGCAGTTCTGTTGACTCCCCAGTTTCTCTCTTTCCTTCACTGGCCGACGAGCATTTATTTCCCAAGCGTCTAGCGGACAGGATTAGCCCGGGTTCTAGAGACTGCAGTAAATCTGAGACAGGCCTTGACCCCGGTGAGGACAGCCTGGTGGGGCAGCGAGGCGTGGGAACAGAGAGCCACCACGGTACACGATGGGCTGTGCTCTTCTGGTTGTGTGCCCAGAACTGTGGGAACAGAGCAGACAGAGCGGGGCCTCACTTCACTGCCCTCGCTCGGGGAAAGGAGGAACAAAAGGTGGCCGCGGACAAACCGGCTAGATGCATCTGCTGACGTCACGGTGGTGGGCGGTGAGGAGCCTGGGGTTAGGGGAGGGGCAGGGTAGGAGAGGTACTGAAGGACCTGAAAATACTGGATTTTATTCTGAAATGAGGCGCCAACAGAGGCTACGATGAGAGAAGCGCAGGTCTTTGCAGACCTGTCTGGAAACACAAGGAGGAGGGGTCTAGAGGTCAGGAGAATAGCCCATTAATGTCAACTCGGGCTGCAGATGGGACTCACTGGGGAGGTTTACACAGACCTGGTGCCAGGCCCCACCTCTAGAGGTTATGACTTAATTAGCCTGAGCACTGGGAATCTTAAAAGATCCACAGACAATTTGAAAGGTGCCACTGGGGCTGAGACGGAGAAGGCAATGGCGCCCCACTCCAGTATTCTTGCCTGGAAAATCCCATGGACGGAGGAGCCTGGTGGGCTGCAGTCCATGGGGTCGCTAAGAGTCAGACGTGACTGAGCAACTTCACTTTCACTTTTCACTTCCATGCATTGGAGAAGAAAATGGCAACACACACCATTATTCTTGCCTGGAGAATCCCAGGGACGGGGGAGCCTGGTGGGCTGCCGTCTATGGGGTCACACAGAGGCAGCCACAACTGAAGTGACAGCAGCAGCAGCAGCAACTGGGGCTGAGAACCATGGCCCCCAGGAGGACTAGCTTCTCTGGACAGAGGCAACTGGGATTCTTAGATGATCTAAGAATGACCTGGGAGGAAGCTGTAAAATAAAGTACTCTCAAGCTTCCTACTGACCTGAGGGATTAATTTCAATCTTTAGAAGCGAGTACTTTGCGAGAGACTGAATGTACAAGCACACAGTGGCCAGACTGCACGTACCAACAACTCATGTCTGATAAGAGAACTCGGACCCATGGCCTCTGCAGCAAGCAGCCTGGGAAGTCAAACCACAACCCTGCAGGACGGTGGTCAATTGACCGCCATCCTCCCTGATTTATAACACCACCCTTCCTCCCTCTCTCTTCCAACTCAAACCCGCTTCCCAAAGCAGTCACCGGGGTGCTGCTCCAAGTTAGCTGATCGCACCTGAAGCCTTCACATCTTTCACCAGGAAGCTTTCCCACCCCACTGCCAGGCTTTGAGCCTCTGCCAAATGCAATTGGCTGACTCCCGCTGAACAAACAGTCTCTACTTGTTCTCATTCGGCTAGATTCTGTTTATTTCCACATTATTATTCCAAGCTAGTGCAGCAGTTTCACTGGATCATTCTGGTCACAGGCAGAAGACAACTCTCAAATCTATCATTTCCAGCCCAGACGCTCCCCCACGCTTTGGAGACAGTTGCCAGTACCTCCTTATCATACCGCATATCGTTTCAACTAATCATCTCCAGAACAACGCTCATTTTCTCTGCTGTTCAACTTGTTTCTCCTTTATTCTCTGCCATCCAACCAGTCATCTGAGCTGGAAATGTAACCTCATCACTCTCTGGATTCCCATTCAGTTAATCACCAAAGCCTTCCCAGTGTGACACCCTAAACATAGCTTTAAGCCATCTGTTCCTCTAAGCACCCCATCGCTCTTCTAGTGGAGCCCTTCAAGTTTTTTCCTGGACCACTGCTCACAACCTCCTATTTGGTCTCTCTGCCAGGGGGCTACCGCCCTTCAAACTCACTTCCCTTGACGCTACAAGGGTGAAAGTGAAAGTGAAGTTGCTCAGTCAAGTCCGACTCTTTGCGACCCCAGAAACTGCATCCTACCAGGCTCCTCTGTCCATTGGATTTTCCTGGCAAGGGTACTAGAGTGGGTTGCCATTTCCTTCTCCAGGGGATCTTCCCCACCCAGGGATTGAACCTGGGTCTCCCACATTGCAGGTAGATGCTTTACCATCTGAGCCACTGTAGCTGGTTGCAAAAGAAAACCTGGCTGTCACGTTCCTACTTAAAACCTTGTGGTGCAGAATGAGGTACCAGCTTCACAGGGCATCTGAGCTGGCTGACCTGACACCCTGCCTGTCCCAGTCCTAACTGTCATCACACTTCAGGAAGCTCCCCTTAGGCTGGATTAGGAAACTTCCCTCTCGGTTTGCTTAATACCCCAAGTCGTTTCACTGAGCTCCCTGTATGACAAACAATCTCCTATGCTTCTCTTTTCTCCTAAGCTAAGCGATTCTTTAGAGCAGGGACCGTGTTTCCATCTCTTCGGTGTTTTATGCAGGGTGTGGCACTTGACAGGTTCTCAGAAACATTTGTTGATAAATTAAAAAGCCAACAAACCCAAACCAAAAATATGACAAATAAGCTTTGATCTTGGCTTTTCATGTCTATTTGTTCACATCTAGCTATGGTCTATCTTTTTATGTTCGTTATGCTATACAAAGTCCTGGTAAATCTGAAGATTAAGAGGGGTCATCTGGTGTGTATAGTGCCTTCACTTACTCATGCTGAGAAAAACCTTTTTGGGGGGGTATGGAAATAATATTTGCCAAAACCAAAACACACCTTGAATATTTTGGCTCCAGGAATTTCCATAATTGGTTCTTCTGAGTAAGAAAGATTCTGCTCCATAAAAAATTCCCGTATCCCAAGTTCGCTGATTTCCACGCCTACTACACTGTGTCCTCGGTCTGCAAACCTGCATAAAATCATATAATTACACTTAAAGTTTTCTTTCGAGTACAATACTAAATAAAAGGGTATACACCAATGAGCATATATTTTCCTTAATTTTAAGAGATCTGTATGAATTCAGACTCACAGGGTTTCACAGAACATGTAGATCCATAGCAAGCAGATTTTTATATTCTCTGTATATTCTATGTAATACAATTTATATATTCTCAAACCCTATGCTATGTGGAGTTCTGAGAAAAGGGTTTATAGGACCTTGGGGAAATTTTAAAAGCTTGGAAAATTATACCTTAAAATGTTGATTTACTACAAATGGACTGGATTGGAAGAGTTTTTGATTTAACAGCATCCTATGAATTTGATATGCTTTTCAATTTCTCGAAATCAGCTCTGTCCATTAAAACTTTCAGTGATGAGAGGAGAATCTCTACTTGTGTTGTTCAATCCAGCAGCCACTAACCACATAGCTGAGGGCCCTTGAGACCTGGCTTGTGTGATTTAGTTTAAATAGCCACATGGGGCTGACAGATATAGTACTGGAGTACATCCATTTCTGTAACAATGTTAAAATTTCCACTTATTTACACTAAACTCTGTCCAGAAATTTGTTTCACTACCATATGCAAATAGCTAGTATTTTCCTGATTAGCTTTATGGTTACAGAATTCAGTCTTGGGATCTTAGACTTCAGAGAAAACAACACTAGTGGCACAAATATCCAGGTACAATATTGATTTTTATGCCACATTAAATAAACACATAACTCATTTATGCTATAATGCAATACATGCCTTCTTAAAAATCACTGCACCATGCAAAATCCTGCAATAAAATCATGAAGTTTATGGGGATGGGAGTTGGGGTACACATTAAAAAAACTTTACTGTCTCAATGGAATATTATTCAGTCATAAATAATTGAACTCTTGACATTTATGACAACATGGATGGGCTCTGAGGGTATTATGCTAAGTGAAATGAATCAGTGAAGAATAGCATATAATCTCGCTTACATGTGGAATCTAACAAAAACAAGCTTATAGATACAGAGGCCAGACTGGTAGTTGCCAGAGGCTGGGGGTGAGTGATGGGTGAAATGGGTGAAGGAAGTCAAAAAGTACAAATTTTTACATGTGGAAAAATGAAGCATAGCCTACGGTAGATTCAGGCAGACTGGATTATACTGTAATGCATTGCCCTAAGAAAACCCCAAAACTAAGAAAATGTCCTAAACACTTAATGCTAATGTTTTCGAGTTTCAGCTAATAGTTTATCTATTCACATTGGATACCTGTATAAACCTTTAATACACAAATTTATTACATAAGTGAAAAATCCTCTAACATAACAACTTTTATACAATAATAGTCATGTTCAACTCTCTGCAGCCCTATGGACTGTAGCCCGCCAGGCTCCTCTGCCCATGGAACATTCTAGGTAACCTGGAGCGGGTTGCCATTTCTTACTCCAGGGTTTCTTCCCCATCCAGGGATCGAACCCTCCTCTTTTATGTCTCCTACATTGGCAGGCAGATTCTTTACCACTGACCCACCTAGAAAGCCCGTACAGTTACAGTAGCTTAGTTCTGGAATTCTTATTACAAATGACTTTAGACCCTGAAGTCTAAAGGAACCTTCAGCAATCACATTTAATCGGCTGTTTCCTTATACTGTTTTCTAATTTTGCCTCAAAGCTTCTGCTAGAACTAGGTTGTTAACACTTATGACAATAAGACAATCTGTTCATAGAGTTAATGTTTTTCTTGCAGGTAGTTTCCAAAGTAATTCTCTTGTCTGATTCAGTGAGTCAGTTAGGATGTAATGTTCTCAATTTTGTGGCCACCTAGATGGAGGAGCCTGGTAGGCTGCGGTCCATGGGGTCGCTAAGAGTCGGACACGACTGAGCGACTTCACTTTCACTTTTCACTTTCATGCATTGGAGAAGGAAATGGCAACCCACTCCAGTGTTCTTGGCTGGAGAATCCCAGGGACAGGGGAGCCTGGTGGGCTGCCATCTCTGGGGTCACGCAGAGTTGGACACAACTGAAGCGACTTAGCAGCAGCAGCAGCAGCAGCAGCAGACTCTTTAAGCCACAGCAGCCACTCGCAAAAGCTCTCAGCTACAAGCTGCGGGAGCGGTGGCAGGCTGCAAAACTGTCACTGTCCCCACTCAGAAATCCACTCCCAATGCATGCAGATTCTGTGGTTTGGCCACTATGTTTACATAGGGAACAGAGCATTTTTAAGTTACTATATTTTTCACTTACTAATCGCTTTCATGTATTTTACTTTTCTTTCCTGCTTGATGATCAAAGTTCTCAGCGTTCATGCTTATAAATGAATAGTACATCTTGGCACATAAGATAGCAACTGTACATCAATCATCACAACAAATTCTGTATAGGAAATAATTGTCAGGTTTGTGACTTTACGGTAACCCATAGTGAGGGTGGCTTGTTAATTCAAGTGAATTCTTTTCACAGAGAATTACTCACAAGAAACACTTTCTTTATCACTGGTTTTATTAGCAATGATTCATGAAAACAAAAACTCCTATGTGCTGGTTGAGGGAGGGGAGGGTTGAGTTGAACTGTGGACTATACACATTCTTGCCAAAAAGCAGTAATTCATTTTTCTGTCCACCTCTATTTAAAATATCTAAAATTCACTTAGCCACATTCCTAAAACACCTACAAAAACTAAACCAGGCACAAAGGTGAAGGAGATTTAAGAAGGAAGACTGGTTCCATTTTTCCCTCTCCCATCTCAATGGTTCTAAACTAATTCTTTTTCGTAACTCAATACAGAAACACAAGTTCACCCCTCTGTTTCGGCAGTGTCTTCACTGTTTGAGAATATTACCTCTATGAAGCCATCAGTAATGGTCTACTAAATATAGAATCCCTGTACATTTCCTGAGAAAGGAACTTTTTAAACTTACATCCTGTTAAATATTCACCCATAGTATCTATCATCTAAGACAAGAGAGGATGTTCATGCTTATCTGCTCATACCATTTCATTTCAACTGCTTTTCCACAAAGGGGAAAAAATACCCTCAGTGCTTTCTCGCCTTTAAGAAAAGTATCCAGATACTTCTTTAATAGCCTGGGAAGAAAAAAAAAATTGTTTTAATTAGCCCAAGGCACAGAGGAAAGGACTACAATCATATAACGCTAAGTACTTTTCATGAATTATCTCACATAATATTTCCCAACAACTTTTACTCAGTAGAGAACCTTGGTTATTAAAATTGCCAGTTCACATACGAAGAAACAGGAAGATTAAGCAGCTTGCTCAGTCATGTAACTAGTGAGGGGTTAACCTGACCCAAACCTGGGATTTTCCTGGTTAGTAATTAAAAACAAAATTTTATTTTTCGTTAGTTGCTATGTTTTAAAAATGTATACCTATGTGATAGAGAAGGAATGGCAGCCTACTCCAGGATTCTCACCTGGAGAATCCCATGGACAGAGGAGCCTGGCTACACGGGCTACATAGTCCATGGGGTCGTAAAAGAGTCGGACCACCCACCACCACCACCACCACCACCTGTGTGCATGTTCTAAAGCCAGCTACACGACAGAGAGAACTCATACAATGGTTCTGGGATGATATCCCAACTATTACTCAGTGTGCAAACGTGATAATAGTAACAGTGTCCCCTGGGCAGTCAGGGTGGCTGCCTAGACGAAGGAACATCTGTCACGACCACTTTACTTGGCAATGGGCCATCGTCTATTGCTGCTGCTTCAAAGCTGACTTCGACTACCATTACATTGCTCAGCATGTAGCTCACATTAATTTCTCTCAACTTCTCTTCTTCCACCATGTAGACAGTACTTTAACATTTGGACATATGCTATTGGAAAGCGAAGTCATACCACCACTACTTTTCAGTATAAAGAGATAGCAGCATTAACATAGCTTGAGCATCTGGTTATGTATAAACACACATGACCAATGAATAGATGTTACAGGGGATTAAAGAAAGACATATTTCAAAAGTTGAAGACGCCATCAACTGTAGGTTGCACCATGGTTTATACTCCACAGGAAGAAATATCACTGCCATTAAACCATGACATGCCACAGACACATTCTGACTTCAGAGATGCTCAAATGTGAAAAACTAAACTTGTGCATCTTAAAAATCAGTCAAGTAATGTGTACCTATATTATTATTTCTATTTCCAAAGTCAGTTTCTGATGGGGCATTTCTGTTATAGACCCACATTTAATATAAACATTTCTTACTGATGTCCTTGTTCTTGATGAAATCCAGTTTTGTGATTCACCCACTTTTCTTGCCATTCTTCCAGAGTCAGCACCCGGTCTTTCTGAACCTCAGTGTCTGGGTACTCTTCACTGTCAAGTACCGCTCTTGTATCAGCCATGGTTTTGTAGATGGCTCTGGCTCACAAACAAATGTCCCCAGTGCCTAAAAATGAAAAATGTCTGTAATGCTGTCATTTAAGGGCATTTCAATTCTATGATAAATGAAATAAAACCCTAATATTTTCAGCTGTGTAGCTTTAAAAAAAAATATTTCAATATTCAAGGAAAAGCCACACGAAAGTTACTTTTCAGTGAGTCTGATGGTTTAGGCATACCTCATAATCCATATTAGGAAAGATCTTTAAATAAATTGAATTACGTCTTAGAGTAAAAGAGTTTAACTTTTTTAAAAAGAGAGAGAGGATAAAAAAAATAAACAGGCAGTATAACTTTTGTTAGCTGAGAACTTTTCCTAACATCTCATTCTTTTGCATTGGCAGGCGGATTCTTTACCACTGAGACACTAGGGAAGTCCCTTTAACATCTCATTCTTTAATTTTGAAAACTTCTTTTAATGTTTACTTATTGTTTTTAACCAATGTTATGTTGTACACAATTCAGAGCTCAACAGAGTTATGAAAGCAGGTCCCCATTTCTGAGAGGCAACCATCTTTAGTTCTTTTAGCTGAATCTTGACATATATCTCAAAATATGACTCAAATATCATGTTTATTTTGTATCTTAATTTTTCACTTCTAGGAAGCATCTAGAAAATATCAGCATTTAGCCCTCTTTCAACTTGCCAACACATACACACACACATCACCTTCTCATTTTTCCTATTGCATCCATACACACATAGCATATTTGTGATTAAATATTTCAAGTATACATTACAATGACTAGATAAATACTATTCTCAGCTAAGCCATGTAGAATTCTATGATTGCTTTTCCTTTCCTATACAACCTTTTAAATCTATAGTTAATAACTGTCTGGCTTTTTCATTTATAAAATTTCTATGTATTTATTACTAACTTAGCACTAAGTTCTCCCAATCTCCTATCAGTACACTGTCAGTCTCTGCAGTTATCAGATATCCTATCAACGTCATCTTAGAAGAGCCTTCATACGTGGATGCTCTCTTCTCCTGGTACATAGCTGGCCTTCTGGGGTCCTTCCTGATCATCATCCTGAAACTTTCTTTTTTATCTTGTGCTAGATCCCCTGTTTCCTTAATTGGCTATCCCCCCCTTTTTTTTGTTATCACCCTTATATTGGTAAAGTATAACCTTCAGCAGCTTTCTGAGAAAGGGCGTATGGGAGAAAAGGGTTTCTTCTGCAACTTTGCATATATAAAATATCTTCATACTATTCCCCACCCACTGGCAACCCACTCCAGTATTCTTGCCTAGAAAATCCCATGGACAGAGGGGTGTGGAGGACTACAATCCATGGGGTTGCCAAGAGTCGGACGTAACTGGGCATTCCCCATCCTTGATGTGTAGTTTTGCTGCATAAGAATTCTCAGGTGGAAAACATTTTCACTCACAATTTTGAAGAAATCATTCCCTTATCATCTAGCTTGCAGAGTTAATGCTTAAATTCAAAGACATTCAGATTCTGATGGTTTTTCGATGTGGCCAATAGTTTTCTCTCTCTCAGAGCTTTTCTTTGTCCCTTAGTTTGTGCAATTTCATAATTCTGTGCCTTACTCTGGGTCCACTTACATCTGTTTGGTGTAGTTCTTTTAATCTGGAAACTCATATTCTTCAATTCTGGAAGAAGTCTTGAATTATTCAGATGATTTTGACCCCCCCCCCCTTTTTTTTTCTATTTCTCTTTCTCAGACCCCTTTTATGTGGTTGTAGAACTTCCCAAATGGCTCAAGAGGTGAAGAATCTGCCTAGAGTGCAGCAAACACAGGTTCGATCCCTGGATTGGGAAGATCCCCTGGAGAAGGAAAAAATGACAGTACATTCTAGTATTCTTGCCTGGGAAATCCCATGGACAGAGGAGCCTGGCGGGCTACAATCCGTGAGCTCCCAAAAGAGTAAGACACAACTGAGAGACTGAACAACAACAGCAATAGAATCTCCTGACCCAATACTGTCAATCGCTCACATTTTTTCTATTTTCCAGCTCTTCACCATTTGCCCTGTTTTTTTGAGAGATCACCTTATTTTTATCTATTTAGTTTTTCTTTCCTGCTTTCAAGTCTTCTTAAGAGCTCCTTTTTGTTTCTGATGCTCTCTTTTCATTTTATTTTATGTACAGAAAGGCTATAATATTTTCTTTTATTTACCTGCATGGTTTGTTACTGAGTCACTTTTTCTGTTGGTTTTGTCTTGTCTTCCAAACTAGTGATTGCCCTTAAATGCCTAGCAATTGCTTAGTCACTCAGTCATGTCTGATTTTGTGACCCTATGGACTGTATGTAGCCTGCCAGGCTTCTCTGCCCATTTAATTTTCCAAACAAGAATACTGGAGTGGGTTGCTGTTTCCTTCTCCAGGGGATCTTCTTGACCCAGGGACTGAGCTTGCATCTCCGGCTTGGCAGGTGGATTCTTTACCACTGAGCAGCCAGGGAAGCCCCATTACCTACTTACATTTAAGAGTAAATACCAAAAAGCTGATTATAAGGTTAAGTTTGTGGATGGAGCTTACTGACTCTATGCTTTACTGTAGAATGATGTGAGCAGATATCATTGGGAAACTTAGATGTCATGATCTTTATTTTTTTGGACTTAAGACTTTCCATAAATGGACCTTCTAATTCCTGTTGAAAGCTTGAGTCCTTGGGACCGTGATTCTATACTCACATGCTACTGCTGCTGCTGCTAAATCGCTTCAGTCGTGTCTGACTCTGTGCGACCCTATAGACGGCAGCCCAGCAGGCTCCCCCGTCCCTGGGATTCTCCAGGCAAGAACACTGGAGTGGGTTGCCATTTCCTTTTCTAATGCATGAAAGTGAAAAGTGAAAGTGAAGTCGCTCAGTCGTGTCTGACTCTTCGCAACCCCATGGACTGTAGCCTACCAGGCTCCTCCGCCCATGAGAAAAGGATAAAAATGGAAGAAGGTGCCAGCATTCATTTGCTTGTGTTCAGTTAATTTCTGTACTTTCAGTATGGTACTCCCATCCCCAGCTGTGAACTGTATCTTCCCAGTCCAAAGACTGCACCCTCTCCAGGGAATAAACCCCCAAACGTCTGCTGATGCCGAGAGGAGCAGGAAGTTGGGGAAGGGATCAGGAACTTAGCTTTTCAGGAATCAGAATTTCAAACAATTGCCTTAATTTAGACCAGACCCTTCCATTTCCCAGAGATACCTGGTGCTGCTAACTTGGGAGCACTGGGGAATTCTACACTACAAGAGGATTGCTCATTGGCTTCCCCATTGCTGGTTTAGAATTTAGCTTTCTCCAGTCTGCAAAATCCTTCACCACTTGTCCATCTGCTTTCTTGATTTAGAAATTTTATTCTTCTCTTCTGTCCTTCCTTTATGCCTTTAAAAATCTTGTTGTTTTGGTGGAGTTTCAGGAAGGAATAAAAGCAGATGCATGGATTCAGTATCCCACCTCTATCCCACAAGTCTGCCTTTTCAAAAAATTTGCTTAAACTTTTTTTTTTTTTGAATGGAAAATGCATACAAAGGTGTTGATCTAAAGAAAAACACACAACCTAAGAGTTATGAGTTTCAATTTTATTTGGGGACCTCACTGAGGACAATAGCCTAGGAGAGAGTCTTTCAGGGGCACAGCCTTTCAGAGCATAGCTCCAGGAAAATGCTCCTAATATGTGTGTTCTGTATACATAAGATCTTTTTTTTTTTTTTTTAACTAGGAAAAATATGTAGCCTAGCGTGCGTATGCATGCTAAGTCACTTCAGTCGTGCCTGACTCTTTGTGACCCTATGGACAGTAGCCCGCCAGGCTCCTCTATCCAGGGGGATTCTCCAGAATACTGGAGAGGGTTGCCATGCCCTCCTTCAGGGATCTTCCCCACTCAGAGATTGAACCTGCGTCTCCTGTGGCTCCTGCGTTGCAGGCAGATTCTTTACCGCTGAGCTACTGGGGAAGCCCGTAGTCTAGCATACATCTTGGTAAAAGATTACTGCTAATCACAAAGAACAGATACTTCAAGTTAATGATTTTAGTGATTTCTGTGTACAAAAAGTTGCGGGAATCTGGGACCACTGTATAATTCTCCCTGAAGCATGCTATCTAGGGGCCATTGATCCAAAACACATAATGCCTCACTCATATTTTCCTTCCTGAAGTCCTGAAACACTTGGCGAATAAATATCACTCTCTGCAGGGGGTTGCAATTCAACCCTTAGTATAACTGGATGATGAGCAATACTCTTTGTTCCTCATTTCTTTTCCTTTACAAAGAGAACTAAGGAAAAAAGACATGTGAACATAACTGCAAATCTACCTGAAGGTATGTGGAAAATGTCTGTCTTTTCAATATGAAATTTGTTACATAAGGACAATACAACACAATAGTTCTAACGTATCCTTTGAATCATTAGTGAAACTAATTTGGTTTGGATTACACTAGCAGGCTAATCTTAGTGGAGTTAATTTAATGATTCATCTGTGAGAACAGCAAACATCACGGAAAAGAAGTTATTCAAGAAAAAGTTCCCTTTATGACAAATTGGGCTTCAGTGTGCTTATGATTAAACGGAGACGGCACCTCCCTTGGAATTAAGAACACAAATCACTTTCCAGCAAACATTTGTTAACAAATGGCTTTTTGAAAGGCCCTGACATGTCAGGAGGTGATCCTTGAGTCTTCTGAGAGGTGAGAGGAGTTATCTGACTATACAGAAAAGCGAGTTATAGTTTTCCCATTTCCATTTTCAGCCACAAATTTTGACACCTGAACTTGAGCCTGATTAAAACAGTTCTCTAAAAGGGAAGCATTTTATCATGGAACAAGGCCAACCTATTGGGCCCTTCTAGCTCAGTCGGTAAAGAATCTGACTGACACAAGCAATATTCTCTTTGAATCTGCCTGCAATGCAGGAGACCAGGGTTTGATCCCTGGGTCAGGAAGATCTTCCAGAGAAGGAAATGGCCACCCACTTGAGTCTTCCTGCCTGGAGAATCCCATGGACAGAGGAGCTTGGCAGGCTCCAGTCTGTGGGGTTGCAGGAGTTGGACATGACTGAGCAACTAAGCACAAGGGCAGCCTTGAATAGTTCAGCTCTGACTCGACTGAGTGACTAACAACAACCACCTCTCCTCCCAGCTGGCGCTAGTGGTAAAGAGCCTGCCTGCCAGTCCAGAAGACCTAAGAGACCTAGGCTCAATCTCTGGGTCAGGAGGATCCCCTGGAGAAGGAAATGGTGATCCACTCCAGTATTCCTGCCTGGAGAATCCCATGGACAGAGGAGCCTGGTGAGCTACAGTCCACGGGGTCGCAAAGAGTCAGATACGACTGAAGCAAGTTAACACACATACCCCTCTCACAAAGACTTGGTATCATGAATATAATTTAGTCATTTCTTAGCTGTTCTCATAGCTTCTCAACATGTACTTAACTTGTCCACATCCCTTTCTGGAGAAAGAAAAAATTTCCTTCTATAACAAGATAAAAGTGCAAAATTATAAGAACCAGGACAGGCTAATTTCATAATCATTCTTACCCATACACAGAAATAGCAGATGTGCACAAATCTCCTTGGGTCTTCTCCCAAGTCTGGTTTCCTCCTCACCTTTTCGATAAAACCATGTTTCTGCTTTAAATTTATTTAAAAATTTTTAGCAAACTGAAAATTTAGTAAATTGAAGTTAAATTTTCCTAAATTAAAATTAGTAAAATTCAGTAAATTTATTTTAAAAATTTTGGTAAATTGTAGAATTTAGAAAACTGAAGTAAATTTAAAATTGAAGATTTTAAACTCAAGGGCAGAAATTTTTAGAGTGTGGCTCAGTGATTTCCTATTACATATGCATACACCTATGCATTTACCATGGAGCAAGACAGGATATTTACAACACCCCATTTCTCCCACTTCCCCGCCCCCAGCGCATCACTCGTTTTTCTGGCAAGTACTTCTCTTTTCTTAAAATCAACCATGCCCGACAGTGATTTGGAGGTCACTTTAATCAGGGACTCAGAACACTGCGCTCCTTGAGTCCATTTCAGGGCGCGGATTGCCAGGCGGTGCGCACACCGTGGAGTGCCCCGTTCCCGATTCCGATCACACACTCACACTCGCAAAGTGCCCGTTGGTCACCGCACTCTCCTCCGCGCCCAGCAGCCCCTACCTCGTGCGCTGTCCGCCCGCCGGCCGCTGACTCTGGCGCTGCCCCAGGGGCCGAACCGGCTGGGGACCCGCGCCCCCGGCTCAGCCCCGCCCCCGGGCCCGCCCCTCCCGCGGCGCACAGACCCCGCCCCCCTCCCCAGGCGCCCTGGCTTTGCGCAGCGGCGGAAATGGCCAGGGCGGGGCGAGCCGCGCGGCGGAGGCGAAGGCGGGGACCCGGCTCCTCCCCGGTCCCGCCGGCTCCTCCCACCACGGGTCACGTCGTGACAGGGGCGGAAGCGGCGGCGGCGGCAGCGGCCGAGTTGAGGCTGCGGCTCGCGGCGCGGATCCTGCTGTCCTGTGCGCGCAGCGCGCGGCTCCGGAGAGGCGCCCGCAGCCCGGGGCGGCGCGCTCGGTCTCGCCTGTGCTCCGAGGTGGGGGGGCGGGGAGGACGCGCGGCCCCGGGGGCGGGCGTGGGGGCAGCGGCGGATTTCTGGTGACAGCTCTGCACAAAGCAGCCTGGCCGGGGTGCAAGCTCTCCTGCCCCTGAGCCGCTCTCCTCGCCCGGGTGGGAGGTGGACTGGTCCCTCGGAGCTCTACCTCTGTCCTCGGGTTGGAAAGGGGCGAGGGGTGCGGGGGAGGGTCCCAGCCCGAGGAATTGGGGAGGGGGTGGATTCCTGGCCTGGGGTGTTGGAGCGACCGGCTTCCCGGATTCCTCGCGGTGTTGCGGGTGAATCCACCTCCTCACAATGTTTGCTTTCTGTACAGGGGTGCCGTCTCCCCGAGACTCCTTGCACGCCTCCAGCGCAAAGGTGAGCCTGGGGAGGCTGCGGCTTCTCCGACTTCGGAGGAGTCGAGAGAGCTTTTCGGAAAGCGAGGCGGCTGCCCGTGGCATAGGGAGCCTTTGGGGGCTCCCTCCTGGGGGCTGTCAGAGCCCTGTCACCCGGGGAGAGGCTGCTGCGAGGAAGGGGGCACCCACCGTCCGGGGGCTGGAACTCGGTCGCTTGCCTCCCAGCTTTGAGAGCGTGGCGGCGAGAAGCCGGTACGGCCTCGCAGGTGCTGTTAGCTGGACTGCAGCGCGGGGACCACGCATTAAGACGCTATCGGCATTGCCAGGTTGCTGGGGTGACTCCTCCGGGACCCGGGACCCGGAGGGGGCGGCCCGATTTCGGTAGCTGTTAGTCAACAGCCCAGCAGCTGGCAGGTGAAAGAGGAAGGAAGAGACAGGCCCAGCTGTAGCGAGTTGGGGGTTCTGTGACCTGGAACCTAGCCAGATGGAGGCCAGGCCTTTTTTTGGGAGAGCGTGCAGGCGTCCACACCACTTCGTTTGGAGGATCGGTCACTCCACCAGTGCACACACAGCTCAAGGCTTTTACACTTTGGTTGGTTGGTGGTTTTTTTTTTTTTTTAAACCGACTTTAGTGGAAGAAAGGTGAGTGGGAGAGAAGGTTTTCTTCAGGAGGTACAGGAGAAAATGACCATCAATAATTAATTATACTCCGTGCAGAGAAAGTCCTAAACAAAGCATTCGGGCAATTGAACTGGATCCATATGTCTGAAAGTTGATTCTTGTGGGTGCAGTTTTAAGTGGCCCGAAGGGAAATTTTTGCCCCTGTTGTCTCTGGAGAAGTTTCTAGTAGTTTGTCCAGTTTCGAAAAATTATGTTAATGCCACTATACGTTTTTATTTCAACCTGGAGTCCTTTAATTCATATTTTTATGGATTCTGTGTGGGGTTTTTTTTTCAGTTTTTTGAATAAGTTACTTCTGAAAAAATCTTGGAACTTACTAAACTAGAAATCTAGACATTGATATATTCACACATATTTAGGTACCCCCCCCAACCATTTTTTCCTTTTTTTTGGTCATATTAAGAGAAAACCAAAGCTACGAACTTAAAATTAGGAAGAACTATGCCTATAAGGTCATACTGAACCTGAAACAAATTGATTATATTTAAAGTTAGGTGTGTTTATTAATTTGAGGGAAAAGCGGGAAAGCACTTCCAGTATACTAATTTGTTTAACACTTGGTCAGTATTTCTAAGATTATATTTAAAAGCATAAGTAACTGTAGTCCTCCCAATTTAAAATTTTTTCCTCCATTTGAGGCCCCAAGAACCCAGCAACAGTGAAAATAAAGAAATTACAGTGTCAAAAAAGAATGAAGGTACATAACTGTTAATGGTATAATTAAAGGTGAAAATGTACTACTCTGAAAATATTCAGTCATATTTTTCCCAGACCACACAGATTTCTTAACGGCTTTCATAGCTAATGTTTTCATTTCCTGTTAACCATTTCTTGGATTACATCATTCTTTTGCAATCACAAATATGTTTTTCAGTATACAGTTGGGTTACAATGTTTGATGAAATTTCCAGAAATTATGCTTTCCTTTGAGAGTGCTTGCATTCCCAAGTAACATGGTCAAATGTTGCTTGAACTGATTTTATTTGCATTCCTAAACCGCACATTAGACGCAAATATTTTTGCTGCAATACTTAACATATACAGTGTACACGTTTACATATGCTTTATTCGTGGTTCATTTTATGAATAATGTAGGTTATAAGTTTTATGTAAAGAGATTGTAAATTATTTTGAAAATGTGAGCCAGAAGCCCTTCTTAGGGTATAAGAATTAAGGTAGACTGTAGTACTTCTAAAACCACTTAGTGCTTTATCCCAGAGAAGGCGATGGTACCCACTCCAGTACTCTTGCCTGGAAAATCCCATGGGTGGAGGAGCCTGGTAGGCTGCAGTCCATGGGGTCGCTGAGGGTTGGACACGACTGAGCGACTTCACTTTCACTTTTCAGTTTCATGCATTGGAGAAGGAAATGGCAACCCACTCCAGTGTTCTTGCCTGGAGAATCCCAGGGACGGGGGAGCCTGGTGGGCTGCCGTCTCTGGGGTCGCACACAGTTGGACACGACTGAGGCAACTTAGCAGCAGCAGCAGCAGCAGTACTTTATCCAGCTACATAATGAGTGCTGTAGGACTAATGGCAATTTTTTAAAATGGCTAAGAGCTGTAATGCATTTCAGAATATGTATACAGTATATTTGTTCCTATATTAACATAATGATTTTGAGATAGTGAAGACTGAGTCAAAGAAAAACCACCCATAACGTTGGTATCAAGATTTCTCAAAGTTGATGTAGATGGCAGATTGAAAGTTTTTACATGTGATGTTCATAAATCCATAACTTACAAATGTTCATGTAAATAGTGAAAGTGAAGTCACTCAGTCGTGTCCGACTCTTTGAGACCCCGTGGATTGTTGCCTACCAGGCTCCTCCGTCCATGGGCTTCTCCAGGCAAGAGTACTGGAGTGGGTTGCCATTTCCTTCTCCAGGGGATCTTCCTGGAGAAGATCCAGAGATCGAACCCGGGTCTCCCGCATTGCAGGCAGATGCTTTAACCTCTCAGCCACCAGGGAAGCCCTGGTGTAAACAGTAGGATCACAGTGTATGTAGTGAAGCAATAGGATTACAAGCCCTTCAAAGCTTTTCACCAAGATTAAGATCAGATATGTGGGACTTATATCTTAACAACACTTCTCCACTTTCAAATTCCACTTTCAATTCCTTATCTGTAGGTATGTCCTGTTTATTTCTCATGCTGTTGTGAGTATGTGTGTGGAGTAAATATGGATCAGGGAAGGAGATGTCTGATAACTGTAGGATCCGTATACTAGCGAGTACTTAGTTATGCTAAGCATTTTTCATTCCTTATTTAAGTTAATTGAAAAAAATGATAGTATGACAAGTCTTGATCATTCATGGATTTATGCATTATTTTTTTTTTTGCTTAGACTTTTGATTCTTAATGTTTTAACTGTGCTGTGATTAAACTAGTTTGAGAACTCAGTTTGTCCAGTGACTGTCTAACCCAGATTCCTGTATTCAATAGCGACCAGATAGTGTGCCTGAGATTTATTTGTTGGGTTTTACTGAGAAGAAATGAATGCTTTTTCTTTTTAAAGTATGGTGGTGGTTGGTGGTTTCGTAGCTAAGTTGTGTCCAGCTCTTGCCACCCCATGGACTGTGGCCTGCCTACAGGGTCCTCTTTCCATGGGACTTTCCAGGCAAGAATATTGGAGTGGGTTGCCATTTCCTTTTCCAGGGGATCTTCCCAACCCAGGAATCAAACCGAGGTCTCCTGCACTGCAGGCAGATTCTTTTCCAACTGAGCTACGAGGGAGGCCTGTATACCTTTTAAAGTAAAATAGATCAAAATTTGGGAACTAAGACATAGTGAGAAAGAGAGGAACATAAACAAAATAAGATGTTTTTATTCATTGAATTTTATAAACAATGTCTTTTGTTTATAGGTCCTTCATTTCTGTATATATGTAAAATATATATACTACTAATGGGTAACATTTATTGAGTACTTACACTAGGCCTGGTGCTTTCAATTAATTATTTTACTTAATTCTCACAACAATACTAGGGTATACACTAGTTGTGCCCATTTTCTATATGAGAACACTGAGGCTTAGTCTTAGCTTAAATAACTTGAAAGCAGTGGTTTCACACTCAGGCCATCTAACTGTAGGGCATGCACTCTTACCACCAAAACTACTTAATAGCTTGACTCCAGAGTGTTGAAAGTATTAGCAGATGCTCTTATTTAATGTTTTCTGTTTTTTCTTTTTTTTTGACAGATTTTCTGATACAATGGCGACCTCACGGGGGAGAACAAAGAAAAAAGCATCTTTTGATCATTCTCCAGATAGCCTTCCTTTGAGGAGTTCCGGTAGGCAGGTATCGCTTATTTGTTCATTCATTGACCTTGTTTTGAGCCAACGGACTTATTGTGATTGGGACTGAAGAATTAGAGATGAAAGAGTAGAATTCCAGCCCTCAAGGAACTTGCAGTCTAGTGGAAAAATTCACCTTGGGACTTCCAGTGTGATAAAGTGATAGAATGTAGGGAAAAAAGCTTATCTGGTGGAGATAAAGGCATTGCTGTGGAACAGCACAGGGTGTTCAGCTGTGTGGTTGCCTCCAGGATGTGAGCTGGGGCCAGATCATGCTTGGCTTGATATCATTCATAGGCATTCATAGTTAGTTGGGTGCTGTTGATGGCTTACTTGCTGCCATCTTTCTTGTAGGGCCTTTTTTTTTTTTTAAGGAAAATATTGAATGATGTAATTCTTTCTCTAAATTTGTCTACAGATTTTTATTGTAGTTTTTAAATCTACAATACTGAGAGGATAGAACTTCTCTAAGCAAAGAGAACAATCTTAATTTGAAAGTGGCTTTCATTTTTTATGATACAGCCTAAAAAAATTTCTTTTTAATTTTTTATTGGTTAGATTATCTGGGTCAGATAATCAATATTGAAGTAGAGTTGAAACAGCTTTTTCCTAAAAGAAGCTAGTATGCATTTTCGGTCTCTACTTAGAGACCTGTTTTCGAAGTGCTGGTTCCAGATTTCTAGCAGATTAGTGAATTGTTTGCACAATGCAGTCTCAAGGAAATTGCTGTTATCATCAGCCCCTACCCCTCTGCCAGGATGCTGTTGATCTTCACACTTAGAACTTCTAACGTGGAAGTGATTTCAGGAGTAAACCTCCCACCACCTCCACCCTGGGCCATGCCAGTGTTGATCTTAACCTCAGCTGGTTCTTTCTCAGGCAAAGAAAAAGGCCACGGAGACGACAGATGAGGATGAAGATGGTGGGTCAGAGAAGAAGTACAGGAAATGTGAAAAAGCAGGCTGTACAGCCACATGTCCGGTGTGCTTTGCAAGTACTTCTGAAAGGTCTGTTTAGACGGCGTGTCTTGGCCTCACCTTCCTGCCAATGAGCGCGTTCATCCTCAAAGATAGTCTTCCTAAAGATACATAGAGATACTGCTATCCTGCAGTAGAGACACTGCTGGTACATTTTGTACACATCATACCCCACTACTCACTCCCCCATTAGACTAGCCTGTATCAGCTCTGCACAGTGACCAGCCCCCTGTGCTCACATTGCATCCCCCATAGTTGTACCTCTGGAGGTTGGGAATGGGAGGATAGTTTGAGGATGGGATGGGGTAAGAGGTAAGGGGAGAGTAGGGAGAACCTTGAGCTTCCTACAGAGACCAGTGTTTGCTTATTTCTCTGGGCTGCTTTTCTCCCTCTTACAGCATACCTCTGCCTCCAAAGATACATACAGGGCTCATTCAAACTACGTCGCTAATTGCACTCTTGCCATTTTTGTTGGGATGATCCAAGCATGACCTTTTACTTCCAGTGGAAAGAAATCTTCAGTTAAGATTCAATGAAACCTGGAAAACAAATTCTTTCTTTCTTTTTTTTACATCACAAAGAAGTGGTGGTGTTAGTGTTCATAGTGGCTTTATAGTTCATTCTTTTGCTACATTATTGGCTGTGTGGCAGGTTTTCTTTGCCAGATTGCCCACGGGATGGTCCGATCCCAGCTGGCCAGATGTTGGTGCTAGAGACCACACTTCCCTCCTTCACACCCATGCGGCAAGCCCGCTGCCATCCCTTCTTTCACGTCCTAAAACCATATCATCACTCCATGGAGTCCTGATAAAACTAAGTCCCAGGGCCTTTTGATGAGCAGGCAGCTGGGTACCGCTGATGTAAGTCGCTGTGCCCTCCCCATGGGTTGTTCTGTGTCAGTCAGCCATTTCTTCTGTTGTAATATCCAGTCATTAGGATTCTAAGTGAAGGTAAGGCAAAATGGGCTCATAGGAGGTGTTTGATAAATGTTAACAGAAAAAGCAAGACATGTTTATTTGTTACCAAATCTATCTGTTTTTGCTGTTTTCAGATGTGCCAAGAATGGCTACACATCCCGATGGTATCACCTCTCCTGTGGGGAGCATTTCTGTAATGAATGCTTTGACCATTACTACAGAAGGTTTGTTCTGATGATTGTTGGAAGTTTTGGGGGTGGAAGGGATGGTGGCGTGGGCAGTGGTGGGGGTCAGATGGTTAAGTCTGAGCACCCCCCTCCCCGGGGTTACTGAATTATTTCACTGTTTCATCCATATCTGAGCTGACTACAGGTGTGCCAGAACTTTGATGCTATAGTTTGCATGTGTGTATGCTTGTGTGTGCACACTCAGAGCTCAGAAAGTATCTGCCATGAGACAGTTGTTCTCTGTAGTTCACAAATTCTGAAAAATTTAGGCGCTGCTTTGCTCTTCTATGCCAATGCAAAGGGGCAGGAATGAAAAGATTTTGTGGGTGATGCTGACAGCTAAAGGGTGCTGGACAGACAGGTAACCATCCCTTCTTGATAGTTTTAGATACTAAAAATGCAACCTGTTCTGTGCATGCTATGATAACTTACCCCTCCCCCCTTATAATGTGGCTAGTTAAGTCCTTCACATAAGATTTCTCTCTGACTCCTGTTTTGAAAACCTGAATAGCTTATTGTTTGATATATTTATTTTTATTGTTTTTCAGCCATAAGGATGGATATGACAAATATACTACGTGGAAAAAAATATGGACAAGCAATGGAAAAACTGAACCTAGTCCCAAAGCTTTCATGGCAGACCAGCAGCTCCCCTACTGGGTAAAAAAGATAAAACTGTCTGATTTTGTGAAGCATTTATAGGGCTTCCTTGGTAGCTCCAGGGTGAAGAATCCACCTGCCAAGCAGGAAATGGGAGTTTGATTCGTGGGTCAGGAAGATCCCCTGGAGAAGGAAATGACAACCCACTCCAGTCATTCTTGCCTGGGTAATCTCATGGACAGAGGAGCCTGGCAGGCTACAGTCCATGGGGTAGCAAAGAGTTGGACACAACTGAGCAGCTAAACAGAAAAAGCATTTATAGCACTAAATGCAAGAGGAATGGATGAAAATTCCAATTTTTAGGAAAGTTTTATTTAATTACATTTATTCTTTCTGTAGCTATGAAAGCCAATCACTTTTTTTATTTTTGTGGAAAAATCACCTAACTTGACCTGTAGCATAAAGAAGAAACTAAAGACTCATTACCAGCTGTTGATAGCCATTGCTAAGTTTGGTCCATATCTCTCTTCTTTGTTCATGTTTTTCTGTGTTTATTTAAACACAATTTCACACTTAGTATGCAAATCCTAATTTGGTTTAGAATCATACTTTGCATGTAAGTTTTTAGTAGCTTTTAGGTTTTTTTAAATTAATTTAACTTAATTTTTTCTATTTAGCCATTCTTTGAAAACACACTGTGGTGATTGTATATATAATATAAATATACCATCATTCAATAAATTATTTGCTAATTCATTTAATGTTATAGGTAATTTGAGCTTTTCTATGCATACCTTAAAATTTTTCTTAATTGAAGTGAGATTTCCATAACTTTAAATTCACAAAAAATTCACAAGGGAGACTCAAGAGGAAAGAACACACACACACTTAATGACTGATTCGCATTGTTGTACTGCAGAAACCAACACGTCGTAAAGCAATTATCCTCCAATTAAAGAATAAATTTAAAAAGGTTTTTTAATTAACCCTTTTAAAATGTACAACTCAGCATTCAGTACATTCACAGTGTGGTCCAATCACCACCAATATCCAATTCCAGAACATTTCATCATCCACAAAGGAGATTTGTGCCCGTTCAGCCGTTACCTCCCATTCCTCCCTACCCCTACCCTCTGGCAACCCCTGATCTGCTTTCTGTCTTTCTGAATTTACCATTTTGGATGCTTTGTATAAAGAAATCAGGCAGTGTGTGACCTTTTACATTTGGCTTCTTTCACTTAACCTCATGCATTTGATGCTGAATACTTGTTAACCCAAATCATGTGGAGGAGATGGCAAAGGAAGAGAGAAGAAATGCTCACTCAAGAGGCGCTAACTCATTGACCTTGACTTCTTACTTTCCATCTAGGTTCAATGTACAAAACCTGAGTGTAGAAAATGGAGGCAGCTTACCAAGGAGATCCAGCTGACTCCCCAGATAGCAAAGACCTACCGATGCGGTATGAAACCAAATACTGCTGCTAAGGTATGATGTCTTTGGTTTTCTGTTTGAATTAATTGATGGGTTAGTTTAGTTGTCAGCTGGTAGTAATGACGTATATCTTTCCTTTATCGTATTGGTCATTGTATCAGGATGGTACTGTCCCATGTATAAAGAGAACCTCCACTATAATAGCTTAACCGATTAAGGCTTTTCTTTTTCTCTCATTATAAACAGTTTAGAAGCAGGCAGTCCAGAGTTGGTATAGTTGCCCAGGGAATTCTCCTTCTAGTTTCCAGCTCTCCCACAAGGTCATTATTGCACCGTCACCCATCATTCCAAGTTCAAAGCAGAAAAGATGGGAAAGGCTGGAGTATCATAAGCCAAGTCTCTCCTCCTTTTACTGGGAAACCAGGAGCTTTCCTGGAAGTTACAACAGTAGATTTCTATTTATAGCTCTTTGGCCAGGACAGGATCTCACAGCTAGTCTGAACAACAGTGGGGACAAAGGAAGAAGATACTCCATAACTGTTGCATGTTTTATATTTTATAACTGGAGGGAAATCTTTCGTAACAGCATCGAAATTAGGATCCTGTTAGTAAAGAGAAAAGGATGAATATGTTTGGGCTAAATAGACAGGAGTTTGAGCAAACACAGAGATAGTGAAGGACAGAGAAGCCTGGCATGCTGCAGTTCATGGGGTTGCAAACAGTCGGACACGACTTAGCGACTGAACGACAACAACAGTATGTTTGGGCTGTTAGCAGTCTTTCTTAATTGGTATATTCTGCCTCTTTGGAGATTTGACAATTGCTTAGCATTTAAAAATGTGCTAATTGCTTCAAAGTGTTAAAGCATTCATCTATAGAATGTGTCTTATCAGTACATTAAAGAATATTCGGAATTGTAATCTCAGATGCAAGATGCTTTTCCTTTCTGAAAATTTTGACTTAATTCACAAAATTCTCCCTCTTAAAGTATATAATTCAGTGGTTTGTGGTATTAATATATGCACAGATATGCAGTTAACACCAGCAAAATATTTTCTTAGTTCAAATTCTTCTTTAAAGAATGAATGAGAAACATTTGAAAAGCTTTATAACGTTTACGATGAAGTTTTTCAAAGCCTGGGATTTAAGATACAAATATTACTGAAGTAACTCATAATTATTAACAAGTAACTCATAATTATTAACATATTTGGAAGATTTTGCAAAGTAAACTGGTGAGAAAAATGGTATGAATGTTTAGGAGTTCTGTTTTCTATAGTTTTAAATTTTACATAAGCATTACATGAATATAATCTCAAGTTTAAAAAAGCAAATTGAACATATGTGTGCATATGTAAGTACATGCATACACATAATCTGTAAATGAAAAATGGAAGTCCCCTTTAAACCATCTCTTTATTCCCACTCTAATAGATAACAACTCTTAATGATTCATTTATCCTACTAGAACTTTCTTTATGCTCTCATTATGTATTTGTGGTAGGCACATTTTTTTTAAAGCACTGGAAACAAATATCTAAACTACTTTTTAAAGATTTAAAGAAGTATAGCTCAGAGTGATCATAGCCGATCATAGCCTCTAAGGATGATATCATATCTTTTAAATCCCCTCTGCCCAAGAAATCCTCCCTTGAGACCCTCTAGCTCCATTCTGATTGATTACCATCTATTAACCTCAACTTTTGAAATATTTATTTAAATGGTGTTTATTGACTCAGAGGCCCTTTGGTTTTCAGCTTGGTCTTCTGTCAAGGACCAAAGTCTGGAAAGGTTTATTTGTAAAACAACATTAAAAAGAATGGTAGCAAACAACACACACTGTTTGGAGCTCACTGTTTGTCATTTAATGTATCTTGAAGATGCTTCCATCTCAGTGCAGAGAGATCTCTTTCCCTGTAAAGACTGTATAATACATAGTCCACTGAATGGCTAGATCGTGATGAATTTGCCGTGGTCGAAGGGCATTTAGGTGACATTTAAACGTTTATCGTCAGTGAGTGCACTGTAGTGAATAGCTTCGTGCCTGTGCAAGTTTTATTTATGTATTTTTATTTTTGGGTGGCCTGGGTCTTCCTTGCTGTGCGCAGGCTTTCTGTAGTTGCGGCGAGCGGGGGCTACTCTTCATTGCAGTGCGAGGGCCTCGCGCTTCAGTGCCTTCTCTTGTTGCAGACACAGGCTTAGGCTCACGGGCTCCAGTAGTTGCAGCCTGCGGGCTTAGTGGTTGTGGCTCATGAGCTCTAGAATTCTGACTCAGTAGCCATGGCGTCTGGGCTTAGCTGCTCCGAGACGTGTGGGATCATCCCAGCTCAGGGACGGAACCTGTGTCCCCTGCATTGGCAGGCAGATTCTTATATTCTGTGCCACCAGGGAAGTCCTATCAAGCTGTTTTAATTGGAAATAATTCTTAGACACACAAGAGGATTTATAACTTGTGTGTAAGGAATAAAGGATGAAGTTGAACACTCACCCCTAGTTTTAGAAACAGAGCGTGACCAATGCCTCTGTAACCCCCTGGCTGCCCCTCAGTGGTTATCTTCCTCTGCCTCTCCTGCAAGAGCAAGCCGCATTTCAAATTTCGTATTTATTATTCCTCTGCTTTTTGTTTTTGAGTTGATACATATGTATGAAACCCTAAATAACATGTGAAGTTTTGCATATTTTACGTTGGTTGGAAATTGGACCCTGTTGTTTGCCTTCTTCGGCAGCTTTCTTCTTTTCCTTAACACTGAGGTTTTTGGGTTGCCTCCATGCTGATGCCTACAGCTCTGAGTGGTTAATTGTCCCTGCTGTGTAATTTTGCACTGTGGGAATCTACCATAGCGTGTCTGTTCCCTTGCTCATAGGTGTGTGAGGGTTGTTTCTAGTTTGCGGGTGTCATGTTCTTTCACGTCTCTCCTAGTGCTGTGCTCAGTCGTGTCCGACTCTTTGCGACCCGATGGACTGTAGCCCACCAGGCTCCTCTGTCCATGGAATTTTCCATCAAGGATATTGGAGTGGGTTGCCATTTCCTGTTCCAGTTTACCTAGTGCACACGTGTAGAGAGTTTCTCTGGAATATATTCCAAGGGCTAGATTTCCCAGACCATATGGTATGCCAGTCTTCAGTTTATTTAGGTAACTTTTTAAATTGAAATATACAAACAGAGAGCGCGCAAGTCAAAATGCCATAGTTCAGTGAATTTTCAGAGTCCACATTTAGCCAGGTCCCAGTAAAGAAAGCTGAGCGCCAAAGGATTGATACTTTTGAACTGTGGTGTTGGAGAAGACTCTTGAGAGTCCCTTGGACAGCAAGGAAATCAAACCAGTCAGTCTGAAAAGAATCAACCCTGAATATTCATTGCAAGGACTGATGCTTCCAGTACTTTGGCCACCTGATGCAAAGAACTGACTCACTGGAAAAGACCCTGATGCTGGGAAAGATTGAAGGCAGGAGGAGAAGGGGATGACAGAGGAAGAGATGGTTGGATGGCATCACCAACTCAATGGACATGAGTTTGAGCAAGCTCCAGGAGTTGGTGATGGACAGGGAAGCCTGGCGTGCTGCAGTCCATGGGGTCACAAAGAGTCGGACACGACTGAGCAACTGAACTGAACTGAACAGTTAAGAAATTGACCAGCCTCTCAGAAGCACCCTTGCACCGCCTTTCAATCAAAGAGTCCATCCCTTTCCCCTGCCCAGAGTAACTACTTACTTCCTCTTCTCCCACATCCAAACACTAACCAGCCTGACCCTGCTTAGCTTCTGAGATCAGAGAGGACAGGCGCTTTCAGGGTGGTATGGCTATAGGTCCCTGCTTACCCTTCCAACTTACTGTGGATGTTGCTTCCTTTTGAACTTTATGTAAATGGCATAATACAGCATGCATGTTCTGGGTGTGGCTTCTTTCAACCCACCGTGACGTTTGGAAGGTGCATCCATACAGTTTACTCTCATTGCTGTGCCGTTGTTTGACTGTAGTACAGTTTGTTTCTGCCTGCAGCTCTTGATGGACTTCTGGTTTGTGCTTAGCTTTTCTCTCTTACAAACTATGCTTCTTCAGGAATTTTCTAATCCTTTTCTTGGTGCACGTGGACGAGCGTCTCTCTAGAAAATGCAGGCATGCCTTGTTCTATTGCATTTCACTTTTTTGTGCTTCACAGATACACATTTTTCACGAATTGAAGCTTTGTGACAACTCTGCATTGTCAGATGATGGTTAGCATTTTTAGCAATGGAGTATTTTTATTTTATGTATTTATTTATTTTTGGCTGTGCTGAATCTTCATTTTGGCACAAGGACTCGGGGGCACTTGGGCTCTGTAGTTTTAGCACACTGGCTTAGTTGCCCCACGGCATGTGGGATCTTCCCTGACCAGGGATCAAACCCCTGTCCCCTGCATTGGCAGGTGGATTCTTAACCACTGGACCATCAGGACAGTCCCTGAGGTATTTTTTAATTAAAGTATGTGCAGGTTTCTTTTTTTAAGCTATTGCACACTTAATAGACTATAGTATAGTGTAAACATAACTTTTATATGCACTGGGAAACCAAAAAATTCTTTTGAGTCACTTCTGTTGTGACGCTTGCTTTATTGCAATGGTTGGTCTCAAACTGAGCCCACTATGTCTCTGAGATATGTCTGTATAGCAAGACTAGAATTGTTGGGCATCATGCAGTCATATCTGCAGGGCTTGATTCCAGGACCCTGCAGGTATCAAAATCTGAAGATGCTGAAGTCCTTTGTCTAACATGGCATAGTATTGCGTATAACCTACACACATCCTCTCGTATACTTTAGTTCATCTTTAGAATACTTTTAATACTTCATATAATGTAAGTTCTATATAAATAGTCGCTGGTGCATGGCAAATTCAGATTTTACTCTTTGGAACTTCCTGCAATTTTTTGGAGTATTTTTTAATCCAAGGCTGACTGAATTTGTGGATGTGGAACTGATCATAGTATGTACATCTTCAGTTATACAAGATAATGCCAAATTATCATGCATTTAAAGGTTTCATATTTTGTCAGATTCTTCTGCAGAATTATTACACATTGTTGTAGGTTGCCAGCGAGGACATCCTTTCAAGAGGAGCTGTCTTCCTCGCACCCTCACTCATGTGGGTGTTTTATCACTCTTTCTCTTTTCCAGTCTAATTGATGAAAAGGGTTATCTTATTAAAGGTAAACTGACACTTAGGACTGAATTTTAGGGACTTCCCAGGAGGTCCAGTGGTTAAGACTTCACCTTCAGTGCAGGGGGTATACATTCGAGCACTGGTCAGGGATCTAACGTCCCACATGCCTTGGGGCCAAAAAACCCAGAAGCAATAGTATAACACATTCAATAAAGACTTTAAAAATGGTCCACATCAAAGACTCTTTAAAAAAAAAAAAGACTATATTTTATAATTAAACCTAATTAATACTTTTTGTCTTGTTTTGCAGCCTGAGACCTCAGACCATTGTTCCCTCCCAGAGGATCTAGTGAGTATTTCTGAAGCATGTTTCAGATTAGCCAGCATCACACTTTCAGCGATAAGTGCAATAAGTAAAGCTCAATAACAGTGTTATGAGTGCCTTTATTTGGTTGCTGATCAAAGGCTTTTTAATCTCCCGTGATAACTATGTGATGAAAATGCTAGCAGGAATGGTGTTATGAGTGATCCTCACCCAACTTGAAAAAAAAAAACCACTAAAATTTTATCGCTTTATGTTTAAAGGAAATAAAAAGGCAGAAACTGACACCGTGCCTTCCTACAAGGATCAGACTTGTTATACTTGTTTTCCAAGGGGGACTTTATGACCTTCTCGCCACTTGAATCGTTCCAGGAAACGAACAAGAGGCCCATGATTTGATGGTCTTGGCCCAGATTCAGCTGTGAGAGGGTTCTCGTTTTATTCTGACCTCAGTGTAACTGCTTTGTCCCGTCTCTGCCCAGATGTGGAAGGGGCAGCAGCTGGCAAAGCCTGGCCACGTGTTGCTTGTCTTAGGAAACTTTGCTCCCTGAGCTGACTGATTTTGCCACATAAGCCAGATCCAACGGCTATTTCAGAAGATTATTTTTTTTTTTAATTATTAGTTTCTGAGTTATTCTGCATGACAGTGATTCAGGATTGTTAATTTGTAGTTTTTCTAGATGTGAAACTCAGGAACTGTGATTGATGTTCAGGCAAAGGGCGAAATGACACCTGGCAGGTCTGTTCTATTACGTAAAGGGCTGTGTGAGACACACACATAACAAGAATAAATAAATAAAAAGAATAAATAAATAAATAAATACACACACATACACCCACATTAAAAAAAAAAATAGCTGTACCCTCAAGCATTTTTACAGTAAAGCAGTGGCCCAAATAATTTCTGGATTTGGGGTAAACGAGATGACGTTACAGAAAGAAAGGAAAAAATAACTTTAAATACAGTTTTAAAAATTACTTTATGAATATTTCCCCTACTGTTCAGACCATTGTGCTCTCAAGGAATCTGAACTTTAGGACAGAGGCCATATTCTTGGGATATAAGAACCTTAAAAAGTTCAGAAGAGTCGTCCCTGGATGTTCATATGCCAGTTACTTATTTTTGTCTTCAGTTGAGAAAGAGTCTGGGGCAGGTTTATGAAATGTAACTTTCCTTCTTTTTGGTCCAGCCCAGGCTGGTCAAGGGTAGCCAAACCTAAAATAAGCCTTGAGGACAAAAATTGCAAACTGAAAAGCCATCAGGGGCCAGGCAAGTAAAATGAGTGTGTGAGGGACTTTCCTGATGGTCCAGTGGTTAAGACTTTGCCTTCCAGTGTAGGAGGTGGGGGTTCAATCCCTGGTCGGGGAGCTGAGATCTCACATGCCTCATGGCCGAAAAAAAACAAAAGGTATATAACAGAAGCAATATTGTAGCAGGTTTAATAAGTTAAAAAAAAAAAAGTCTGCATCAAAAAAGAAAAAAAATGTGTGAAGCAGCTGGGAATAATTTATGAGGGATATTGGGGCTTGTAGTAAGCTGAGAAAATGCTTGCCTGAGATTTGGACTCTGAAATCTGCAGGGCAAATAATGCGTCTTTAATTCACAAATCACAGCTTGATGGCAGGTGGCATTTGCTTGGAGACTGGAGAACTAACGTGAGAGGGTTCCTGAGCCCAGGATTCTCCTCTATTAGATTCCTAGAATTTCCTGAAGCATACATTCAAGATCATGTTTAGTAAAGACTGCCTAGTATAGGATTTCTGGCAGTGTTGTTTTAGAAGCAGGTAAATTTTATTTTTATCACAACAGTCATCACCAGGCTGCTTTGATTGAATGACTCCATATGTTAATTCAAAATCTGGAATATGATCACATATTTTAAGACCAAAGATAGTTTCTTCAGTCTACATGGAGCATCTTATTTTGCTGATTGTCATGTATTTTTCCCTCTGAAAAAAATTTTTAGTAACCTCTGGCAAAAAGCAGTAATATTTGACTGCTACTTCAGAGAATTTTTTTTTTTTTTTTGCTGAATTTTGCAGTTTCCATTATCTTTAGATCCTAAGTTAAAAGGGGAAGGGCCAGGTGATAAATGATTCCTGAACAGAAGGAAGTTCCTCGTGTCAGACTTAAACAAACCTAGGCTTCCAGGAGAGTTAGTGGAGGCACCATTAAGACTTATCTGATGTTGGGGCATCCCTGGTGATCCAGTGGCTGAGACTCTGCTCCCAATGCAGGGGGCACGCTTTTGATCCCTGGTCAAGGCACTAGGGTCCGTCACGCCACAAGACGCAGCCAGAAAAAAAAAAAAAAAAAGACTTAACTGGCGTTGGTGGCGTTTTTTGCAGGGGAATGAAGAGAGACTTCTTGCTGTAAATCTGAAGGAACTCGGCCTAAGAAACATTCTCTCCAGGTCTCCTCAGGGGACTTTGTTTCTGAATCTGCCTGTGTAGGACTCTGGCCTAGGACTGAGGAGTGGGCGAAGGCAAAGGAGAAGGGTTGGGGATGAATGAGGATGAATGACAGGGCAAGAACCCTCTGTCCTTGGTGGACCCTGCAGGTCCATTTCTTGTCTGCCATTGTCCCTGTTTGTCTTGCTCTGCCCCCTTGCAGAGAGTGTCAGAAGTGTCCAACCATTGGTGGTACTCCATGCTCATCTTACCTCCTTTGCTGAAAGACAGCGTGGCCGCCCCCCTGCTCTCAGCCTACTACCCAGACTGTGTGGGCATGAGTCCATCCTGCACCAGCACGCGCCGCGTGACCAGCGACGCCAGCCCCGGGAAGCTGGAGCACCCCAAGGCGGTCCCCTCTGTGCTGGGTGAGAGCTGGGTCTGGCCCTCCCTGCCTTCCCTCCCCTACTTTGCCCTGGAAATGTGTGGGTGAGCAGAATGGAAAAGATGGGTTTTTTTGCTTGATTGTTTTTAATGTGTTCACTTAGTACAAAGCACCTCATTATTTCATGAATCTGGTTTTACTGTGGATCACTCGTACTATTTATATACATTTGTTCAATTTTCCCTTAATCATTGGGAAGGCCTGTAACACTTGGCTAGGAATCGTACCTACGGAGTTTAATGAGCATTTCTTTGAAAGTTGGATAGCTGTGTAACTTGATCGTGCCTACTCACTCTGACATGCCGGAAGAAAGTTTTGGCTTGAGCCACTTTTCTTTCTTCTCTTTGAGTCATTCTTCTTCTAATTATGCCATTGATAATTATAGTCAAATGACCCGCTCTGGAAAAAACTTCAGGTCAAGGCAAGCAGACTGATGACTGTTTACTTTCAGGGGATTTAAAAAATTCTCCATCAGAATTCTCTGTGTACGAGCGAGAATTCTAGATCATCTCTTGCACACTAACAGACTTCATCTTTGGTGCAAGTGGATTTTGACATTGTGGGCTTTTATTGAGGTTTTAACTAGTAGCACTGGACCCTCTAAAAATGTGGATGTGGTCAAAATCACAACTAAAATGATAAATCCCAGTGTTACCGAAGGTGGAATGAAGCAGGCCCTAAGATGCTAATTAGTCAGTACGTACATATATGAAGGCCATTTGGCAGTGAGAATCAAAAATCTTACAATAGATCCTCTTTGGATGTAGGAATTTATCCTAAATTATCGAAGATTATCAAAAGTAAGTCCAAAGATGTGTGGTGTTGTTTATAGTAGTAAAATAATTGGATAAAATCAAAATGCCCAGAAATAGGGGAGTAGATAATAAATAAGATAGCATTGTATGTCCATGGATGTCATCTTTAATGACATGGGACAATGTTCTTGAAGAGCAGGTAAGAAAAACAGCCTTTTCAGTGCATTTTTGGGGCTTTTTTTCTTTCTTTCCTAGAAACAACGTAGGTTAGACTGGGTTTAACACTACACAGGGATTATCAGGGGTTAGTGATTTGTTATTTACTTCTGTGAACCTGTCTTCTAATCAGAAAAACTCCAATAATAGTTTCTTTTAAGATATATTTCCATGGGGATTTGGCATTCAGTTGGGTTTGGAATTTCAGGTTTGCAAAATGAAGTTGTTGTTCAGTTGCTAAGTCATGTCCAACTCTTTGCGACCCTGTGGCCTGTAGCACGCCAGGCTTCCCTGTCCTTCACTATCTCCTGGACTTTGCTCAATCTCATGTCCAGTAAGTCACTGATGTCATCCAACCATCTCATCCTCTGTCACCTCCTTCTCCTCCTGCCTTCAGTCTTTCCCAGCATCAGGGTCTTTTCCAGTGAGTCAGCTCTTCAAATCAGGTGGCCAATGTATTGGAGCTTCAGTTTCAGCATCAGTCCTTCCAGTGAGTATTCAGGGTTGATTTCCTTTAAGACTGATTGGTTGGATCTCTTTGCAGTCCAGGGGAACTCTCAAGAGTCTTCTCCATCACCACAGATTGCAAGATGAAGACATTCTGGAAATCTGTTGAGAAACAATGTGAATATGTAACACTCAAACATGATTAAGATGGCAGATTTTATAGCACATGTTTTTCTTTTTTTTTTTTTTAACATGTTTTTCTTTAACAAAAAAAATTTTAAAAATTTCTGTGCTACAGAAATTGAATTTGTGAAGAAAGAATAGGGGAATATTTTTTAATTTCCACCTAGCAGGTCTAATTGGACAGAGGAAGTGGAGGCATTTACATAGGACAGACCAGGAAGCTTGTCTAGGCCCTTCTTTCTGGTTTGGTTTTGTTTATGCTCTTCAGCTTGCCCGGATTTCCCTGGTGGCCCAGACAGTAAAAAATCAGCCTGCAATACAGGAGACCCAGGTTCGATCCCTGGGTCAGGAAGATGCCCTGGAGAATGAAATGGCAATCCACTTCAGTATTCATGCCTGGAGAATCCAATGGACCGAGGAACCTGGCGGGCTACAGTCCATGGGGTCTCAAATAGTCGTACACCACTGAGCGACTAACGCTTCCCCAGATTTGAAATTTACAGCCTGTGAGATTTACTCCTTTGCTTCTACCCTCAGTTCCAGGCATGAACCGGTACTTCCAGCCTTTCTACCAACCCAACGAGTGCGGCAAAGCCTTGTGTGTGAGGCCAGACGTGATGGAGCTGGATGAGCTCTATGAGTTCCCAGAGTATTCGCGGGACCCCACCATGTACCTGGCTCTGAGGAATCTCGTCCTCGCCCTGTGGTTCACTAACTGCAAGGTGAGTGGGGCGCAGGTTGGCCAGCAGCACGTGGACACAGACTTCTCTTAGAGGAGTGGCTTTATCTCCTTAGATCTGTGTGTCTCCACCACACGTTTGGGTGGGGGCTCTCCTGTGCATTGTAGGCTGTTTAGGTAGCATCCCTGGCCTATACCCACTAGATGCCATAGCAACCACCATCCCCCCCAACTTGGTGTGATAGCCAAAAATGTCTCCAGATATTGCCAAACGGGGCAAAGACTCACCACCTGAAAACCACCGCTTCAGACCATGTGCCACCAGAATTCTGACTCTCTGGTGAGTGAGCAGGTACAGGGCAAAGTTGGGTCAAGGAGTTCCGATGACAATGCCGGGAGAAAAAAGAATGAAACATTAAAGACTGAATCATAAACCCCCCGGAGGGCAGGATTCTTCCTCAGTTTGTTATCCTCAAGCATCTGAAACCAGTGATTGGTTCTTTTCTGGGACTGAATGAATGTTAGGGGCGTCAAACAGCACTTACCTTGAAAGGGATGAAGATAAATTGGGGGATGGGCTGGGTGGGGGTGCTACAATTTTTTCTTTTTTTTTAAGCAAAGTCTTTCCTGACCCTTGTATTTTTCCAATTTATTAATTTCTTCTGCAATTATTTGAGTGCCTGCTGAATGTAGAACATTTTGCCAGACTGCCAGTCTTGGTTAAAGAAAGATATTCTGGGTCTGCCCTGGTATTTCATTGAATTAGACCCCAGCCCTAGATGATTTGATTAAGTTACAGCTGTAAATGCAGTTGATATGAATTACACCCAGGTGAGTGGGCTGGGCAAGGTAGAGTTACTCATTTCCTCTCCAGCAGCTTTGAAGTAGGTATTAAACTAAGTAGTAAACATCTGCTGAACTAAACAAAACTGTGGTCAGAATTTTCCTGTAAATAAACTGTGAAGGAAGATGCATTTTTCAGAAACAGCCTTGGGTTCATTTTTCTTGACATTTCTTTTTAGATGACTTTGAAATTGGTCTTATACTGTGGAAGACTCTAATTTAAAAAGTCCTCCGCTTATCAGTGTGGCTCTATTTTAATTTGTAATAAGATCATAAGATGTATCTATTTAATACTCTAGCAGGAAAACTCAAATATGGTTGCTTTTAAGGAGTCAGAAAAACACACAAGGAGTCAGACTAAATATTTTTTTTTTAAGTCATGAATACAAACACATTTTTTAATCTTCTGCAGCAATCCAAGCCAATGTTGTACATGTTATTTCTTTCGTATTTTGAGCCTGTAGTCATCTTCCTGTGTTTGATCAGGTTCTCTTGGAGCTGGGGGTTGGGGACAAGTGGAAGAAAGGCCAGAGCAGGCACCTCCCCACTGCGCCCCAAGGTCCAAACCTGTTCTAACTTCATGACCCTGCGAGGAGGCCACCTTACTCTTGAATCTTTGAGATGAACCAACCCTTGCCAAAGCTTCTGGAGTAAACAAAGTCAGGGTCTTTTTTTTTTTTTTTTCTGAGAAGTTCCTAAGTCCGTTCCTCCTATATCTTATCAGTGATGAGAACCTAGCTTTTTCAGATCCCAGGGCCAGCAGCAGCCTGGGTTTCTATAATGGCCTTTGTTGTGTGGTTTATTGAGTCAGGAATATATTTGTGGTGTGCTCTGCACCCACACTCCCCATATCGGTCATTCTCTGTGAGGGGAAACTTAGATGATAAAACAGAGATGGCTGTGTGCCTCTTTTGTTCCTTTCTTTCTTCCTTCACCAGGCAGACCTCCCTTTGGTCTTACTATGTCTTAGTGATAAATGGTAGATTCCAGTTACCCTGGGAGGTTGTTTTTTTATTTGGTAGCTCAGATGGTAAAGAATCTGCCGCAGTTTAGGAGACCAGAGTTCGATCCCTGGGTTGGGAAGATCCCCTGGAGAAGAGAGTGGCAGTCTACTCCAGTATTCTTGCCTGGAGAATTCCATGGACAGAGGAGCCTGGGGGGCTACAGTTCATGGAGTTGCAAAGAGTTGGACACAACTGAGCACTAACACACCACACAAAATGTGCACGTGAGATTTGTCATTTTTACCATTTTAGCCATTGTAAAATGTGCAGTTCAGTGGCCTTAAGTACATATACAGTGTTGTATAACCATCAGTTCTGTGCAATTCCAGAACTTTTTCATTACTCCAAGAGGAAACCCCACACCCATTAAACAGTGACTCCCTACTCCCAGCTTCTGGCAACCCTAGCCTACTTTCTGGGCTTGCCTGGTAGCTCAGCTGGTAAAGAATCTGCCTGTGATGCAGGAGACCCTGGGTCAATTTCTAGGTCAGGAAGTTCCCCTGCAGAAGGGATAGGCTACCCACTGCAGTGTTCTTGGGCTTCCCTGATAGCTCAGATGGTCAAAGAATCCGCCTGCAGTGTGGGAGACCTGGGTTCGATCCCCGGGTTGGGAAGATCCCCTGGAGGAGGGCATGGCAATCCGCTCCAGTATTCTTGCCCGGAGAAGCCCTTGGACACAGGAGCCTGGCAGGCTACAGTTCATGGGGTCGCACAGAGTCGGACATGACTGAGCGACGAAGCACAGCACTGCCTACTTCCTGTTTCTGTAAAATCTGCCTATTGTGGGTGTTTCACCTAAATGGAATCATGTAACATGTGGCCTTTGGTAACCAGCTGCTTTACTTGGCATGGCGTTTTCAAGGTTCTTCCCTGTCGCAGCGTGTGTCAGTACTCCGTTTCTTTTTATGACCAAATCACATTCCGTGTATGCACAGACCACCTTTTGCTTTGTACTGTCATCCGCTGATGGACGCTTGGCTCATTCCTACCTTTTGGCAGTTCGAATAATGCTGCCATGCATTGAGCTCTTTCCAGTACGTAGATGGGCACAGAACTGTTGGGTCATATGGTTCATTCTGTGTTTTCCCTTTTTGAGGAACCAAGACTTGTTTTCGGTTAGTTAGTGTAACAATCTGGTTTTATTTCCAAACACAGGAAGCTCTTACTCCTCAGAAATGTATTCCTCACATCATCGTCCGGGGTCTCGTGCGCATTCGATGCGTGCAGGAGGTGGAGAGGATACTTTATTTTATGACGAGGAAAGGTCTGATCAACACAGGAGTGCTCAGTGTTGGCCCTGACCAGCATCTTCTGCCTAAAGATTACCACAACGTAGGTGACGGTAACTCTAGCAGCGCTGCTACCGACGGTCATGATACATGATTGTACGTTAATAATACAAGTAAAACTCACATTATCGCTGTAAAAGCTTTAGCGAGACTTTTGTAGATTTTGCGTTTCTTCAGGGGAAAGAATATAAATTACTGTTCTCCTTGACGGTAGAAAAGAGGAAAGGGTGGATGGCTTAGGACAAGTACTGATGTGTTCTTTAGGGAAATAACTTTCTAAAAATGGGACAGCAAAGAAATACAGATGAACTAACATTGCTTGGCAGTTGGCTCCTTCTAGTACGTTTTTTTTCATTGCTCTAATTGGATTTTTGTTTCTTTTTTTCTTTTCGTAAAGAAATCAGTCATCATTATTGGGGCTGGTCCAGCTGGATTAGCAGCTGCTAGGCAACTGCATAACTTTGGAATTAAGGTAAGACTTGGGGGACATGGAGGCAAAAACAGATGGTTAACTGCTCCTTTGGTCCAAATTTTCTAAGACTGTGAAACTAGTTCCTGATTTGAGCAAAGAATACTGCATACATTATAACGTCTGTGGGGTTGCAAGAATCGGACATGACTTAGCGACTAAACTACCATATTTGGGGTAGCCTTCTTCCCCAAGGAAAGATACTCTTTCTTATTTTCATATCAAAATACATTTTATTTTTATTAATTTTAGAAATCCTTTATTTTCTGTGTGTGTTGGTTTCTGCCATACAATGATGAGTATCAGCCATAATTATACATATATATTCCCTCCCTCTTGACCTCCCTTCCCCTCACATCCCTAAGTCATTACAACGCACCTAACTGGGCTCCTTTTGTTATATAGCAGCTTCCCACTAGCTAGCTATATTCTTTCTTTTTACTTAGTGTGTTGCCTTATTCTACTTGTTAAAAATTAGCCAAGATAGAGTCGATTACAAAAAAATTATGCAATTCAGTATCTAATTTCCATTAGATTCATTCAAGTCTCCCAGATTTCTGGGACTTCCTAGGTCTGACTCATTTCTCCATTTTTTAAAAACTTGTTTTGCAAGGACTTTGGTTTTCCATTAAACCAAACGTGAAAATCAATTTGGTAGAATTGAATTAGTCTTTCTCCGTGCTCTGGGTGGCTAAAAGAATCAACATTTTTCACAGCATCTTCTCTGCTGGCAGAGTTTCAGAAATGAGAAAGTTTGCAGTGGTTATGCCTCAGAGGTTTTCCTTTTGGTGGAATGCAAGATCTATGTCTTGGATTCTATATATACTACTGACAAAAACGGGAGAATCTGAGTTGAGTTTATAGGAAGTGTGTTTGCATTTCAAATTATTGTCTAAGAGGTATTAAGCTGTGAGGTATTTTAATTGGCTATATGTATATTTCAGCAATAGATATTAGGACCAAGGTTTCTTATGTGTTTTTTGCTTAGAAAACTCACATTATGTTACAGGGAAAGTTATTCCTGAAAAAAAACTGTATGTATACATATGTGTTTATATGTATAACTGAATCACTTTGTGGTACACCAGAAGCATTGTAAGTCAACTATATTTTGATTTAAAAAAAAGTTATTTCTAGCCAAACTCGGGGGAGGAGGAGATTTCTTTAACATTCAGCCTTCCTCTTATAAATGAAAAAAGAAACTGGAAATGGATGGTTCTAGTTCATCTGAAGTCAGAAAGAAGGTGGAGAGTCACGAGTTGTAGCCTTTTCTAATTGGAGAAAATAAGGAATTTAGGTCCAAGGAAGAAGAATATTCAGGGGACCTCTGTTCTTCTCCCCTTTCTCTGGGAAAACCACCCCTCCTGGTTAGGAAATAGATTCCTCTGAGTAACCTCAGAGATGCTTAGCTCGGGGAGCCTCCTGGAGCCATCTGAAGGAGTGCTCCTGGGGCTCCAGAAGTGAAAGGACTGCTTTTGGACTGAAGAGGCTTCCCATTTTCAGCTTCTACAACCAAGGGCAGAGTCACTCTTTGAGGCACAGGGCTGTCCACCAGAGAGCAGCTCCCCCGCCTCCAGCATCAGAAATTTGGAGGAGATAAAGTAATCTGGCTGTGGGACCAGTCTGTGCTGGCCAAGCCCCTGGGGTCGTGCTTAGAATCACATGTGATTTTTTTTTTTTGGTCTGTTTCTGTTTTGCAGATACGTTCATTTGTGTCATAGATCCCACGTATAAGTGATATCATGGGGTATTTGTCTTTCTCTTTCTGACTCACTTTACTTAGTATGATCATCTCTGGGTCCATCCATGCTGCTGTGAATGGCATTATTTTGTTCTTTTTTGTGGCTGTATAGTATTACTGTGTGTGTGTGTGTGTGTGTGTGTGTACATATACACGCACTGCATCTTCTTTTTCCATTCATCTGTCGAAGGCCACTTAGGCTGTTTCCACATCTGGGCTATTGTGAATAGTGCTGCTACGGACATGGGGATGCGTGTATCTTTTTGAATTATAATTTTGTCCAGAGAGACGCCCAGGAATGGAATTGCTGGATCCTTGACACACTGCCTTCTTTTTAAAGTCGTTTTTCTAATAACATGATAATATATTAACTAGATGCAAAACTCATCTTACTGTGTCACTTCACCTTTGTACTGCGTTTGGGATGACTGTTCCATCTTCTTCAGCTTCTCCGATTGTCTGTCTTTTTAGGTGACTGTCCTGGAGGCCAAAGACAGAATCGGAGGCCGAGTATGGGATGATAAGTCTTTCACAGGCGTCACGGTGGGACGAGGAGCCCAGATTGTCAACGGCTGTGTTAACAACCCAGTAGCACTCATGTGTGAACAAGTGAGTTTCTTTAAGATTTGTACTGTAGGGGAACAAAAGATGGCCTCAGTTTGCTTGTGTGCAGTATTAATATGCCTCTGGATAACATGCAATAAACCCAGAATGATTTGTTGCCCGTCATCCCCTCTGAAAAGTAAATAACAAGTACAGTTCTTCCTTTCGCCGAAGGTGCAACTGGAAGACTTAATCCCCCCTCCCCCGCCTCGGTCTGTAATTATATCTGTGTGTTAATTTGCAGGCCACTTAATTAGCTTATTGCTATAGGGTTGCCAGATTAAGCAAACAAAAATACAGAATGCCAATTTAAATTTGACTTTCAGATAAACACCAATAATTTTTTTGACATAAGTATGTCCCAGTATCCCATGGAATATTTTGTATGCACTATCTGGGACCTATTTATACTTAAAAAAAAAAAAAGTATTCATTGTTTGTCTGAGAATTAATTGGGCTTCCTGTCTCTCGTTGGGCAACCCTACCTGATTTCTTTGAAGGCCAAGGCTTTTTGTGAACTGTTGACTGACGGTCAGTTCAGCCTCAGCTTCTGTGAGTGTCTGTGCGTTTGTGTGCTCTTTCCCGTGAGACTCCACAGAGGAGAGGGGGTGTCAGAGCAGGGAGGGGCGGTGCGCAGCACTAGCGTCTGAAGCATGGATAAATCTTGGTGGAGGGCATGGCCTGGAAGCTGTTGTTGGCACCCTTCCATTCTCCGGTGCCATGCTGGTTTCTCACTGCCTGCCTTTGCGGCCATGCCCTGATCAGCCTGTATTTTTGAGAGATCCTGACTGACCCTTTGCTCCACAAGAGCTCTGTCTGATTGCAGCTTAGAACCTGTATCTATTTTTTCCAGGGAAAACTTTTCACCTTCTTATTCTTATTATTTTGAAGCTTGGCATCAGCATGCATAAGTTTGGAGAAAGATGTGACTTAATTCAGGAAGGTGGAAGAATAACTGACCCCACTATTGACAAGCGCATGGATTTTCATTTTAATGCTCTCTTGGATGTGGTCTCTGAGTGGAGGAAGGATAAGACTCAGCTCCAAGATGTCCCTTTAGGAGGTATGGGGAGAATGGTGTTCTGATTGTTCCATCTGAGTCTCATTCTAACCTAAGCTTGATCAGCGGTAGCATCATTCATCCATGAGCCTGGGTGGACCCAATGAGAATAGTCTTTCGGAGCATCCCTTTTGGACTGGCCATTCCACAAAGGGGAACAAAACTGCCTCAGGGACCTTTAGATATGTGTGTGTGCACACACACACACACACACAGAGCTTACTTCACACCATAGCCAATGTTTTTAAAAAATCACATAAATGTTTAATTTTCAGTTTCCCAGAAGAGCTTGCTTTTAAGAAAGCATGTAATAAGCTCTATGTGAATAACTAGCCACCATATAATGACTTTTCTAGATAAGAGTTTCGATGTGCCAGGATTTCTTTTCCTTTTTCAGACAGAAGGTTAAGATTTTTTTAATGTATATATATTTTGTTTAAGAATGCAAGACTCTGTATTATAATTTAAGAATTTTAATTCAAAACTTAGGCTTTGGTACCAAATGGACCATATTCACCACAGCCCTCTAGAAAACCTAACAGTAACAGCTCATTTCCCTGAGGGCACCAGCTGAGATCTTACTGAATTGCTTCTTAAATTGATATTTATTTAACCTGTGATTTCATGACCTGAATGTATTCATTTTTATTCTCGGGAGCATAGTGGAGTCGCTTACATTGTAAGCATTTTAACTCAACTGTCAGGGTGTTAATTGGTTTCAACTTTGTGTTTCTGTGTGAGGGTTCTGGCATACGCTCCATCTCTGTTTGGGGTAAATTTTTCAGCAGGGATTGTCTGTCTCTTCTTTTAATCCTCTCATCCCACCCCACCCCCCATGACCTCAATTCTTCACCTCTGAGACCGACCCACTTTCTAACCACCCTTAGTAAAAGTGTTGACAGACAAACCATAACAGAACATTTTTAGAAACATCCTGGGGTTGACTGGGATCATTTAGCCAAATGTGGCAGTGTCCAGACCAAGTGGCAAGTTGTTGAATTTTCTGGAAGACAGTGACTAGGCAGACTTGCAGTATGTTCTCAGAATTTGCTTAGTGTTTGTGTGATAGTTGCTGGGCGGCGTTCTCTTTACAGTTCTTGCAGGATCATCGTCTACAGAAATTAATAATGTTGTTTTGGCTTTACTTAAAACAAGTTATTAAGGGAGGACCAACCATATTTACTCTATAAGTAGTTGTTTTATCATAGTGATATATTTTTTTGAAAAGCTTTAGTAATAATGCCCCCATCTCTACATGAGGTTACATTAGAGCCTGCCTAGTGGTTTCTCAGCTGTCGGAGCTCTCACCTTATTAGATTTAGCTCAAAAGACAAAAGTATAAGTAGTTAGAAGTTAGAGTGAATTTCACAAAGCAAATGGACTAAAGCTTTAAAATGTTATTTACATAGAAATCACATTAAGGCTTCTCTCAGCCTGCTTCTACTTTAATTTTATGTACTATTTTAGCAATCTTGATGCTTCCCACACCTTTACGAAACCTAAAGAAAAACAGAAACTGCATAGTGGGAGACAAGGATGGCACTGGTATGAGAAGGTACTGAAAGTGGAAAAAACCCAGAGGTCTAGGAAGAAGAGCGCAGCACAGAGATGCCGTGGACATCTCCGTACAGCAGTCTAGCATAAGAATGGAACATATTAATGAGAACCTTCAGTTGTCGAAAAAAAAGTTAACTGGTACCCAGTTCTGTTTCTAGTCAAGCATGTGCAGAATACCTTATAGAAGCTTTGAGTCTGCCGTGTCTCCGTCGGATGGTTGTCATCACTGGGAACATTATAAAGAAGTCATTTTTGCTGAGATATTTGTCAGGCACAACCCTTGTCCCCCTCCACCTCCCTACAAAAGGAATCTAAGATAATCATCGGAATGATAACACCAGGATGTGTATATGTAGTTGAAAGTTCTAGTTGAATGGGATAGATAAGTGCTGGGTGTTGATAACCAAGGGAGCGATTCCTGAGGCTGGTAGTGACCAGGTGATGCTAGTCTATAAAGGATGGATGGGACCGAGGTACGGGGGGAGGGCATTCCAAGAAGAAGCATGGTAGTAGCAGATGTTGCTGGGTTGGCATTTACCAGGAAAAGATTGAGTGAGTGGGCAGGTGGGATTTGCTGTCTTTGGAAAGGCTAAAAATGTGTTCACACTGTCTGGCTGTGGGTTTTGGAATTTATTACATAGGCAATGGAGAACCAGTAATTAAAGGTGTTGAGCCGGAGAGTTACCTTCGTGAAAGTCCATGGTGGAATATTTGGAATGTTTGCGAGAGACGATAGCCAGTTGTCAGTCTATGATAAATCTTTTGGTCAAGGAGAGCTGTTAAAGAACTTGACTTTAAGGTGGTTCAGTAGGAGCGGAAAGGGAATGGGAATTCTCTGTCTGTATTTATATATACAGACAGGAGGTTACTTTTCCTTTATCTCAAGCAAAGGAAAAAATTGGTTCTCCACTAAGCAAAAATGAAACAGGGTTGAAGACACAGGACCCTCATAGCTTCGTTCCCCATTAAGATAGCTTTTCTTTCCTGAGAGAAACCAACCTTGTCAAGACATTGACCCTTTCCCCCGGGACCACCTGGGAAAGATCTTCCAAAGTTTGAGGCCTTGCGGGTTGAAGGAGGTGGAGCACAAAGGATAAGGAATTGGACCATAATGTCCAAAATTTTTTTTTTTTTTCTGCTTTGCTCCATTCCCATTGCAGAAAAGATAGAGGAGATCTACAAAGCTTTTATCAAAGAGTCTGGAATCCAGTTCAGTGAGCTGGAGGAGCAGGTGCTTCAGTTCCATCTCAGTAACCTGGAATATGCCTGTGGCAGCAACCTCCATCAGGTGGGCTTTGAACATGCTTGTTTCTCTGTGTGTGTGTTTCCATATTGAAACGTTGAGCCCGTGATGGTCTGGATAACGGGGATCAATGGGTGTGCTGCTTAAAAGTCCCAGAACCACAGCTTTAGAGTATACAAATCCCATGGTGGTTTTGAAACAAATTCTTTAAAGCAGGAGACGTTTTAAAGAAGCATTATTTCTGCAAAGCATTATTTCTGTGAAGATGCTCACGCTATAAACCTGAATACAGGAAGGCTGTTGTGCTGAGGGGCAGGGGTCACAGGCTTGTGTCTGTCCACTGCCCTCTTCAGGGGGCCCTCAAGGCGTGCCTGTGCAACTGGGAGCTGAAAACACTGCTCTTAAGAAGCCAGAATAGAGCATCTTTGCAATTAGGATCTGTTTGTCTTGCTAAAATAAATTTAAAATTGCCTAGGTCAGGAAAATCCCCTAGAGAAGGAAATGGCTACCCATTCCAGTGTTCTTGCCTGGAGAGTTACATGGAGCCTGACGGGTGACAGTCCAGGGCATTGCAAAGAGTTGAACACGACTGAACAACTAACTTTCACTTTTCAATTCATGTCACCAGCTCTGATCATGCAACTTGGATATGCTGCACATTGAATCATGGTTCTGTGGATGATCCCCGACTTAATTATCCTCTTTGGTAGGGGTGGGGGAGGGACAACAACTGACGTTGCATTCGGTGATTCTTTGCAATTGGAATAACACTTCTCTAAAATCATGCTGCATTTCAGCTTCTATGGAATTTCCATGTCGAAGACATCTAGGTGGCATATTTCTATATGGAGTTGATCCGATGCGGGTCTCCTCTCATAGAATTCTCCTTTTCCAGTGTTGTTGATGTATAATACATCTTTTTGTCAGGGATTGGTACCCATGGCCAAATCATATCTACATTTTGTTCTAAAATAAGCTTTCCTGTGCATTACTGAGAAATTTCCTTCACCTGGAGCAGTACCCACCTGGCTGTAGCTGCTCGTCCATCACCCCCGCTCCCTTCCTGTTTCACCCTCTGTCCCCCTGCCCTGGGATGGCTTTCCCCACCCTGGGCTCCTCTTCTCGTCCCTTAGGTGCAGCCGCAGCTTTTCCACCATCTCTTGTTTTCCAACCTCTCCTGGTGTTTCCCAGGTGTCTGCTCGCTCCTGGGACCACAATGAATTCTTTGCCCAGTTTGCCGGTGACCACACCCTCCTCACTCCCGGATACTCCGTCATCTTAGAAAAACTGGCTGAGGGACTGGACATCCGGCTCAGGTCTCCGGTGAGTGTCCACGGCGGTGGGTGGCTCAGGTTTGGTGGCGTTTGGAGCATGTGAAGTTTGGGATTTGTAGATAGCAGACGGGCGCCTGCTTTGATGTTCAGCCAGTGTCTGCAGGTACTTTTTGATACTGTGATCAGTTGCACTATCCTTGTCGATTAGGTCACTGCTGTTGTTGGAAACAATAGTGACTGAGATGCACTTTTATTAATAATCAAGCGTTCGGGTTGCTCACCACCTCCCTGATCCAGTGCGGTTCTTTTCACACTTAAATTTTCCCTTCAAATATACATTTCTATGAAATCATGTTGTACGTGGTTATAATCATAGAGGCAATTACATATATATATCTGTATTTCACCTTACACGATGTGATAAATATTTTTGCATATTCTGACACAGTGTTTATAAATTTTAATGACTGAGTGAGAGTTCCCTGGAGGAAGCGATAACTGCTTAGTTCTTCGAATGCCAGGAAGTGGTTCCCCATAGCCTGGGAAATGTAAACTCCCATCCTAAAAGAATTGGAGAGGACCCCGGATCGTGTGGTTCCATCCCTCATTATGTTTTCCATAATTGCTTTTCTTGAGCAGGTACAGAGTATTGACTATTCTGGAGATGAAGTGCAAGTTGCCACTGCCGACGCAACAGTGTGTACAGCGCAGAAGGTAAGCGCTGTGCTTCCACTGGGTGCTGCCAGGGGCCTGGGAGCGAGGGAGACCAGGCTTTTCCACCAAGCAGTTTGCCTTTAGCCATCTCCCTGGAACCTTATTTGACCTCTGAAGAATTCTGTATCTCCACTAGTTGTGTGTGGTTGTACAAAGCGGATTTAATTATTTGACCAGCATATAGATTCATGGCAGATGGAATTCTGGGTAGTGCTGCATTAGTTCTGAGAGTTGAACAAGGAAAGAAATTCTTTGGCCAAATAAGTTTGTAAAGTAGGATATATGAGTCTGTGTTTCGGGTTAAATAAGAGCATATTAAAGGCTCTGAGAAGTCCTGCGTTTGAGCAACCTGTTTTCCTTTGTTTAATTCAGTGGTTTCTAAGTGGGCGGTGTCTTTGTTTTTGTACCGCAGAACCTTTTTTCAGATCGAGAACACTCTGTGTTTTTATCTTGAAACTGGCAGAAGTACTTTTACATCATTTGAATTTTTTGTAAACAGCTTTAGTAGGCAGACTGTGAAAGGTGCTGTAATGTGATATATGAAATCACATTGAGATTTCTGTAGTGTTAGAAAACAAAGTTTTGAGGGTGGAGGGGGCTTAATAAACCCCATCGATCTATTTAATTATGTCTGAAGTGTTAACCAAAAACTGATGAACTGTCACCAGTTCCTAGACTGGCTGTGTTTTATGCTTTTCAGTTAACTAAAAATATTTCATAGTCCTTGGTATTCACACAGAAATGATGGTTTGCATGTCAAATGGGAAAGATGGGGTAGTGTATAATTCCGGGGGGGATGGATAATTCCTCATATTGTTCCTGCCATTAACTAGCTAGGTAGTGAGTATTGGTCATATAGACTTTGGACTAGCAGTAGTTCTCAGCCCTGGCTGCACCTCTGAATCACCTGTGGTGCTGGTTTAGTCACTAAGTCATGTCCGACTCTTTGCAACCCCATGGACTGTAACCCACAAGGCTCCTCTGTCCATGGGATTTTCCAGGCAAGAATACTGGAGTGGGTTGCCATTTCCTTCTCTGGGTAGAATCACCTGGGAGGTGCTTAACAAGAAAGGTTACAAAGCCCCACCCGACATAGGTTCTTGCTGAACTGGTCTGGTCATGTTTTTAAAGCTTCCCAAGTGATTCCAACATGTGACCAGAGTTGAAAACTACTTGTCAGTAGCATCCGTATTTGTGATTCCCCAGGTAAGAATCAGGCCAATATCTAATATTCCTCCTAATGGTAAAAAAAAATTTTTTAAATACTACCTTATAAAATTGTAGGCTTCTCTTGTGGCTGAAGCTGAAACTCCAATACTTTGGCCACCTCATGCGAAGAATTGACTCATTGGAAAAGACCCTGATGCTGGGAGGGATTGGGGGCAGGAGGAAGAGGGGACGACAGAGGATGAGATGGCTGGATGGCTTCACCAACTCTATGGACATGAGTTTGGGTGCACTCTGGGAGTTGGTGATAGACAGGGAGGCCTGGCGTGCTGCAATTCATGGAGTCGTAAAGAGTCGGACATGACTGAGCGACTGAACTGAACTGAACCTGTGGTAGAGATGGTAGAGAGTCTGCCTGCAATGCAGGAGACCTGGGTTGGGAAGATCCCCTGGAGAAGGGCATGACAACCCACTCCATTATTCTTGTCTGGAGAATCCCATGGACAGAGAAGCCTGGTGGGCTACAGTCCATGGGGTCACATAGACTCAGACCTGACTGAGACTGACACTCACAGGCCTTATAAAATTGCAAGTCAGCTCGTGGTTCAGGACAACACGCTAGGTGCGCTAACCCTGCTGCGTCACCCTCTGCCTGACCCTGACCCGGCCCATTTGCTCTTTTTCTTTGTATTCTGGCTTTTAGAGAAATTAGAGTGGAGTTTCAGGCTGTGATTCAAAAAGCCTGCTCTGAAATGATGAAAGCAGATATTTTTAGTAGTCAGCACGCATCACACAGTTTCAATTGGAAGTTACCCCAGCTTATAAGTGAAAGATGTCCAGCCCAACAGAGTACATTGATAAACACTTGACAAAATGTAAACGGTTCATTATTTCCCACAGGTGTTAGTCACTGTGCCACTGGCTTTACTGCAGAAAGGTGCCATTCAATTTAATCCACCGTTGTCAGACAAGAAGATGAAGGCCATCAACAGCTTAGGAGCAGGCATCATTGAAAAGGTGACTGAATTACTTAAGCCTGGCAGCCACTAGAGAGATGAGTATCAGATGACAGGGATCCCCAAACTTCTGGTATTGGGAAATAGGTGATTTTTGAATCCACATCACATTCGAAGACTTCCTTTTCCTTTGAGTAATTGTTCCTGAAGAATACAGAAGGATAGCATCAAAACAAAAAGAGCAGAGCGGACCGAGCTCTGCAAGTTTTGATTCAGGAGAAAGACTTTACATTATTCATCGTTTGAACTGGGAATATAAATAAGCAGGTTTTTTTTTCTTCTGCTTTTCTAGTAGTGGTCGTAATAGTAGTTTAGTCGCTAAGTCGTGTCCGACTCTTGCCACCCCCATGGACTATAGCCTACCAGACTCCTCTGTCCATGGGATTCTCCAGGCAAGAATACTGGAGTGGGTTGCCATTTCCTTCTCCAGGAGATCTTCCTGACCCAGGGATCAGATTGGGGTCTCTTGCACTGCAGGCAGATTCTTTACCAGCTGAGCTACCAGGGAACCCCTCATACCCTTCACTAATTAGCCCCAGTGAGGAGAGTGTTTTACTTCCTTTGCCTTGAGTAACTGCTTTAGCAGAATCTGCCAGTGCTGCAGTAGGTACCAACAGACCTATGAGTAGTAAGACTTTCATCTCCTGAACATAAGCTTCAAGACTAAGTCTCAGCAGTGCTCCGCATCTTCGGATTAGCCTAGAGGTTGTCAGTGGGTCCCACCATTATCCGTGGGAGGACAGGACTGAATGGCATTAAAAAACAGATGTTCACAGAGAGAACAAAGGATAGAAGAATGGAAAGGGAGTGTGTTTGAGTTTTTTGGAACATCTTTTTTTTTTTTTTTTAAACATAAGTATTTAAGAGCTATGGGTGGCTTCTTAGAGATTGCCACACTTTTGATTTCCGTGAACTCTTAATAACCACCTTTCTCTTGCTTGCTTTCCAGATTGCCTTGCAATTTCCTTACAGGTTTTGGGACAGTAAAGTTCAAGGGGCTGACTTTTTTGGTCACGTTCCTCCTAGTGCCAGCAAGCGAGGGCTTTTTGCCGTGTTCTATGACATGGATCCCCAGGTAAAGTCATGGGTGTTAGAACATGGTTTGAATTCCCTTGTTAACAGTTTAGAATTTGGTTTGGTAATTACTCCCGTGTCAAGCCCAGAAACTAATAGACATTGTGGATACTCTGGCTGTCTGTTTGTATGCTGGGGGGACACTTGCAGGGCATGCTTCCCTGTAGGAAAGGAGCCCCTGTGTCTCTCATGTTTTCTTAAAGTACTAATGTTGGTCCCTGGGAAATGAATTCTTTGCCATGGAAGTGGAGGAGTTCTTCCAGATTCCTCTTAGGGTGAGTTGGTGATAGCACAGTAATGAATGGTACTTCAAATATACTCCCCAAGGGTCCTCCGGGGGGAGAGGGGCAGGTATGATTGGCCCACACGAGGGCGGGTCTGGGATTCACTAGACGTGATTGGTTGGGGGAGGAGGACCAAGGAGAGGACCACCTGGGCTAGAAAGTGATGATTGTGCTGATGTCCTGCCAAAGCTTTTCCTCCGGCGCATTTGTCCCAAGACAATTTATCTTCAAAGGTTCCGCATGGGAGCCAAGAGCAGAATGTCCTTATTGTTCAAGAAGGGCTCTTCTCCCCCCCATTATTTAATGTCCAGAGTTCCATTCTCAATCTCATTCCATTTCTTCTAAAACAAGTTCTTAGAAGGGAAAAGCCAAGAGAACCCAGGGGTTTGATATGTACATGACTTCTGGAGTTTTTCCAGCAGGGAACAATAAAATGCGTAGATGAAGGTGGGTGGCCTGGGCCACAAGACAGTAGGAAATGATGACCTGTGTCCTGTGAGGATGAGGGCCACGTCTGTTGCGTTGGCCAAAAGGTCATTTGGGTTTTTGCATGAGATCGGCTGAAAACACCCGAACGAACTTTTTGGCCAACCCAGTGCTTAGACCCGCGCGTCTGGAGACTCGGGCCGCCAAAGCCCGGCCTGTAAAGTGCTTTTCCCCGTCACGTGTCCAGAAGCAGCACAGCGTGCTGATGTCGGTGATCGCGGGGGAGGCGGTGGCAGCCGTCCGGAGCCTGGAGGACAAGCAGGTGCTGCAGCAGTGCATGGCCACCCTGCGCGAGCTCTTCAAGGAGCAGGTCAGACACACGCCCTTTGAAAAGAGAAAAACACACTTGCCGCTGACTTCCTGTGCTAATCTGTTCCTACTGAGTACGAAGGGGCTCAGGGCAACGGGCCACAGTCTTCCTCTCTCTTTTAATATCCAAGTGTTAGTTGCTTGGCTGTGTCCAACCCTTTGCAACCCCATGGACTGTAGCCCGCTAGGCTCCTCTGTCCATGGAATTCTCCAGGCAAGAATACTGGAATGGGTTGCTGTGCCCTCCTCCAGGGGATCTTCCTGACCCAGGGATTGAACCTGGGTCTCCCACATTGCAGGCAGGTTCTTTACCATCTGTCTGAGTCACCAGGGAAGCCCCAACTTTCCTCTTAAGCATTAGTTTACTCGGGCCACAATGACAGACTGCCCCAGACTGGGTAGTCCAAGCAACAAAAATTCACTGTCTCACAATTAAGGAGACTAGACACCAGATTGAGGGGTTGGGGTGGGGGGTTGCTTCCCCCGTGTCCTCGCGTGGTCTCTCCTCTGTGTTGTCTGTGTTCAAATCCTCTCTTCTTAGAAGGGCACTTGGCATCCTGGATTAAGGCCCACCTGAATGACCTCATGAAAGTCCTTACCGTTGACTTACCTCATCGAACTCCTATCTCAAATAGACTTGCCTTCTGAGGTCCTGCGGGTTAGGGTTTCATCATCTGAATTTGAGTAGGGGGACACAGTGAAGCTTATAATAGTACCCCATTCCTCCTCTTACACTCTCTTCCTTTTTTTCCTTCACATCATGCACATCCCCTTTCTCTCCTCAAGAGGGAAAAGACTCAGCATTTTCCAGAGATCCTATATTTGGGTATCCTGTTCCCAAACCCTCGCAAGCTTTGACAGCAGTTTTCCATTCAAAGGGACCTTGTCCAGAATTTTCTTGCACCCCCCCCCCCCCACTGCTAGTCTCTTTCCCTTTACTCCAAGAAGCTCAAGATACTTTCTATTCGCCAGTTTACTAAATCTCACCGTCTCTGGAGAGTTATAAATGGCACGATGTATGTCTTTTCCCAATAAAGGAGCAGAAGTAGAAAGAAGAGAAATGACATAAGGTACATTAGAAAGGGGGGCCCTCGGGGTATTGCTTATTTCACATGGTGCAGTTCTCTCTCACAGTAGTCCCTCACCTGGGACTTTGTCTCAAAATTTGTTTCCAAATCAATCATTTGGAACTTAGCATACAGTTTGTACAGAAATCTGTTTCACGGTGGCGCTTGGCAGTGGTCAGCCTACAGAATTATCTGAAACTTAAAGAGTGAAACATGACCGGTGTAGCTGTTCTGTGGAGAAGCCTGTTGAGAATTCCAGTCAGAGGTCCTCAGACCCTGCCCGTCCCTCTCCTCCTCTGGTCCAGCGCATTCCAGGTGATGAGAAGGGGAACGTGGGTGTGTGTCAGTTGCTCAGTCATGTCCGACTCTCAGCGACCCCATGGACTGTAGCCCTCCAGGCTCCTCTGTCCATGGAATTCTCCAGGCAAGAGTACTGGAGTGGGCTGCCATGCCCTCCTTCAGGGGATCTTCCCAACCCAGGGATCGAACCTGGGTCTCCTGCATTGGCAGGCAGATTCTTTACTGTCTGAGCCGCCAGGGAAGCCCCAGGGAAGAGGAATGCCTGGACTCTTAGCCTTTGGTGATGACCTCTGGTAGGTGGGGAAATTGTCTCTGGCAGAAGGACAAGGTGTTGAAGTGAGGAGACGTGTGGGTGTTGGGGAAAGTCAGAAAGATGGGGGAGCGACAGAGGAAGAGACACAGATACAGAGGCTTGGGCAGAGCAACAGGCGGGCAGGAGGGTCATACTGGGAACTGCTGTCCCAGGATGCCACAGGGATTAACTCACTTTCCGGATGGAGGGAGGGCTGTAATCTTAGAACGGTTGGGTTGCACCCAGTCCAAGTCCCTTCCGATCCCTTCTGCTTGACACAGGAGGTCCCAGATCCCACCAAGTACTTTGTCACCCGCTGGAGCACGGACCCCTGGATCCAGATGGCGTACAGCTTCGTGAAGACGGGGGGCAGCGGTGAGGCCTATGACATCCTTGCTGAGGAAATACAAGGAACCGTCTTTTTTGCTGGCGAGGTGGGTTTCATCACTCCAACCCCGATTACTTTCATTTGGATCACTTGGTTTTAGTTGAAGTGGTCTGTGTTCAGAGTTTAAAAGCAACATCAAATACCGTCAAAAGTCTTATGGCAATGAACGGCAGGTACCCTGACAATATCCTCCTCAAATTCCCTGAGCAGCCATTTTTAACTCTTTTTGCTGTTTTCTTCTGGAGTTTACTTCATGCCTTAAGATTTTTACTTTCTTGTCTTTGGATTTAAGAAGTTAAGACATCACCTCCAGACTTCCTGTCAGGTTAAAGACTTAGCCTGTTTCATCTCTTCCCTCTCTGTTTACTTCACAATTTAATTTTAAATTAGTGTCAGTGCTTATATGATGTGGTTGCTTACTACTGAGCCAGGAAGGCGACCGCTGATTCTTTTCTTACACAGCTGTTTCCTCTTCAATCATAGTAGCCTCTTCTTTCATTAGCTTAACTCTTTTTATGCTGCTGCTGCTAAGTCGCTTCAGTCATGTCTGACTGTGTGACCCCATGGACAGCAGCCCATCAGGCTCCTCTTGTCTGTGGAATTCTCCAGGCAAGAATACTGGAGTGGGTTGCCGTTTCCTTCTCCATAACTCTTTTTATACTGCTTCTTAAACCTCCCCACTTTTTTCTGTTGTTGTTGAGCCATGCCTAGGAATCTTAATTCCCCAACCAGGGATCCAGCTCATGCCCCCTGCAATGGAAACGCAGAGTTGCAGAATCCTAACCACTGGACCCCTCACACGAAGAGTTGACTCACTGGAAAAGGCTCTGATGCTGGGAGGGATTGGGGGCAGGAGGAGAAGGGGACGACAGAGGATGAGATGGCTGGATGGCATCACCGACTCAATGGACTTGAGTCTGAGTGAGCTCCGGGAGCTGGTGATGGACAGGGAGGCCTGGCGTGCTGCGATTCATGGGGTCGCAAAGAGTCGGACACGACTGAGCGACTGAACTGAACCGAACCACTGGACCACCAGGGAAGTCACAAGCCTCCCCACTTGGTGGACAGCCTGTAGGTTCCATTCCTTGAAACCCCCTTTCCTGACATCTTCTCTTTGCTCTAGTTTATCTTGGGGACTCCTGCAGATGTATCCTCCCAGGATTCCTCCTTACCACTTTTCAGGGTTGGGGTTCATACTTCTTAGATCTCTCTTTTCAGTACTTATTGTTGAATTAGTTTGCTTTTGCTATTCCCCACCACCCCTTCCCCACCCCCAACATCCATCCAGTTCATCAAAATAGAGTAAATTCTCAGCACTCTTTTCATCTGTGTTCATACCCTAATACCATTTAGGTTATACAGTTCTCCTCAATTCAATTAAGTGTTTTTAATATTTTCTTTTCAGGGTTTTTGAATTATTACAAAAGAATATCATTTTTAAACTAGCTGACTTTGATTTCCTCTTTGGGCTATAAAGCGCCAACTTTGTTGGAACAGAACATAATGGTTGCATTCCAGGCCACAACTGTCAGCTGCTTCCAAAAGATGGCCCTAATAGGGCCAAAGGGCCATGAATGGGCTTTAGAAGTTTTGACTTTGCTGCTTTGATACAATTGTACCTCAGTTGAGTTGCTTAGTCGTGTCCGACTCTTTGCAACCCCATGGCCTGCAGCATGCCTGCCTTCCTTGTCCATCACCAACTCCCAGAGTTTACTCAAACTCATGTCCATTGAGTCGGTCCATCCAAGCGTCTCATCCTCTGTCGTCCCCTTCTCCTCCTGCCTTCAATCTTTCCCAGCATCAGCGTCTTTTCCAATGAGTCAGTTCTTCACATCAGGAGGCCAAAGTATTGGAGTTTCAGCTTCGGCATCAGTCCTTTCAATGAATATGCAGGACTGATTTCCTTCAGGATGGACTGGTTGGATCTCCTTGCAGTCCAAGGGACTCTAATAAGAGTCTTCTCCAGTTGCTACCTCAGCTTCTTATAAAAGGGCTTCCCCAGTGGTTCAGTGATACAGGATTTGCCTGCAGTGCAGGACACCTGAGTTCAATTTCTGGGTCAGAAAGATCCCCTGGAGGAGGGCATGGCACCCACTCCATTACTCTTGCCTGGAGAATCCCATGGACAGAGGAGCCTGGCGGGCTACAGTCCATAGGGTCGAAGAGTCCGACACGACTGAAGTGACTAAGTACTTCTTATAAAACCCATTTCTTTTGAGGTTTCTATTACTCTGCTACTCTTTTCCCCTGAGTAATGGTGTCCCCCTGACCTCCTGATCATCCTCCCACTTATTAAAGTCTTTGGCACCAGGATGTTTTTCCATTTCATGCCAGCTACCAGTTTGGGTAACATGTAACCTAAATTCACATGGAACTTCGTGTTTCTTATATTCCCTTTTCTATGACCTGCTGCTGCTGCTCAGTCGCTTCAGTCGTGTCCAACTCTGTGCGACCCCAGAGATGGCAGCCCACCAAGCTCCCCCGTCCCTGGGATTCTCCAGGCAAGAACACTGGAGTGGGTTGTCATTTCCTCCTCCAATACATGAGAGTGAAAAGTGAAAGTGGAGTCGGACATGACTGAGCGACCCCATGGACTGCAGCCTACCAGGCTCCTCCGTCCATGGGATTTTCCAGGCAAGAGTACTGGAGTGGGGTGACATTGCCTTCTCCATTTCTATGACCTACTTGACAACATTTTAGCTACTCTTCTCCCATAATACATCCCAGATTTTGTCTTGGTTGCATCTGTGCTCGTCACTTCAGTCACGTCCGACTCTTCGTGACCTCATGGACTATATATGCCAGGCTTCTCTGTCCATGGAATTTTCCAGGCAAGAATACCTAACAATGACAGAGAATACCTAACAGTTGTAAATCCAAGCCTAACTTTCCTGTCCTGGTTTGCTTATTCTCTTCCCACTATACCCTCCTTGCAGGTGAGGTTCTCTGTTGATAGTCCTCACCTTTTCTTTCCCTTCTGTGTTTGTTACACCTCTTCTTGTTAGTAGCCATCCAGCAAAACTCCAGCCAAGGATGAACTGATTCACTTCTTGTGATTGTCTGATGGGAGGGGGCTGTCTTACTCAGGATTCTTAACTCCAGTACCTGGCATACATAATACCTTCATGAATGTCACACAGTACTTCACACGAGTGCTGACTGTGTAGAATGAATTTGGTGAAACATGGTGAGCTAAGCCAGAAATGTTCAGGTGCTGTGATGGGTGAGTCGAGTGTTCCTGTGAGCACACAGGAGGGGCAACATTTTAGGAGGATGGGAGAAAAGCTTAAGTTCGTATTATATTTTGATAGTCATCTAAATTTCTTATACATGATCTCGAATTATAATTTTTTTTTAACAGGCAACAAACAGGCATTTCCCACAGACTGTTACAGGGGCATATTTGAGTGGTGTTCGAGAAGCAAGCAAGATTGCAGCATTTTAAATCGAATTTGTCTGGACGCAGCTTTCTTCTGTATCCCAAATGGAAAGGTTTGAAAAACATGTTAGACCTCACTTTGATAAAATCAAACAATCCTCTCTAGGTAGCAAAACTTGAATGTTCTAAGGTGGTATGATAATATAAACCAGTTTTTACCATTCTGAAAGCATGGGTTACAAGAATCCTTTTTAAGCACTTATATTTAATAGCATTTTCCATTGGTCTGACTAGTGCTAAATGTTCCAATTTCAGAGTAAGGCAGAATATAACCTTCAGTTAAGACCTTGGATATGATTCTTCCATGGTTAAGAGATTCTCTTTAAATCTGACTTTTTTTTTGGCTGACCAATTTTCACACATTGAAAAACCAAGTCAAGCAGGAATCATTAAAAAAAAAGCCATGTACTTCTGTGACAATTTATCAGTATCTTTGCCAATGAGCCTTAAGATTTTTATATAGTTCTAATATTGACTTACTTAAATTTAGATAGAAATCTTCCCTTTTTGGATACAGTACAAACTCTTCCAAGGTAAATAAAACCTGTATTTTTTATTGTATGTATTTCCTCCCATTAGGTGTTCAAAAGAAATTTAAATTCAGGTATCTTTTATAATAAAACATATTAGATCTGTGCACTCATTGGCAAAATTTTCAATTCAACAGTACAGGTTGTGGTATCATTGAGAATGGAGAAGAGGTTGTGTGGTCTTCATACTTTAGACTCAGAATATGGCTATTTTTCTTAGAGCCATGTTTGTGCAGATGGCACATTTTAAATAGCCTTAACTTTGGCAACCACTAGCATAAGGGTCTTGTCAGAATAATTTAATAAAAGTCTCTCCCTACTGCCTCTTTTTAAAATAACTGATTAAGTCTCTAGGAATATTTTTTTATAGAATTATGTTTTCAGTATTCCATAGGCAGGTCCACTGGAAAACTGCAGAAAAATGTGAAATATCCTGGGATACATATTACACATTTTATAAGCCATATCTTAAAAGCCTGAGAACATAGTAAATATTTTCTTTTTCCTTCTTTCACTCATGACAAATAAACACTGATTTCAGGGTCTTCAGGATGCCCATCTTGCCAAGAAACGTCAGTTTACAGGTTAGAAATATGGGTAACTTAAGTGCTTTTGTTTTAAAAAGTCTTTGAAGAATTCTTTCAGTATGTTGGTCAGCTTAAAAAAGGACTCAAAATGACTTTGAAACCACTTTTCAAAATATTAGGTATTTTTAAAATTTAAAGTCAGGTTGTAAGTAGAAATTGTATTTTATGCAAAGAATATATGGTGAACTTTAGAAAGAGCTTAGACACACCTCCCTCCCCAGAAGTATGATACAACTGAAAGAAAGAAAAAAGCAGTAAATTGGTTTCAAAGTTAACAGGAAAAGGTTGATATTTAGGGTTATCTAATGAAAGTCATTGGTACTGATTGGGAAGTATTCTGCTTCAAGTGTTTCCTGTATTACAGTGTTCAAATAGCATGTGTCAAGTGATAAATGCAAAAACTTTAAGTTGAAATGGTTCACAGTCCATCATTACTTTGGTTTCTGGGCACTTAAACTTGTATAGTGCTATAAGCAAACAAGGGGGGAGACCTACCTAAATAAAGTACGGTAAATGTGTATTTTTAAAAAACCCCTCATTTCCTGTCTCAAGTGACATCACCTAACATTTCGTTCTTTAAGGAGCCACGGTACTTTTTTTTCTTATTTGAGTATGTTTTTCACTGCTGCCTGAAGATTTTAATAGCAGTGAATATGTATGTGTTTTAACTGCCGACTGTGAACAACTGATTGTGTAAACTGCTTAATAAAACGTGTTTTTCAAATACACTGTGCACTGTAGTGATGAATACACACTCTTCAGCAGAAACACCCTCACCACAGTCTTTCACACACACCAGCTCAATCCCTTCAACCTCCAAACCTCTTTAGACTGTGCAGGTCATAGGCATTACTGTGTATGCTTTTCAAGTGAATGATCACAGATAAGTTAACTCTGATCAACTTAGTTTTGTGAGAGTACAAGCTTCCCCCACCCCGATTTCTTTGTAATGTATTTTTTCAAAGTAAAAGCGATCAATTAACCAGCAATGAGCACTCCAAATTATATGGGCTACAAGGCTAATAAATCCATTAAAAAAAAAATCTCTACTCTGAAATACATGTTAAGATATCAAATGTAAAGAGACAGGTGTTGATTTATTGTTTTTATTGACAAGGTTTATAGGAACAAATCAAGTATTTAAAACCAAAGGCCAGTTCTCAAGTCTCATTTAGTTGTTTATTTCAACCTTTCTTTAATGTCTTAATAACTTTATCAAGAAACAAGTCAAACCTGTGAAAATACCTGTTAGCAGTCAACATATTTTTATAAATTTCTGTACTATGATGCAAAGATATCTTAAACACTCAGTGGTTCATCAAGGGCCTAATTCTCACATAAGCAGCAGTTTTAAAATTCAGAGATTATTTAATAAATTTATTAACACAATCAAAAGACAAAATTAGTCTCATTCAGGAGTGGTCCATGTGTTGATCACCTAGAATCCTGAATGGCCAAAATTTAACACCCCTGATTCTGTGAATATGTTACGTTTCTTTAACGTTAGAAATAAGTCCATCACCTTTGAAAAATACTTTGTCAGATACCCACTACTGTCTATACATTATCATCTTCTGGCATTACACTTGATACTTTCAACCATAATTATAAAGGTGGCCAGGTTTCCAGTAAATACCAGCTTTTTATGTGGGCAAAAGCAGTTAAAAATCAGTATATTTATTTGAAGCCAAATGTGCTTCTACTTGATCCAGATCCCCCCAATTTTTGAAGTTTTGATGTGTTGATTTTGGTCTACCCTTAATATAAAATGTATCTACAGACACTTGCAGAGTTAACACTAAAACTATAAACTGATGACACTTCGAGGCAAAGCAGAGAACTATCTATTGCTTCAGTGTTTTCTTCACTAAATTCTGACTTTCACTGCTCCATCATACCATCTGGTTGAACACTGTCATTTCATAGTTTATAACTGTAAAGATACCTACTTATATGAGTTTAAAAATTGATCTGCACAAAAGAAATAAAAAAACTTTATATACAACAAATTCGTTTTTAAAAATACAAAAATAATATCTGTCAGTCCTGTCATGCTGACAATTTTGACATATATACACATGCAGGAGAGAAGTTCCAATTTAGTAATCTGGGCTGCTGAAGCTCATGTATTTTTAACATGATGAACACACCGCCACTGGTTTTAACACTGACAGACGTGTATTCAAAATATTTTATCTACTAAATACTGCAACAGTCTCTGCATGTATAAATGCCAATTACCATAGTTTCTGTTCTACTTGATTAAAAGTATGACTTAAGCTAATATTGCGCACATACACTAAAAACTACAACAGTTCAAGAATCTATAGTCTTATATAAAGAAATCCAAAATGTACAAAATACAACTATAAAAGCAAGGGACAATTACTGTAGCCATGCAAAAATTTAAACTAAAAACTGCATAAAAATGCAATTTAAAACAGCAAACGCAATTCACCTAACACTTGAGATAAAAAGGTCAGCAGGAAGTTCTACCAACAACGCTTGCAAAGATTTAGAAAAGGAAATACATTCTCTTTGCTGGTATAATGATATATAAATCAGATCTTTAGCTCCATGGGCATGGGTCATCTGTCTCTGTCCTCTTTCTCAAGAAATCAGCTGTAACAAAAGAGAATGTGGTACACATAAATCAAAACCTCCCTTTATTTTTAAACTTCTACTTTACTATTGTGACCTTGGGAAATCAGCTGGGATTAATAGAAGACTACAGCTACTGTTGATTTTCTCCTGCCTTTAACTGGTGGACAGGAAGGACCATGTGCTCAAGTGGTCTCGTGAGCTCCTTGGAACTGACTGCCTGCCCATGTACACTGAGCCCGTATCTTCATCTGAGGCCAAGTTTTGTCACTAATGTTCTATTTTTAAGCTCTAAAATGGGGATGAAAATTACTATCTTTTCCTATCTATTTTGAGGAAATTTTGAGCAACAAATATTTCGTGACATAAATATTTTGAGAAATATGCAGTGTTTACGTGTAATTTCTTGTGTCTTTTGAGTCCAAAATGATCAAAACTGGGAAAGCTGGATAGTTACCTCTTTAACAGTTGTTTTTATGAACTCTTTTCTTTCAGTTAAGTCATAAGCAGGATAATTTTCATATACCTATAGTGAAAAGGGAAAACAAAAGTAGATGTAAAAATCCAAGAACATTCTCTCTTTGGATAATGAAGAAATCTGTGCTATGGACAAAGAGCTACATGTAGCTTTGAACAGTACATGCTGACCACCAATGGTTCATTCACCATGTAGAATTCTGCAGCAAATGAGTAGTTTTAGTAACAGTGTATATACAGCAGAAAATAAACTAGCGTGCAAATATTTTCAGTGTTTTATGTAGTAGGAGTACAGCTGAATTAACAATATACATGCATCAGGAAACCATCTAGAAAGATCTTAGTTAAGTGGATTAAATTCTTTATATTGGTAGGTTACCTGTCATTTTTTAAAGGTATCCTTTTATTTCTTCTCTGTTATAGCATCTAATGCATTTAATTTATGATTTTCAACTCTGATGAATTTCAGCCTCCACATCACTGCTCCATCCCTTCCCCAAAGCTATTATCACTGAGATCCAGTTATATCTTTGAGTCCACTCCTAAATTTTTAGCCTCTAGATTTCTCAACCTGATACTTGCTGCTTAGTTTCACAATGACTTCTAGTCCTGACCTGCCCATATACACCCGGCTGGCTTCACTCCTATTGTACAATTCAAGGTCAGCAAATGTTTTCTGCAGAAAACGTTTTCAGCTTTCCAATGAGTTTTGGTCACAACTACTCAGCCATGCCACTGCAGCATAAATGCTACTGTAGGCAATACTCAAAGGAGTGGGTATGGCTGTGGTACAATGGCCCACAGGCTGTATTTTGCCAACCTCTGCGAACATGGTCAATCACTTCCATTACTCTAATTGTTTGCCCTTTGTTCTTTCTCTGCAAAACTCCAACCCTTAATTTGTCTAACTACCAATTTTTCTACGGTTAAGTTCTGGAGGAAAATGTAACAAATTTAAAAAGAATGGTCTTTTATCAACCATACTTGAATAAAGTTAAAAACAGAATGGTCCTGTTAAGTTCGTGGTATCCAACGTCATAGCCTCCCTAGAAATCCCAAGGAGTTCTAATTAGGTCTCCCTTGCATTCTTACCAGCGGCAACTTTATCCCCTTGTGTCCCACACACGTGCTCTCAGTTGAGAAGGCATTACTCTGAATTTCCTCAGCTTTCTAACCTGCCCCTTCTCCAGTTCATGTGTACAGGATCCATCAACAGTTCTGTCTCTACCTTTGCAGGGACCATCTCTCAAGGCTCAGGATATTCAGCTTCTCCTTTCTCACAACTGTCCCTTAGCCTAACACAAGCTTCTACTCTCCCTCCCTGACCTTAGTAAATATTTTATCAGCTTGTATCATTCTCCAATTTAATTACTAACACAGAAACTTTAATTAATTCACTTTCCAATTAATTCTCAAAGGGATAACCCTGGCATCTACCATCCTGCAGAACTGCTATTAGGCGAACAATTCTCTCTGAATTTACAGAGTCCGAAAAAACCCTATGTTCTTCTCACCTGACCTCTCCATGTTATTAATAATCCCCTTAAAATTACATAAATGTGTTCACAAAGTCATTAAAATGAACAGTACTTGTCTTCCTTCAACTTTCCTTTCAGTCATCTTCTCTCAGAGGAAACCAGTTATCAGTTTGCTATTATTCTTCCAGATCTCTAGAAATGAGTTTATATACAAACATATGAACATGGCAAAGGCAATATAGTCTTTCTGTATTTACATAACAGGGAAATACCTGTTTTAAAAACTTGAAAATACCTGGAAGGTTTTTCGATGTTTGAACTGCTACACAGTATTCCAAGAGTATAGATGTACAGTTTAAAAATTTCCCTATTGAAGGCCATTTAGGTTGTTTCTGATTTTTCAGTATTACAGACAGGCTGAACATTATTGAAATCATTTTGTGTAGATGTGACTATGTCTTAAAGATAGAGACCTAGAAATGGAATTGCTAGGTTAAAGGGTACTTGCCATTTAAATTTTAACATATTACCTAACTATTCCCCAAAGTTGTTACAATTTATAGAGAATGAGAGTAGATTTCCCTATACCACTTCTAACACCTGTCCCAGGGCCTGATGTGTAGCAGAGGCTCAGCTAATGCTGAATAAATTAGAAAAACAATAATCGATATCTTTAAAAAGTTAGGAATATTCCACCTTTAGTACATTTAACATTTTAGTTTCCTTTTACCATAAGAAACTAGATTCTAAAATCTAATCTCAATCTAGAATATGGAATCATATTCAAGACTAGATCATTTCCTGAGAAGTATCAGAAGAATTTCACAAACATTTGAGCTAAGAATCTAACCTGGAATCTAACCTTCTCATTTATCATAGTAGTACTCAAAGTAAGGTGGCCCAAGAGATTTTGCTTGGTTAAACTAACAATCTACGGATGCATCAATAAAAATTATTTCCAGGTTAGGAAAAAAGATTATTTATTCCTATGCAGTTTGGAATGTATCACTTCAACTTCAGTCACTGTATACATTCTATTGTTTGTTTATAAAATAACTCCAATAAGGCAGAGGTTTTGACTACTTTACTGAAAGTGGTACCCCAGCACCTGCAAGAACAGCTGGCATGTAGTAGTTCTATAAATACTTGTTCAATGAATGAAAGCATGTAAGCCTGAGGGATGGGTAAAAGATTTTTTTCAAATAAAAGGAATTTACCTCTTTGCAAATCTGCTTCATTGTGACTTCCTCCAAGTTAGCACTGGCCAATAATTTCTTTACTGTTTCCTTTAACTCTTCATCTGTAGGAGGTTTCTTCAGTTTTTTAATTAAAGGTTCATCATCTGAACTATCCTCAGATTCACTTTCTAAAAGTAAGATATTTTATGACATGAAAATTTTTTCTTACATAGAAGTAAATATTCAGGACAGATTAGGAAAGATTCTATAAGCATTCATCAGATTCTTCAAAAGGTACTAAATTAAAAAAATTATAGATAGCTCTATAGTACCTACAAAACACGCACTGAAATTTTTGTCAATTTTGAAAAATTATAAACTACACAAAACTGGTATACTCCCCTCAATGTTCTTCAGTTTACCTATTTTTCATATATGTTTAAAAACCATACTATAGCATATAAGTTGTATCTTTAGGGTTGCTGAAAATGTGTTGTTTCTAACATACCTTTTTTGGAACTATTTTGATTCTTCTTGGTGGTACTGCTATCTGCCTTCTTAACATTAGCACCTTTTACGGATTTTTTACTTTTAGGAGTGGCTTTCTGTTTGGGCTTTTCTCTTTTGGATGTCTTTTTTGGTGGCTGCTGGAAATAAAAACAAAGTATATATATTGATGAGTGATTAACTGCCATTCCTCTACTTTCCACACCCCTCAACAATACTAGAGAGATTTAATTGGTCAATATCACCAGTGAAAAATTATTACTAACTGTCCACTTCTGAGATGAGTAACATTCAAGGAACTTAATTTTATCCCAACACAGGACTAGTCAGGTGAGGTAAAGAATCAAACTTTAAAAATAATAGATGCTCACATTTCTTACACACTATGGAGAGAAAACTTTATATGCAGAAGACTTTACTCTTGGGGGAAAAAATTATAAAATATAAGGACTGTTAATATTCTATTATTTATTATCAATCTCTCCCAACTAAAAGGTAAGTTCCAACAGAACAAGTATTTTTTTGAACTTTTTGGGTTCACTGATGTATCCCTAACTCCTAGAATAATGCAAAGTAGTTTCACAATAACTTTTTATAAACATATGAGGAAATGAAGGCTCAGAGAGGTTTTGTCCAGTCACATGATAAAATAAAGAGCTTCAAACAGATCTCCGGATCTCCGGATAATCCGGATCCTGTTTTCTTAAACACTAACTCAGAGCTAATCAAATATAAGCAAAATACACACATATGGAGATTAAAATGACAAAATTACAGTTTAAAAAAAATCTTTAGTGTGTCAATTGCTCAGCTGTGTCTGACTCTTTGCAACCCCACTGACTGCAGCCAGCCAGGCTCCTCTGTCCATGGGATTCTCCAGGCAAGAACCCTGGAGGGGGCGGTCATTACTCTATGTGACAAACTCATGGTAGGAATTCAGTAAAGTATCTTTTTCATAATGTAAGTGCTGGCACAGGGAAACAGTGAAAGCCAAGTAGTAACAAACTGTAGAAACTCATGTGTTTCATCTTGAGCAGAGAGGCAATCAGATAATTCACATCACGTGCTTTAGCCTTACAGGTGCTAAAACCCACTTCAGCTGCCCTGAATATAAGATACTGGGTATAGGAAAAAGATGTTAGGTACTTTGGAAAACAGAGAATCTCAAAAAGACAGACCTTGACATTGCAACAATAGACAATTTTTGGAAGTTAAGGCAAACAAGATCACCTAGGACTTGGGAGGTAATGAAAAGAGGCCCTGGGAAAACTGAGGAGGAAAGTAAAAAACCACACCCACTTAAATTCTACATGACCTTTCAACTTTTCCTTAGTTCCATTCCCTCTCCTCTACTTAGGAAAATTTCACTCACAAGTCTAAACCTCTCTCAGCAATCACCTTCTCCAAATCTTTCAGCCAATCTGATTAATCAGCAGCCACCACAGTACGTGACCTACAATTTATTTGCTCTGTCGTTATGCAAGATTTTGTGAAGCAGTGAATTAGAATACAGGTTTTTAAGAGCCAAACTTCCTGATTCAAGTCCTGACTTCACCAGACAGCAATTCTGAATTCTCAGACAAATCACTTATTCTTCCTGTGTCTGATTCCGCATCTGCATAGTAGAGGTAATAATACTAGACTTGGCTAAATTAACATTCCCCCATTCCCACATCTTAGACACTGGGATACATTTTACAATCTATATTTAAATGATGCCTTCCAGGCACTGCAGATTCGACCAACTATGGCCGTATCTGTAGAACTTCTGTGAAGATCAGATGAGTGAATACATAAAAGGCACCGAAGAAAACATTTAACATATTTATGTGTTTCAAAGTGTAGGTATTTACATGTCTGTTCTCCCACTACATTGCAAGTTTCTTAGGGGCCTATCTGATTATCTCCATGAGAAGAGACACCTATCTAATTTAGCTCTGTCCCTAAAAACTACAAGAGCACCTGCCATAAAGTAGCCACTTCAATACTTCTGGCTATGTTCATCTCTGTATCATTTGCAGGATCTGGTTTATCTGAACCCAAAACGTGGTTAAAAATTAAAAGGAAAATGAAAAAGGCATTTGTACACCACTGCTTTCATATACACAAGCTCATATGACCTAAAAAAACAAAGCAAAAAAAAAACAAAACCCCACAATGACAAACAACTGACATTACTATAAATTAGGAAAATACATCTGTGCAGTTAAGTGAAACAATGCCTTACAGCTAGTAAGAAGCGAGACCCAGTTAGGTCCAGTGTGCCTCCTACTGCACTAGCTGCTTAGAGAGGACCAAAGCAGCTGCAGTTTTCTGTAAGCCACAGGTCAAATTACTGAACTGAACCAGTGCAGCAGGTCAATACCATGATCTAACCCACTGTTACATACAAATGTTACTGATAATAACAAAGAATTAAAAGTGCTGGGAGAAAATACAGAAAGGCAACAAAATGTAACCAAACTCAGTATTAGGGCTATCTCTGGTCCTTTCTTCCAAACTCTGTATGGGCTCCAGGATCATTTCTCTACAATTTTTTTTTTTGGTGATGCTAAGATGGGCCTTTCATGTAATTCAATTTTGTATTATTTTCTCCAAATCCGTTTCTTTCCTTATGCCAACCTCTCCTGTTTACCCTTTAAGGCTCAGATCAAACTGTTACCTCCTGTGAGGTTTCCCTCTCTGGATCTTTGCTCCCTACCTGCTCATAGACAGAAATACTCCAGCTTGAGCAAGCCACTTTCTTAACTCTTTTTCCCGTACTTTTCCCCTCCTAATCTTTGACCTCTCCCCTCCTGCCAACTAGACTGAACGGCTTAACACCGAGACTCTATCTTGTTTCTTGATCTCCACTGCCAAGTTTAGAAATACCACTTAGCCGTTGCTATGTAATTATTTGGAAAATTGAGATGGGAAAAGATCCTTGGAGACAACTTTTCAAGATCTATTCTAATTCCAAGGTTCTATTTCATTAGAATCACTCTGCTTGCTAAGACATTTTTTTCTATCAATAGCAGCTAGCCAAACTTTTTGATTTTTATTATCAGTCTTTCGGCACAACTTATCTAAATAGATTGTATACTTTGAGAGAGAGAAAAAAATTAAGGGTGGGGGCTGGGGACCTATGTATTTCTTAAAAGCCCCACAGCTTACTCACCTAGCTATAAACTAGGTAAAATGAGAAAAATGTATGGTCTAGGTCTGTCACCAAGCCTTTTCTATGAAGTGCAAATAGTAAATATTTTAGCTTTTGCTGGCCCCTTATGGTCATTGTTGTACAATCTTCCTCTTTTGTCTTTTACACATATTAAGAAACTGGAAAAATCACCCTTGGCTTCTAGGCTGTATGAAAACTGGATCTGCATACAGGCCATAGTTTGCCAACTCCTGGTCTAGGTCATGAACTACTGGAGACACACAAAAAATAGGCAGAATCAGAGATCAACAGGCTCAAATTTACACCAGCAGACGTGGATATATGCCCATGTTAAACTTTTCTAAAGCTACTGCTTAAAATCAGATTTGGATATAGAGCTGAAGACAGAAGTATATGAACTAGCAGCTCTGGAAAGTTGGATAATTAATATCCAAAGCAAAAAATAAGAATGTACCACCTTCTCTCATGGAGTCAAGACTACACAAGGTACAAGATGTAAAGGACAAGGCACATGGTAGATTCTCAACAGTGTCCTCCTTGCTGTCATTAGTCACTCAGTCGTGTCTGACTTTCTGTGACCCCTTGGACTGTAGCCCACCAAGCTCCCCTATCAGTGAGATTTCTCAGGCAAGAATACTGGAGTGGGTTGCCATTTTCTTCTCCAGGGGATGTTCCTGACCCAGGGGTCAAACCAGGTCTCCTGCACTGCAGGAGGATTCTTTACCGCTGAGCCACTGCAGAAGCCCATCCTCCTTGTCATGCACCAGTAAAGGCTTACTGAAAGACTGGTAGCTCTCCCCACCTAAACAGTCAGTTCTTGGAAGACAGAAGCTATGTCTCTTTTTCTCCACTTAGCAAAATGCTCAGGTAGAATAAGCAATCATTTTGAAGGAACGAGAATGCCGAATCTGTCCCCAGAGGTTGTATTACTTACACAAGGCCCAGCATGTGGGTTCCCTATAGTCTGGCTTCAGTGTATACTGCTCTAGCTGCTTTCCTTCTGGACAAACCACCTAACCACAGACACGTGTGTAGTGCCTCTCCATGCCCCATCTCTGTTCACATGTGCAACTTTCTTTTCTATCCCCAAAGTCAATTACAACTGGTTTTCTTCCAACCTCTTCCCAAAGCTTTCCCTCATCAACACAGAGAGGCTCTTTCTTTTAAAATCCTGTACCAAGTAGTACTCAAATGATATTTGGGTAGAAAATATCTTCTGTAACCCCAATAGCACATAGCACACTCTCAATTTATTGAACTGAGCAACTGAAAAGTGATTACATTAAAAACTAAGATCTGGCCTATTTTAAGTCTTTTAAAAAATACTTTGAATATTTTAGTAATTATAATAAACACATTATGTAGCATAAAATGTTGGAAGAACTCATAACAGTTAACACCTTTTGCATTTAATCAAACAGAAAGTTAAGACTTTGAGTCTTTCAGCAAAATGTACGGAAAAAAATCAGGTGAAAAATGGAAAAAAGTAAAAAAAAAAAAAAAAAAAAAAAAAGCTAGTTTCCAAACTGCGATTTATTTCTAGATTCTGGCTTGCCATTTCTGAAGATGCTGTGAGTGGTTCAATGAGAACCATCAGTATTGTAGGTGTTTTTGATGCACTAAAGGGAAACAGATAAAAGGGAAACCAACTGCTGCCAGTAATTTCAGACAGTACAATGTACTGTAATCTAATAACCATGAAGGTACAGAAGCAGGGGAATGACACAAGCACTTTTTGAAGGGGGGGCAAAAAAAAAAAAAACCCTTGGGAGAAAGCTTACCTATCTTTTATAGGGAGCAGGGCTATTGAAGGAGGGTCTTCAAAAAAGATGCCTGTCACAGAGCCAGAATTCTGTCCTCACAGCAGAAAGGTTGTACTGGGTGAACAGATGAACAAAATAAGCATTAGCTTCTAATACACTATCCTTTTAACAACTTGGCCGAGAAAACTCGAGAACGCCAAGAGTAAAGAATGTGCAAGCCTTGCTCTAACCCACAAGAGGCCAGGAAAGCAAGTTTAACTCTAAAACAAGATTTTATTTCGGTAATTATTCACTTTTGCCTTCCAACAAAACATTCCAATAGTTTATATATTCTGTAATTCCTTTCATCATACGGGGGGGGGGGGGGTTCTTATTTTTTAAGACATAATTAAGGGCTAAGAAAGCTTTCACGTTCACCCTCCCAAAACTACCAAATTCCTCAAATGGTCCAAATGTTCACCAAAACTGTAACTGCAAAATTCTCTGACTGGGTAAACACTGTATGATGGCTCACTCAACATCCCACTTTTTATCTGTCTTCCTCCGACAGACGCAGGAGAGCTAACACCTGGGTCTTTCCAGCTTCCCCTACAGCCAGTGGTGGCCAGGTAATAGTGCTCTGGCCCATGCAATGCACATGGAGATCTCTGGTGAAAAGTATCCTTGCCAGGGGAGAAAACACCAAAAGAAAGCTTTTTGCCCTTCTCTATCTGGCACAGGGACACAATGCCTAAAGGTAAAATAATCTTCCTGAGATCATGAAGTTAAACCGCACACATCAAGACGGGGCTCAGGAGGAGATAGTCCCTAAATTCTTCATACTTTTCTTGAGCCGCTGTCCTGGCCCAGAATTGCCTGTTTGTGGATTCCTTGTCCTGAAAGAAAAAGTAACTCCTGTTTCGGACATTAGTAGTAGGGGTTTTAAGTACAGAGCTGAAGATATTCCTGATGTATTTGGGAATCTTCAGATAAATTCAATACTCACAAAGTAAATATTCACAGTTAGTTTTATACTTTCCCAGACATAAAGAGTGTTTATAAAAACACTAGAAAACAAAAACTGAAGAAGCACTAAGCTAGCTCTTAAGGATCTAAAATATTATTAGAGTTGTCTTCACTAACGTGGAAAGCATCGCTTCTCCTTTCTTTGTACTCTTCAGTGAGTTTTCTGTGCTTAAGGTGACACGTAGTGAAAGGCATGCCTGAGCATGGTTTAATCTCAGCAATCTTCTCCTAAAAATTCTATTCCAATATGGGAATCAACTGATTTTCATAAGTAATTAAACCTCTATTCTCTTTGTAAAGAAACCTCACATACCAGTTTCTGCCTGGTTCCAAAATGCTCTCCTTCTACCACCCTGAGTAATAAGCAAATGTCCAAGAGCCAAAATGATAGAGAGGTTTACAACAGCTCTTTTATAAAGAAATTATTACCCAGTCACTCTCAGAAAGAGCATCTTCTTGTTTGAATTAATTCTAAAGAAAAAGAGAATGAAAAATGGTTGTGAGCCCCTCACTGTGTATCACAGAAACAGAGGTACAGGTACAGAGAACCTCAAACAAAGTATTTCAGCAGTTGCTGGCTAACACGCTAAATGTGACATACTTCATATAAAAGACTAAAAAAACAAAAAACCCTGCCAATTCTTTAAGTAGTTTTCAGTGAGTTTAATCCTGTATTTTAAAAATAATAAATTTACTTACAAATTAAGCATCCTGGTCTTTCACACAGCTAAATATGAAAAGGACCGGGTGAATAATACTCAGCCTCACTTAATTGGCTAGTGAACACTATAACTGGAACTGGATGTCTGCTTAAGACTTCTGACTTCAGCAATACGATATAAATTATACGATCCAAAGCTCTCAATTTACAGAGGAAAGAAGAAACAAACAAGTTCATTTATTTATTCCAAGAATCTAAAATAGAACAAGAAGTTAATCTTAACAGGGAAAAGTTCTATGAAGGAAAAATTCATTTCAGGAAATAAAAATAAAAAATATCAACAAAGTAATTTTACATGGAAAAATAATCTGCAAAAAAATTTCTATCTATATGCAATCCTCAAATTTTCCCATCTAACAGCAACTCTTCTGTATGGCCTCTTAGAAATAAGAGGTCTTTTCACAGTACTGAACAAAAACATCTCCATTTATGAAGTCCCTAATGAGGCTGCCACTTAACTGAGTCTTCAAAAAATAGAAGAAAAAGGGAAAACAAAGTTACTATAGAAATACTATCCTTCCTGCCAGCACTTACCTTTCAAAGGCAACTGGAGCCTTTCACAGTAACAGAATCAACAATAAAGTTTGTGAGAATGGCCCTAAATTTGAAAGTCTTTAAATGAAAAGTAACTGTTTGCGAGATGGTGATTTAACAGGAAAAACAAAGATTTCTCAGTCCAGATTTTACTAGTATATTTTATGAAGTCTGTCAATACCAGCCCAAGCAGAAAAACCATACAGCATGACGATACAGCTTTTATATTGTGTGACTGTATATTAGGTTGGTTGAAAAGTAACTGTGGTTTCAGACCATAAATTTTAAATCATTATAACTAGGCTCAAACACATCTTTATTAATCAAAATAGAAACCATTACAATCAACACATTTCTGCCAACGAGAAATAAATTTATTCTCGTAGCGTGAAAAAATCCATTCTGTGAGATTTGACGAGTTCCTGGAAAGCATGTTCTGTCTCCTGCTGGTTGTTGAAGAATCTTCCCTGCAAGTTGTCGAGATGCTTGAAGAAGTTGTAGTCAGTCGGCAAGAGATCAGGTGAATATGGTGGATGAGGCAAAACTTTGTAGCCCAGTTCTTTCAACTTTTGAAGTGTTAGTTAAGTGTGACATGCAGTCACGTGTTGTCATGGAAAAGAATTGGGCCCTGTCTGTTGACCACTGCTGGCTGCAGGTGCTGCAGTTTTTGGTGCATCTCATACTTCTCAGGTATGATTTCACCAGGATTCAGAAAGCTGTAGTGGCTCAAACGGGACCACCAAACAATGACCATGACCTTTTTTTGGTGCCTGTGTGGCTTTGGGAAGTGCTTTGGAGCTGCATTTTGGTCCAGCCACTGAGCTGGTCTTCACCAGTTGTTGAATAAAATCAACTGTTTGTTGCACATCACAATCCGATCAAGAAAATGGTTCATTATTGTTGTGTAGAATAAGAGAGGACAACACTTCGAAAGAAAAACTTTTTTATTTTCGGTCAGATCACAAGGCACCCACTTATCAACCTTTTCCACCTTTCCAATTTGTTTCAAATGCCTAATGACCACATCATGGTCGACGAGCTCTGCAGCAACTTCTTGTGTAGTTTTAAGAGCATCAGTTTTGATGATGGCTTTCAACTGGTCACTGTCATCTTCTGATGATTGGCCACTATGCTCCTCATCTTCAAGGCTCTGCTCTCCTTTGCAAAACTTCTTGAACCACCACTGCACTGTACTTTCATAGGCAGTTCCTGGCCCAAACATGTTGCTGATGTTGTGAGTTGTCTCTGCTGCTTTACAACCCATTTTGAACTTGAATAAAAAAATTGCTCAAATTTGCTTTATGTCTAACAATCATTTCTATAGTCTAAAATAAATATAAACAGCAAGTAATAAGTCATTAGCAAAAAAAAGTGAGAAATGCATATTAAAATGAGTAATGTAACATTTAAGAATGTATTCCAAAAAAAAGTACTCCAATATCAAATGGCAAAGTTCAACAATGTAAAACCGCAATTACTTTTGCACCAACCTAATTCTAAATGTCTGAAAAGCATTTTTGTGTTTTCTTTCCTTTATGGATTTTCATCATTTGACCTGGATTCCTAACAAGACCCTCATTTAAGGCACGGTAGAAAGAAAAGCTCTGATTTGTAGTGGGAGAGTTCCACGTGTGATCCTTATACAACAACCAACATAGTCATGAATCAGGAGTTATCTGCATTTACCGACAGCAACTAACTCTACTCAGAACAAAGGGACAATAATCTGAAGGAAAAAATGAGTATAAAATATCCTCACTTTTAAAGTTACACCTTAGTAATGACAGAAGATTGGATTTAGAAATCTTACATATGATAAAATGTCATCTTAATAATAACAGTAATAGCAGCTAATATTTTACTTAATACTGTGCTATGTAATACTCTAAGTGCTTAATACAACCCTTGGAAGATACTACTACTATTATCCCCATTATACAGATGGGAAATTAAAATACAGAATTTGTAAGTAACTTGCCCAAAGCCAAACAGTGATGATCAGAACATAGCTGGGATTTGAACTCAGTTTCCGAAGACCATGCTCCTAACCATAGTACCTCTATGAAAAAATTAAATGTTTATATTCTAAGACAACTTCTCATGCTTTAAAGCTGCCTTTGAAAAGTTTAATGAATATACATAGTAGATAATCAAAAATGTGTTGAATGAGGAAATCTATTGCAGAATTGCTACTATTACATATTCACATATAACATGTTTTCCTCCCACTTCCTTAAAATCTATTCCATAAAAACCTCAGTGCGCAAATTACTCATCTTCCTCACACCAAAAATATATGAAGATACTATTTATGAAACACCTGCTGGATCTGTACTATTCTTTTTAAAACTAGGAAGTGTTTCATACTTAGCTTTACAGAAGTCTTTATAGAATCTGACGTTAAAACACGCATGGATTTTTAAATATCCAAAGACAAACACAAAGCACAAACCTTTAAAAACATAGTTTACCACATCTTTATTCCAATAAAGTAGTTGTCAACTGAAGGTGATTTTGTCTCCAGGGGACACTTGGCAATGTCTATAGATACTTTTGGTTTCAACTAAAGGTTGGGGGCAGGGGTGTGCTTACTAGCCTCTAGTAGGCAAACTCTATAATGCCCAAGACAGCCCTCCCTCCACACCGAAAAATCATCTCCACCCAGGTCAAGCCATGTTAATTTAACGAAGTCCCTAAGTAAAACAAGGGAGATTACCCAAACAAGTTCAGTCAGCAAACCACTATTAACAACAGGAAATCATTCCTTGTACCCACTCGTCCTCATCTACTTGGCTCAAGGTACATTTCAGGAAGAGGGTAAGCTAACCCCTTAAATGGTTCAGCAACTCTCTTTCCGAACTCTCTGGAAACTAAGTATTCTCAACATTTCATTGTTGTTAAGTTGCTAAGTCATGTGACTGTTTTGTAACCCCATGGACTGTTGTAGCCTGTCAGGCTCCTCTGTCCATGGTATTTCCCAGGCAAGAATACTGGAGTGGGTTGCTATTTCCTTCTCCAAGGGATCTTCCTGATCCAGGGATTGAACCCGTATCTCCCGCATTGGTAGGAGTATTCTTTACCACTGAGCCACCATGGACAACATTTTAAAGTCCCAACATTTAAAAAATATTCCCAAATAAAAGAAAATGGCAGGCATTCCTAAGTGATACAAAATTTGCCCACCAACAAAATAAACTTCAAATGCTGCCAGTTTCATTAAGTAATCCCAAAGTGAGATAAAATGGTGGTCCTTAAATCCCTTTTTTGCATAAAACAGAATAAAATAGCACAAGTCAATTAAAAAATACTGGTATACTATGGAAAAATTCTCCTAAGATCTCTTTTATGGTACTGTCACACACGCACTCCCGCCCCGCCTTCATTTACGTACTCTCGTCTACAAGGTCCAGCTCAAATCCAGTCCACACCAACCTCTCTTCCAACTCTTACACTCTGGCACAGTAATAAAACTAAAATCTCCTTAAGAAAAACAAAGGGTTTACACTTCATCATTTCTGTGTCTTTGGAATTAAAAATCACCAACATGGCATGTATGTGTTTTCTGACCAATCTACTATACAGACTAATATTTAACTCTCCGCACGAAAAGAAATGAGGAAAAAGCGCCAACGTGTTACCTCCTCTTCACTCTCTTTATCTTCATCCTCTGAGGACTCCTCTTTGTTTTTCTTTTCCTCTTCATCACTGCTAGATTCATCTGACAGGATTTCAGGACATTTGGTTCGCTTAGCTTTCCTGGCCATCCCAGAACTGTTCCGTTCCTTTTTGTTGCCTTTGCTAGAACTTTTTTTAGATTTTGGCAATGGCTGCGTAAAATAAAAAATACCAGTGAGGACTTAAGAGAATACCAATGAGATACTACAGTTCCAAGTCAATCACCTGTTTCTGATAAGTACCTCTCAACTCAACAGCTTCTTTCCTGACACAAGCTTAGCAGCTTTACAGAGTAATATACCTCTAACTTCACGTGTCACATTAACCTTTTTGCTTGCATTACCAATAGCTTTTCATTTTGTTTAGAACTCTCAACACCCAGGCAAGAGACTCTTCACATACTGATATAGGACTAGAAGTCTGAGTGTACACTGTGTGACATTTAAGACGTCTACTTATACTTCATCAGGACAATATTTTCAGTTAGACTCATCATTTATTTCATTCCTATCAACATTAAAACTGTCACTGTCTTCCTGCTTTCCTCCAATCAACAGACTGAGAGACATCATCCATAAAGGAAATAAAACCTCACTTTACACGTCCTGAATTTATGAACCATATATTTTATATTCATATTACCTAGGGGTTCTTCTACTTTCAGTAATGCCAGGATTACATTCTCACTTCTGATTTTAAACACAGTAAGTGTTTAAACACAGTAAGCAGTAAGTGTCGAGTATGTTAATTATGAAACTAATTAGGAACTACAAAATAAGTGCCACTGCCATTACTTTGATATTCAATTAAATCTTGCATATTTAAAAAGCAGAGATCACATGAGGAAAATGATTTGATTATATTAACCAACAAATTTAATTTTTAAATGCTTTCTTAGGGGAGTAATTGGTAACTTCAGAAATTGAAAACCATAAAGTAACTTTGCATAAAGATTCTGAAAAAATATATACTACGGAATTAAAATTATGCATATCTTTTGTCTTTGTTTTTGCCTATGTTATTTTCTACAATAAGCAGAAACATTAAGGAAAATTCCATAACATAATCTTAAGATACACAATTGTGTACACGTTCTCAGTAACTTCAAGTAGTATCTCTCACGAACAGAGCCGAACCACAGCTCCCTTCCCTTCCGGAAACTCTCAGGCTTTGGAGTCACTGTTACCCACACCAAAATTGAGAAGTGGCTGTTTTGTGTAATGTGGCACTTTCAGGCTATCTACAACCCACGGGACAGCCTCCAACTTGCCCAACCTACCCTTCTAAAGGCAGACTGGGAAACAGTCAATCTAGGTGCCTCCAGAAACTAAGTTAGTGGACAAAGATATTTCTCAGAGAGGTTCTCCATAAATCTCCTAGGATAAACATATACAGATAATCTCGTTAGGTGAACTACTGCCATTACCAGGAACCAATCCATTTTGATGAATTCTTTGATATGTGTTTGGAGAAAAGCTAACTCTGTCTAAACTCACTACTCATTAAATGAAATCCAAGATATGAATATATTTGAAAAAAGTGATCTCCCTATGTCAGCTCAGGAACCAGATGCAGGTGTTGAGAAAATAATCTGTATGTGAAATCAGTTAAGATGAGGACTGGAATGGGGAGGGGGGGTGCTGGATAAATCTGCACAAGAAAATGAAAGGATGTTTCATCATTCAAGAACCCAATCAAGAAAATTCAACTTCTAAAAATAAATGAAGAGATCTTCATTTTTTTAAACTAATAATATATAAGTGCCTTAAGAGTTTCTAAAAATAGTTGAATATATTCATCAGAAACCAGTGTCAAGAGCATCCATCCCTTTGAGGAACAAAATCTAACAAACAAGATAGAAGTACAAAAGGAGAGTAAAACAATGTTAAATCAACCCTTTCAAGCACCTTTAAGACTATTCTAGAGCAGAAAAGATGAATACTTATGACTTTATAGTGTTTTCCTTAAATGATGGAAGCAGATGGTAGCATAGAAAATACCCTGAGATCGATACCATTAGATTAAGGAGTAATCAACACAGAATCAGATATGAAAAATGGATATTAGAATAAGACATCATTAAAAAAAAGATAAAACAATGGTTCTCAACGTATGGTTCATGGACCCCGGAGTTTCTTGAGACCTTCCCCAAAGCCCTAAAGGTCAGAACTATTTTCATAGTAATACCAAGAGAGTATTTATTTGCTCTTTTCACTGCCCTGACATTTGTAGTGATTGCTTAAGCAACAAAGGTAGGCAAACCTACTGATACCTCACGGAGCCTGAGGCAGAAACTTGGGTTTGTAGTCATTTCACTCCTCACCACCTCATAACCAACCACACACTAGTCCTTGATGTTGACTCTCAACCTAACCTCTGAGTACATCTTCAAAACATCCGTACAACAAAATGGGAGGTTCACATACAGTACTCTGGCTCCAGGAGGAAGTTCACGGATTTTCTTGACGAAAAGCATTTGTGCAACTGAGCAGTGAAAATGCCTGGGAAATACCATGGACAGAGGAGCCTGGTAGGCTGCTAGAGTTCACTGGGTTGCAAAGTTAGCTACGTTTTTCTCTGGAACATTATTTTTAAAAGGATAATTGAAAAATGATGCCTATTCAGACTTCGCATTTGAAAGACATATTCTGAAAAATGAATGTGAGTCTGTCACCTCAAAAAAAACCCCACAATACCCCAAACCGACAGCACTTGTTTCCAATGATAAATTTCAAAGTTTCAAGTGAAAATTAAATTTTGGAAAGTTCACCTCCACTATCATGGGCCTGACAGCCTCCCAGTACTTGAAGATTTTCCCCCCCTGATAATAGTTATGTTAATGAATGTCTTTTTTTGACAGTGAAATGTGCTAACATTTGGAAGATATGCGTAATTCAGGGAATCACTATTTTCCAAATGGAGGGTACCTATCAGAAAATCACACACAGGTAAAAGATCCAAGTTTATTAGCATGATTTTAGATACTACATTACAGCTAACCTTTAAGACTCCGCCCCCCCCAAACTATGGAGGTTTACTGCTGTATCAAAGGAGACTATCCAAAATTACTGGAAAGGCTTTTTAAAATATCCCCCCTTTTTCTAACTACATAGCTGTGTGAAGTTGGATTTTTTCTTATACTTCAAGCAAAACAATACATTATTGCAACAGAAGGAAATGCAGAAGCAAATGAGAATAGATCTGTCCTAAGTCAAGACACAAACAGATCTGCAAAAACAGAATGTCATTCTTCTCATTAAAATTTTGGAAAGTATAGCTTTTTTTCAGACAAAATATTACTTTTGTTAACATGCAGTGGGCCTGTTGCTATTTTAGAATTTTTCAGTTTTAATTTAGAATACAGTGTATATCAAAATGGGCTTCCCTGGTGGCTCAGTCTCTAACAATCTGTCTGCAACTAAGGAGACCTGAGTTCAGTCCCTGGGGTAGGAAGATCCCCTGGAGAAGGAAATGGCAACCCATTCCAGCATTCTTGCCTGGGAAATCCCATGGACAGAGGAGCCTCGTGGGCTATCATCTATGGGGTCACAAAGAGTCAGACACGATTTAGGGACTAAGTCACCACTACCCAATATCAAAATAACTCACATAAAACAAAAGCTCTAGAGGTCCTCACTAACTTTAAGAGAGTGATAGGGTCTTGAAGCTAAATACATTTGAAAACCACTGAGGAAAAATTGAATTAAACACATTCCTCATAATTCAGGCAACTTAGTAACTGCTTCTGGGGAAACAGTGTTCCAACTCATCTTTTAGATAAACCAATGAGAATTCCATCCCCATCACCTCTTCAATTTGTAGCTACATGACAAAAATATCCTTAGGGATCACTGTCCAGCTAATAGCAACAGGACCAAGAGCAGGCAAAAATAAAAGTCCCAGAGTTATTTCCCAGGTTTCTAATCTTAACGCCCTTCTCTCCTCACTAATGGACTCTGAGCGCTTAGGCCTTCTAGATCTCTTCTCAATTCTTTCCCATTACGATGAGAATATATGAAAATAACTGCTACAGGACTTAAGCTGAAAAGGCAAGTTCAGATAAATAACACTTCAATTCAGTGATGTCCTTTGCTACTGTTAAACAATTTGGGCAAATCTAATCCAGATTTGAAGCTGAAACTCTAATACTTTGGCCACCTGATGTGAAGAACTGACTCACTGGAAAAGACCCTGATGCTGGGAAAGGCTGAAGGCGGGAGAAGGGGACAACAGAGGATGAGATGGTTGGGTGGCATCACCGACTAAATGGATATGAGTTTGGGTAAACTCCGGGAGTTGGTGATGGATAGGGAGGCCTGGCGGGCTGCAGTTCATGGGGTCAGACTGAGTTACTCAACTGAATCCAGAGTTTAGAATAATGGCAAAAACCGTAAGACCATTTCACTCCCCTGTCCAGCTCCTGGGCTCTCTTGATGTTTCTGGAAACCCAACCCAAGAAACTTCAAAAAGCCAGCTTTTTTCACCCCTTTTTCATCACCTTACTCCAGTATCTAGTGTGCTCTGGCTCGAGCACACTACCTTGTCTTTCTGGATCTGATTACACACTGTACACCCTCCCTCACCAGCCCAACACTTCCTCCTCAGCCCTATTACTGTTCAAGTGTCTTCTAGATACATAACTGTGGATTCTTTGTATTTCCGTCCCATTTGACATTTAGGTAACAATTATCTATCTTTCTTAATCTTACATCCTTTATGCTTGATAAGGGAGAACACATCTGTATGCCTTCTCTGTTTTCTCTATCAAAATTGTTGCGTGTATGTCAACCAAAGGAAAATTCTTTGAATGTAGAAGATATTACTGAATATTGATAGCAATGTTGCTAACTATTAAAATGTTCATTAAAGAAAAAGAGAGAGAAAGGAGAGGCTAAAAAGAATTGATTTGTTACTGAAATAGTAAGAATTGATCCTCACTTTGCCAGAAGGCTTTGGATGCATTAAAAAATTCAAGATCCTTTTCACCAGTTCACTATTTACACCCGATCTCTCCAAGTCAAGAACCTCGCAGATGCTCTTTAACATGGCATTTCTAAATCTGAAACAGAAAACGGAAAAAGCCAATGTGATTACGTAGGAAAATTTATAAACATTCTCCACAATATAAAGATAAGAGCTAACCCAACTGGCTCAGCCACAAACATTAAGCAAGCAGCCAGTGTTTCTCTGAATCTTAGAAGCACTCCCAATAATCCTGACTGGTGCATGCACAAAATATAGCCAGGTACCTATTATAAACAGAAAACATCATTTACCATTTAAGTTTTAATAGTGGTGTAAGAAAAAACTTACTTCATTCACTAGAAAATTATGTAAAATTTTTCATTACTTAAAATTCACAAACTTGTTAATTCTTGTGGCCGGTGATTAAATACTATATTTCCCCCCGAGTATTCCTACTGACAATGTCTCAAAGAAGGTAATAGGTAATCATATTTAATATTCAAGTTTTAAACTACAGGGGACTTAATAAAAAACTTTTAACAATGTATCATCTCATTAAAAAAATTGTTTAAAAAGAATATATCATCTTGTCTGCATTAGGGTGGAAATTATTTCTATTAACTTGATTATCTTCAAAGTAGTTTAAATGGCACTTAAAAGTGAGGGAATGGAGTGGCTGACACAGAATAGGAGTGGAAGAGTTTTTACTACATTTACATTCCCTTTGGACCTTCTGAATTTGGAGCTGTGCGAATGATTTACCTCTGTGTATCATTCTTCTAAGGAACAGAAATGTCTTTGAGCTTTCAATAATCTTGATAGCCACTATTTTTCAGAAAGCAAGTTAATAGTTTATGATGACATGGTCTTGGAATTTAAAGCAAAGAATCAGCAGTCTACTGAAAATGTAAGGGCAGTTATACTTAAATGTTAAAAAAAAAAAAAGCTGAAGCACATTAATCTAAACATGATTATTTATAAAGATAACTTACTTTTTCAACATTTCTTCCTTCTTTTTATACTGGATACTTCCTTTTTCAAACGGAAAGCCACTGAACTGACCCACATTCTTCTTTAATGAGGACACCTGAAAACGTTTCTCCTATTATTAATGCTACTTATTACCCAGTAATGTAAACAAGAAAAATTTCAAAGCCAACATTTTTCTTTTCACATTTGTCTCCACGTTACAATAGTGGTTTATTCCACATTTTAAAATTCACAATGGAAAAGTGCATTTGTTACTAAAATACTAACATTATAAAATGTTTACAAACTTAATTCTTTGAAAATACCAATTTCAATTAAAATGTATTTCATTTGGGAAACTTCCCGAGTAATTATAAAACCACAATTAAATGTTATCTGATAACACCCAGGGATATGGAAAGCTACTACTTAAAAGACACTCTTATTCCCTGGCAGTTCAGTGGTTTTGGCTCCCCATTCTCACTGTAAAGGCCCAGGTTCATTCTCTGGTTGGGGAATAAATATTCCACAAGCCAGGCAGTGCAGCCAAAATAAATAAATAACTTAAAAAAAAAAATTCCTTCCTTAAGTAACATAAGTTACCAGTACTATTAATTTTTCAAATAAGACAGTCAGGGATTTATTCTTTAAAAAGTAAAGAACAGAGTCCCTCCCAAAGTCAATACCATTTAGCAGTAATGGGACTTGTGTAGATCAGACTATTGTCAAGGTGGAATGAGGTAACACACATGAAAACAAAGCTTACGACACTTCAGACAGCCGAACAATGTCAAGCTTTACTTTGCCCATGCATAGCCCAAAGCGAAGTGTCCTCAGGTGTATGGAACACTGAAGTTGTGTGTACAGTATTATGATCAGTAAATGAAACACTGATTTATTTTAACAAACTGCTGGCAAAAAATTATCCCCTGGTTTATCAGATATTTCCTCATAAGGAGATACAATATTCTGTATCGTTTATTCTGAATGGCTAGAAACATTCAAAAAATAAATTTCTTCTAACACAGTTAAAGATCACTAAATCAAAACTTTGATTTCACAATCTGAAATTTTAGTTTGGCTTAAAAACAACTATGGGCTTCCCTGATAGCTCAGTTGGTAAAGAATCTGCCTGCAATGCAGGAGACCCCAGTTCGATTTCTGAGTTGGGAAGATCTGCTGGAGAAGGGATAGGCTACCCACCCCAGTATTCCTGGGCTTCCGTTGCGGCTCAGCTGGTAAAGAATCTGCCCGCAATGCGGGAGACCTGGGTTCGATCCCTGGGCTGGGAAGATCCCTTAGAGAAGGGAAAGGGTATCCGCTCCAGTATTCTGGCCTGGAGAATTCCATGGACTGTATAGTCCATGAGGTCGAAAAGAGTCGGATGCGACTTTCACTTAAAAACAACAATATAAAGAGCTCTGGATGTTACAATACTAATGGCTATATCTAGCTACATTGTATGGATTTGAGATTGATCTAGTTGATTTAGTTCTGGAACTAAAGTCCTTTCCAGAACTAAAATTATGTTCCTGTTGTAAAGTATTTTAACACATAAGTACACTACTAGGTAAAAAGTATAAAAAAGGTCTTACTGTTCCTGGTCTGTTGTAAAGCAGTTTATGGAGATTTCTAAGTTCATCTGTTTTCTTCTTACTCAAAAAGAAATGTATCCTTTCAATTTCACAAAGTTTCTGCCCTTTTCCTGGGGGGGGGGTGGAAATACCATGTTAAACACCCATTATGTGTTAGAACATTTAATGAGAATTATTTTTAGAGCTTAGTTTACATATAACTTCTGCTCTCACAGGACAAATTAAATTACACCTATAATATATTAGTACTTAATAAACACTAAAAACTAAACATTGCTGACCATCATTTTGTATACTGAGGCATTTTCACTACAGAATGAAAGGAACAGAAACTTACCTTGTGCAATTGTAAATGGCTCTCTTTGTAAAGAAGAGACTTGCATCGTCAACCTCTCTACTTTCTTCTTTTCCCTCTTGCCTTCCACAATGAGGCTCTTTTCTAGAAGTTAATTTAACACTTCTTAAGTAACAAAAAGCTTAAAGGATGTATTATATCAACATGTAGGAGAAAAAAAACTGTGGAAACCTAGTACCCCCTAAGTATGATTTAGAGAAGCAAATGACACAACAGAGGTGAAAATACTTGGTAAGTTAGTATCATCAGTGAAATTTTAAAAATGTAATATTTTATTGACCTGGCCAACTTAACAGAGGAACTGGTGCTTCAAAAAAAAAAAAAAATCAGAAAGCAAACAAACTTTTATCTAGCTACAATTATTGCTACAGAAGTCAATTTTTGAAAAATCACCAATATGCTCATTAACCTACAATTTGATTAGACATATTCTATTTATTGGGATTCCGTTTACTGTACATCAGAAAACAGCAAGTTAAAATTGAGATAAAAGAATTTCAAGAGATATCCAAGGAAAGCAGTAATTTAGTAAGCTGATAGAACAAAGAAAAAGAAGAACAATAAGACAGAGCACCCAGGTTAGTTACTACAGCTAGGGTAAAATTCTGCAAGTTAACATTTAAGGCAATCAACTGGGATACCATTACTTTGTAGTTCAATAAATGATATTCATAATAATGGTCATAAAACCTTGGGAAAAAAGTTTTGCAATGTTTAGTCTGGACTGCATTTTTTAAAGCTAGGTAGTATATACTTTAACACTTAAAATATTAAGCTGGATTTTCTAAAACCCATTTATTTTCTGACTGAGATAAACTCAGACAAATAAGAGGACGCTACATATTGTTAGAAGGCCTTCCATTCATTCACCTGAATGCCTGTTTTGTGCAAAGCTGCACTAGATACTAAGTGGGCATCAACAGAGGATTAAGAAATTGAGGGACTCCCCTGGTGGTCCAGTGGCTAAGACTCAGTTCTCAATGCTGGGACCCTGGGTTTGATCCCTGGTTGGGGAACTAGATACCACATGCCACAACTAAGATCATGTGCAGCCAAATAAAGAAATAAAAATAATATTAAAAAAAGAAATTGAATATTTCCTGAAAAGAGACTATATCTACTAGAGTCTAGGAGACTCAAATATACTCCAAAGAAGATAATACACTTCAAGAAAGATAAAATTGAAGTTCTGTGAGTTGATGAAAGAGTCATTGTTTTAGGATTATGGAAAAAGGATCAAAACATTGGAGCTGGCTTTGAAAGACAGGCAAGATCTGCAGATGTAACGCTCAGCCCAGAAATTTAAAAAAAAAGGAAAAAAAAAGGGACTCCAGCAGGTGTGCTCTGGCCATGGCGTGTATTAGCTGAACGAAGAATGGACAGACAGCACTCTAAAGCAACTCTGAAGATCACCCGGCTTTCCTTCCCTGAATGATTTATGTCCTTTACTGGCTGTTGATTACCATCTATAAGCTAATGACTTCCCTGGTCTACCTCCAGTCCAGAGCATTCTCTTGAGCTTCATACTGTCAACTGGACAGCTCCACTTCATGTCCTACAGGCGCCAAACTCAATGCACCCAAAACAGAAGTCATAATCATCTCCACTCACTCACCTTCGTGAATTCTACTTTTCAGAAAATGGTAGTATAATCTACCCAGCTGCCAACGACAGAAACCTCGAAGTCATCTTTTATGAGGCATCTCCTGCCACCTTTCCCCTCACTCCCCAAACCGCTGCCAAGTCAAGTCAATTCCACACCTTATTTGGCACAAATTTCAGTGCCGTGTTTCTAGATGCCTCACTAGTAGAGTTATATTTTCAGGGCTAAGTAGGATAAAAACATCCTCCATTTAAATTGATACACAAACTCCTCAGAGGAGGAAAAGAGAACAGTAACAAATTTAAGACAACTACAAAACTGCCTGGGCAATTTTTTTTTTTAACTGTCATGTTTAAAAAAAAACCCCACAATTTGAACTATCAATCTCCCAAGCATTACTGTACTGGTCATTTATAGTGCCTTTATTGAACACATGACTTCTATAATTTTTTCCTGACATGAAGAAATTCATCATCTCATTGGTATCCAAAAGCAAAAACTGCAGGAAAAAGTGCTGAGAAAGTCTTGGACTAGCAGTGAGATACTGCAGCCAATTTTCAGTTATTAATTATGAATAATTTAAAATTAATCCGTATTTCTCTCCTAAGCGTTTCTGTACTTAAATGCAGACATGCTTCCCTTCTTAGAGCACCTACCACTTTAGACAAATAAAAAAGCACACTGAGTAATCTCAACCCAGATTGTATTCATAAAATGCTGATTATGGACTGGTTTAGGCTTGGAAAAAAACACAACAGTGAAACCTGGGTTTGGGACGAAAATCTCAAACCTCTTCCCAAGTTTGGCTGAGTTGTAATCAAGTATTAAATAAATCCAGATTGGGCTAATATCATCAAGGAATGCTAAGATCTCTGACACGGAGTTTTAAGTGGCTGGAAACATTTCATGAAGCTGGCATACCTCAAGACTGACCGCAGGACCACTCCTCGATTCTGTAAGGTTCTCCCCGTTTCAAACGTCCAGTCACATAGATCACTACTGTTCTCCCTCTACACCAAAACTGAGACAACTCTGAGCTCTTTATTTTAACTTTCTTTTCACAGTTCACTGCTTTCGTACTCTATTTTAAGGAGCAACCGCTTTCACCGGTGTTTCCCTGTGAAAGTAACTCTCCCAAGCCTCTGAAACGAACGTCTGCTTAAGTTCAACAAATATACTCAAACGATTAAAATATTTCCAGGTCTAGCATTAACAACTTCTTCAATTCTTACTGTCAGAGATTTACAATTTCGAAACGCAAAGGATGTGTACTGAAGAGCAAAAGTAAAAGATTACCGTAGTACCCCAAGGCCAGCAGTTAAAAAAAAGCAAAAAAACAGATCTGAAACTTAGAAACTTCCTGTCAAACAGTGCAATGTTATGAACGTCTGTTGCTGGTGAAAAGTAAACGGAACGAGGATTTTGTTCTTTTTAAAATAGAATTCACAAAGTTATTTTCTCCGCTGCTGCTCGGAGCGCGCGCACACACAGACAAACCCTAGATAATTCTACATTCTTACTGAAAAAAAAAAAAAATAATAATCACTCCTACTGAGCGTCTGTAAGTGCACAAAGAGCCAGAAAAAGCGTTTTCGGTACAATCCATCACTAGGAAAGACGACGTCCTGTCCCCACCTTTCTCTTCCTCCTCCTCCTCCTCCTCGTCGTCGTCCTCGTCCTCCTCTTCACTTTCCTCTCTCGGGCCGGGCATGTCGGGCTCTTTTTCGGACGCGGGCTGGGCGGGGGCTGCCTCTCCCTCCGCAGCTGTGCCCGAGGAGGACATGCTGTGGACCTGCAGGCGCGGAGGACACCAAACCCCTTGGCTCGGTCTCCCCTCGCCCCCGGCCGCCCCGACCGGCCGGCCCACCCTGCGCAGCCCCAGCGAGCCGCGAGGAGCCCCGACCTCAAAGTTTGCCTCCCCGCGTATCCGGGACGACTGCGCTCACTCCCCCGGGGGGCGGCTTTTCTCTCTGGCCCCGCGGGCCGTCGCGCGTGCCGAGGCGGGAAAGCGCGGGCGCCGCGCCGCCCCTCCCACCGCCCGGCCCCGCGCCGCCGGCCGCCCCGCGTCCCCTCCCCTCCCCCCGCCCCAGGCCGCCGTCCAAATGGCCGCGGAGGTGCGGGCGGGGCCCCGCGCGCCCTCTCGGTCTCCCCTCGGCCGACGCAGCCCTCACCGCGGGTCCTGGCGGCCACGGGCCTGGCGCGCGAGGGCACGAAGAGGCTCCCGGAGGAGGCGACGGGCGCCGAGGAGGACGCGCACGGGCCGCTCCCTGGCGTGACGCTCGCGCCGCGCTCTCGGCTGCCCAGAATCAACACGATTTTCAAAATGGCGGTTCGGGAAGGAAAGCGGGAATGCGGCGGCCAATCAGGGCCGCGAGCTGGGAGTTGGCGCGCGCGGGGTTGCGGGGGGCGGGGCGGGCGCTCGCCTCTGAGGAAAGCCCCCCGAGCCGGGGTGGAGCCTCGCGAGGGCGCCCCGGCCGCGGGCGCAGGGGCCTCGCGCGCTCCGGCGCCGCCCCGGTGGCGTCCCGTCGCCGATCCGGCGCTCCGCCGGGAAAGCGGACAGGCCGCGTCGCGGGCGGCGGGCGGGAGCGGGCGCGGGGCCGGCGTGGCGGCGCTGAGCGGAAGAACGCTAGGGGGCCTGCCTGTGTATTGTCTCCGCGGCTCGTTCCCGGAAAGGAGGAGGAGCGGCCGTGGGTCCGGGAGGCGGCGGGAGGGAGGGAGGGAGGGTGAAGAAGTTTACATCCAGTGAAGTCCCTGCTGCAGTTATTTCCCAGAGGTTGAGGGGAATTACTAAGTGAGTGATCTCTTTTGGGTCCCAAAGATCACGCTGGTGATGACTCCTGAATCTGCTGTTGTTAGGAGGACCCCATCGCTTGCAAAGTGCATCGCGAGGAAGAAGATCCTACTGCATAGAAAGTTCGCGTCACCGGAGACAAAAAGATTTCCAGACCTGTAAATGTTAGGGGGAAGTCGTTTGTGTTCGTTATAATAGAAGAAAAAACGGAATCGCTCAGTCCAGACTCTTCTGGAGACGTGGGCCATCTCCGCAGAATCCTTTAAAACTTAAAAACAACAACAACACATTGCTCCCATAGCCTTGAGTTTCCGGGCCTGTAGGTCAAAACCCTCGCAATAAACTCATATTTGGCTTTGTTAAAACGGAACACTGCTCCTCCCCCACACCTCGCTCAAATGCTCCACCTTTGTGTCTGTGATTCCCATTGTTTCACATCCCCCCCCCCCCCCCGCACCCCGCACCCCCTCCCCCCTCCTGCCCCGCCTCTGTCGGCCCAAAGGATTCTTTTATTGGACGTATTTATATTAGAAACAGGGTCAGTTAAATTTGCCCGAATGGATTCCTCTTTGTATGGCAAAAATTAGACATGGTCTTTGAATCTTCTCTTTTCCTTTTGTGCCCCTACGGAAAACATAAGCAAGTTCTGTCTGAAAACAAGCAAATTGTGTCATTTCTTCCCTCAAATTTTAAACCATCTCCCACTCTACTGGTGCCACTCAATCCTATCCATTCTCTTGCTTGGATTTTGACATAGTCCCTCACTGATTAGGTGGCTTACACGTTGTTACCTCCACCTCCTACTACATTTGGGAGTTTTGTTTTCAGTTACTCTTGCTTCAGTTCAGTTCAGTTCAGTTGCTCAGTCGTGTTCGACTCTTTGCGACCCCATGAATCGCAGCACGCCAGGCCTCCCTGTCCATCACCAACTCCAAGAGTTCACTCAGATTCACGTCCATCGAGTCAGTGATGCCATACAGCCATCTCATCCTCTGTGGTCCCCTTGTCCTCCTGCCCCCAATCCCTCCCAGCATCAGAGCCTTTTCCAATGAATCAACTCTTTGCATGAGGTGGCCGAAGTACTGGAATTTCAGCTTTAGCATCAATCCTTCCAAAGAAATCCCAGGACTGATCTCCTTTAGAATGGACCGGTTGGATCTCCTTGCAGTCCAAGGGACCCTCAAGAGTGTTTTCCAACACCACAATTCAAAAGCATCAATTCTTCGGCGCTCAGCTTTCTTCACAGTCCAACTCTTACATCCATACATGACCACAGGAAAAACCATAGCCTTGACTAGATGGACCTTTGTTGGCAAAGTAATGTCTCTGCTTTTCAATATGCTATCTAGGTTGGTCATAACTTTCCTTCCAAGGAGTAAGTGTCTTTTAATTTCATAGCTGCAATCACCATCTGCACTGATGTTGGAGCCCCAAAAACTCTTGCTTAAAACTCTCCAATAGCTCTATGCTCAAGTACTTCTCCTACCCCAATACCATCACTATTCCCTTTCCATTCTTTTTCAGTAATTCACTTATTCATTCTAAAATATTTGTTGCAAACCTCCTCTCTTTCAGTCACTAAGAGCTGCCATCTTCAAGCTTATGTTCTACTTGAGACAGTGAACAAGTGAATACACTATACGATGAATAGCTATAAAAGTAAAGCAGATTAAAGGAGATGGGAAGTACCAGTAGGATGGATAGTGTTTTATTTTACATATTGATACTTAAGGAAGATCTTGTTAATAAGATAACATTTGAAAAGAGATCCTAAGTATTAATAAATGAGAGCAGTGGAGAAAGTGGATATATTCCTAAGAATTCTCTAGAGTTTTGAATGTGAGTTATGATGATTTGGGGGTTTTCATTCAACGTGTTAGTCGCTCATTCATGTCTGACTCCTTGCAACCCCATGGGGTGGAGCCCTCCAGGCTCTTCTGTCTGTGGAATTCTCCCAGCAAGAATACTGGAGTGGGTTGCCATTCCCTTCTCCAGGGGGTCTTCCCGACCCAGGGATTAAACCTGGCTCTCTGGCATTGCAGGCAGATTCTTTAGATCTGAGCCACCAGGGAAGCCCCAATAAACAGCCATTTACTGAGATGAGGAAAAGCCCTCAGCGGTTGAGGAGGAGTATTTGTTTTGGGGAGTGGTCGGTACAGAAATCAGTTATTTCACTGAGGCCTGTTAGGTTTACCTGTGTGTGCTCAATCAGTCATGTCCAACTTGCGATCTGCATTGCAGGCAGATTCTCTACCACTTGAGCCATCAGAGAAGCCCAGTCAGATTCCTGTTAACTCCAAATGGAGATTCAGACTAGGCAATTGGATGTGAAAGTCACATTCAGGAGAAACTCTAGCTCACGATATAGATGTGGGAATTGTCAACATATAAGAGGGCTTCTCTGATGGCTCAGATGGTAAAGAATCTGCCTGCAATGCAGGAGATCCATGTTCAATCCCTGGGTTGGGAAGACCCCCCGGAAAAAGGAATGGCAATCCAGTAGATGGTATTGAAAGCCCTTAGCCTAAAGGAACTCATTCAGTTCAGTTCAGTCGCTCAATCATGTCCGACTCTTTGCGACCCCATGGCCTGCAGCACACCAGGCCGTCCCTGTCCATCACCAACTCCCGGAGTTAACTCAAACTCGTGTCCGTTGAGTCGGTGATGCCATCCAACAGTCTTATCCTCTGTCATCCCCTTTTCCTCCCGCCTTCAATCTTACCCAGCATCAGGGTCTTTTCCAATGAGTCAGTTCTTCACATCAGGTGGCCAAAGTATTGGAGTTTCAGCTTCAGCATCAGTCCTTCCAATGAATATTCAGGGCTGATTTCCTTTAGGATGGACTGGTTGGATCTCTTTGCAGTCCAAGGGACTCTCAAGAGTCTTCTCCAACACCATAATTCAAAAGCATCAATTCTTTGTGCTCAGCTTTCCTTATAGTCCAGTTTTCACATCCATACATGGCTACTGGAAAAACCATAGCATTGACTACATGGACCTTTGTCAGCAAAGTAATGTCTCTGCTTTTTAATGTGCTGTCTAGGTTGAAGGGCCTCACTAGCAGAGTGAGTATCAATAGAGGTGAGGAGAGGGTCAAGACTGTACACTGGATCTCACCAGCAGTTAGAGGTTCAAGAGAGGAAGCTGAAGCAGCAAAGGAGATGAGCCAGTGGGTTTGGCAGATATGTGGGAGCTTTAAAAGTTCTTACTCCTTTACGATATCAATGACATCAGGAGCAGAATCCTCGACAGTGAGTGTGGAAGAGGACGGTTGGCAGTTTTAGAGAGAGGAATGGGAGCTATTCATAAGGGAGAATGGGGGATGAATGTGGTAGGGTTGCCAGGCAGAGGCGAGGAGGACCCATTGACGTTAGTGGCCATGAAGTCAGAGTGAGACCAGCCAGGATTATATTTTTTCTGCAGCCATATTCAACTGCTAGGAGTAGGTGTAGAGGTGGTGAAGATTTGGATTTAACTGGGTTCACCTTTTGTCAGACAAGTATAGAGGAGAGAAAGGTGAGTTGAAGATGTGGGTGGGACAATGAACGTAATGATGGAGCAGAGAATCAGAGCTGAGTAGCGTGAAAAGAAACAACATGAGAGGGTGAGACATGCTGAACATGGGCAGGATGAAGAAGGAAGGTATTTATTTCCTTTGTTGCATTTACCACTGCCTGAAAATTTTAGTTGCTTACTGTCTGTCTTCCCCACTAAAATGTAAGCTCCTAGTGGATCCAGGGACTTTGTCTTGTTCATCACAGTATTCTTGGCACCTGAAATAGGCCCTGACACCTAGTAAGTGATGAACAGGGATTTGCAAAAAATAAAAATAAATAAATAAATAAATATATGGATTTGCCAAATGCGTGAACATGGAAACAACCTTTTATTGTGAAGATTCAGAGCTTTTTTTTTTGTTTATTGTGATGAGATGACATATCAGGATAAGATAGGTTCTTTTGGTAAAAGTTTACTCAACAGCAGTTAAACAATCTACAGTTTAACAATGGAAAGTTTGTTTCTTGCTCTATAAAGCTCTTGGTCAGTTCAGGCAATTCCGTGGGGCTTTCTTTCCTGTGGTTTAGTGATTGCTCTAAGCTCCTTTAGGTCTTGAGGTCTCATCATCTCAATATGAGTCCTTGGTGTTCACAGTATTAGGGGAACAGAATAGGACAAGAACTTGTACCTGTTCTTCTAGGGTGCTGCTCATTGGCTATTGGCCAGATGGGCCATACCACCCCACCTAACTAGAAAGAATCTAGGCAACCGGGGGCCACATATGAAGTAACTGGTGACATTGCGGTATCCTCAGAGAGAGACTCATAATTACAACCAAATAAGGTACCATTGAGATCAGTGGGGAATGTGCTTGAAGATATTTGTTGGTTTTATTCTAGAAACATTAAAAATCCTGATTCTTAAGTTTTTTGTTTCATTTGTGCCTTGAGGAGTTTTTACATCTACTGCACACAGATATCTTTCTTCTGCACACATCTAGCTCTTACACACATGTATCTCTCTTTTGCAGACTACAGGTTTCAGGGGCAGAGCCCACGTCCATGCTACTTATTATTCTCTTCCAGTATTTGGCACAATGCCTGACACAGAAGACTTTTAAAATATGTGTTTAATTGAAATGCATCCCCTTTGGGTTCTAAGACAGTGGCATGAGGCTGTTGTCCGGATGCTATTTAAAGACCTTCCAGCAATATCAGCTCCGTAAATGATCGTGGCTTATTCATGACCAATGACCAGTTTCTCATTTTAACCCGGTCATAAGCGTAAATATAGTGACACATTTGGCTCTTCTAAAAACCAGATATCATACTCTGTCTCAGTAGAGTTAGCCAAAGTCCACAGGTTAGTAATTTGAGATTAGAAAATACGTGAGTGCAATGATATCCAGCTGGTTGATAGACTGAATATTTTAGCTCTGACGATACCAGAGAAGACTGTTCATAGGAAACGGTAGGAAGCGGTGAGAGAAATGGTGAGCCAAGAAAATCTAGAGAACAAAGAATAAGTGCTTACCAAGTTTTGGCCCTAGAATCTAATTTTGCTCTAAATTTAGCAAATATCATTTGTAACACATTTATTAATATATCATTATCAATTGTTTCATGGTATGAGACCAAAGAAATAGAGATGATAGAGCTTTGATATTACTTCCTTTGTTTGCTGTAAAATAAAGAGACCATCTCTGTTGAGAGAGGTTTTTCTGCTTATGGACTATCATTCAATGTTTAGATTATATTTAATGACATTGCTGTTGGCAGAATCATAATATCAGAGGCAGAAAAATGTTTTCCACTGCAAGTCGGCTAGAAATCCTCAGTATTGTCACAAGATTGTCAAAATGGAGTGTCCTCTTAGAAAATAAATGTGTAACTCTAAAATATTTCTATCTAGTACTCCCTGGTGGTCCAGTGGTTAGGCTCCATGCTCTCAGTGCTGAGGGACTAGGTTCAATCCCTGGTCAGGGAACTAAAATCCTGCAAGCTACAGGCCCTTCCTTCCCTCCTCCCCTCCCCGCAAATTCTATTTTTAATTTATAAATAAGTTCAAACTTTTATAAATAAAACATTTCCTTTTTCAAATTACTTATTTAAATGAATTAGAGAAGGTTTGAGTGGTTTAAACCCATAGGCAGCTTGGGCTTAAAAAATGAAATTTAGAATAAACAGATGTTTGCATACTAGGAAAAGAAAAAGTTTTTTTTTTAAAAGATGTTACCTCCTAATATATTTTTGGAAAAAATAAACTTGTTTTGTCTCTTTCCCCTTCCCACCTCAATCTAATGCAGTGAATCTTGAGTAAGGGACAGGGTATTATACCCTGAGGGGACATTTGGCAATATGGAGACATTTTTTGGTCACACGTAGAGGGGGGATGCTAGCGGCATCTAGTGGGTAGAGGCTCCAATGCTGTTTAAACATCCTTTAATGCACAAGACAGGCCACACAACAAAGAATTATTTGGTTCGAAACATCAGTAGTACTGAGAGGACTTCCCCGGTGGTCCAGTGGCTAACATTCTGGGGCTTTCAGTGCAGGGGGTCCAGGTTCAATCCCTGGTCAGGGAACTAGATCCTACATAAGTGAAGTGAAGAAGAAGTGAAGTCGCTCAGTCGTGTACAACTCCTTGCGACCCCATGGACTGTAGCCTACAAGGCTCCTCTGTCCATGGAATTTTCCAGGCAAGAGTACTGGAGTGGGTTGCCATTTCCTTCTCCAGGGGATCTTCCTCACCCAGGGATCGAACCAGGGTCTCCCACATTGGAGGCAGATGATTTACCGTCTGAGCCACCAGGGAAGCCAGATCCTACATGCTGTAACTCAAAAAAGAAAAAAAATCCCACATTCTGCAACTAAGACCTGGTGCAGTCAAAAAACAAACAAAAAAAATGGTGCTGCGATTAAGAAATCCTAACCTAATGCAACGTATAGTATTCTGTTATCCTAGCACTGCAGTTAAACTGCTCTCATAAAGACCAATAATGATCTCAGAATAGACAACTGAAAGACTTCTTTAGAAACTCCTGTACTTTTTATTATACTTTTTATTGGAGAAGGAAATGGCAACCCACTCCAGTATTCTTGGCCTGGAGAATCCCATGCACAGAGGAGCCTGGTGGGCTACAGTCTATGGGGTTGCAGAGTCAGACAGGACTGGGCGACTAACACACCACATACTTTTTATTGTTGTTTAGTCACTAAGTTGTGTCCAACTCTTTTATGACCCCAGGGATTATAGCCTACCAGGCTCCTCTGTCCATAGGATTTCCCAGGCAAGAGTACTGGATTGGGTTTCCATTTCCTTCTCTAGGGGTGTTTCCTGACCCAGGGATCAAAGCCCTGTCTCCTGCATTGGCAGGCGGTTTATTGTTGTTTTTTGTTGTTGTTGTTTTTTAACCAATGAGTCACCAGGGAAGCCCTACTCCTATATTTTTACTTTGTTTCTATGCAGCATTTGGTACTGTTTAGCATCCTTTCTTTCAAAAGCTTTTTCTCTTTACTTGCATGACCTTGCTTTCTCTTCAGTCTTCTCCTTTGCTGGCTATCTTGCATCTGTTATCCTCTTGAAAGTTGGTGTTCTTCAGGGATCCCCACAGGCCCCTTAGTTGGTTCCTTACACATGATTTTCCTGTGTAATCTCATCCACACCCATGGTATCAATGATGTCTAGATGAATAAAGTACAAATCAACATACTGAATAATTTACTTGCTCTTTGAGCATCTTACTCTTATAATCATCTATTAGATTTCTTCACGTAATATCCCATTAATATCTGAAATTCAACATAGTAAAGCTAAACCCATTCTCTAGCATACCTCTCCTCTTTTTATTTTTATTTATTTATTTTTGGCCATGCTGCGAAGCTTTCGGGATCATAGTTCCTGACCAGGGATTGAACCTGGGCCATGGCAGTGAAAGCGCTGAGTCCTAATCACTGGACCACCAGGGAGTTTCCTCTCTTTTTATTAGATTTATTTACTTACTTATTTATGAAATAGAAAAGAACAGCTTTATTACTTTGCCAGGCAAAGAGGACCACAGCAGGCTAACTCCCTCAAAACTGTGTCCTGACCTGGAAGGGGCAGAGAGGAGTTTTATTGTCATGGGTCAAAGGCGAAGCTGTGATCAGTTCGTGGGCATTCTTCTGATTGCTTGGTGATGTGGCAGTTGTGAGTCAGCATCATCAAGCTGGTTCCAGCCAGTTTGTGGTCTGTCTCCCTGCTTATAGGCAGCAGACAGTTCACTTCTCCCACCTAGGGGAGTTTCAGCATCTGTCAAAGCTCAGGCGGGAGATAGGAAGACCTTGCAGAAGGGTTACAGGCCCAGCACAGCCTTCCTTTGACATGGTCACACGGGATTTTAGAAATTGCCCCTCTGGGAGATCCAAGCTGTGTGCAGGTCAGGTCTCAGAGTTGAAGAAAAAAAAAGAAGGGAAGGAAAGAGATTCCTGATTGTATTCAATTTCCATTTCAGATGGTTGAGGAAGCCTGTCTGTATCTATATGTTTGGCTTCCAGGTGATAGCCCAGTTACCTGTTAAACAATTTCCTCCCATCCCCCGTACCAAAGTTATGTTGACTACATTTCTATTACCTGCAACCGTAGACTCCTGAGTCATACAATCCACTGACTATGAATTCGAGGATAAGGCTCTTGCCTTGGACTTCTTTGTAGATTCAGCTCTTACCCCAGTATCAAAGTACACTGTACCATGTAGATACAAAATAGATACTGGATACAAAAATATCTGTGAGTCAATTAATGAAGCAAAAAGGAAAGGGAGAACGGAAAAAAGGAAAAAGAGAAGTGAAGAGGTAGTTAAAATTAAGAGGAGAGGAGAAATAGAAAAGAAAAAATATGAAGGAAAATTGAGGATGTATTCAGTCATGCTCGACTCTCAGCAGGCCAGGTTTCTCTGTCCATGGAATTTTCCAGGCAAGAATGCTAGTGTGGGTTGCCATTTCCTCCTTCAGGGTATCTTCCTGACCCGGACCCAGGGATCAAACCTGCATCTCTTGCGTCTCCTGCATTGGAGGCAGATTCTTTACCATCTGAGCCACCAAGGAAGGCTATATGAGCTAGAAAGTGAGGTGAAGTTGCTCAGTCGTGTCCAACTCTTTGCGACCCCGTGGACTGTAGCCCACCACGCTCCTCCGTCCATGGGATTCTCCAGGCAAGAATACTGGAGTGGGTTGCCATTTCCTTCTCCAGGGGATCTTCCCAACCCAGGGATCAAACTGGGTCTCCCGCTTAACCTCTGAGCTACCAGGGAAGCCTGGTAGAGTTATGTATAAATAAAGCTAGAGTTATGTATAAAGTGTTTTGTAAAAAAAAAAAAAAAAAAGAAAAAAAAAAGCCCCAAACCCAAACATACCGTTTTCTGTCTCTCATTTCTATTTAGCTCTATTGTTTCTCAATTGTTGACAATCACTGACTCTCCTCCCTCCAACCCTCTCTATGAGCTTGTTGTGGGGTGGATTTCCAAAAGGCATGAGGATCCACACTCTGATATTTGCCTGGACAATCCCATGGACAGAGGAGCCTGGCAAGCTGCAGGCCACGGGGTCACAAAGAGTCCGACAGGACTGGGTGACTAGCGCAACAACACATTCGTTGACCAGGTGCCCTTTCTAAAGCTCTTCTCCCTGTTTTCTCTCATTCCTATCTCTTGTCCTCTTTTTTTTTTTTTTTTTTTTCCCCTGCCTGTAGCAAGTAGTCTTTCTTAAGTAAAAATCTAATCTTGTCATTATCTTTCCAATGCCTCGCTATTGTTTGTGGAATAAAGTGCAATTTTCAAGAAGATTCTGCATGATCTGCTTACCCTTCTAGCTGTCTCTACATTCTTCCTCCTAAACGCTCCCACTCCTGCCCCTAGCAAACAATCTTCCAGCCAAAATCAATGAGCTTCTTTAAATTCTCTGAATTACTAAGTTTTTCTTATTTTGGTTTTCTCTCCACGCTTACCACCATCCCCCTTACCCCCCACAAACTCTTTCTCCTCTGCCTCCCCTGGGCTTCTTGTCTACCCAGCACCCTCTCTGAGTGCCATCCTCCATCAGAGGATGGTCTATTTATTTATTTCTTTATTTGACCGCACCGGATCTTAGTTGCGGCATGTGGGAATCTAGTTCCCTGACCGAAGATCGAACTCCGCCACCCCACCCACCCTCCAACCCCACCCCCACCCCGGAGTTGGGAGCAAGGAGTCTTAGCCCCTGGGGCACCAGGGAAGTCCCAGAGCATCTACTTTCAAACGCCTGTCTGCTAGGCTATCCCTCTATGCAGCTTGCTGAGATAAAGGATGTTATATCTTTTTTGTTACCTCTTCTATAAACCTCCTCTCTCCCTCTTCCTCTGTTACCCAAGGGGGTCCTTTAATTTGCAGCAACCTGTTTAAAGAGTTTATTCTCTGACACTGGCCTCCTGAACAATAGAAAACTGACAATGCTAGTAAGTATCCTTTTTTTTTTCTTCAGCCCTTAGATTAGAAAGTTATCTGATAAATTTAGGAGAGACAGGATTCACTTAGAGTCTATTTAGTAGGTATTTGCATTTTCCACAGCTCTGCTACGAACTGGTTGCTTCTCAAATTATTGGGTTGGACCAAAAGTTCATTTGGGTTTTTCTGCAACATCTTATGGAAAAACCCAAATGATCTTCCCGACTCAGGGACTGAACCTGGGTCTCCTGCGTTGCAGGCAGATTCTTTACCATCTGAGCCACCAGGGTCCTTATAAATGAATTCTACTACCCTTAAATTATGGGCTTCCCTAGTGGCTCACTGATAAAGAACTCTACATTGCAGGAAATGCAGGTTCTATCCCTGGGTCAGGAAGATCCCCTGGAGAAGGATATGACAACCCACTCCAGTATTCATGCCTGGAAAATCCCATGGACAGAGGAGCCTGGCGGGTTATAGACCATGGGGGCACAAGAATCAGACATAACTTAGGGACTAAACCACCCAGATAATCACAATGGTGTGATCACTCACCTAGAGCCAGACATCCTGGAATGTGAATTCAAGTGGGCCTCAGGAAGCATCACAACGAACAAAGCTAGTGGAGGTGATGGAATTCCAGTTGAGCTATTTCAAATCCTGAAAGATGATGCTGTCAAAGTGCTGCACTCAATATGCCAGCAAATATGGAAAACTCAGCAGTGGCCACAGGACTGGAAAAAGTCAGTTTTCATTCCAATCCCAAAGAAAGGCAATGCCAAAGAACGCTCAAACTACTGCACAATTGCACTCATCTCACACACTAGTAAAGTAATGCTTAAAATTCTCCAGCCAGGCTTCAGCAATACGTGAACTGTGAACTTCCAGATGTTCAAGCTGGTTTTAGAAGAGGCAGAGGAACCGGAGATCAAATTGCCAACAGCCGCTGGATCATGGAAAAAGGAAGTGAGTTCCAGAAAAACATCTATTTCTGCTTTATTGACTATGCCAAAGCCTTTGACTGTGTGGCTCACAATAAACTGTAGAAAATTCTGAAAGAGATGGGAATACCAGACCACCTAACCTGCCTCTTGAAAAACCTCTATGCAGGTCAGGAAGCAGAAGTTAGAACTGCACATGGAACAACAGACTGGTTCCAAATAGGAAAAGGAGTACGTCAAGGCTGTATATTGTCACCCTGCTTATTTAACTTCTATGCAGAGTACATCATGAGATACGCTGGGCTGGAAGAAGCACAAGGTGGAATCAAGATTGCCGGGAGAAATATCAATAACCTCAGATATGCAGATGACACCACCCTCATGGCAGAAAGTGAAGAAGAACTAAAGAGCCACTTGATCAAAATGAAAGAAGAGAGTGAAAAAGTTGGCTTAAAGCTCAACATTCAGAAAACGAAGATCATGGCATCTGGTCCCATCACTTCATGGGACATAGATGGGGAAACAGTGCAAACAGTGGCTGACTGTATTTTTCCGGGCTCCAAAATCACTGCAGATAGCGATTGCAATAGTGAAATTAAAAGATGCTTACTCCTTGGAAGGAAAGTTATGACCAACCTAGACAGTATATTAAAAAGCAGAGACATTACTTTGCCAACAAAGGTCTGTCTAGCCAAGGCTATGGTTTTTCCAGTGGTCATGTATGGATGTGAGAGTTGGACTGTGGAGAAAGCTGAGTGCTGAAGAATAGATGCTTTTGAACTGTGGTGTTGGAGAAGACTCTTAAGAGTTCCTTAGACTGCAAGGAGATCCAACCTGTCCATCCTAAAGGAGATCAGTCCTGGGTGTTCATTGGAAGGACTGATGTTGAGGCTGAAACTGCAATATTTTGGCCACCTGATGCAAAGAGCTGACTCATTGGAAAAGACCCTCATGCTGGGAAAGATTGAGGGCAGGAGGAGAAGGGGACGACAGAGGATGAGATGGTTGGGTGGCATCATCGACTCGATAGACATGGGTGTGGGTGGACTCCGGGAGTTGGTGATGGACAGGGAGGCCTGGCATGCTGCGGTTCATGGGGTCGCAAAGAGTCGGACACCACTGAGTGACTGAACTGACTGAAACCACCAATCACCATCGCTATTAAATTACAACCTATGAATAATGCTATACTCTAACCTACTCCATATATATATAGATAGGTAAATGAACAAATAAATGCCATTTAACGACTCACCACTGAGAGGATGAGAGGGCTGGATGGCATCACTGATGCACTGGACATGAACTTGGGCAAACTTGGGGAGATGAGAGACAGAGAGGCCTGGCTGCTGCAGCCCGAGTTCGCAGGAAGTCCCACTCAACTGGGCCACTGGACAACTCACCTTCTACATTCCCAGCAGGGATATGTCACTCGGAGAGCTTTCTGTTAGTGATACAGCGATGTTTCGCAACCCCCTTCCATCACTCTCATCTTTCATAGTATTGCTCAGTATGCTCTCCTTTTTGCTAGTTCATTTGCTACTAGGTTTCTCTTTGAATACATACAGCTGCTCCTCCCCAGAACTTCAGGACTGCATCACTCTTGAGAACGGAGGCCCCGGGCACACTCAGTACCCAAAGCCAAGTGAAATTAATTGCCTTTGCCCTGACTTGGGGCCCTGATAGGTGGTAGGTATCGACAATACTAGCAAGAGATCTGTCCCGATTTGCACAGCTGAACGTATCCTTCTTGGGGCCAACCGAAAGTCCTGGCAACCTAAGTGTAACTAGTGGGGACGTCTACATTTTTAAAACAATGAAATGGAAAGAGCTATTCTGGAAAAATTAGACTGACTGGCAGAAGATTCTCAGAGTACAATCAACATCAACTGTCGAGAGATGCTGTGATTAGAACAAATGAGGACGGAGGCAGGGGATGAATGCAAGTGATTCCTGCTTTGAACCTCAGAGGGTAGATCAGAGATTTTAAAAGGTGTTTTTTTGTTTTTTGTTTTTTTTTTTTTTTTTTTTTTTCCCTGAAATCGCCCAGCTCCAGAATTTCAAGGATCGCGTTCGCTGCCTGCTTCCTAAAGAGAGCTCGTTCCTGGGGGAGGTGTGTGCGTGCACGCGCGGGGGAGGCAAGGCTCGGGAGAGGGGCCCCAGCTCTCCGGGATAAACAGCAGGGGGAGAAGGGGAGCGCGCCGAGGCGGGCGGGAGGGGTTGGGGAGGCAGCATCGGGGGCAAGGGCCGGGGGAGGGGCCTCTAGCCGCGCGCAGCGGCTGGTAGCCTGGAGATCCGAGCGCCTCGGGTACCTGGAGCTGCTGCCTGGGGAAGCTGACAGCGGACCTCCGCGGGCCTGCGCCCGTGCCCTGCCCCTCCTAGTCTCCCCGTCCGGGCGCCGACCTCACGCGCACGGTAAGGAGGGGCGCGGGGTGCTGCCCTCGCCCCGGGCCAGGTGCCTCCTCGGCCTCCCCAAGCTGTCACCCCCTACTCCCTCCCTCGCCCCCTCCCCGGCCCCGTAGGCGCGGGGCTGAGCCTCGGGCGGTCGGCCCGCTGGGACTCGGACGCTCGCGGACCCCCGCCTCCTCTCAGCCCTCACCCCTCTCGTTACTCCCCTTTCCCCCCAGGCAGCTCCGACACCCCGCGCCCCGGGCCCCGGGAGACAGGGGCGGCGGGGGGGTGGGGGTGTCGTCCACTCTGCCCAGGTGTGTGTCGTAAGCATCGGCACACCGGTTCTCCCCGGAGTCTAGTCATTTCCAGGCTGAGATCACAACTCTTCTCCTTCCAACACATACCCTCCCCCACTTTTGTTACTATCCTAACTTTGGGAGGATATTAACCCCTGGTCAAGGTAGCTGTCTTATCTTGTGTATCTGCACCAAACAGGGATTGAGGTGCCTGGGTTTTATTTTTGTTTTTCCTGAAAATGAAACACTGTGATAAGTTTACAGGGTGTTCTGGGTGATTGCGACGCTAGAACTTTATCACACTTTTAAAGTAATCGCTCCTACTTGGATGCTGAGAGCCTGATTAAGAAATGGCAAGGTGTGTGCGTGTGCGAGCAGTCTTCCGTGTATTGGAAAAAAAAAAAAAACCAGGTGAATGCGATGAGCTGTCTCTCATAATTATCTGAAAATATCTATCAGGTCCTTATGAGAAGAAGAGTGGGCACCCAGCTGTTGGTAAACATCAGCTGAAAATCGTAGCGTGAACAGGGAGTTTAAACGGAGTAAAAGCAGGTTCCCTTCAAACTGATGAGTTTGGTGCGTGTCATTGGTTTTAAGACGGCAATTTTGGGAAGAGAGCGTGAACAGTTCTCCTGAAATTAAGATACAGGTTGGAGAGAAATACTGCCCTTCTAAGAGCCCTTGTTAAAGAGTTAGCTTTTACACATACACTTGTAAAATGTAAGAACTGCTTCACAAGTACTGTGGCAATTAGAGAGGGCTGAGGCCTATTCTCCTGGGAATCAGAAAAGTCCTTCATTGTGCTTGCACTGGCTGACTTTCAGTTACCACTGGCATTTTTACTTGTTGGTTGTTTTAAGACTAAAGACCCAAATGAACTATATCTCTAGGAACTAAAAGAGGAATTATCATATAAATTGATTTAGGTCTTGTTTACATTCCTCAGTATTTGAACCAAGCTCTTCTAACCCTGACTTGGTTAAGAGTGTAAATTGTATTGTGTTTGAGTTTGCACAAGTACTGTTTCTCCATCTCAAACTGTCATTGATGTCCACCTGCTGCTTTTCATGTATATGTATACCTGAACCATTCTAAGTACCTAACAAACTCTGAGTGTAACTGCTAGGGAAAATAAAGATTTGCATTTGTCTTTCGGAAATTTGAGGTGAAGGACTAATTGTTTTCAAACACCACGAAGTAGGTATAATGGTAAATCATACAACATTTTATGAAATAAGATGCTTGTTATGAAACAGGAATAGTATCTGATACTTGCTTTCAAGGATATTAAGGACAAGTAGGCGACTGTCTGTAAAGCATTTTGAACTTTCAGAGTCACTGTCTAGGTATTGAGCCAATGGGATTGCTTTCCTGGCAAACTTTTTCTCCTTTCTAAAATTAACTTTCCCCTAGGAAAAATACTGCAGATACACACAATTTAGGCAACCAAGTCTAGAAAATACTGTGTGTGAGTTTTAACAGTGACCTTAATTCCTTCCTACATGTCTCGTGTTTGCAGCTTATGACACAAAATATGCAGAAATGTTCATTATCCACTGATATTCTCAAAGCATTGGCTTCATGAGGGGAGTTATGGACAGAGTACAACACTGTGTTATAAAATCTGTTGGCTTGGGGAAAGCTATTGTTATTTTCCTATGGTTTTTGTGTATTTGTGTGTACACTGGGTCTGGGACTTACATAATTATGTATATATATGTAACACATGTTTTTAATAGGAATGAAAACCCACAATATTTTTCTTTGTGGTAGAGCACTGTAAGCATTAGGTTTTGATTACTTTTTCATGCCAATTTTAATATGACAGAACTAAAAACTTCAAGGAAATAATTCCATAAAGAGCTGTTTGGAACTGAAGGCCTTTTTAATGTAAGATGTTTGGGCCCTTAGTCTATGTGCTCAGCATCCGCTGAGCAATTCTTTGTGAGCGAGTAAGGGTGGCAGATCCAACTCTGGCGACCTCAGACACTGGATGATTAGACCCTGTCACTCTTCTCCAGGCCTTTAATTTAGTCTGTAACTTGATGCTTCACTGACCCCACACTCTCCCTGCCACGCTAGCTCATAGAGGAATTGTTGGCACTCTGGGTTGAATTTTTTCCCCTCCCATCAATTACAACGTTTGCATTGGTTGCAGAATGTAGTTACATTTTTAGCTCAGTATTCTAAGAAATACCTTTAGCCACAGAGAGAGTAGGCTTAGGGCAGCCCCGCTCACAAATTGCCTTATTTAATCAGGCCATGTTAATTTAATTTCTATGATTCACCTACATAGAAATAATCAAGTCATACAGCATTAAAATTGGAAGACACTTTAGAAGCCATCTAGATTCTAATAATGTCTTCCTACAGATGAATATTGATCCAGTTGTAGCCATAATCCAAACTTGGAGGATAGACTTTACATTTCATATTCTTTTCATAGGCATTCAATTTTATATTCTTTCCAGTTCTTGTAGTGGTGAGGACTTTGCTCATTTGAAATGAATTTCTTTACAAGTTCAATGATACAGGAATAGCATTAAAGTATCTTGCAAATCTCTGATTTTCAACGAAACTCAAAATGTGACCTTAAGGGCAATGTTTACAAAGCCAGTGAATTATTGTAAACTAGCATCCTATGTTTTTCATTACTTTGGATGCGATCTATTTCAACTGATTGACAGAAGAAAAGGAGTATCCTAAGCAAGATGATGGTAAAGAAAGAAAAGTAAGGTGGTGAGGTATGTGAAGAACATGAATTACTAAGTCAGCAAATCATTCAGAAATGATTTGCCTTCAGACCCCTCCCAGAGATTTTATTCTGAAATAGTGGAGACAATCACTGGAGTTTCCAGTCCTCAAAATCCTACTTAAATAAAACTTGGTTTTTGGAAGTTCCACTTCTTGATGTTTCTGCCTTTCAGGATCTTCTGTCTTAAAAGATCTATCTTCCCAAGTTCCTATGGTTGAAGATTTCCAAAAGAATTTATCCCAATACGTAGGCACTGAAAGGATTGGATCCAATCTTAAGAAACCATATAGATTCTAGGGGAGTACTCTTGCTAGTGCTACAACTGTCTACCATTTATTTATTGAGGTATTTTACATACATTAAAAGTATCTTTATTGCCCTAATGGATAGACGTTATCATCCCTTTTATATAGATCTGTGACTCAGAAGTTAAGCCTCTTGGGCATACTCACATACCCCTTTCAACACCCCACATGAGTATCTCTATGAGTACAAGCTGTTGATTGACTCTGTAGATGATAGCATGCTAATTTGGGGATATCTGGCAAATTTCCTAATTCAGCAAAGACCTTATAAGGTCTTCTCTTGTCCTTATATTTCAGTGTAAGTGTGTTCAATGTGTGGAACTCAACTTTCTTAGTAGATTTAATGACTAAAGACAATTACTACATTGAAAATATGTGTTCCAAAGTAGCATTAATCCTTAACAATCAGGATGCTTTTTAAAATATACTTTATAATTTCATGTCATATGGTGATTTACATCTATAGTGTGACTATTTGCTACATTCTCCATTGCTTCCTATAAGTGATTCTGTTACACTGAATCATTCATTTCCTTCAAAGTTTTTAGAAATTCTGTCTCCCAGTGTTGTTCTGCTAGAGCAATTACAAATTAAAATGTGTATTCCTTTATTAAACTGTCTTTTAAGTCTCCTTTATATTATAGTTGTTGTTCAGTTGCCAAGTCATGTCCATCTCTGTGACCCCATTAGCATGCCAGGCTTTCCTGTCCTTCTCTGTCTCCCAGAGTTTGCTCAAACTTATGTCCATTGAGTTGGTGATGCCTTATTTAGCAGTAAGTTTTAACGTTCAGTTCAGTTCAGTAGCTCAGTCATGTCCGACTCTTTGTAACTCTATGAACCGCAGCACGCCAGGCCTCCCTGTCCATCACCAACTCCCGGAGTCCACCCAAACCCATGTCCATTGTGTCGGTGATGCCATCCAACCATCTCATCCATCGTCCCCTTCTCCTGCCCTCAATCTTTCCCAGCATCAGGGTCCTTTCAAATGAGTCAGCTCTCCCCATCAGGTGGCCAAAGTATTGGAGTTTCAGCTTCAACATCAGTCCCTCCAATGAACACCCAGGACTGATCTCCTTTAGGATGGACTGGTTGGATCTCCTTGCAGTCCAAGGGACTCTCAAGTTTTAACATTAGTCTGATAAGTTTGTTTTAATCAACTTCTTTTGACTTTGTTGTTTATTCTGTCTGATCAACAGTAAACCGTACGTAAAGAGGGGATGAGTTATCTCAAAGTTTAATCTTTAAGGGTAAAAGCTTCTAGTCCAGGAGAGACTGTTTGCATCTGTGGAATGCAACCTTTTCTTCCATGTCCCCAAAGGCAGACATCGTTCTCTGCATTTAGCTGGTTCTTAAAAATATCTTTGTACACAGAGCTTTGTAAACAGAGGCTCCAAAGCTACGCCTAGTACATATTCAGTTCAGTTCAGTTGTTCAGTCATGTCCAACTCTTTGTGACCCCATGGACTGCAGCATGCCAGGCTTCCCTGTCCTTCACCAACTCCTGGAGCTTGCTCAGACTCAGTGATGCCATCCAACTATCTCGTCCTGTCATCCCCTTCTTCTCCTGCTTTCAGTCTTTCCCAACATCAGGGTCTCTTCCAATGAGTCAGTTCTTCACATCAGGTGGCCAAAGTATTGGAGTTTCAGCTTCAGCACCAGTCTTTCCAATGAATATTCAGGTATGATTTCCTTTAAGGGGCTTTGATTGACTGGTTGGATCTTCTTGCAATCCAAGGGACTCTCAAGAGTCTTCTCCAACACCACAGTTCAAAAGCATCCATTCTTTGGCGCTCAGCTTTCTCTATGGTCCAACTCTCACATCCATACTTGACTACTGGAAAAACCATAATTTTGACTAGACGGATCTTTGTTGGTATGGTAATGTCTCTACTTTTTAATATCCTGTCTAGCTTTGTCATAGTTTTTCTTCAGGGAGCAAGCATCTTTTAATTTCATGGCTGCAGTCACCATCTGCAGTCATTTTGGAGCCCAAGAAAATAAAGTCTCTCACTGTTTCCATTGTTACCCCATCTATTGGCCTTGAAGTGATGGGACCAGATGCCATGATCTTAGGTTTTTGAATGTTGAGTTTTAAGCCAGCTTTCCCTAGTATATACAGCAACTGTCTTGTTCATACAGCTCTGTTTCTAGGTCTGCCAATTGGGACTGTTGCTGCCCGAAACTCATGTAGCCCTTGTTCTCATTTCTGCCCCCTCTTGGAAAGTGCAGAAGTACCTCAGGAAATTTTGCTTTAAATCTTTCAGCAAGGTCCTGTCACTTCATGCTTCTTTCCTGTAGTATTTAATGAGTCCAGACTTTTTTCCTTTTTAAAATAGTACTCTCCGTTAGCATACTTGAGCAACTTATCACTATTGAAATGTTTCTTGGGAAACCATGTGAGCAGGCAGAGGTAAGAGTATTTGGAATAGCGTATGTGAATTAGTATATTTGTATATAAATATATTTCAGTTTATAAGTAGGCTTACAGAAGAGGTAATCCTTAGTTTCCTTAGTATTGTCCAAGACCAAGATGTAAAATCAGTCAACAGTCTGATATGTTCCTGAAACCTGTCTATTTTCAGTTGTATACCTTATTTTATCCTTTGGAATCAGAGGACCATGGCCTTTGGATTCGGAAGGTTGTGGCTTATTAGTATTCCTTAATACTAATCATGCAGCTTTTGCAAATTAGTTTTCTTAGCCTCATCTCCTTCATCTGGAAAAGGTGATAGTCACACCCAAGAGTGGTACAGATCACACAAGGTGATTATAGAGGAGTTGTCAGAACACATGTCACGGTAGAAGGTGTGGACGAGGTAAACCAAGAGAGTAGGGCAAAAAGAACCGTCAGCAGTGAAACTCAGTGCACATAGGAAGCCAGTGAACAAGAGGAGCCTGAGGAAGGGTGGCCAGAACAGAGGACAAAGATCAGGAGAGCATGAAATCAGAGAATCTAAGGGAATGGAGAAATTTAAGATGGACTCTCATTAGCATCACAAGGACAAAGAAGGTACCATTGGGTTTGGCAATTGGGTCAGTGTGACCTCAGTCATGGGCAGTTTCTGTGGTGAGATACACACAAAAGGAAGTGGAATGATGAATGAGCGTCGGGAAGATAGAAAAGTGCAAACAGCCAATAGAAAAATGTTTCTCCCTTAGGTGGAAGGAGAGAGAGGTCAGTCGCCAAGCAGGTACTCATGATTGGGGTACTGGATTTGGACTTGGGGGAGTAGCAAAAATCCTACCCCAGAATTTTAGGGACTGAATGTCTGCCAATTTTAAATCTTTTTCTAGTAAGGACATTAAAAACACTCCCATCTCATCTTATTTCAGAAAAGAAAATATCAACATTAGGGAGTTAAGTAAATTTAGCTTTATGAGCAAGTCAGTTTCTTAAATAGTCAAGTTTTTCTTCTCTTGGTCAAGATTTATCAGTACTTTCAAGTTTCCATCTCTTCTTCTTTAGGGATCTGGCCTCACCAATTGCCTTTTCTCTCAAATATTTTTAATCTCTTCTCGACTGATTCTTTTTCGTTACCATATACACATACTCCACTCTCTTAAAAAAAAAACGGTCCCTATTAACTGTTACAGAAATTAAACAGTGTCAGGAAAGAAGGGATGCTTTATATGTGGCAGTAATAAAACTTGATTACTGATTGGACTTGGCAGATGAGAGAAAGGGAAGAACCTAAGATAGCTCCCAGATGACTGTGCCACTTGGTTTCATGGAAGAGGAGCCAGGCTGGGAGAATAGAAGCTCCTGGGTTCAGTCCGGCTACATAGCTTGGGAACTCTGACTGTATCTTTGACTCTTTCTCCAGTGTGCTTCTAACTAGGTCCCCACCTCACCCTGTCACCCCGCTTCAGTCATTGTCATTTCATCCTTCATGGTTGGTGCTTAAACCTCACTTTCTAGAATTATTTAACTCTTGAAAGTTCAAACCCTGCTTGTAGGTGTCTGTGAGCCAACAGCATACACGTTTTCTATTCGGGGGAAGAAAAGAAATAGAAATATTTTTCGCTTGAGAAAATATGAGTACACGTGGAACAGGATATTAAAATGGAACCTGTTGATAGTTCTCAGTTTTAGCTGTGGCTCAAGACAAGAGAGGCCGCATTCCAAAGTTAGGTGTAAGACCACAGTGCCCGTGTGGGAAAGGAAGTACAGGAGAACCAGTTTAAATTGTTCATGATTAGCTTGTTGGCCACTTCCAGGTGATAAAACATGATTCGAGAGGCCAAGGAAATAATTATTAGAAGGTTTTTAGAGAGTTGGTGGTGTATTTGAGTGGCCCCATCCTGGCCGCCAACAGAACGGTGTGAGGTACCTGCTCCTCAGCTCACGTCCAGAGAAAGGATTTTATGCAGATCATTTGGAGTATTTAATGTGTATCCCTTCAGAAGGACAGGTGTAGAGATTCAGGCCTGAGAAATCTGAAGGATGAGGGACTGGCTAGCTAGCTCCTCTGATGATGGAGTGAAAGAGATGTCGCTGCATCGCTCCTTAGTTTGATCGGGCACAGAGCGCATGGGTTGTTATCCAAAGAACAGAAGTAGGTCATCACCCTAGAGTGTGAGCTAGCTGAGGTCCTCAGGTCATATGGAAGAGGGCCCTTGCACTGAACCCCAGCTGGGTAAACTGAGGAGGGGGTTGTAAGTAACCATCTGCAAAAAGGGATCCGTAGGTGAGAGGTCCCCGGTGATGAGGAGATTCAAGGTTTCCAGTCGCTATAACTTCCATTATCTTCATCAGCATCCCACTCCTGGTTCAACAGAAAAAGTAAGCTTTTTAAGTGTCCATCAGTAGATGAATGGATAAAGAAATTGTGAAATATATAATGGAATATTACCCAGCCATAAAAAAGAATGAAATAATGCCATTTGCCTCAACATAGAAGGACCTAGAGGTGACTATTACCGAGTGAAGTAAGTCCGGCAGAGAGAAAGTCAAATATCATGTGATATCACTTATACATGGAATATAAAAAAATAGCACAAATGAACTTATTTACAAAACAGAAACAGACTCTAGATATAGAAAAACTTATGATTATCAAAGGGAAAGTGAGGTGGGAGATAAATGAGCAGTGTAGGATTAACAGATACATACTACTAAATAAAAAAGAGATAACAAGGATTTACTGTATAGCTTAGGGAGCTATATTCAATATCATGTAATAGCCTACAATGGAAAAGAATAGAATATATATACATATATATATTTGTATATTTGAATCACTTCGCTATACACCTAGAAACTAAAGCAATATTGAAAATCAGCTGTACTTCAATTAACAAAAGTAAGCTTTAAACTCCCACTATGCTCACAGATCCTGAGCTTCCCTGGTGGGTCAGAGGTTAAAGCGTCTGCCTGCAGTGCAGGAGACCTGAGTTTGATCCCTGGGTCGGGAAGATCCCCTGGAGAAGGAAATGGCAACCCACTCCAGTATTCTTGCCTGGAGAATCCCATGGATGGAGGAGCCTGGTGGGCTACAGTCCATGGGGTCACAAAGAGGCAGACACAATTGCGCGACTTCACTTTCACTTTCACGCTCACAGATCACCAGCATTAGATCTAATGATCTAATTAGTCTGTATTAATCAAGGAAGAATTTTCTGTCTCGTTTTCCCCCTACCTCACCCCACTTTTGTATCAGAAAGTGGGGCAACCTCAATTAGCCAGAGAGAGAAAGAGTCTTTGTATCCCTTTCCCAATACACCTGGGAAGTGTGCAGTGGGCCATACCTAGTTGCAGGAGGGAGCCTTGTCACTTCACATGAAGTTGGAAGAGTTTTAAGTGCTATATTCGATTAGAAACATTACAGAATTGTGATTTTTTTGGATCTAGAGTGAATTGAAAAGACTTAATTATTTGAGTGATTAGAAGTCATGACAACTATCTTTGAATTTCATCCAAGGACAAAAGAAAAACACCACATAATAAAATTAAAGAGGCAGTGTAGGAAACAGTCATTTTCTGATTCTATCCCACGAGTCTTGCTGGTTCATTTTAGGAGTCACACATACAAAACCATTTATAGTTTTTCAATGATACATAATTGGCAAAACAATAGGAGGGAAAGGCAGATACGGTTATTATAGGAATCAAATTTATCCACGGAAATGTCACAATAACTGTTTTCATTTCTTAAAATGATGCTATGAGAATTTTAATTAATCAATTAAGGTACACATTTGGTAATTATAAGATGAGGTTTGCAATCTGTTCCACAGCTGGGGAAATGATCTGAGATAGGGCTGTTGTGTAATAAGCAACATGAGACATTTTTCCCCTTCTGTTTCTAGAGAATCATAGAAGCAATAAACAGCTAAGATGAATTGTTCACCATTTGTATTCTGCCACTGATCAATTTTTTAAAAGTGTGTGTGTTCCTGTAAAACAGTAAAGAGGATGTTCATAAGCCAATAAACTCTAAAATAAACAAGAATGCTAATGGATGCCTCTTTTCAGCTTTTGGGAATTTTAAACTGTTAGCTTCCATATAATCTTTGCAGCATTTGCAGTGTTATTCAAAGACTTTTATGGTCAAGGAGTGACAAGGGGACAATCTAAATAATATTTTTATTAATGCGTGCCTAGAGTTGAAAAGTGAAAGTGAAGTCACTCAGTCGTGTCCGACTCTTTCCGAGTTGAAAAGACAACTTGAAAAATACATTTGAGTCACACAGAGTATTTACATTGACAGCAAATGTGGTTTATACCATAGAAATGGAATTTTGGATTCAGCGGTGGTATATTAAATGGACTAATATATTAGGAAGAGAGGTGGTTACTTGTACGGGGCGTGAGTCAGTCTTCAGTAGAGGAAGTCCTGTACACTTAAGATCCTGAGGACAATGCCACGCCGTTCTCGTACAGTTCCCTGAGCGCAGTGGTTAAGAGCAAAAGTGCTAAAAGTGATGTGACCCGGGGCATATCGTGAAATATTGCTTTTTCCCTGTAGAAGCCAAAATTCCAAGATGTCTCCTAAGATTCTCCTCCCTGGTGTACACCTCTGTAAATCCTTTCCCCTTGAGTGTGGCTCTATTAAAATGGTCTACTTTTTTTTTCTTTTTCATTCAAGATATTTTCAATTCTAGATCTGTGTGTGGTTCTTCTTGAAATCTTGTTTTGTACTACTTTCCTTCTGAGCATGCTAAGCTGTTTTCAGTCATGCCTGACTCTTTGTGACCCCATGGACTGTAGCCTGTCCGGCTCCTCTGTCCGTGGGATTCTCCAGGTAAGAATACTGAACTGGGTTGCCATGCCCTCCTCCAGGGGATCTTCCTGATCCAGGGAGAGGATGGAATTTTTCTTGTCCTTCTACCCTTCTGACTTTATGTAAGCCTCACCTGGTAGGTAAATTCTACACTCAAAGGTAAATATCCGATTCTCATATTCCTACTAGGTCTTTGATTTCTAATCACTGTCGTGGGTTTTGAGTTTCTTTTTTGTTTCTAGGAGACTTCCTTTTCTTGCTTTCTGCCCAGCTATGCACTTAAAATAATTCATTATATTTATCCAGAGCTTCTGTGTGTTAGCACAGAAGGGGATGGGATAGGGTGACAAGGGGTGTTGTAGAGTGGACTTTCCAAGTCGGCTCAGCATGCCTTATTGACTAGAAGTCCTTCAATTCATTTTGTGATCTACCCCCCTCCCCATTCCATTTTACTTTTTATTGGAATTATATTGAATTACATAAAAATTAATGTGGAGAGAATTTATATATTTACAACATTGAGTCCTTCCACCTGTGAATCTGGTATATATCCCACCCTTCATTTGAAACTTCTCCTTAATGTCCTACTGAAACTACAATTAAAAATCGGTACTGGGGACTCCCCTGGTGGGATCCAGTGACCAGGACTCCAAGCACCCAATGCTGGGGGCCCGTGTTTGATCTCTGGTCAGCGAACTAGATCCCACATATGGCAACTAAGACCCAGTGCAGCCAAAAATAAAAATAAATACTAAAAAAACTTTAAAAAAGTCGGTACTGTATTCTTCTTGCTAAATTTAGTTCTAGGTTTTATACTTTATTCTTAGGTATTATTCCTGGCTTGTTGAATAACCACAAGCAAATTATCTAATCATAATAGTGTTAATTTGGTGGAACTAATTACTATTATTTAACTCAGTTGCTTAGTGAATATAAAGTGACAAACTGGAATAGTTCAGGTTAACATTTTCATTTATGAGTTTACTCTTACTATAGCTCAGAAGTCTAAAATACACATTTATCAAAATGACTCAAATGCATAAAGTATGCAAAAGCATAGAGCTTTTTGAAACATGGGTAAAAATAGAAACTACTAATAGAGTAGTAAATAAATTGATATGTATTTTTTTTTTCTCGTTTAATATTGTCTTTTTTTTTTTTTCACTTGATGCATGTCAGAATCAGGATTTGAAATGATAACTTGAAAGAGGGAAATTGTGGAATCTGTGGCTAGACTGGGGAACTCGGATTTAGGCGACAGGCATTGAATGAGCTCCACCTTCATTGCTAGGATATGGCAGAAGTCAGCCCAGACACAACAGAAATGTTATGTTCCTGAAGTGGCCTTCAGTGGAAACTCTGGGACCACACCCTCTCTTGACAGTGAAAAAAAACTGTCTACCCTGGTTTCAAGTACCCACAGTTTTGAAGGATTTTTCAAAATTTATCATTTCTTTTAATTAAAAAAATAGATGTCTGCCACCATATGTCAGGTGATACAGGAATCTAGTGGAACATCCCCAAGTCAACCAAGCGTAAATGGGCAAATCTTATAATATGTTAGGAATTTCTGGGCTGCAATAGTCTCCATGCTGCCATATTCTCTTTAGTTATTCTGTTATGCTTAGATATCACCCTAAATTCAAATTTGCTCGTTTTAGAAAATTGCACCTTTGCTGTTCATTTTCATTATTTTTTCATGTTATTGGAAAAATAAAAATATAAAGCCTAATCCATGCTTTTTAAACTATGATTCCACCCACAACTGTTCTGAGAACACATTAGGGAGGTTATGGGAAATAAAAAGCCTCATTATATGATTTACTAAAGTGAAATCCATATATGAAAACAAATGGGATATGCGTTATTAACATTGGAACCCGTATATGGTTATTATGGTTACAAATCAATTTATTTATCAAGTATGTATACCGTCTTCACATGCAGCTGGTTGATTTTGTTTTTACCATCTCCCTTAAAATATGGAGATGAAAGAAGATGAGAGTGAAAACAAGTCAAATTTGTTGTATCTGAGAAGCCTAGTGAAAGGCTGATCAGAGTTGCTATATAATAACCTCCCTTGTGGCTCAGCTGGTAAAGAATCTGCCCGCAATGCGGGAACCCTGGGTTCGATCCCTGAGTTGGGAAGATCCCCTGGAGAAGAAAATGGCCACCCACTCCAGTATTCTTGGCTGGAAAACCCATGGACAGAGGAGCCTGGAGGGCTACAGACCGTAGGGTCACAAGTCAGACAGAACTTAGTGACTAAACCACCAGTACTTTATCTTTAAGTCAAAATGTCTGATTTGTTTTATAATGAGAGAAGCCTTAATAGAGATAAGAAAAAGGCTTATCTTGATAAACAAGGAGGCAGAAGCAGAAGGGAGTATGATCTGTTTGGAAGTAACATTTACCCAGCACCTATGCCCTGTGGGCTTCCTTCAGTTCAGTTCAGTTCAGTTCAGTTCAGTCACTCAGTCGTGTCCAACTCTTTGCGACCCCATGAATCGCAGCATGCCAGGCCTCCCTGTCCATCACCATCTCCCGGGGTTCACTCAGACTCATGTCCATCGAGTCCGTGATGCCATCCAGCCATCTCATCCTCAGTTGTCCCCTTCTCCTCCTGCCCCCAATCTCTCCCAGCATCAGAGTCTTTTCCAATGAATCAACTCTTCGCATGAGGTAGCCAAAGTACTGGAGCTTCAGCTTTAGCATCATTCCTTCCAAAGAAATCCCAGGGTTGATCTCCTTCAGAATGGACTGGTTGGATCTCCTTGCAGTCCAAAGGACTCTCAAGAGTCTTCTCCAACACCGCAGTTCAAAAGCATCAATTCTTCAGTGCTCAGTGTTCTTCACAGTCCAACTCTCACATCCATACATGACCACAGGAAAAACCATAGCCTTGACTAGATGGACCTTAGTCGGCAAAGTATTGTCTCTGCTTTTGAATACACTCTCTAAGTTGGTTATAACTTTTCTTCCAAGGAGTAAGCGTCTTTTAATTTCATGGCTGCAGTCACTATCTGCAGTGATTTTGGAGCCCCCCAAAATAAAGTCTTACATTGTTTCCACTGTTTCCCCATCTATTTCCCATGAAATGATGGGACCAGATGCCATGATCTTCGTTTTCTGAATGTTGAGCTTTAAGCCAACTTTTCACTCTACTCTTTCACTTTCATCAAGAGGCTTTTTAGTTCCTCTTCTCTTTCTGCCATAAGGGTGGTGTCATCTGCATATCTGAGGTTATTGCGATTTCTGCCGGCAATCTTGATTCCAGCTTGTGCTTCTTCCAGCCCAGCGTTTCTCATGATGTACTCTGCATAGAAGTTAAATAAGCAAGGTAACAATATACAGCCTTGACGTACTCCTTTTCCTATTTGGAACCAGTCTGTTGTTCCACGTCCAGTTCTAACTGTTGCTTCCTGACCTGCACACAGGTTTCTCAAGAGGCAGGTCAGGTGGTCTGGTATTTCCATCTCTTTCAGAATTTTCCACAGTTTATTGTGAGCCACACAGTCAAAGGCTTTGGCATAGTCAATAAAGCAGAAATAGATGTTTTTTCTGGAACTCTCTTGCTTTTTCCATGATCCAGCGGATGTTGGCAGTTTGATCTCTGGTTCCTCTGCCTTTTCTAAAACCAGCTTGGACATCAGGGAGTTCATGGTTCACGTATTGCTGAAGTCTGGCTTGGAGAATTTTGAGCATTACTTTACTAGCGTGTGAGATGAGTGCAATTGTGCAGTAGTTTGAGCATTCTTTGGCATTGCCTTTCTTTGGAATTGGAATGAAAAGTGACCTTTTCCAGTCCTGTGGCCACTTGCTGAGTTTTCCAAACTTGCTTGCATATTGAGTGCAGCACTTTCATAGCATCATCTTTCAGGATTTGAAATAGCTCAACTAGAATTCCATCACCTCCATTAGCTCTGTTCGTAGTGATGCTTTCTAGGGCCCACCTGAATTCACATTCCAAGATGTCTGGCTCTAGATTAGTGATCACATCATCATGATTATCTGGGTCATGAAGATCTTTTTTGTACAGTTCTTCCATGTATTCTTGCCACCTCTTCTTAATATCTTCTGCTTCTGTTAGGTCCATACCATTTCTGTCCTTTATCGAGCCCATCTTTGCATGAAATGTTCCCTTGGTATCTCTAATTTTCTTGAAGAGATCTCTAGTCTTTCCCATTCTGTTGTTTTCCTCTATTTCTTTGCATTGATCGCTGAAGAAGGCTTTCTTATCTCTTCTTGCTATTCTTTGGAATCTGCATTCAGATGCTTATATCTTTCCTTTTCTTGTTTGCTTTTCGCCTTTCTTCTTTTCACAGCTATTTGTAAGGCCTCCCCAGCTTGCTTCAGATGAATAAAGAATCCGCCTGCAATGCAGGAGACCTGGGTTCAGTCCCTGGGTTGGGAGGATCCCCTGGAGAAGGGAGCGGCTACCCTCTCCAATATTCTGGCATGGAGAATTCCATGGACAGTGGAGCTTGGCAGGCTATATAGTCCGTGGGGTCACAAAGAGTTGTACACGACTGATCTACTTTCACACACACACACAGTTCTCTATGGGGCTCTGTTCAGTGACAAAACTGAGGCTCAATAAAGGCTTAAGAGCAGTAACTAATGCAGGTTTAGTTACCCGGCTACTAAAGAAGGAATAAAAATTTGAACTTGGGCCAAAGCCTACACCGTTTCTCTATCTAAGACTATGTGTGACATGAAAATCTAACAGTAAAACCTTTTCAACAACTGAACCACGAGTGGAAGCCAGGTGCCTCTCTTCTTTCATTACAGTCTCACTGTGTAATCAACAAATCATTATTGCTTGCAGAGCCTTATTGATTCAACTCTGTAGAACTCCCTTTCTCATTGGCTCCATTGATTGATGTCACACCTAGAGCTGGAAAGAACTTCAGAGATTTAGAATTTTCAGACTGAAGATGTAGATCAGAATCCTTCTGTGCAAGGTTTTCAAAACAGACATGTCACCTTCTGATTAAGCAGGTCTGAGGTGTGGATGGATGTGTGCGTGTTTGGAACAGTTTCTGAGGTAATCTCATGTACTTTTCTGGGGAAGAATCATTTCTCTTGTCTAACCCCTTAATTGTGTAGATGAAAGAGTTTCCTTGGAAGCAAGAAAAATGCTTCTAATTTAAGATTGCCTTGGTTAACATTGGCAGTTCAAAAAGTTAGGCCTTAATGAGTCTGTTTCTCCAGTTCTGGGCTCGCATTTCACTACCATCAACTTGCAATTTAGTTTCTGACTTAAAGACTTGGGGCTTTAGGTAGATCTTTATTTTCAAAACAAATCTCTATTTTTCTGTAATGTAGTTGAATGAACAATGCTCTGTACTGTATTTTGGGTTCAGAAATTGGGAGAAGCTTTTTAATGATAATAATTCAAGTTAGTTGCAAACAGCTGCGGCAGAAGGGGAGTGGACAGAGCTGCTTGGTCCAGTGTGCTGGCAGCCACACTGAAGTTTGTACAGTGCAAATGGGACCAAGAGTCTTGTCTAGGCAGGAAAATAATTTTTTAACCTTCTAAGTTGATTTTCAATATGCTATCTAGGTTGGTCATAACTTTTCTTCCAAGGAGTAAGCGTCTTTTAATTTCATGGCTGCAGTCACCATCTGCAGTGATTTTGGAGACCCCAAAAATAAAGTCTGACACTGTTTCCCCATTTATTTCCCATGAAGTGATGGGACCAGATGCCATGATCTTTGTTTTCTGAATGTTGAGCTTTAAGCCAACTTTTTCACTCTCCTCTTTCACTTTCATCAAGAGGCTTTTTAGTTCCTCTTCTCTTTCTGCCATAAGGGTGGTGTCATCTGCATATCTGAGGTTGTTGATAGTTCTCCCAGCAATCTTGATTCCACCTTGTGCTTCTTCCAGCCCAGCGTTTCTCATGATGTACTCCACATATAAGTTAAATAGGCAGGGTAACAATATACAGCCTTGACGTACTCCTTTTCCTATTTGGAACCAGTCTGTTGTTCCACGTCCAGTTCTAACTGTTGCTTCCTGACCTGCATACAGGTTTCTCAAGAGGCAGGTCAGGTGGTCTGGTATTCCCATCTCTTTCAGAATTTTCCAGTTTATTGTGATCCACACAGTCAAAGGCTTTGGCATAGTCAGTAAAGCAGAAATAGATGTTTTCCCGGAACTCTCTTGCTTTTTCCATTATCCAGTGGATGTTGGCAATTTTATCTCTGGTTCCTCTGCCTTTTCTAAAACCAGCTTGAAATCAGGGAGTTCATGGTTCACGTATTGCTGAAGCCTGGCTTGGAGAATTTTGAGCATTACTTTACTAGCATGTGAGATAAGTGCAATTGTGCAGTAGTTTGAGCATTCTTTTGCATTGCCTTTCTTTGGAATTGGAATGAAAACTGACCTTTTCCAGTCCTGTGGCCACTTGCTGAGTTTTCCAAACTTGCTTGCATATTGAGTGCAGCACTTTCATAGCATCATCTTTCAGGATTTGAAATAGCTCAACTAGAATTCCATCACCTCCACTAGCTTTGCTCATAGTGATGCTTTCTAAGGCCCATTTGACTTTACATTCCAGGATGTCTGGCTCTAGGTGAGTGATCATACCATCATGATTATCTTGGTCGTGAAGATCTTTTCTGTACAGTTCTTCCATGTATTCTTGCCACCTATTCTTAATATCTTCTGCTTCTGTTAGGTCCATACCATTTCTGTCTTTTATTGAGCCCATCTTTGCATGAAATGTTCCCTTGGTATCTCTAATTTTCTTGAAGAGATCTCTAGTCTTTCCCATTCTGTTGTTTTCCTCTATTTCTTTGCAACCTAGATAGCATATTGAAAAGCAGAGACATTACTTTGCCAGCACAGGTCCGTCTAATCAAGGCTGTGGTTTTTCCAGTGATCCTGTATGGATGTGAGAGTTGGACTGTGAAGAAGGCTGAGCGCCGAAGAATTGATGCGTTTGAACTGTGGTGTTGGGGAAGACTCTTGAGAGTCCCTTGGATTGCAAGGAGATCCAACCAGTCCATTCTAAAGGAGATCAGCCCTGGGATTTCTTAGGAAGGAATGATGCTAAAGCTGAAATTCCAGTACTTTGACCACCTCATGCGAAGAGTTGACTCACTGTAAAGGACTGATGTTGGGAGGGATTAGGGGCAGGAGGAGAAGGGGACGACCGAGGATGAGATGGCTGGATGGCATCACGGACTCTATGGGCGTGAGTCTGAGTGAACTCTGGGAGATGGTGATGGACAGGGAGGCCTGGCGTGCTGCGATTCATGTGGTCGCAAAGAGTCAGACAATGAGCGACTGAACTGAACTGAACTGAACTGAAGTTGATTTTACATGTGTTGCGTATATATCTGAAGCGATGAACAACAGCGTGTATAGTTTATGGCTTAACTTCACCTCCCAATATGATTGTCTTTAATGACTTTAAAGCATGAATTCATAAATTCTGAGGTTTATGCAAATATAAAAGTTACCTTTTTTCAGATGAGTAAAGCAGGCTCCTGGAGACAACTGGAAAGCAAGAGGGTCTTTTTCTTCCCATGTTGGATTGTATTATTTGTGGAAGAGAATAGTGCACTGCATTCGAACTGTGGTGCTGAAGAAGACTCTTGAGAGTCCCGTGGACTGCCAGAAGTTCAAACCAGTCAATCCTGAAGGAAATCAATCCTGAATATTCATTGGAAGGACTGACGCTGAAGCTGAAGCTCCAGTACTTTGGCCACCTGATGTGAAGAGCCAACTCATTGGAAAAGCCCCTGATGCTGGGAAAGATTGAGGGCAAAAGGAGAAGGGGGTGGCAGAAAATGAGATGGTTAGATAGCATCACCAACTCAGTGGACATGAATTTAAGCAAACCCTGGGAGATACTGGAGGACGGGGAGGCTGTGGTCCACGTGGCTGCAGAGAGTTGAACATGACTTAGCTACTGAACAATAACAACAAATAGTGCACAGTTAATTTTAAGCTTAGTTGAGATCATCCACCTTAGTTGATCAAAAGCTAACTAAGCTTCTTTTTTTCATTCACTAGGCCCCAAATTTAGCTTCTGTAACAAAACTGATGGAGATATTTAATAACAAAGTATTTTGGGTTTAAGTGACTTGCTTTATAACCTACCTTTTATTAAAACATTCACTTTTTTTCATTTAAAAAATTTGATTGAAGTATAGTTGATTTACACTGTGTTTAATTTCCGCTGTACAGCAAAGTGACTCAGTTATACGTGCATTCTTTTTTCATATTCTTTCCATTATAATTTATCATAGGATATTGAATATAATTCCCTGTGTTATACAGTAGAACCTTGCTGTTTATCCACCCTATATGTAATAGTTTGCAAAAACAGATTCAATTTTTAAAGGGAGTTCTATGTCTAAATTCACATTTTCCTTTCTCTAAGAGGAACCTCTACTGTTCTTTCCATAATATGTAAGGTAAATTTTTTTTCCTGTTAAGAGTATTCTTAATGATCAGAAGTAAACATGAGTGTCCATATTTCTTCAGCTGGTTGGAGAGAATGACCTTGATTCAAGTAAAATGTCGTGAACTGACCCCTGTAAGAAAAAGTATAATGCCACATAATACCTTGTAGAACTTAGAATTCTTTCAACACTGTAAGAAAAAGGACACATAGAAGCAGAGAGAAATAGATAACAAAAAGATTGTATACCTAAACAAAGGAGTAAAGTGTAGTCATGTACAGAACGAACAGAGAACTTTTGCTTTGGTTAGAGAAAATTTTGCTAGCTGTGGCATAGGATTCTTTGGAGCAAGCCGTTTGCAAGCTGTATCGGCTAATTCCTTGAGCAAACTGAGATTTTCCACTTATGTGACTGCTTGGAAAAAGCAAAACAAAGCAAACAACAACAACAACAACAACAAAACCTCCAAACCAATAGCCAAGTACTCACCATTTGTGTATGAAGTAAAGGCTTCTGTATTTGAATATTACATTTTCAAGAGACTATATCTTGATTTTAACATGGCCAATGCAACTAGTGACCATTAGTTATCCAGTGATTGAATAAAAGTTTTTGCTGAAGGTGCTTGATTCTTGGTGGCATTCTTTTTAGCTAGCTTCTGCTTGTGATGAAAAAACCAACAACTAGGTACTTAATAAACTTGAATATTCAATCAGAGAAGGTCAATATCCAGTTATTCATGTTTCAGAAATACAGTTTGTTGTGGTAATGCTGTTCTTCAAATATTTCTGGTTTTCTGCCTTCAGTATTGCATTTTCTGACTCCTGTGTGGTTGGAGGGGATCATGTGACCAGTTTGATGATGTGTTAATGGAATTGCGTGTCACTTTTGATGGGTGGTGTTTAATCCACAGTAAGAGACCCCCTGGAATCTAGCTGCTCCATTGGCCTGAAAGAGAATGATGGACAGCGCCCCCTGCTGAGCCAGAATGGCCGTTTAGCATGAGTAAGGAAACACTGTTTAGGTCACCAGGGAAGAAAATGCTTCCAATTTAGTCTGTGGGTTTAAAGGGAAATAGTGTAGGCAACACATTTGACAATGTAGAGCAAAAAGAATAATAAGATTTTCTCTTTTTTTTTGGATGGAAGGAAGTGGAAATGTTTCTGTATCATTATCTATTTATTTATTTTTGGCTATACTGGGTCTTCGTTGCTGCACGAGCTTTCTCTAGTTGTGGCAAGTGGAGGTACTCTCTAGCTGTGGTGTGCGGGCTTCTCGTTGTGGCGATTTCTCTTGTTGTGGAGCACGGGCTTTAGGGCGTGTGGGCTTGCAGTAGTTGCGGCTCCCCAGCTCTAGCGCACAGGCTGAGTAGCTGTGGCGCACAGGCTTAGTTGTTCTGCAGCAGATGGGATCTTTCCAGATCAGGGTTCCAACTCGGGTCTCCAGCAATGGCAGGTGGGCTCTTTACCACTGAGCCACAGGGAAGCCCCCCTGTATCATTATTTTGATCTTCCCCTTTGGTTATTTTTTATCACCTATGGTAGCAAACTATGTCTGGAGTGACTGCTGCAACCAATCTCAAAAATTTTTGAACTACTATTTTAAATCACTAGTAAGACCCAGTCAACTAAGAGTCGAGGGCTCTGGGTCCTACTTTTCATGTTGCCACTGCATGACTTCCATCCTATCTGGGTCTTACGACCATATCTATAAATAGGTGTTGAAACAAATCGTCTTGAATATCTTTCTAGCACTGTTGATCTGTAATTCCAGGAAATCAGAGTAACATGCTGCTAGCTATTCTGGGTTAGAGATGTTAGACACAACTTTAAAATATAAGAACCAAGTTTAAGTATATCTTAGTCTAACAATTCAAGGAATAAATGATCCTTAAATCGTCCTAGACTTTTTCCCAGAACATGATACACTGTGCTTTCAGAGTTCTTTTGTAAGTGCTATCCATGATTTTAAAAGTATATATTTGACCAGGTTTTTCTGATGAGTAAATATATTTTGCATTTACCTAAGAACTTTTTCTTTGGCATTCACAAAATTTCCCAAGGATGTAGTGGAGTTACATCTGTTTTGTTCAGCTTGTTTTGTTTTTACTCTTTGGCTCAGCTGGTAAAGAATCTGCCTGCAATGGGGGAGACCTGGGTTTGATCCCTGAGTTGGGAAGATCCCCCGGAGAAGGGAAAGGCTACCCACTCCAATATTCTGGCCTGGAGAATTCCAACTGTATAGGCCATGGGGTCACAAAGAATCGGACATGACTGAGCGATTTTCCCTTCACTTTCAATTTTTTAAAAAGAGATGTGGATGCCAAAATCTTTAACTTTTACTCACGATTGTGTGCTTAGTTGCTCAGTTGTGTCCAACTCTTTGTAACTCCATGAACTGTAGCCCGCCAGGCTCCTCTGTCTATGGGGATTCTCCAGGCAAGAATACTGGAGTTTGTTGCCATGCCCTCCTCCAGGGGTCTTTCCAACCCAGGGATCAAACCCAGGTCTCCCGTATTGCAGGTGGGTTCTTTACTATCTGAGCTACCAGGGAAGCCCAAGATTAGTCAACTTTAAATTTACTTTATTCCTCTTGAGTTCTAGTGTTAGTCGCTCAGTCGTGCCTGGCTCTTTGTGACCCCATGGACTGTAGCCCACCAGGCTCCTCTGTCCATAGAATTCTCCAGGCAAGAATACTGGAGTGAGTAGCCATTCCCTTCTCCAGGAGATCTTCCTGGGATTGTACCCGGTCTCCCACTTTGCAGGCAGACTCTTTACTGACTGAGTCATAAATTGGCAGGCTCCCTTTTGATGAAGGTATCAATACAACAGTAGCAACATTTAAAGTTCAGCTATCAGATCTTCAAAATATTTTGTTTGCCATCAGTTTGGCTGAAAAGATCAAGTGACAAAGCTTTTAGGATCAATTGTCATGTGCCTAATGGTCGAATCAATGTCACAGGTTTCTTGCTCTGGCTATTGACTGACTTTTCTCAGAGCCCAGAGTAAGCTCACTATAGAACCATGAAGCCACAGACTCCGGCCGAAGGCACATCTAAGTTATATTAATATCATTGGTATCCTCGTTGATGAGGGGACTAAGTGATCTGTGAAATCATAATTCAGTTGTTTGCTTTTATGTAGACAATCCAGTTTTCTTGCTTGGGAAATCCCATGGACAGAGGAGCCTGGTGAGCTGTGGTACATAGGGTTACAAAGAGTCAGACACGACAGCAGCTGAACAACAAAGAACAGACAGTGTTCTGGATTGTTCAATTTGTACTCTTCTTTTTTTTTCATATTGCAGTTTCATATAGTTGGTATTACAGCATAATATTTTTTACTTTAGGGAGCTATTAATGGTGGAGAAAGTTAGTCATAATGATTGTCACTCTTGTTGTTTGTAAAATACACTTCTGAGAATCAAAAACTGCCTGAAAATATAAGCCTACTGAATTGCACAGATTCAAAGGCAAATAAAATGCTCTTTATGTAATAACACTCAATTTTGGGGAAAGCAGAGTGTGACATTTGGACAACTGTTACTTATTTTGTATTCCTGAAACATTATTTTCATTCTCTGCTTTCAACCAAATCTTAAATATAAAGACAGTTTCGGTGCACTTACCCAAAGAAAGAGAAATAACTAAACACGATACAGACATTACTCAGTCACAGGAATTCTTATTGAGCTTAAAGCCCCTTGTACAAAAGCACCATTCAGTGCTTTAAAGAGCTTGAGAAGAGTGATCTTAGTGATACAGTCTTATCACCTTCAACTCTTCATCTTACCTGGTCTTAAACATTGGCTGCTTACAATGGAGAGCAGTGTTAGAAAAAGGGATTCAGTGCCTACAGATTCACTTAACTCTGAGGAATGCTTAAGCCCCCAAGGCCGAGGTACTGCACTGGAAGCTTTCTGTGTGTGTGTGAGCCACGGTCATGGGGTCTGTCCGTAGGTATGAGAGGTATGTGGAGTGAGGTATTTACTGACTCCTCTCTGCCCCCAGCATTTAACTGAGCTAAGCCAGAATCCGCATGTCACAACGTGGGTGGCTTAATTGGTGAGGACTGTAAACCGGATGGAATGCAGTTGACACTGAGGCTGTCCTGAATGTGTTCAGATTTGATGGTGTGAGAGAGATGTGCATTTTGGCATTTTGTGTGATTATTTTCAGTGGAACACTTGTTATTTTGGACATTCTCTCTTAGCCTTCTACAAACAAGTAGGGTCATTTGCTTGAATCTAGCCGTTTCTCCAAGTTCAGTGGATGCTATTAAGCAAACCCTAATAAATATGTGACTCTGGACCTTCAGTTAATAGACCCATAAGATTTCTGGGCTTCCCAGGTGGTACAGTGGTAAAGAATCTGCCTGCCAATGCAGCAGATGCAAGAGATGCAGGTTCGATCCCTGGTTGGGAAGATTCCCTGGAGGAGGAAATGGCAATCCACTCCAGTCTTCTTGCCTGGAAAATTCCATCGGCAGAGAAGCCTGGCAGGCTACAGTCCATGGTGCTGCAAAGAATCATACTCAACTGAGCGGCTGAGCGCACACAAGATTTCTCTTATCTTAGCAACTATTCACAGAGGGCATGAGCTGTATTCTTAGGGTACTTAGTATCTGAAGTAAGTATAGATTTTTTTGTATTCACACTTGAGAGATTTTGCAGCATACTTAAATAACTGTACCTACATGCCCTAAGGGATTATTGACAATAGTGGGTTTGATATTTGGGGGGAAAATAAAGTTGGAACTCATCAAAGTAAAAGCAAATTAAAGAGCAGGCAAGCCATAATTCTTGCATAAATGTTCTGTTTACCGATCTCTGTTGGACTCTGAGGGCAAGAGTGAGCCATGTCTCCTGGGTGAGCATTGGGTCCACAGTTTGCATCAGCTGCTGTTGCTAAGTGTCAGGTATGCGGGGCCCCTGACCCCTTTCCCCTTTCAGAACAAGAATAGAACTAATTGAAGCATGAGGATGCAGTACATTCCAAAATATATTTACTCCAGAGCAGTCATCTCTTCACATCCTGCAAAGCAACCAAGGATTTTTTTTTTTTTTATCACTTAGAAGCTTTTTGATATTGGGTTTGAAACTCTAAGCCTTAAATGTGCCCCTCCAAATATAATACAGATAATCCAGTTTGTATATAGCTCAGATCTTTTCACAATGAACTCATGAAACCATGCATGTGCTTTCACTCTGTTGGAATTGTGCTGTGTTCGTTTTTACCCCAACCAACCAGTTTTAGGGAAGGTCTTCTGACAGTGGTTATTTGTTGTGTTGATTGAATCTCTGTCCATATCCAGCTTTAGGTCAAATCATAAGCTTGGTAGAGTTTGCATATTTTTCTTCGCTTTCTTTAAGTTTTCTCTCCTGCTCAGAAGCCCTCACCCTCATTCCAGTAAAATCCCAGTATTGGACAAAGTCCCTCTCTAAGTACAGTTTAAAAAAAATCTGATCTTCAGAAGGAATGTGAAACCAAAACACAAAGGTACAATTAATCAAAAATAATGACCAGAAATAGGAAACCTCTAACTTTAATGCCCCTGAACTAGCTTCATCTAAAACAGTAGGGACATTTTTGTAGTTTGTGCTGTACATGGAGCCAGAAGACCTGGGTCCAAGCCTGGCTTAGTCCTGCTCTTAGCAATTCATCATTCTCAGCTTCAGTTTATGTCTTGTACCTGGGGGCTGTGGTGATTCTGCAAGGTGGTCTGTGAAGAAGTGTTTTGTAAAATGTGAAGCACTTTGCAAGTGTTCTTTTTTTAAAAAAATTGCTTTAAAGTCCTGCAAGGAACTATCAAAGTAGGAAGTCAGAAGTCTTAGTCTTTGGGACTTGGAAAAGTCTTCTAATCATGCTGGGCCTGTTTCCTTACCACGAAACCCTGGAGGTTGAACCAGAATATCTGTAAAGTGCTTTTCAACCCCAGGGCATTTTAGAATTCCGTGAAATAAGATACTGCCAGCTAGTACCGGGATCACAGAGATGGCATGAGTTTGAACAAAACTCATGGAGTTGGAGGAATAAAGGAGATGACACTTATGGGGGAATTGGCCTTCATCCTCCCAGAGGTGTGCAGAGGCTACAGAACAAGAGGTAGGTGAGGGCTGTATGGCAGGAGCCGTAGGAAGTGGGGGCATTAATTTGGATGGGCTCACGGGTTTGGGGTGAAGATTACAGGGAGCAGACACTCAGGGAGCTGAGTGATTAGAATGAGACTAGACTTTTGGGGGCAGTGTTGCCAGGTGGGTAGGATCTAAGGCCTCAGGGATTTTGGTATCAGCAAGGGCTGGGGTGGAAGTGGCAGGATGCATCACTACAACCACCGTCTTCCTAATAACCTGTCTCCCCTGTACAATCCACTGGGTAGTGGGAAAGATCAACTCAGAGGACCTCTCTTTCCTGCTTAAGATCCTTTAATGGCTTTCATTGGGTTGAGATTAAAATATGAATTCCTTAAGTGGGCTTTCAGATGCGTGAGTGAATCCACCTCCTGTCCACTCTGCCTCTTTTTGAATTCCAGCCACGCTGGCTAGTTTGCAGGCATCAGGGTTTTCCTGCATCAGGGTTTATCTGCATCAGAGTATTATCATGTGTTGTCTCCCCACCATTCTTCTCGGGGTTAGCTTTGATTTTTGGGGAGCTTAGCTAAAGTATTTCTTCAGACAGACTTGCTCTGACCACTCTACGCATATAGCAATCTCTGCCCTTGTCTGAGCCCTGTATTGATTTTCTTTACCCACCACAGCCTGTAGTTATTATACCCTTGCAAGATGTCCAACTAAAGAATTCTTTGTTGAATGAATGAATGAATGAATGAGAAGCTCAGATTCTTTTCTTCCATTTTCTCTCTTCTCTTCCTGTATGTTTATTTATTTTGTCTTTCCCTCATCTTTTTCAAGGGCTTCCCAGGTGGCGCTAGTGGTAAAGAACCCACCTGCTAATGCAGGAGACCTAAGAGACGCGGGTTCGATCCCTGGGTTGGGAAGATCTCCTGGAGAAGGAATGGCAACCCACTCCAGTATTCTTGCCTGGGGAAACCCATGGACAACAGAGCCTGGCAGGCTGCAGTCCACAGAATCAGACACGACCGAAGTGACTTAACACACACATTTTTTTTTCAAAGTCCATGCAGCTTTGATAAATTTGATTATGAAAATTCATATCCATGTCAAAACAGTATTTGACAATACTTAAGTATGTAAGGGAGAAATAAAGGTCACTAAAATTCCATCACCCAGAGGAAATGAGAACTGACTTTTCGTTCTACAGACTTAAAATTTACTGGGCTTCCCCGCCAGCTCAGCAGTAAAGAATCTGCCTGTAGTGCAAGAGACACAGGTTTGATCCCTGGTTCGGGAAGACCCCCTGGAGAAGGGAATGGCAACCCACTCCAGTATTCTTGCCTGGCAAATTCCATGGACAGAGGGGCCTGGCAGGCTACAGTCCATGGGGTCGCAAAAAGTCAGACACGACTGAAGTGACTGAGCACAGCACAAAATCTACTTTTCAGTTGTAAATAGCAGTTGAGATCAATATTTTTCTTCTCAAAATTTAAAAACCAAGTTCCTTTCCTCTTCAAAGGCCTTCGATTCATTGCGTCTATGCATCCTTCCCAGGAGCCTTTTCCTCCCATTGACCTTGGTGCTGCCCTTTTCTGTTGCAAGGAGTCAGGCTGATCCTGCCTTTTTCAGGCATAATCCGGTGGCATTTATCTTTGGTTAAGAAAAAAAAAACCACTGTTATTCTTGTCTTTAGCTGCCAGCATTGCAGACTGGGCATTTCAGTGCCTTGGATGGTGTATTTGGAGAAGCTAACAGCTGCCTGTGCTATTTCCAATACTTTTCAAGATCCACCCAGGATGTGACAAAGGGAATGCTTGTCATTTTTCAGAGTGGGGGTATAGATGTAAAACTGGTGAGTGATAAGCAGAGGTGAAAACTAGGTGAGAAATTCTTCAACAGATTGTAGGCTTGCCATCTGATATCTGGAGAAAACTGTGTTCCTTTGAGCAGTTCTCAGAACCTCATCTGCCTGAACTTGGGGGCAGCCATAGATGTGGAGGGCTTTGGAGACTCCAGGAGCATCAGTCTGTTTCCAAAACAGAGCAGATTCCCCTCTCTCCTGCCATGTATTTATGGCAAAACCAGTGCCACGTGTCCTGTGCAGCACTCCTGTTCTTTTAATATCCAGTGTTCATGTATGCATAGGGCTTCCCTGCTGGTTCAGTGATAAAGAATCCACCTGCAATCAAGAGATGGGGGTTCGATCCCTGGCTCAGGAAGATCCTCTGGAGAAGGAAATGGCAACCCACTCCAGTATTCTTGCCTGGGAAATACCATGGACAGAGGAGCCTGGTGTGCTACAGTCCACAGCGTCACAGAGTCAGTTACGACTTAGCGACTGAACAAGAACGATGTGTGTACACAGTACTGTTGCTACATACATGTGTTGGAGAAGAGCACTGTGGCATAGTCTGTAAATTACCAGCCCACCAACAAGCAAAAACACAAATGAAAACCTTGATTTTTCTCTTTAAAAAGGAGAAATATTTGTATCGATTAGGGGCCCCTGAGCAAGTCCTTCTCTTCTTTAAGTATTGAAATTCACAGTTGAATCGTGTTTCTCTTCGCCTCCAGCTCAATCCATGAATGATTCACTGACACTGTTTTGGGATCTGATTGGACTGAGAAATCCTCGTTATATTTTGGTAGGGCCAATTTCATGGATTTTCTCAAAATATTTTGCAACCCAAAGCCTGATCGAAGTATAAATTAAATCCTTGTTTCTGTTCTTTCTGTACAACATTAAATTGTTGGATATTCTAGACATTTTTTGTTTGTTATTTAAATTTAGAACTATTTTCCTTGGCTATAATTACTTAAGAAAACTATCGCTGCTAGGTTTTGACTATTTGTTTTGGGAGGGGGCAGGCAGTTAGCATTTTAGTATTTGCATAATTACTTGATGTAAGAATGTATATTACTCCTGGAAGCGTGTAGCAGGTACTGTGGGTGGCCTGCCCATTTTCTTTATCATTTCATTGGCTTCAGAGTTCCAACCGTGAATTAACACCAACCCCCAGAAGGCTCTTAATCTGTGGTTGATGGGAGTTAGGGTGTAATTACTCCAGCTCCTTCACCAAGGCTTGTTTGTCTCAAAGTTTCCTGGTGGACTTAAGTCCTAGTGATGGCTTAATAACACAGCCTTTATTAGTTATCCTTCCTTTCCTGCTATTTCCCTCCTTAATAAACTGTTTGCAATCAAATCTTTGTCTCAAATCAAATCAAATTCTAGATTGGAGGATAAGTAATAAGTGTTAGTTGCTCATTCGTGCCCAACTCTTTGTGACCCCCATGGACTGCAGCCCACCAGGCTTCTCTGTCCATGAGATTTTTCCAGGCAAGGATACTGGAGTGGGTTGCCACTTCCTTCTCCAGGGGATCTTCCCAACCCAGGGATCGAACCCAGGTCTCCTGCACTGCAGGCAGATTTACCAACTGAGCTACAATCAGGCAACATTTTCATCTGTTATCCCAGGGAGATAAAAACACTCCTGGCTTAATCCATTTTAACAGGTACTTGATATATTTTCATTAGCACATATTGTTAATCGTCTACTCAGTACTGTCTTTTTTTTCTTTTCTTTTTTAAAAAGGGAAAGCTTTTCAACATCTAAAACATGATTGAAACAAGGAAAATATAATACAATAAGAGCATCAGAAAACTAAGTACCTAGGATAAGCACCATCATATTTTGAAGAGTTCACAGTCTCAATAGTGACTTTTTTTTTTTAGTTCTTCCCTCCAATCTTAAGACCTTTTGAATTTTTAATTATTATTATTTTTTTGGCTGTGCCATGCAGCATGCAGGATTCTAGTTCCCTGATCAAGGATGGAACTTTTGCCCTCTGCATTGAGTGTGCAGAGTCTTAACCTCTGGACCACCAGGGAAGTTCTGAATGGTGCTACTTTAAGACAGAACAGAATATGCATCAAGTGTTAAATTTAGTGACTAAACTTATCAGTATACTTTTATTGTTGCTTTTCATAGCATCTTCTATCTTGTATAAGCCAGAGACTTATAAAGAATTTGTTATTTTTTGTAAAGATAATGTTAGAGGTCAAAAGCATGTAATTCACATCAGTGTAAGAGCTCTTCATGATGGTCTGCCCCTTAAGTGGTGTGAACTCTTCATGATGGTCTGCCCCTTAAGCTTCTAGGATGCCATTGAATGCAAAAATAAAAGATTTTGCAAAACTGGCAGTGATACATGCAAAAGGCACCTGCTCCTTGAAAGACAGGAGGTAAGTGTAACTGGGGGCAGTTAATCGCTTAGCTTCACAGCTAAAGTTTAGCTTCCTAATTGTGCCAGCTGTCCTGAAAGTGTGTATAGCCTTGGCCACATGGGTAATGGGGTCAGAGGTCATGATGGAACCAGATTTAAGATTACTAACTGCAGGGTTCAGTCTGTGTTGGGTTGATGTGTATCCTGAGATGTAAGGAGAGGGGCAGCGGAATGTGGTGACTGGGGAGTCCAGGCCAAGGTGGGGGACATCCTGGGTGCAGAGCCTCACTGCCACTTCCTGTCCCCAACAAAACAAGGATAATTTCGACCCTTCAGGGTGTTTGTAGAGATTAAATTGATGAAGTGATTCAAGCACAATGCCTGATAAGTAGTAAGATCTTGATAAATGTTTCATTGCTAAGTCATGTCCAACTCTTTGTGCTCCCATGGACTGCAGCGTGCTAGGCTTCTCTGTCCTTCACCGTCTCCTGGAGTTTGCTCAAACTCATGTCCATTGAATTGGTGATGCTTTCTAACCATCTCATTTTCTGTTGCCCTCTTCTCCTCTTGCCCTCAATCTTTCCCATCCTCAGGGTCTTTTCCAATGAGTGGGCTATTCGCATCAGGTGGCCGAAGTATTGGAGCTTCAGCTTCAGTATCAGTCCTTCCAGTGAGTATTCAGGGTTGATTGGTAGCTGCTGTTAGGGTGGTTTATTGTCCAAACCAGTACGCTTTCAAAAATGAAAAAGGGTACTAAGATGAGATATATTATATATATTTTACATAATTATATATTGACTGAAAAACTGGTTTTATTTTATGGATAGGCCCACAGAATAGTTCTATTTAAACATGTTAGAAGATGAAATTCTTTCAAAAAAATAAAAATTTGTGTACATTAATGCAAAAAACCCCACAAAGCTTTTTTTTTTATTTTTATTTTTTAAAGCTTTGTTAATATCTTATTTGAACAGTATGTATCTTTTTGAATTTTTTTTTCATTTTCTTCAGATATATGCTCAGGAGTGGGATAGCTGGATCATATAGTAGCTGTATTTTTAGTTGTTTGAGTAACTTCTGTGCTGTTTTCCATAGTGGCTGCATCAATTTTTCACTCCCACCAACAGTGTACAAGGGTTCCCCTTTCTCCACATCTTTGCCAGCATTTGTTATTTGTGGTCTTTTGATGATGGCTATTTTGAAGTGATACTGCGTGAAGTGATACTGCATTGCGGTTTTTACTTGCATTTATCTGATGATTCGTGATGTTGAGCATCATTTCACGTACTTATTAGCCATCTCTGTCTTCTTTGGAAAACCATCTGTTCGTGTCTTCTGCTCATTTTCACATCAGGGTTTTTTTTTTTTTTGATATTGAGTTGTATGAGCTTTTTATATATTTTGGATGTTAACACCTTATCAGTCATTTGCAAATATTTTCTCCCATTTAGTAGACTGTATTTTTGTTTTGTTGATGATTTCCTTGGCTGTGCCAAAACTTTTAAGTTTAACTAGGTGCCATTTGTTTCCCTTTTGCAAGTTTTGTTTTCAAAAATTGTAATTCTCCAAAAGCTTAAAAAGCTGAAGGTTTTTGGTGCTCCCTGAATTCTTGATGAAAACTTTAATCGATATTGAACAAAATGCACCCCAAATCGAGAGGACTCATTTACGGAAAAGTTCAATATCACACATAGGACACAGATTGATGACGGGAAGCAAAGAGAAAAGTCTGGAACTGCCATGCTGAAGTGTTTCTTTTTTTTTAATTCAACATCAGCTTTATTACAAAAGTTTTGTAATTTAATTACTTGACATGTTCAGATTTTGTAAATTTGACATGTTAGTTTCCATTTCAGTTGGTAAAATAACGCACCTTCTTTGGATGAAATTACTACTTTTTAAAAAAATTATTATTTTTATATATACACTCTAGCCCATCCCAATTATTTTTCTGCTCCATATCTTAATTTTAAATTAGATATCTTAATTTAGTGAAATGTTGTTTTTGCCATGGACACCATAGTCCACCAAAATTATGTTATCAAAGCATAATATGTTTTGGTTAAAAAACAAGTACTTTTACTTTTAATGTTGAATTTTTTTATATTTTAATTTTTATTTATTTATTTATAGACCTGAAAGCATGACCAGTTATATTTAGCCAATGAAGTTTAGTGTAAAATAAGAGTGTGTTTTTGCTGACATGTATTATTTACAAATCTCTAATGTTCTAGGTTTTGTTTACAAACCTGAGTTGTAGAGTTTTTACACTAAATTTACAGGAAGATTCTCAGTAATGTCAGATGTTTCATCTTAAACAGGCTAATTTTCCAAAAGCTTTGATTCCGTGAATTAGATAAAAAAAAAAAAAATTAAATGCTTGTTGGAATTAACCCATCTTTCTAAATGAAGCCTTGATGATACCGAGATAAAATTAGCAAAATCGAACTGTTTATAAAATTCTTCTGCTTTCACTATCAACACATTATGGCTTTTGCTTTCCTTTTTGTGCATGAATACAAAAATTTGAAATAAAAAACTGGCAAAGTCAATTCGAAAAGCAATCACTGGATCTAAAAGTTATGTAAGCACCTTCTACAGCTGCATGTGATAAATCAAACTACAAGTACAGGGTTCTCAAAACAGCTACTAATTTCTGATGTCTGTTACAGTGCTTCTTCAGCAGGTTTGTGTTTTGGGGTTTTCCCTCGATTATTGTTATCGCTTTGTCCTTCAAGACTCTGGGATGTGGCAAATGATGACATTTGTGCGGTTTCACACTCGTTCACTTACTTGAGAGTTGGACATTCAGCACTTTTACTATTTTACTAAATATAAACTTCTATTTTTTGAGCTCATGGCTGTTAAAGGGCTTTTTCACAAAATAAAAAGGCAATACCAAACAGAAACATAAGTAATAGTTGTAGAGATATACAAGAAATGAGCACAGGGAACTATATCCGATCTCCTGGGATAAACCATAGTGGAAAAGAATATGAAAAGAGAATGTATCTGTGTATATAACTGAGTCACGTTGTGCAGCAGAAATTAACACAACATTGCAAACCACTATACTTCAATAAAAAAACTAAAAAAAGAGACCAATTCCATGTTGGTTACATGCTCTAACGCAGCTTTTTCAGTCTCTTTTCTGCTGCAAATATTTCACATACCCCTTCCCCATAATTTCCCACCTTCCCATTGACCCCACCAGCTGTGCCTCGGCAGTTTTGTGGGTCCCAACATGGGCCTGGCACACCTAACTTGTACACCCACAGGGCACAGCATGGCAGTTATCAGAGTTCTCCCACCACCACCAGAGGCTGGAGGGTCTAGCTGACTGTAGCAGCTCCTGTTTGAGTACATTTTCTTTTGTGGGCAAGTAAATGCCCTGGTGCCCTGAAAGGGAGATGTTAGTTCCATAGTGTTCGGCAAGGGTTTGGGAGGTTTGGGTCATCTCTGAGCATCTTGGAGGTTTAACCACGGTAGTATGACAGCTCTGTTTGCTGCTTGTTTTAGCCCGAGTTGCTACTAAGTACCATAAATTGGGTGGCTTAAACAACAGAAATGTCTTTCTCACAATTGTGGAGGCTGGGAAGTCCATCAAGGTGCCAGCAGAGTGTGTGATGAGTGCCTGCTTCTTGGTTTGCTGATGGTCATCTCGTTAGGTCCTCAGTGTTTGCAGTGAGAGCCACACAGAGACAGACTGACTGGTGCTTTCCTCGTGAAGGCGCGGTTTCCATCATGAGGGCCCCACCCCTGTGACCCCATCTAAACCTAATTACCTCCCACGGGGAACTGGGGCTTCAGCCTGTGGACTTTTGGAGGTGCGCACCATTCAGTCCATGGTGTGGCTTGCGTGCCTTGTGCTCTGCTACTGGACAGGCCCGTGGAAGGAGCATAGAAACGCAAAGTGGAGTGCTACCAAATCAATATGTCTGACTTTAATGCGGTTATTAATGTAATTCTATGACTAGTAGTAATTCATTAAAGTGAAATTGCCCAGGCAAATGTTAAGCCTAATAACATGGCAGGGCAATAAGACTAAAGCAAGACTGTGCAGGGCAAAAAGTCCTAGCCGTTTATCACTAGGAAGGATGGAGCCTTATCGTAAAAGAAGTTTTTACATAGGAACACTAGAGGGCGCTCTAGACTGTAATTAAGAACCATGCTGCTTTACACAAAGAAATAGTGTACTAGCTTGATACAAAATTCAATAGTGAATGTTTATAAAAATGTGGGTAAATCCATATCAGTTGATTTTAAATGTTCTAAGGGCATGATCAAATTCAACAGAAATGTTTTGGAGTGTGTGTGTGTGTACGTCCATGCTGGAGGATATGATAATCCTATTTTATTTTATTATTATTTTTATTCAAGTATAATTATTTTATAAGGATACTTCAGCATGTCTTTTTTTCCCTTAAATCCTCAGGAGTGCCTGCCTTAAGGCGAGATAAAGATTGGGGTGTAATCTGTCCTCACTACTGGGTTTTTTGTTTTTTCTTGGTGGAGGGATAGGGTGAGGGAGGGCTGTAGAGCCCATTAAAACAACTATAACGTTGTCCTTCTTTGGAGATAAACCCAATGATATTGTTATTTATTTATTTTTGGCTGCACCCCACGGCATGTGGGATCTTAGTTCCCTGGCTGTTGGAATCAAACCAGTGTCCCTTCAGTGGAGGTCCTAACCACCAGACCTCCAGGAAAGTCCTTGATGATATTGTTTTAAATACACGTGGCACCATTGTTCTTATATGTGTTAAGACTTCCCTGATAACTCAGATCAGCAATGCAGGAGACCTGGGTTTGATCCCTGGGTCAGGAAGATCCCTCGGAGAAGGAAATGGCAATCCACTCCAGTACTCTTGCCTGGAAAATTCCATGAATGGAGGAGCCAGGTGGGCTACTGTCCATGGGGTCACAAAGAGTCAGACACGACTGAGCGACTTCACTTTTGTGGGTGGATTATTAGGCAAGGACTCCAGTCTTCAGGGCAGCAGTATCAGTAGTGGGAAAAACACTGATTCTTCATCTAGTCTGGAGCCCCTGCTTCTGGCTCTGGCTCTGTGACTGTGGAAGATCTTATCTTTCTGAGCCTCTCTGTTAGTAAAGGGGTGGCTTGAACTCAATGATTCAGTCATCTTTTTCAAGTCTAATATTCTCTCACTCTGACTTTCACGCCTAACATTGGCTAGTCTTAAACTTACGTTCACAAATCGGTGCCCTGTTTAGAAATTACTTTCAACTCACATCATAAAATTCCATGACACTGGGAAAACTTGATTCAGGAGAAAGTGGAGAGGTTGGTGGTTCCCTGTTTTGGGGCCCTGATCAAGTTCTTTACAATGGCTTATTTTACCCTAGAAACAGATAGGTCTTTGTCACCTGCTAGAAAATACTCACACAAGCACTGCTCCCCAACCTCAGACTTCCCTGGAAGCAATAACGATGGTCAGATGTTTATATTCATTGACTTTGCTGCTAGGATTCAGTCTAGATAAACAGTAAGAGGCCAAAAAACTCACTGGAGATTTTCATTTAAGTCCAATTAGTTTATTTCTGAGGTTATGAAAACACCTGGGATGAACGTTTGCCAGACAGATACAAGCCCTCGCTGCCTTCAGATATTTGAGACAAGACAACTTAGGGATCTGGCATTTGACTAAATATTGTTGCGGCACAGTTTAGATCTCTAAGAATTCTCTGACATTCCTAACTGAGTTCTGCTTCTAAAATAAACACGTTGAATGGGGTACCCTTGACATGAAAAATGAAATGTTAGCAACATTCATCTCCGTTGGAAGGAGAATGATTTGGTTGGTGGAGTTATACGACTCCTGTCGTATAGACACATAAAAAGTGACTCTTGGCACATTTCTCATTGGTAACATTTTCAGTAATCTTGTGTGTGTGTGTGTGTGTGCATGTCTGTGTGTGTGTGTGTCTGCGTGCCGTGTATCAGCAGGTGCCTCTGTGAGATCATGCTTCAAGTTGACAGTCACATACATGCAGTAACTCCTGCCTGCTAACTCTTTTCAGATCTTGGAAGTTTTTGACACTTTGTAGTTCTCCATTTGTGTTGGTGAAATCAAAATGAAGGTGATCCCAAGGGAAACTTTGATCTCTTGGCAATTTCTTCGTGACTCATAACGTCTGAGCTGCACCTTGGGAACAGCAGGCAGAGTAGGGGAAGGGGGGTACCCTGAGGCTGAACTAGAGAGGAGGGAAGGCAGGGGTTGGGATGCGTCTCACTCCAGGGAACCTGGGCACATAGGCAAGGGTATCATCCTAGAAGGTTTGGAGGGCAGGAAGTCGCTGCCCATCCATTCATTAGACCTGTACTGAATGCCTAGTTTGGGGCAGGTGCTATGATTGGTGACGTGAATGTACAAGTGTTTCCTTCAAGCTTTTCCCCCGCAAACTTTAAATTTCTTATTTTGTATTGGAGGAGAGCCGATTCACATTGTTGAGGCGGTTTCAGGCGCACACTGAAGGGACTTCGCCATACATATACACGTATCCTTTCTCCCCCAAACTCCCCGCCTATCCAGGCCGGCATATAACATTGAGTAGAGTTCCATGTGCTATACAGTAGACCCTTGTTGGTTATCCATTTTGAATACAGCAGTGTGTATTTCACCTCCCCAAATTCCCTAATTATTTCTTCCCTGCAGCACCCATAAGTTTATTTTGTAAATCTATGAGTATCTTTCTGTTTTATAAGTAAGTTCGTTTGTATCATTTCTTTTTAGATTCCATGTATAATGGATGTCGTACAATATTTCTGCTTTTCTGACTTACTTCACTCAGTATCGCATTCTCTAGGTCCATCCGCAGGGCTCCAAATGACATTATTTCATTCTTTTTAACGGCTGAATATTACTCCATTGTATATATGTACCATATTTTCTTTATCCAATCCTCTGTTCCTTTGAGCTTTTTAAGGACCAGTTGGTGAAACAAATGTCGATATAAACCACGATGAAATCATAAATGCTAAGAGAGCCAGGGTTCAGGTTATGAGGAGATGACCTTACTAATATGCTGATGCCCAGCATCTTTCAAGGGAGGACACGGGTTCCAGGTGGACAGCAGGCTTTCCCAGGTGTGGATGGAGGGAACATAGACCCTGGTCCTGTCTGCTCTGGGGTCCAGGGGCAGATATACCTTGGGGAAAGCAGAAGTGCCTTCAAGAGATGGAGCTCTCAGATCTTTCAACACATCCTAAAGTCTTTGATGGACACGTTGGCTTGAGTTCAAGATAGTATTTCCTAAACCCATTTTTGCTGTTCCTTAGAGAACCTTTGTGTGCTTAAGGAGTACAAACCTTTCCTCAGTCATTTATCCCAAAATTTATTTTACTGCTTGTCCTTAAAAATAACACTGGGGAGAAGAGATGAATCCAATGGATATCAATATTTCCACTGTCCTTTTTAACAAGATCATTTTTTAGCTTCTCAGTCAAGTCTCTCTTAGTTGCAGGTGGCTGAGATTCCATTCAAATTATCAGATGCAAAAAAGGGAATTTGTGGGCTCACATAAGTGGAAAGTCTTGGGGGTGGACAGAGATTTGAACATGGCCATGAACTCTCTCCATGTCCCTCAGCTGTACCCACTTCTGCTTAGTTTTGGATCCTCAGTTCAGTTTAGTTCAGTCGCTTAGTCGTGTCTGACTCTTTGTGACCCCATGGACTGCAGCACGCCAGGCCTCCCTGACCATCACCAACTCCTGGAGCTTGCTCAAACTCATGTCCATCGAGTCGGTGATGCCATCCAACCGTCTCATCCTTTGTCATCCCCTTCTCCTCCTGCCTTCAGTCTTTCCCAGCATCAGGGTCTTTTCCAATGAGTCAGTTAAAAGAAAATTATATCTTTCTCAAGGATTGTAGCAAGGTGCAGAACTCTGTTTGGATTAGCATGTGCCAGATGGCTGGCTGGTATTTTGGCCACTATAGTAAAAAGCGATGAAAAAACTGTCAAGAAAATTATAAAATGCAAATTCATTCCCCTACTTTTGTGGGGCAAAAGTGTCGAACACTGGGAATTAAAAAATGTCCCAGGTCAGCAATGAGCAAGGAATTGATGATGATGACCTGACTCAGATAAAATAAGAACAGCAACTTACCTTGATGCTTGGCTTTTTCCTTTACATTTCCAGTGGCCTGGGAGGGGTGTGGTTTATCACTGATCACCCTACCTGTCCCCCAGTTCCTTGTCTCCAAAACACAGGGACTAGGAGAGTAACTTGATTTCATAGTGGAAGAGTTGGGGGTGAGTGTTGAGGTAGGGAGAACGCGTGTTACTTATTCACACTTGAATGTGAATTCATGTCACCTTCTGGTTCTCCAGCACCCTCAACAGAATTAAGCAGATAGGACTTATGCAGTTGGAGTCCAGGGTGGGGTAAGTTCTGGAGTACAGGTACAGCAGCCTTATTCAGACACCCGCAAGGCCCCAGGCATGTGGGGAGAAGGAAGGAGAGAAGAGGGAGCTGGGGTTACAAGGAGGTGGTGGGACGAGCCAGCCCTGCTCTCGGTGGTCTTCACCAGCACCAGTCAGGACACCTCCTTTTGCTCACTGTCATTTAAAGCATCTCAGGTGGCTAGCCCACCTGGAGTCTTGCAATGGTGTGGGGAGAACTGGATTAAAAAAATAATAATAATTTGTATTTATTTCTGGCTGTGTTGAGTCTTCGTTGCTGCATGAGGTTTTATCTAGTTGCAATGAGTAGGGGACACTCTTGTGCTGTGCGGGCTTCTCATGGCGGCGGCTTCTCTTGTTGCAGAGCTCTAGAACGTTTGGGCTTCTGTAGTTGTGGCAAGTGTGCTCAGTAGTTGCGGCTCCTGGGCTCTAGAGCCGCAGGATCAATAGTTGTGGCACACAGGCTCCGTTGCTCTGCAGCCTATGGGAGCCTCCCGGACCAGGGATCGAACCCATGTCTCCTGCGTTGTTGGCAGGTTCTGAACCACGGAACCACCAGGGAAGCCCTAGGAGAGCTGGGTTTTGCAGCCTCCTTCCTTTCTTCTTTGCAGATTCTCTGGGGGTAGAGATGTGGAAGAAGTTTCCGAGGCTGCCTCTGGGTCAAGCAGCGCAAAACAGAAGCTCTTTGTGGACATGGTTTCTGTTCTGCTCAGCCGTCCTCACGTTCACTTGGAGCTCTGAGCTTCCCTGGCCGTGACTCTGAAGGACCTTCCACGTAGGTTTCCATACTCACAGCCCCTGTTGAAGCAGGCAGGGCTCTTTCCACCTCACTACTCTTCTCTCTTAGCTGTTTCACACTGGACTGGTGGTGAAAAGGCAATCAGCCTTGGCTGTAGTTTGCGAGGGGTGGGGACAGGAAGGAGGTTTCTGGGTCTGTGTTGCTGACCTAATTCCACATTATGTTTTCATAGAATGAGTTGATTATTTTTATATCACTTACTGGTAAGTGAATGACCTGCACTCCTTTCAGTTTTTCCATGTCCCAACTTCCAGTTCCTGACCACATTTTACACGCACTTGAAAATTCCCTTCTTAGGACCTTTTCTTGTAAGTACGTAGGAACAATATTGCCTGCTTATTGTTGGAACAGCAACTTTGCTGCCAGTATTATAAAACCCTCATCTTACATGTAATTTGTATGAGGAATAAGTTAATATTTATTGTCAAGGCTTTAAAGCAGCTGTGTTCATCATGCTGCATTTTAATATTTGATGGACCAATGGAATCTTTTCACTTTAATCACCTTCCTTGAAGTGATTAATATGCATCACTTAATCCGGCTTTCTTTCACCAACTCTGAAAACTGGTTCCTTGTTAAACGAGTTAGTTATTTGTTCCCTAAAGTTATATTCACTGTGTACTTTTTGTGTTTGACATAGCTTTTTATGTTTCAAGTTCAATGAAAAGAAAAGTCATTTTAAGAGTATATGTTCTCTTTGAATTTTGAAACTGGGATCCTCCTGTTAATTTGATGTTAGGCTGAGCATCAGAGAGACTTTCCAAGTTCAAGTTCAAACTCACAAGCATCATGGCTTTCTTTTTTCTAAAACTTGCTCACTTATGCCCCCTTTCTGCTGGTATGACATAATAAAAAAACCTCACTTTTTGAGTGTAAATTTGATTTTTGTTTCCCTTCCCTGCTTTTCAGTAAACTTTGCGATTCTTTTCAGTCCTAAACTTTAAGTGAGAATAATAACTCCATGAAGTGTGGCTTTTGAAAATGTTTAATAGACAAGACATTATTATTTAAAAGTTGATTGTAAAAATTAAAACCATTAAAAAATGATTATTATGGCAGCATTAATTTCCTCCTGTTACATGTATTGTTAGTGTGATTGATTTACCTTTGTGAGACCTACATTAAAAATAAATAAGTGTGTTTAGTAAAACTTTGAAAACAATTCCCCATCACCCACAGGAAGAATCCATTTGTTTTACAAGAAGTGATAAGTGTATTTTGTAAGAAATAGAATTTTAAGTTTATTTACTATCAGGTATTTTTTGTGTGTACTAAATATGCAATATAGTATTTGTGTTTCCTGTTGCAAAAGTAAAAAAAATAGTAGTGGAGAAAGCAGAAAAAAAGCTTTTGAGTATCTGCCCTTTGTTCTGAATGTATATTCCTTTATTGTAGATGTATTCACTGAGTAGATTACTCTAATTACATAGTTCATGTTTGTAGCAGCCTTGACTAATTCAGTTTAAAATCAGATTAAAACAAAACTTTCTTCTTCTTGTGTGTCCAAACCCATAATTTAGACTGTTCTGAACTTTTAAAAGACTGCTTAGCCAGTTTTTTTCCTCCAACCACAATTTGAGATAATTTCCTTAAAAAGCAAGAAAATTGTGCCACATTCAAAGATCCTAGAATGTGGATCCTAGCTGTTTAGGGATTGTTTCTGTTGATGGGGAGAAATTAAGTGGACCACCATGCACTATAAGTAATAGCAAGCACCAGGACTGGAAAGCCGGGGGTGAGTCTTGATTAACTCAGAGGAAGAACTGGCAGAGCCAAATTCTCCATCTTTGGCCTTAGCATTTCAGTGGGTCTTTGTTTCTTATGGACTTTCTCCCCTCCCCCATTTCCTTCTCATCTTTAATTCAGACAAGCATTTGACAGTTTTGATAGTATTTGGATGCCCTCTGAGCTTAGGAAGACATTTTCTTTGGGTTCAGTCCATTGAGTCCATTTAGGTTGTTGTGTTTTCATACTGTGTTCATCAGAAAAACCTTCAGTGGGAGGAAGCACGCAGAGATGTTAAATTCTCTCAAGTTCCTTCTTGAGTCATTTCAGCTGCAGGAGTTTCTCTTCCTTTTGCTACTTAGAGAATTGGGACTTTGGAAGTAGGGGTCCCCCTGGCCACAAAACCTCCACTGTTGCTCCAGTCCTGCAAAATATCTTCTCGCTTCCCCATGTAACTTCTGCATTTGCTTTGTGATTTGGTCAATGCTGAAAGGAGGGCTTTGGCTTAAGCAGTTGTTTCCTGGGTTAAAGGTACTCCTGGATAAGGTAATTTGACAAGACATTCACTGGTACTGATGTTATATATCGGAGGGAACCTCCCTGCCTCCTGCCTGATAAAGCACCTCAATACTAATCAACCAGGAATTCCTGAATGCTCTTTAACTCATCCTGTGGAACAGCATCGTCAAGTTCTTGAGTTTCTTCCTGATAAAGCACCGTCTTTTCAGTTCAGCTCAATCACCATGTCTGTATTTTAGCCTACACATGACGTGTTTTCTTGAATTTGAGTAACATCTTTAAAATTAACATTTATTTTAAAAGTTGTTTTAAAATTAAAGAAAGAAAAAAAAGAATCAATATCACATCAGTGATTTAGTGGTTTCTCCAAACTGTAACTTCTTTAGACATTTCATTTTTGTTAAAATTTCTTATTCAATTATGGTAATATTATTCATCATGTATATAGATAATTCACATCCATTGATCATATATATAGAGAGAGACTGGTATGTAGATCTGTTTTTCCCCTTTTATTCTAAAAAATATATTAAAGTATTGAAGGGGTATTTGATTCATTACTTTTCCTCCTTTTTTGAATGAAAATTTCTTTTTTCTATTCTTTATTTTTTATTGACATAGTTATATATATGTATTGAGTTCAATAAAATAAAAGTCCCTGCCAAAGCCCCTTTTCTGGCCACTGTTTTCTTTTATAGTTATGACTAAAAAGATAACTTGGTTGTATAGAGAAGGGTGATAGATTTATTTCAGGTTATATTTGTTAGGCATGATATTATTTCTGGGATAATTTCCACATTATTATTATTTTTTAACCTTCTCTGATAACTTTCCTTGTACTTAATGTTTAGTAAAACAAACAAACATATCTCGCTCACTTTTATATCATGACATGTCCCTGAAAAACCTGTATATAATCAGAATCTTTGGAAAAGAGATAATTAAAACATATTCTTTGGAACATAAAAGTTGTCCGCTTTCTTTTCAGCATGCTTAAATCCCATTTATCTTTTTATTCTATTAAAAGAGAAAGTAGAAAGCACCCCTAAAGAAATATTCTGTGTCCTGAGCAGAGAAGACAGATGCGCTTCCAACTCACTCTACTCCTTGCTCTGATTAAGGGGGGCATAGCTTCTTTCACCCCTGTAATGATTTTGTCCCATCCTCACAGGTCCTCCTTGGACCTTAAAACTCTTATTTCTTACAACTCTGAAGTCGCAGGTCAACTTCTTTACCAGCTAGAACCAAAACAGCAAAAGGCTCCCTGCCAAAGACAGTCCCTGAACTCCTCAGGCCAAAGATGAAGACATTTCTGGTTTCCCTGGTGTAGCCTTAGGACGTAGTAGTTGGAAATCGTGTCTGGGAAGAGCCACGTAATATGTGCTTGATTATATTGGCTGCATGGATGGACTCGCAGCCTCAATACTAATCAACCAGGAATTCCTGAATGCTCTTTAACTCATCCTGTGGAACAGCATCGTCAAGTTCTTGAGTTTCTTCCTGTCCACAGGCTTCTGTATATTCACTTGTGAGTTTCCCCAAATGTGTTTTCCAAAAGAGCTCTATTAACAGAGTGGCTGGGACAGAACTTCTTTGTAACTTAATCTGTTAGTTCAAAATATGAAAAATGTATACGGTGGGGTCAGGGTGGCTCGCTGCCTGGATATCACTGTCATGCTATCAGAGGTCAGTGAGCCCCACACCCCGTCCTTTTATTTTTTCCGCTTTGTTGGGCACAGGTGAATAATTCCTATTCTTTGGTCTTTCCCTGCAGAGTCAGCTTTATTTTTGTAAAAAAATTTATTTCTGGCTGTGCTGGGTCTTCGCTGCTGCACTCAGGCTTTCTCTAGTTGCGGCGAGAGGGGTAGTCTATGGTGGTGGTGCCTGGGCTTCTCGTGGTGGTCTCTCTTGTTGCGGAGCACAGGCGCTGGGGTGTGCAGGCTTCGTAGTTGCAGCCCGTGGGCTCAGTAGTTTTAGCTCCTGGGCTCTAGAGGGCCTGGAACTTAGTTGCCATGTGGCAGCTTGTGGGATCTTCTCGGACCAGGGATTGAACCTGTGTCCCCTCCATAGGCAGGCAGATTGTTAACTGCTGGACCACCAGGGAAGCCCTCTGCTTTCTTTTAGATGACAGTAACTGTTAATCTGGGATGCTCATCTGAGTGAATATGTTAGCTGAAGAGTGTGTCATTCTCTCGGATAAGCAAGACATTTCTTAAAGATGTTTAAGGAGACCAAACACTGGTCCAAATTTAAGGCTAGCAGGGGTAGAAGTCACATGGAGAAAGAATTCTGGCCTCAGCATTAGACAGACCAGGTATAAATCTTGGTTCCTTGACCCTTAGCTTGGTGCATGTGTGCTAACTTGCTTCCGTTGTGTCCGACTCTTTGTGACCCTACGGACCATAGCCCTCCAGGCTCCTTTGTCCATTGGATTCTCTACCCAAGAATATTGGAACGAATTGCCATCCCCTCCTTCAGGGGATCTTCCCAACCCAGGGATCGAACCTGCACCATAATCTTATATCTGCTGCATTGACAGGCAGGTTCTTTACCACTAGCGCCATCTGGGAAGCCCCAAAACCTGCCCTCTATGAGTCTCGAACTCAGGACCTTCAGATTATGAGAAGCACTGCCCACTGTGCTAGGAAGGTTGAGTGATCTGGGCCAAATGACTGACCTGTCTGAGTCTTAGTTTTCTCATCTCCAAAATGAGGATGATATTTCCAATTGGCAAGGTTGTTGTTTGAATTAGGTGGGGTAACAGATGGTAGAATACTTAGCACATAGTAAGCTGTATTAATTAGCAGGTGTAACTGTGATATTTAGGGCCATCTTAAGGCTTCTCTGAAGCCTTCTCGTATGTCTGAGCTTCTGCCTGCGTAGCTGATATAAAGCTCTGGTTTCCCTTGGCATTACTAGGTAAACTCTTTTTAATAGTAAATGGTACCCAAACACTTGGAAACTATGAGTCTGGATGTTAGCTTTATTATTTGCTTCCTGTAGGTGGTTTTGTTATTCTTAAATCATCTCCCTTTGAATTTATTGGCGTCTCTTCCAGCATACATGAAGCTGATGACTGAATAATTTGAAGGTTATAAGAATGATGCTTTCACGTGGAGGCAAAAACGTCTCTCCAAAAAAAGGTCAATGTTTGCCTCTTAAAGTTGAGGGTGGTTTTACATATAGTTGCAATAAAGTTAAGAAAATATTTCTCAGGTGAATATCTTACATTTATTTATACAGGGTCTTGCGACTACCTCAAGAGAGGCGCACAATAGCAACCTGAATCTGCTACAATGATCAGCCTCAGGATTTTCAACTTGAAAGGGAGAAAAAGGCTGTAACTCTCCCTTATATGAAAAATCCCTATTGAACTAGTAAGGAGCTTTAGAAGGCTCTGATAAAAGATCCTGAGAAGGTGATCAAGCTGTTTATTTAACCCATTCATCCAGTGTGTTTAAGTCCTTTGGACTAGGAAGGAAAAAAATTTTTTTTTCCTAAAAAAAGTAATTTCCACATTACATGAAACACTTACACCCTGGTGTCTATTTTTAATGCATGACTATGAGAATCGGGAAAGCCATTTAATTTGCCAATGTGTCAGTTTCTTTCTGTATAAAATGAGAGAGTTGGACTGGCTGCTCAGACCTCTTCTGTTCTCACAGGCTCTGATTTGTAATGCAAATTACAAATTACTGTTGAACATCTGTCAGACATTCCCAACCCTTTCAATGAAAGTTGACTGGCCTCCAGAAGATTGTATACTTTCAATATTCCAAGGAAAGAAGTCATTGTAACTTTTATAAATGACAAAAAGAGGCAGCAAGAGGGTTTTGACTTTGCAGTGTTTTTTTTTTCCCTTTCTCTTATCAACCAGCTAGTCACTGCTGCTTCTTTGATGTTAAATAGATGCTTGTTTCCATTGAATTTTCTGGGTGACTTGTCAGGTTGGTTGTGCTTTGCTCTGACGGAACATGTGATGTTAAAAACTTTTCCCCCCACTCTCTGGAAATTCTTAAACTGGCAGCCATACCACACTTTTTTCTGTAGATTTTGTTACAGATTTGCTTCATAAAGCTTAAAAATGCAAAGTTTAAGGAACATGGTATTAATTTAAGTGATATTTTAAGTTCATACTTTGTATTAAATTTGCTTTTCTCTTCTGGTCTTTAAATTTCACTTAATTTTTACTAGCTATTTTGGTGAGAACTTTGAGAGAAACATCTGTTACGTTACTCCTTCTTAGAGTTTACAATTTGTTAGAAAATACTCTGCATTGACTGAGTGCTTTGCTTGTAAACTCATTTGATCCTCTTCGACCAATGTAAGTCTTATGAGATGTTTATAAAGTTAACCAACCAATTATCAACTTCCTGGTGTGTGTAAATTAGGAAATTTAGGGAGGTTAAATATCTTGCTGGCCATGCTGGCATGGAAATCTGTTGTCTGAATTCAATCTCCATGGTTTTTCCACTTCACCAGCTCAGTTCAAATGAGCAAGCTTGATGTAACACGTTTGAAAGGTTTCCAGAAGACCCCTGAAGAATGGATTTGCAAAGGCAGACTTACTTGCTGTGACACTTTGGACTAAAGAATTTTCTCTCTCTTAGAATATACTATGCTGGTCACTCCTCATGCTTTCCTGAAGCTGGCCCTGTAAAACAGATGCATTTTTCAATTTAAGAGTCTCAGAGTGTTCACCTTAGGAGGATTCCATAGGCCAGAGTCCATTCATTCGTTCAATAATTCAATGAGGGTCCTCTCTTCCAGGGGCTGAGGAAGCAGCAGTGACTTGCAGAGTCAGAAATTCCATGAAGCTGTCATTCGAGGAGCCTGCAGTGGGGAGACAGTAAAACAAATAAGTAAAAACATCGTGTGTCATTGCATGGGGGTATGTGCTATAGAGAAAAATAAAGGAAGTGTCGTGTTTAGAAGATGATTGAGCAGATGATATTGAAGTGTGGATGGGAAGGAGGGAGGCAAGGGTGGAGCCTCTGGATAAATGGGAGACGAAGGCTCCTGGTGGGGAAACAGCAAGTGCAGAAGCCCTGAGATGAGCACGCTCCTGCACGGTTGATGAAACCTTGCAAGTGGAGAAAAAGAACCAATACAATGATTATTTTAGGAACTTCACCATGTAGTAAACAGGTACATGAATGGCCTTTTGTGTGATTCTAAGATTTTACCATGCTTTTAGTGTTAAATAATGAAAATGACACGCTTCCCAGGTGGCTCAGTGGTTAAGAATCCGCCTGCCAATGCAGAAGATGTGGGTTCGATCCCTTGGTCGGGAAGATCCCTTGGAGAAGGAAGTGGCAGCCCACTCCGGTATTCTTTCCTGGAAAACTCCATGGGGAGAAGAGCCTGGTGGGCTACAGTCCATGGGGTCATGAAGAGTTGGACACGTTTAGCAATTAAACAACAATGAAAATGACATCCACCACTCAACTCTTTACATAAAGGGTGGCATCATTGCTGAGTTTCTCAATTCTTATAGCAATTTCAGCTTTCACAAAACCTTTTGGGAGTACATTATTTTTCTGAATAGGGCGTATATTCCTAAAGCATAAAGTCCCAGAGATATATAAGGGTGTGTAAACAAAAATGATCCCTTCTGCATCACAGATACCCAGTTCTTCTCCTGGGAGGCAGGAATGTCACATTTTTCTGGGCCTAGAGACAATCTAGGGCCATAGTTGCAAGCATAGCCGAGGTTGGGGGCACCAGCTTTGGAGCCAGACTACATAAATTTTAGCCCTGGTATTGGTCCTCACTGACCAGTGTGACTTGGGCCTATAGCTAAATGTCCAGCTGCCTCCATTCCCTCATCTATAGAATGGAGAGAATAGTCATAGGGTTGTTGTGAGAATTAAATGAGATTCTGTGTTTATATAACAAATTTGGAAAATATTCTCTTCAGTTCAGTCGCTCAGTCATGTCTGACTCTTTGCAACCCCATGAATCGCAGCATGCCAGGCCTCCCTGTCCATCACCAACTCCTGGAGTTCACTCAGATTCACGTCCATCGAGTCAGTGATGCCATCCAGCCATCTCATCCTCTGTCGTCCCCTTCTCCTCCTGCCCCCAATCCCTCCCAGCATCAAAGTCTTTTCCAATGAGTCAACACTTCGCATGAGGTGGCCACAGTCCTGGAGTTTCAGTTTTAGCATCATTCCTTCCAAAGAAATCCCAGGGCTGATCTCCTTCAGAATGGACTGGTTGGATCTCCTTGCAGTCCAAGGGACTCTCAAGAGTACTCTCCAACACCACAGTTCAAAAGCATCAATTCTTCAGTGCTCAGCTTTCTTCACAGTCCAACTCTCACATCCATACATCACCACTGGAAAAACCATAGCCTTGACTAGATGGACCTTAGTTGGCAAAGTAATGTTTCTGCTTTTGAATATGCTATCTAGGTTGGTCATAACTTCTCTTCCAAGGAGTAAGCGTCTTTTAATTTCATGGCTGCAGTCACCATCTGCAGTGATTTTGGAGCCCCAAAAAATAAAGTCTGATACTGTTTCCACTGTTTCCCCATCTATTTCCCAAGAAGTGATGGGACCAGATGCCATGATCTTCATTTTCTGAATGTTGAGCTTTAAGCCAACTTTTTCACTCTCCTCTTTCACTTTCATCAAGATGCTTTTTAGTTCCTCTTAACTTTGTGCCATAAGGGTGGTGTCATCTGCATATCTGAGGTGATTGGTTTTTCTCCTGGCAATCTTTATATACCTATAAAGAATTAAGCAGTTTCTAGCAAAGAGTAAATAATAAATGTTAGCTGTCATCAGATAATCTTATAGCAATCCTATTCTATTATGCAGATCAGGAAAATATGAGTCTTAGAAAGGTCAAGAAGTTTCCTGGGAAGCCTGGCCAGTAGGTAAAGGCACAGTGATACTCAGTCAGAATTCTAATACCATGGTCCAGGGTTTCCCAGATGAGAGTCATTGAGATGGCTCTCTTACGGGTCTTCTTTTCCACCAAATAATGTGTTAAATGCCAGACAAACGTCAGTGTAGAAAGACTTGTAGGTGTTGGCTGAAAACCTAATCAAATCCATTTCTTTAATTTTTAAAAATATTTTTGCACCGAGGATATTTCACAAATGCATAATGCTTTGGTTTTCTATGTTGAGCGACTTCTGTTCTTCTAGCCAGTGTTTACTGAGTGTGAGTTATGTTCCATGCAGTGGATTAGCCCAGTGAGTGAAAGAACTAGACGAAGGCCCTGCCTTGTAGTGGTTACAACTAAATGGGCAACAGACAGGGGGATCTGTAAAATACAGGGTCATTTGCTCTCAAGGGGATTTGTCCAGTTTGGGGAAAGGTTGATTTCCTTAAGCCAGTAGGCGTTTCCAAAACTTTTTTTTGGAGAATTCATCAGGTTTGGTATTTTCGGATGTACGTCAAATACTTCTTACAGACAATAGGCTCTTTTAAAAAATTCGTCATGCCTGCTGCTGCGGCTACTAAGTCGATTCAGTCGTGTCCGACTCTGTGCGACCCCAGAGACCGCAGCCCGCCAGACTTCCCCGTCCCTGGGATTCTCCAGGCAAGAACACTGGACTGGGTTGCCATTTCCTTCTCCAGTGCATGAAAGTAAAAAGTGAAAGTGAAGTCACTCAGTCACGTCCGACTCTAGCGACCCCATGGACTGCAGCCTACCAGGCTCCTCCGTCCATGGGATTTTCCAGGCAAGAGTACTGGAGTGGGGTGCCATTGCCTTCTCCTTGTCATGCCTAGGACATACTAAATATTCAGTAAGGCTGCTTGCTTTGAAGGTTCAGTGAGCTGCAAGAGGTATTGTGTTTGCCAATGGAGAAATCATTTACAATGTAGCGCATAAAGGAAATGATGACTTTATAATGTACAAAGGAAAGACAATAGGTATGGGTTTGAAGCAGAATGTGTTAAAGGTGGGACGTGGGAGTGCTGGCTGCCTTGAAACGATGGTCAGTTCTAAATTGAAGATAATAAACTCTTAAATCAGCCTTTTTTTTTCCCTTTTGCCCTCCTCCCTTTCCCCCTTTGTGGGGTAATGCTTGTTTTGCAAATTTGCTAATAAATTGTGGTAGGAGCTCAATAAAGAAAGGAATGAAATATAGAATGATTTGAAATATTTACCTAATATTTATTGCCTTCAGTGAAAAATGATTGCATCTGTTTCCTTTTGATGACTGGCCCTTCTTTTAGACTTCATTGTACTTTGCTTCCTTATCTATTTGCCTCACTCCTCAGATTCTGTCCCTCTCATGCAACTAACTTGCTTGCTCTTGGTCTTGGATGGGACCACAACTCTCAAGGAAATCTTAGCATTTCCACCCCTGCTTCAGGTCAGGATGAGGTTCACCTGCAAACTGCCTCCCTTTCAGTTCCAGCTAATGCTTCTGGGCGCAGAGTGGTCCACAGCCCACGTGAAAGGACCATAGTCTAGGATTAGAGCTGTTACTTTTTAAAAAATTAATGAATTAACAAATTTTTGGCTGTTCTGGTCTTTGTTGCTGTCTGTGGGCTTTCTTTAGTTGTGGTGAGAGAGGGCTAGAGAGCTGTTACTTTTATTTTTGAGTGTATTTGTTTTTAAGGATAATTACAATATCGTGTTGGTTTCTGCCACACATCAAGATGGCTGAGTCATAGGTATATGTATGTCCCCTCCTTCTTGAGCCTCCCTCCCCCCACCCACCCCATCCCACCCTTCTAGGTTGTCACAGAGCCCGGCTTGAGTTCCCTGATTCATGACAGCTGTTACTCTTGAGTGATTATCCTGAAATCAGAAATTTTTCTTTCCTTTAGCCAGCTAGTCTAGACCTTCCCTTTCCAAACTGTCTGGAACTCATCTGTGTATCTAGTCTCTGCTTTCTTTTCAGCCTTTAGTGGTCAGCTGTTCAGTGGAGAGCTCCAGTTCCGCTAGCACCTCCTTGTGTGTGCCAGGACCTAGCAGATAGCACTGACCTCCGGAACCCTGGGGTCCCACAGATTTCCATGTGGCTCTTCTTAGACAGGTGTGTTACTTGGGATTGGCAGGGTGGGGTGTCCCTAAACAAAGGTAGGAAAGAGGTGGCTTTTAGCTGTCACTCATCACTGTTTCCATAAAAACACAGGCAGTCTCTCGGCCTCTTGCTGAAGGCTGAGATGTCTTGGAGTTCAGGGCATTGGGTCTGTAGTTCCTTTCTCCCTCCCACTACTCAGGGAGAAACCGGAAGCAGGACGAAAGGAATTCCTCTTATGTTGCCCTGCAGGAAGTGGAGACATCAGTTTATCTTTCATGGAGGCTTGTGTCATGTCATCCCTCCAAGGGGGTGTGTGCGTGGGCACTCAGTTGTGTCCGACTGTGTGACCCCCACGGACTGTAGCCTGCCAGGCTCCTTGTCCATGGGATTTCCCAGCCAAGAACACTGGAGCAGGTTACCATTTCCTTCTCCAGGGGATCTTCCCGAACCAGGGGGTAAACTCGCAACTGTTGTGTCTCCTGCATTGGCAGGGGGGTTCTTTATGACGTGGGTGGACCTCCGCCACTTATCCTGACTTGTTAAGATTCACCGTGAGAAGCAGTGTGTCTGCACGAAACTCCTGTCCCTTCCCGAGATCTCAGGAAGTCCCATCCTCGCTCAGAGTCAGGGATCTCCATGGCTCCACCTCATTGAAGAATCTGTCCACAGGCAACCCCTGTGCCTCTCCAGACAGCCTCCTCTTGCCCCAACATGCTAAACCCACAACTGGCTAAATTTTCGGTATCCCGCCTGCCAAGTCTACTTGGAAGGTTTCTTTGACTGCGTAGTTTTATTATTATTATTATTTTTGCATAATGCTCTACAACTGTTAACCCTTCCCATCACTGATTAAGGCAGGAGTGTGTCCGTGACAATAGGGACTATATCTGACTCTTGGATTAGATGAAATAATATACATAAACTTCTAGCCCAGTACTTGGGACATATAAACCTTAGCTTCCTTGAGTCTTTCTGTGTTCTGTTTCTGGCAGCAAGCGGTTACGCAGGCAGGCTCTTCAGCTTTTGTTTGGTGAGCCCCGTTACAGGGTGATGTTGGTCCCCCCAGGTCTGGGTTCAGAGTCATCCTCTCCCTGTGACTATGGGTAACAGGCAGTTTGTTCAGCCTCTCTGCCTCAGTTTCCTTATTGGTAAAGGTAGCACCAAGAAGGGTTCCTATTGGTAACGTAGTTGTGAAGATTAAATTAGTTCATATACTAGGTGCAGAGAAGACCTTGCACACGGTGCTGAATGAGTGGGAGAGATGATTTATTCTATCAGGAACAGAAGTGAGTCTTCAGCAGTCATGGCCACATAAAGCAGTGATTTCCGTCGCTATGTAGCATCAAGTAAGGTGAGTTCCCTCTCTCTCTTTGGGAAAACGCAGGTTAGATTGGAGTTGATTGTACGGAATAGGGTTTCCAAAACTGAAGTCAAAAGTCCTATTGGAGCAGCCTTGCTGAGAAGGGGCTGTGATTCACCTAATCGAGATAGGCACATTTCTCAAATCCCATTGTAAGAATCCCCTGGGGCACCTGTGTGACTGGTAGATTCTAGGGCTGTGCCCCAGACAGACCTAGTGAATCATAATCTTCAGGGAGGGCCTTGGAATCTGATGTCTAACAACACAGACAAATAGTACCACTTGGAAACACCAAACATTGAATTCCCTGGGAGCCTCGAAAGAACACTGATGCCTGGGTCTCATACACTGGGCATTCCGATTTGATTGTTTTGGGGTCTTGGTGGACTGTGTACAGGCATGGAGAACTTTTTTTTTTTTAAGCTGATTACAGAAATCAAATGTGAGCCAGAGTTGAAAACCACTAAAATAGAGAGTGAAAATTCAGACTTCAGTCAGTATTTCTCGGAATCAACTGCGGAAGGGGGAGTGGTATTTAAAATATAGATTTCTAAGCTCCAGCCTGCTGTATCTGACTTTCTGGTAGCAGGGGATGGGCTGGGCTGAGGGTGGATTAGGGAGAGTGAGAACCTAGGAATAGACGTTCCAGATGACTCTTCTGCATGCTAGACTTTGAGAACTACCCACCACGCGGTGTTTTCCCTTAGTAGGCATGAGTGGAAACAGCTGAATGACTGAAGTGGAGTCATTATTTCCTCTTCTGCTAAACCAGTCTGTTAGAAAAATATGCTTCTTCATGTCCTGTTCATAACTTCATTATTTGCTCTCTCTTGATTGGTACTGGGTTTCCAGAGAGTTGTCTCCTTTTTAATATGCTTTGATGTGACCTGGCAGAACTTTGTGGGGTTAGTTATTCTTGGGTTTTTGCAGGGCCACGTGAACATAAATGGGCAGATGATAAACTGGGGTAAAGTGCTGTAGGATGCATTCAACCCAGCTGAGCAGGTTGTAGTTCAGCGTGGGTGTCTGTGTCCCCAGGGCTGTTAAACCCAAGGTCTGAGAAAGCTGGAGCTGACAACAAGGAGAAAGTAGAAGCTCATAAGATTAGAAGTTCTGCGGAGCTGTTCTGAAGACAGGAAGCCTGTCACTGCTCTCAGATGGCGACCTTGCCCTCAGGACTGGAGTCTGGTGCGCTTATTGCTCAGCTCTACATTCCCTCCATCACCTCCACTAGCTTTGTTCATAGTGATGCTTTCTAAGGCCCACTTGACTTCACATTCCAGGATGTCTGGCTCTAGGTGAGTGATCACACCATCATGATTATCTGGGTCGTGAAGATCTTTTTTGTACAGTTCTTCTGTGTATTCTTGCCACCTCTTCTTAATATCTTCTGCTTCTGTTAGGTCCATGCCATTTCTGTCCTTTATCGAGCCCATCTTTGCATGAAATGTTCCCTTGGTATCTCTAATTTTCTTGAAGAGATCTCTAGTCTTTCCCATTCTGTTGTTTTCCTCTATTTCTTTGCATTGATCGCTAAGGAAGGCTTTCTTATCTCTTCTTGCTATTCTTTGGAACTCTGCATTCAGATGCTTCTTTCCTTTTCTCCTTTTCTTTTCACAGCTATTTGTAAGGCCTCCCCGGAGAGCCATTTTGCTTTTTTGCATTTTCCATGGGGATGGTCTTGATCCCTGTCTCCTGTACAATGTCACGAACCTCCATCCATAGTTCATCAGGCACTCTATCTATCAGATCTAGTCTCTTAAATCTATTTCTCACTTCCACTGTATAATCATAAGGGATTTGATTTAGGTCATACCTGAATGGTCTAGTTGTTTTCCATACTTTCTTCAGTTTAAGTCTGAATTTGGCAATAAGGAGTTCATGGTCTGAGCCACAGTCAGCTCCTGGTCTTGTTTTTGCTGACTGTATAGAGCTTCTCCATCTTTGGGTGCAAGAATATAATCCATCTGATTTCGGTGTTGACCATCTGGTGATGTCCATGTGTAGAGTCTTCTCTTGTGACTTAGAAAGCATCACTATGAACAAAGCTAGTGGAGGTGATGGAATTTCAGTTGAACTATTTAAAATCTTGAAAGATGGTGCTGTGAAAGTGCTGCACTCAATATGCCAGCAAATTTGGAAAACTCAGCAGTGGCCACAGGACTGGAAAAGGTCACTTTTCATTCTAATCCCAAAGAAAGGCAATGCCAAAGAATGCTCAAACTACCGCACAATTGCACTCATCTCACACGCTAGTAAAGTAATGCTCAAAATTCTCCAGCCAGGCTTCAGCAATACGTGAACCGTGAACTTCCAGGTGTTCAGGCTGGTTTTAGAAAAGGCAGAGGAACCAGAGATCAAATTGCCAACATCCGCTGGATCATGGAAAAAGCAAGAGAGTTCCAGAAAAAACATCTATTTCTGCTTTATTGACTATGCCAAAGCCTTTGACTGTGTGGCTCACAATAAACTGTGGAAAATTCTGAAAGAGATGGGAATACCAGACCACCTGACCTGCCTCTTGAGAAACCTGTATGCAGGTCAAGAAGCAACAGTTAGAACTGGACATGGAACAACAGACTGGTTCCAAACAGGAAAAGGAGTACGTCAAGGCTGTATATTGTCACCCTGCTTATTTAACTTCTATGCAGAGTACATCATGAGAAACGCTGGGCTGGAAGAAGCACAAGGTGGAATCAAGATTGCTGGGAGAAATATCAATAACCTCAGATATGCAGATGACACCACCTTTATGGCAGAAAGTGAAGAGGAGCTAAAAAGTCTCTTGATGAAAGTGAAAGTGGAGAGTGAAAAAGTTGGCTTAAAGCTCAACATTCAGAAAATGAAGATCATGGCATCTGGTCCCATCACTTCATGGGAAACTGATGGGGAAATAGTGTCAGACTTTATTTTTTTGGGCTCCAAAATCACTGCAGATAGTGACTGCAGCCATGAAATTAAAAGACGCTTCCTCCTTGGAAGGAAAGTTATGACCAACATAGATAGCATATTCCAAAGCAGAGACATTACTTTGCCGACTAAGGTCCATCTAGTCAAGGCTATGGTTTTTCCAGCAGTCATGTGTGGATGTGAGAGTTGGACTGTGAAGAAAGCTGAGCGCCAAAGAATTGTTGCTTTTGAACTGTGGTGTTGGAGAAGACTCTTGAGAGTCCCTTGGACTGCAAGGAGATCCAACCAGTCCATCCTAAAGGAGATCAGTCCTAGGTGCTCTTTGGAAGGACTGATGTTGAAGGTGAAACTCCAGTACTTTGGCCACCTCATGTGAAGAGTTAACTCTGGAAAAGACTCTGATTCTGGGAGGGATTGGGGGCAGGAGGAGAAGGGGACGACAGGTTGAGATGGCTGAATGGCATCACTGACTCGATGGATGTGAGTTTGAGTGAACTCCGGGAGTTGGTGATGGACAGGGAGGCCTGGTGTGCTGTGATTCATGGGGTCGCAAAGAGTCGGACACAACTGAGCAACTGAACTGAACTGAACATTCCCTCCGCTGACGTGTGTCACACTCAACCGGGGCTCCGTAAATAGTTTAGAAATGAGAATCTTTTCTACTGTGGCAACAGTGTAAGAGCAGTGTTTCACCTTCTCCATTAAGACGCAGGGAGGGACTTCCCTGGCGGTCAGATGGTTAAGAGTCCACCTTCTAATGCAGGGGATATGAGTTCGATCCCTGATTGGGGGACTAAGATCCCACATGCCTCAGGGCAACTAAGCCTGCACGAAGGCAAGCTGCAACTTGAGAGCCTGCACACTGCAATGAAGAGTGCAGCTAAAAAAAAGAAAAAACTAAGGGAAACAACAGTTTCTTTAGAGAGCCCATCTAGGAAATTTATATGCACTAGGTCAGTGCAGAGATTTACCAGGTCCCCTTGGAGTGAATGAGTCCTCAGTCTGCAAAACCAGGTCACAAACTAATTGAAGGTGTTTTATTTGTGCATGAAGAATCTGTTCCTCCGACTGGAGGTGGGAGGAGATTAAATGTGGAAGCATAGGTAGGAAGAATCTCTGCACATTGGCAATTCCATATGAGCCTCATCCAGAGGAAAGGATACCACAAACACTGAGACCTCAGGGTTTCTGTCTCTGCTTTGGAGATGGCTACATTAGGAAACCAAAGCCTGCTGGCATCGACAGTTAAGTGGTCAACCTCTCTCGTGATCTACTTGATACTCAGCTCATCAATAAACTTGACACTGATTTCTCTTATAGCTTGCTCAGACCCTTGCTATTCAAAGTGTGGTCCATGGACCAGCTGTATGGGCATCACCTGGAAGCTTGTTAGAAATGCAGACTCTCAGGCCCCACCCTGCCCAGCCCTGTGTCTTGGGTTTGCCTGACAGTGTGGCATTCTCTTTCTCTGTATCATTCTGGATATTTAGTTAGTATGAGTCATTATCCGTGGTTTTGATTAACCTCAAGATACCAGCGAGTAGTTTGCTGAGCCTCTCAGGCTGAGGGCTGATCCCGGGCAGAGATGAATTCACCAAGGGAATGTCACTGAATGGGTGGCCAGTTGGCCTTCTCCAGGTGACCTCCCTTTGTGTTATGTGCTGCCTTTGAATTTCAGCACTGACGCCTGTTACCCGTTGCCTCAGATGACTGTATGGCGTGTACACTACAATGAGCTTGCCTCCTTTCCCGCTCGGGAGCATATTTCTCCCATCCACTTGGACTGCAGCAGTTTCTGAGAGTCTTTGCAGTAGGGAAGAAGGGAGCCTTACCTGCAGGGCACAGCTGTTAGTAGATTATCATCATCATTTTAAAATGAACCAAAGTTCATACTTGATTCTGACTTCCTTCGTTTCTACCCTATGCCCTCTTTTTCTGCTGCAAGATGTCATGGACGATATCGCATACAATTTAGTTGTCATCTCTTCTCAGGCTCCTCTTGGGTATGTTTCTCAGACTTTCCTTGTATTTGAGGAGTATTGTCAGATGTAGGCTAAACATATCTGATCATACACACTTAATCCCTCAACTGGGATTTAGGATTTCCCTGATGCTCTTCTTAGCGATTAGGCTGGGGTTAGGGGTTTTCAGGAGTTTGACCACAGAAATAAAGTGTCATTGTGTCAAGGGTACACACTGTCAATATGACTTGCCACCACTGTTGATGTTGGCTTTGATCACCCGACTGAGTTGGTGTTTGTCAGGATTATTCACTTTCTTTTTGGCCAGTGCACTGTGAGGCATGTTGAATCTTAGTTCTCTCACCAGGGATCGGACCTGTGCCCCCTGCACTGGAAGCTTGGCGTCTTAACCTCTGAATCACCAGGGAAGTCCCAACAGTGATTTCTTGACATCCTACGTGTCTAACATCCTACTAATCCTCTAGTCCTGCCAGTTCTGTGTCTTATGTAATGTAAGAAATGCTTACTTTTCTCCAGGCCCCTTGCTACCACCAGCATCATTTCCCACCTGGACTGCTGAAATATATTCTTACCAAGAAGCACCTGCATTATTTTGCTTCTGTTCAATCTATTTCTATGCCGCAGCCAGGGTGATACTAAAAAAAAAATAAATTTCTGCTAATGTCAGTTTGCTTTAAAAAGCTTCCCATGGTCTTTTAGTTTAACTCTTAAACTTAGAGATTTCCTCTCCATTGTCTGTGTCTACCTCTTCAGCCTAATCTCAGAGCAATCTTTTTCACCTTCTTGATAATCCAGCCCTATTGAATTCTGTAAGTCCTTCAAATACACCATGCTTTCCCTTCACCATGAAGGAATTTGTGGTAGATGATAGATTAAAAATAATTTTAAATTTAAACCATATTTAGATTCTCTTCATATGTGCTCAGTAGCTTCAGTCTTGTCTGACTTTTTGTGACCCCATGGACCATAGCCTGCCAGGCTCCTCTGTCCATGGGATTTTTCAGGCAAGAATGCTGGAGTGGGTTGCCATGCCCTCCTCCAGGGGAGTCTTTCCTACCCAGGGATCGAACCCACATCTTCTGCATTGAAGGTGGATTCTTTACTTGCTGAGCAATCAGGGAAGCTCTGCTTTTTGGACTTCCTAGATGGTGTGGTAGTAAAGAATCCACCTGCCAGTGCAGGAGATGAAAGAGATGTGGGTTCAATCCCTGTGTTAGGAAGATCCCCTGGAGAAGGAAATGGCAACCCACTCCAGTATTTTTGCCTGGAATTTCCCATGGGCAGAGGAGCCTGGTGGGCTACAATCCATGAGGTCACAAAGAGTTGGATATGACTGAGCAACTGAGCACATAAACCATACTTTGCATATACTAGAGAAACTCAGTAAAGAAACTGGACCTGGTGGTCCAGTGTTTAGGACAGGACAAAGAGCTTAGGTTTGCTCCCTGGGTGGGGAACTAAGATCGGCAAGCTGCTTGGTGGGCCAAAACAAGAAAAGAAACTTGGGTTGGATTGAGTTATTTTGTCAAGTAAAGACTTCAAGAAAAGTATCTTTCTGTGTCTGTAATTCTGATTTTTTATACAACCCTCCTATCTCCATATCCTTGGCCATACCACGGCTGCTGTCATGACTGCTGCGCCAGTGCATTCTACTGGAAGTTATCATTTAGTCTGTGCTGTCCACAGGCTCTGTGTATGATTTTCTGATTTTCACAGAAACTGTGCATGACAGTTATCTGAGACCAAGCCTCAGAGAGGCTAGGAAACTCCCTCTAGATGAGACACCTAATATTCAGTGGAGCTAGGATTTGGATTCAGCCTTGACAGATTCGAAAGTCTATGCTTTTTTTCATGGTATGATGATTTACTATATGGTAATGTAGTTTAACCAAGGTGTTTCTGATTTCAAATAACTGAAATAAATATGGGCTAGCTTTAACAGAAAGGAAAAAATTATTATAAGGACAAGGCGTGTCTTAAGGAACTCAAAAGATAGGAATGCAGCCGGCTTCTGGAAGAAACTGGAACTGAGAACTGGAGAATCATTTTCTTTCCCTGGCTCTTTTCTTACCTCCTCTCTTGCACACCTGCTTTATTGCTTCCTCTCTAGTTTGTTCTGATGTTCATATACATGATGGAATATGGCTACCATACAGAATCAGCCAAGCAGAGAGATGTCTGTCCCTAAATGCACATTCCACATTCCTGATAGAGAAAATCTGATTAACTCTGCTTCAGACATCCATCTGTTCTGGGCCCAATCAACTTTTAGCTAAAGGAGGCAGAATTACATCAAAAAATTCAAAGGAAATTAAAGAATTACCTTTGCTGGTAGGAATGAATGACTCTGGTCTTTTCTTACTCACATCGTTTGACTACAACTGATTCTGGGTACTCTAATTATTACACGGGAAAGTCTAAAGTTCCCCTTCAGCTTCGACCCATGATTATAGCTCTTTGAAGAGAAATTAGGACTAGAGTAGGCTTGGCCAGTATATTGTCATATCAGTGATCATCCTGTTTTGAGCTACATCATCATTGTCCCCTAATCTTGTTGTTGACAGCTCAATTGGCTCTACACAGACAGACGCACGTGCACACACACACACACACACGTGTGCGCGTGCACACACACACACACGTGCACACACACAAACACACACTGGAGTATGTTTACAGTTTCTGCTCAGAAGAAATTACTGCCTCCTTGGAACTCAAGTTCTGCCTTAAGCTGCAATGGCAACAATTCCACTGACTCTTTGCCAGTGTAAAGTGAGTAGAACTATCTTACAGCCTATTGTCTTTACTGTCTCTTTATGATAATGCTGAGTGTCCTTTCCCCTGTAGTCACTAATTATCAAGAAGTGAGTTCCATTTCTCTCACTGAGCACAGTGAGAAGAATAAATTCACCTGGGATTCTTAGGGCACCAAGGGTCACCGACTCTTTTCTCATTTGGAGCAGCTTCTAAGCAAGGAGGTCAAATCTCAGCACCCAGTTATCCATGTGTATACATTCTATATATTCTTCTGTAGCTGTAAAGAACAACTCAGGGGGAACCATTGATTGTTACATTTTTTTGGAAGGTGGCCCAAACTTAATGAATATTAAGTGTTCCAAAAGTTTCTTTGCAGATCAGTGGTTTAGAATTTGGAACTCACTTTTCTATGGAAACCATGTCACACTTGCTAGTTTCCATCTCTAGCCAAACTATAAACGATCATTTGGTCTACAACACAGCTGAAATGGTTTCCTTGCCCTTCAAGTGAGAGTCTGGACTCTTCTGTGTCTAAAGCTCTGAAATCACTAGCTTTCTGAATACCAATTCCCCTGCATTTCTCCAGTTTGAATTTCTGTGGACCTCCCTCTTTTTTCTCACTCTAAAGAAGGAAGGGAGACACCAAGGAGGTGTACAGGTGAACGATAGGTGTGGGCTTTAGGTACTGAAGGATGCCAGGGGTACTAGATGGCACAAAAGGAAGGGGAGGGTGGAAATTAGTAAGTGTGGTGTCTTTTGTGACTCTCATGAGAAAGATCGAAAAGTTGAGGGGGATGGAGGAGTAGAAGGAGAAGGATAACTGCACCATTTGATAAATAGGTGTTGTCCTTAGTCTGTGCCTGTGTGTAAAATATTTATTAACTATTTTTTGGTCATATGCAGTTGAGCTGTTCTTTGCCTTCAATTAGCCTGCAGTAAATTAATAATGAATTTTACAGTATTCCCCATTGGTTTAGCTGAATTCCTGAACCCCCCTCCCTGGGATAAAGCAATGTGGTTGCACAGAAGTCCAGCCAGGTAGTGGAAGGTATGGTCGGGCCTCTAATGGCACAGCTGTGTTAGGTCAGCACTGTGTCTTCATGGCGCTCCTGCATACGTGGCTTTAACAGATGATTTCATTCTCTTTTTTGGCTTGGACCTAGATAGCTTTACATTCTCAGCAAAACAGATGGACAGCAAGGTGAAACAGGATCTCGTACTAAAATAGTCTTTTGAGTCATCCTCTTTTGACTGTTCACTCTTCCAGGAAACTTGCCCCTTCCTTCTTGCAGAAGGCTACTGCTGAGAAGTAATGCACTCTGTTTCTAAACTTTCTTTTCAGTGTACGTTTTTTGTTTTTCTTCTTGGTCGAGGTGGAGCTTTTGCTAAGCTAGAAGTATTGTCTAATTTGTTTTGGCATAACACCTGGATTTTTGCCCAAGGTAAAGATTTAAAAATAGAATTAAACATTTTATGTCAACCTTCCATTTTTGTCCTCGTTCCAAAAAAGATTCCAATTTGAGAACAAGGGGAGCTTGATTTCACATACAAGTTTATTTTGGGAAGCAAGGGTGCTCGACGAAGATCACTTGACAAGGTTATTAGGTTCTAGTCCTTGTCGTGACAGTAACTGCCTCTTGGACCCCAGGAGAGTCTGCTCATTTTTCAGTGCTCAGTTTTCTCATCTGTAAAAGGGGAATGATACCATTTCAGCCGAAAGGTGGTTGTGTGTATTCAATGAGAGGATATTTGTGAAGGCACTCAGAGGAAGTCACATTGCTATAGTAACCTAGGTTTTGATTAGTTCTTAGAGGTTAGAACTATCTTCCTCTATAATGAAATAGTTTATATTGTAGCAAGGATTCATTTGTTTAAAGATTTATTTGTTCTTAAACTAGGATATTGTGCTCAATGCCTTTTATTCAGTTCTTGCAGAAAAGAAGAAGTAATGTACACGTCATTGTCATTTCATTTTTGTTGGTTTTCTGTTCATTCATTCGAGATATAATTGACATATCACATTATATTGGTTGCAGGCGTACAACATAATAATTAAAAAAATTTTTTTATTGGAGTATAGTTGACCATTTGATCTTTCTTGAATGCAGTGTGAAATCAAGGATAGCACGATTCAGGGCGTGATGTGGCTCACAATGACTCTGCTTCTTTGGGGCATGTATTACTACCATGTTTTCTGATACTAATCAGGCATAAGCTGATGTCAAAGGAACACCTGGAGCCACCTGAACTGTTAAACTGAAATAGTTAGCATGAACAGGCAGGCGGCCACCCAAGTCTACCGTGTTCTTTTGAGGATGATGGTATCTGATTTCTGCTTCCTCATTTCCATTTTGGTAGCTAGAGGTAAGTACTGCAGATGCTATGTTGTCTAAGATCCTATAGGAGTATGTATAAAAACTGCAGGTTAAAAAGTTTGGAAGTTTTTTCTTTAGTACTTAAGTAACAATGTCATTACACTGGTCACTCTGAAAAGTTTTGCCTCTGTTGATCAAAGAGCATACAGTTTTTTGGATTGATGATTCTCCAAACCGAGGAGTGTGTGTGTGTGCATTAGGTCATGGAGAGGAAACAGATTCTTGACCAGGGCCCCCTAATCCCAATAGAATGGTCTAGGAGCCTTGCACCCGCATTTATACCATCCATCTTGTTTCATTCTCATCCTGACAAGGAAAGGTGAGTGCGTCTCCCCTGCTTATCCCATTTCTTAGTTTGCTATGTTAACGTCTCACACGATGGAATGGTTTCTTTATTCACTAATGCCTATCAGAGCAGTTATATATACCCTTTTATTGACATATAAACATACTATGTATAAAACAGATAACTAATGAGAACCTACTGTATAGCACAGGGAACTCTATTCAATGGTCTGTGGTCTGTGATGACCTGAATGAGAAGGAAATCTAAAAAAGAGTGGATATATGTTTATATACTAGGGGATGTAGCTCAGTGCTAGAGCGCAAGCTTTGCATGTATGAGGTCCCAGGTTTGATCCTTGGCATCTCCACATGGTTCTGTTTCGGCTTCCTTGTTGCCTCAGAGAGTAAAAAATCTGCCTGCAGTGCAGGAGACCTGGGTTCGATGCCTGGGTTGGAAAGATCCCCCTGAAGAAGGGAATGGCTACCCACTCCAGTATTCTTGCCTGGAGAAGCCCATGGTCAGAGGAGCCTGGTGGGCTACAGTTCATGGGGTCGCAAAGAGTCGGACACAACTGAAGTGACTTAGCACGCACACATATAACGGATCCACTTTGCTGTACAATTGAAACTCACACAACATTGTAAAGCAACTGTACTCTAAATACTTTTGTTTTTAGATAAAATTTGAAAGTTTTAACATATCACTAATAAGCCTTTTTGAGTTTAAGAAAGCCCTGGATATTAACAGCAATTAGGAGTAAAATTAGGGTTGACTTTCTATGATTATCTTTTGCTTTTATAATAGCTTGAACAAGTTTTGTAAGTGAGTCTTTTTCGGTTTATTAATCAAATGCCTCTGCTGGAGCAGTTTTCTGCCATCAACAAAGCTTATCTGTTGTCCATCTTTCTACATGTACTCACGCAATTTCTCTTCTCCAACCTCCTCCCTGTTGGATTCTCACACTTCTGCCCACTCGGTTCCTCCCCTGCTACAGGGTGGGGCTCACACAGCTGCCTTCCTGGATCTGGCTGGCCCTGCTCTCACTTGCATAGATGTCTGTCTTTTCTTACACCACCTGAAGGCTTTTTTACCTTTGTAGTCCCGGTCCTTAATAAATAACCTGGTCAATAATAGGAGCTTAATAAATATTTACTGAATAAAAGAATGAGTGTTATAATAGGGTAAGATCCTCGTACTAAGGGAGGAAGACCAGAGAAGGCCATCTATCAAGATGGGGGAGAAGATAGATAGAGGGAGGGGGTCCCAGAAAAGGTACACCTTGGGTGACATTTTGGTAAATGAGGAGTTCTTCATCAGGTGAAAGAGGTGGGGAAGAATTGCCTGGGCTTGGGAAATTCCGTGTGCCTGAAAATAGCTTAGCATGGCTGGAATTTAGATGCAAAGTGAAATGGGCAGAAGATGAATCTAAAAGGGTAGATAGGTTGCATGTTACTTTGAACTTTGTGCCAATTTAAATTGTTTAGGTTATTAACCAGAATTACCCTCTGTGATCCACTGGGTCAATCGGTTAATACTAGCTGGGATTAGATCTCATGAGGTCATTTGATTAGACGACTTATTATTTAATTAATTTTTTGCCCAACAATTATTTGAAGGTAAATGGATGGGCATATTTGTCCGTGTTTAAGACAAAAGTTGGCTGGAATCATAAACTGAAATCTTAGAAGTTTTAGGGGACTCTTCTCAACTTAGAAGTAAAAATATTGGAGTCTTTAACTCTAAATGGACTATGTCATGAGAGAACTTTATAGCTGAATTTATGTTTTAATGAGCCTTTCCTTTATATCCATTACCAATCATTTAAAAATGCAGGTACATAAGATTATTTTCTGCAATAAGATTATTTTCTGTAGTGATGACTTTTGTGAAGGTTCAAAGAGATAGTGTATGCAAAATGCTTAGTACAAGTACCTTGCCTGGTATACAGTAGATGCTCAATAATACAATCTATTCCTTCTTCAAACACATCAGGCCTGAGGGAGATTTCACTTCACCTTTATGAACTTTCAGGAGAAACTTTCAATACAACAGCCTGCCTGCAAGTGTATCTTTGCTGAAATATCAGCTGGTTCTTTTGTAAAAGTTTGGAATTTCCTTGGTGTTTTTAAACAAGATTTCCTCTCTTAAATGTGCTCATTGTTTGTGTCTTAGATCGCCAAGATTTGATTTGAGTACAGAGTCTTCAAAGTGTTGGTGGGACTAAATATTTTAGCAGATGCTTGCATTTGAAATACTTCTAACCCCTTTCATGTCCAGGTTTGAGTGAATCACACTGAGGCACTCTTGACTTGCAAGACAAATGTGTTTCTCTTGGATTTGAAGGACGGAGGGTTTGCTTTATGCTTATGAATGTTTACTAATGCAGAGGAGAAATTGAGATGCCAGGTTGGAAAAATAAAAACTTGAATGAGGTGCTTGCTGGGCATCATTCAGGAGTATTGTATGTCTTTGTGTGTGTGTGTGTGTGTGTTTTTAATTAAATTCCAAGCTGGTACAATCCATCTGTCTGTTAAAAATAATTAGTTGCCTTGTTTTCTACTTAGAGATGTAACAGTTCCAGATTTGCAAGTGAGAATTCTTTTGCAACATGAGCCATTGTCTGGGGGTTAGATTTTAGGTGAGCAGTGCAGGTTACCTAGTCACATCACCAAGTAAGTCCTCTTTCAGGGAGCATTTCTTTGGAGACGTGCAATTTTCCAAATGCCAATGACTAGAAATAGAATTACTAAATTGGCCTAAAACAAAGTAAAACTATAACAAATATCAAAAGTAGAGTTTTTTTTAGATCACATTCCTTAATCATAAGCCAATTAAATTAGAAATTAATAATAAAAATATGACACCCCCCTAAACCACTGGGAAACTAAGAAACTCTCCCAAATAAACCTTTGATAAAAGAATAAAGAGAAAGCAATAAAAAAATTGCACATATCCAAATTTTTAGGGCATAGCATATACATAAAACTTTACTCAAAGGAAAACTTATTAAAGAACTGATAAAGTTTTAAAAGTTGGAATTAATGTAATGAAGAAAAAATTGAGAAAGAGGCTAAATAAGATTTTAGAACCTGGAAAAAATATACACAGGAATGAAGAAACAGACACAACCACATAAAGCAGGGAAGTTGGAGAAATTGTGAGAATTATACATGAAGACTATGCACGAAACTCTCTAGAAAAAAATGAAAATATTGAAGAAATGGACATTTTTATAAGTAAAACATAAAAGATCAATATTGACTTATGTAGAAATTTTAAACAGATAATTACTATAGAATTTCCAGTTTGTGCTGGTTGTTGTTTCCCATTTGGCATTGGTTCTGGACTTTAAGGAAATATTATTTTAAAATGCACTAAAATAAGATGAGAGGATGAGATGGTTCGATAGCATCACTGACTCCGTGGACATGAACTTGAACAAACTCCAGGAGATAGAGGAGGACAGAGAAGTCTGATGTTTTTCAGTCCGTGGGGTTTCAAAGAGTTGGACTGACTTAGCAACTGAACAACAACAAAATAAAACGAGGTAGAAGTCTCCCACCTTGTAACTTCAGGATTTACTGTGATCTCCTCTCATAGTGTGTGAGATGTATGTGTTGAAAAGAGTGTTTGCACTTTAACACATGTTTAAATGTGAAAGATGGTGCATATAACCCTGTCTTCCCCACCAATTCTCTCCAAATCCAAGTTAACTTATGCCTCTCTCTGGAGAACAGTGTTCAGAGCACTCACTAAGAAAATGAAAAACGTTCCAGCGTTGGTGGCTGAAGACAACTCACTCAGTCCAGTCTTCAGGGAGTGGGAGGAGAACTTGGTGCTGCTCACCCTGTCAGCTCCTTCATGGACCGCTTGTGGTCCATGACCCCCACTGCGGCCTATGAAAAGCATGAAGCTGCCAGGCTGATTGCTGGTGAGGTGGGTGGCAAGTGTAGAAAGCTTGACTGCTCCTGATAGGGTAGTTTTGTCACTTTTGTAGGGTGCAAATCTATACCTATTTGTTTTATTGTTGAAAACGTTAACATTTATTGTGGGATAGTCCCCTTTGGCAGAAAATGAGCTAAAGGAATGCAAAGTTTAATGAAAAATTAAGTAGTAAATTTGTTTCTTTTATTTTTTTCAATTTATTATTACTTATAAACTTTAAATTTTGTATTGGAGCATAGCCGATTAATAATGTTGTGATAGTTTCAAGTGCACAGCAAAGCAACTCAGTCATACATATACATGTATCCATTCTCTCCCAAACTCTCCTCTCATCCAGGCTGCCATATAACTTTGAGCAGAGTTCCCTGTGCTCTATAACAGGTTCTTGTTGGTTATCCATTTAAAATATAGCAGAGTGTACATATCTTTCCCAAAGTTCCTAATATCCTTTCCCCTGCTCCTTTGCCCCAGTAACCATAAGTTTGTTCTCTAAATCTGTGAGTCTGTTTCTCCTTTGTAAATAGATTTATATCATACAAAATTCATTTGTATGACATTTTTAGATTCCACCACATATAAATGGTATCATATGATATTTGTCTTTCTCTGTCTGACTTACTTTAGTGTGATAATCCCTAGGTCCATCCATGTTGCTGCAAATGGCATGCTTTCATTCTTTTTTTATGGTTGAGTAATATTCCACTGTATATATGTACCATATCCTCTTTATCCATTCATCTGTCCATGAACATTTAGGCTGCTTCTGTGTCTTCACTATTGCAAACAGTGTTGCAGTGAACACTGGGGTATACATATCTTTTTGAATTGTGATTATCTCTGGATATATGCCTAGGAGTGGGATTGCTGGATGATATGGTAGTTCTGTTTTTAGTTTTTAAGGTACTTCCATATTATTCGCCATAGTGGTTGTACCAGTTTACATTCCTACTAACACTGTAGGAGGGTTCCCTTTTCTCCACACCCTCTCTAGCATGTACTATTTGTATACTTTTTGATGATGGTCATTCTAGTCAGATTTTTTATTGCAGCCCAGCTGGTTTTGAGATGCTCTTGTATGTATGAAATAATAGAACCAAAATGACATGTCTCCAACTTTTTGAAAACTTTTGTTATCAAGGCAGACATAACTGGGTAATCAGTTCTGGGTCATATTTTGACTTTCCATTTATCAATAGTTTGACCACCATGTCACCCTGAACGAATCTCTGGCATAGTTTTTTTTTTCATATTTTGTAATGTTCTTAGCCTTATTTCATATTGTGTCTTATTCTTAGTTCTTACATTCAGTACTGTCAATAAATGTTGAAAGATGAGCCCTGTTAGATCCAGCAGAAAAATGTGAATGAAATGGTAGGTGTTTGGAAATGACAAGTAACCAAACTGTCAGTGGCAGAATACCATGACCTTTGCATTAAATTTTTCTCGTGGAGAGAGAATGACACCTCTTGCAGAAGTTGGTTTCCCAATACTTGTGTTCTTTCATCTGATTTATTAAAACCGAACAAATTATTAACAAAATTTTAAAAAAGTTTTAATCTAGGCATATACCCTGAGGAAACCAAAACTGAAAGAGACATGTATCCCATTGTTCATTGCAGCACTATTTACAATAGCTAGAACCTAGATGTCCATCGACAGATGAATGGATAAAGAAGTAGTGATACATATCCACAATGGAATATTACTCAGCCATAAAAGGAACACCTTTGAATCAGTTCTGATGAGGTGGATGAACCTAGAACCTATTATACAGAGTGAAGTGAGTCAGAAAGAGAAAGATAAATACCGTATTCTAATGCGTACATACAGAATCTAGAAAAATGGTACTGAAGAATCTATTTACAGCAGCAGTGGAGAAACAGACATAGAGGATAGATTTTTCGACATGGGGAGAGGGGAGGAGAGGGTGAGATGTTTGGAAAGAGTAACGTGAAAACTTATATTACCAAATGTAAAATAGGTAGCCAACGGGAATTTGCTGCATGGTTCAGGAAACTCAGGAGGGGCTCTTTATCAATCTAGAGGGGTGGGATGGGGTGGGAGATGGGAGGGAGGTTCAAAAGGGAGGGGATATATGTATACCTATAGCTGATTCATCTTGAGGTTTGACAGGAAACAACAAAATTCTGTAAAACAATTATCCTTCAATAAAAAAAGAAAAAGAAAAAAGTTTTAATGCAGCATGTAATCAGGATGTCAAGACTAAGGTGGTTGTTACTAACAGAGTAAAGTAGGTGAAAAGAGTAATTTCAGTAGCATCAGAATGAATCTAATTTTTCTTTAATTAATTTTCTAAAAAGAAAATCCATTTGTTGATTTCCATATTATATAGGACTAGTGTGTGTTTTATGTATATATATATAATGTTACATATTACATATTATATAATATGTTTTATATTATACAAGTATCTTATACATATCTAGTAATCTAATATGTATATTTCTATATTTGTTTTTTTTGGCTAAGTATGCTTTAGATTTATTTTGGTCTTGCTTTTACATGACTTTAGGTATGTTACAAGTTAATACAATGCCTACAGTTTGGATTACTTACCACTAATGTCAAGATTTTGTTTGCCTGGGGTCACAAAGAGTCAGACATGACCTAGCAACTGAACAACAACAGCAACATAGGAAAGTCTGTAATTCAGATTAGGAAATTCTCCACTGTGGTGAAGGTCACCATGACTGCGGACTCTGGTGAACGATTTATAGTGTTATGGTTATCATTGCTCAGAAAGATAAAAAGCATTTTTGTAGATTGCAGTGACTGGATTTTACTTCTCAGTCTGAGATATCACATGTTACATCTACTTTTGTAGTCTAAAAGAAGCAGTTCCTTCTTAGGTTTATATGAGGACTCTTTTTTTATCTACCTTATAAATACTGGTGTTTCTATGGGTTCACTTTTTTGAATTTTTTCTTTTTTTCTCTCCTTCCTTCTAAGATTAATAACACTTAACAACACTGAGTGCGTTCCTGCTGTGTATCAGGGCAGGGCCATGCTGTACAGCTGAGCAGGTTGTGTACCGCACAGTTCCAGGAAGTGACATTCACTACCCCACCTTCAAGACTCATATAATGCCATCAGACCCTGTGCTAGCTACTTTATAGACCTCTCACTGAGCCTCACCACAACCTGTGAGATGAGTATCACCATTCCTCTCTTATGCAGGAACAAACTGAGTTTTGAATATGTTAAATAACTTGTTTGAGGGCTTCCCTGATAGCTCAGTTGGTAAAGAATCCACCTGCAATGCAGGAGACCCTGGTTTGATTCCTGGGTCGGGAAGATCTGCTGGAGAAGGGATAGGCTACGCATTCCAGTATTCTTGGGCTTCCCTTGTGTGGCTCAGCTGGGAAAGAATCTGCCTGCAATGCGAAAACCTGGGTTGGGAAGATCCCCTGGAGAAGAGAAAGGCTATCCACTCCAGGATTCTGGCCTGGAGAATTCCACGGACAGTATAGTCCATGGGGTCACAAAGAGTCGGACAGGACAGAGTTTTGAATATGTTAAATAGCTTGTTTAAGGTTACGTGATAACGAGTGGGCGATAGTTTGTGTATGTGTGGAAAGTCCCTTTGTCGCTCTACAGCATGCTACCTTTTGTGGGTGATCTCAGCTCTTGTTAATCTCATCCGTGGTCACCACCTAACTGATGGGAATTCCTAAAAGACCCTCCACTCTGGATCTCTGTTGATGGCTTACTGGACAAGTCTTCCATGTGTCCTAGAGACTCCTCAGATTCTACAGGTTTTAAATCATTTTCCTTAATGATGGCTCAGGGAAAGCCATCCTTTACAGCTGCTTTATTCTTACTCTCAGATAGTGGTTCCGGCAGCCTGGGCTCTTCCTTCTCCCTCATCCCCTACACCCAATCAGGGATCAGGTCCCATTCAGTTCTGCTTCTGAGACCTCCCTCCATTTGTTCCTTTCTTTACCATGCCGTTTGCCACTGCATTATTTCAAACCCTCACTCTAATTCTGCCCTCATCTGCTCTGAGTTATGAAAAGCATCACCTGAAGTCTGACAACTGTAAGCATTTACACTGGCTCGTGCCTCTGACTGGTTCATCTTTTCCCACCTTCTCCACTTGGCTACTTGAAGTATCAGCTTTAATTCATGTTCTCAGGGAAATCTCCCTCGATTCTTTTCACCAACCCCTTTCCTTTAGTTCATTTCTTTGCTGTGCTTCCAAAGCACATCGTGTTTAAGTCTCTCATATCACGTACATACACACCGTAGTACCCTGATAATTGATTTGCTTGTCTGACTCCTTCCTTGGATTGAAAGCTCTTTGAGGACAGGGTCCATGTCCAACTTATGTCAGTCCTCCTAGCATCTAGCAGCTTGTCTGGGAGGAGATCAATTCATGCTTGAGAGGCTAGGGCACACTGTGGATTCATGAGGCAGTTCTGAAAGAGTTTTGATTACTGTAACTTTGTCATAGAGTTTGGAATCAGGAGATGTGGTTTCCCCGGCTTTGTTCTTTCATAAAATTGCTTTGGCTATCTGGGGTCTTTTGTAGTCTCATACAAATTTTGGGATTGTTTGTCCTATTTCTATGGAAAAATGTCACTGAAATTTTGATAGGATTGCACTGAATTTGTAGACTGCTTTGTGTAGGATAGACATCCTAATAATATTAATTCTTCCAGTCCATGAGCATGGAATGTTCTACTGATTTTTGTCTTCTTCAATTTCTTTTATCAGTGTCTGTGGTTTCAGTATATAGATCTTTTACCTCTTTGGTTACATTTGTTCTTAAATATTTTATTCCAGATCTGAAAGAATTGTTCACATAATACTATAGTGTTCTACATGTTCATTTAGTCCTATTAAATTTGAATGCAGATTTTATAAACTTGAAAATAATCAATGCTGATATTATTTAATTACACAATATATTTTTTCTTCCCATCTGCCACTTGCAGCAGCAGATAGCATGATTATTGCTTAACCCGTGTTTTCATTCATATTAGCAGCAGCTTCATCCATTATCCTGTTGACAAGAGATTATAGCTTAATTGCATGGAAAAAGTGGACTGTGTATTGCACTTTGGTTTAAGGCACCAAAGTTTTGTACTGGCATTGATGAATAAAGTAACCTCTTATAAGGTGCTTTGTTTATCTTTCCTGATTCCTGCCCATCAATAATGTTCACTACACCAAGAAAATACCTTGAGATTGATTATCTCAGAACCTATGTTAGGCAGATCTGAAAGAGTTTTGATTACTATAACTTTGTAATATAGTTTGCAATCAGGAGATGTGACTTCCTCCAGCTTAGCTCTTTCACAAAATTGCTTTGGTTATCTGGGGTCTGCGAAAGCATTTACACTGGTAAATGCTAAATTTTAAGTTAGACACCTGTGGGGCAGTTTTCATTAACAAATACCTTTTTCATCTAACACAGATTTAGGTCTCATTCCAGCTCTGCCCATACCTGGTTGAAGTCGACCACTTAAATCTCCCTGGACATTAGTTTCCTCATCTTTAAAGCTAAATGCCTGGACTAAACTAGTTAGAAGGACTTTTCAAGCTCAAATATCCTTCAGTTCTATTTTTTGGGACCCTGTTGTATGTTCTCTTACCATCTTATCTCCCTTGTCCTCCTTCCCTTCCTCGCCCCCTAGAAGATTAGTCCTCCCCCTAACTGAGCACACACACATACCCCTACAAGTAATAGTACTTGAAAATAATTTCCAACAATACTGGTCATAACCTGTCATTTAGAACTCTGATAATGGTTAAAGTGGAAGTCCATGAATGTGACTTTGTTTGAAAATAGGGTCTTGTAATCAAATGAAGATGAGGTCATACTGGATTATGACAGGCCCTAGATCCCATAACCAGTGTCTTTATAAGAAAAAATATAAGATGTGGACAAAGAGACATGCAAGGGAAAAAGCCATGTGATGATGGAGGCATCGGTTAACTGATGCAGCCACAAGCTTAAGAAGACCAAAGACTGCTAGCAACTATCAGAGGCTAGGAGAAAGCACAGAGGTTTTCCCTCACAGCCACCAGAAGCAACCAATCCTGCTGACACCCTGACTTTGGACTTCTGGGCTCAGGAACTGTAGGAGAATGATTTGCCGTCGTTTTCAGTCACTCAAACAAAAACAAAACTGGTCCTCCTGTCTGTCCTGCCATCATACACAGAGATACACTGTGTTCTTCCGCACTTGGCTTTGACCTCAAGGTTTTCTTCAACATGGAGAGAGCCCAGAGGCAGTTCGCTTGTGTCCTTTGGCACCGTGCCGACTGCTGATCCTTCACTGGCAGGCTCAGTATTCCTTCCACAAAGGGCTGCGAGTCCCTTCCTTTTAGGAAGCACATTCCGACTGTGGTTGCAAAAGTCGAGTGAGGGTGCCGAGTGAGCACAGAAAGGTTCCCCCGTCTGGGCAGGGACATTTCTAAACTGCGACGCTGGAAGTTCGACAGAGTTGGGACTGTGATGGTGACCCCTGGGGGTGTGGGGAGTGAGTCGGTAGGTAACCTGTTAAAGACGTCGCACAAACTAAGTGTCTGAGGTTTTGGAGTGAAGAAGACCTCTCATAAGACCTCCCCCCGCCCCCCCCCCCCCCACACCACCCCCGCAGCTTCTGGATTACTCTGTTACATTGTCTGTAGTTGGAGTACTACCTGTTAGGTTACTAAGCAGTCCCTACGTAATTTGTTGGCAAAGCACTTCCAGCAAAATCAGTTTTTTTCCTAAAAGTGTGCCTGTGTTATAGGAGGTCCATGAAGACTGTCCTGATTTGATTTGTCTGCGTTCTAATTTTATCATTAGATTCTAAAGGACAAATCAGGTACACGATGTTTTTAGATGAGACGTGCATGGGGACTGGCTCTACAGAAGCAAGTGTTCCGGCAGGGTGGGAAGGAGGGCTGGGAGGGAAGGGAAAGACAGGTGTCCCGGGAGGACGCGTGCAGAGGAGAAGCAGCAAGTTCTGAAGCCAGTTAGGTGAAGAAGTGTCCCGGTCTGGGAGGAAGGAAGGATGCCAGGGGCTGATGATGCTGGCTGTCTGCAGCGGGCGTCCCAGGAGGACGAGAGGTCTTGTTAAGCGGAGCGAGCGCAGGAGGGCCGGACTGCTGGGGCGCGCGGGCCGCCGGGTTCGGACAGGGTTAAGACCATCACCTGCAGCTGAAGTGCGACCCAGATGGGAAGTAGGAAGTGCGCGCTTGAGCTTCCTGTATAAATAAACGCACGGCTCCTGTCGCTGCTGCTGCTGCTGCTGCTGGCGGTGCTGCGTCCCGCGCTCTGCGAGGTTTCCCGGGCAGCGCAGCTGCCAGGGGGCGGTTCGAGGGACTCCTCCTCCCTCTCCGGCCGGATCGGTCTGGGAGCCCGAGCCCTGTTGCAATCCTGCAGAGCGCAAAGCTGTCAGCCGCAGAGCAGGGCGGAAGACGGAGGGCATGGAACAGCCGTTCCTCCCCGGGGTGCGAGCGGCCCCGGCTGGTGGTGTGCGCGAGGGAGGCTGCTGAGAAGCCCGGCGGCGGCCGGGAGGAACGGAGCTCTCTGGCCAGGTAGGTTTAGGCAGCTTTTTAAGTGCTGCAGGCATTGCAAGACAGCGGTGGGGTTGGACTAAGAAAAGAAAAAGGGACGGGAGACTCACTCGGATATCTGGGTTGTTTAGCTTCATTTTCTGCCTCTCGTGCTGAAACCATGCAGAATCGGATTCATTCTGAATGCCTGAAACACCTGTGAACTTTACAAAAATAGCTCTCCGTTTACAGGCAAAAAGGAACGAGCTTAATTTATTGTAAAACTAGTCTTTGCAGAATGTATTGTAAAATTCAAGATTAGAGCAGACCTCCCAGTGTCTTCAGCTGGAGACCAGAGTAGGCAGAATCTCGGATACTTATCTTCTGCTGTTTGGGAATGCATGCCAGTAGGTTGACATACCTACATATGGATAAGATGTTATCCGTGGGATCTTGGTCATACATTCTGCTGATTATTTTGTTGTGTAATTGCTGGTAAAACAGGGTGAAACTTTGATCTTCTACTGCTGTTCTCAAGTTGAAGTTAAAATGAAACTGATCCCTCTATCAGTGGAGAAAAGATATCTTTAGCTGACCCCTTCCAGGGTACCTTTTGTTTTTCTTACAAGGAGTTTCAGAGATTCTGTTGTCAGTCTACTCTTGAATGTACTTCTCACATTTAGATTTCTCAGAAATGATTTCCCCTTTCTGGCAATATGTTCTCTCTTCATGCTTGCACAACAGTCTCACTTTTTTCTTACTTTCTGTTGCATGTATCATATCAAAATATTAGCTGAGGCTGGCAGTAAGGCTAGCAGTGTTCTTCTGATTTGGCATTTCTGGAGGTTTATTTGAATGTTGCCAGGTATGAATTAAAGAACAATGTATCTAACATTTCTGAAGCAGCCAATTGGGGGTGTCTAGGCCCCGAAGCAAAATAAATGAACCTTGCCATGACTCAGTTTTTAGGGCGCGGATAAAGAGGCAAAAGGAACCCAAGCCAGTCTTCAGTGAGTTGCTGGCTAAAGTATCGGACTACTGCAGCTTTCACTGAGATGAGCCTCTTGCCCCCAGTCCCTTTTACATCTAACCCCTCTGTTGGTCCCTCCTTCTCCTTCCTCTGTCCTCCCTTTTTAGCCCGAGTCCTTTTCATGGGTAGCAGTCCCTTAGGTATTTCTGAAGATATCTTGAGGAGGAGAGAGAAGGAGAAAAAAAAATATCTATAGCCATCCACCAGGCCACGTGGAGAGAATTGTATTAGGAACTCCAAGGCCGCATTTTCATAAAACTCCTGCCTTCCTTTTGCATGCCTGTGACTGGGATTTTATTCTTTGTGATGGGCATAAAGTTAGAAAAGTGGGAAAGAAAATAAATTGTTCCAAAAGGAGCCTCTGACTAATTGGAACTGTCTTGATGAGTAAACAAATTCAAGGTATAGAAAGTGTAAAAAGATGTCCTGTAGCAGAATTGAATTGCTTGGCTTTTATAAATTTAAAACAAACAGAAAAAAAAAAAGTTCCTCAACCAATCCCCTCCCCGCCTCCCCCCAAACCAATCACCCCAGATAACTTGCTTCTACAGTACTGTGCTGGACATGAGGTTTGAGTGTGGTCAAACACTGTCCATTTACCCAGAGTTTTACAAATATTTACAATCATCTATGCCAAATATCTTTGTGCTGAGCCCCAAAGAACATTCTCAGCATTCAAAAGCCCCATTCTCATGAATGGTTTCAGTTCATTGGCAATTTAAAGGCATCCAGGCTTCCAAACTAGGTCAGCTTAAGAGATGTCTTTTTTTAAACATAATAATTAGTTTTTGGGTCTCCCAGATTATGATCCAGGTTTTCAGAGCCAAACCCTGCAGCAGAGAGGAAAGTATCCTCTATCAGGAAGAAAAAAAGCTTATTTTAGCTGTATAGTAAGACCATCAAGGTTTCTGCAAGCTGTCTTTTGTCTTCCGTAATACAAATACTTTTAATCTGATAAATTTATATTTATATTTAAATTTTCCTTTTTGAGACCCGTGTTCGATCCCTGGGTCAGGAAGATCCCCTGGAGAAGGGAATGGCAACTCATTCCAGTATAATTGCCTGGGGAATTCCATGGACAGAGAAGCCTGGTGGGCTACAGTCTACGGGGTCGCAAAGAGTCAGACCCTACTGAGCCACTAACACACTTCCAGGAACATTGTTAGGGACACCAGACTCATTCCTCTGTACTGTGTCTACTAGTCTTGGCTTCTGCCTGTCTCCTGGATTGACTTATGATTCTACTTTCTTGTTGAGTGAAGTTCTTAGTGTTTGGAATCTCTAGTTTGAGGTAGAGGTCAGGAGTCATGTGGAACCCAGATGTTGCTGGAGGAACAAAGTCCAGACAATTTGGGGACTAAACCTACTTTGTGCAGCTGATTGCTTTGGAGACGGGAACTAGGCCAAGCTGAGCTTGGGGAGTAGGTATCGGTAGCCACTGCTCCTGAGTACTGAGACTCTTTTTCAGGGATGCCTGTCTTGGCTTACTGAAGCACCTTTGATACAACAGATTATCAGTATTTTTCAGCTTTTGAATTGCTGGAAGTGACTACAGATGAGAATCAGGCTCTAAATATATTCTCTCCTCCATGTACATTAGAAAAGTTATCTTCTGTGGTATTGAGGGACTGGAGGCTGAGGACATAAAGACGCATATGATGTAGCCTCTGTCCTGAAGGAATTTGCATAGGCTTGGGAGTGACTTTGGACCAGAATGGTAATTTTTAATTCATGTTGTTTTACCTGAGAGTGAAAAATACTTTGAATTTTGTCATCTCAATTATGTCTTTTCTTTTTGATGTTTCCCTGATGTCACCTGAGTGTTAAGTAAGTTGAAGAGGCGTAGGCCCACCTAAGTTAATTTATTTAATTATTTTAAGTTTTAATTTGTTTTGTCACCTTTAGGCCTATGTGGGAGGTCTTGTACTAATGTTTTGTTTCTGTTATCATTGGAAATTATTATTTACTTGGTCTATGAGTACTTCTAAACCTAATGCATTGTGCTACAGTAGTTATTAAAAAATGGGAAGGTGTAAAAGAGAGTGAAAGTGGTCAATACTGTTGTAGCATGGAGTGAGAAAATTCTCATCCGTGACTGAATCCCTTCCTGAGATTGAAAGCACAATGGTCTAAGTAAAATGCACTTCTCTTATTCATAGCTGGGGATATTTCTGATTGTATGGCTTGTGGTATCAAAGAACATGCTTTGAAAGCTGTGTCTCATTGGTTTCTCATTCCTCTGCAATCACGAGTTTGAGTCTCAGACCTTCAGTCAGCTCGTTCTTTGTTTTTCTTGGGAAGGTAGAACAAGACCATCTCATTCCTTTTTTTGTTGGACTTGTGGCTGAAGCTGTAAACCCTGAGGATGATTATATGAAACTCTCTGATGACAACCTTCTCAACTAGTTTACTGTTAATAAGTGGGGACTATGTTTAATGACCTTTACATCCACATTCCATGTGTGGAATTCGATTCTTTGTGGGTTGACCTTATTTCCTGCACTTTGTATTTTCCTGTATTTTATTCCTTGAGAAATTGATTTGGCAGAGACATACAAAAATACATACCCCTGCACCTCACTTAGTGTGAGATGGAAGAGTTCTTTCCCCAAACTGGTTTTAAATTTGTATCTATTAAATGTCTCTATAAAACTTTAAATTTTCACAGGAGAGGGTAATATTCATACAAACTTTTATGCATTTGAAGAAAACATTTTGGTTTAGATATTCATTCTTTAGTAACTGGAGTTTCCTGGTAATGTCATGACCCAGGAAATCAGCCCGTCTCTTGCTCCATGGGGCTTTCTGAAATAACACTTCTCCTTGATCTGTTAATTACATCACTGTCTGACCTGCCTGTAAGTGGCATTCCTTCCTGCTTCTGAGCTTTGTTGTTATACCAAACAGGGGGAAGAAAATTATTCAGCAGGGCTGTGTGAATAATTGTGGGAGGCCAGGGAACCACTGATTAAAAAAGAGGTGGGCAGGGCACAGTGGTGGGGTTGGGGAGGGACCTATGATGATGAATGTAAAATTACAATGTTAAAAATGTCATTGAGTTGTTATTCTCATCTTCACTTCTACCTTCTTTGAAAGTTTTGTTAGGAAATCTGGGAATGGATTCCCGTCTCTTGGGCCTTACCTTATAGTGGTGATGAGAACAGAGAAAGAAGGCAAGAAAAAAATAAATTTGCGTTTCAGAAGGGTAAGCATTTTGCAGATGTTAAAACTTGACCTCCCAGATGTCCTGTACTCCATAAGGTTCAGAGTAAGCTTATCACAATATCATGTACTTTGTTGGTCATGACCTCATATCTCTTTCCATATAGTTCTCCTATATATCATGCATGTAGCAAAACGTAAAAATTAGGTCTGATTACTGTCACCTTAAAAAAATGGTAACCGAGGTAATGGAAGTGTTAACCAGCTTTACTGTGGTAATCATCTTGCGAAAGATATCTATAGCAGATCATTGGGTTTTATACCTTAAAGTTACACAATTTTTTTCTTAATGATATCTCAATACAGTTAGGAAAATAGATCTTATTAAAATAATGTACTTCATTTGTTACATAATTTCAGATAGCAAAGAGACTACATAGAAAACAGTTTTTGATAATATTTAAGGTTTCCTTCCTAAGGATGTATCTGTCCTTTTCATCCACACACAAAAAATTAATAGAGATATATTTGTATATCAGTTCCATTTTTAGAGAAAAATCAGGTCTCCAAGTTAGAGTTATCATCTTATTACCATCCTGGAACTGGTTGAGATGAAGATGTTAAAACTGAAGAATTTTAAACTGAATATTTTTTCTTGATTTCCCCTGAAGGATGCTGTGAAATGGTAGGGGAAGAAAGCAGAAGTTCCCTTTCCTATCGCAGTGATAAACTGTTTTGCAACAATGCCACCACCTCACAAAGCCCGAGTAGGTTACCTGTGGCCTCTCAGAATTAAGCATTTCTTGGGTTTGTTTACATAGTCAGTCCTTCATACTGGTGGGTCCTGCATTGTGGTTGGTGGAACCTGCAGATGTGGAGACACGGGTGTGGAGGGCCAATGGTACCAGGCCTTTTCATATAAGGAAATTTGGTATCCCCTGGCAGATACCAAAATTCTTGGATTCTGGGGGTCCTGGAACCAATCCCCATAGCTACCTAGGGATCTCATACTACAGAATAGTTTCTAATCTGTGCTGTTGTTTTCAACTAGTGATTAAAATATCTTATGTGTGATGTGTGTGGTGCTCAGGCACGAAGCTGTGTCCAGCTCTTTGTTACCCCATGCCCTGAAGCCTGCCAAGCTCCTCTGTCCATGGGATTTTCCTGGCAAGAATACTAGAATGGGTTGCCATTTCCTTCTCCAGGGGATCTTCCTGACTCAGGGATTGAATCCACGTCTCCTCCATTGGCAGGCGGATTCTTTACCACTGAGCCACCTGGGAAGCCCTGTTAAAGTATCTTATATGTGATGTATCTACTTAATGGTCTTGAGCATTATCCTTTTGAAAAACAGATATAAAATATACTTGAGTAATTGCATTTTTGTGATTACTAGTGAGGCTGACTGTCTTCCCATTTAATCTTGCTCTCTCAAGGCATGTATTAGAACTGTTTTTCTGATATTACTGGTTGTGCACTGATTCATCTAGTCCCTGAATGGCCAGAGAGTGGGTCAAAGATGCGAGAAGGGAGGAGAATCACAAGACTGGGCAGTACAGAGATCCACATAAATCCTTGCCCCACTTACCACCAGTATCTATAGCCCTTGCTACTCTCCCAGCCTGCCGGTCTACCTTCCATCCCAGGCTATATTTAGGGTAGAACTTCAGCAAATGGCCAGTGGCTGGTGATAGTCAGCACTTTATTAGATTCAGTTAGTACCATTTGAGTCACTAATAGCTTTTGTGGAGAACCTGAACCAGCAGTGGAATTAATCATTGCATTGGGATAGAAATGTCAAGGTCAACACAATACTAATTTTCAGATCGTGTTGAGCTGGTTGCCTGGCATGTCAGTCTTGGTTGATATCGGGAGGGCTTTCCTAATAAGATAGAAATGGGACCATTGGATTATTGTTTCTTCCTGCTGTGCTAGAGTATTGGCTTCCTTAGAATCTCTCTCCATTATACAGGCAGCACTCCAGCCCTACCTTCCCCAACACCTCCCCTTCCTGAAAATGCTTCCTTTTGTTCGCTCCCTCTCACTGTCAAGCATTCGTATCTTTTATGGAAGCTTTTTCAGGGACGACTCAGTAGCTTGCATTGGCACGTAAACATTTTGACAGCTCTCATGTGTCTCGTCTTCTGTTTAGTCTTAGACTTTCTTACCATGGCCTGGAATTAAGACTCTTCACTATAGATCAACTGAATTTTTACATTAGTTAACATTTCTATTATATCAGTAATATCCAGCCCTTTGGTTGTGTTAGCTTTCTTTTTCTTTTTGTCCCTTTAATCTTGTGCTTTACCAGTTTATCTGAGTCTTACAGTCTTTGCAGATGGTGGAAAAATTCCTAAATAACCAGATGAGTCTCCTAGTAAAACAGTATCCTCTCCAATCACATTATCTTTTTGCGTAGAGGAATAACAGCTATGATTTTGGGTAGTGAAACAGACATAAACTACATTAGTTAAAAATACTTCGAAAGTTGGCTCTCTCACCCACTGCATTTTTTTGGAGCAGATTGCTTTTTCAGGCGGCCAGCAGAATATGAAAATTCCTTATACATCCTGAGCTTTCCAGCACAGTTTCTGAAGTATTCCTTTCTTTGGCAATTCTAATGAAAACATAGGAGGGAAAAAGTGACTTTCCTGTTCTTTCCTATCAAAAGGTAGTTACTTCTCATATAATGAACACTTTGTAGTGCAGGAGACACTCAGAGAGTAGCTAGAACTGCTGATTCCCTTTTCCTGGCAATTTAGTGCAAAATCAAATGTTTTAGAGCCCTGGTGGCTCAGATGGTAAAGAATCTCCCCTCAGTGCAGGACCCGGGTTCGATCCCTGGGTCAGGAAGATCCCTTGGAAGAGGAAATGACAACCTGCTCCAGTGTTCTTGCCTGGAGAGAGCCTGGGCAATTCACAGTTCATGGGTTCACCAAGAGTTGGACATGGCCGAGCAACTAACCCTTTCCTTCCTTGCACTTATCTGTTGTGTTGTGTGGTTACTTATAGTTAAGCAGGTGAGATATCTACAATCTGGGTGAAGCCTGCCCTCCCGGTCCACCTTCAACCTTGCTGCCAACTTCAGAACATTTGAACGTGCAGTCAGCTTGTCAGGTTTTTCTTTTTTCCATCATGACTCTTATGTTCTCTACCAAAATTCTTTTCTCACTCGGTTCTTAGCGTCCAAGAAGAAGCTCAGTCACACTTGTATGTAATAACTGTAAAAGTAATTATAATTGTTACCGTTTTAAATCAAGCTGGAGGGTAGAATGTTCAAGTCACTTTCTACCGTTTTAAATCAAGCTGGAGGGTAGAATGTTCAAGTCACTTTCTTATTTTGGGTAAAATGTGAGGTATGAGGCAAAACAAGTTGAGCAAGACAGTGAGAGTGAGTTATGGGCTCTCTGGAAGGAAGACTCCTGGAAACCTGGAGGGGAGTGTGTGTGTTATCAGTGTACCTACGAGGATGCTCCCTGAGAGGGTCAGTCAGCCTCTGGCCATCCCGTCTGTGCCTCATGCCGTTTGTTGTTCAGTGGCTAAGGCATGTCTGACTCTGTGTGACCCCATGGACTGCAGCACGCCAGGCTTCTGGGAGTGAGTTCTGCCTCTGGCGGTTTCACGTTATGGAGACCAGTGAATCTTTTTTTGTTGTTAACCTTTTTATTTTGTATTGGGGTATAGCCGATTAACAACCAATGTTGTGATAGTTTCAGGTGAACAGCAAAGTGACTCAGCCATACATAGACATGTATCCTTTCTCCCCCCAAATCCCCTCCCATCCAGGCTGCCACATAACACTGAGCAGAGTTCTCTGTGCTATACAGGAGGTCCTTGTTGGTTATCCATTTTAAATGCAGCAGTGTGTACATGTCCGTCCCAGACTCCCTGATTATCCCTTCCTCCGTCCTTCCCCCTGGCAACCATAAGTTTGTTCTCTAAGTGGAGACGAGTGAATCTTGTTAAGACATAGATGGAGAAACATTAGAACATCTTGGAGTTATTCACAGGCATCTCAAGTGTAGGGGAGACTCATGTAGAGGACTCTCCTGATTATTGCTTGCAGAGCTCGATTTCTAATGAGTCAATGGTGAAAAGATTTCTTGCTGGATATTCTTTTTCTATGGAGTGCAACTATGAGTCATTCATTTCTCAAACATTCATTACTAGTTTTGCCCAGAGTGAAAACCAAAAGGCAGGCTTTTGAACCATGCCTGGTGAAGCCTTCAGCTTCAGTGATGGTGCCTGGAAGACTGCTGAGGAAAAGGTCAAGGGCGCTTGGCTGGGGTCTTCCTGGTACTGCTTCGATGAGCACTAGTCTACAATTTCTCTTTTATCCAGTGGTGGAGTACTTAAGATTCTGTTTTTATAAAATTCCATTGCTTTAAAACTATTTGAAAGCCATCACTTTGGGGAACTGGGGTTATTGTACACAGAAAAATAAATCACTTCTTTTTTGATGAATTGTTTTGGATTGTTCACATCTCAAAGAGATGAAATATGTGCCTTCTTTCCTGTCTCAGTCACAAGTTCTGACTTGGTTGGAATGCTTGGAATTTTTTGTTTTTTATAACAAAATAAGCCTCTGCTTTGTAAGAAGTTTTTATGTTATAAAAAACTTTATATATATATACACATATAATACATATATTTTAAATTTGTATACATTAAATTTTAAGGCACTTTGTTGAGGTATGATTGACAGACCAAAAACTACATATTTAATGTATATAGTGGAGACCTAAGTAACTAAATATACACCTATGGAACTACATGATGCCTGTGATTAATTGCATATTGAAAAATTTGCCAAGGATAGATATTATGTTAACACCTCTTAATCACAGACACAGAGCACACACACAAACACAACAGTGATAAATAAAGGGGACAGGAGGAAACTTTTGGAGGTGTTAGATATTTTTCTATTTTTACAACTTTGATTCCATAGCCCATAGGCATGTTACTCACAAACTATGGAGTAAAACCTTATGTATATGGCAAGAGACAAGATTAAATTTCAGATGGCCTTGATTTCACACAACTTCTCACCCTGCCTTAAAAGAAGACTGTTTTGAAGACATAACCTTCTAAGAGGTATCCCATTATGTCTTCGTTTTTCGAGTACATTGGCCTGTTCAGTGTCTCCTTCTAAAAAATAGTATAGTTTGAGACTGTGAGAAAGGAATGACTTTCTTGAAGAACACCTAGCTCTCTTGTTAGGTTTGGAACCACAGGATTTATCTATTCTCAGCAACTTCTTCCAAACGGGCTGTTGGTGTGATTGACATTTGTGGCGTGGGATGCTTCTGGCCTGTGCCACCTCCCATCTTCTGTACTCAGGAAGCATTTGCTGGCTACATTTCTTCTTGCTGTGTGACTTGGGATTTCTTTTTTTGAGGGGAAAGGTAATTCAGAATATGTTGTATGAGCAGTGTTGGGAAAAGACAGATGAGAATACGTTGTTGCTAAGATGATGTGTGTTATCAACGAGGAAGTCTTGAGAAGGAAGCAGATAGTAGCTGTATCAGCATAAACTGGGGACGGGAAAGAAGTAAAATCATTCACCTTTACCTGTAACTGACCCTAAAGAGGTTTTGTTGATTTTTTTTTTTTTAACTCCCAAATCCTGAATTTGATGTGCAGGTTGTTTTGAATTTAATTTGCTCTTGAATAATAGGTCACCAATAGTTAATTGAAGAAGAGCATGGTGTCTTGAACCATATCGGTCTTTTCCCAAGAAATACCTATCGTATTGAAAGTCAATCATTGATTAGCTTCCTTTTTAATTTATTTTTAATCAGATCTTCTACTACTTCGCAAAGAATGGGTGATAAACCTTAAACACTTCAGGTCACTAGAGTTAGAAACTGCTGACTCTTTCTGATATGACACTAAGAAAGTTAATGCAATTAGATCTCATAGATTTTCTATCTAATCCAGTCTGTTTTTCACTCCCTTATTTTAGTACTTTCATACTAATATAATGAAACAAGCCACTGTGAGGCTGTGAAACAAGTGCTGAATATGTAAAATAATTTCTTTTGCCTGAAAATTGGGAGGAAGAGAGTTGGATCTTCTGGAAGGAGAGGGAATAATTATTTTTGTGGCTAAATTTATCAGAATTGCCCATACTCGTTTAAGGAGGAGGGTTTGGCAACCCACCCAGTATTCTTGTCTGGAGAATCCCCATGGACACAGGAGCCTGGCGAGCTACAGTCCATTGGGTCGCAGAGTTAGGTATGACTGATTGACTAAGCACGCGCACTCTTTTAAAATAGTAAGAACTTAAAGATTTTGCTTTTATTTAATCAGAAATGAAATTTCTTGATATGATATAAACTATGAATATATAGGAAAATTATTTTCACAATGATCTTACCTGTTTTAAAGATATTATGAATAAAAATCTAATGGAAGGGCTTCCATTATAATTTTTGTTTTTTGGTGTAGAAATATCCTTTCCTATAGTCATGCTACATGTAGAGACAGATTTTATTCTTGTACAGTTTCAGTGATCTTATGATAGCTGTAGTCATGGAATTCAGGTCTCCTTCCATCTTTTTTTCCCCTCTCTCACTCCCCTTCTTGTAGCCCTCTCTCCTTGCTCCATCTCTCCACATAATATCCGTCTGTGAGGCAGTTCTGGTGTAATGGGACAGCACTGGAGTTGGCCTCAAAAGACAGAGGTTTGAGTTTTGCTGTGTTGTGTATAAACTCTGAGAACTTTGGCAGGTTGCACAGCTTCTCAGGACCTCAATTCATCTGTAAAGTGAAGGAAATGATCATTGCGGTTGTAAAAGATTAAGTGAAACTATGCATGTGAAGGAATACAACACTCATACCATGTTGAAAAAATTGTTTATTGGGATAGAATACGGAAAACAAAACTTACCATTTCAACCGTTTAACGTATAATTCAGTGACATTATAATCACAAGATTCGAAAGGTTGTGCAACCATCATGCTGTCTATTTCCAGAACTTTTTCATCATTCCAGAAACTCTTCACTCATTAAGTTGTGACTTTCCATTTGCCCTTCCTCCAGCTCTTGGGAGTCACCTTTCTACTTCCTGTCTCTGTGAAGCTGACTGTTCTAGGTACCGCATATAAATGGAATCCTACAATATTTGCCTTTTGTGTCTGACCTAGTTCCCTTAGCATAATGTCTATAAGGTTCATCCCTGTTGTAGCAAGAGTCAGATTATCATTCTTTCTTCAGGCTAAATAGTATCCCATTGTATGTTTATAACACATTTTATTCACTCATGCATTGATTCATTGATGGGCATTTGGATTATTTCTTTCTACCTTTTGACTATTGTGGGTAATGCTGCTATGAATATGGGTGTGCAAGTATCTGTTTGAGTCCCTGCTTTCAATTCTTTTGGGTGTTCACCCAGAAGTGAAATTGCTGGATCATACGGCAATGATGTGTTTAACTTTTTGAGTGACGTTCTGAGTGTTTTTTGAGTCTGTTGAGTTGATCATAGCAATGCCATTCCGAAATGGTGTGCCTGTCATAGTATTTTAATTTCCATAGGTCACTTGATGTGAGTCAGAACAGTGAGGTCACCTTACATTTCGGAACTCCAGGGATAGCTTGCCAAGGTGGCTAGCTCTCTAGGCCATGGTTCTCAGAAATGCACTTGCTGTACGCTTAGATCACTGAAGGGGAGGATTTGCTGTGTCCTGATGTGTGGGTTAAACGACAGCTGTGTCAATGGATGTTTTCTCCTTTGGGCCTTTCCGTAGGGATTGAGGAGACTGAAGGAGGCTGAGGACAAGCTGATGGGCTCAGTGGGTAGGCTCCACTGTCTGACCATGACGGCCGCCGAAAATCCCACGCCTGGAGACCTGGCCCTGGCGCCCCTTGTCACTTGCAAACTCTGCCTGTGTGAGCAGTCTCTGGACAAGATGACCACACTCCAGGAATGCCGATGCATCTTTTGCACAGCTGTAAGTTTTCCTTGATGCTTTCATCATGAAAAAATATGAAGGGACAAATTTTAAAAGTATAGGAGATATTTCTGTGGCTCAGGAGGAGCCAAACTACCCTATGATCCTGCTTGGGAAAGCGATTCCATGTTTGAATATAATTCCAAATACTGTTTGGAATGCTAAATCCGATAGTTGCTGGGGTTTAGGCAAAGTGTAACGTGTATGAAATTTAATTATTGGTTGCATAAGCTATGCCTTTCTATTCTTAACGCTTTAGCTAAGGAACAAAATAGAGACATTTTTAACTTGCCTTAGTTAACTACCATCTGTAAGAAGCTTATCAGGTGTTTTGAATGATGGAGAAATCAGGTAGCAATTTGCTGAATTTCCTTTGATTTATGTGCTCATCTCCTACAGAGCACATGGTATGCAACTGTTTTACTTTGTCAAATCTCCTTTTCAGTTTTTTTTCTATTTTCACAATATGCTGAATGCTGCTTATTCCTCATAATAGATATCACCCTATAGATCTTCAGGGGTGGGCTTGTCTCTTTTAGTTTGACACTTTGGTATCTGTGCCGGTGACTTTGATGGCATGTATCCCTGAAGGTTGGTTGGTTAAAGAATGTGCTAAGTTGCTTCAGTTGTGTCCGACTCTTTGCGACCCTATGGACACAGTGGTTAAAGAATAAAGATAGGAAACAGACTGATGGGTTCCATGGGATTACTAGAAGTATGAACCAGGTGATCTTGTTCAGATTTTCATTTATTCAAGCATTTTTTGAGCTCTTACTGTGAGCTAGTGAGAGCTCCCCACAGAAAAGATGGACACGTTGAAGGAACTGGCCAGGAGTTTGGTGGAATCCGGGTGGCTCGACGCTGCATACTGCAGGAGAGCCTCCTGCTTTAGGAGTGGGAGTGGGCTTCCTGACAGCAGTCTTCCCTGAGGCTGTAAACAAGAAACTATAAGCTGATGCCCTTAGGGCGCACCTGGCCTCAACACATTTCTGTATGTGTCTCCCATTGGGAAATTTCAAATAACGATAAATTTTTCATAAAAAAATGAAAATGTAGTAAGATATAGCTTCTCTGGGCCTGTATTCATAGATCCAGAACTGAATGATCTTTCCTCCCTTTACGGCACTCACCTCTCTCCTGTGTGTTTGAATCAGCTACCCTTTTTTCCCCCCTTGGAAAACATGATATCACATTTTATTATTGCTATAGCTGAATCAGCTACCCTTTTAAACTAAGGATGGATTAAGAGTCAACTAGGAAGAGTGCTGGGCATCTCAGCATGGTGGAGTGAGAGCCGGATGCCTAAATTACAATAATCACCGTTTATCTTTGCTTTGGGAAGGGGCCTTGTATGGTCCAATAGCTAATATTTATTATACAGTAAATGTAATAATCACCAGACACATGTGGGTTTAATAGCCCTGACTTGTGAGGGAAATTGACCAGTTTTGTTACAGTGGTCACTGCTCAAATCAAGGGGAGTGAGAAGAAAGGAATTATTTAGGAAGTTCTAGAATCATTTATAAAAAGGCATTTTACTAAGCATACTTAAAAAAATAAGGTGAAATAAATTTTACTCCATCTCTTTTTTTTCCCTTAATTTATTCAACTAACGTGACACATTTTCCAGCTAGTTTATATCAGTTTTCTTAAAATCTTTTGGACTGAAGATTAGAGTAGAGAGAAAGCTTGGAATAATTCTTAGGTAAAAAAGGAAAGTGAGTAAAATCCTTTTGTTTTGTTCTAAACTGTAGCATCCAAAGATGGCAAAGAATAGTATCATTTATCCCTTCATTCAACAGGTATCTAGGTATCTAGTAAGTAGCATCTTTGTTCTGGGAATTGTTCTAGGCAGTAGGATGTAGCAGAAAACAAAACCCAGCTGAGTTCTTTGCTCTTAGGATCTTATAGTCTATCAAAGGAGTTATATGATAAGTAGTAACTTTATAGAGTGGTGGGAGAGAGGGGCTTAGAAAAAAAGAGCAGGAGGTTAGGGGTGTGGGGCCAGGGTGTTCAGTGATAATTGGGTAGACAGGAGGAGGCTTCAGTGGGGAGCCTATAGAGTGGAGGGAAAGAGGGGCTTAGGAAAAAAGAGCAGGAGGTTAGGGGTGTGGGGCCAGGGTGTTCAGTGATAATTGGGTAGATGGGAGGAGGCTTCGGTAAGTGTGTTTGTGTATTCTTTACTCAACATTGATGCACAAATTTGAAAAAAATTTCCCTTACAAATCAAGGGTATTAAACCCACATTTGTCTGGTGATTGGGCTTCCCTTGTGGCTCAGCTGGTAAAAATCTGCCTGCAATGTGGGAGACCTGGGTTCGATCCCTGGGTTGGGGAGATCCTCTGGCGAAGGGAAAGGCTACCCACTCCAATATTCTGGCCTGGAGAATGCCATGGACTGTACAGTCCACGGGGTTGCAAAGAGTTGGACACGATTGAGTAGATTTCACTTGTAAAACTTGTTTGGTGATTATTACATTTATTGTATAATAAATATTAACCATTAATATTAAATATTAATCAGACCATAGAAGGCCTCCCAAAGCAAAAATAAATGGTGATTATTGTAATTTAGGCATCAGGCTCTCCTTCTACCATGCCAAGGTGCCCAACTTAGTTTAAGTAGATGCCCAACTCTTTCTGGAGACGGCAATGGCAACCCACTCCAGTACTCTTGCCTGGAAAATCCCCTGGACAGAGCAGCCTGGTGGGCTGCAGTCCATGGGGTCACTGCGAGTCAACTGAGCGGCTTCGCTTTCACTTTTCACTTTCATGCATTGGGAGGAAATGGCAACCCACTCCAGTGTTCTTGCCTGGAGAATCCCAGGGACCGGGGAGCCTGGTGGGCTGCCGTCTATGGGATCGCATAGAGTTGGACACGACTGAAGCGACTTAGCGGCAGCAGCAGCAGCAGCAGCAACTCTTCCTAGTTGACTCTTAATCCATCCTTAGTTTTAACGGGTGTTTGTCCTGGCTCTTCCTCATCTTGTCAGCGTGAGTTGCTTTACAGGAAGTGAGGAAATGGCCTTGTCATCACAGGGCAGCTCCAGTTTCCTTTGGTCTTGCTTTGTTTCACAGTGTTGTGCTTCAAAACTATTTTCTTTGACTTTCTCACGTTGGTTTCAGACCCTTGCTAATCCTTGAAACAAATGAGTCAGAAGCAACGTTTGGTTAAAGCCAGAATGGAAATTTTTGTCTGAAGGTTACTGATGTTTAAAAGCAGGGTATGGGATTCACTTTTTCAGAGATCTCATAGAGCAGAAGTCAAATATGCGCCTCAGTGTTGAGCAAAGAGTACGCACACACAAGCAAAGGCCGTATTTCATATTCACAAGGAACTGACACCACTGTATTATTGTTTCCGTAGCTCTAAGTTCCCAGTTAAAGACCGCACAATTAGTTCTTATTTCTCCTTTAGCAGTTTGAGAGTAGGGGTTAATACAATTAGATTATTCTGTCATCTAGATCCATACGTCCCCATTGTTGGGGAGTATGCAAAAGTAGAAGGTCAGGTGGCTTGGTATTTTTGTATCGTTCTGACTTGGGAACTCTACACAGCCATAAATGTGTACCTTCCCTGGCTTCCCAATGTGATTGATCAAAATAGAAACCTCTACTGGGCTTCTCTGGTGGATCAGGGGTAAAGAATCCACCTATAATGTAGGAGACGCAGCTTTGATCTCTAGGTCAGGAAGATCTCGTGGAGAAGGAAATGGCAACCCACTCTGGTATTCTTGCCTGGGAGATCCCACGGACAGAGGAGCCTGTCGGGTTGCAGTTCATGGGGTCGCAAAAGAGTCAGGCATGACTGAGTGACCACAGCCAGCATGTCTGATGACATTAGTGTCTATAAATTTGCAGTTCATACCGAAGCACTTCACCTGAAATACTATTGTAACTATTTTGTTGGAGCTCTTATCTCTTTCTTTTTTAAAAAAACCAATTAAAACATGTGTCTAAGGGTTACTGATATGAAAAACAGTTAAAAATACTAGTTTAAAATGTGTCTGATCCTGCTGCCTTTTGATTTGCATTCAAATTAAAGATATTAAATGTGTTTTGTGTTTTCAAGGCTGGAAAGAAACCTGTGACATCTTAAAATAAGCCATATACTCCTAATTCCCAATTTTAGATATGACTGGATGACATTTTCCCAGTTATTGGCTGGGAAAGCCTTCTTGTGCATACCATGTATTTAAAATGATCTTGCTAAGAGAGTTCCCTCTTCCCCCTCTCTTGAGAGGAATGTCTACATGTAATGGTTCTCCTGATAGATACGGTGCTGTATTTTCATCATTTCAATGAACTTTTCTCCATTCTATCCTTGTCTTGTTTCCCCTAAGAAACAGTATGATCCGTGTGCTTGGGGAGAGCAGAATGGACAGAGATGAGGTGTCTGACTTGCCCATTGGCTGTTAGCCAGCTCAGATCTGGCCTGTAAGTAGCTGCTCCCCAACGCATGTGTGTTTTGTGAACCTCCAGCTCTGTGAAAGAGATGATCCTTGCATAAAGTGTTTCAGAGTCAAATTAGCTTGGAAGCGGATATACTTTATATTCCTCTCTTGGAGGCTTGCAACGCATGTTTGCATTTTAGAGACTCTGTGAAACCTTGTGGTTAGAAAGAAAGCAATGGGACGTATTGAACTTCTCCTGATGAAGTATTTCTGTTCTGCTAATGCTACCCCCCCTTTTTTTTTTTTGAAGTGGAATACCTATTAATTTCCCCACAACCAGTGCATGGAAGAATATTGTTTTAACTTATTCCATGGAGGTAGTTCTTGATTTAATGACATCCAGAGAAAGGAATGTGATAGATGTTGCTTCAAATAATCCTCTGATATATCTAGTTTCTTGTTAAAAGGAAGCTTTACCATGTTCTGTTTGGGAAGATAGTTTCTGTTAGACTTTTTGCTCAGATTTAGCATAGAGAAGAAAATATTGTATAAAGGAAGGAAAGCTAAATATACAGGACAAAAATGGGTGGGGCTGTCACTGGCATGACTGAGGTCATGAATCATTAGTTGTATCATGGAGCCAAGGAGGTTGATGCTGTGGGCTTACAGAGAGAGGTGTTGCAAGATTACTTGTTCTTTTTTTTTTTCCTTAATTTTTTTAAAAAATTTACTTATTTTTCATTGAAGGATAATTGCTTTACAGTATTGTGTTGGTTTCTACCAAGCATCAACAAGCATTGCTTGCTTTTGAACTTAAAGGACAAATATCTCAGGGATGTTAGCCTACTAACTGATAATATGGAAAAAGTCTCTCTCTCTCTCCCCTCCTCTCCTGTGGATTTAAATAATGCAACTTTCCTAGCTTTTGCAACACACTCTTTCAGATAGTACCACGCAATTATAATTCAAGTGAAAGGGAAAAAATTTCACAAAAATTGGTTATCAAAGGAGGGAAAATTTGTGGGTTGCTCCCTTGTGAGCGATATTTGCCTCTCTGATTTATTTTGGAAGCTATTTCTGTCAGCCATGAATTAAAGAATAATGAAAACACAGTTGTTGCTTGTTTTTATAACCTAGATAATTTCACCTGAAAAGAGTTGGTATGTTGGCATGGCCTATTTACCATTCAGATTAAAGACAGGATGTGCTGAGCGAAAAGAAAATAAAGTCCAGCCATATTCTTGCCTTTTTTCCATTACATTTTGTTGGCCCTAAGTAGTTAGAGCTCCTTTTACTATTCATTTCTCAGAGCCAAATGGATTTTCCAGTGTTTAAAAAAGTGAGAGGAAATATAAAGCTTTTTCGACCAAGCCCTTCTTTTCCTTGGGGCCTGCTGGGTGACCTTTAAGCAAAGCCCACATATGGCCTGGGAGACACAGACAGTTTGGAAGATGTGCTGTGTGTGAGCATGCATGTGTGTGTATGTTTCTGAGTACATACATACACACATGTGCATCCACACTGACTGTGTACTGTGTGTAGGGCTTCCCAGTGGTGCTAGTGGTAAAGAACCTGCCTGCCAATGCAGGAGATGCAAGAGCTCAGTTCATTTCAGTCGCTTAGTCGTGTCCGACTCTTTGCGACCCCATGAATCGCAGCACGCCAGGCCTCCCTGTCCATCACCATCTTCCGGAGTTCACTCAGACTCACGTCCATCGAGTCCGTGATGCCATCCAGCCATCTCATCCTCGGTCATCCCCTTCTCCTCCTGCCCCCAATCCCTCCCAGCATCAGAGTCTTTTCCAATGAATCAACTCTTCGCATGAGGTGAAGCTCCAAAGTCCTGGAGCTTCAGCAAGAGACATGGGTTCAATCCCTGGGTCGGGAAGACCCCCTGGAGGAGGGCATGGCAACCCCCTCCAGTATTCTTGCCTGGAGAATCGCTATGGACAGAGGAGTTTGGTGGGTTATACTCCATAGGGCTGCAAAGAGTCAGACATGATTGAAGCTACTTAGCACCTTCAAATGAAGCAAAAAACTAATAGTGGTTCTTTCCTGGATTCAAACTGATATCTGCATAAAGAGAAGGGAAGGTCATTTTTCTGTTCCCACCTCCATTCCTCCCTTCCAGTGTCCCATGCATGGTGATTAAAGTGCAGATACAGAGCTAGGAAGACCCAGGCTCATGTTCAGGCTTTGCTGTTTACTCGTATATGACTTTAGGCAAATTCTTTGGCTTCTATAAAACTTAGTTTTTCACCTATAGCCTGGAAGGGATGGTAGTGGATGGTAGTACCTATCTTAGAGTGTTATAGGCAGCATCCAAGGAGAATCCCCGGGGATTTCCCTGGTGGTCCAGTGGTTAAGACTTCACCTTCCAATGCAGGAAGTGTGGGTTCGATCCCTGGTTGGGGAGCTAAGATCCAACATACCTTATGGCCAAAAAAAAAAAAACAAAACATAAAAGCAATATTGTAACAAATTCAATAAATACTTTTAAAATGGTCCACGTTAAAAAAAAAAAAATCTTAAAAATGAGAATCCCTGTAGAGAAATTAGCACAGTCCCAAACCCCTGGTAAATTAACATTATTATTCCTCTCTTTCCTAAGTTCTGTCAGGATGCTGAGCTGTTCTGTTTTTCAAAAATGTTTTAGAGGAAGGAATCCTGTAAAGACTTGACTTGCTTCCTCATTAGCCTTTTATAAAGAGGTGGGTATATAGGTGATTTCAACTCATTGCTATTCTGCAACACCCACAGACTAGAGGTTAGGATTGAGAAAGAGAAGTTTCTCTTTTGGGTTTGTCCAAAGAGTGGCTCCTGGCTGGATGTTTCAACTAAAGACCTGCAAATAGGGCTTAGACGAGAAACAAAGACCCAGTACAACTTGGAGAGTGAAAAGAGGAATGCATTTCTGGTGGATGCAGAAGATTCACATGGAAGAGTGTCTCAAACTATGAATCCCGTTAAGAGCTGCCAACCCCCAATAAGAATATCATAATGGTGTTACTTATTGCCTTGATATATTTGGTATCATTTTAAGCATCTTTTGTTGTGAATTCTGTGGAACTGCAGGAAATAACGAGATGTCTTACTCCAGCAGTGTTTTAGAACAATTTTGCTTCCCCTCTTCTGGCCTTCCTAGGTGGTGCTAATGGTAAAGAACCCACCTGCCAAAGCAGGAGAAGGTAAGAGATGTGAGTTCGATCCCTGGGTTGGGAAGGTCCCCTGGAGGATGGCATGGCAACCCACTCCAGTATTCTTGCCTGGAGAATCCCCATGGACAGAGGAGCCTGGCCAGCTACAGTCCATAGGGTTGCACAGAGTCAGACACGACTGAAGTGACTTAGTATGACTCTTCTGGTCATACGACTTGCCAGCCTTTCCTGATGCTTTAAAAATCTCCAGCTCTCTGGATTCCCTTGCCTTCTTCTAGTATTAAGTAGGCAGAGGTAAATTCTGCCAGGTCAGCACTCTCTCTTGCTCTGGCTCTGTTGGTTTTTGATACTAAAATATATGGACTTGGCAACATTGGTTTTATGTTCTCCCTTAATTTTATTATCTTGGATGATTGACAGTGAGTCGGTGAATTTGTTTGTTTGCAAATGACTTCAGTATACTTGCTGCTTATGCTTGTTTAGAGTTTTAATGATAGAACTATGATGACGTGTCTGTTGGGTAAGCTGCTGGTTTAAAAGCACAAATTTTGGTACTCTGCTTTTCTACTGACAACTGAGCAAACTGCAGGTCAGATAGCATCTGAAAATTAAGAGCAAAGTGTAGCAGCCTGAGAAGTGGATTAGAGATGACGCAAGGGGGAGGTGGCTTTCTGGACCTATGATCTCATCCATTGCCTAATGGTTACCATGTCCTTATTCAAGGAGAGTGGGAAAATGTGGTCAGAGGAAAGAGCAGCAAAGAGAACCTTATTCGTAAGTCCCTAATGATGGTGTCTTGGCGTCACAGTCCTGGAATTGGAAGTCACCTTAGACCCAGTCCCCTACCCTTCTGATGAAAGAAGTTCTTTTCCTGAATGCCAGAAAATGGCTTGACATTTAGGAGACTAGATGTCAAATCTGGTTGTCTGGGCTTCATTTATTCAACACAGGTTTATTGTGCCATGCATCATTCTGATGGTGAAGATTCCGTAGTGAATAATCAGATTAGGGTCTGGTTTTTCAGAGAGGTCACATGTCAGAGAAGGACACAGACAAAAACAAGTTAGTACAGAAGTCAGATGATGATATGGGCTCCGAAGACAGAGCCAGGGGGAGGGGGATAGGGAAAGTGAAAGGAGAGGGCGTTTCTCTTTTACCTTAGGTGGTCAGGAAAGCCTCACTGACAGTGTGTTACAGTCAGTGTTCCATATTCTGCAGATGCAAAATGCAGGGGTACAGCGGGTCAACGGTACTATGCCGTATTATATAAGGGACTCAAGCGTCTGCGGATTTTGTTATCTGCCGGGGTCCTGAAACTAACCCACCCCATGGAGGCAGAGGGATGACTGTACGTAAGCAAAGACCTGGAGAACATGGGAAACTACTGAGTCTACCAATTCAGATGCTAATCCCATCTGGAAACACCCTCACAGACACACCTAGAAACAATGTTTAACCAAATACCCGGGTATCCTGTGGCTGAGTCAAGTTACACATAAAATTAACTGTCACAGTTACCCTGCCAGCTGCACAGAAGATGAAGTGGGTTGCCATTTCCTTCTTCAGGGGATTTTCCTGAACCAGGGATGGAACCCAAGTCTCTTGCATCTCCTGCACTGGCAGGCGATTCTTTACCACGGCACCACCTGGGAAGCCCACAGGGGCAGGGTGAAAGTGTGGAAACTAGTTAGACGCTTCCCTAGTGGTTCAGAAGGTAAAGAATCTGCCTGCAATGCAGGAGACCTGGGCTCGATCCCTGGGTTGGGAAGATCCCCTGGAGAAAGAAATGGCAACCCACTCCAGTATTTTTGCCTGGAGAATCCCATGGACAGAGGCGCCTGGCGGGCTATAGTCCACAGGGTGGCTAAGTTGGACACGACTGAGCGACTAACACTTTCATGAAAATCCAGGCCAGAAATGATAGTGGATTGGACCAGCAGGTGCTAGCCATTTATGTCTTTGGGTAGTCTGAGTCTTCATTTTCTTTTATATACTTTAGGGAAAATAATAAATCTATAACCTTTAAGGCTAGAGAGAAGATTGCGGTAGATAATCCAGATAAAGCCCATGGTACAGGACCTGGAATACAGACGGCATGTGAAGTTCTACTGCCTTTGGTATACTCATCTAGATTTTGCTTGAAAACATCAGGATTGAGACAAACAATAACACTGGCTACTCAGTGATTAGAAATTCTAATTGTAAACTATATTTTTCTTCTGCATTGAGTTGAAGCCTGTTTCTATATAAATTATTGGAGAAGGAAATGGCAGCCCATTCAAGTATTCTTGCCTGGGAAATCCCATGGACAGAGGAGCCTGGTTTGGGCTACAGTCCATGGGGTCACAGAGAGTTGGACACGATTGAGCATGCGTGACTGGTTCTTTATAAATTCTACCTATTAGTGTGAGTTCTGTTCTTTAGAATAAAACTGGTTGAAATCTAATTTTTTTCCTACTCACTGGCCCCGTATTATTTGAATGAAGGTTATCGTTCTGTTAGAGGACAAGAACAAGGTTACTCATAAAAAATTCACCCATAGTGCTCTGCCCAATGTGGGAATATTAAACCAATTTGTTCCCCCCCTCCCCTGCTTCGGTTGACACAATTCTTTTGGAGCACACTTCATTTGCACAACATTCTTGACTTTTACCATTGGTTAAACAAGTACTTCAGGCTTTTCTGCTTTCTCTTAGAAAAAACCATGTGCTATCAGGGTAGAGTATGGAACGAGATTTAATTTGTTTTTCACAGAGAAGGTTATGAAAAGATGGCATATTGTCATTTGTCCCACCTGGACTTGAAGTTCACCGAGGGCTGAAATGCAGGAAAGCAACTAAGTATCATTAATCATCATTGTTATTGTCATAATAGCAGCAGCAAGCATTTATCCAACTTAGGGCGAGGCGTCATTCTAAGTACTTTCACTTTTCATCTTTATAATGACCCAAATCGGTCATGAAAAATATCCCCATTTTAAAGCACATGAAGTATATAATACCATAGTTGCCTGTTTGTTAGTGTAACAGTTTTTTTGGGGGGAGGGATTTGTGTGTTCATGTTTTGAGCCCCACTCAGCCATCCTAAGCAAATCATCTACCTAACTGCCCATTTCTGAAAGTACTAGGACAAGGAAGGGCAACTGTGCCAGCTCCAGGTGGTATTCCAGTTAACTTCAAGTACTTCCTCAACATTTGCAGTAATTGCAGGATGACACGCGGAAGATTTTTGTTCCTTGTTTATCTCGTTAGAAATAGGAAGCCAACAGGCAAATGAAGGCCCCCAGCAGAAGCATGAGAAGAAAAAGCTGTTTGGCTGACTTCTCTTCACTTGTCAATTCAGAATGGCTTTCAGTCTTAGACTGAGACCTCAGCCCAATGCAGAGACTGTGGTGATCAGCTTTCTATATGCTGATGGGGGTAGAGAATTTAATTACTAGAAATACGGTGACATCGCAGTAACTTTTATCGTCTTCTCTCCTATTCCATTTTCATTTTCTCCTTTTTAAATTAAAGATTAATTTCTGATCTTAAATGTTAACATGTACTGGCTTTAAAACAGAAAATCTTTCAAAGTCTTGATGATATGAACAGTTTGCCTGTACCCTCGTCTAGACTCCTCCTCTGTGCTAGTATATGGAAATACATAAGTGTTAGTCACTCAGTCTTGTCCAACTCTTTGCTACCCCATGAACTATAGCCCTCCAGGCTTCTCTGTCTGTGGGATTCTCCAAGCAAGAATACTGGAGTGGATTGCCATTCCCTTCTCCAGAGGATCTTCCCGACCTAGGGATCAAACCTGGGTCTCCTGCATTGCTGGCAGATTCTTTACTAGTTGAGCTACAGGGAAGTCCTTATAGAAACACATGAATATATATTCATAGACATCACTTAATAGAGAAATGGTGTCTGTAACTTAAAAAAAAATAAATTTAACCTAGTGTTTTGTGGACATGTTTCATGTAAGAATATAAACATCTCCCTTCATTTTTAAGTATTGCACTATGTTCTATGGTATGCTATATCAAAATTTTATCTAACTAGGCCCCTACTATTGATGGGTCAGTTTTTGCTGTTAATAAATGAACTTTTTTGTACTTACATAAATGTGAAAATATAGCTAAGATGAATTTCTAGAAGTGGAATTGCCGAATCAAAAGGAATGTGCATTTTAAACCATCATATGATGCCATATTGCCTTTCCAGAGTGTTATGCCTGTTTACAATCCCACCAATGGTGTAGAAAAAAACCTTTCTTTGATATTCTGGGTATTTTTTTTTGAAATTTTCATCTTCCCTAATCTTCTGTGAAAAAAACAGGTTTCATTGTTTAATCTTGGCTTCCCTTTTTAAAGGAGGAAGTTAATTACAGCCAAACAAACTCATTTCATAAATCTATCTCTAAAAAAATATACGGCTTGTCCAATGCCAGGACAGTTTCAGCTGATTTTACACGCTGGTATTCATGGTACTATCAGGTTAGAAAAATGGGCCTTGTCTGGAAAAGTATACACACAGGAGATATGAATGAATGAAAATGTAACACAGTAGTGGTCCTAAAGTGATGAAAGATGTGATATCACACACACACACACACACAAACTCTATGTTTAGTGACAAGATGTTACTAAGTAGGAAAAGGAACAAAACAGTTTAGACAAGTGATAGCTGAAACTGTTGTGACCTCTAAAACACCATTTTCTGAACATTTAAGTTAATAAGAGATTGGTTAGGATGTGGATTTCAGATATGCATCGGGCCTCTTGGAATCAGGCTAGACAGTCAGTGCCCTGTTTTGTGGAAATAGATACCTCTATGTTAACTGAAAACCTCGATGGTTTTGAGTCATTTCCCATCCTCAGTAAGGAGGTCCTTTTGGTTCACCTCTTCTGGAAAGCACGTGTGTTGTTAGCCACATGAATGTAGGATTTTAATTCAATCTTTTTGGCCCTCTATTTCCCTTTAAAAAAGAAATCAAGGAAGGACAAGCAGGAGCATGTGGGTACCTACTAGGCTGTGTGTGTGTGTGTATGTGTGTGTGTGTGTGTGCGCGCGCGCGTGCGTGTGTGTGCGTGTAGTCGTATCTGACTCTTTGTACCTACTAGGCTGTGTGTGTGTGTGTGTGTGTGTGTGTGTGTGCGCGTGTAGTCGTATCTGACTCTTTGTGACCCCATGGACTTGCCAGGCTCCTCTGTCCTGGAATCGTCCCCACCCAGGGATCATCTATGTCCCTTGCGTCTCCTGCATTGGCAGGCGGATTCTTTACCACTACGCCACCTGGAAAGCCCAGGTAATATATGTATTGCAAGAGAACTATTTCCCCCCATTTCCTCTTACCCTGCAGTTTATAGATCAAGAAGCCAGTGCAGAATTAAGTTGGTTGCACAAGATCCACGCTCTTCGTTCCTGATTCATAGGGTAGCTTGGATGAGACAAGAAACAATCTGTGAAAATATATAACATACTGCCTAGCACACTGTATGTACTCTCTAAATTTTATTTGTTAGCATGAATGATGGATGAGGCCCATATTAGGTTTTTATGATCCTAAAAGTTTGTAAAACTGGACAATATCTTTATAATGTAAAACCGACAGCTGGTTTTTTTTAATGTACATAAAAGGTTATTTTAAAGAAGATGTAAGTAGCAAATGACTTAAAAAAATCCAAGGGGTTCCAGAGACCAGAGTGGACTTGTATAATCTGAATACACTGGTGGCCATAGCCCCAGGTTGAGGGGATTGAGGGATGCTATAAACTTTCATCTCTGTAACCTCAGGCAAGTTATTTGAGGAAACTAAGGGCTTAGAGTTTAAGAGCTCTGGTTTATAAGCACCTGGAAGCTTCAAGTGCACTTAGTATATATTCAGATGCTGAAACTGAGTTCAAGCCCAGACTACTTAGTTCAAAAATGGGTGTTCTTTCACCTTCCTCCTGCATCTTGCTTGTGGAGTTACTAGTGTTCCCTAGAGGATGTTGCAACCCAGTCCAGTACTCTTGTACTGGAAAATCCCATGGGCGGAGGAGCCTGGTAGGCTGCAGTCCATGGGGTTGCTAAGAGTTGGACACGACTGAGCGACTTCACTTTCACTTTTCACTTTCATGCATTGGAGAAGGAAATGGCAACCCACTCCAGTATTCTTGCCTGGAGAATCCCAGGGACAGGGGAGGCTGGTAGGCTGCCGTCTATGGGGTTGCGTAGAGTCAGACACAACTGAAGCGACTTAGCAGCAGCAGCAGCAGCAGCAGCAGAGGATTTAGTCTTCTAGTTGTTTCCAAGTGATTCCTGGGTGCTGAGGGTAATTGATGAATGATGGACTAAAGCAAAGAGATCTTTCCTGCAACTGGGAAAAAATTTTATAGCTGTAATATTTGCTTTCCTGGGTACTATGTGAAATACACATCATTTTTAATATGGAATGGTGTCCAGTCTTTAAAAAACTTCATGGTTTATGGGATTGATAATCTTCAGAGGAAACAATAGGAGTATTTTTAGTTTGTTAAAGTTCTAGTATTTTCTCATGCTTTCATTCTAATAACATGGAAATCATGGTGAGATTGAGGGGAATGCAAGCAAGGACGGTGTCTCCATCAGGCTTTGGTTTAAATCTCAATTCCTATATTTACCAGTCATGGGAACATGGGAGGGTAAGTTACTGAACTGCTTTGTGTGAAGTGGGAATAATGCCATCTCAGAATTGCTGTGAAGATTAAATAAGATAATTTTTAGACGCGCACCGCAGCTCTCACAGGAGCTTGACAAATACTCTCATTCCCGTCATCATCATCTCCTTTCTCCTGCCTCTCGTGTAATGAATATTTCAGTTCTAGGCCGTTGGTCCTCAGACTAGCAACAGCAGCAGCAGCTGTACCTGTTAGAATGATAAATTCTTGAGCCCCACCCTAGACTTACTGAATCAGAAACTCTGAGGGTGGGGACCAGCGAGCTGTTTCAGTTCCTTCTCCAGCAGGTTCTGATGCCTCGGTCCAGGGTATTTTGCAGAGCACTCTGGGTGAAGCACATGTGAGTCGCTCCCTATCTCATGCTATGAAATAATATGCTCCCTCTGGCTCTTTTGTGACCACTGACAGACATTTCTGGAACAACTGGTTATGTGGCTTTGATTTGTGATCTTTGCTTTGATAGTCTGATTTGCTAGAATATGGTGCTAACTAAGAGCCTTTGGACAGAGAAGGCAATGGCACCCCACTCCAGTACTCTTGCCTGGAAAATCCCATGGGTGGAGGAGCCTGGTAGGCCGCAGTCCATGGGGTGGCGAAGAGTTGGACACGACTGAGCGACTTCACTTTTCACTTTTCACTTTCATGCGTTGGAGAAGGAAATGGCAACCCACTCCAGTGTTCTTGCCTGGAGAATCTCAGGGATGGCGGCGCCTGGTAGGCTGCTGTCTATGGGGTCAAACAGAGTTGGACATGACTGAAGCGACTTAGCAGCAGCAGCAGCAAGAACATTTGGAAAGAGGCAATTTAAGGATAGTAACTAGGTTAGAATTTGACAAGAGGGTCAAAACAGTCTTAGCTATGTAGGCCTATGGATTTACTAAGAGAAAGAAAATGAAGACTGGTTCAAATTATAGCAATTAAAAAAACAAGCAGCACGTGAAACCCTACTGGTTCTAGATACTTGCTGTTTAGGAAATGTCAAAGAGATTCACATTTTTGCAGAATAAAGTCTGAGGGGGGAGTTATGAGGTGAGAATAGTTGCAATTTTGTTACCATCTAATTTATATGTAGTTAGACATTCTGATTTTGCTATGGATAATTGGCTAAGATCATTTCAAGTTAATTTTGAATAAAACAAGATTGCTTATCTTCAGTCTAGCCACTGTGGGTCTTTGTCCAACTTTTATAGAGTTCAAGTTTCGTAAATCTGATAAATTCTCCTTCTAGCCAAGGAGGAAGTTTGCCTAAGGCAACTAAGTAGATACCGAGGATTGTTGTTGTTGTTCAGTCAGTCAATCCTGTCCCACTCTTTGTGACCCCATGAAATGCAGCACCCCAGGCTTCTCTGTCCTTCACCATCTCTCAGAGCTTGCTCAAACTCATGTTCATTTAGTTGATGCCATCCAACGATCTCATCCTCTGGCATCCCCTTCTCCTTCTGCCTTCAATCTTTCCCAGAATCTGGGTCTTTTCCAATGAGTCAGCTCTTTGTATCAGGTGGCCAAAGTGTCGGAGCTTCAGCTTCAGCATCAGTCCTTCCAATGAGTATTCAGGACTGATTTCCTTTAGGACTGACTGATTTGATCACCTTGCTGCCCAAGGAACTCTCAAGAGTCTTCTCCAGCATCATAGTTCGAAAGCGAGGATACTTAGTTCCTAACCATCACTCTGTGTAGAGAAAGAATATCCTCTTGAGGAAGTTAACAGCATCACTGTTGTTCAACTTCTGGGTCATTGATGTGAGTTATTCATGCTGGCTTTATAGATTATATCCTGTAGGAAAAAAGTGTAGTTGACAATAAATTGGCTTCATTTTCTCATTTATCCAGTGTAAATATTCTTTTTAAAAATTTCAAATTAACAATTTGAAAATTTTTAAATAACAATTTAGATAATTGTTCATTGATGTTATACCCATTAATCTTAATTAATAAGACTTAATTTTGCTATAGACTTTTCAAACACTGATTTAAATACTAATACAGATATTGGAGTCTTATATAAAATATAATACACATAATTCCTGCTTTAAGGAACATTAAAATCTGAGATTTAGTGAATGGCACTTTTCTTTTTACTTTAAAAAATTGTACATGTTTGTTATGAAATTTTTCAAACATACAACAAAGATGAAAGAATTTTAACAGTGAGTACTTATATTCCCACCACCTCCCAGATTCTAATATTAGCTTTTTGCTCTCCTTGCTTTGTCACATATCTGGATGTCCATTGATCCTTTTACACTTTGTATGGTGAGGTTTTAATTCTACTACTGAATTCTCTAGTAGAATGCAAGCACTGCATTCTCCAGCTGTTTACTTAGGTTGTTTGAATGGTTGTATTGTATGCAGATAATTTGCACAGCCTTAGAATGGCTAAAGGAGCTTCTTGACCCTTTAATAATTGGGGATTTTTTCGTTTCTGTGTTCCTGAGACCGCGTGTGCATTCTGAGAGAGTCAGAGCTGCTTGAGAGTTCAAACTGGGACTCTACAGGGGCACAGGCCGAGAAGGAAGAAAGTGATAAATGAGTTCAGTGGAATCCACCCATGTTTCATCTGGGATGTGCTTATATTCTCACTGGCTGTCCTGGCCCTGTTGGCTGGGGCCTTGGGGCCAGCTGAGGGCTGGAAGTTCTGAGGTCTAATGGTTCTTTGGAGGAAATGGAAGGATGCAAACTCCGGCAAGCTTTCTTGTTTATTTTTTTTTCCTCCTGGAACCGTTGGTTGCTTTTCTGAGTGTACTGTGTCATAAGGTAGCACCTGGCACAGATAGATCTCCTTGGAACGAGTATCAGCATTGGGGCCTCCCTCTGTTCAATAAGGCAGCACATGTGAGACGAAAGGGAGGACTTCAGAAAGGTCATCTGAAGAGTTATTGAATCACTCCTGTTGGAAGCAGGTCTTTACGCTGCTGGTGCCTGCTCCCTGCTCTGACTGAAACGTTCTTCCAGTTTAGCAGATTTAAGTGGCTTCGTCGTGAGGACTAGACAGGACTGTGGCATTTCCAATGGATTTCTCTTCAGAGCTATTACTGTCACTAAGTTTCTTAATTTAGATGTTTCATGATCACTTGAGATAAAGATAGAAGCATTTGATCACTCTTGCCTGGTGGGAACTGGAGGTACTTTTGACTGGGGCCCAGATTTAATCTCCCATATTGAATGACTGTTCTCAGACATACAGGGTGGATCTTAGTACCCTTTTCCAGAAAAAAGAACAGCTCTATTTTAGGGTAAAATATTTCAAGATACTTTAAATTTTCATAGGTATTTAACATTTGCATATACAATTTCCCCTTTAAACTTCCTTTATCGTTTCTTCTGGGACTAGTTGATGCATGCTTGTGTGCTAACTTGCTTCAGTCTTGTCCAGCTCTTTGTGACCCTGTGGTCTGAATAGCTGCCAGGCTCCTCTGTCCATAGGATTCTCCAGGCAGGACTACTAGAATGGGTTGCCATGCTTCTTCAGGGGATCTTCCCAACCCAGGGATTGAGCCTGGGTCTTTCATGTCCCTTGCATTGGCAGTCAGATTCTTTACCACTGGCACCACCTGGGAAGCCCCTTTTATTCTTTATAAAGATGTTGATTAGAAAGGAGTCCTTCCTTCTTATAGAGATCATGCCTCTGAATTTTCCAAATGATGTAAAAGCAATGATGATGGATATGTTTTCCTTCATTAGACTTGAGGGCATAGATGGTATTGAACCTAGTGGTTCTGACTTGGTTGCACACTGGAATCATTTTGAGAGTTTAAAAATACCGATGCTAGTTCAGCAAGGTTTCAGAATGTAAAATAGAAAAATCCACTGTATTTCTATACACTGGCAAAGAATAATATGATAATGGCATTAAGACAACATTTCTACTTAAAATCAAAAGGAATAACATATTAATCCTTGGAAATAAATTTAACAAAAGAAGTACAAAGCTTATACTCTGAAACTACAAAATGTTGTTGAAAGAAATTAAAAAAGATTAAATAGATACCCCATGGATTAGAAGACTTATTATTGTTAAAAATGGCAGTATTCCCCCAAATGGATCTACAGAGTCAACACAGTTCCTATTGAAATCTCAACTGTCTTCTTGGCAGAAATTGACATGCTGATCTTAAAATGCATATGGAAATTTGATGGACCTAGAATGGTCAAAATAATTTTGGAAAAGAAGCATAAAGTTGGGAGAACTCACTTCCTGCTTTCAAACTTATTGTAGTGCTATAGTAATCAAAACTGTGTGAAACCGTCAAAAGCACAGACAGATAGATCAATAGAAATAGAACCGAAAGTCCAGAAGTAAATTCACATATTGTCAGTTGCTTTTAATCAAGGATGCCAAGGCAATTCAAATGGGACAGAATAGTTTTTCAGCACATGGTAGACAACTGGATATCCATTTGCAAAAGAGTGAAGATGGACTGCTTCCTCACAGTTGAAAACAGTAACTCAAAATGGATTATAGACCTAATTTAAGAGCTAAAACCAAAAACTTAGAAGAAAATATAGAAAATAGAAAAATTTAATGACTTTGGCTTAGGCAAAGGATGAACAAAAGAAAAAAATTAGACTGTCAAAATTAAATACCTTTATACACTTCAGTGGTATAAATACCTTTATACCATCCAGCAAGTGAAAAGATAACTTTCAGAATGCAAGAAAGCATTTGCAAGTCATATCTGATAAGGGGTATATGTAGAATAAAGAACTCTTAAAACTCAGTAAAAACACAAAAATGGGCAAATGATCTGAATGGACAGTTTTCCACAGAAGATGTTCAAATTACCAATAAGCCCATGAAGAAGTCCTCAAAATCATTTGCCCTCAGAGAAATGCAAATCAAAACCACAATGAGATACCTCTTTACACAGGTTAGAATAGCTAGGATACAAAAGACAAAAACAAATGGTGAGGATTTGAAGAAAATTGGACCCTCCTACTGTGGGTAGGAATGTAAAATGATGCAACTGCTTTGGAAAATAACCTAGCAGTTCTTCAAAAGACAAGCATAGAGTTATTCAATATCATATCCCACATCTACTCCTAAGTGTATACTTAAAAGAAATGAAAACGTGTATCTGCTATTGAAAGAAGCCAGTCACAAAGGACCACATATTGTGTGATTCCACTTACGTGAAATATCCAGAACAGGCAAATCCACAGAGAGAGAAGGTAGATTGGTAGTTGCCTAAATCTGGGATGGGAAGTTTTGGGGGGGAATGGAGAGTGGCTACTAATTGGCTTGGGGTTTCTTTTGGGATTATGAAATGTTCTAAAATCGATATGTTAGTTGTACAACTCTGTGATTATATTAGAAGTCCAACTGACTAAAAGCCATTAAATGGACAAATTATATGGCATGTGAGTTATAGCTCAATAAAACATATGCACATATAAAACTTACATATACATATATATGTATAATACATGAACTTGGGCAAACTCCGGAAGATGGTGAGGGACAGGGAGGCCTGGCCTGCTGCAGTCCATGGGGTTGCAAAGAGTTGGACACGACTGGGCAACTAAAAACAACAACAATGTATGTATAATACACACACGAACATATTTTTGTTGAGGTTGCTTTAGTCGCTAAGTCGTATCTGACTCTTTGTGACCCCATGGACTGTGGCCTGCCAGACTCCTCTGTCCATGGAATTCTGCAGGCCAGAATACTGGAGTGGGTTGCCATTTCCTTCTCCTTTCCTGACCCAGGGATTGAGCCCACATCCCTTGCACTGGCAGGCGAGTTTTTCACCACTGAACCACCAGGGAAGCCCATGTACATGGGAGGGATTGGGGGCAGGAGGAGAAGGGGACGACAGAGGATGAGATGGCTGGATGGCATCCCTTACTCGATGGACATGAGTCTGAGTGAACTCCAGGAGTTGGTGATGGACAGGGAGGCCTGACGTGCTGCGATTCATGGGGTCGCAAAGAGTGAGACGCGACTGAGCGACTGAACTGAACTGAACTGATACGCATATAAGGAATGAGAAGAATGAACATGGCAATATAAAGCCAGCAAGAGGAGTGAGGGAAAGCTATTTTCTTACTATTTCATTATTATTATTATTTTTTAATTAAGATGTTTTTAGACATGTTTAACTGCTGAAGGAGAACTCAGATAGGGAACAATTCAAGATGCAAGAAAGAAAATAGATGATCAGGAGGGTAAATTTCCTGAAAGGCAGCAGGGAATGGAAACTAGAAAATAGTGGAGTTGGCCCTGGAAGGTGGAAGTGGCTCATATGTGTCAAAGGAGAAAACCCAAAGATTGCAGGTGGATGGGCTTACATTTCAGTGATGGGAGCTGACTTCTGCTGCAAAGCTGCTAGATTCTTGCTTCCAGCTCCTACAGAGGTCTAACTGTCTACCATGTGTCAGATGCTTTTGATGGGTATTTCCAGAGGATGTGAAGACATAAGATATGATCCAGACCTTGACGCAACCCCTGGGAGACCCAAGTTCAGAGTCTCCTGCAATGTAGGGTGATGCAGGTTTCCATGTATAACATGCTTCAGTTGTTAGCATCTGGTATTACCTAAGGTGTTGATAGGATTATTGGCTAGTTGGGAGGAAAATCCAAGTCTTTCAGAGAATTGAGGGAGAGGAGGTGGTCGTATAGTCATAAACTCCTCTTTGGAGGGCCTGTTGTTCTGATATGTCCTCAAGGGAAAATGCCATACCACCAGGCCTACTGTTCTCTACCTTCTGATGAATTTATGTGGATTCCTTTGGAGGGGAAAATAATTTGAACCCCAATACTGAGATATTTTAAAATCTAAATAAAATAAAAATTTTTATTTTAGTCTCCCTTAAACTGATACAAACATATCAGTTTAAGTACATTTAGACTTGTATCTCTTAAACAAGAACATCGGAGTAAATGCATAAGCTGAATATTAATTAAAATTGTTTTTGTTCAGTCACTAAGTCATATCTGACTCATTGCGACCCCATGGACTGCAGCACGTCTGGTTTCCCTGTCTTTTACTATCTTCACTTTATAGACCAGTGAAATTTAAGTTAACATTAACTTAACATTAATGTGAAGGATGGTGTTTAGTTTTCACTAAATCACTTTTAACGTTGAGGCTCTGAGTTTGGTGTGTTCCAGTTAAGAAGTAGCAATTCAGTGATCTTGCCACCTTTCTCTGCTGGAATCTTGATTTGTACAGCTTACACTTGGCCCAGACACCTCCTCCATAGTTTTATTTTATCTGCCTCTGACAGTGAAAGTATGCCTACTTGGAAAACCACAACTGCAGCACAAACACAAGTGTGAGCATTGAGATTGAGTAGAAATGGGTGTTTGCTTTTATTCATATCATTAAATAAACATAAAATGGGGGAAAAAACTCTTGCCATGGAGAACTAAGCTCCCAGGAATGCACCTTTGCACCCGGTTTGAAACGTACTGTGTTAGCTAGGCACCAAGGTCTGTGAGAACAGACAAGCTGGGCGTTGTATCATATTGGGATCCAAGACAAGGCATTCTTGTATCAGAGAAGCTTAAGGATGAGAAATGTAAAACTAAGGTCTCTTTTTAACAGTAGTACTACTACTACTACTAAGTCGCTTCAATCGTGTCCGACTCTGTGCGACCCCATAGACGGCAGCCCACCGGGCTCCCCTGTCCCTGGGATTCTCCAGGCAAGAACACGGGAGTGGGTTGCCATTTCCTGCTCCAATGCATGAAAGTAAAAAGTGAAAGTGAAGTCACTCAGTCGTGTCCAACTGTTAGCGACCCCATGGACGGCAGCCTACCAGGCTCCTCCATCCATGGGATTTTCCAGGCAAGAGTACTGGAGTGGGGTGCCATTGCCTTCTCCACTTTTTAACATTAGTTATGGCTTATTGTTTGATTTGGGGCTTCTTTATAGTCACCTGATACTGAGTTTTCTTATCAGTCCTCTGATGTCGTGGTTGGCAAAGAGGTATGAAAGGGATCCCTGTCACTAGGAATATAATATCTGCGAAAAGCCAAGGTTTCTGAAAGGGTTTTTATAAGAAAAAATTTTAGGATCACTCTATATAAGGAAACGACTTACTGCTTAGCTATGGACGGTTGATTTATTTGAATGTTTTTGGGCCATTATATGTGTCCAAGTCAGGATGTCCTGGGTGTGTTAAAGACTTTTGAATTGGGAGAGATACCATCTTGAGTTTACTAATAATTTAAGTCAACAGCATCTAACAAAGAAGGCTTTATTCTTGGATCCTGTGCAGACATCGTAGTCTGAACTGAAGTAAACAGAATCCTGGCTTCAGTAAGAGCTGTTATTTAGAACACATTTGAGACATTGTGATGTAATTGTGTCCTGAGGCTGAGAAGTGTTAGTCTCCATTTTATTAAATATCCATTTTAGTGTACAGCCTTGTACCAGCAATGATAAAAAGCGAAACAGATATTTACTCAAGGCCAGTCTAGATTTTGGCCTTAAAGACTTTCCCCTTATCACCTCCTTTCCCAGCCATCGCTGAGCAAGGGTTGGGAAACCCTAGGTCAATAGGTCATCAGCTTAGCTTCAAGCCATGCGGTCTGCCAGCTCTCCTTTGCCTTCAGAACCCCAGCCCCTGCATCTAGAGGTGTCCAGGGTCCTGGCAATCAATTTAAACTTTCAATTAATGGCACGTCTTACCTCTTTTCTCGCAGCCAGACCTATTATCCTCTTACCTCCCCTCCCCATCCTCTTGGAGTCACGTCTCTCTTTTTTTAAAAAAATCAATTTATCTATTTTTGATGGTGCTGGGTCTTTGTTGCTACACGGGGGCTTTCACTAGTCGCAGCTAGCAGGGTCTGGTTTCCAGTTGCGGTGCTCGAGCTTCTCACTGTGGTGGCTTCTCTTTTTGCACAGCATGGGTTCTAGAACACGGGCTGGGTAGTTGTGGCCCACAGGCTTAGTTGCCCTGCAGCATGTGAGATCTTCCCAGACCAGGGATTGAACCCATGTCCCCGGCATTGGCAGGCAGATTCTTAACCTCTGGACCACCAGGGAAGTCTGGGGGTTGCATCCCTTCTGGGACTTTAATGTCTGCATGCCTGCCTAGAGTTCAGAGACATCTAGTCCGTTCTCTTCTTTACATTTTCTGCCTCTCTCAGTTTTCATGTATTTTTTTCTCATGGAGGACTCTCCATTTCCCTGAGAGTAGGTTAAGCATGTGGTACTGTCCCATTTTATAATTGTGAGTGCTGCAGTGAGAGAGGTTAATGACTTGCCCAAGATGCAGAGGAGACTTTAGACCTGGTAACTTCAGTTTTAAAAATTCGAATTCAGTTCCATCAACCGAATTCATGGTAGTGCTTTTTTTCTAAGAAGAAAAATCTTTAAGAAAGATATAACCTAGTGACACAGAACAACTACAGTGTATGTGTACACACGTGCATACTGTTATTCTGGTAGTGGATACATAGCTTTGTCTGAGTGTTGTAGCTCTTTTGCCATGTCTACCTGATAGATGAGAATATCTCATGAAGAATGCCCTTTGATACATTGGAAAATAGCATCCTTGAAAGGGACCTAGAAGAAACCCCTTTATGGAAAGACTCTTCTTTACATAATTCGTAGACTTTCAGGGTTGAAACAGACAGGTCCGCTGGCTCAACAGATATTTGATGGTTAAATCCTTGATTAAGTCTCATCTGAGTCCTTGAGTGCTATGGAATGATTTTGAGGAATAATCCTTATTGCTACACATGATCTTCATGGCCTGAAGATGCTTCTGTGTTCTATCAAACTAAGTGAAACGTTGATGCTTTAAAAGGAGAAATCGTTTATTTCTTGTGTCATCAAGGTTTTTGAAAAGTTCAATTTTTGAAACATTTTCCCTTAGAATGTATTAGCTCTTAAGAACATTGCCTATTTAGACTTGTTTAATGTCATTGTTTAATGGCATGTGATTTGTTAAAATGTGACTAAATAATAATATTTTATTTTTTCCATGTTTCTCTGTTTTTATTTACTAGCTTGATGCCATTTCTCCCAGAATTGTTAACCATTTTACGTAGGTTTGGTTTGTGTAACATGCACAGGGGTTCATGTGATTGCTTGTGGTTCTTTTGTGCTTTAACCAGAGGTAGTAAAGAAGAGAGGGAAGGTTTGAGATTAAATTTTAGTGAAAGCTAATTAAGACATGTCGTGAACCTAAGGTCCTTGAAAATCCAGTAGAGCTGGTCATTTCCCTCTTTGCCTTCAGTAGAAACGCCCTTAGTGATGGAGTGTCGAGTGTCTGCTGTCGCAATCACTTTGCAACTTGCACTTACAAAGTTCTATCTTGAACCAGTATTTCTCATAATTTTTCTAAAGGGATCATATACTTACAGCCTGTAGTCAGTGTACACAGTTCTAACTTCTCTCCTCGAAGCATTGGTCAGAGAATATCATGGTCAGGAGAGACTTCGTGGGAAGCTTCAAAATTCATTGGTTTGTATATTGTGGTTGCAGCCTTCCTAAGAGCATTACCTTAGCAAATAGAGCATCCGTTATGAACTCTTGGGATAGCTTAGATTTCAGCTTAACAAATTTACAGTAAAAGTTGAAATGAATTTTTTTTGCTTTTTAAGATACACATAGTCTCTTTAGTTCCTATTTCAGTCTTGTCTGTAGATGCAAATAGTTCTACAGAGAGAATTGAATAGAGGTGTGTGTTCTGTTCTAAATGTCTGCTCTGTTTATGGAACTTCTCTACTACAAGTGGTTTAGCTGGTTTCCTGAAGGGAGCAGAGAAAGAATAATCTCACAAGACTAAAAGATTAACATTGCTCCACAAAGTTACTGGAAGTCTAAGACTAGATGACTGAGTGAGTGAAAGCTGCTCAGTCGTGTCTGGCTCTTTGCGACTCCATGAGCCACATAGTCCATGGAATTCTCCAGGCCAGAATACTGGAGTGGGTAGCCGTTCCCTTCTGCAGGGAATCTTCCCAACCCAGGGATCGATCCCAGGTCTCCCACATTGCAAGCAGATTCTTTACCAGCTGAGCCACCAGGGAAGCCCAAGAATACTGGAGTGGGTAGCCTATCTCGTCTCCATTGGATCTTCCCAACCCAGGAATCGAACTGGGATCTCTTTCATTGCAGGTGGATTCTTTACAGCTGAGACAAAGACCACGTGAAATGCAGTAAAAATATGACTAAGTATTCTGCAGTTTGCACATTTCCAAAGGGCTTCCACGTACAAAATTCTGGTTGTGTGTGTATGAGTGTTTTAAACCCTGGGAAGTAGCCATAATAGGTATTATTATCCCCGTTTTAAAAATGAAGGGAGGGTCAGAAATTGAGAGAGTAGCATAAAAACATATACATTACCATATGTAAAATGTGTAACATGTAACAGATGTGAAATGGCAGTGGGAAGTTGCTGTATGTCGCAGAGAGCTCGAAGGGGTGCTCTGTGACAACCTCGAGGGGTGAGATGAGGTCGGAGGTGGGAGGGAGGTTCACGATAGAGGTGACATGTACATACCTGTGGCTGATTTTTGCTGATGTATGGCAGAAACACTATTGTAAAGCAATTATCTTCCAATTAAAACTTTTTTAAAAATGAAGGGAGGCCAGTCTGGGTCATGGTTTAGGTAATGTTCCCATTGTCAGCTGATAGCATGGCACTGAGGCTAGAGCCCAGGTATTAGGATTTGATGCTCATTGTACCATTCACTTTGTTTTTCTCAGATGTCTTCCCCTTAAGCCTAGAGACCATACATTTTCACTTTCTAGTTCAATTTCAAGTGGCAGCTGGGATCTAGGGGCAGCTGGAAGATCGAGAAGTCCTCAGAAGCTGAGCTGGGTGGACAAGGCTTTGCATCATTTACTCATGTGTCCCTTAGTGTGACATTATTTTTCTTGAGCCACTTGTTTACTCCCTCTTGAGTTTTGCCTGTACATTGAAATTCTTCCTCATGTTTTCTTGCTGCTGCTTTCTTGACTTATTCTTCCTCATACTGGAGCCCATATTTGGCTCAGTAACCCCAAGACCAAGTGAATGTTCACTCTTCTCTTGAGCAAAAAAATGAAAATTAAAATATTATATCTATATGTGGTCGATTGTAGGGGAAGAGTGACTCTGCTCTCAGATATTGTCTATTTTCCAATTCATACTAAATCATCTTTTATCCCCCAGTTCATACTAAATCATATGCATTTTGCCATTGTCTTTAAACATCATTTGAAAGTACTTTTCTTGATTCCTCAGCATTCAGTTGCTTGAATTTAGCATAATTTACTGATGAGTTTTTCTATTTTGGATAATGAGGCTATTTTCTAGTTTTCTCTGAAATAAAAATGATTGACTCCTTGAAGAAGGGAATTTTTAAATATTTAGAGAGTAAAAATTTGGTTTAAATGGTTTGCCTTAGGCATTAATTCATTAGTACATTGTAGCAGTAATTTCAATGAGATAAATATTAATACATGATTATTTTTCTGAAATAATAAAGTTGTGATAGTTTTAGTTTCAGATCGGGAAAATGCATAAAGATGGTCAATAAAAGGAAAAGACTTCACAATTATGTCCTTAGGATTTATTTACTAGTTAAGCTTTGACTAGTGACACGTTTGTCCTTCATGTCGTATTACTTCTCTCTGGGTTTCTTATTTCCTATATAATTTTTTTTTTCTCAGATTCTACTCAAACCCCCTCCATTGTAGCATCTGCCAAGGTGCACAGTTCTTGGAGGGTCTCATTTGAGGGTCTCAATTTGAGGGTCTCACATTGTCTTTAACATTTCCTTTTCCAGGTATGTTTGCTTTTGAGAGTATTTGTAGATAAGCCAGTGCCTTAATCTTATTTTGATTCTGTTTGGTGAGCTTGACATGAATTCTACTTCTGGGCAAATTTTGAGAGAGAGGACCACTGGGTCAAAATGGAGTTAGGAAGTCACATGAGTTTTTTTTTTCTTTTTGAAGTACAGAGAAGGCTTTTGCCATTAGTGCAAGAGAGTGTTTCTCCTTTTCCCAATCTATGGTGAATAAAATGTGTGAACATACAGGAATTTGACTTGTTACCTTGGATAAACTCAGTATTCTTAGGATGAAGTCATACATAATTAATTACCTGTCTCTGCGTTCTTTCCAGAGTGATGGCACTTAGTATTCACACTCATGATAACTTTGGTTTCCTGAGTGCAGGAGCCCCAGGACTGCCAATTAAGGAAGAAGAGGCAGTGGCAGTTATATAACCTTGGGGCTTCTATAATGTGGTGGTTAATTGTCTTTTTTCTTCTTAACTTCTAGTGTCTGAAACAGTACATGCAGCTGGCAATCCGAGAAGGATGTGGGTCTCCCATCACTTGCCCGGACATGGTGTGCCTAAACCATGGGACCTTGCAGGAAGCTGAGGTATGGATGGGTGCTCTGATCTTCCCCTTTGCCCTGTTGACATGATTTCCTGGGATCTTGGCTTTTTATGTACATCTCTACCAGGGAGTCTAGAAACAAAATACAGGGGTTAACTTTTTAAAGGAGTACTTTATTGCTACATACCTTGGATTCTTTATAGAGGCTGTTAAAGCTGTTATTTACTTTGGTTCTATTTATAAATGCCCCCTGAGTGTTGAAGAAGTTCTAGAATAGGCCAAGGTGCTAGAAATCCAATTTACCAAAGGTGAGCTTTGGAGGCTGAATAATCAGTGGCCTGGGGATTTTTAATACTTCAAAGATAAACAGATGACTGATTAGCTGTAGTTATAGATAACATAAATTATTATGATTCTGCAGAGGTAGCTTGCGTTGAACCATTTCTAAAGAGCAGAGAAAGGCTTTTCTTTCAGTATTTATCAGGCATATATATGTTTTTTTGAGTGAGTTCTTCTCACTGTGACATGTCTCTTTGTTTTTTCAATCCCATTTAATAGCTTGCCCTTAAATCAGCTCTTAACTTTCAGGTTCTGCTCATTTCAAATCTTGTATGCCTTCATGTAGTTGCTTTCTTAGCCAGTATACTATCTAATACTTTCAATAGATTTATAAAACTGAAGCTCAGAGTGTCTAAATACCTTGCTCAAGAGTGCATATCTAAAAGGCAAAAGAGTCAGAATTCCAGTCCAGTTCTTTCTGACAGATTGCACGGCTTTAAAAGTAGAACTCGGTGGATAAATATAGTGCTGAGTAAAGGTCTGATAATTGAAAGTCCAATAGAGTGCATATATGTGTGTAGGTATATATGTGTGGGTATATATGTACGTGTCTATGTGCCTGTGTCTGTATGAAGGTGTGTGTATCCATGTATATACACACGTGCTTTATATATATACAGATGTCTTTTACATATATATATGTCTTTTGTAAGTAAAGCAGTCAGAAAGATAGTACAGACCATTTTTAACCAGTCTGCATCTGGGTGCCCTGTGTTTAGCTTATGAAATACCAAGTAAGTGATACAAGTGAGTGCGAAGTGATTTGAGGGGAAGCATAAAAGGAATGCATATTGGTTTAGAAGTTTTTCATTTTAGCAAAGTCATGAAATGGAATTTTTAAAACAAAGAGGTAGTATTGATTGGGTGAATCCTGTGGTGAGAAATATTAACTTTTGTGTGAAAAATGGGTAGAAGAAAATTAAAAGGGGGAAAGATTCGGTTATCTACCATGAATACTATTGATCTATGCAACCTGGAAATGGTTTTTAAAAATGAGACCCAGGTTTGCAGAAGCGTCTTTCTAGACATGACCCTTCCAGGGAACATGCTTCCTTTTTGACTTGCTTCTGTGAGGTCTGATCAGTCAACAGATGTTTACTGAGTACAAAGTGCCAGGCTCTTTCTCAGTCAAGATAGAGAGGTGAATAAGATAGTCCCAATACTGTTCTCCTGGAGTTTCTGACTTTGAAGAGAGACATTCAAGTGATAATGAGCCAGATAATTAATTATAAGAGCAAAAAGTGTGAGATGGAGCAGGCAGCAGGAGTTATGTCTGCCATAGAATCTTATTTAATGCTTGTGTGTGAAAGCTATTAAAACATAAATGAAGTGACCTTTCTAAACAAGCCTTTGAAATTAATTACAGTCTCTTTTCTAGATAAGCCTACATGTGGCTATTTGCAACTAATTAAAACTAAAATTAGAAATTCATTCCTTTGATTGCGCTGATCACATTTTAAGTATTCAGTTGCCGCATGTGGCTAGTAGCTATGAGGTTGGACAGCACAGAATAGAAAATTTCCTTCTTTGCAGAAAACTCATTACATAGCGGTGTTCTAGACTTTATTTATTTATTTTTTCTCTAGAGTTTAAATGGATGGTAACCATTAGCCATTGAGCCTTTGGATATCAAATGTTAAGGCTAATGTGTATAGACAAGTGACAGGCCATGGTTTGTCCCAAAAATCTCTAGAGCAGAGTCTCACTCTTCTGATTTTCTTAGTACAGACATTGCCTGGTCCTCTTCCCCCATAGTTGTTTTCTCCTTCTTAATTTTGACTTTTCCCTCTGTTCACATTCTCGTTCACACTTCCCTAGTGCTGATTCCATTTACCCAGCTTTACTTTAAAAGCAGTTTTACTTTTAGGCTGCATTAAAAGCAAATAAACCCATAATGGCTCTTAAAAATGACAAAAGGATATTTGAAAAACAGAACAAAAACATACTCCAAACTAAACTGTGGTATTTCTTACATTCTCCAAAGTCTGTTTCCCATTAGATGAGTGTCTCTCACTCTGGGGCATTGAAGGACCTTCATTGAAGGTCTTGCTAAGAGCCTGCCTGAAGATGGGCATGAATTGCAGTAGTCAACTGTTCTTAACCAACTTGCCACTATTTTTTTCCCCCAGAATAAAAAACAAATGCAGTGGTGGTGATTGTCTCTCATTTTTGAATTGAGAAATGATTAGATTATAACGGAGCTGTTGATGGCTTCATCAGTTTATATGGGGTGACTCTTTTCAAAGCAAATACCTCACACACATGAACTTGGGTTACACCATCTCCCTTTCTGACTTGCTTGACATCATACTTTTCTCATATTCAGCTGTTATTATCATACATAGTTCTTAATCTAGATATTATTGAGTCTATCACAGTGGTACATCCTTCTCTAGATTCTGTCTTTGTGACTACTTTTCCTATCATTAAAAAAAACATTTATTTTTATAAGTAACATATAAGTATACTTTGCTTATTAAGAATAATTCTGGTTAAGGCTGAGGTTCCCTTTGTGATACTTCTGTTTGTGTTACAATACATGATCCTTCACTGTTCATTTTATAAAATGCATGGAAGTATAAAATTTTTCCTCCTTAAAGGACACCAGGAATTTAAACTCTTTCCTCTCAACGCTTTCCTATGTAGGTCTAGCTCACAGAGTTGACTCTGCTTCATATTTGTGTCTCCTGAAAGCTTTAATGCTTCCAAATTGGCTCAGCCATGGCTCTTTCCCTTCACTTCAATTTATTGGCAGTAGCAAAGGGTTCAATGCCCAATCCAAAACCTGTTTGCTTATGTAAGAAACAGTGGAAAAGGCAGCTCCCCTTCAATGTCATGGAAGCTGGTGGGAGGTAGTGACTGGAGAACTTGTGTCCTAGAGGTGCACCCACTGGGAGCCAGGGAAAAGGAAAACTTTCCTCTCTTGCGTCATCTGGTCCTTCCAGCTGTTGCTCAGCAGTGTTTGATCCAGGAATCTTGTCCAACATGGAATTATGAAAGGGAGGACGCAGATGGTTGGTTCTGATAGCATTACTTTAGGCACAGCCTTTGCTTGAAGTTAGTAGCCCTGTTAAAAAGGCGGTGACTCATTGATGCAGTTTCCTTACTGTGTTAGTTCAGTTCAGTTCAGTCACTCAGTCGTGTCTGACTCTTTGCGACCCCGTGAATCGCAGCACGCCAGGCCTCCCTGTCCATCACCAACTCCCGGAGTTCCCTCAGATTCACATCCATCGAGTCAGTGATGCCATCCAGCCATCTCATCCTCTGTCGTCCCCTTCTCCTCCTGCCCCCAATCCCTCCCAGCATCAAAGTCTTTTCCAATGAGTCAACTCTTCGCATGAGGTGGCCAAAGTACTGGAGTTGCAGCTTTAGCATCAGTCCTTCCAAAGAAATCTCAGGGCTGATCTTCCGAATGGACTGGTTGGATCTCCTTGCAGTCCAAGGGACTCTCAAGAGTCTTCTCCAACACCACAGTTCAAAAGCATCAGTTCTTCGGCGCTCAGCCTTCTGCACAGTCCAACTCTCACATCCATACATGACCACAGGAAAAACCATAGCCTTGACTAGATGGACCTTAGTTGGCAAAATAATGTCTCTGCTTTTGAATATGCTATCTAGGTTGCTCATAACTTTTCTTCCAAGGAGTAAGCGTCTTTTAATTTCATGGCTGCAGTCACCATCTGCAGTGATTTTGGAGCCCCCAAAAATAAAGTCTGACACTGTTTCCACTGTTTCCCCATCTATTTCCCATGAAGTGATGGGACTGGATGCCATGATCTTCGTTTTCTGAACGTTGAGCTTTAAGCCAACTTTTTCACTCTCCTCTTTCACTTTCATCAAGAGGCTTTTTAGTTCCTCTTCACTTTCTGCCATAAGGGTGGTGTCATCTGCATATCTGAGGTGATTGATATTTTTCCTGGCAATCTTGATTCCAGCTTGATTCCCTACTGTGTTAGGGAACTAACATAACCATCACTTTCAGGGAAAGCATGAACCATGTGTCTGGACCATGTCAGATTTGAGCAGCAAGCACATAAAGGCCTACCATTACGGGACCTGAGTAGTGGGACTTTCTCCCGCGGCCAGCTGGTGGTGGACGGCTGGGAACAGCTTCTCACCCACCCATCCTCCTTCCAAGTCCGAGGGCACTGGAACAACCCTCCTTTGCTGCTGGTGCTGCAGCGTGCACAAGAGGGTGAATGGATGCAGCTGTTCTTCTCAAGAACAGGGGCTCCAGAATCGCAGGATTTAGGGTGGGACGCTGTGGAAAGACTGGGATGAGGGGGTGGGGGGTGCCAAGGAATTTAAGGCTGCATTTGCAAAATAAACAGTTTTTACTCATGAAAGTGAAAGTGTTAGTCGCTCAGTCATGTCTGACTCTTTGTGACCCCATGGACTATAGTCTGCCAGGCTCCTCTGTCCATGGAATTCTCCAGGCAAGAGTAGTGTAGTGGGTTGCTATTTCCTTTTCCACAGTATTTTCTTGACCCAGGGCTGGAACTCGGGTCTCCTGCTTTATAGGTGGATTCTTTACCATCTGAGCCAGCAGGGAAGCCCCTTAGTTTTTCCTCATATCACATGTTTATTTAGGGTAGTTTTGGTAAGTGGAGTGAAAGTCACTCAGTCGTGTCCAACTCTTTGTGACCCCCATGGACTATACAGTTCATGGAATTCTCCAGGCCAGAACAGCTACCCAGGAGTGTAGCTGTTCCCTTCTCCAGGAGATCTTCCCAACCCAGGGATCGAACCCAGGTCTCCCACATTGCAGGTGGATTCTTTACCAGCTGAGCCACCAGGGATGTCCAAGAATACTGGAGTGGGTAGCCTATCCCTTCTCCAGCGGATCTTCCCGACCCAGGAATCTAACCAGGTTCTCCTGCATTGCAGTCGGATTCTTTACCAGCTGAGCTAGGCTGCTGGAATTATAAGAGATCCAGTAGTTCCCCTCAATCACCCTTTAGCACTGTATCCACTTGCCCTCTTTTTAACGTAATTAATTCATTAGTTAGATTGTGCCAGATCTTGGTGTGGCATCTAGAATCTTTTAATTGTAGCATATGGGCTCTATTTCCCTGACTAAGCATCGAACCCAGCCCCCCTTCATTGGGAGCACAGAGTCTTAGCACAGAGTCTTCCCCACCAGGGAAGTCCCACCATCTTTTTATTTAACTGTTTTTTTCCTCCTGTTATCAAGAGTATGATGCTGGGGCAAGTGGCCATATTGCTGCTCCTGTGGTTTTAGGGTCTGAACGGGAAGGGACTGAATGTGTCTATAACAGTCTTTGGCTGTAATATGTGTCGGCTGAAAAAGAGTAAAACTTTGGGGCAGCACAGGATAAAGGAACCTGCCATGCTGGAGTCAATAGACACTTCTGAGATTCAAACCTGACTTTTGTTTTAGAACATATTTAAAGCTTTGTGTTAAAACTGCATGTGAGTGGAGAGGAATGTTTCTAAGCTGCTTTTTTACCTGAAGGCAAATATAAGAAGTCTCAGCAGTGGTGGAGGGAACGGGTCACATGGATGGTTGTGCAGATGGGAACATCGCTTTTACCCATCAATGGGCTGAGGGCAGGAGGCAGGGCAAAATGTGGGAAGATGTACTGAGGCCTTGTTGTTGTTTAGTCTCTAAGTTGTGTCCGACTCCTTGCAACACCATGGGCTGTGGCCCACCAGGCTCCCCTGTCCATGGAATTTGCCAGGCAAGAATACTGGAGTGGGTTGTCATTTCTTTCTCCAGGGGATCTTCCTGACCCAGGCAGCGAACCTGTGTCTCCTGCACTGGCAGATGGGTTATTTACCACTGAGCCACCAGGGAAACCTGAGGCATGTGTAGAACAGGTGAAAAAAGAAGACCAAAAGCAGCCCTTTTCTGAGAGATTCCTGGTCCTGGAATTCTAGGTCTCCCCCACCTTTCAGTTCCCCAATGAGCCCTGCCTTCTGGCTCTAAGACAGTGATGCCCTCTTGTTTTCTCAGCTATGATTTGACAGCTGGTTTGAGCTTGGTTTCCCTGGTGGCTCAGTGTAAAGAACCCGCCTGCCAATGCAGGAGATGCAGATTTGATCCCTGAGTCGGAAGGTCCCCTGGAGAAAGAAATGGCAACCCACTCCAGTATTCTTGCCTGGAAAAAGCCATGGACAGGGGAGCCTGGTGGGCTGCAGTCTATGGGGTCGCAAAGGAGCTGAACATGACTTAGTGACTAAACAACAACAACGAGCTTAGTTTACTACAGTCGGATGAATGGGCAAATGTACCGGTTCTTATTTTCTGGGTTGTGATAGGAAACAGTCTTAGTTTCTGTGTTAGTATGATAGGGCACTTATCACAAGGCCAGTACTATTTCTCTTGTATTTTTTTTGCAAGTCATGTGTATGTGTGTGTTACTTGCTCAGTCGTGTCCAACTCTTTGCAACCCCATGGATTGTAGCTCACCAGGCTCCTCTGTCCCTGGAATTCTCCAGGCAAGAATACTGGAGTGGTTTGCCATTCCTTTCTCCAGGGAAGCTTCCCAACCCTGGGATCGAACCCAGGTCTCCCACATTGTGGGAAGATTCTTTACCATCTGAGCATAGCTCTTCAAAAATTGCCAGAACCTTAACATGCTGTCATGATCAATTCCATCTCTAGATATACTGATCTTTTGTATTCTGTGTTTAGCCTGTTCATTTAATTTTTTAAAGCAACAGTACCAGAAGTGTGCTTTAAAGGGTCAAATCTAAGTAAAGTCTGGCCTTTTTTTCTCCCCTCCTTCTGTCTTGCCTTTCCAGACCTTGATGGTGGTACCTATGTGAAAGCCAGTCTCCAGCTTTTGTGTTTTAACCATTTCACTTTTCCAACTAAAAGACAGCATATATTGTATTTATCATTGTAATGAGAATACGTTGCGCTCTTAGCAGAAACACTTCTTGGGTAGCAGTCCTGTCTGCCCTGTCTTTTTCTTTAGTCTTTGTAAGGTTCGTGTCAATGTAGGTGGTGATGCTTGCTCAAATATTATGGGATGGGCATAGTTCATAATGGTACACAAGGATATGTCTTTAATTTCTTCCATTTGTGGATATTAGATCTATCCAGTTAACTTTTATGTGTAATAGTTATAGCACCCCACATATACATATATTCTGAGTTCCCTGCTTAGGCTCTGCTATAGGTGGAGGGGATTGGAAAAGTGAAGACTTTCAGCAGAGTAGGAACTGAGGATTTAATAAGTATCCCCAGGTTTATGTTTAACAACAACAACAAAGACAGTGATTCAGTGCTACAGGTAATTAGTAGGTTTTTGCAGTTAATATTCTGTTATTATTGTTTTTGTTCTATTAAAATGAAACTGAATTTGCCTTTTCTTTGAATTAAATTTTTTTTTCTTTTTGGAAAGAATTTCTATAGTGATGAGGAGAAAACATGGTCTTTCATTCTTGGATAGGAGGAGAGATACATTTTTGTTTAACAGGTAGATTAGTACAAATTCCAAAGGAGAAATAATTAAAAATCACTTTCAATCAAGTGCAGGATTTTTTTTTAATAGTTGGTTTGAGGGGAATGGTCTCTCTATATTTGAGAGGATACTTAGGAATTTTTGTTTCTGTTGCATGAATATGAGTCCGGTTAGTAATGGGTTAGAAGTCACTGAATAAAATAAGTATGATTAGTTCATACTGATCTAAATAAATAAATGAACAAACAAATACATGAGGGATAAGGGACAACCTTTCCTTAGAATAGAATTATAATTTACAAATACAGAATGAATGATAAAAATTGCAAATCATTATTAAACAAATGCCACCATGATAATTATAGGCAAGAATTATTTTTTAAAATGTCTTACAGAATTTGTTACAATATTGCTTCTGTTTTATGTTCTGGGTTTTTGGCTGTGAGGCATGTGGAATCTTAGCTTCCCAACCAGGGATTGAAGCTGCACCCCGCACATTGGAAGGCCAAGTCTAAACCACCAGACCACAAGGGAAGTCCCTAGGCAAGAATTATTGATAAATACAAAAATTAGTAGGAAAACCTATGATGAGAAATGAGATATTTGTAGACTCAAAATATCTCCTACAAAATACTTGCTGGTTACAAAAAATACAGAAATCTGACAAATCGCCTTGCTGTGCTATGCTCAGTCACGTTCAACTCTCTGTGACACTGTGGACTGTGGCCTGCCAGGCTCCTTTGTCCATGGAATTCTTCAGGCAAGAATACTGGGTGGGTTACCATTTCCTACTCCAGGGTATCCTGACCCAGGGATCGAACCTGGGTCTCCTGCATTACAAGCGGTTTCTTTGCAGTCTGAGCCACCTTGCTGCTGCTGCTGCTAAGTCGCTTCAGTCGTGTCCGACTCTGTGTGACTCCATAGACGGCAGCCCACCAGGCTCCGCCGTCCCTAGGATTCTCTAGGCAAGAACACTGAAGTGGGTTGCCATTTCCTTCTCCAATGCATGAAAGTGAAAAGTGAAAGTGAAGTTGCTCAGTTGTGTCCGACTCTGTGCGACCCCATGGACTGCAGCCTACCAGGCTCCTCCGTCCATGGGATTTTCCAGGCAAGAGTACTGGAGTGGGGTGCCATTACCTTCTCCACTGAGCCACCTTCACCAAATTAAAAAGTTAATATTGACAGTAACGAGACGGGTTGTCCTCATGTATCTCCTGATGGCCCAACGTCACTTCTGTGATATTCTTGTTAAAAATGCACAACCTCACATAGTCATGAGAAAGAATCAGACAAACCCATGCTGGAGAATATTGTACAAAATAAGTGGCCTGAACCCTTCAAACATGTTAAGGTCGTGAAAGCCAAAAACATACTGAGAAACTGCCATAGATTGGAGAAGGTTAAGGAGGCATGGCAACTAAATGCTAGGTGGTATCCTAAATTGGATCTTGGACTGAGAAAAAAGACATTACTGGGACAATTTGTAGAGTTTGAATATGGCCCTCAGATTATTTTATATCAATGTAAATTTCATTATTTTAATAATTAACTGTGGTTATGTAACTAAGGTGTTCCTATTAGGGGAAATTGAGGGGAATGACATTTAGGAACCCTATACAAGTTTTTGCAACTTTTTGTAAGTCTAAAGTTATTTTGAAATAAAAAGGTTAAAAGGGAATGTCCTGATATGTCTTTGAATGATTTGGAATTGCTTTGTTCACAGGAAGAGGATAATTGAATACAGAACACACCTCATTATAATCTGTTCCATTATTTTCTGGGATTTCTGTTTTGCAATCAATTTTAGTGTCCTTGTGATTTATTCCTTTTTTTTAAGCAGTAGTTCCTTAACCTGTAGCCTGATTGAACCTTCAGTAATCATCCTAAACATTTATTTCAATTTTATAATTGTAAAAGACCTTGAGCAGTAGTGACTTTGCTTCAGATTGCAATGGAACCAGGAATTTAATACTCTGAATCATCTTTTTTTTTTAAACTGAAGTTTATACATACAAAGTTAAGTCAGAAAGAGGAAAGCAAATACTGTATATTAATGCATGTACGTGGAATCTAGAAAAATGATATAGGTGGTCTTATTTGCAAGGCAGAAATAGAGACGGATATAGAGAACAAACGTATGGGTACCATGGGGGAAGAGGAGATGAGATGAATTGGGAGAGTGACATATATACTCTGTTGATATTATGCATAGAATAGATAACTAATGAGAACCTTCTGTGTAGCACAGTGAGCTCTCCTCAAAGCTCTGTGTTGCTCTAGATGGGATGGAGATCCAAAAAGGGCGGGGAGATATGTAAATGTATAGCTGATTGACTTTGCTGTACAGCAGAAACTAACACAACATTGTAAAGCAAGTATACTCCAATAAGAATTAATTTAAAAAGAAAAACAGAAAATGTCAAAGTATTTAAAAACTTTTCAGAAAATTAGCTCTCATCTGTGAAATCTAACAGACAATAAGATCAAGGAATAGATCCTTTTTTTAAAAACGTAATTTAAGTTCCTTGAAGGCAGCTTCTGTATCTCCTTCTTTTGTATCCCAAGCTTCCAGCCAACACTTGACCCATAATAGACTCTCAATGAGTATATAGAGAAGATGTAAGTCCAGGAGGGAGGCTCTGGAGAAGAGAGTGGTGTGTTTGGTGTTAACTTGATTCCAGAAGAATCAAACAGAGTGAGATGGGATGGAACTAACTCTTTGTGATCACAGATTTCAACAGAAAAATTGATTTACTGTGTTAAGGCCTAATTCCATACAAGATTTTGATCTAGAAAATAATAAAATAGGAGCTACAAAGTAGAGGAAGAGGCAGAAAAAGCTAGAGACCTCTGACTTCCTGTTGGCAGTAATGTGTGCTCGGATGAAATTTATCTTTCTAATATAAAATTAAACTTCCGTCCCTACCATTATTGACTTTTTTACTGAATTAATTTCTGTCATTTTTCTCATTAGAATTTCATCTCTGTCTGAAACATTATCTCATCTCTTGTTTGCTTTGTCTTCCTTCAACTCTGTTGGACTCAGCTCTTGTATAAATTGCTTGTTATTGATCAGAATTTTTAGGGCTTGACTTTCAGGGGGTTGAAGGTCTTCATCGGTTCAGAATCTGTTTTAGGTAGTAGCAGGGCTTCCCTGGTGGCTTGGTTGGTAAAGAATCACCTGCAGTGCGGGAGACCTGAGTTTGATCCCTGGGCTGGGAAGATCCCCTGGAGAAGGGAACCCTACCCACTCCAGTATTCTGGCCTGGAGAATTCCAAGGACTGTATAATCCATGGGGTCGCAAAGAGTCAGACACAATTGAGCGACTTTCACTTTCACAGGCAGAGTACAAGACTGTCATATAGAATCAAAGACCTTAAGAGGGTTTTGGGGGGGGCGGGTTGTTAAAAATAGGTTTCTAAAATATCACTGAGGTCTCTTGGGTCCAGATGACGTCATTCCCTAAGTACCTTTGCCCCCAGATTAATGTACAATTAGATTATTTGTCCTCTACCTGCAGTGAATCAGTGACTAAGTCAAGAATTTTACTGATTTCTTAATGTCTCTCTTTATAAGCCTATACGTTCTGTTTCCAACTCTGCATTTTATTTGAGACCCCTTTGCCTTTCAGGAAAGAGGTCCAGATAGTATTATAACAGATGAAACAATACTGACTTTCAGTATGATAAAAGCCTAACTATTAAAAAAAAATTAGAGTAAAACCAATATTACATAAAATTAACCATAATCAAGCTAATGAGCTTTTATTTAAGGTGCCAGATTGAAAATGCAACGTTTTCCCCCTCCCCGTTGGAGAAAAATGTTATAATTAAGTTTATTTTTACCCAATTTTAGTTGGTACATAGAAGGCTGAACTTGCCTATTTTGTTTTTCTTCATGCATTTTAGCTAACTTAGCTGGATTCATTTATAGAATAAACAAATTGATTTTTTTTTGTGAGGAGGAGAATTGAGATTTTCATTACCTTTTAAAATGTATTATGGTTGTTAAATACCATGTTAGATACCTTATTTTTAAACTCAGGTTTTCTCAAAGCAGACTGCCATTAGTTGCAAGAGCTTTTATCTAGATAGATTTTATAGCAAAAGTATGTCATGTTTTACAGTTGCAGTTTCCAAGGCTAAGACTATGTGCTTTATCAACTTGATGAATGTCTGAAAAGCTAAAGTCCTTTGATTTTTCTCAGTTGTAAGTCTTTTAAGCAATGTCAATACATTTATATGTTGACGTCAGTGGAATTATTATTTTTAGAATGCCAGTTTAAGAGCAGTTTGCTTTTCCTGCATCTGCCTTTGAAATGCAATTTAAAATGATTAATCTGAAATGTCATTTAGTTAGATATGAATCACTGTTGTTTATTAATGCCATCTGAAATGGAAATGGGTGCTTAGCCACAAGAAATATCTTTAGGCACGTCTTCTCTGCCAGGGCATGGATGACAATGAATGATCACCAGAGGCCAGTGAAGTGATGTTCATCAAAAGAAATTCTTTCTTTTGCTTAGAAAGTACTATTCCCTAGCTGATGAATGAAGTTATGTTATTCCTGAGGCAGTATCTGCCTGATCTTAGTTTTTCAAAGTTTTAAAGCTAGAATTATAATCTTTTTTTCTTTTTTCATAGAAACCCCAGCTACTTCCTGCACTTGAATCATCAGGCTTTATTTAAAGAATGGTACTCAGTAGGTTAAGATGAAAATCTTTTAAAAATGTATTAAGTGAAGGGAGAAAAGGAGCATTGTTTCTATATGTGCACAGATAATTTGCAAAGTCCAAACGTTTGGTTGTCTAGTCTTACTTGTTGTTGTTTAGCCCCTAAGTTGTGTCCACCTCTTGCCACCCCATGGGCTGTAGCCCACCAGGCTCCTCGGTCCCTGGGATTTCTCAGGCAAGAATACTGGAGTGGGTTGCCAATTCCCACTAGTCTCGATTCTGATGAAAGAATGGAAGATGATCACTGAGTTCTGTCACTGATGCCTTGAGCAGGGAATCCTAACCATGGCTGAGGATTGGGGATGATTTGGGGACTGCTGCTTCTGTTTAACTGCATGAACAGTATAGGGAAAAAGAAATTTGCAGACAGCTGGTATAGAGAAGATACAGTAAACCAGATAAGAAAAAGGGATCGTAAAAAGACTGGTAACTTGGGGCTCCATGAGGAAAGTAAGGAAAGAAGTGAAATCTCATCTTTTGAATATCTCTGGTTTCAGATTGCCTGTTTGGTACCTGTGGATCAGTTTCAGCTTTATCAGCGGTTAAAATTTGAACGAGGTATGTACATGCTTTTCTTTTCATCCTGATGGTGGATGTGGTTTTATATGTGTCCTCTTTACACTAACCTGTGTGTAAGATTAAGGCAGCTGTCAGCTGTCAGCAAAGCCACAAGGGTACTCAGAAAAAGGCAAACTGTAATTGCAACATAAAATTTTAACTTTCTCAACCACAGCCAGAAAAAAAATGCAGACTAGCAGGAAACGGAACTTTCCTTATGTTGGTTGTTGTGTAGTTTTAATTGGGCTTATGTGAGAGAAGTTCTGCAAAAGTTAAATAGTTTCACAATAACAGTATGACAAATAGAAGTGAAGTGAAAATCACTCAGTCATGTCCGACTCTTTGCAACCCCATGGTCTATACAGTCCCTGGAATTCTCCAGGCCAGAATACTGGAGTGGGTAGCCTTTCCCTTCTCCAGGGGATCTTCCCAACCCAAGGATCAAACCCAGGTCTCCTGCATTGCAGGCGGATTCTTTACCAGCTGAGCCACAAGGGAAGCCCATGACAAATAGAAAGTGACCCTCAAAATGAGTTTTACCACCACTTTCCCTGCTTTCGAAGATCACTTCAAAGACATTAATCCACCCAAACATTTTCACTGCTCATTGTGATGTTCACTGTCCTTCTGATTATACTTGTAATCATAGCCAGTGACTAATGCTGTTTGCAGTTGTGTGCTAAGTCACTTCAGTCGTGTCCAACTCTTTGCGACCCTATGGACTAGAGCTGCCTGGCTACTCTGTCTATGGGGACTCTCCAGGCAAGGATACTGGAGTGGGTTGCCTTGCCTTCCTCCAGGCGATCTTCTCAACCCAGGGATTGAACCCACGTCTCTTACTGTCCCCTGCATTGGCAGGCAGGTTCTTTACCACTAGCGCCACCTGAGGAGCCCTGCTATTTACAGTGTATTAGACTGATTTTCCTTCTGATTTTAGATTTGGGGTAATTTATATAGCTTTTCTATTTGTATTGCCTTTTTATCTGTAGGAATCTTTTTTTTTTTGGTGTGTTTCTCCATATCTGAGAAGTAGGAGAAGATTGTTTGCCCTGGGACTCATAGGACCTGTGTAATCTCGTCAAGTATGTAAAATAAACTCTAACATGAACATCCAGTTTTCCTGATAGCTAGCTTTTGAATCTGGATTAATAAAGTCCAGAGGTAAGAGAGTAAGGAAAGAAGTGAACTTTTTTTTTTTTTCTAACGTGCCAGCAAATTTGGTGAACACAATTTATCTCATTTAATTTTTGCAATTACCCTGACGGACAATTGTTACATGAAAACAGAAAGAGAACCGTGTTGAGCATAAAGGGGGTAAGGATAGGAGCATTTGCAGGAGAATCACAGGGTGGCATTCACTGCCTTTGACCAATGTTTGGTTCAGTCTCACAGGCTTATTTTTCTCAGCAAGCCAAAAGCAGATTCATCTTTCATGGATATGTTATTTAACGAAATGTATAAAACTGGTGTATTAAGGTGGAATTTATTAAACAATTCTTGGGCTGCATTGCTTTGAATTGCACTTTTGCCCTCTTTTGTGTGCTCATGCTCAGTCATGTCTGACTCTTTGTGACCCTGTGTACTATATAGCCCACCAGGCTCCCCCATCCCTGGGATTCTCCAGGCAAGAACACCAGAGTGGGTTGCCATTTCCGTCTTCAGTGCATGAAAGTGAAAAGTGAAAGTGAAGTCACTCAGCCATGTCCGACTCTTAGCGACCCCATGGACTGCAGTCCACCAGGCTCCTCTGTCCATGGAATTTCCCAGGCAAGAATACTGGAGTGGGGTGCCCCATTTTCTCCTCTAGGGGATCTTCCTAACCCAGGGATCGAACCTGCGTCTTCTGCATTGACAGGTTGATTCTTTACCATTGAGCCAGTAAAGAACATAATTTATGAAGCAATGGAGTGGGGAGTGTTTTGAATTCAAATAAGACTATTCCATCATAAAAACTTACATACTAAAGCAAAATCCTGTCCCTGGTCCCGAGAGGCAATAATAAGGGACAGTTTTATAGGATATTTGCTAATCTAATTGATATAAAAACTTTGCAGTCTCAAAACAACTTATAGGAAGATGCAAATAGGATGTTGTGGAACATGCTGTCAGAACCAGCAGAATCAAATGAACTTTAGGTTTAATGGATAAAGACATAGGCTGATATACTGTCTATACTGTCCTGTGTGGATTCTGAGCTAACCAGAGGAATTAATGTTGGGATAGTTTATATAGCAGCCCTCCCTAGTCCATCCACGTGGGCTGGTTAGGTTGAGCATTGCAGCACCACATGCTGATGAGTGGTGTCAAACGTCTGCCCTGACATTCTCTCACTTTATCCCAATATCCTCCACTATATAAATATATTACTGCTGAATAAAGGCATTCACCTCGTGGATGGATGTGGCTGGTAGCCAGTGCCATGGTTGGAGGGCTCTTACCTAGAGAAAGTCTAAGGAGGTAGGTTGGATTTTCAGACTTCTTAAATGGTGAGATCCGTCAGTCTCACCAGTCCCATTCAGTGACCGGGTCTCAGCCTGTCTGTAGGGTTCCCTTGTTCCCTATGTACCTCTCCTCCTCCATGACCATCGCCCCTCCCCTACCCACTGCCCCATCTGTCAGTAGCAGGCCTTATTCCTCATTGTTTACAAACATTTTTTTAGATAAAATGTCTTTTTTTGTGATTCATTAGACAAATTCTTGGAGAAGGCAATGGCACCCCACTCCAGTACTCTTGCCTGGAAAATCCCATGGATGGAGAAGCCTGGTAGGCTGGAGTCCATGGGGTCGCTAAGAGTTGGACACGACTGAACGACTTCACTTTCACTTTTCAGTTTCATGCATTGGAGAAGGCAATGGCAACCCACTCCGGTGTTCTTGCCTGGAGAATCCCAGGGATGGGGGAGCCTGTTGGGCTGCCGTCTATGGGGTCACACAGAGTTGGACATGACTGAAGTGATTTAGGAGCAGCAGCAGATAAATTCTAATAGTACCAGGCATTAAAGCTTTCTGTAAGTCGGTTCTCATGGATGAATATAAATTTTTAGTGCATTCTAAAAATAGTGGGAATATTGGCTCCACCTCTTACTAGACTGTGTAACCTTGATTTCTGTACCTCAGTTTTTTCACCTATAAAATCGGGATATTAATGGTCCCCATACCATGGGTTTGAGATGAGGATTAAATGAATTAAGAAAATTGGAGAGATTGAGACTTGCCTAGGACCATACCGGTGTGTCTCAGCTTCCTCATCTACAAAATTTTTTGAACTGGATAATTAAAAATTTTTTTATTTTATTTTTTGGCTGTGTGGCATGTGGGCTCTTAGTTCCTGGACCAGGGATCAAACCCATGTCCCCTGCATTGGAAGCATGGAGCCTAAACTACTGGACTAGTAGAGAAGTCCCTATACTTTTTATTGGAGTTAAAAACATCATTAAATTTACCATTTCACCCATTTTAGGTGTGTAACTCAATGGCATTAAGAATATTTACAATGTTGTACAGCCATCACTACCATCCACTTGGCAAAACTTTGATCATCCAGGCAGAAGAAACCCTGTAACAACTAAACAGTAACTTCCTTCCCCACTTCTCCCAGCCCCTGATAACCTCTAATCTACTTTCCATTCTGTGAATTTGCCCAGTCTAGATATTTTATGTAAGTGGAATCTCACAATATTTTCCTTTCGTGTCTGGCTTATCTCCAACCATCCTGTAGCGTGTATTAGAACTTCATGTCTTTTTATGGTTGAATAATGTTCCATTGTGTATACCTACCCCTTTTTGTGTATCTCTTCATCTGTTGATGGACACTTGGGTTGTTTCTACTTTTTGGCTATTGTGAATCATGCTGCGTGAACATTGGAGCACAAATACCTGTTCAAGCCCCTGCTTTCCATTCTTGTGGTTATATAGCTAGCAGTGGAATTGCCAGGTCATACGGGGGAGCCTGGTGGGCTGCCATCTATGGGGTTGCACAGAGTCGGACATGACTGAAGTGACTTAGCAGCAGCAGCAGCAGGGCAAGTCAGGAACTGCCAAATTGTAAAACTCTGTAATTTAATTAGGCATTTATACTATTTTAAGGGCTTCCCTTGTGGCTCAGCTGGTTAAGAATCCACCTGCAATGTGGGAGACCTGGGTTTGATCCCTGGGTTGGGAAGATCCCCTGGAGAAGGGAACAGCTACCCACTCCAGTAATCTGGCCTGGACAGTCCATGGGGTCGCAAAGAGTCAGACACGACTGAGTGACTTTCACTTCACTTCACTATTTTAACGTATGGAAGTATTTTAAATTTGGAAGTATGTTAAATCTGGTGCCATTGTTTCAACTCCCTCATTTGATAAAAAAAGGAGCCTGAGACCGCAGAGCATTTTGATCTTAGGTGATTTTGAAAGACAATTTGTAATCATGTAATTCTTCCTTAGGATCCATTATAAATAATTATTATTAGAGAAAACATTCCACGTAAGAATAAGTTTGTTAATACATGCTACTGACATATGTCATTTACTTGACTGAGATAATCTTTATCTGAATGGTATACCGTTTTTACATAATAAGCTTCATATTCACCTCAAACTCAACACTTATCAGCTAGGTGACTTTGAGGTCTATGTCAAGAAAATATTTTATGTGAAACTGTTTAAGAGGGGATCTTGAGATGTATTAAATTCTAATATTATGAATAGGTTAAATTAACTGGTAGAAAGTAAAACTCATTGGCTGGACTCTTGAGACAGAGTTGGAGAGATTGTTTTTACCCTGAAAAAAATGTAGAATCAGATTAGTGGCATCTCTATCTTAGTAAGAAAAATTATCATCTGTTTTGTCCAATTTTTATTGACTGCCAATGCAAAGAACCGACTCATTGGAAAAGACCCTGATGCTGGGGAAGATTGAAGGCAGGAGAGGGGGACAACAGAGGATGAGATGGTTGGATGGCATCACTGACTCGATGGACATGAGTTTGAACAAGTTCTGGGAGTTGGTGATGGACAGGGAAGTCTGCTGCATTTCTTGGGATCTCAGAAAGTCAGACATGACTGAGCAACTGAACTAACTGACTGACCAAGTTCTTTTTTTAGTTTTAACTTGTCATCCAGTGTTTTAATTTTCTTTCACCTTATGTTCCATATATGATTAGCTTGTCTTTGTGTCATGTGCGTCTTTGTGGGGAAAATCTTTTGAATAGGAATGGTCCCTAGTCGTCACTCTTTCCACAAAGCAGAGAAACGTCACTTGGCATTGATGGATTATTCTGTGGATCCACTTTCCATCCATCTGTGATTTTTCCATTGGCTACTTCTGTGTTTGTGGGCTTTCTTTTCTGTGTCTGTCTTCCAATATTAACAAAGAGAAGGGAATACTAAGCTTGGCATGTGTTAGTGATTATTGCTTTAGTTTCTACTGGTTCTCAAAGCACATGTCTGATTAAACTAGAATTTTGTTTGTCTCGTGTTTCCATAACTTACTTTTTCAAGTTAGTTTTTTTTTTGAAAGCTAGGTTAAGATTATCCATTTCTAGTCCTTAAGCATTTTTTTTTTCTAATTTTTGTGACCCTTTTTACTTACTGTAATTGCTGGTTGCTTCAATTCCTTGGTAGGTGAATGTGTCTATTCTTGATATTTGCATTATCATAGACTGGTTACTGGAGAAGGCAATGGCACCCCACTCCAGTACTCTTGCCTGGAAAATCCCATGGATGGAGGAGCCTGGTAGGCTGCAGTCCATGGGGTTGGGAAGAGTCAGACACGACTGAGTGACTTTACTTTCACTTTTCACTTTCATGCATTGGAGAAGGAAATGGCAACCCAGTCCAGTGTTCTTGCCTGGAGAACCCCAGGGAGCCTGGTGGGCTGCCGTCTATGGGGTCGCACAGAGTCAGACACGGCTGAAGCGACTTAGCAGCAGCAGCAGCAGCAGCAGACTGGTTACAGGGGGTTTCCCTGTTGGCTCAGTGGTAAAGAATCTGCCTGCCAATACAGGAGACATGGGTTCCATCCCTGGGTTGGGAAGATCCCCTGGAGAAGTAAATGGCAACCCACTCCAGCATTCTTACCTGGGAAATCCCATGGACAGAGGAGCCTGACAGGATACACAGTCCATGGTGTCCCAAACAGCTGGACAGGACTTAACTTAGCCACTGAACAACAACAAAGAGTGGTTACAAACTCTTACAAATGGTTTAAGTGCCATTGTTCTCCGTCTTAAAAAAGTGAATACAATAGGAATTTATTTTCCTGTTATCATCTGTTAATCCTACTGCAGTCACTCATGTATTCAGTGTGTACTTATTTATGTGCTGAGTATCTGTGTGTGCCAGGCACAGCTCTAGGTGTGGTTTCAAGCTACGGTTCCATCTTTCTTTGGAACTTCTTTTGTTATCAGATTTTCCCCCAAGCCTCCTTTCATTTCTGAGCCCTAGCCTTTATGAGATGGCTCTTTGAATTTCATCTCACTCTTGTGTCTGTCCTTGGTAAGTTTCTACACCATCTTTTCTAATTATTAAGGTCTCTTCTCGCCAGAGCACCCTGCATCACTGTTTGGTTTCTTTTAGCGTCTTTGGCTGAAGAGTGGGTGATACTGAATGACTTAATCATCAGTTGAGTTTTATTTTTTAACACCTCCCATCTCTCATTAGTCACCTTCCTTTTCATAGTTTCTGATCACAAGCTCATTCTTATCATCTCTCTGTGTGTTTTCTTTCTAAGTCTGATTTTCTGGTGCTTCATGGTAAATGTATGACTAAGTCTTGGGTTTCTTTCCCAAGCCATCTTATGCTTTCACACGGTAACCCTTTCTCCTCAGCTTCACCTTCCCGTTCTTTTTCGTTGATCAGTTTTAAACCTAAAACAGTCTCTAGATGTTTTCAGCTCTCCTCTGAAAAGCTGAAGTGTCTGTAAGAAAAGACATTTATGAGTAGGTTGGGTGAAATTTCTAAAGGGACCTGAATAAGAGGCACAGTGTTCATTGGTATTTGCCTCGTCCTATCTGTCCATCCATTTCCACACCTATAAAATGAGGATGGTAATGGAATGATTGTCCCAGGGCTGTTGCAGAGAATACATGAGTTAACACTGTGTATATCACAGTGTGCTTTCAATATATTATTACTGCCTTTATTGTTATTCTTCATTACTGTTACTGCCACCTCCAAATCTTGTCCCCAGTTTTTTCTGAACTAAACTAAGAAAGCATCTTCTGGAATCCAGATCATACCTTGGATTGAGTACACAATTATATCGCTGTGTTTTCATCTTAATTCAAATCTTTTTCCTTGTGTTTCCATGCTTATTTGTCCTAGTTTCTATACCATTGTATAAAAGCTTGATAATCAAGGCAAATTTCTTACCCCACCTATCATAGCAGTTTCCTTCACACAGTATATTCTTACTGAAAGCATGAATTCACCTCCAAGGAGATCATGACTTGCTGAGATGGAGCATTTGAAGTTGTTGCTTCAAAGACAAAAGCGATGGAGGGATTAAAATCTATTTAATAGTATGAGTTTGTTTTTACATAAATAATTACATTCTTGGAGTAAAAAAGGCCTGATCCTGTCATATACTCACTAGCATGTGTTATGCAAACTTCTAATTTCTGTTGGTCTCGGTTTAGCAGCTTTAGACTAGATAACCTCAGAAGTTGTTTCCAAGTTTGAAATTCTGTTGTTCTCATCAGTTATCTTGAAAACAACTCTTCTGCTGTTGGCCACCTCTGTTTGGGTATATTTACTGTGGCAGATGTTAATTCCAATCAGTTTAGTTTAATTGCATTTTAACTATCTGCAGAAGACCTTTGTTCTTTGCAATAGCAGAAAGCAAATTAATTTTGGCATAATTAAAAATGCAGTGGGTCATAAAAGTTAAAACAGTTTGATTTATCTCAGCTGATAATTAAATTAGCTTGAGTGCATAGTGTTTCCCACAATAATACAATTTCATACCATGTCTTTTTTGGCACAGCCTCACAGTAGTAGAAGATGGCAGAAAAACCACTCGTGTCAGCTGAGAGAATATACAACCAAATGAAAAGCAAGCTTCACATATCTAGTTCTAGGTGGGAAATCTGAGGGTCTGAAATTTAGTTTTTGAAAACTAAAAACAATTACTGGGGTCAGACGTGGTCTTTAGGTTTCATGGCAGTTTTATTTTCTTGGAATGTTTTTATGTCCTAATAATTGTCAGAGTACAGAAGTACAAAATAGTTTTAAATAGCATTTCCTGCCTTGCGTAATTTACATGAGCAAGCAGAATCTGAAGATCAAATAGTCCTGAGGCTTTACTTCAGTAATCAATTCTAATTTTCATAAGTAAATTCCAGTTCTTCTATGACTTCATCTGTCTCTGCTGTGAGGCTGCTACTCTCAATCACTTTTATTTTATTTTATTTTTCTCAATCACTTTTAAATCATGTTCATATTAACGTATGGGAGGCACTATTCTCTTTTTCTAGATTTCTGAGCTTTGGTTCATCTCAAAGCTACAGAAAGCTTTCATTACTGCTGATACAGAAGAAATTAGTTGAATATGCATCCTTCCCTTTTTTTTTTTTTTTCTATCTTTGGAATAGAAATTGGAAGGAGGAAGAAACTGAACCTTAAATGTTTTGGATAATGTGCATTTTGTTTATCTGCATACTAACTGTGTTTCCTGAGCCAAAAGCCAGGAGGTAGAACTGCATTCATAGTAGTAGTAATAAAGTGTTTTAGAAAGTCCTGCATTAGCCCTGGGGGCTCTCCTTCCCTTCAGACTCCCCTCAGATAATTGGTGTGGAGGAAAAAGGGAGGAGAAGACAGCGTTTGCTCATGTGACAGTGCTTTGGCCACCACCTGCTGCCCATTAATCTGTTCCTTTTTGGCTTGGGTTCTGGGAAGTCCTGTTAGCTGCCAGGGCTGCCAATGTCTGATGCTTCTTCAGCGTTTTTCTCTTTTCTACTAGCCTGGCTTCTCGGGCCTATTTGAACCGCGAGATATGTGAAGCAAAATGAAGCTTGTATTGGAATTATAATAATTAAAAAAAAGCAAAACAGCCCTTTTAGCTTCTACTGACTTTTCTCTATCGTTGCTGCTCTTCTGGGAGCCCAGCTGAAGGACCATCTGAAGGACAGGTGGTGGGTTGCACTCAGGTACCCTTGCAGTGTAACCTGGCCAGACTGGTACGTGCAGATCCCCGCCCCATTGTGGGATGCTCTTCTCCAAGAGACTCAGAGGTGCCCTAGACAAATGTCTATCTCTGGAGAGTTGTGTCTTTTCTCTGGAAATAGCTCAATGCGGGGCTGAACAATATAGCACCTTAACACTGTCAGTTATCACTATTTTCTGTGGCTCCGACTCTCCCCTTGCTTCTTTCTTTAGAGACTTTTTTCTTTTTTTTTTGATATGGACATTTTTAAAGTCTTTTTATTGAATTTGTTACAATACTGTTGCTGTTTAATGTCTGGGTTTTTTTTGGCCGTAAGGCATGTAGAATCTTAGCTCCCCCATTAGGGATTGAACCCACACCCCCTGCACTGGAAGGCGAAGTCTTAACCGCTGGACCACCAGGGAAGTACCTGCTCTTGCTCTTTTGTGCTGGACTGTGTGTTGTAGCTGCACTGTATACCGAGGCCCTTTTGTTAATAGGAATTCGTTAAATCTTTAATTGCTCCTCTATTTATTGTTTCTGCTTCTGTCATGCCACCCAGATACCTGACATAGTAAGTTGGTAGAAACAAGTCAGAACATCTGCCAAATAATTTTAATTGATTAGAGCTTTGAAGACAAGTTGCCCAGTTGAACCTTTTAAGGTGATCAATCAGTTCAGTTCAGTTGCTCAGTCGTGTCTGATGCTTTGCGACCCCATGAACCCAGCATGCCAGGCCTCCCTGTCCATCACCAACTCCCGGAGTCCACCCAAACCCATGTCCATTGAGTCGGTGATACCATCCAATCATCTCATCCTCTGTCGTCCCCTTCTTCTCCTGCCCTCACTCTTTCCCAGCATCAGAGTCTTTTCAAATAAGTCAGCTCTTCACATCAGGTGGCCAAAGTATTGGAGTTTCAGCTTCAGCATCAGTCCTTCCAATGAACACCCAGGACTGATCTCCTTTAGGATGGATTGGTTGGATCTCCTTGCAGTCCAAGGGACTCTCAAGAGTCTTCTCCAATAGCACAGTTCAAAAGCATCAATTCTTCGGTGCTCAGCTTTCTTTATAGTCCAACTCTCACATCTATACATGACCACTGGAAAAACCATAGCCTTGACTAGACAGACCTTTGTTGGCAAAGTAATGTCTCTGCTTTTCAGTATGCTATCTAGGTTAGTCATAAGTTCCTTCCAAGGAGTAAGCGTCTTTTAATTTCATGGCTGCAGTCACCATTTGCATAGATTTTGGAGCCCAGAAAAATAAAGTCTGACACTGTTTCCACTGTTTCCTCATCTATTTGCCATGAAGTGATGGGACCAGATGCTATGATCTTAGTTTTCTGAATGTTGAGCTTTAAGCCAACTTTTTTTATTCTCCTCTTTCACTTTCATCAAGAGGCTCTTTAGTTCTTCTTCACTTTCTGCCATAAGGGTGGTGTCATCTGCATATCTGAGGTTATTGATATTTCTCCCGGCAATCTTGATTCCAGCTTGTGCTTCTTCCAGCCCAGGGTTTCTCATGATGTACTCTGCATATAAGTTAAATAAGCAGGGTGACAATATATAACCTTGACGTACTCCTTTTCCTATTTGGAACCAATCTGTTGTTCTATGTCCAGTTCTAACTAGAGATGCTCTAAACTTTATGAAAGTGAAAGTATTAGTCACTCAGTTGTGTTCGACTCTTGGTGATTCCATGGACTGTAGCCTACCAGGTTCCTCTGTCCATGGAATTCTCCAGGCAAGAGTACTGGAGTGGGTAGCTGTTTTCTCCTCCAGGGGATCTTCCCAACCCAGGGATCTAACCTGGGTCTTCTGCATTGCAGGCAGATTCTTTACTGTCTGAGTCACCAGAGAAGCCCAATAAAGTTTATAATATGTCTTAATTTTCCTTTCCTTTCCCTCCTTTGTCATCAAACTTTTGAAAGACCTATGATTTAGAATGGTAAGTAGATATTTAATGTGGGAATCCTGAGTGCTAAGTTACATATCAGACTTCATTTCTTTGGGCTTTGTGTTTGTGAAGTAGAAAAAGTTTGGAGAAAAAAATATATAAATGGTGTGGAAATCAAAGTTCAAGATCTTGGAGCCATATGTGTATCAGTATCCCCTTGACTTTCTCATCAGCCTGTCCTCAAGTTTTAGGGATCTTAGAGGGGTTCATTCCTCTTAGAGTCTGAAGATGTGTTAACCTTAGGGTTCTTTTTTCTGATTTCACCTGACCTCTCATTTTCCAACTCCTGCCCTCCAGAATTATTGGATAAGAAGATATGTTTAAGGATGTTATTTTTGAATGAAAAGCTGTAATAAGCATAGGTCCAATTTTTGCATTTTCTGAGGAAATATTATTGGAGACAGTGTTTCCTAGAGGATTTCAGTCTTTTTCCCTCCATACTGAATTTGTAAGATTATTACCTTAAACATTAAGCTCCTACTTAATACCTTCATTTCATTTTTGCACCACTCTTTGGATTTGTTTGCGTTCTCATGGAAATTCCAAGAATCACAAGCCTTAAGTGATTTGAAACTAGAATCTCACCGGTTCAAAATTTGCAAAATATGTTAGTTCAGAGAAAAACGGGCTCCTCTGCTTCTTACATCATTTCCCACATGACATTTTCCACCGAAAGTTTATGTTATGTGACAAGAATATGGACTGTTATTGACTAGAAAATGGAAGGTGGAATAAGATTTGTAAACACTCACACAGGAAGACAGTTGTCCACGTGCAAACCTTACTTTCTTTTCAGCACGCCACAGGGGTCTAGCCAATGTAGTGTGTGATGATCATTTTATGGCCTGTGGAGGTCCCTACCCTCTGTTTCTAGAATGTGTGGGTCTTTTACAAACTGTCCCTCAGTAGCACATTGCCAGGGCAGCAGAAGATCCAGATTGACAGCGAATCTGACTTCTTGGCTGAGCCTCACTAGACACTGTTTCATCACTACCCTGTTTGGCTCTTCTTTAATTTCTCTCTGAACAACAGAAGCAGCCTCACCACCTATCTCTCAGTGCCTGAAAGGACAAAATCTTTTATGAACTTTTTTTCTTTTGCTTTGGTTGGTTCCTCACGTCCTTATTTTTCTCCAAGATAGTACCCAAAATAATTGAGGAAGAGACTTGAGATGTTTGCCTGTTTAGAGTGCTGAACTGTTAGAAATATTCCGAAGAAGTTGTGCGTTTTGATTAGTGAGAAGGCTCCTTCTCTTGTTCATAAGGGCAATGATGACCTATTCCATGAGCACCTACTTTGAGAAGTAGGGCAGGGCTGGGTGACCTGGATCCACTGTGCAGGTCTGGATCCACTCTAAACTTTCAGTATGGTGCTTAGTCACTCAGTCGTGTCTGATCTTTGGCGACCCCGTGGACTGGGGCCTGCCAGGCTCCTCTGTCCATGGGATTTTTTCAGGCGAGAATACTGGAGTGGGTTGCCATTTCCTCCTCCAAACTTTAAATGTAATATGTCTTAATTTTCCCTTTCTTTCCCTCCTTTATCATCACACTTTTAAATGACCTGTGATATAGAATGGTTCTGGATCCACTGTGAAGACCTCTGATAGGAAATCATTGCCCTTGTTTGTACTGAGCATCTATGAATGTTGACCTATAAAAAAGAATCAACAGAAGGCAGAAAGGAAAGCTCAAGCTTGAATGGAAGACAGATAGACCATTGTGTTTTCCTTCTTTCCTCTTTAGAAGTCCACCTGGACCCCTGCAGAACGTGGTGTCCCGTCGCAGACTGTCAGACAGTGTGCCCCGTCGCAACAAGTGACTCAGGACAGCCCGTGCTGGTGGAGTGCCCTTCCTGCCACCTGAAGTTCTGCTCATGCTGCAAGGATGCTTGGCATGCAGAAGTCTCCTGCAGGGACAGTCAGCCCGGCATCCTGCCAACAGAGCATGGGTAAGGAAGGAACCTTGATCTTTGGGATCATTCACCTTTGTTCCTAGAAATCTGTTGCTTGGAGAAAGAGCCATATTGTGATGAAATGTCTAGGTGAGTTCTTTACCTGCAAGGCTTTCCTGAGAAGTGTCTCAGAATGGTACGTTATTAACCAAGAATCACCAAATCAGCAGGTCTAAAGGGATTTTAGTTAATTACCCCCGAACAACCTTCCAGGTACATTGGAGTTAGTCTCTATGAGTTTTGATTTCTCTTTAGGTAGGAGGCTGTGGTCCCCTGGTTCTCTGTATGTAGGAAGTCATAGCTTTTGTCCACAGCCATTTGCTTAGGTACCATAACTGCCTACAATTAATACACCTCATTCTTGCTTGTGAAGAGGTGAAGAAATGATTTTCTTAGCTGACTCAATTGCCAGCTCGTGGGGTGTGCCAGTCATATTAAAAGAAACAGCAATAGAAACAACAGCCCTTCAGGGTAGTATACTGCTAAAATTCATGCTTACTAAAGGAAAAGAGCTTATCTTTCGATATTTTATGCTCTGAAAAAAAAAAAACAATAATGAGGTTGAGAATTTGCTATGATGAGAAGCAATTCACTCTGTACCTTGCAGAACAGAGGGTATTTATTTATGGCAGCAGCAAAGCCCAGAGTGAGAGAACTTTGTGTTTGATCCCTTGCTTTGCTTGAGGCTACGGCTGTTTTGCATCAGCAAGAACAGAAATAACAGTGTTGGCCAGTTGGCTTAATCACTCAGCATCCTTGAAGTATGGAGGGCCATTCTCCAGAAACAGAAATGCTCCTTGGTGTGATGCTGTGCTTGAGTCGCAGACCAAACACATCAAGGGGAGAAAAAGAGCTAGCGCATGTGGCAGGCATGTGCCCACTTAACCAGGACCAGGCACATTTTCACTGCCACCCAGCAAGGTCTCCAGGAATCACAAGACAGTGTGAAGATCCCAGAGGAGAGACAGAGTTCTGACATTGCCGCTGGTATCTTTGTGACTTTATGCAAGTCACTCAGCCTCTATGAGTCTGAAAATGAAAAAGTGAAAGTCACTCAGTCGTGTCCGACTCTTTGAGACCCCATGGACTATATAGTCCATGGAATTCTCCAGGCCAGAATACTGGAGTGGGTAGCCGTTCCCTTCTTCAGGGGATCTTCCCAACCCAGGGATTGAAGTCTATTGCTCTATTAAAAAAAAAAAAGAAAATGGGAGGAATGAAAATGGTGGCTGTCTCACTGCTTTATAGGGTTATTATGAGCATGGAATCCAATCATAGGTTTGACCACACTTTGTGAACCTGATGTCTTCATGTGCTGAGTGGTGGTTTTGATGAATAGTAGATAAAATGCAATCCAGGCCTGGCTCACACAGGCCGCCCTCCACCTCAGTTCTACTTATTTTCTCTGCTCCTTGAGCCTGCAAGCTTTGCTGGCCTGTTCATCTATCCTAAGCAGGTCTTTTCAGTGATATTGGGCATTTATTTGAAAGTATTGATGATTGACTCCCTCCCATCCCCATCCGTTTGTTTATTTGCACAGATCATTGTATAGACGATCTCTGCCCCTATTGGATCCTGAGCTGGTTTTTCCACCGCGTGGCAGACTTCTTGTACTTTTTAGTCAGACAGCGTGTGCTCAGAGAATGAAAGGCTAATTTGGCAAAACAATGGATTCAATCAGCTATGGAAAATACAATTATGTAATTCACTCAAAGCTAAAGAGAAATAAATTAAGGTTCTTTGTTTTGAGTTATCTGAACAAGGAATAATCTGCACTGCGCCTGTTTTTACCCCCACCCTGTTCCTGGGACATGAAGTTAAGTACAGACAGCAACGAGTTCACTCCCTGCTTATCAGGAGCCCTGAGAATTCAGTGGATGACCACAAAGTTGAGTCTAGAAGAGCATCATTCAGCTGTTTAATTATATTCAGCCCACTTTACCCATATCTCTGGTTGGTGGTCCTTGATTTTTAAAATCACTCAGCATTCTTTATCCTTAAACTATAATTTCTCATTCATTTCTTTTCTAGGACCCTCTTTGGGACGGAGGCAGAAGCCCCCATTAAGCAGTGCCCAGTGTGCCGGGTTTATATTGAGCGCAACGAAGGCTGTGCTCAGATGATGTGTAAGAACTGCAAACACACATTTTGCTGGTACTGCCTTCAGAACCTGGATGTAAGTGCAGCCCAGAAGGGTCTCCCTGTGTATCCTCCTCCGTCCTGTGTCTATGCGACAGCCCATACCTGATGGACTTTTCTTTTAAAATATTGAACCTGTTTTGTTTTTTTTCCTGCCAGAGAAAGTTATTTTTCCTTAATGAAACATCCTGAGTCTGCTACTGCACATGCACGTCTCTGATTACTTTAAGTGTGTCGTCCTACCTTTAAAGGCAAACTTTTGTTTTAGGGACATTTCCAGCTTTGGGGGCATTGTCTCATTCTGTTGTATAAAGGACTATTAGCGTAGTAGTTTGATTTTGCTCTTGTAACGAGTTACCACAGACTTGTGGCCTAAAGCAACACAGATGTGTTATCATTAGTTCCGTCCATTGGTCATCTGACATGGGTCTCCTTGGATGAAAATCAAGTTGTCTTGGGACTGTGTTCTTTCTGGTGACTCTTGGAGAGGATCTATTTCTTTGTTTATTTTCGCTTCTAGAGGCTGCCTACATTCCTTGGCTATGGCCCCTTTTTCCATCTTTAGAGGCAACAGCATCACATCTTCCTGAGCCTTCTTCCATAGTCTTAGCTTCCAGAGCCATTCCCTCTGACTGAGGGAGAAAACGTCTGAGAAAACGTCTCTGCCTTTAAGGACCCATGTAATTAGATCGTGCCCTTCTGGATAATAAGGGCTAATCACCACCCCCCCCCCGCCCCGCCCTCGCCACCCATCTCAAGGTCTTTAATCACACTTGCAAAATCCCTTCGGCCATGTAAGGTAACACATTCACATGTTTTGGGGAATAGACCATTGGCATCTTTAGGGGAGATCCACTGAGTAGGAAATAGTAACCCACTCCAGTGTTCTTGCCTGGAAAATTCCATGGACAGAAGAGCCTGGGCTACAGCCCATGAGGTTGCAAAGAACACGACTGAGCAACTGAGCACAGCACGGCACGTTTTTAGGGGAGCAGTTATTCTGCCTGTCACAATTAGATTGCTTTTTTCTTCTTTAATTTAAGGAGAAAAGCCATTTAGATGGGTAGTGTCTCTTAATTACTATTTCATTCATGAGTGTGACAGCAAGATTGTTACTGCTCTCCCAGGGTTCCCTTCTCACATAAGGGATCTGGTCTAATTGTTCTTTTCCCCGCTGTTTGTGAGGTATGTCTTCTCAAGTTCAGGTCCAGTTCCATTCAGTCCATTGTTGAGGCTAATGGAAACCTCAGAGTTAAAAGGTAATGTGAAGAATTGGTGAGAATTCGATTGTTTTCAATTCTAGTGTTTTACAGTTTGTGGTGACATGTTCCCTTTAGATATCCCCTATTTTGGCAGTTTGTTTATAGTTATTCCCTGTTTTGGCAATTTGGACCTTTAAAATATGTTCATATCGGTGTAAGCCCTCAGTCATGGTTGGATGGGTGGCTATTCTTTTCTCAATTTTTTGTTTTAATTGCTTGAAAGTGAAAGTCTCTCAGTTGTGTCCGACTCTTTGTGCCCCATGGACTATACAGTCCATGGAATTCTCCAGGGCAGAATATTGGAGTGGGTAGCCTTTCCCTTCTCCAGGGAATCTTCCCGACTCAGGGATTGAACCCAGGTCTCCTGCATTGCAGGTGGATTCTTTACCAGTTGAGGCATAAGGGAAACCCTTTAGTTGCTTTGTTTGCTTCAATTCAATTTGTGTTGGTCTTTAGTATTATACATACTCAGTGAGTGCAGTTGGAGAAGGCAATGGCAACCCACTCCAGTACTCTTGCCTGGAAAATCCCATGGACGGAGGAGCCTGGTAGGCTGCAGTCCATGGGGTCGCTAAGAGTCGGACACGACTGAATGACTTCACTTTCACTTTTCACTTTCATGCATTGGAGAAGGAAATGGCAACCCACTCCAGTTTTCTTGCCTGGAGAATCCCAGGGACAGAGGAGCCTGGTAGGCTGCCGTCTATGGGGTCGCACAGAGTCGGACACGACTGAAGTGACTTAGCAGCAGCAGCAGCAGTGAGTGCAGTTAACATGGCCTGCATGCTGGCCACCACATGCCTGGTTTTTAACTAAAAATTAGGTAAGTTATGTAGGCTGACATCTATGAGTAAGAATCTTAATCAGCTTGATGTCAGGGTTTCAGGAAGGCATATGCATTGGGGAGGAGAAATTTGACCTTTTAGACTCTAGAATCTCCATGACTCGGGTTGACAGACAGGTGTTCATTCTATTAAAAAATGTGATTTATTATAGCCCCTTGAATTACAATTAAGTTTGAATTCTAATAATGTTTGATATTTGAGACATCTCCTAATTCCAAACGAGTGATACTCTGGATGAGGGTATGACTCCTGATTGTGTACCCCTCATGCTTTACAAATAAAACAAATCCCCCTTTTTCCCCTTCAGGTTTAACCAGCATATTAATAGGATTCACATCCACGCAGAGGTTGAGCCCATGAGGTTCTCTTTAGGAGGCAAGAGCCTAGGGGAATAAATATGTGTGCCAGATCGCTCCATCCTTTGGCTGAAATGTGTGCTGGGTGTGCTGTTGCAGAGAACACAGTGTTGTCACTGGGACTGTTCTGGTGCTCGAGGTGAAATGGTATAAACATGAGGTTGCTAGATACACAGCATCGTCTGGTCATTGTGTTTTGAGGTCTCATTTTCTTGGATTTTAGCCAGGGACCGTTGGCTTGTGGGTCACGATGTGTTTCTGTAGCCAAGTGTTCCATGTCAGATGATGGTGTTGGTCTTTGTTTATAGGGAAGTTTTAGAGTGTCGGTCTAGGGGAAGGGGGATTGTCCACAAGCCAAGCCTGAGACCAACACCAAAAAGAGTGGTTTTGAGTTTTGCTGTGCGGAGTTGGGTTTTTTCCCACCTTGATTCTCATCTCCACTGTTTCAGAGGATAAGATAGTCTTCATCCTCTGCTTTGGGATCCTCAGAGACTTATCCCCTTTGGTTCTGTCTTCTCCCTCCTATGACTTCAGCTTCCATTCCCTGCTCTCTAACCTACCCATGGACTCAGTTATGTTTCATTTAAAAACAAGTAACACTTTTCTCAAGCCTGCAGCTTTCCCTTGCTGCCGTTCTGTTTCTCTCCTTCCTTTAGAAGCCAAGCCTCAAAAGAGCCAAGCTCTTTTGAGTAATCACCTCTAGCTGTTGACACTCCGGTCATTGCAGTGACTCAGATAGCCAGACAATGACTGTGTTTTATCAAGGCCTTGACAGATTCCTTTTGGGTGAAATCCAATGGATACTTTAGCTCCCACCTTACCTGGGTTCTCTGCTGCCTTTGACATCTTGATCACCTCCGTTCCAGTGAGACCATCTCCTCTGATTTCCTTTCTGGCCAATGATCAATTTCCTTTCCAGGTTCTTCCTTGGTGTACTCTTTTGTTTTCTCCCGAATTCATGTAGAATAGTCACTTTATTAGTCAAAGTTATCCAGAGACACAGAACCAGTAGAACAGATAGGTGGGTAGATAGATAGATTGATTCCTGGGGATTTAGCATAAGGGATTTTTTCACATGGTAATAATGGAGGCTGAGAACTCCCATGAGCAGCTGTCATGAGCTGGTTGACCCAGGAAAACCGGTGGTGTCCTTCAAAGCTCAGAGAGCCAGAGAACAATGTTGTATATTCCAGTTCAAGTCTGAATACCTGAGAAACAGAAGTGCCAAGGGCAAGAGAAGATCCGTATTGGTTAGGGAGACAGGTATTCCCCTTGGCCTGCTCTTAAATATGTGTGTTCTATACCCTCTCCCTGGGTAATCTCATCTACTTCTGTGGATTCTTCGGCCCAAGGACACTGTTTCCCAAGTCTTCTTCCCAGAAATCCATATCTGTGAAATCAGCTGCCTTTTGAACAGCACTGCTTGCATGTCTCAAGTTCAACACGTCCAAACTCTGGCCGTTGTCTTCCCAGCAAAATCCTTCTCTGTGTGTCCCTTCCCTCATCAAAGTCCCTGCCTCCTACCCAGTGCTTCTTCCTCATCTGGGGTTTCTTCTCCCTGGTTCCCCATCCCGTTAGTTACCTACATAATTCTGCATGACTGTATTTAACCTCTTGTCTGTCTCAGCCACTGGCGTATTAAAAAGAAGACAGCCTTTTAGCTGTCTCCTTCAAGGTCCTTTGATTCCATACTGCACTTCTACTAGAGTTACCTTTCAAAGATAATCAGTCAGGTTGTTAATCTTATTTAGAATCAATAAAGAGTCTCAGGGACTATAATGTGTTTTCATGCAATGATTTATAAAACTGCTATCATCTAAGAATTGTCACTCGGGAGTTCTTAGAGGCCATCATTAATTTTATCCACTGAGGTGATTTGATGGGCTTAGTACCCATCTTTCCATTCAAAAACTGTGTGTTTACCAAAACCTTTGTCTTTGTTTTTCAGAATGACATTTTCCTCAGACACTATGACAGAGGGCCGTGTAGGAATAAGCTCGGCCACTCGAGAGCGTCAGTGATGTGGAACCGAACGCAGGTACCCTGACCTTAGAGGGAGCGTAAGAGAAGCCAGGCTTTGAATGGGTTGAAAAGCCCCCTCTGTTCCCTTCTTACGCATCCAAGCCTGAGAGGTTCTGGGGAACTTCTGGCCGTGAAGTTAATCCATGAGCCCAGTCTCCTAGAGAAGTGGAGAGTCAGGGTGACAGAAAGACAAGAATCAGATTGGCCCAAAAGTTCGTTCAGGTTTTTCTGTTAATACCTTATGGAAAAAACTCCAGCAGAATAAGGGCAAAGCCGAAAGCTCACTCCTCCTGAAAAAAACTGGTAGAGTGAATTCCCTAGAGCCCTTTGAGGCATGTTTGCTATGAAAGGCAGAGGTCTTAAAATCCCATGAGCTGTGTTGGGGCTTGGAAACCTCTGTACATACTGTTGTGTGTTTACGTGGCAGGTTCAAAGGGAGTCCTGATTTATTTTTAAGAGTTTTTCATGTTCCTTTTGAGGAAGTTGGTGTTCATAGCCTAGTAGCCATTATTAACATCCCTCTGAGGATGTTAACATTTCCTCTGAGACTGTTGAGGAAACAAGTAGAGAGGCAGCCAACACCAGCAGTTCGTGATCCCACTGAGCTTGCGCCAGAGCCTGAGTTAGCGTTTGGTTTGTCCTTGCCGTCTCCCTGGTTCATATCCAGTTTAGACCATTGCTGGACGCTGGATGCAAGGTCTCATAATTGTAACTGCTTCATGTGCCTGAGATGGTGTCTTAGTTCAAGCCGCTGTAACAAATAACCATAGCATGGAAGACTCAAACCACAAATTTATTTCTTACGGTTCTGAACTCTGAAAGTCTGAGATTCCGGTGCCAGTGTTGTTGGGTTCTGATGAGAACACTCTTTGTGGCTTATAGATGGCGTTCTTCTCACTGTGTCCTCACATGGCAGAGAGTAGAGAAGAAACCAGCTCTCTTGTGCGTCTTCTTATAAGGGCGCTAATCCTGTCATGAGGACTCCACCCTCATATCCTAATTGCTTACCAAGGTTCCCATTTCCACACATCCTCCTCCTCTTAGAGATTAGAGTTTCAATCTATGAAATTTTGGCAGGGGGCAAGAACAGTCCACAGCTGATGGTGGAGTTTATACACAGAAAGACTGACGTGCTGAAATAGGCTTTTCTTCTACATTTCCAGGTGGTCGGGATTCTCGTGGGGTTGGGTATCATCGCCTTGGTGACTTCGCCCTTGCTGCTTCTGGCTTCCCCGTGCATCATCTGCTGTGTCTGCAAGTCCTGCCGGGGCAAGAAGAAAAAGCACGACCCATCCACAACCTAAAGATCTCAGTTCGTGTCCATGTGCCACAGGTGTCTGGGTTATACAAGACTGCAGTGATAAAACCCCACTTAATCAACTCACCTCCTCCTCCCTGCCAAACTTTGGAAGTGCCTCTGTGTCCAGACTTTGAACTTGCCTGCCCACCTTTGGCATCCATAAAGGCCAAGCACTCATGTGTGTGTTCCTGTGTAAAGAGAGCCCGGGTTCAACAGTCCAGACTGTGTCTGTGGAGTGTGTTGAGAAGCTCTGGGTTGATGAGGAGAAACTAACGCATCATCATGTTATCATTCAAAGGCTTCCCCAGTGGACTGTTCAACTTCCAACCAAATCTGTGAAGCCTGACTGAACACTCGGTGTAATAAATGTGCTGCCAACCATCACGACACACACTCTTACTGAGAAGCCAGAGTCTGTCCTGGGTTGATTTGACTGTCACAAGAAGCATGAGGAAAACCTCCTGTAGGAGGGGAAGAATAAGACTGTTTAAGGGGAAATTCTTGTAAGAATTGTTATTCTCATGAGAATTATAAGAGGGCCGCTTATCTTGGGAGTTGATATGGTGGTTCTGCCGGTTGCTGGGCGTGCTGATTTCGCCAGTAACTTGGCAGAAACACAATAGGTTTCTCTTGTGTGATCTCAGCTTCAAGCCAGAGAGACTGCTATGCCAAGGGAGTTGGCCCTTCCCAGGAAAAGGGCTGCAGCAGGTGAAACCATCTGGTCTGATTTAGCATCTCTCCCTCGGGTGATCTACTTTGCCGGCAGCAGTGGTCTGCAGGATTGTTTAATATGAAGTTTGGGTAAAGTGGCAGAGATTCAAAATCGTGATCATAGGTATCAGGGACCTTTCTTGAGCTCTCTGTTCATGTGCCCAACAGATTTAGAATTGGACCTACAAGTACACACCAAGAGTGAATATTAAAGTCATAGATATATCCAGAATCTATGTAACTTGCCGCTTAACTAAAGTTTGAATCCATTGGGCATGAATGGATATCTCCAATAGTACACACAAAATATGTGTTTACTTGAAACCCATTCTGTCTTCTGGGACTAATATGGTTTATTATAAATCAACCTAATTTTTTTTGCATATTATATATGTAAATTTTGGTTACAAGTGCATTAAGTTACCCAAAGGTTTCGACTCATAACTCTTAAAGCAGTACTCAGTATGATGTGCCATGTCAGTTTGTAAAACACAGATTGATAATCAAATTATTTGTGTATTTTCGAACACAGTTCAGAGCAGCCCTCTTCCCAGCAAAGCTTTGCTCTTTCAGCATCTGTTCAGGTGATCTGAGTACCTTTTGTGTGTTCAGGGCACTGATAGACAGCAAAAAATATCTGAGAAACAAAATGCCCATACTTTCTATATCTTTAACACTTTGTGTTTGTATCACCTCATGGTGGCTTATTTTTCCTGTTGTACCATCCAGTCAGATTTTGAAGAAACGAGTTTTGAAAAGACAGTACATTTTACTATAATTGCCATTAGCAAAGTAGCCTGGTACTTCATGAGAACTGTATTAAATATTAGTGGATGGCTCTTTCTGAAGCTTGGAGTATCACATCAGGACCTAGGATATTTTCTGAGGTCACTGGATAACTAGACTATCGTATTGCTGCTATCCCTGACCTGTTATTACAGAATGATGCTTTGCCTATGTAATGGATTGTATTCTAAGTGGGGATGTGCATATTAAGGAACTTTAATTCACAAGTACATATTGATATCCAGTGTATGTATAATACATCTGTTGGTTGTGTACATTTTATTTACAGTTTGTATAGAACATAGATGAGAACTCTGGGAAGACTTTTGAATGGCAACCCACCCCAAACTATTTTTAATCATTCATTAGAGATTTCTCAATAGTGTCTTTATTTTCCTTTGAAACTATAAATACTTCAGAAAAAAAAAATCAGTATCTTCTATCACTGTTTTGTACCAGTATAAATATAAATGGACATAGATTTGAATACTTTTTTGTTTTACAAAAGTATTTGCCTCATTATAGTACAGGGCATTTACAGCTGCTCAGGGGATCACAGGGACTCAACTGAAATTGAATTTTTGTATCAAGAATGTCAGTCGTGGCAATGTACTCCCCCACATTAATATACTCTCCAGCTTGGATCCACGAAGAATCTTTAAACAGGGGCTGATTTCTTGTAACCTAAAGTGCTACGTTATCAGAAGCAGAGCTCTGGAATTTGCAGAAAAGGAGGAAGAAAGCATTAATGCTGTTTCCTTGGCAAATTGAAGGAATATGTCCTCTCACAGAAATACTATGAATATGTCCTCTCACAGAAATACTATGAAAGAATTAGCTTACTTTGTTGTGGGGAGTGGGGAGTGTTTGTCCAACAGATTTGAAATAACTGGATTTAAGTTTTTAAATGTTGAAAAGTGCCTGAAAATTGGTGACTTCTTCCTTAAATCGTGCAACGGTTTGGGTTGTGGGGGATTTGTCTGAATCAACAGGAACAGGTTGGTTGGTTAACCCAAATATATCTCTGGTGCATCAGAGGGCAAGCTGCAAGGCAGTCTAGAGATTGTGTTTATAATGGGGAAAGCTGACAACTTTGATAACAGACTGATGCTTTCGTTTTGCATAACTGGCCAGAGAAAGGGTTGAACCTTGTCTCCTTCCTGTTTGTCAGCTCTGTCCTTTCCTAGTGATTCTCTGTCTGTCCTAGGAAGAAATATGGGTCTATTAAATGATATTTGGATGTCGTGGCAAAAATCTCTGTGTTTGGAGTAGTGTAGTCCATTTGAAACAGAAATTCAAAAATCCTTCACCACATTGTCATCTGGAAGGAATAACTTAACATCCAGGTGAGGTAGGGAGGTGAAGAAGAAAACCATATGGAAGGAAATTTTGGAACCTTAGGCGTCCTGTTTGTTCATGCCGTGAATGTTTACTCCTGGCTTGAAATCTCTAGTTTGCAAGAGGCCTTCAAAAAAACAAACAATTCATAGTACAGATTTTCTTGTAGCTGGCATCACAAAAATCTTACCTATTCAGGTTTGAAAATCTATGTTGGTTTGAATGTTAATCACTGTTTCTTAGAACCCCAAATTGTCTCTTAAAAAGTATATAGAATCTAAATGTGTATTATTTTAGCCTTCCGTACACAGTGCTTCTAAAAAACTATTCATGAATGGATACCTTCATGTATATAGAATATGTGTATATGTGTGGTTTGAAAGAGTTTCTGAATGCCTTAGATGAATGACATTTTATGAAACTGTTACAGTGGATATCTATAAGCTATTACATCTCTGTTGATTCATGATCCAGAAAGTTTTGTTCTGTATTTAAGAAATTGCTGTTGTGTTATATTTTTCCAAGTATTTGAAAGGAAAACACCTGGCCTCTCTGGCCCCAATAAATGTGGAGCAGGAAATCAAATGTGTTATTTTTTGTTATGGTATGTAGTTCTAGACACATTCAGTTTTACCGTGAAGGAGCCAACTGGGTCACTATTAAATCTCAAGTTTGGAATTCAAAAAAGCAACTTCTGTAATTTCATATGTGGAAGTAACTCTTATTACCTTGTTTCTTAAAAGAAGTAAGAGCAAGTGTGATGCCTTCACTCATTGAAGACTTTTTTAAAAATTTTATTGGAGGAAAATTGCTTTACAATGTTGTGTTGGCCTCTGCCATTGTGAAAGTGAAAGTCACTCAGTCGTGTCCAACTCTTTGTGACTCCCTGGACCATGTCCATGGTATTCTTCAGGCCAGTATACTGGAGTGGGTAGCCATTCCCTTCTCTAGAGGATCTTCCCAACCCAGGGATTGAACCCAGGTCTCCCACATTGTGGGTGGATTCTTTACCAGCTGAGCCACAAGCGAAGCCCGAGAATAATGGAGTGGGTAGCCTATCCCTTCTTCAGGGGATATTCCCGACCCAGGAATCAACCCAGGGTCTCCTGCATTGGAGGCAGATTACCAACTGAGCTATGAGAGAAGCCTCTGCCGTACATCAACATAAATCAGTCACAGGTATACATATGTCCCCTCCCTCCTTCCTGAACCCACCCCCCCATCTACATATGTCCCCTCCCTCCTTCCTGAACCCCCATCCCACTCCTCTAGGTTGTCACAGAGCACTGTCACACAGCCAATTCCCACTAGCTAACTGTTTTGAATATGGTAATGTCTATGTTTCCATACTTCTCTCAGTTCATCCCACTCTCTCCTTCCCTCATTGTGTTCATGAGTCTGTTTTCTATTTCTGTGATTCCTGTTGCAGACTTTCTTGTTATGTGTGTGATATTCCACACTACTAATGCACAGACACTGATTACTATCCAGAAAAATAACCAAAATAACTTAGGTCTTTGATGATCCTGATAAAAAATGCTGCCAGGCAGCAAAGCTATTAGTTCTGTTAAATTTGTGCTGGGCTCTGTGCACTTTTTCTAACCTTCTAAAATTCTGTTAGAAGAATGTGTTTCCTTGCTATAATTTTTTAAAGAAAGGGTTTACATGTGGAGGGTTAACTTCAGGTCATTTCCATTTGATTAGTATTCAAGGCAGGACTAGCCTGAAGTTGAGTGCCAGAAGTTGGTTAACAACTAGGACTTGTGTTTCTGTAAAGCTGGAAGCTCACATTCCTATACTGGTGTTGATGCCTTTTTATTGAATGTTATTTGCTTTTCATACAATATCTGAGTTGGTAAAGGATCCATCTGCCAATGCAGGAGATGCAGGAGACATGAGTTCAATTCCTGTGTTGGGAAGATCCCCTGGAGTAGGAAAGAGGAGTATAGTCCATAGGGTCACAAAGAATCGGACATGACTGAGTGACTAAACGCACACACACACACACACACACAAAACGCGCACACACACACACACACACACACACACACCCCCGATACCTGAGTACAGAGGTTTACAATTGACTTATAATTCAAATTTCATTTTCTAAACATTCAGCTTGGAGGACATCAATAAGATCACCTAAAAACACTTTTGGGTTATGATTTCACAATTTGCTTAATCGTCTCCTAAAATGTGAACATTATTTCATTTTTAAAATGTGCTCATTATTTGCTGAACTTGAATTTGCATTCCCAAAGAATTATTGAATGAATCCTTTTTTTACAGCAGTGATTTTAATTAATCCCCTAACCAGCAAATTCATTGCAATGTAAATTATGAATCGAGTGAGTTAGGAGAATTATAATTAGGTTTTCCTGTAATTCAATTATTTTCATTTGTTAGATAATCTAGTTTTTTAGACCCTAAAGATAGCATCCAGTTCTACATTATGAGAAAAAAATTAATTTCTTTGAATAATTTAATAGCAATTACAGTATGTTTTATTTATATATTTTTTCATATGATTTCTAAAGGACTTTTGAGAATAGTATTATGAAATAAATGGAGCAGATATTGGATGTACTTCACAGAGAAAGCAATGGTTTGTGTACATGTCCTGCCAGGGGTCATACTATTGATAAGTGGCAGTTAGGAAAAGAATGTCAGAGGAGCTCCCTGGTGTCCTAGTGGTTAGGATCCTGGGCTTTCACTGCTGTAGTCTGGGTTTGATCCCTGGTTGGGGAATTGCGATCCTGTAAGTAGTATGACCAAAAAAAAAAAAAAAAAACAACAATGGCAGACTCCTTGGAAGTATGTTACTGTTCCTTCATCAGTTGGTAATTCTGAGCTTGCATTTACTCTGAAGTCTGTGAGTCCCAAGAGCGTGTCCTCTTCTTCCAATTATCTGTATCAGTGGAATTTACTATTAAAGAGAATTTATTAGAGTCTGTGTTTTCGTGTGTCTGACAGCATACCTAGGGCAAAGGGCCACCCCTGAGATCAGCCCGTTCCTGCTTGGGGTTCAGTGAGGGGAGAAGAGCAGGAGACAGGAGGTGAATGGTGATTCCTTAGAGAAAGAGCGCGATGGCAGGTGTCTGACTTGCTAATATGGGAACTAGAACTACATAGCTGGGTCCATGTGCTTATTCCAAAAGCCAGAGTGTTTACCTCTTCCCCACAAATGCGAGGTACATTGTCATCAGTTCCTTTTAATGTTTACAATCGAGACTCAGAAGTGATTAAGGCAGATCCAGATCTTTCCCTATTAACATTATTAACTTGTACTCTAAAGTGGATTTGTAGCCTAGCATTAAATAAATCAATCGACGGGCACTTTCAAAAGCAAGAAAAGGAGGGCTAAAGAAACGAATGAATTTCAGAGCTATATAAAGAAGTGCCTTGAATTTCATTTTCTGCATAAAGTTTGTCTTTCAGTTTTGTCAATTTTCTTTTTTTATGTGTATTAAAACTAGGATTCAGGCTTTTGATGAGAAGCAGATTAAGTCTGTGGAGAAGGCAATGGCAACCCACTCCAGTACTCTTGCCTGGAGAATCCCAGGGACGGCAGAGCCTGGCGGGCTGCCATCTCTGAGGTCTCACAGAGTCGGACACAACTGAAGCGACTTAGCAGCAGCAGCAGCAAATTAAGTCTGATGTTAGCCATTTTATCTCGTGGTTCCCTAGTGACCTGGCATGATGTGAGGGGATATATTTTCTTTTGAGGGGAGTGAATGAGTGGTTGACATTTATGCTATTGAACATATTTAAATGAAATGAACATGAAGATTTTCTCGAGGTGAGTTTTGAGACTTTTGATTATTCATCAGCCCTGGCTGAATTTTTTTGAAGTCAAGCCAGTTTGTTTAAATAAAAGCAAACAAATCCAGAAATCCATGCACTGTCCCACGTGGTGTGTTCCAAATTCCAGCCTGGTCCTAGGACTTATGCACCACAAGGGCACGTGAACAAAGCTAGGAGAGGATTGATCAATCTGTGTCACCCCGGGCATAGAACCCCCAGGCAACATCATCTGACCTCCCTGCCCTCTGCCAGTCCTGGCAGTGTGAGGCTGCGGGGGCAGACACCCGCCTTGTCATAAGTGGTTTCAGTTCCAGCCTGGCTTTGCTCTTCACCGATGGTGTGATGCGGGGCCAACCGCTTATCACACGGTGTCATTTCATCAGTCTTAGCTCAGGCTTCGGAGGATAGGTTGAGATCACGAATGTCAAAGTGCTTCTAAGTGTTCTTTGTTAGGAGGGGGCGGGGAGGGAGCCAGTGTACAGTGTGTTCTGTGGCTCTGAGTTTGAGTGACCAATTTGCAGCCGGACACTTTCCAAAGGAGAAAAGAACTGGGATGCTGCTGCTGAGTCACTTCAGTCACATCCACTCTGCAGCCCCATAGACTGTAGCCTGCCAGGATCCTCTGTCCATGGGATTCTCCAGCAAGCATACTGAAGTGGGTTGCCATGCCCTCCTCCAGGGGATCGTCCCAACCCGGAGATCGAATCTGCATCTCTTATGTCTCCTGCATTGGCAGGCAAGGTTCTTTACCACTAGCACCACCCTGTTCCAAAGGAGAAAAGAGAACTGGGAGGGGGTTCCCTGAAATACATGTCAAGCTCGTGAATGTGTGTTAGGGAGGAATGACTTCCTCAGGAAATAGGTTACCTTTTTAGAGTCAAAAAAATTCCTTCACATTGCTTATTCATGAATAGTTCACAAGCATTTGGCTGATTTTGTGCTCAATTAGAATGGGGGATGCAGAGAGAAAAATGCAGAGTGCACATCTGTACAATGAATCTTTTTCTGGGGGGTGGTTTATGGTAAAAACTTGCATTTACAACAGGCCTCATGGTGGGCAAAGTACTTTCAAACACATTTTCCCTTGACTCTTCATGCTATTCTAGGAGGTAAATATTACTATGCCCCTCCTCCTGGCACAGAGACTCTGGGGATAGGTGATATGGCATAAGCTCATAAAGTGGGTTGGCAGCAAAACTAGAATTTGAATCCACACCTTGCATGAGCCAGCCCAGGGCCTCTTAGCATTATTTTGATTTTTAAAATCATGGCTTAAAGCAACACATCCATTAGTCTCAGTTTCTGTACATCAGAAATCTGGCATGATGTAGTTGGTTCTCTGCTCCGGCTCTTGCTGGGCTTCAAGAACAAGGTGCTGGCCCAGGAGTGTTTTCATCTGGGTCTCTTCCAAGCTCACTGGTTGTTGGCAGAATCCAGTTCCTTCTCACACCTTCCATGTGGTGCCCTCTGTCTTAAAGCTGTGTCCAGTCCTTCCCATAATTCAGATCTCTTTGACATCTTCTTCAGCTATATCTTTCTGACTTCCATACTTTTAATTAAATGGGCAATAGGAATGCATTTGTCAGTTTCAATAGGAAATTTAACTTTTTGCTGTTGTTTCCCTGTCCCGTGAAGCCAAGCAGTTTGCAGATATGATAGCATCAGCTGGAAGAAACCACAAACTCAGGGAAAAGTGGAGAGCAATATCTATCTTCCTGAAGGGGAACTGTTGCTCTGAAGTTTCAGTTAAGCCTGGCATGGTCAAGGTGTTAACTGTAACTTCGCTTCTGGCTGGCGTCCTGGGAAGGTCTGCTTGGTCTTTACATGAAGCAGACTTTCCACATGGGCTTAGAAGAAAACCTGATCTCATCTTTCTAAACAGACTTTCAGAAGGTTCATGATTGGACTGGATCTTGGGTTGGATTCAGGAAGGACAACTCCTTTCAATAATTAGCTTGAAGTACTGGAGTTTGATTCTACCCAAGTCAGACATATAAAGACTGGATTTCAGTTAACCAGCTATTGAAGTCAAGGTCACTACCTCTTCCCTTTTCCCACACCAATACAGGAATACAGATACTGACCAGATGCTTTAGATGTTTTAAAGTAGAAAAAAAAATTTCAGATATGATTTTCTGATATGCTATTCAAATGCCACCTGCAGATAAATGGAAGAGATTAAAGAGTTTTAAGTTATAAATAAGGGGTCACAAGAGTATGGTGTAGGATCAAGATTTGGGTCAGTACAATACATTCACTCAAAAAATGTCTCCTCTGTAAAGAAAAAAATTCTCTGGGAATAAAAAAAGAATAGTCATTTTTCCAACTGGAAATGGAAGACTAGTATGATAACTCTACCAGTCCCTTCCAGCTTCAGACAATTTACAATTTTTCTTGGCCTCAGTTTCCTCCTCTAGAAAACTGGAAGCCATTGCTTTCTAGGTCCAATTCAAATCTAATGTTCTGGGTTAACATGGAAAAGATCACCAGCACTCACTGTGAGTCTCACACATGAATTGTTGTTGTTTAGTCGCTAAGTAGTGCCCCGACTCTCGGTTGACCCCATGGACTTTAGCACCCCAGGCTTCCTCGTCCTTCACTGTCTTCCAGAGTTTGCTCAAACTCGTGTCCATTGAATCGGTGATGCCCTCCAACCATCTCATCCTCTGTCACCCTCTTCTCCTTTAGTCTTTCCCAGCATCAGTCTTTTCCAATGAGTCAACTCATCGCATCAGGTGGCCAGAGTATTGGAGCTTCAGCTTTAGCATAAGTTCTTCCAATGAATATTCAGGAATGATTTCCCTTAGGATTGACTGGTTTGATCATGCTGTCCCAGGGACTCTCAAGAGTCTTTTCCAGCACCACAATTTGAAAGCATCAATTCTTCAGTGCTCAGGTTTCTTTAGTTCCCAAAAGAAAATTCTTTATGGTCCAAAAGGGAAATTCTCCTTATTAGACAAGGAACTGGTAATCGCTGGAAGAAGTTTCCAGGCACAAAATTGTAGATGACTCCAGAAGCATGTGAAATACAAGTTTATTTAAAATAAGCAGATTCAAAGAACAATGGTTGAGCTTCATAGGTTTGTTTACAGTTCTTGATGGCAACAAAAGTTGTTTGCAGAATTTTCAGGCATGTGTTTCCTCTAGTACTTATATTAAAACCATCAGAACCTTAGTATTCTCATTTTAAGCACACAATAGGCTATTTATTCTGAGTGTGTCGGTCAGTCTGAGAATTCTTTTCAACATTCAGTTGCTTGGTATTGATTAATTTTTCCCTTTGTTTCCTGTACACATGGCACATTCTGTAAACTGAATTAAATTTAAGGTACATATGTATACATGTTAACAGATGGCATATAGGATAGTATATAGACTGTATATCTACCTATGTATCTGTTGTCTGTGTGTGTGAGTGAGGGAATGAGTAGTAGATAGACAAGTGGATGAATGGGCACACCTACTTAGGAACAAACAAATGTTTAATCAGACTTAAATAATAAATTTTGTTTTCAAAAGTAGAACACAAAACCACTTCTGGTTTTCAAAAATAGTAAATTAAAAAGCAAAAGTTAGGGAGTTTCCTGGCAGTCCAGTGGTTAAGATTTAGTGCTTTCACGGCTGTGGTTCCGGGTTCAGTCCCTGGTTGGGGAATTAAGATCCTGCAAACTGCATGGTGTAGTCAAAAAAAATAACGACATATTTTAAAAAATAAACAACAAAAGTTAAATCAGTGTTCAAAACGTGCTTTAAAATTTTGGGTTTTAAATGAAATGTGTTTATTTTTCCAAGTATTACTTGAAACCACAGTAAGATGTTCTTATAGACGATTACTCCCATTTGTCACAAAATGTTTCCATTTAGGGCATTTAATATTTGAGATTTAACTTTGAGAATGGTCACACTACAACTCATTTCTAATACTTAAATCTGATGTCAAAATATATTATAACCAAGCAAGTAAAATAAAGATGTGAAAAAAATCTTCAGGCTTAATTTCTATTATCCATTTTAATGAAAACAAAAATGTGTGTTGATTGCATCTTAAAAATGATAGGGGAAAAAGGGAAATGATTGTAGTCTTTCCTTATTACTCATTCATAATCTACAGGGTTTTTCTCAAATATTTCCATATAAACATCCTCAACTGATATAAGAATGTGAACTCACCCCTAGAAGGAAAAGAATGACCAGAAATCATTGTCCAAAGTGAACCACTGAAGATTAGAAACTTTTTGACATCTCCTGTGTCACTTTTTAATTTTATCTTTACCATTCATATCAAAATCTGCTCCATATTATTTTGATTTCATTTTGAAGATGACATCATAAATTATCTAAGTGAAAGTCTCTTCTTAAAAAATCTAAGTGAAAGCCTCTTCTTAAAAAAAAAAGAACCTTTATCTTGTTTCCTCCAGGACCTCTCAGGGTACGCCTGAGGTACACCTAAGCCAGTTTGAGAAGGATGGCACACTGAAGAAAGCACGTCTATTAGGTTACCATTCTCCTTACAACACATGTATCCTTTGTACAAACCAACATGACCATCAGTTGCTTAAAGTGACTTAGATTAGGAGAAAGAACACGTATCAAAAGATGAGTTACCATATCGGCTCATGCCTGATAGGTGCCAGGTGAAAGGCAGAGATATGTGTGAGGAGCGTGTAGGGGAGGGCAGACATTGTTGAAACTTTTTGGTTGACAGTCCTGGATCTGGGCTGTGAAAGGTTGTCAGGATTGTGATTGCAAAGGAGGAGACAAGGGCATTCACAGAGAGGGGACATGAAGAGAGCAAGGCGGCTTGGGGAGTGATAACAAGCCTGATTAAGTGGAAATAATGCACTTATAGAACAGAGAGCCAGAAAATGACAAGGAGAGAAGGACTTTGGGTGCCAGGCTCGGGAGGTGGTGGGTTCTTACCACAGCAGGGAGCTGAGTAACAGTTCTGAGCTTGAGGGATTGATATGTGCAAAGGTACACTTAAGCAGGTTCGTCTGACAGCACTGTGTTGGTTGAATTATAAGGGAGAAAGTTAGGAATGGCATCACCAGATAGGAGGATGGGCTTCCATGGCGGCTCAGCTGGTAAAGAATCTTCCTGCAATGCAGGAGACCTGGGCTCGATCCCTGAGTCAGGAAGATCCCCTGGAGAAGGGAATGGCTACCCACTCTTGCCTGGAGAATTCCATGGACAGAGGAGCCTGGTGAACTACAGTCCAATAATCTGCTCCATATTATTTTGATTTCATTTTGAAGATGACATCGTAAATTATCTAAGTGAAAGTCTCTTCTTAAAAAATCTAAGTGAAAGCCTCTTCTTAAAAAAAAAACAAACCTTTATCTTGTTTCCTCCAGGACCTCTCAGGGCACCCCTGGGGTACACCCAGCCTGTTTGAGAAGGATGGCACGCTGAAGAAAGAAACCCACCAGAGGAGCCTGGTGGGTTAGTCCAAAAAGAGTCAGACCTGACTGATTTAATGAAGACCTGGTCCAGAGTAGTGTCTGCAGAGAAAGGAATTAAAAAAAAAAAGAAAAAGCAAACGAGAAAGATGTTAAATATATAATTCAGTAGCATTTTGATGGTTACATCACCTACAGAATAAATGCTTTTAAAAAGTATTATAGTATCATTTTCTTACCTGAATGTAATTACTGTGTTGAATCTTAAAGCCTCCATGCAAAATGGTATCAGTTTTTACCTAGAGTCAGTTTAGAAAAGGTTATGTTAATGTGAGCCTTACTCACAGGACTTACCCTTAAGTCCTTTTTGGAACAAAGCAGAGAATAAAAGAAATTATTCACAGTGCATGATCAAAGAACCTGGCTGAATGCAGAACAATTGTGTGGGAGATATATTTCTACTTCGTTTTGTAACTTTAGGTAATTCACGAGAAAGTAGAGGGCACAGGAGAGTTTCTTACATTAATGAATTCGTTAGTGTTTAAGAAACGCTTTCAACCCAGTTGCCTTTTCCATTTTTTAGGGAAAGCTCCGAGCACTGAAGTACACAACCAGCTTGACAAAGACCGGAAAAGGGACTGAGTTCTGAAAGTCCTTTGAGGAAGTTAATTGACCATGCTGTTTTCATTTACTTGGAAAGGAATTCCCTTTGAAAGTGCAGTGAGGTGTGTCTTTCCCCTTTCTTAGCTGCCACTCAGTCTGCTAATAAGATAAACTGATGTAATCTTATGTTATATACTTTGATATTTATTGTATGTGAAGAACTAAAGCTTGTAGCAATACCACTTACCTCAGTGATTCTATTTTATGAAGGATGACTAACTCATTCTTTTCAGAATAGTTTTTTGCCCTTTGCCCATGGAAATAATTTGCTGTCTGTACATTGGACATGGTAGCTAATTACAGCTGAACACAGACGATAGGAAGGAGAGAGGAGGAACACAGAATTCTGGCCAGCATGGCTTTTGTTAATCAATGCCCAGTATTATAGAGGGAAAAAAAAAGGGATAGCTCCATATAATGATCAGAGACTAACTAGGTCTTCTCTATAACAAATAGCTTGGTAAAGAATCTGCCTGCAATGCAGGACACCTGGCTTCAACCCCTGGGTTGGGAAGATCCCCTGGAGGAGGAAATGGCAACCCATGCCAGTATTCTTGCCTGGGAAATTCCATGGACAGAGGAGCCTGGCCAGTTATAGTCCATGGCTCGTAAAGAGTCAGAGATGACTGAACACGCAGTCTTAGATTGGGGAGCTGGAGGTCCTTGTAGGAATAGGCAATTTGCTATGATTGTCATAAATTAGAAGTAATGACAGGCCTACAGTGATAAACTATCATTTAGTAATGGTTTTATTTTTCTGTTTAATAGATTTAATAGGTTAATATTTAATCTAGAAAGTATATAGCTCAAGAGGGTCCTGCGAAGTCCTCACGACGTCTGTCGGTACTGAAATTGTATTTAAAATTGTGTCGTGTATATATTTTTTTCTGGAAAGAAGTTTACATAATTTTTAGGAGGTTGTGACATGAAAAAGATTAACAGGGTTGAATGGGAACATTTAATAATATCGTTTACATTCTGGTGGATAGGTATTTCTGCATAATGCTGGAATTCTTTAGTTGCTAAGTTGTGACCGACTCTGCGACCCCATAGACGGTAGCCTCCCAGGTTTTCTCTGTCCATGGAATTTTCCAGGCAAGAATACTGAAGTGGGTTGCCCTTTCCTTCTCGAGGGGATCTTTCTGACCAAGGAGTCAAACCTGCATCTCCTGCATTGGCAGGCAGATTCTTTACCACTGAGTCACTAGGGAAGCCTGATGCTGGAATTCTTTTGCTGATTTTTAGTAAAAGGAGAAATTTTGTTTTCTCCTACAAATGATGGATTTAAGAGTATTTTTAGGTGTAGTTGACATTTCTGAGCTTGACACTGAGGTATACTTCTTACTGAAAAGCCCAAGTCACTCATTATATAGAAGCCCAGAAGAGAATACTAATTAATTTCTAGCATACATGGTGGCAGACTGAACATAAGCTGGTCTCTCCTTCTGACCACCCAAGTGGCTGGCTCTTCTGAATGCTTTTTCTTGTACCTCCGTGTTTTGGGTCCAAATAACCTAAATCACGGTCTTCTAGAGGTTTTTCTCTAAATAAGTTAATGCACATTTACCTGTCCCGAAACAAAACCCACAGACCTGCCTATCTAATTTTGGCAATCAAAGCCTCATGGCCAGTAACAAGTTTGTCTCTACTTTGATCTGTGATGTCGACACTATGTTTTTTGGCTGCTCTAAAGCAGACTGCAAATTAGGTCCCAATGTGTCAGACAGCCTTGGAGTGGGTACTAGTGGCCAGGTTTCCATCAGTGGTTTCTACTGATTGATGCCTCAGCATCCCATTCATTTAGAAATAGAAACCTATTCTCATCTTTAATTTGGGGGTTGGGAGAGGAGGTAATAGTGGGATTGTTGGGGTGAGGGGCATCACTGACTCGATGGACGTGAGTCTGCGTGAACTCCAGGAGTTGGTGATGGACGGGGAGGCCTGGCGTGCTGCGATTCATGGGGTCGCAAAGAGTCGGACACAACTGAGCAACTGAACTGAACTGGGGTGAGGGGAATTCCCAGAACACAATTAAATCTCCTTCTATCACTTCACTTTTAACTTTGGTTTTGGTTTTAGCACAGGAAAGACTCAATATAGTAGGAGACTGTGATTCTGTTGTTTAGATTAGGGTATGCTTTTTATTTTCTCAGGTATAGGCAATTGAAAGGAAGAGGAAAGAAAGCCACCTTCATTGGAAAACAGCTCTGTGCCCACAACCACTTTATTTTCATGTGTGACCACACAAGTATTCTCTAACAACTCTAGAAAATCAGAGTTAGTCTCTCCATACTTCTGAGGCCATCACGGTTTAGAGAAGAGGAATTCATTCTTCTATACTGCGTACATTGTAAATGCCAAAACAAATTCACACAGGTATCTGTCGAGGTCAATAGTCTGTGCCATTTCTATTCCAGTGCATGATAATGTGAGCTGATTAAGGGGTTAATCCCTCTAGCATCTGAAAAGAACTTAGGAAAAGCCTCTAATGCATAATGAAAATGGGGATATTTAGGGCAGAAGCTTCCTATGGGTCATCATAGACCAATATAGAAAGAATTAAACTAGGAACCTAGTTTCTAGATTTCAGCTTTGGTATTCATTCTTCAGGAGTCTCCCAGGTGGCTGTAGTGGTAAAGAACCTGCCTATCAATGCAGGAGACATAAGAGATGTGGGTTTCATCCCTGGGTCGGGAAGATCCCCAGGAGGAGGGCATGGCAACCCATTCCAGTATTCTTGCCTGGAGAATCCCATGGACTGAGGAGCCTGGCGGGCTATGGTAGATGGGGTTGCAAAAGAGCTGGACCTGACTGAGCCACTCAGCATGCAGGCATTCATACTCAGAAATGGACTGGGGGTTACTTTTCTAGTCCTGGGCTATAGTTTCTTGAAATCAGATTATTGTTCTGAGAAGTAAACTACACCCAGGGGAAAGGATGGAGAAGGAAAAACCCAACCTCTCTTCTTTGTCCATGAGTCATATTGTCTGTGCTTGGTTTTTCATTGACACCAGCTGGGATGGGTTTTTGCCCATCTCTCAAGGAGGATCCTAATGATGATTCACAGGGTCTGTATCTCATTTGCGGTACCAGTTAATTGTGGAAACTCCAAATGCATTCAACTGAATGTATGTTTAAAAACATTTTTTTTTCTTTTTCCTCCATTGTTTGGGGGAGAAGTGTAATTTCATATTCAGGAGCGTGTCATGCAGAAGTTGGTGGAGAATACTTCACTATGGCTCTTCAGAAAAGAGAGGTTTATTGTAACCAGAACTTTTAGCTGTGGTGAATAGCCTCAGGCAGAGATTGGCACACTTTTTCTGTCAAGTGCCAGATAGTAAATATTTTAGGCTTTGCAGGCCATATGGTCTCCATGGCAACTTTTCAAGTCTGCTGTTGTATTGTGAAAGTAGCCATAGACATTATGTAAATACATGGGTACAGCTGTGTTCCAATAAAACTTTATTTACAAAAACAGCAAGAGGGGCCAGATTTGACCTGGGAGTTGTAGTTTGCCAAACCCTAGCCTAGAGGATATCCCAGGTTTTTCTATGTATATAATACCTACTTCCAAGCAAACAGTAAGTCCTCAATAAAATTTGTTTTCATGACTAAATGCATATATGAAGGAACAGAAGAACTCTTTCACTGTGGTCTGAATTCGTGTGTTGAAATTCATATATTGGAAACAGTGCCCACTGTGATGGTATTGGGAAGGTGATTAGGTCATGAGGGTGGCGTCCTCATGAATGGGATTGCTGTTGTTCAGTTGCTCAGTTGTCTCTGACTCTTTGCGGCCCCATGGATTGCAGCATGCCAGGCTTCCCTGTCCTTCATTATCTCCTGGAGTTTGCGCAAACTTATGTCCATTGAGTCGATGATACCATTCAACCATCTCCTCCTCTGTCGCCCCCTTCTCCTTTTGCCTTCAATCTTTCTCAGTAACAGGGTCTTTTCTAATGAGTCAGTTCTTCACATCAGGCAGCCAAAGTACTGGAGCTTCAGCTTCAGCATCAGTCTTTCCAGTGAATGTTCAGGATTGATTTCCTTTAGGACTGACTGGTTTGATCTCCTTGCTGTCCAAGGGACTCACAAGAGTCTTCTCCAACACTGCAGCTCAAAAGCATCAATTCTTCAACACAGCCTTCTTTATGGTCCAACTCTCACACCCATACATGACTATTGGAAAAAGCGTAGCTTTGACTATATAGACCTGTGTCAGCAAAGTGATGTTTCTGCTTTTTAATATGCTGTCCAGGTTTGTCATAGCTTTTCTTACAAGGAGCAAGTGTCTTTTAATTTCATGGCTGTGGTCACCATCTGCAGTGATTTTGGAGCTCAAGAAAATATTACTGCCCTTGTAAAAGGGACCTCAGAGAGTTAGCTTGACCTTCTACCATGTAAGGACACAGCTAGAAGCCTGCAGTTTGCAACCTGGAAGACAGCTGTCATCAGAATTGTATTATGTTCGCACCCTGATATAGGACCTCCAGCCTCAGGAAAGACGAGAAATAAATTTCTGTTCTTTATAAGGCACTCAATATATGGTATTTTATTATAGAAGCCAGAACAGACTAAAACATCTTCTGAGGCTTTACTACTATCAATTGTGCTTTTAATTAAGGAAGGAGTTGGTAGGAATGGACTCAATTTATAGATAGAAGAATAAGGCAAGGAAAATTAGGGGGTCCTAGGCACCCCCCTCCTCCCACACACACATTTTAAGCTATTGGGATTAAAGTTTATTTTGGCAGAGAGTGTTAAACGAGGGACAGAACCCAGGCCCATGACAGTGGAAGCACTGAGTCTTAACCACTAGACCGTCAGGGAATTCCCTGCAATTTTTAAATTTAGAATTCAAGCTTCTTGACTCTATTCAATGCTGCATTTACTGAACTCCCTTGGTTTCATATTATTTTATCATTTATTCTAAGGAAAGTTGCTTCTTTCAAAGAGAATACTATTCATTTCTGCTGTATCAGATAAGATTCTCTGCATTATAAGAGATGGAAGACCCAATTCAAACAGCCTTAAACAATACTGATTTATTTTATTTGTGGGGAATTTATAGGCTGATGAACTTAGAAAGTCCCGATATGAAGCAGGCTCCAAACAGGCTTGACTCAGTCACTCAAGTTACCAAGGACCCAGTTCCTCTTTGCCTCTGTTGTACTCGCCACCTGATTATGTTCACTCTTAGATTCTACCCCGTGGGGTATCCCTTAAGGTTTTCTTGTTTGGGGACAGTGGAGTGGGCAAAATGGACTTTTCACACTTCTGCTAATCTTGACCAATTAAGGAAACAACAGAGATAAGAATGAACTGACATGTGTCCTAGTCTGGTCATGGGGACCAGAATAGAATTAGAAGAGTTAATGGAATATTAGGTGATCTTGAGAACTGGGAACAAACCAGAGAGTAGACACATTCCAGAGAAAAGAGCATCTCTGGAGATCTGCAAGAGCCTGTCAGGGATGCTGAGCCCAAAGCCATCGAGAATCACTGGAATCTAGGGAGGTGTTGGGATATAAGGTTGGACGAACAGGTAAGGAAGAATGAAATCCTGAAGCCACCTGAGTCAGCTTTTATCTCTGTGATGGACGGGTATTACTGAAGAATTTTGAGCACAGGAGTGTTGGAATTGGACTTAAACACTAGAAAAATTATTCTGACACCTTTGTGGAAGGGGGTTCACGGAGAGGCAGGAAGGAAAGCAATGAACCTAATGCTATCAGCTGCATGTGTTGTACATAAGCTCACTCACTCAGTCGTGTCCAACTCTTTTCGACACTATGGCTGTAGTCTGCCAGGATCCTCTCTCCAGGGGATTTTGCAGGCAAGAACACTTGAGTGGATTGCCATATAGCTTACCAACAACAGGATGGAGAAGAGAGGAAGAGGAAGAGAGCCATTGAGATAGAGATAACACTAAATATAAGGAAATGTGAAGCAACCAGAACGACTTCTGGGCTTCGATTTCAATGGCTGGGCCCATGCTGCTGCTGCTGCTAAGTCGCCTCAGTTGTGTCCGACTCTGTGCGACCGCATAGATGGCAGGCTACCAGGCTCCTTAGCCCATGGGATTCTCCAGGCAAGAGTACTGGAGTGGGTTGCCATTGCCTTCTCCAGTTGGGCCCATGGTGGGGCCAAAAACTTCGACAGATGTGAATAAATATATCCCTGTGCCTTTGTTTTTGAGGACAAGTATGTGGGGGGTCTGGGCTGTCTTGTGTATTCTTTCAGATATATTGATTGAGAAGAGCCCTAACAGAGGTGACAGCCCCCAGACAGTTGTGCAAGTCAGGGTGGGCTCTCTGCGAAGACCTGTAACTAGTTTAAAGCCTCAGTTTCTACTTCCTTCAAGAAATGCAGAGTGTTGGCTAAAGTGAATTCAGCTGAGCCACTTTTGCTGGGCTACTCAGCCTCTACAAATATGCATGGTAGAATCTTTGTGGAGGGAAACTGGCCTGTCCGTCTAATCTCCTCGGGCTGGCTAACTGTCAAAGCCACCTGGCTCTGAAAAGGAAAAAAAAAAAAAAAAAAAAGCCTTTCTTTGGCTTTTGTAAAGAGCTGGGCAAGAGGATTCACTATATGCAAATGCCTTAGGCATCCTGGTGGGGAGGGCTGGGAGGGGGGTGGTCCTAAGCCCTGTGTCCATCTGTGACTCAGCCTGGCCCCACAAAGCACTCTCCAAACCTGCAAGGGAAAAAAGCGAACTGAAAGGAGCCTTGTCATTGTTCCGGCCGTGGGAACATATGTCAGAAACAACGTTTCAGCCCCTGCAAAAAGGTTCCCAGCGTCGCTTCCCCGGCAACATCATGCGTTACGCTGGTGACAGTAGCAGCTGCAGGGCCAGCCTGTGAGTGACCAGAGGCAGAGTGGAAGCATGGAGAAATTTGTGCAGGCAGTCACCATTCTGTAGGATACCCTCCCCTTCCTCAGGGTCTCTTAGCTCAGCCTGCCTGCAAAGACCTGAATGTCAGGAATGTGGGTGGGAGGCAAATTGAATAGTAATTTAATCAAGACTGGGGTTTAGGTTAGACAATGCTTAGAGATTACGGTAAAAAAGGATTCTAAATTGAAATGCAGTGTCATTCTCATTAGTGATCCAGGAGGCCTTTGAAAACTCCAGTATGAGGGAGCTGCTTTTCAGGTAAAACCAATCTCTCAATCACAGTTGAGGAGGCCGTGTGAGCAGAGCTGGGGCAGACAGAGAGCCAGGAACACAGCTAGGAATGCTACGGAAGGAAGCTTCTTTGTTTGCTCTCTAGCTTCCTTTCCTCTCTGGCCCTTCTGTTTTTTTCCTGTTTCAAATACTCTCTCCTGATATTATGGAGAAGAAAGTAGTCCCAGGGACTTGGTTTTAGGCCACGATGAACAACTGAAGTGGTAACAGAGAACTGTCGTCAAGCCAGTTCAACAGCCTGCACTTGTCAGGGGAAGCACGCTGACTGTAACCGGCCCACCCTGGCCCAGCACCATAGTAAACATTTGCATGTGTTGTTTTATGACGGAAGGTCCTGGTAAGGAACACGGAACTCATAAGCCACCACCAACCAGAAGAAGTTTGGGAAAGGTCAAAAAGAGACACCACAAGTCGGACCACCTCCCAGAATCCTCCTCACTGGCATCCATCTTGGCTGAACAGGGCATGCACCATCAGGAAGGACTCTGAGTCAGAATGATTGGCTAAAGACAACCTGGAAACTAAGCCCACCACCATAAAACCAGAGACTTCGAACCAAGAGCAGTTCTCCTGGGTTCCCTTTCCCTACTGCTCTTCGGCCGGGAGCCCTTTCCCAATAAAATCTCTTCCTTTGTCAGCACGTGTCTCCTCATTTCTGAGTGTTAGACAAGAGCCCGGTTTCAGACCCTGGAAGGGGTCCCCCTTCCTGCAACGCCTGAATGTACGTGATGAGTCCAGGCTTGAGTTAGATGAGTGGAGCTCATGGGAGGGGTGGTAACAGTGAAGCACAGTCCATGAGGGAAGGCAGGCGTCTTCTCAGGTAATTGTAACACACACCCCAACGTAGTAAGGGATCTGGGGAAGGTATAAACCAGAGAGCAGGCAGTGCACAGACAAGTCTAAAAGTATTCTGACACGATACCTTGGTAAGTTTCAGGAAAGAACTGACATGGGGAGAGAAGGGCCAGGGAAAGATAGTGACTGAGCGCTTGCTCGCTTCGTCGCTCAGTCGTGTCTGACTCTTCGTGACCCTGCGCACTGTTGACAGCAAAGCTCCTCTGTCCATGGAATTTTTTTAGACAAGAATACTACTGGAGTGGGTTGCCATTTCCTCCTCCAGGGGATCTTCCTGACCCAGGGATCGATCCCGTGTCTCCTGTATTAGAAGGTGGATTCTTTACCCATTGAGCCATCAGGAAAGCCTATGACTGTGAGAAGAGACAGTGTTGTTTGCTGAGGAGGAACTGGAAGTTTCTGAAAGGACATATAGCTGGAAAATAGGAAAACTCTCTAGGGATGGGTGACAACATAGGAGGCCGCCTGTGATGAACTTGCTTCCCTCAGGGTGTTGGACTTTGGGACAGTTAATCTCTCACAGAGAAAGTGAACACCTGACTGAGAGTCTGAAACAGGTTAAACATCGGTGGATTCTCACTGGGAGGGTTTCCAAATGAATGGATGAAAACAAAGGCCTCTGACCTTTCAGAGGTATTAGAGTTAAATGCCTAAGCCAGAAAAGGAGATGAGTAGTTTTTCCTGAGTTAATATTAATTGAGAGTCCTTCCTAGGTGGTGTGGAAACCACCTGATTAGGAGGAATGTGAAATCAAATAGAGGAGATATGGAAGTTGTTTTTATTGCTTAGAATACGAAACTGATACTTTTCAGAGCCCCTGAAGGCACTGAAGCTACTCATCTAACAAAGCATTTCTCTTACGCCTCTACTCCATGAAAGCCAAGACAAATAGCAGTTCTTCTGGAGGTCTTGTTTCATATATTCTTTGAGACACATGTTTCCAAACACTTGAGTGAATTGGACTTTCTTATACATTTGCCTCTCTTTGAGTCAGTGACTGCTTCTGAAGATGACTCAGTTGGAGTGTTAGGTGGGATTTTTCAGGGTCGACAGAGGCCCTCCTAGGAAAAGTGGGAAAATGCAGAAGTGATCCCTAATGCCCTACAGGAGAGGTGGTGTGGGGTGAGAGGTGTGGACAGGGCAGGACAGGACAGTCACATGTATTGAATATCTTTGTAGGTACTCGGGGAGGTACCTTGCAGGCAATATATTCATTACTTTTCAAGTCTCTTGAGTGAAATAGCAGGTGTCCTTATAGAATGATGAGTAAGTTCCCTGGTGGCTCAGATGGTAGAGAATCTGTCTACAATGCAGGAGTCCCGGGCTCGATCCCTGGGTTGGAAAGTTCCCCTGGAGAAGAGAATGGCAACCCACTCCAGTATTCTTGCCTGGAGAATTCCACAGACACATGAGCCTGACAGGCTCCCTGGCACAGTCCATGGGATCACAGAGTCAGACATGACTGAGTGACTAACAATCACTCTCAATCACTATCGAGTGATGAAGAAAGACTCTGAGAAGTTAAGTAACTGCCTGAGGCCTATCTATTGGGCAGTGAAGTAGCCATGATTCATGGGCCAGAATCCAGGGCTTACACCACCCTGCCCAAGCTGCTCCCAGGGCAAGTACTGCTCAATCAGAAAACAAACAGTACTATTCTTTTATTGAACTAATACCAGGAAAAAAGAGCGTGCAAACAGTACTACTCCATCAGCAAACTTTTACAGCTAGGACCAAGCTTTCAAACTCTTTTTTTGGTCTAACACTACAGTAAGAAATACGCTTGACAAGAAGACCCAGTACAGTTTTGTACATAAAATGTCAGAAGTTTTATGAAGCAGTTCTTATTTTCTGACTGTGAGATGCTCTGGTTTCTATTGAAGTAATCTTTTCTATTCATTTAATTTTTTAAAATGCTAAACTTGGGACTTAGGAATTTTGACAACCTCGTTCCTGTTTTGCATATCCCCCTCTAGCTAAAAATATGACGATATCATTTTATGACTTACTCTTGCCCTGAAGGTTGTCTGGTTCTATTGTTAGTAACAGAAATAGCTAAAACTATTTACCTGTCTCCAAGAGCCTTCTACTCCTTGTAGGGTTATGCCCCAGGCTTCTGTTTCTCCAGCCTTCCTAGGAATGGAGGGCTCTCAATTTTAACCTTTAATCAAGGGGGAATTTTGAATATGAGGAAGCTGATCATGTTTGCTTTTAAAAATAATTTTCCACGTCCAGGTCACACATGGAGATTCTCTTTTATGTCTCCTACCTCTGAGTATATAGAACTTTTAAAGCATCTCACTTTTACTTTCTTTATTTATTTTATTAACATTTATTTATTTGGCTGTGTTGGGTTTCAGCTGTGGCATGTGAGATCTTTGAAATTGTGGCATGCAGGATCTTTTTTTAAGCTGTGGCATGCAACTTCGTAGTTGTGGCACGTGGAATCGATTCCCTGGCCAGGGATCTAACCTAGGCTCCCTGCACTGGGAGCCCAGAGTTTTAGCCACTGGACCACCAGGGAAGTCCCAGCACACTTTTACTTTAATCTTGGAAATTTTGCCTGAGCAGATTGGAGAGAGAGAGGTGATACTTAATGAGGTGGATTTTATGATTCCATTCACCCTGACAGGAGAGGCTCTGATCTGAGGATCATGTTTTAGGGGAAGAAACCTGTACAAATAAATCTTTCTGAAGGCACTTTGCATGCTATGAAGTGCCAGACAAATATGAGCAATTGTTGCTATTAGGTGTGATGCTGAGTAAGGGCAAAGCACTTTATCCTGTCTGTGAAAGATGACAGGCGTTTTCTTGACACAGGCCAAGCCTGTAACAAATTATTGCTCTTCCTCTGGCTGCAAAAATTGTTGCTGTTACACAGATGTAAAGACAGACTTTTGGACTGTGTCAGAGAATAGCATTAAAACATGTATATTTCCATATGAAAAACAGATAACCAGTACATGAAACAGGGCACCCAAAGCCAGTGCTCTGGGACAACCCAGAGGGATAGGGTGGGGAGGGAGGTGAGAGGAGGGTTCAGGATGGGGGGACACATATGTACCCGTGGCTGATTCATGTTGATATATGGCAAAAACCATCACAATATTGTAAAGTAATTATCCTCCAATTAAAATAAATAAATAAATAAAAATGTTGCTCTTTATTTGACCAATAAATCTAATATGTATTGATTCCTTATTATATATTAAGTATTGTGCAGGGCTTTGTGGAGGGTGAAACCAAATGAGATGTAGTCTCTGCACTTCTGGTGCTTATAACTGATCTTCAGGGAGAAGAGAAATCTAAGACACAAAACAAAAAAATGTTTGAAATCCATCAGGGTGTATAACACAGTGCTGAACAGGATGCTGTAGAAAAGCCAAATGGTTAGTTTCAGTTAGAGAACCCAGACCTGCCTCCTGGTCTGTGAAGGAAACTGTGTTGGAAATTAGACATAGGAATGTGGAGACAACAGAGGTCTGTTTATCTGGAAAGCTCTGCTCAGTAACCTGCAACCCTTGGGATTCATTTGACCTGGTTTGTGGTGTTGATTCAATGTGGGCTTCAAGACATCCCATGAGCTATGTCATACACTAAAGCCCAGGCATTGCTATTTTAAAAATGTCCTCAGTTGATTCCTAATATTCAGGTAGGTTTGAGAATAATAGATTAGATGGTTCTTTTTAGATAGGTAGTATTGAAATATTTGCTCATTTCTACTCTGATTTTAATTATACAGATAAAAAGTGATCTGCCTGGAAAATCCCATGGATGGAGGAGCCTGGTAAGCTGTAGTTCATGGGGTCGCTGAGTCGGACATGACTGAGCAACTTCCCTTTCACTTTTCACTTTCATGCACTGGAGAAGGAAATGGCAACCCACTCCAGTGTTCTTGCCTGGAGAATCCCAGGGACGGGGGAGCCTGGTGGGCTGCTGTCTATGGGGTCAGGCAGAGTCGGACACAACTGAAGCGACTCAGCAGCAGCAGCAGGGGTTATTATCAGCAACAGTAATTCTTAAAATGGGTTTATAAAAGCATTGAACACTAAAAAAAAAATGGAACATTTGTATCCCAAGCTGCACCATATTTAATTACACAGTTACTAAGCGATAGCTGGTTGGTGCTGGATGACATGGATGTCATTCAACCTGGATTCTAGTTATGACTCAAACCAGCATGCAGTATTTGAAATTTAATCTCCTTATCTGTGAAACAGGGCTCCTAATAACATCTGCCCAATCTATCTCAGTAGAGAAGGCAATGGCAACCCACTCCAGTATTCCTGCCTGGAAAATTCCGTGGACAGAGGAGCCTGGCAGACTACAATCCATGGGGCCGCAAAGAGTTGGACACGACTGAGCGACTAAACCACTGCCAATATACCTCAGGGGCTTCCCTGGTGGCTCAGTGGGTAAAGATGAAAGGCATGAGGCACAGGAGATGCTGGTTCTGAGCCCTGGGTTGGGAAGACCCCCTGGAGGAGGGCATGGCAACCCACTCCAATATCCTTGTCTGGAGAATCCCATGGACAGAGGAGCCTGGTGGGCTACAGTCCATGGGGTCACAAAGAGACCGACATGACTAAACATGCAGGCAGGCAGTCTACCTCACAAATTAAGAATGAAGCAAGACAGTAATAGATGCAAAAGTTTTTTTTTTTTTAAATTTTTTAAATTTTAAAATCTTTAATTCTTACATGTGTTCCCAAACATGAAAAAAGTTTTTGATAAAGGTAGGACTTAGCAGTAGCAGCAGAAGGTTTTACAGAAGTATAGGGCATTGTTATTTTCTTTTCCTTTGTAGTCCCATTTAGTCACACAGTTGAAGGATTGCATGTCAATTTCCAATTAGTGGCAGGCGGAACCGCGAAGAGGGAAACTGGTGAGGCAGGAACCTGTTTGTAAGGGACTCGTGCATTTACGAAGTTTGGTATCTGTGTGTCCTGGCACCAAACTCCAGGAGGATTGCAAGGGTGGACTCTATGTGAGTCTCTGTGCATGTATACACAGAAGTATACATAAGTATATGTATACCTATATATACAGGTATGTAAATATGTGTATATCTGTATACGCAGGTATGTAAATATATGTATACCCATATACACAGGTATGTATGTAAATGTACATATACATATACATTTCAAAGGCATCTATCTGGGCCTTTGGAAGCACAGCTATGCAAGGGCAGCACTATGACTCATGGAAAAAGATCACTAGGGCACAGTTGTCCCTGGGCAGCAGTGACCGCAGCCTCTACTTTGCACTGACAGGGCTCTGGTCTGTTCTTTAAAAAAAAAAAATTATTTATTTGGCTGTGCTGGGTCTTAGCTGCCACATAAGGAAACTTTAGTGGCAGCGTGTGGTGATCAAACTTAGATCTCCTGCACTGGGAGTGTGGCCTTTTAGCCACTGGACCACCAGGGAAGTCCCTGGATATGTTCTTAACTGAATAAGCTTCAGGTCTTGTTTTTTTTGCCTTTGGATAACTTGTTTGGAAGTTATCTTTAGGTGTGTGATATAGTAGAGGAGGGGAATTTGGGGAGTGAGTTGCCCTAGAGACGAGAGGAAGGGGGAGGGCATTTCCCAGCTCTCAGATGAATGCATTTCCCGTGGATGTGGAAAAGAGTTTTAAGAGGGGCCACTGACAGAACTGTACCCTCAGAAATGGTTGGCTTTTCTTAATAACTCTCTCCAATTCCTACTCCCATTTAAAAACTCCTCCTCCGCGTGGAAACACTCAGGACTGGAAGGTGTTCAGGTGTTTCATTCCTGTTTTAGGGCAGAGGATCCCTCCCCAGACCTTGGACTCTCCCCAGCGGGGACGGAGTGCCAGCTCTTACAAAGGCTTCGCTGTGTGGTGATCCAACGGGCTGGCCCAGGACCCGGCATGGCAGCTCTGTTGAGGGCCAAAGAGGAAGCCCAAGTAGGAATGGCCTAATGGGAGGAAAGGGTGTTGGCGGGCATATGGTTAAATCATAGTAGGGTGTGTCGGTGAAAACCCAAAGAGTATGTGGCGGTGAAAGGAGGATGTCTTTTACGACAGCGTGGGGTGCCCTTTTACGTGAGCTGCCCTCAGCGAGGGCTAAGAACTCTGGAACCAAGAACTTGGTTTTACTGCCCCAATCTGTTGCTTTCTAGAAGTCTTCTTTCTTCCCCCATCTCATGGTCTTTCAAGGTATCTAAGGTCCAAGGTTGAGTCTGGATATGGAAATGGTACTCTGGGTTCTGTTGGGCTCAGGGTGGGATTTGTCCTGATGTGTGTTAAGGGGATTGGGAGCAGAGATAGTACTTCTGTCTTTGGTCTCCTTCCCCCAGCCCCCAGTGATAGTGAGGCCACCAGTACTGGCTGTAGATATGATTTGCCTTTGGTTCCCATGGGAGGAATGAGGGCCTGGAGGTGTAGGTGTGGGGCCTTAGGGCATTTCCATGGCACTGTCATTCTGGTCTTCAGGTTCTTCTTCCATAGTTTTCAGAACAGTTCTTGGGTTGCTGGGAGCCAGGGGTTTGCTTTTGGTTCTGAATCCTGCTGCCAGTTAGTCCTGTTGTTAGGGGAAGCACACTGACTGGAACCGCCCACCCTGGCCAGGCACCATAGTAACCATTTGCATGAGCTGTTTTACGACAGGAGATTCTGGTAAGGAACAGGGAACTAATAAGCCTCCAGAAGAGTTCGGGAAATGTCAAAAGGAGACACCACAGGTCCGACCACCTCCCAGAATCCTTCTCTCTGGCATCCATCTTGGCTGAACGAGGTGTGTACCACCAGGAAGGACTCTGAATCAGAATGACTGGCTAAAGACAACCCGGAAACTAATCCCATCACCATAAAACCCAGAGACTGCAAGCCGTGTGACAGCTGTTTTGGGTTCCCTTCCCCTACTACTCTCCACCTGGGTGCCCTTTCCCAATAAAATCTCTTGCTTTGTCAGCAGATGTGTTTCCTCAGACAATTCATTTCCGAATGTTAGACAAGAGCCCAGTTTTGGACCCTGGAAGGGGTTCCCTTTCCTGCAATACTGTGTCCTCAGGTATTTCACTGTATCTCATTTTTCTCCCTTTGACTGTCAGATGGGAACGCTTTTAAATTATAAATTAGTGTAGAAAGTTGTAGTTCTAGTACTTACATGGTGATTAGCTTGACTTCTGTTGAGCATGTGTATTTAGGAAGGGAGGAAGATGTCAACATTTAGTTTCGTGTCAGAAAGAAAGCTCCTCTAAAGTTAAAAGTGTGATTGCTAAGGGGTATAAAGGAAAGGAAAGCAGAGAGTATAATCTGTTGCATAGAGCAGAGAGAAAAAGTTGGAGGGTGGAGGGCAGTAGGAGAAAAAGCTGACTGGGTCTTCTGTTAAAAGCTATGAGAGATGACTTTTCTGGTATGAAGAGATGGTAATAAAATCTCTCCACAGTGCCTCACATTCAACCGTTAGAGATTTATTTCTTTGGATGAAACACTGTCATTATAAAATATAGATGTGTCTGGAATGGGTAACATGTTAAGCTATTTACTCCTTTTTTTCTGTTCATTTTCCAACCTGACAGGGACAAACTGTGTAAAAGTGATGGTATAAGATTATCTGTGAAAGAGAAGTTAAATCAGGATATGGAGGAGGAGGAAGACTCCAAGTTTAGAGACTTCACTTGCTTCACCGTTTTGTTTTAGAACTGAGGTTCACTTGGAGTTTGCTGAGACGATAGGGAATGAGTGTGCGGAGGCTTCTGCCTGAGACTGCAATTGAGTTCAGGGGTGATGCTTTAACCAGAGAGTGAGGAGAACAAATCTCTGGTGTCTAGAAACTGAATAACACTTCTGTTCCCTCACTGTGTGCTGTTGAGTGTGTTGGCCAAGCTCAATGGAAACACTGCATTCCCGGGCAGAGCTCCTCATGCCTTCTGCCGAGAAACTGCTTCTCCCTCCACAGCCTGCGTTGCCCCAGGACCAGCTCTGATCTTAGGGGGAAATGCGTGCAAGTGGCAATTAACAGATAACCCGGCACAGTCCACAGAAGCCTGTCGAATCCATTATGGAGGCTGGTTCTCACCCATTCCTCTCCGGGAGCTAGATGAGATTCTGGACCTAATTAGTACTTGAAGAAGTGAGAACTCTTGAGAGTTGCTGGGAAAATCGTGAAGTTGCCTTGAAGCCACATGGCTGGCCCCTCGCAGCTAAATCAGAGTGTTGAGGTGCTTCTTTGGTTAGAATATCAGTGAATTTTTGTTTCTTTAGCTCCTCTCTGAGGAAAACGATACCTAGGAGGGCAGATTTCAGGCACTGTCTGTGAAACGCCCAGACGCTTTGATGAGAAGGGAGACACCGTAAGCCGAGGATGTTTGTACGGTTTTCTGGTGCCATCTAGCGTCTCCCTGGAGGAATGGCAGAGGCGTGACTCGGTCATGAAAGGACCCTGGCGGCCTCAAAGAGAGTCTTTGAGGTGCCAGGGATGAGTTTCTCTTAAACTGGGCTCTGTGGGTCATTGTGTTTATTTCCAGAGGTTTGAGAGAATTGTTTTATTTAAAACCTGCCTTCTTCCAGAGGTACTTCTTTGGGATTGGGAGGAAAGATCCGATGAACAAGTTCATGGCACCTTATAGTATTCATTTTACCCAGGGATCGCTGCATATCAGAAGGGCTACAGAGAAAGGACAATAATTTACCCCAAGAAAGAGACCCTTTTAATAGATGCTGTATCCCTTGAGGGTAAGGACCAAGTTGGTTATGTCTATACCACCAGCCTAGCAAACACTGGCCACGTAGTAGATAGCAGTGGGTGTATGATAGCACCACAGTAGCGTCTGCATGCCCCTGGTGGCTCCGTCGGTAAAGCGTCTGTCTATCAATGTGGGAGACCTGGGTTCGATTCCTGGGTCGGTAAGATTCCCTGGAGAAGGAAATGGCAACCCACTCCAATACTGCAGTACTCTCGCCTAGAAAATCCTATGGACGGAGAAGCCTGGTGCAGGCTACTGTCCATGGGGTCACAAAGAGTTGGACACAACTGAGCGATTTCACTTCAGCATCTGGATGAGCAAGATGTGCACCCTGCTTGCTAGAGGTATTCGCAGATAATTAGTGAATTATGGGATTCTTCGCTTATTTGTACAGAGGCAAGTAGCCTGAGTGGGCTTGCCTGGTGGATCGGCCCATAAAGAATCTGCCTGCAATGCAGGCGACTTGGGTTCGATCCCTCAGTTGGGAAGATTCCCCTGGAGAAGGAGAAGGAAATGGCTACCCCTACAGTATTCTTGCCTGGAGAATTCCACACACAGAGGAGCCTGGTGGGCTACAGTCCATGGGGTTGCAAAGAGTCGGACACGACTGAACGACTAACACACGCTCACTGGTATTTTCAGTGTGTGGGGGGCCTATAACTTTGAGGCAAATATCAACTTGGTTCTTTTCTAGAAATAGCGTTGAATTTTTATTTTAAAGGGTAGTTCAGTTCAGTTCAGTCGCTCAGTTGTGTCCGACTCTTTGCGACCCCATGAATTGCAGCACGCCAGGCCTCCCTGTTCATCATCATCTCCCGGAGTTCACTTAGACTCACATCCATCGAGTCCGTGATGCCATCCAGCCATCTCATCCTCGGTTGTCCCCTTCTCTGAAAAGAAAAGAACATTTAAGGCATAAAACAGAGAGAATGTAAGATATTCATTTTTAAGCCCCATCCCTAGTACTGGAATTAGCATTAGAGTCAGGGGTGCTAGTTGAGGGATAGACCAGGCTTGGGCCTTAATTTTAGAATGGTTTCCACTGAGACAGAGCTTTCTGAGATACAACTCTTGCCTCTTAAGGGTGAGCTTCAGAAAAGATACTGGGGAAAAATATGTCTGACCCTTTAACACTGGTTTGAACCATGCAGGCCCACTTTCGTGTAGAGTTTTAAATTGTAAACACTACAGGATCCCAGGTTGGTTGTATCTGCAGACGCAGAACCTTGGTTCCAGAGGAACTGAATGTGCAGACGGCTGGTTATGCTAAGTTATACTCACGTTTGCTGCTGTGCACAGGGTTGGTGTCTCTGACTTTCTTGCATGTTCTGAGTCAACTGCAGTTTGCTCTTTAGATTTTTTTCCCCCTCTCTTTAGACATTTTGATTCTTGCTCTTGGTGACCCTATGTATAAGTCATCACTAAATATCCGCAGCCCTAGATTTCACCTGGCTACTTACTGTTGAGCGCTGGTGGGGTGTGCAGCTGTGTCTGCTGACGTTCATTCTAACATCCACATGGGAAGGTACCGGCTTTGAGCTTTTCTGTCAGGAAGTGGGAGTCAATTGAAGGAGGCAGAGTGGTCTAAAGTAAGAGTGATGATACTTACTTTTCATTTCTACTTCCTTTTTACATTTGCTTTTAGCAATTGCTATGTGCATGAAAATGTATGTGAGTCAGAATGTGCTTTTACATGTGACTGTTTAAAGGAAATTGGTTAGTTCTTTTGAAAAACAAAGAGTTGTTTTACAAAGTAAATAATCACACAGTTCAACTTGATAATTTATGAGTTGGCCAAAATACATTCATTAAGGGTCTCTCTTGTTACATACATGTTCCCATGTTTAAAGTATTACAGAAATTCATTTAGTCCTTCAACAAAAAATGGATTAGCTTGTAGATATTTGAGGCAAAAATGCATGTCCCTTTATTAAAAAAGTATAAATCATGAATAAACTTTCAGATCAACCCTCCAAAAGCTATTAAAGCCGTGAGGTAGGTTAAGTAATAAAATTTGTAACTGAAGCAAGTAAAATGAATACAGCTAGAATAGTCAACATTATAAAGGAGATGATAGGTTCATTAGAAATATATTTTTAGTTATTGTTAAGATGTTTGAGTAAGTGTAGTGTTAGAGAAACATGAAGAAGAAAAATACTTTTGTATTGGGATGTTGGTGGCACTGATTCTTGTACCTAAGTCTATACATGGGTAGTTTTCTTGTGTTTGTATAGATCTGTACTAGATTTTACTTCTCAAAGTTGGCCATTTTCTTCTGCTCAGAATTAAAACAGAGTAAAAAGAACAAAGATTTTTCTGGACTTATTGGGAAAGATCTAGAAAATAAAGATGCCTGAAGAATAGAGTTGAAAAAAATGTATGGGTCCGAAAAAGAGATGTCTCGAAGTTAGCAAGTGGCCTGTAAGTAGAGGAATTAAGAGATCAGTTCATGAGAGTTTGTACAACTTCCCTGATTCTCAAAGGAAGTAAATCTATGTCTGTTAGTTTCCATGTGGACTGACAGTTATGTATGCTAACAGGAAAATAGTATTTTTCATGTTTAATGACTTTTGAAGATCATTTGCTAAGTTTTTCTTTTCACATAGCAACAGGATCCAGTGGTTTGGGGAAGGAATTTCACTTCAAGTATTTTCTTTAAAATCAAAATCTAACCCCGCTCCCTAGTCCCCTTTAGCATTGCTGTTTTGATGCCTAGACCAGTAAAGAGCCTAGCCTGGTTTTTCAGGATGACACCCCATCCCAAATCCCATGGCAACCAAGCCTTTCACAAGTATCCAGCTGTCTTTCTGTCTTTCTGTGTGTCAGACAGGCAGGCAGCTGTGAGTCATCTGATTTACATAGGGGTCATTTAGGGGGGTCCTTTACATAAAGGTCATAATCTTTATGAAAATAAAAAATGAGTTTGAGTGTTTTTTTATTTTATTTTTTCACTTCAGTGTGGTATGAGAAAGCTCCATCAAGTAAAGCAGTGGGTCCTTAAAGAGTGATCTGGGACCAGCGCCGTCTACAGGATGTGCTTGGGAACTTGTCGGAAATGCAGCTCTCAGGCTTTACCCCAGACCTACTGAATCAGTCCTCCGCGTGTAGGACTGTTTCAATAAGTTCCTCAGGTGACTGTGACCCACACTGAAGTTTATGAACTTTCAAGTAAGTTCTGTGTGGATGAGGTGGGGAAACCTAAGGACGTAGGTAAGGGAGAGAAACCAGTGTGGGCCAACTCCTTCCAAAATACTGTCATTATTATATGGCTGGAGGAAGTTTGAAAGGAACAGGAAAGGCGATCTCCCTCAGGGTTAGGAAGTAAACCAAACACAGATCGAGGGAGAGTGGAAAGTGATGGGAGAGGACCACTGATTTTCTCTTGGGTTTGAAGCTGGAAGGTTGATCAGGTCCACAGTCCCTTATCCAAAATTCTAATTCTCAAAACTCTGAAAAGTAAGTACTTTTCTGTAAGTTTGGTGCCAAAATTCACTGTCAGCAAAGCCCGTCTGGAAGTTATTTATGATCATTATGTTTATCCCACTTAGACTGAATATTTGTGTTTTGCTTTGATAGTATTTGATAAAATATTAGTACATTTGGTTATGGGATAAGTCCCCAGATCCTATTGGCGGTCTTAGTAATTCACCATATTTGCTTTCTAAGCTCCAGAAAATTCTCGATTCTAAAGCATATCTGCCTCACAGATTTAAGAAAAGGGATTGTGGCTCTGTATTGACCAGAACCTCTGGTCATTTCTCACAGCCAGTCAACTGAGCCAACTCCTTTTTCTCTCTTCCTCCTGTTTCCTACAATGACTCAGCTGTCTGAAGGAGAGGGACCCTCCAAGCCAAGAACTTGAGAGCCTTTCACACTTAAATTTGTTTGTCTGAAAATGGTGATTCTGTGCTTCTTGTCTGATGGGGACTAAATGTGATACCTTACACGAAGCTTTCAGGAGACTGTTGTGCCGAGTATGTATTTAATAACACTGCCTTTTATTGGTTGTGATATTTGCAACAGTGCTAGAAGAAATAAGATCTGTCAGGAGGTTTCTAGAAAGGATTTATGCTTTGGACTGGGGATTGGACAAGGTGATGGCTCAGCCCCTTATGAATTCTAAGTCTGTGGCTTTGGGTAACTATCTGAGTGGCGGCTAATCTTTTTTTTAGCCAGAGCAAAGGTCACTCTTTGTTTTGGTCTGAGAAGGGTATATTTCCTTAGGAACATACATAGGTAGTTTTGCAACATGGTTGGGTATGAATTCTGGAGCTCGATGACTTCGCTTCAGATTTTGGCCCTACAGCACACTGGCTGTGATATTGGATAGTTATGTAACCACCCTCTGCCTTAAATTCTTCATCTGTAAAATGCTGTATAACACAGGAACTCTGTGACAACCTAGAGGGGTGGGATGGGGTGGGGAGGAGCGGGTAGGAGGGAGGTCCAAGAGGCAGGAGACTTATGTGTACTCATGGCTGATTCACATTGTTGTACAGCAGAAACCAACACAGTGTTGTAAAGCAATTATTCTCCATTTAAAAATAAATAAAAAGGGGATAATATAAAAGGGGATAGGTCTGTGCTCAGTTTTTCTTAGATACCTGGTTAGGCAAGCATGTGGCCTGGTCATGTCACAATTGTCACGTGACTGCCCATCTATTTATTTACTGTCTTGAACAGTGAAGCAGGATGGTGCCAATGGGGTTGTGAATGAATGCACTGAGAGCTGGACGGTAGAGCCAGATCACGTGGTAATTCATGTTAGCTTTTGCAGAACTGATGCTCTTAAACTGTGGTGTTGGAGAAGACTCTTGAGAGTCCCTTGGACTGCAAGGAGATCCAACCCATCCATCCTAAAGGAACTCAGTCTTGGGTGTTCATTGGAAGGACTGATGTTGAAGCTGAAGCTCCAATACTTTGGCCATGTGATGCAAAGAGCTGACTCATTTGAAAAGACTCTGATGCTGGGAAAGATTGAAGGCAGGAGGAGAAGGGGATAACAGAGGATGAGATGGTTGGATGGCATCACTGACTCAATGCATATGAGTTTGAATAAACTCCAGGAGTTGCTGATGAACAGGGAAGCCTGGTGTGCTGTGGTCCATGGGGTTGCAAAGAGTCGGACACGACTGAGCGACTGAACTGAACTGAACTGAAGGCAGTTATTCAGAACAGTGCGAGGTCTCCATGCCACCTGGCAGGATCTCTCCCTGGACAGAGCACGTGGTCATCAGCCTGAGTGCCTCTCCTAACAGAAACGGGGGAGACCTGAGAATTCTCCCTTCGTTAGCATCACCTCACCTTGATGTTCACTGTTAACATTGGCTGAAAATGTATTCTTTGAGCTTTGCAGTAAACCGAGATCTTGAAGTCTCAGGATGCTCAATTCTGCCAGGCCTCTGATCCATTCATTTATAGGGCCACCTTAGTTTTAGGCCGTTCTGGAATAACATTTCTTGTTTCTCTGACCACTGTTTGCTCAGCCTTCTGAAAGGAAGGTGAATAGCTGATTTGGGAGTGTCATGTACAGCGTCATGTACAGCCCAATGAGTAGAGTTATTATGCCTCCAAGATGAGAATCTGACTTCAATCTTTTTCTTCCTGTCTTATAATTCTGCAAGAAGGGCAAAAGGGATTGGCACTGACTTTCCCCACGAGGTAAGCACACTGAACAGGACCTGCTTCAGTAAATTCACCATCGGGCCCAGCTTCTTTGCCAGTACCTGACAGGGTGTAAGAGGGCAAGCTTGCATTTCAAAGAGAATATGCGAGAGGGAATTCCAGATTTGGCCTTAGAGATGTGCTCCTATTTTGTGTTTTAAAAGATTAATTATCAGCCATTAATGAAGCTGATACACTGCCATTTGGTCTGGTGAACTTTGTGAACATTCTGGTGGATAAGATTTGTGAGGACTGGGAGTGAGAAAGGGTGATCCCAGCCATCTTGAGTGGTACAGAATCTGAAACTCTGTATGTCAGGGTCGAGGGGATGCAGAGGTGGGAAGCACACGTTCCCCTTCCTGTAAGGTGTCTCTTTTTTCTTTGATATGTCTGTGGTCTATGGCAACTCCTGGAGCCAGAACTCGCTTCAGAGGCAAATTGATGTAGAGTCTTTGAGTTTATGCTGTGTCTGCGGGCAACACTGGGCTAGTGAAAGCATTAGAAAAAAAAAAAGGCAGCAATGTCTCCAAAGGGTGATATTATTCCAAGAGCTTAACAAAGATTTCCAGTACACCCCAGAGCTGTGGGGCAGCGGTGCACTGTTGCTTGCTTCTAGAACCCGCCTGTTGCTGCTGTCAAGGTCACACTGTCCTTGCCACTCCTCAGTATCCATCAAAATGGTGCACAGATAATAAAGTAATAAAGACCGCAGCCACTTGACTAATGTCCCCTGTACTTTGGATTTTTTTTTTCCCCTAAACTGCAAGAGGCTGCTTTGATTTTCTCTGGTGCATGAAATAACACCCACTCCCTGCTTATTAGAAGCAGGCAAAGATTTGTGGTAGGTGATATCAAGGCTGAATTGAGAGCATTATTACAAAAAATTAATTATTCTCTAAGCTCTCCTTCATTCCCTTTTCTCTAGACTAGCATGGTTTCTTCTGAAATCTTTCTATAGAGCCATGTCATTGTTCATGCACAACTTTCCTCTTTGTATTCAGCTCTCATCAGACATTTGATACTTAACAAGGTTTAGAGTACATATAAGATCTTTTTAATTAGTCTTTTCCTTAAATATTAAAATTTTTATTATGAAAGGATTATATGATCACTGTAGAAACCTCAGAATATAACTAAAATATGAGAAAGAAAAGCATCCAGAACCCCAGCATCCATAGATCCCTGTGAAAGGGAGCAAAAATTAAGATCTAAGTAACTGGAGAGATAAACCATTGTTCATAAGAAAATTGGTTTCTCTCTTTTGGATTTATTTTCTTCCTTTAGTATTTTGCCTAGAAAGCTGTTCTAAATCTTAGATCATAAATTCACATGTGTTTCTATTAGGTCTCCTGAATATAGTTTTTACACTTAGCGTTTAAATCCATCCAAAATATATTTTGTACATTGGGAGGTAGTGATTTGTTTTCCTCCTAAAATAGTTAACTTGCTATTTTTAGTACCACTTATAAAATAATACTTTCTTTTACCCCATGATTAGTGATGCCACCTTTATCATATACCAAGTCCTTTTTTAGATAGGTATGCATTAGATTCCATTTCTAGGGTATTTGATTCCACTATCAATTCTTCCATGTGTACCATATTCCATTATTGTAGTATCAACACATGTCTTATTATCTGGTAGTGCAAGTTCACTTCATTACTTGTGTAATAACTCGTGTTAGTAGCTGCTGAAGTTCTGGCTGACTCACGGGATTGTATGATTTTGCGATGTCATCTGAAGATATTAATGTTAAAGAGTTTACTTTTTTCAAAATGAACTTTGTTTTTTACTATCATGTATCACAAATGTGTTATAAACATTTGGATGATTCAGGCAAACACAAAGGAAAATAAATCACCCCAATCCTATTACCAGACAGAGTCATCTAAATATTCGAAACACAGCTCTCTGGCTGGTAAAACAATCACATTTAGGTGAGTCACTCCTGTTCATTTTTAAATTTCACATTCTGTTCAAGCTCTCTTCCTTTGTCATTCCACCCGTGTCCTTCTCGCAGAAATCTAGACTCGTCCTTGTCATTCGCTTTCTTCCTGGCACTCATGCTCTCTGAGAATCCTCTCAGTTCAGTTCAGTCGCTCAGTCGTGTCCGACTCTTTGTGACCCCATGAATCGCAGCACGCCAGGCCTCCCTGTCCATCACCAACTCCTGGAGTTCACTCAGACTCATGTCCATCGAGTCCGTGATGCCATCCAGCCGTCTCATCCTCTGTCGTCCCCTTCTCCTCCTGCCCCCAATCCCTCCCAGCATCAAAGTCTTCTCCAATGAGTCAACTCTTCGCATGAGGTGGCCAGAGTTTCAGCTTTAGCATCATTCCTTCCAAAGAAACCAGGGCTGATCTCCTTCAGAATGGACTGGTTGGATCTCCTTGCAGTCCAAGGGACCCTCAAGAGTCTTCTCCAACACCACAGTTCAAACGCATCAATTCTTCGGTGCTCAGCCTTCTACCTAAGGGCTTTTTCTTGGTAGCACAAGCTCTTCCCTCGGCTTGGGCCTGGGTGAACCATGCCCTTTCTTTTTTCTTTTTTTTTTTTAAGTGGAGGAGGAAGTAGCTTTTTAAAAGCAACTAAGTATTGAATTTTCTCAAAAGGTGATCTCCAGCTTCCTTGCAGTCTTCCTGTTACATGGACCAGGAGGAGGAGCAGCGTTGAATGTTGAGGGGGGGATGTCGGTGCTGCTTGTGCTAAACTGGTCCCTTTCAGGAGGCACCTCGTGGAAGTGGCTGGCTACAAGGCCACGTGAGCACTTAGGATGTTCTCTACGTAGAGACTTGTTCTCAGCTCTGACTCAGCTAGTCACCAGTTCTGTCACTTCTAGCGCCTAGCCTTGAAAATTCAAACTAATGAAGAAAATTAGTAAAAATACAGGAAAAACTAGGGACAGATGAGTACACAACATGTGTGCCATTAGTTCTTTGAGATTCCTGGGGATAACTCAATTCACATAATTGGCTGTGTGTTTTCTGGACATAGTAGGAAAAAAATCATCACTCATAATAATTTTACTAGTATATCTTTAAGGGAAAAAGAGTCATTGCTTAGAAGAAAAACTTTTCCTGGTACTGAGATAAACTGCTTCCTTGGCTCTGATAGAGAGAACCCTATTTTCTGCAGCAAACAATGTCCTCAAAGTTAATGTGTAACTTTTTTCTTTCCTTAATGTGAGTCAACAGGGTAAATGTAAAATGTGGTATGGTGAAAGCAGTTCTTTGGTGGGAAGGAAGCAGACAACTGTGTCCAGATTAGGTAAATTGCATTTTGACAAAATACATTGATGTGAGCATAGATTTTTAAAAAAAAGTTTTATTAAGGTATAATTGACAAATAGGAATTATATATATTTAAGGTGAACAACGCTTACTCCTTGGAAGAAAAGTTATTACCAACCTAGACAGCACATTCAAAAGCAGAAACATTACTTTGCTGACTAAGGTCCGTCTAGTCAAGGCTATGGTTTTTCCAGTGGTCATGTATGGATGTGAGAGTTGGACTGTGAAGAAGGCTGAGCGCCAAAGAATTGATGCTTTTGAACTGTGGTGTTGGAGAAGACTCCTGAGAGTCCCTTGGATTGCAAGGAGATCCAACCAGTCCATTCTGAAGGAGATCAGCCCTGGGGTTTCTTTGGAAGGAATGATGCTAAAGCTGAAACTCCAGTACTTTGGCCACCTCATGCGAAGAGTTGACTCATTGGAGAAGACTTTGATGCTGGGAGGGATTGGGGGCAGGAAGAGAAGGGGACGACAGAGTATGAGACGGCTGGATGGCATCACGGACTCGATGGACGTGAGTCTGAGTGAACTCCGGGAGATGGTGATGGACAGGGAGGCCTGGCGTGCTGGATTCATGGGGTCACAAAGAGTCGGACACGACTGAGCGACTGAACTGAACTGAACTGAAGGTGAACAACTTGATGTTTTGATATATGTATACATTGTGAAATGATCCCCACAATGAAGCTAAGTAATACATCCATCACATCACATAGTTATCATTTTCTTCATCTTTTTCTCTTTTTTTTAGGGGGGGCGGATATTTGTGGTGAGAATACATAAAATCTACTTACTGTCTTAGCAAATTTCAATGATATAATATGGTATTATTAACTTCAGCAAATTTCAACTATACATGATATTGTTAACTTTAGTCATCATGCTGTATGTTGGGTCTCAGATATTACTCATCTCACATAACTGAAACTTTGCGCACTTTGACCAACATCTCCCCATTTCCACCTCACCCCCACCCTGTCCCAACTTCTGGCAGCTATCATTCTACTCCATGCTTCTACGAGTGACTGTTTCAGGCTTTGCATATAAGTGGGATCAATGATCTGAGCATAAATCTTATATCTATAGGAAAATAGAGATTGCCTGACAGTCCTTTATAAATTAAATCTCTCAAGTAGGTTTTGATAAAATTCAGTGTCAGTGAGTTCAACATTATCCTTTCAGTAATTGCTGAAGCACAGGTAAGCCATGCTGCTGGGCAAGGGCAGACCAATGCACTTAAGAGCTAAGCCGGGAGTGTGTATAAGTCTGGCAGTTTGTGTAAGTTGAGGAGCCCAGTAGGATACATGCCACATGGAAAGCTCCCCTGTTTCCATTTGTAATTGGGTGGAGACCAGGCACGATCAAGACTCTTCATGAGTAATAGCTTTAGTTTTGCTCTAACACACAGACAAATGGGCAAAGGCGGCCTTTAATTTCCACTCCGAGGAAAATGGCCTCATCTGGAGATCAGGAGCCAATCCCCACAAGCACTGTCTGAAGACGAAAAATTGTGTATGTGTGCTGTTAGTTTTCATTCATTCCGTAATATTTATGGAGTACCATCTATGCCTTTGGCAACATTCTCTTAAAGTGTGTCAAATATTTTTAAATAAATGGACATCCAGAGCAGAACTCTTACTCATGGGAGATGTGCAAAACTGTATTTTGATGTTTAGGAAGCTCTCACGCTTTAAAAATTCGGGAAACATTGCCAAAGGCAATTTCAGCCCGCTGGTCCTTAGATGTTATAAAGCATTTGCTTTGACCATTAACAAAATCTTGGTAAAATTCCCGTGATAATATAGCACGTACTGAAACTTCTCAGTCAAGTCGTTTGCCTTCCTGAGACCTGAAAGCTTAGTGATGGGCACCACTTCTGTCCCAGCTTTCTTAGGGCTCTACTGAATGTTTTCCTTGGTGGACATTGCTGTTCATGGTTTACTCTGTTAACCAAGGGCGCTTAAATTTGAAAATGGGTAGGAAACCCTCCTGGAATTTGTCCTACAGACTGCAGCAGCTTTTTCTTTCTGCTCTTTGCCCTTGACTTCTTGGTTTCTCTTTACCTCTTTTCCTGGAAGGAAAAGAAAGAATTCCGTGCTTGTAGGTGTGGCAATAGATGTCATTAACTTGGCTTGCCCTCAGCAATGAACCCAACGAATTTTGCTGCATTATTCTGGGTTGAGTTAATGGGTGCCATCAATTTTTCTTTTTCTTTTTTAATGGTATTTTGTACTCTTAAAGCACTTTTTGGTCTCTGTATGCAGGGAGAGAGCACCTCTAGCAGAGCTGTGTTGGCCTGAAGATGCCCCTCCTCCTTCCCACCCCCTCCCTTCTCTCCTCCTCTGCTCTCTTCCCCCTTTTACTGCTCTCCTCACCCCTGCACGCTCCTTCTTCTTCACCCCTTCCCCGCTTCTCTTTTTCTCCTCTTCCGCTTCCCTATTACTTTCACAAAAGCTACAGCCATGGTCCAGTTGGTATTATTTTGGTAGATTCTCTGTGCTTCCCAAGGGCTGCAGGATTACTTCTAAATGGCAACGTGACGTAAGTCCTGGTATTTTTAACATCCTAAATGGTTCTACAGTCCGTCCACCTTTTTGAAGTCCACAGTCATCTATTTAGCCCAAGCTGCCCTTGTCTCTAGACTACAGAAGATTACCTTTCATAAAAGAATGTTTGAGAATAAGTTAGTGTGTTTGCCCTACTGCCAAAAATGACTCCTAAGCTGAAGAATGGCAAACATCCCAGGACAATAAATTAATGGCCTTTCACAACATTCCTCAGCATTCTACCATTTCTTGGGTAAGATATAGGTGTGCAAAGCCTTCTTAACCCTTGGGTGATGTTTCTATTGTAAAGAAAAGCTGAAAACAATAATTTTGGATTTCTAGTAAGATTCAAAATGGTCATACCAAAGAGGCAGTCTTCCACTCAAAGAAATATGAGAACTAATGAAAATTCTGCTTTTTTCATTTTGTTTTTCAGTTCAGTTTGTTTCAATTCAGTCACTCAGTCTTGTCTGACTCTTTGCGATCCCATGGACTGCAGCACACCAGGCCTCCCCGTCCATCACCAACTCCCAGAGTTTACTCAAACTCATGTTCATCAAGTTGGTCATGCCATCCAACTATCTCATCCTCTGTCATACCCTTATCCTCCCGTCTTCAATCTTTCCCAGCATCAGGGTCTTTTCAAATGAGTCAATTCTTCACATCAGGTGGCCAAAGTATTGGAGTTTCAGCTTCAGCATCAGCCCTTCCAACTAATATTCAGGACTGATTTCCTTTAGGATGGACTGGTTGGATCTCCTTGCAATCCAAGGGACTCTCAAGAGTCTTTTCCAACACCACAGTTCAAAAGCATCAATTTTTTAGTGCTCAGCTTTCTTTATAGTCCAACTCTCACATCCATGCATGACTACTGGGAAAACCATAGCTTTGACTAGATGGACCTTTGTTGGCAAAGTAATGTCTCTGCTTTTTAATATGCTGTCTAGGTTGGTCATAGCTTTTCTTCCAAGGAGCAAGCATCTTTTAATTTCCATAAGGAAAGCTGAGTGCTAAAGAATTGATGCTTTTGAACTGTGGTGTTGGAGAAGACTCTTGAGAGTCCCTTGGACTGCAAGGAGAGCCAACCAGTCCATCCTAAAAGAAATCATTTCTGAATATACATTGGAAGGACTGATGCTGAAGCTGCAACTCTAATACTTTGGCCACCTGATGTGAATAATTAACTCATTTGAAAAGACCCTGATGCTGGGAAAGATTGAAAATGAGAGAAGGGGACAACAGAGGAGGAGATGGTTGGATGGCATCACCGACTCGATGGATGTGAGTTTGAGTAAGCTCTGGGTGTTGGTGATGGACAGGGAGGCCTGGCGTGCTGCAGTCCATGGGGTCACAGAGTCACACATGATTGAGCACCTGAACTGAACTGAACATGCATAATGCTATATTATATATTTTTATTTTTATTTGATAAACTTTATACAATACTATGTTTAATCTGTTTTAATAATTTACAAACGTTAACTTATTTAATAAATAACATAGAAAGTGAAAGTCCTTCTTATTATTGTGCCATTCTGCAGAGATGATCATGATTAGCCATTTGAGAGATTTTTCGATACCTTCTTTTCTTTTTCTTGAATGTATAATCATATTTTATGTTATTGTTGCCATAATTGCTATCCTTATTTGTATTACAGTGAAATAACATTCTTTTGCAATTTCCTTTTTTATTAGCTGTACCTCTTGAGCATCTTTTTATGTGAGCACATTATTTATATATCACTGTGTTCAATGGTTGTATAGTTTTCCTTTGTGTAAATAAACCATGATTTATTTAGTCATATTGGTATTGAAGGAAATTTGTGCTGTTGATACCTTTTTACTTATAAACTTTCCATTGTATGGGAGTGCCTTTGAAGGCTTAACTCCTAAGAGTAGAAATGCTGGCTTAACATATTTTAAAATTATTCTCTACTAGGGAGACCTGGGTTCAATCCCTGCATTGGGAAGATCTGGAGAAGGGAAAGGCTACCCACTCCAGTATTCTGGCCTAGAGAATTCCATGGACTTCTCCATGGGGTTGCAAAGAGTGGGACACAACTGCGTGACTTTCACTTTCACCTTTTCACACATCTCCTCCAGCAGTGTATTAGTGTACCTGCATCCTCACACCCACGTCTATATGGATATTATAAATTAAAAAACCCAAACAGATAGGCAAAGAATAATAAAAGAAAAACTGCATGTGACTAAAGTGTTAATGATGAAGAAAGAAAAGGAAGAATTAAAGGATAATAATGACAACTGATAGAGGAAAAAAATCCACATAGAAGCCTGAGTGATTGAAGGAATAGAGAATTTTAAGTCTCCGTGTTTAGAGTACTTGAAGTTCAGCTGCTCTTTGCAACTATACAGGCGAAGGTTTGCATTTTTTCTATGTTACCTTTTACAATGTGAGGTCTACCCCAGAAAAAGTAAGCTGCTGTGCCCAGCACAATGCTGATATATAGTCGGTGTCGATGAATATATATGTCTCTTTTTATTTGCTGGGAGTCCCCCTGGTAAAGGGAGAGAAAGGATGACAGACCTTCTACAAACCATCTGCTTTTCAGCATCATAGAGTTTCAAAAATGAAAGATCAATCATGGTAATTTATGTAGTGATTCA